>NW_028327176.1:84128502-85378502 GCF_987537825.1 Furipterus horrens
CACCCCCGGGTCCCACCGCCGCTGCCCGGGGCCGACCGCCCCCGCTCCCGGGTCCCACCGCCGCCCCGGGTCCCACCGCCGCCGCAGCCGGGTCCAACCGCCGCCGCCCCGGGTCCTACCGCCGACCCCCCCGCTCCCGCCGACCCTCCGACGGCCTCTCCTACCTCCGCCGCCACTGGGACCACCGCCGTCGCCGCTGGGTCCCACCGGGTCCCACCGCCGCCCCCGCCGGGTCCCACCGCCGCCCCCGGTCCCACCGCCGCCTCTCCCGCTCCCGCCGACCCTCCGACGGCCTCTCCTACCTCCGCCGCCACTGGGACCACCGCCGTCGCCGCCGCTCCCGCTCCGGCCGCTGTCACACACCGCCGCCGCCACCGCCGCCGCAGCTGTAAGTACTCTGCTGGCTGCAACACCAGCCCACCCAACCCGAAGGTCCCATCCCCACACCCCACCTTCCTTGCTCACACAAGTGACCTGCCCTTTGCCCCCACCCCTGGCTTCCATTGGCCGAGGGCTTTGCTACCTGAAGCTCTGGGCTGTCATTGGCTGACAGGGCCGCCCATCCCGGCCCCGCGCTGCCCCGCTGGCTTTCTCCATCCCTGCGCCCGCCCACCTGGCTGCCCACCCCGGGAGTGCGTGAGGCTCCGGTACCATTTGCTGCGGCTGCGCGGCGTCGGGGGCACTGGTGGCGGGCCGAGTGCAGGGAGGCAGCGGGCCCAGGAGGCCGCGTCCATGGGCCCGCGATGGCCCCGCGGCAGGGACCACGGGCTCTGTGAGGGCGCGGGGCGCGGGGCGCGGGGCGGAGGTCCCCGGGGGCGCGCGCGGTGCATCCGGGTACCGTGGTGGCAGAAAAGGCCTGGCTCGCAACCCCGGGGACTGCATTCCAGAGGCAATGGTAGATGTTTCTCTCCCTTTCTCCTTCCCTTCGTCTCTCTGTAAAAATAAATGAAAGTCTTTACAAACCAAGTTTGTGCATTTCAAAAGCTTTCCTAGGCAACCCAAGACAAAGTAGACTACCTGAGGCATTTAGTTCACTTTATTCCCTACTTACACTAAAATAAACAGACCAAAGGCAGGCCTGAATAAAAGACTTCATCCTATCAATTATGTTGCTTAACAGAGTTATATTAATTATGACTCTTTCATATTGAATTCCAACACCTATCCCTTTTCATCTACCATACCAACAAATCAGAAAAGCAAAACACAACAAAGAGATAACACCCATAGAGTCTACAATGAGCTTAGGACTTTTAATACTTTAAAAGACTTTTAAAGAACTTTAAAGACTTTTAATAAAGAACGCAGCAGTTCCGCAGCCTGTCAGGAACAATCTCCAAGAAGAGTATAAAATGGAAATCATTTCTACTAAACAGTAATTGTTTTTAAACAACTCTATTTTGTTAGAACTTTATAAATGGTCGAAGGTTCACAGCAATCAAGCAAACAATGAATTTTTAAAAAGGCTACTGGAAAACGGTAGGAAAGCTTCGTGGCGGTTTTCCTTGCCCTGGTGCCACTCCTTCCCCAGCTTGGCTGTGGGCATGGAAACTGCATCCCCCAGTTCCCAGGGCGGGATCCTGGTCCTTAGGTCTGGAGAAAGCAGAGCAAGACCTCTTTGCTAATGATCGTGTAGGTCTGTTCTAAAGCTGCCTGCCCAGCTTGGCTGTGGGCATGAAAACTGCATCCCCCAGTTCCCAGGGTGGGACCCTGGTCCTTAGGTCTGGAGAAAGCAGAGCAAGACCTCTTTGCTAATGATCGTGTAGGCAGGTCTGTTCTAACGCTGTCTGAGAGCTCCCTGAAGGCTGGAAAAGCTACGGGCATTGCTGGAAGCCATTAAGCTGGCCAACAACCCGTAGCTGCCGGGACCAAAAGATCCTGGTGGAGGCATAATACCACAGGTGGCAAAATGCCTATGGGTGGAAATTGGGGAGAGAGCTTTTATTGGGAAATTAGAGCACTCAAAATCACCCATATATTTGGGGAATTCAGAAAGCCACATGCATGCGTCGGGGAAGAGGCTTGCTCAAAAATTACCTTTGAAGAAATAAGCTTTCACTTTGGGCTGGTCCCTGGGCTCAGTGCAAACCCAGCTGAGTGCTGAGGGACAGCCCTAACAGCCAATCTTCAAAGACTGAAAAAAAAGTTTACTCTCTCATTTTCTGGCTCCTGGTATTCAAGGAGATCTCTGTCCAAACACTACCCGAACATACGCTGAGGAGCAGTCTTCAGTGACCACGCATAGCAACAAATACATCCTCTGTAAAAAGAGTTCAGTAAACCCCTGAAAAATGGACTACTATAACCTTCGACCATCACAAAAAAATAAGTCAAACCCTCGACAAGGGGAAGATCTGACTTCCAAAGTTACAGCATAAGAATAAGACACGCCATTTTCAAGAAGAAAATCACAAGGCATTAGCAAATTTAAAAACTATGGCCCATTCAGGAATAAATATACTGACTGAAACAATTCCTGAGAAAGTTCAGGAAACAGACTAGTCAAAGACTTTAAACAACTCTTTGAAATACACTGGAAGAGCTTAGAGACCACAAAAAATTAAGACACAGCATACCTAAACTAATGGGATGAAGAAAAAGCACTTGTGAGAAATAATGTGCGCCAGTAAACACCTACACTAAGAAACAAAAAAAAACAAAACAAAACAAAAAAACTTGAACTCTGGCTGCGGTGGCTCAGTTGGCTGGAGCATCATCCCATAACTGAAAGGTCATGAGTTTGATTCCTGGTCAAGGCACACACCTAGGTTGTGGGTCCATTTCTTGGTCAATGCACGTACAAAATGTCAACCAATGGATGCTTCTCCCTCTCTCTCCCTTCCTGTCTTTCTCTAAAAAGCAATAAAACAATCATCAAGGGAGGATAGAAAAAAACAGAAAGAAAGAATAAAAGACTTGAAGAACACTATTAAACACTGAAGAAGAAGTAACCTTGACATCTTTCAAATTCTTCCAAAACAGAAAAGAAGGGAACTCTTCCTAACTCATTCGATGAGATCACCAGTTCTTTTTCCTACCAAGGCCAGATAAAGACATGCCCCCCCCCCCAAATTATAACGGCCAGGATACATTTTAATGAGCATAGATGAAAAACTTCTCAACAAGATACTAACAAACTGAGTCTGAAGCATGTACAAAGGTTTATATACCGTGAGCAAGTAGGACTTATCCTAGGAATGCAAGAAGGTCAGTATAAGAAAATCAATCCATACAATAGACACTAATGGAATGAAATTAATTACTGACCACCTCAATAGACACAGAAAAGGCATTTAACAAAATCTAATGCTCTTTCATGATTGAAAAAATAAAAGTGAGAAAACCGTAAGTAGATTAAAAAACACAAACAAAACAAAACACTGAGAAAACCATGAACAGACAGGAACTTCCTCAACATAATAAAGGTGACCTATGAAAACCCCACAGAAAACAACAAAATCAATATTGAAGGGCTGAAAGCTTTCCCACCAGGATCAGGAACAAAACAAGGGTTCCTGTTTTCACCACTGCTATTCATTACTACACTGAACTTCTAGCCAGAGCAAGTAGACAGGGAAGAGAAACAAAAGGCATCCAAATCGGAAAGGAAGAAGTAAAATTATATCACTGATGGTATGATTCCATATATCTATATCTATATATCGATATATATAAAATCTTTCAAAGAATCTACCACAGATCTACCTGTGGCAACAGCAAATGAAATGAGCAAATTTGCAGGTCATAAGATCAACATACAAAAATCTGTGTGTTTCTATACACCAGCAGTGACAATCCATGAAGAAAATTAAAGAGCAATTCCATTTCAATGGCATCTCAAAGAACTAAATACTGGAAATAAGCTTAACCAAGGAGATGAAAGTCTTGTACATTGAAAACTATAAAGAGTGCAGGAAATCAATTTAAAATGTCCAAATAAATAGAACGGTATTCCGTGTTCATGGGTCAGAAGACAAATGATCGAGATAGCAATACTATGAGGACACATTCGATGCGATTTCAATCACAATGTCATCCCCCTTTTTACATAAATAGAAAAGCTGGTCATCCAATTCACATGGAATTGCAAGGAGCCCAAAATAGCCAAAGCAAAGTCAAAAAACAACAAAATTAAAGGGCTCCCACTTGTGATAAATATGTGCCCAGAATATGTGAAAAACCTTTCAATTAAAACAACAACAACAAGACAAAAACCGCCCATTTAAGTGGGAAAGACGCCTGAAGATTCTGCCCCAAAGCAAACCTGTGCATGCTAATAAGCATAGGAAAAGAAAATCCTCATTCATCATTAGGAAGCTACAAGTCCATACCCCAAGGAGATACCAGTGGTTACCTATTAGAAGAGTTGGCATAAAAAACAAATGTTGACACTTGTCAGACCTTTCACGGCACGTGAATAAACAAACTGTGGTACAGCCATGCGACGAAATACAGGTCAACAAGAAAAAGTAACACACTGCTGATTTAAACAGGAATGAATCTTAAATGAATCATTCTGAGTTCTTCTAAAATATCAATTCTAAACGAGTAATTGGGGCCCTGCAGCCCTACCAGAAGCAGAGGCGGATTGAAGGGTGGGCGCAGCGGGCGCGCACCCTGGGCCCCGACTTCTGAAGGGCCCCGCAAAACCCCAACTTGACACTTTCCTCTAATGACACCAAGTTTGCTTTCATTACTACGCTGCATAAAATATGGGAAATGCGGGTTTTTCTTTTCCCTGGCTCTCTCCTTGTTTTTAAGGGGCCCAACCAATATCTACTTCCCCGTCGGGGGCCTCCACCCGCCTTAATCCGCCTCTGACCAGAAGTCAGGAACTGCAGTGCTGAAGAGGGGAGGAGGCCGTCAGGCTGAAGGCCACTCCGGGGAGCAGGGGTCCCGGCCCGGCTGCCAAACCCAAGGGGCACCTTTGGCATCAGCACCTGGGAGACTGTGCTCTACTTTTTTGTCCCTTCAAGTCATACAACATGACATAATGTAAGAGGAGAAAGTCGGCCATCACGGGGACGCAGATCCTTACCATTTGTGCTCCTCTTCCTTGGTTTCTCCCGCTGCCAGCTTCCTCCTTTCCCAGAAAGCCCACAAGGATTCCTCCTTCTTAACAGCCTGCACCGCGCCTTCATTTCCAACCTCCTGTTCTCTATGCAGCCTCTCTGACCCCAGCGAAGATCTGAGAATTATAACTCCCTCTCCTTCATCGTCTGGCCACTGAACGAAGCCTGTGCTGTGACGCTCTCTTGGGTTTCCTGGTTGTCTTTGTTGCGACAGCTCGCAGACAAAAGAGCCTGCGTTGGAGCTCAGAGTTGGGTTGACGGCCCCGTGGTTTTCTGGCAACGCGATGGTGGGGCCCTGACAGCAAGGCTTTTCCCACTAGAGCCAGAGAGGGGTCCCAGAGAGGAGAGCTAGGGAGCTGGGGTGGTGTCCATGGGGATCACCCCGCTGTCAGAGGCTGGCCTGGCAGCCAAGCCTGCAGATGTGCCCGCACCGACTGCCCCAGGGATTGGTAGGCTGGTGGTCTTCTGAGTTGTTGCCGTGTGCCCAGCAGAGGCAGGGCCCCTGGGGGTGGAGGCTGAGAGGGACACCACGGTAGAGGCCACCGTGCTGGTGGTGGTGGTGCCCAGCCCTTGGCTGGAAGCATGGGAGCTCTGCTTGGGTGCAGGTCCGTGGGTGGGCACGACGGCGGGCGCAGCAGCGCCTCCGAGCGTAGGCTTTTTCGCAGCGCTGGCGCCAGGGGTCGTGACCAGGGTGCCCTGGCGAGTTTGCTTCCGCGTGTTCTGTCCGGAGCTTCCCCCAGGGCGCTGGGTGGCCGTGCCAGACGGGCCTGGAGCCGATGACGAGGCGGCCAAGGCAGGCCTGGGGCCGGCGTGCGTTCCCGGGGGGGCCCGGGCGATGCTGCCCAGGGCTGGCTGGCCTACAGTGGAGACTGGGGCCTGGGCTGGGCCTGAGGCTGCCCGTTTTCTGCCTCGAGAGCTGGGTGGAGCCCCCGAGGGAAGTGCATAGGGAGCGGGGCTGGTGTCCATGGGGGTCACCCCGCTGTCAGAGGCTGGCCTGGGAGGTGGGCTGGTATCCATGGGGGTCACCCCGCTGTCAGAGGCTGGCCTGGGAGGTGGGCTGGTGTCCATGGGAATCACCCCGCTGTCAGAGGCTGGCCTGGGAGGTGGGCTGGTGTCCATGGGAATCACCCCGCTGTCAGAGGCTGGCCTGGCAGCCAAGCCTGCAGATGTGCAGGCCGAGGGGCTGGCGCTCAGCACAGAGGTGACTGGAGCACCGGCGGACACAGGGGCACTGAGGGCAGGCACAGGCTGCGGGCAGGAAGGCACAGGCTCTGGAGCCCCGCAGCCCGAGAGGGCCCACGCCTCACCAAGCAGAGCCCTGAGGATCCGCCACCGCGCTTCTCGGTCTCTGTCCAAATCTTCTGGGGTCACCCTGTACCCGGGGTCGGGACCTGGTGGCAGGCTTAGAGGGGGCCCTCGCCTGCGCGGGAGCAGGCAGACCTTCCTTTTGCGGCGCCTGGAGGGTGCTGTGTCCCCTCTGGTGGCACCCCGGCCCTGCTCAGGCTGGCTCAGCCTCCGTGGCAGGGCGGCAGCTGAGGAGGGAGCCCCAGGGCGCTGCTGCCTCAGCGTCTTCCCGGCCCTCTGGGGCAGCCCGGCGTGGCAAGGGGCGGCACGCCTCCCCCTCTCCACCGGAGGGCAGCCTCGGGTGGAGCTATAGGAGCTGGTGATGGGGTTCCTCTTCCTGCAAAGGCAGGGGGAGCCCCTCACGGAGGCCTGGGCCTTACCGCGCCTTCCGTCTTCCCGGCCCTGCACCTGGAGGGTGCCCTGCAGGGGCCCAGGCCTGAGCACCGAGGCACGGAGGCCTCCCTGGGCCCCCGGGAGCCTGCAGGTAGGCGGGGCTCCCTCACAGCCCTCAGCCTCACTCTCTGGCACAGTGGGCTGCCCCCCCTCCTCACCTACCTCCTCCCCGTGCCCCCCACAGGCCCACTGGTAAAGGGACCTCAGGATCCCGAGCAAACGCCACAGGCTCTGGGGGATCCTCACACAGACACTCACGAAGGCTGCAACACCGCATGTGAGCAGGTGCTGGCGGGCTGGCCCTGCAGGAGGTGGAGGAGCAGGGACAACTGGGTGCCGCTGGCGGACCCAGGGAAACTGGCCACCTGGGGGAGCTCTGAGCTGGCCCCCTGGTCCCCAGGGCGGGGGGTGGGGGCTGAGTGCACTCAGGCAGTTGCCCATTGGGCGCGTCTGGGAGCTCTGTCCGGGAGCACAGAAACCGTCCTCAGCAGCCAGAGAGAGCTCGCCAAGAAGTATCCGTTGGGCTGTTGCCTGGATACACTTGGAACTCCCCGGAGGGGGGGCGCGGGGGAGGGGGGCCACGTGGAGGGCCGGCAGGAGGAAGGCGCGCGCTCCAGCTTGCCCAGATTCTGTGGGAAGGGCGCGCCCAGACGCCTCTCGAGGTCGCTTGGGGGCTTCCCCATCTCGGGCTGGGGGAGGGGCAGGCGCACGCGAACGGCTTCTGCCAATTACGCAGCCACTGCTCCTGCACCGGCCGCCCAGGCCCTCCTGTTACAGAAACAGGAGAGTCCAAAAACAAACCGCAGAGTTTGCAGCTGGGAGATAGGGAGCAGGAAGCAGCTTTCAGGATGCCCTTGCATGCCTGGAGCTAGTGGCTGGATACATTGTTGCAAAGATCCGCTTTACTTCCAAGACTCAGGAAGATGGGAGGGATCTTGGACTGTGGGCTGGTATGGAAGAAGCAGACGGAGCCTACTAGGGTTCTGTGAATGGTCAGGACGGTTTGCAACACCCACCGTGAGAGGACGCGGGGAGAGAGAGAGGAGGCAGGGAGGAAGAGAGAAGCAGCTGCGGACATATTTTGGGCTGGCTTTGGCTCTAGGAGGCTCACTCTAAGGCTCTCTCTGGCCCTCACGCCCTCACTCTCTGGCTCTTGTGGGCTCCCTCCATCTGGCTTGGAGAAGGGATCTCCAGGCTGCTTTAAGAAGAGGCTCTTGCCAGACTGCTTTGAGAAGGAGAGGAGATCCGTGCGATTTGCAGGAAGAAGGCAGTTTCCAAGGAGGCTGAGAATCCAGGCGGTCCTGCATTGAGAGCTGGAGGGCACCACAGCACAGAAAGGGCCTCCCCAGTCAGAACTGAGTGATTGGCAGCTGCTGGTAAAGCTGAACTGTGCCTGGGAAGTGGGGAAACGGTGTTTCTGACTTCCGTAAGACTGGCCAAGTCTGGGAGGGGGAGGCAGGACTTTGTGTAAATAAACAATTCTTTTCCTTTTCACCAAACTCTGGTATTCAGAGTTGTAATTCTGGCGGCGGGCAATCGGACCCCTAACTAAACAGCCCGAGCGCAGGTAGGCAGCGGGCCCAGGAGGCCGCGTCCATGGGCCCGCGACGGCCGGGCGGCAGGGACCGCGCGCTCTGTGAGGGCGCGGGGCGCGGGGCCGAGGCGCCCGGGCGCGCGGTGCATCGGAGCACCGTGGTGCGAGGAAAGGCCCGGCCCGCATCCCGGCGCTTGCGGAGCCATGCTGCGTACGCGGCCCGACTCTGAGGCGGCGGCCGGCTGGGGCATGCCGGGGAGCCCGCGCTGAGCCCGGCCTCCGTCTCCCGAGCCCGCCGTGGATGATGTCGCTGCCCCTCCCTCCGCGGGCCGTCGGGCCTCGCCGCCGCGCCGACCTTGTCGGCGGCCAAGGAGAACCCGCGCAGGAAAGTCCAGGCCAACATCTTCAACAAGAGCAAGTGCCAGAACTGCTTCAAGCCGCGCGAGTCGCATCTGCTCAACGACGAGGACCTGACGCAGGTGAGCGGGCGGGGGGGTCCCAGGGCTGCCCCAGAGATGGAGAGCCAGGCCCCGCGCAGTGCAGCCGCCGTCCCGGGCGTCCCCTTCGGGCTGGAAGTTCCCGGGCGCGGGCCACCCCGCTGAGGGTCTGGAGGGGCCGGCTGAGGCGGGCAGAGCGCCTCGCCCGGGGTGCCGGCGACCCCCCCCTCCCTGGTCCCGACGCCCGTGAGACCATAGTCCTGCTGTGGACAAGCGAGCGGACGTTGCCCTGTGCCCGAGGCGGGCGGAGGTGGGGGTGCATCTGAAGGAAATGGAAAAGGAGCAGAAAAAATGTGCGTGAGTCCTTGGGGGAGGGGGCGGGGGGAGGGCGAGAAGTGTATTGATAGACTCGGGACAAAGGGAACATGCTCGAGTGTGCCGAGAAATAACATCCTTTCCCGTTCCCGTAGCCCTGCCGTGTGATTCGTGCTTCTTGGGTGACTCAGCAACGCCTGGTTTTTCTTAGTAGGAACAAGGCGCTTTAGGAGGTCTTGCTGCCTCACGGCCCCCCCACCCCCCGAGTCTGACTTAGGGCCGCACTTAGACTTGCCCCCCAGCGGGCCCGGGGTGTCCCTCGTGTCAGACCCAGCCTGCCCTTGCTCCGCGTCATCGCCCCTGTCGGGGATTGCAGAGCTGAGGGGTCCTGAGGTCTGGGGGGAGGGTCTTGCTCTTGAACTTCACCTGGGGCTCCTCTTCTGCGCTTGGGGCTCAGCTCTCCAGTCACTTTCGAGGACTGAGGAGCCTGTGGGTCCTGGGGAGAGTCGTTCCCTTCCTGTTCTATCCGCCAGGCGAGGGCTTTAGGGGAGGCCAGTAGCTCCCAAACGTGCATCAGAGTCGCAGCCTTGAGGAATACAGAGCCCTGGGCCGACACCTGGGGCGACGTGGGACATGGGGCGTTTGTGTTGGTGGCAGCTCCCCAAGAAGTGGGGCTGTCGACCCCACTGGCCTTCGGGAGCCAGTGTCCTGGAGTCTCTGGACCCTGGGAGGGCTTTGGGACATGCTGATTTCTTGGGTTTCCTGATGCAGCCTCGTCTGTGTCCCCGTGGGGTGTGTCCTTGCCCTCTGCCCTGCCTGCATCCTCTTCAGAGATTTTTCTGCCACACCCCTGAATCAGCCCAGGGAGCTCCTTTCACGTTCCGGGGAGTGTGGGGGCTGGTTTAGCCGCTGCTGTTCCAGAAGAACCCCTTCGAAGGAAGCCGCTGCTTTCAGGTGCACCCGCCTGGCTGTCTCGAGTGCTCCTTGAGTGCCCACAGGGCCGCGCGCGTTCACGGGGCTGAGGAGAGTGGAGGGTTGGGTGGAGGGCTCACGGCCTGGGACTTCGTGCCTCCCTCTGAGGTCAGGTTCCCACTGGCCAGGAAAAGACTCCTTTCATCTAAAACCAAAAAAATTGGAAACCAAAAAACCCAAAACAGAACTGCGTCACCAGACACTGACCGCTGCAAAGTCACAGGGTTGTTAGGACCAAAGGGCCAGGTCCTCTCGGGAAGGCCGAGCTGCTTCCTGGTTAGGTGTTGGGGCTGCGGGTAGGGTTTGCAAGGGAGATTCCCTCTTCTTGGCTGGATGCCTTTTTCTGAGAAGCAGTGGTGTGGTGATGAGGGTCCTGGGCCTGCAGTCAGGACACCTTGCTTCTAGTCTTGGCTGTCACTCGCAGCTGCGTGACCTTGAACAGTCCCTTTGCCTCTGTATTGTTCATTTCTTTTTCTGTACATTGGGACTAGAGATCCCTGACTTACGTCACTCACCAGGCTGTTGTGAAAAGCAAGGGCTGATAACTTATCAGACTTTTTGTACAGTAAAAAAAGAATCACCTACAGAATAGTAAACTTGGATTTAGGAAATTCATTCCTGAGCTTGGCAAGCATTGTTCATATATATATTTTTAGAGGGAGGGTTGATCCACTTATTGATGCATTTCATTCATTGGTTGATTCTGTATGCGCCCTGACCATGGATCAAACCTGCATCTTGGTGTATCAGGATGACGCTGTAACCAACCGAGCTACCCACCAGGGCAGCAAGGGTTATTCTGAGGGTTTCCTGGTTATTTCAGGCAACTACCAAAATTGGTAGATTGGGTCTTATTTTTTGATCCTTAAGTTTAGATAAACTAGAATGGAATCTGCATATTTGAGTTGAACCTGTTAAAAATTTTTGAAAAGTCTGTTAATTATTAATTTGATTCAAATGAGTGGGGTCACAAATTTAAAGTATGTTAGCTTTCACTGTATCGACCGTTGAATTGTGGGTTTTAAAACAGACCTGAGTTCCAGGGCACAACTGCAATGGTAGTTTCTGAAATAATGAGTGGGGTTTTTTGTGGTGGGTGCGATTAAGTCAGCCCTCTGCCTTCTGGGATCTTTCAGGAAAAAACTGCTCTTGAAAAGAGGAGGGAGACTCAGGGATGTTGCCAACAGCCTTCGCTGCTTGCTGCTCTCTGCATCTGTTCCCCTTCCCACCCCTCCCCCTAGTTCTTCCTCTCATCCTCGTGGATCCTTTAGAAAAGCTCAGCCGATTGGTTCTCATCAGTCTCCTGCAAGCCCCTGCTTCCTGCTGCCTTCTCGGTCCTGAGTTTATTTTAGGCCATCAAGCCAGGGAGATAGAGCGGTGATAATTGAGGCCACCCCCTCTCTAAGAGGTGAGGGCACTGAGATCAGTGAGGCAGTGAGAAGGCCTTTTGCCCTGGGATGTCATCGTCCCAGGGGCAGACATTTCTCTGAGCCTTCTGCTCTGAGCTTATTTCCACAGCTGTGGGTTTTGTTTATTTTTCCCCCAGAGTGCTACAGAAACCTCTCCCAGGGACTGCATCCTAGCATCAGACCTGGAAGAGATTTGTGATCAGCTAAACCACTTTTAACCATGAGAAGACTGAACCCCAGAGAAGAGAGACCCTTGCCTGTACAGGGACACAGTTAGGATTCTTCAGCCACTGTTCTCTCCCCTACTCATATTAAGGGTCTGTAGTGGCCACCCCATAAACACATGGTGAGGAGAGTTGTGTCAAAGAGGATTATGTTACAAAAGGTGCCTCGGAGGGCAGGCTTCGGGGATCCCACCACCAGGGACCCTGAGATGACTGGTTTGGAGCAGAGGAGTTCCTGATTCTTTCCTCACCACTGGAATTCAGAGTGATCCAGGATAAGGAATAAGCAACAGTCCTTTATTACTTGTCATGGCATCCTCCAGCCCCAGCCCCTGTTCACAGGGTGGCATTTATCCTTCAGGTCTCCTGTGCATTTCTCTGCACATATATGGATTTAAATACACACTTAAAACCTTTTTTTAACCTAACCTGTTGGTACGTATTTGCAACATTATTTTTTTCTGGATGGCAACATGTCTTACTTCTCTTTTTATGTTATTAAATACAAATATACCAGGATCATTTGGTAGAGTGTACCACCAGGTATGTATTACAGTTTTGCTATATTGGTGGCCAGCAAGGTTACTTCTCGGTTTTGCTGTTTATAAACGGTGAATGCTTCAGTGAACAGCTTTCTAAATGCTTCTGGGTGCATTGTGCCTGCGTGAAAGCAAGTATTTCTCTGGGGGCAAATACTTAAAAAAAAAAAAAAAAGACGGGGTTGACATCAAGTGCATTACATTTGTTTCTATTTTATTGATTATGATATTACAGTTGTCGTAATTTTTTCCCTTTGCTCCCCTCTGCTCAGTACCTCCTTACTGTCCAGGAACTCCCCCCCTCCCTTAGTTCATGTCCATGGGTCGTGCATATAATTTCTTTGGCTTCTCCATTTCTTATACTGTTCTTAACGTCCCCCTGTTTATTTCGTACCTACCAGTTATGCTTCTCGATACCTGCACCTATTCCCCCATGATTCCCTTTCCCCCCTCCCACTGATAGTCCTTCATATGATCTCCATGTCTATGGTTGTGTTCCTGTCCTAGTTGTTTGCTTTGTTTTTGTTTTTAGATTCATTTGTTGATAGTTATGAGTTTGTTGTCATTTTACCATTTATAGTTTTGATCATCTTTTTATTAAATGTGTCCCTTTAACATTTCATGTAATAAGGGCTTGGTGATGATGAACTGCTTTAGCTTTACCTTGTCTGGAAAGCACTTTATCTGCCCTTCCATTCTAAATGGTAGCTTTGCTGGCTAGAGTAATCGTGGTTGTAGGTCCTTGCTTTTCATCACTCTGAATGCTTCTTGCCAGTCCCTTCTTGCCTGCAAAGCTTCTTTTGAGAAATCAGCTAATAGTCTTATAGGCACCCCTTTATAGGTAGCTCTCTGCTTTTCTCTTGCTGCTTTTAATGCTCTTTACCTTTCACCTTTGGCATTTTAATGATGACGTGCCTTGGTGTGGTCCTCTTTGGGTCTAGCTTGTTTGGGGCTCTCTGTGCTTCCTGGACTTGTATGGCTACTTCCTTTGCCAAATTGGGAAGTTTTCCTTAATATGTACTATTTTTTCCTTATGATAGCCTTGGGTTTTGTTTGCTCTCTTCTTCTAGTTCCTCATGGTGTACTGTTAGGTTATGCTTGAGAATTTCTCCTCTTTTAGTATATGTATTTTCAACTATAAATGTCCCTCTTAGGATTACTTTCACGGTGTCCCATAACTTTTGGTATGTTGTGTTTTTGTTGTTATTTATCCCAAGATATTTCCTAATTTCCCTTTTGACTTGTTTAGAAGTGTATTGTTTAATTTCCACATGTTTGTGAATTTTCCAGTTTTCCTTCTGTTACAAATTTTCCGTCCCATTCTATTTTGATCAGAAAAAATACTTTGGGTGGTTTCAATCTTTTAAATCCTATTAAGACTTCTATTGTGACCTGATGGATTGTCTGTCCTGGAGACTGTTTTGTGTATACTTGGGGAGAATGTGTATTCTGCTGATGTTGACTGTCGTGCCCTGTATATGTCTGTTGTATATCATTGGTTTATAGTGTTATTATATGTAATTGGTTCATAGTTTTGTTCAAGTCCCCTCTTTTCTTACTGATGTTTTTGTTTTTTTCTACCCATTACTGAAAATGGGATATTGAAGTGTCCAAATAGTATTGTAAAACTATTTATTTCTCCCTTTGATTCTGTCATTTTTATTTGATATATTTTGGGGCTCTGTTATTATGTGCATATGCGTTTATAATTGCTTTATCTTCTTGCTGTATCAAGTTTTTATCAATATATATTGTCCTTCTTTGTCTCCTTTAACTTCTTTTAAAGTCTATTTTGTTGAACAAAAATATAGCCACCTTAGCTCTCTTTTGGTTATTACCTCCATGGACTATATTTGTTCATTGTTTTATTTTTAATCTATTTGTGTTCTTTTATCTAAAGTAAGTAAGTCTCTTGCAGGCAGCACATAGATGAATACTATTTTCTTTTTAAATTTAATATGCCTGTTTCTGCTGTTTAATAGGGGAGTTTAGTTCATTCACGATAACATGATTACTGTTAAAAGATTTACTTTTGTCACTTACCTATTTGTTTTTGGTATGTTTTATGTGTTTTTTTGTCCCTCAATTCCTCCATTACTGCCATTTATTGTTTAGCTTTCTTTTAAAAATTCTTTTTAAAGTATATTTTATTGATTATGCTATTACAGTTGTCCCAATTTTTTCCCTTTGCCCCTGTCTTCCCAGTGCCCCCCTCACCTGGTACCACCCTTCCCTCCAACAGGTGCCCCACCTTAGTTCGTGTCCATGGGTTGTGCATATAAGTTATTTGGCTTCTCCATTTGCTTTACTATTCTTAATATCCTCCTGTCTATTTTGTACCTACCAACTATGCTTCTTCATCCCTGTACCTTTTCTTCCGTTCTCCCCCTCCCCCCTCTCTGCTTATAACCCTCCATATGATCTCCACATCCATGGTTCTGTTCCTGTTCTGGTTGTTTGCTTTGTTTTTTTGATTCAGTTATTGATAGTTGTGAATTTGTTGTGATTTTACTGTTCATCGTTTTGATTTTCTCCTTTTCCTTAAATTAGAGCCTTTAACGTTTCATATAATAGGGGCTTGGTGATGATGAACTCCTTTAGCTTTACCTTGTCTGGGAAGCACTTTATCTGCCCTTCCATTCTAAATGATAGTTTTGCTGGCTAGAGTAATCGTGGTTGTAGGTCCTTGCTTTTTTCATTTTGGTTACTTCTTACTAGTCCTTTCTTGCCTACAAAGTTCCTTTTGAGAAACCAGCTGATAGTCTTAGGGGAACTCCTTTGTAGGTAACTCTCTGCTTTTCTTGTGCTGCTTTTAAGATTCTCTCTTTATCTTTCACCTTTGACATTTTTAATTATGATGTGTCTTGGTGTGGTCCTCTTTTTGTCTATCTTGTTTGGGATTCTTTTTGCTTCCTGGACTTGTATGTCTATTTTCTTTGCCAAATTAGGGAAACTGTCTATCATTTTTTCAGATAAGTTTTCAAGTTCTTGCACTTTCTCTTCTCCTTCTGGCATTTCCATGATTCAGATGTTGGCACATTTGGAGATGTCCCAGAGACTTTTTATTCTCTGTTGTTTTTAATTCTTGTTTCTTCATTCTGTACTGGTTGAGTGTTTATTTCTTCCTATGTCCAAATCATTGATTTAAACCCCAGCTTTCTTCCTTTTACTAGGGGTTCCCTGTGGACTTTTATTTATTTCACTTAGTGTATCCTTCATTTTTTTCCCCTTATGCCTTTTCTGTACTCAATGAGTTCCCTGAGCATCCTTATTACCAGAGTTTTGAACTCTGTGTCTGACAGGTTGTCTGTCTACATTTTATTTAGTTCTTTTTCCGGAGTTTGGATCTGTTTTTTCACTTGGGCCATATTTTATTGTCTCCTCAACTTGGCAGCCTCCTTGTGTTTGTTTCTGTGTATTAGATAGAGCTGCTTTGACGCCCTGTCTTGGCGCACCTGTTATGTTGTAAGAGGAAGAGCCTTAGGTATTGCCAAGGGGTGGCCCTCTGTTTCACTGCTTTGTGGCACTGTATGTAGATGGGGTCAGAGAGGGAACAATGTCGCTTGCTCAGCACTCAGCCTGTTTCCAGTCACCTTACCCACTTCCCATATGCACCTGGTACCTCTCTAGCTGTTTCCTACATGGTGGTTCCCAGAGTGGGTGCGTTTGCAATTATTCTGGGACTGTGGGGGCCCTCTAAACAGAGATGGGCAGTTTCTTCTGCCACCCCAAGCCCCACTGGTTTTCATAGCCAAAAGCTATGAGGCTTTTTTTCCCCAGCACTGGAACTTTGGGTTGCAGAGTCTCGTCTGGGTCTGGAATCGCTCCCCAGGTGTCCCTCCTGGCTTTTATCCACCAGACTTGAATGTGGGACCGCCTGTTCTGCCAGATGCCGCAGCTGCCTCGCCACCACCACTACACCATCTCCTCTCCACCCCAGCTCCCTGTTTCTACCCGTCCTACCCATCTGGATGAATATTTCTCCCTTAAGTCCTTGGTTGTTGGACTTTCATACAGTTCAATTTTCTGGCAGTTCTGTTTTTTGTTTTGGGGTCAGCTGTGATCCTTCTTATGGTTGTATGAGGCGGCAAGGTGTATCTACGTATGCCTCCATCTTGGCCAGACGTCCTCTCTTCTTTTTAATTCTCGAAGACTTCTGTTTAAAGAAAAATTTATAGGGGTGACATTGGTTAATAAAATTGTATAGGTTTCAAGTGTACAGTTCTATAACACAGCACCTGTACATTGTATGTGTGTTCGCCACCCACTGTCAAACCCCTTCCCGTGGCCGTGTATTTGAACCCCATTGCCCTTTACTACACACCCACCCAGCCCCTGTCCTTCTGGCAGCCACTGTAGTGTTGTCTGTGCTTACGAGTTTTTAATCTGTTTGTTTGTTGCTTTCAGTTTTATATCCCACATGAATAAAATCATATGGTTCTTGACTTTTTCCAGCTGACTTATTTTGCTTAGCATGATATTCTCAAGATGTATCTATTTGTCGCAAGTGGCAGTATTTCATCTTTTCTTGTGGCTGAGTAGTATTGCATTATATGTATGTACCACGTTTTCTTTATCCAGTCATCTATCTGAGGACACTTAGGTTGTTTTAATGTCTTGGCTACTGTGACTAATGCTGCAGTGAGCATAGGGGTACATATATATCTTTCTGAATAAATGTTTTTACATGTTTTGGGTGGAGACCCAGAAGAGAAATTGCTGGTTCATATGGTAATGACTCGATTTTTTTGAGAAACCTCCATACTGTTTTCCATAGTGGCTATATCAATTTACATTTCTACCAGCAGTGTATGTGGGTTCCTTATTCTCCACTACCTCTGCACCACTTAGTACTACTCGTCTGTCTTACTAGTAACAGCAATTTTAACAGTGTGAGTTGGTATCTCATTTAGTTTTGATTTGCATTTCCCTAATAGTTAATGAAGTTGAGCTGTGTTCATATATCTGTTGTCCTTTTGTATGCCTTCTTGGGAGAATTGTCTGTTTAGGTTCTCTGCCCATTTTTAAAACATTAAATTGTTCTGTTGTTGTTGAATTGTATGATTTATTTATATATTTTGGATATTGTCCTTTTATGGAAGGTGGTTGCAAATATTTTCTCCCATTTGGTTGGTTGCCTTTATTGAGTTGGGTGCATATATCTTGATATTTGCTGTGTCTTCTTGATCTGTTGTCACTTTTATCATTATGAAGTATCCATCATTGTCTCTTGTTACCTTTTTATCTTGAAATCTCTTTTGTCAGATATAAGTATGGCCATACCTGCTTTTCTCTGGGTGCCACTTGCTGAGAGAATCATTTTCCACCCTTTCTCTTTGAATCTATATTTTTCCTTAGAGCTAAGATGTGTCTTCTTAGGCAGCATATGGTTGGATTTTATTTTTTAATCCAGTCTGCTACTCCATGACTTTTTATCAGAGAGTTCAATTCCTTTACATTTAGGGTGATTTTCAACGTATGAGAATTTCCTATAGCCATTTTATCGTTTGTTTTCTGATAGCTCTGTGTCTGCGTTGTTTCTTTTCCCTTGTGTTTCTGTGTGTTTTAATTGGGTGGTATCCTATGATTTTTTTCCCCTATGTTTTCTCTTTTTTAGGTCATGTGTCTCAGTACTGCTTTAAAAAAAACTTTTTTTGTGTGTGTGTGTGTGTGTGGGGGTACTCTTAGGCTTATGCAAAAGAAGGTTTCATATATACTGTAGTTCTTTTCTTCTATGTGCATCTTATCTCCATTCCCCTTTGCAATTTCAGACCTTTACCTCCTCCCCCTTTTATGTTTATATTTAAGTGTATAATACCCTATTCTGAATCAGGGTTGCAATTTCCTGCTTCTTTCTGTTAGTCTTCTTACTCATAATTCTGTATCCTTTTGTTTTTTTGCTTGTTTTAGTTATAATAACCCCCTTCGATATTTCCTGTAAGGCAGGTCTTGTGGTTGTAAACTTTCTCAGTTTCTGTATGCTTGGACAAGTCTTTAGTCCTCCTTTATATTTAAAGGATAACTTTGCTGGGTATATTATCCTTGGCTGGTAATTTCTCTTTCAATCAGTTAAATATTTGATTCCACTCTCTCCTAGCTTGTAGGGTTTCTGCTTAAAAATTCAATAGTAACCTAATGGGCTTTCTTGTATAGGTTATTATATTCTTTTCCCTGGCTAACTTGAGAATTGTTTCTTTGCCATTAACTTTTGACAGTTTCAGTATAATGTGCCTTACAGATGGCATTTTAGGATTTGGATAATTAGGTACTTTGCTTGCTTTTTGGATTCGAGGATCTAGCTCTTTTCATAGGTTTGAAAAGTTCTCATCAATTATTCATTAGAGTAGGCTCTCTGTTCCCTTCTCCCTCTCTTCCCCTTCTGGTATAACTATTATATTGCTTTTTCTGGGGGAGTCAGGTAGTTCTCATAGCGTTTATTTATTTACTTGTTTATTTATTTTACTCTAAAATCTTTCTCTTCTATCTGCATCAGTTCCAGAGTTTTATCTTTGATATCACTAATTATTTCTTCCATTTGGTCAGCTCTATTTCCTAAGTTTCCTAATTCATTCTTCATCTCTCTTATTGAATTTTTAATCTCCAGAATCTCTATTTGCTTCTTTTTTAAGGTTTCGATCTCTTTGGCAAAACACTCCTTCTGTTTTTTTGATCTTATTTCAGTGTTCATTAAACTGCCCATCTGTGTTTTCTCGCCTCTTGTTGAGTTTTTTTCAGAACTGTAATCCTGAATTCTCTGTCATTAAAATCACATATTTCCACATCTTTAAATTTATTTTCTGGAGCGTTTTCATGTTTTCTGCGCTGCCTTGTCACCTTGGTTACCATGGTATTTGATGGATTCTTTCTCTGCACAGGTATTTATAAGAATGAAATCTGCTTTTTAAAAAAAAGAAAAAAGTAAGAGTGCCACTTCTGTATTTAGTAAGTTGATTAGAAGAGGTCTTTCTGTTATTTCCCAGTAGGTGACACAGAAACGCAAGTTTTTAAGTTTCTCTTGCACTGCTCTGGCATCTCAGATCTCAGCAGGGGAGCAGAAAAATGCCCCATATTCCCTGGGAGGTGAGCATCTTCTCTGTGACCAGGTGGGCTTTGTCTCATAGTGTCACCCCCGGGGGGGGATGTTGTGTCCCGTCATTGTGGTTTTAATTCGCATTTTCCTGATGATTAGTGAACATCTTTTCATATGTCTGTTGGCCACATGTATCTCTTCTTTGGAGAAGTGTCTATTCAGGTCCTTTGCCCATTTTTTAATTGGATTGTTTGCTTTTTTTTTTTTGGTCAGCTTTACAAGTTCTTTATAAATTTTGGCTATTAATCCCTTATCAGATATATTGGTGAATATGTCCTCCCAGTCTGTGGGTTGTCTTTCTACTTTCACTTCTCTTATTTAACATAACACTGGAATTCCTAGCTATGGCACTCAGACAAGAAGAATAAAAGGCGTCCAAATTGGAAAAGAAGTGAAACTATGTTTATTTGCAGATGACATGATACTTTATAGAGAGAACCCTAAAGATTCCACCAAAAAACTACTAGCACTGATAAATGAATTCAATAAAGTAGCAGGATACAAAATTAATATCCAGAATCAGTTGCATTTTTATATGCCAAAAATGAACTATCAGAGGGAAATTAAGATAACAATCCCATTTACAATCGCTTCAAAAAGAACAAAATACCTAGGAATAAATGGAACCAAGGATGTGAAAGACACCCCCCCCCCCCCATAAACCCCTGTGCTGTGGAAGTGGACAGGAGGGTATGTCCCTCTCTTCCAACCACCTTCCTGGGTTTTGGTACCACTGCAGCACGCCTTTTTTGTGTTCTGCTGGGGCGGTGCAACGCACGCATGCGCCGCAGTCTTCAGTGCTTCTCCACCCCTCCCCGTTTGCAGGCGGAGGGGCCTTGCCACCATTACAGTGGGACAGGAAAGAAGACATTTTTAAAAACCTGGCCGCACTGTGCTGGTGTGAAGTGGCTCAGTAGGTTAGGCGTCGTCTGGCAAAGAGAAAAGTCTCCGGTTGGATTCTCACTTGGGGCCCATGCTTGGGTTGTGGGTTTGGTCCCCTAGTGGCTGGGAGAGAGTGTCTGAGGAGACCCCCCTGATCTTCTGCCTGGGGGACAAGGGCCATTGCCTGCCAGGAGATGAGAATCTGACTGAGGGCAAGCCCTCTTTATGTAAATATCTAACCAATACTTTTTTCATTACTTTGTCCTCCCATTCCCCACTGTCAGAGATACTTGGCGCGCCTTTCAGTTCAAGAAAGCTCCTAGGGTTCCGTCCCCTCTAGGACATCAGAGTAGAGACATCTTAGACTGAAGTCACTCACCCCACCATCTGCCTCCCAGCTTCCAAAAGGCTGCTGCTATCTGTCCCCTGCTGTAGTAACTTCTTCCATTGCCTTTGAGAACAAATATTTTTTCTGTTCTCTTAGGAGGGTTTCAAGAGGGCAGGAAGGTAAACCCGTGTGTTTGAGTTGCTATGTTAAACAGGGAGCCACCGGCCTTTTCTCAGCTTCCTTTCATTAAAAAGTAAGTAAATAAACAAGCACCTTGCAGAATGTTTAAAAGGCAAAGTTGTTGGGGAAGCAACTGTCGTGGGATCAGACAGAACACTGTGGTGGAGGCGACGCGTTCGTACCATGGGGAAGTTCACCAGCGCCAGCACAGATGTGAAGCTGACCGACCGCAACAGGAAGGAGTCCCTGATCCCTCGTGGGGACAATGCAAACAGACAAGAAGTTCAGGAACGGACAACCTACAGTGATAAAAGACAGAAGAGAAGTTACCTCTGGAAGCAGGGCCCCAGGGACTCTTTATTGTGCAAGAAATGCTCTGTGCCTTCATGTGAGTGGTAGCGTCAGAGACGTGCGGTAGCCCCTCTTACCCAGGGTTTTGTTTTTAGCACTTTCAGCACCACTCAGTAAGCCATGGTCCAAAAATACTATATGGAAAATTCCAGAAATAAACCATTTATAGTTTCAAACTGTGCACCGTTCTGAGTAGCGTGATGCTCTCTCACACTGCGCAGCTCCGTCCTGTTGGGACGCGAACCGCCCTTCGCCCAGCATCTCCGCAGAGCGCACTCCTGACCCACTGGTCACGCGGATTAGCGGAGCAGCCGTGGCGGCGCTGCACAGCTGCGTTGTTCTAGTTAGTAACGGCCCCAAAGCACAAAGGCGGTGACGCCCACCAGGCAGACACAGCGAGGAGACGCGTAACTGTGTTTCTTGAAGTGGAAAGGTGAGCACAGTAGAATAAAACCTTTTGAGAGAGACCACATTCACGTAACTTGTATTACAGTACATTGTTATAGTTGTTCTGTTTTATTATTAGTTATTGTTAATCTCTTACGGTACCTAATTTACAAGTTAAACACATACCATAGGTGTGTATGTGTAAGAAAAAAACAGCATATATAGGATTTGGTACTCTCTGCAGTTTCAAGCATCCCCTGGGAGTCTTGGAATGTATCCCCCAGAGCAAAAGAGGGACCACTGTATACATAAAGAAAAACTTAACTAGCTGCACACTTGAGATTTCTGTGTGTTGCACACAACATTGCGTGTGTTTCATACCCAGTTAAAAAATGGAGGGACATTGTCAATTATTGAGTGCTTGCTGTATGCTGGACACTAGGTCTGCTTTTCTTTTCATTTATTCATTTAATGAGCGCCTACTTGTCCTAGGCACTATCTAGGTCCTCAGGTCCCAGCAGTGAACAAAAAATTAGACGGAGCCCCTGCTGCATGATGCTCCCAGTTAATATCAAATAATCACACTCATAAAAGTGAAGTGACAAGTAAAGGGCATATCTGTATGCAGAAGGGGTGTCTCCTTGCCTGGGTGGGGGAGTCAGAGAGGCTCCCCTGAGGAAATGAAGTTGAAGCAGAGATCTAAAGGATGAGGAGGAAATAACCAGCCAGGAGGGGAAGAGGACATTTTATGTAAGTGGAACAGCATGTGCCAAGGTCCTGTGGTAGGAAGAGGCACGCCACGTTCAAGAGGGCAGCGAGCAGCATCAAGCAGGGCACTGGTGATGCAGGGGAGATTGGAGACGCAGGCTCAGGGAGCTGAGGTGGCTGCCCCAGACCTCCTGGCAACTGCAGCAGTGGGTGGAGGCCAGTATTATCTAGTTCTCCTTTTGCTCACTGAGACAGAGAGTGTGGACGTGAACGGGAGAGGCTGCCTGTTTCCACCTCCGGTGGGGTGCCAGCTGTCCTCATGCTCGCTGCCTCTCAGCTCCACAGGGCCTGCTGATGGGGGTCACCATGGAGCTGTGCCCCAAAGAACAATGCTGGGACACCCTGCTGAACATCTGCGTCTCCTGCAAGTCCATGTGCAGTCATCCAGTTCCACGCTCCTGTACAGCGTTCTGCAGTGAGTTCTGGGGCCTGAGCCAAGGGGATGGCTTCCCAGCGGCCCCTCCGGCCCCACTGCTCTTGGGTGCCTGAGGAGGGGTTGTGGAAGGACACATACGGTGTGGCATCTCTTTACCCTCATCTTTCTGCTGTGGCCACACTGGCCTCTCTGCATTTCCTTGCGCATGCTGCCTTCTTTCCCACCTCGGGGCTTTGCACATGAAAAGCATTTGCTCATCTTCTTCCCTGGCCTCCTCCTACCCAACACTGAGTGTCAGCCCAGATGTCGGAGGGCTCCTCTGACTGCCCAGGGGGAATTAGGCTCCCTGTCCTGCTCTGTTCTCCCTTTCTTTTGAAACTTTTTATTATAGAATTATTGGACATAGAGAGGATAACATAATAGATCAGCTTTAAAAGCATGCCTTTCTATTCCCCAACCAATTGTTTTAGCTTACGTATTTTAAAGCAAATCCAAGAACTCATGTCACTTACCTGTAAATACTAAATCATGAATCCCTAACATATAGGGTCTTTAAAGTATACCTTCAATGTCTTATCACCCCCAGCAATGATGCCTTAGCATTGTCTTTACTCAGGCCATACCTAATTTTCTCTGGTTGTCTTGAAAAATACAGTTTGCTTGCTGTTCTTTTGCATAATTTGTTATTTTCTTTAATGGAACTAATCACAACTTGTATTATGTTCTGTCGTGTATATTTGCTACATGTCTGTTTCAACTACCACAATGTGAGTTCCTTTCCTTCCTGGAACTTAACACAGTGACTGACACATAGCAAGTGCTTCATAAATACTTGCTGAGTGGAGCTCAGAGAGGCTTAGTGACTTGCCCAAGATCACACAGTATGATAGTGGATAGCCCACCCAACCTGAAGGCCCCATCCCCGCGCCCCACCGTAGGCAAGTGACCTTACGCCCTGCCCTTTGTCCCCGCCCCTGGCTGCCACTGGCCGAGGGCTTCCTTTGGTAGGCGAAGATCGGCGCTGCCATTGGCCGACAGGGCCGC
Source organism: Furipterus horrens (assembly GCF_987537825.1). Classification (NCBI taxonomy): domain Eukaryota; kingdom Metazoa; phylum Chordata; class Mammalia; order Chiroptera; family Furipteridae; genus Furipterus; species Furipterus horrens. The sequence continues at coordinate 84,152,148 of NW_028327176.1, forward strand.
CGATCACTGCCCCTCTGGCTTCCTCCTCCCCTGCTCCCGCCCACCAGACTGCCCCGCCCCCGGGAGTGCGTAGAGGCTCCAGTAGCACCTGCTGCGGCTGCGGGGCGCCCGGGGCACTGGTGGCGCCCCGACCGCAGGGACCCGAAGCGGCCCGGCACCTGAGAGGCGGGCCCGAGCGCAGGTAGGCAGCGGGCCCAGGAGGCCGCGTCCATGGGCCCGCGACGGCCGGGCGGCAGGGACCGCGCGCTCTGTTGGGGGCGCGGGGCGCGGGGCACGGGGCGGAGGTGCCCGGGCGCGCGGTGCATCGGCGCACCGTGGTGCGAGGGAAGGCCCGGCCCGCATCCCGGCGCTTGCGGAGCCACCGTGCGTACGCGGCCCGGCTCTGAGGCGGCGGCCGGCCGGGGCATGCCGGGGAGCCCGCGCTGAGCCCGGCCTCCGTCTCCCGAGCCCGCCGTGGATGGTGCCGCCGCCGGCCGCCGCGCAGCGCGCCGGACCGGGCCGTCGGGCCTCGCCGCGCAGCCGCGCTGACCACACACTTGTCACAAGTGGGAAAAATACATGTGTGAGGGGAGCTCCAGGGTCCTTGAATAGCCCTGTGGCTCCGCTTTTCTGTAGTCAGAAGTTACAGTGAAAACTGGGGCCACCGAACTGGGATCCTTCATTGCAGGAGGGCCAATTGCGTCTTGGAATGGCAGGGGCCAGGAATTTCCCGAGTCTGATTATTTTCCTTTCCCCACGGCAGGGTTACATGGGTGAAAGACTGTAGGCGCCTTGGGGGAAAGCCAGGAGAAAAATTAACAGTATACAGTTTGGGTAGTGTACTGGGGTCCTTCCTCAAGGGGTCTGCAGACTGGCTCAGTCAGGAACACAGTTAAGGAGCCATGACTCTTTGTGTTGGTGATTCAATTGATATTTCTGCTTACTTGACCTAGGACTCTTCTGCTTATATAGATTAAGTAGGAGTTTAATAGACTGCCCATGTTAGCCCTGTCTGGTGTGGTTCAGTGGGCTGAGTGTCATCCTGTGAACCAAAATGTTGCTGGTTCAGTTCCTGGTCAGGGCATGTGCCTGGGTTGCAGGCCAGGTCCCTGGCTGGGGGTGTGTGTGAGAGACAACTGATGGATGTATCTCCCTCACATCTTTTTCCCCTCTCTTTCTCCCTCCTTTCTCCACTCTTTAAAAACAAATAAATGAAAATCTTCAAAAGAACCAAACAGACAGCTCATCTGCTTCTCTTCCAGGAGCACCATGATCCACTAGCCAGAGCCAAAGGCGTCTGTGAATGAGATTGTCCTGGTGATGTGTTTGGCTCCGCCACCCTCTGTCTTTGACCGGTGAGGACCATTATTTGGCCCCTGCCATTCCAAGACGCAATTAGCCCTCCTGCGATGAAGGATCCCAGTTCAGTGGCCCTAGCTTTCACTGTAACTTCTCACTGCAGAAAAGAGGAGCCACAGGGCTATTCAAGGACCCTGGAGCTCCCCTCACACATGTATTTTTCCCAGTTGTGAGAAGTGCGTCCTTTGGGTCCTCCTGGCATGGGGTGGGCAGGTCCTACATGACAAACCCACTCTAACAGGCTAATTTCCCTCGATGTTTCACCTTCACTTAGTGTGCATCCCCTTTTGGTCCAACGGGCCAAACTAACTGAGAATGCTTTCTAACCCCTCGAGCTACAACGTCAAGTCCAGAATCTCTGCTTAGTGGTCCTAAATTAATAAAGTCGGCCTGATCCACCTGTAACAAAGAAGAGGCCTGGCCCTGTCACTGGCTGACCTTGAACTGCCCCTCCGGGCCTCGGTTTGCTCATCTGTAAAAGGGGAAGGGAAGGGGAAGAGGTGGGGAGCCAGAATGAGCTTTACGTCAGCTCCAGCTCTAACACTGCTCTTTCTTTTTTTGGCTCCTCTCCCTGCTGACTTTACTCTGCCTTAAGGGATCCCACTTCCTCCCATCTCTTACCCCAAAGGACCCTCCCAGAAGGGTGGTAGGGATGGGGAACAATTGGGACGCTGAGGATTGGAACATAGAGGGCCTACTGGCGGTTCCAGGCCCCAGATCATCACTAGATCTCCAGCAGGAGCCATGTGGAAGGGGGACCAGAGCTCCCCAGGGGAAGGGCTGGGGGAAGGAGGGGGCAGGAGAGAATGCGTAACAAGTGAGTTTGGAAATCAAATGAGATCTGAGCTTCCCCCCCCCCCCCTTGAATCCCTCTACACTCTTGCTTTTAAAATTCTTATTTTCTAAGGAGAAAGAAAATGCTAAATTGCACCCCCTTTCACAAAGGAATGGGAGCCTTAGTGAGTCACTCCGGAGGTGAACGCCACCTCCAGGGCTCTGCGTCTGCCCGCGCAGGCCCGCACAGCTGTGTGGCCACCAGCCCCCGTGGAGATCATGTGCGAAGAGGGAGGAGGAGTGGGGGAGCCTCCTGCCCGTCAGTGGCTCTGGGGTGGGGGAGCTGGGTCCTCGCAGAGGGGCCCACCCTGCTTCCTCCAGGCTCTGTCCAGGGCTGCATCTGTAAGGTTCACTTGGAGATGGGGCCATGGCCCAGGCATGTGGCCCCCAGAGGGCTTGGTTCAAGATGGGGTGGCATGTAGGGGCTTGGGCCGTAGCCTGTCTTTGGGGTGAATTCAGGACAGTGAGGGGAGGTTTTGTGGCTCTGGGGAGTGAGGTCAGTGTGTGCGGCCAGGACTGGCAGGGAGCAGGCGCCTTTGCACCTGAAAACCAGAGTTCTTGAGTGTCAAGCTGGTCTCTCCAAGCGTCCTGGTGAGGCTCCTCTCCAGGACTGGCGTGCCGGGGGGCTCAGAGCTGCGGCTCTGTCCACGGAAGGTGCCTGCGGTGGGGGTGGTGTGAGGGCTTCTCTTCTGTGAGGGTCAGCCTGTTTGTGTGCAGACCTGGAGCAGGGGAGGCCAGCGAAGAGGCGTTTCTCCTTCCCAGATGACCTGCTATTCTGGAGGGAGGGGCAGTAGCCAACTGTTAGCTGGGGATGGCGAACAAGGGTTGAAAGCAAAAATAGAAACGCGTCGGGCTGTGTCTGGGAGGGGCGCCGAGTTCTGGTGGATGGAGAGGCCTCTTCTGAGCCGTCTGCTGCTGATACCATGTTTGCTTGGCTCTCAGTGTTTGCCGAGCGCATCATGCCCTGCGCCCCTGACCTCCTCTCCTGGGGAGGGACCTAGGTGTGCGGCTGCGGACTGTGAGCTCTCAGGGGCTGGGCTGTTCTGGCAGTCTAGTCTGCCTTTGCGAGGCGTGGGGCATCTGGGGCCGCCCATCACTCACCCACCTCTGACCTTTACTGGACTGCTCCAGAATGGTTCCGATCACTACCCTCCTGATCAGAACTCCCTGGGGCCTCCCTTGGCCTGTGGCTTCCTTCTCCTTTCCCCACCCCCACTTGCCGCCTCCTGCCTCCCTTGGGGCTGGTCCCAGCTGAGCAACCCTGGAATCATCCCTAGTGGTTAAAAAAAAAAGCTATTTTCAGCTTTCCCATCGTTGCCCAGTGTGGGGGGCGGTGGTGGTGTTTACCCCGTTTGCTGCCTGCTTGTTTCCGTTGCACAGTGTGACCTGAAGCAGTCGTGAGAGCAGGTCCCGGCCCTGATCCTTGGTGCTGGGGCTTGGCACCAAATGGGGAGCCTGGGGACAGAGGCCACCTGGGCCCCATCTTTGCTTAACAGCAGCAGCCTGGAGTGGCAGGTGGTAGGAACGATCCCAGGGGAGTCATCGGAGACCCCGCTGGGGGAGGGGCTGCTTTCCTGCTGCTTGCTTACCAGAGAGCTGGCCAGTCATTGAGGTAGGGGGTCTCTGAAAGCGCCCCCAGCACCCTCCATTGAGTCTGTGGCCCCAACTGGGCCTCCCTATTGGGTGCCTCGGTCCCTAGCCTCTGATCTCCATGTCCCACAAGGGGTCCTGGAATGATGGGAGGGGGTGCCCTTCTGTGTAGGCAGAGGGGGCCCTCTGTCCCCTCTTTTGGGGCTCCCCCTGCTCCCGGCTGCCCTCCTGAGGAGCCTGCAGGTGGCAGAGCCATCAGTAGCAGATGCTATGGGAGCTCCCTTTAGAGGGAGGAGAAAGTTCCCTCCTTATGGAGCAAGAGTCTGGAGGGCGGGGGGTAGAGGGGTGGCATCTGGGGCTCAGGAGAATTGTTCCAAGTAACTCAGAACTGTTAGGAGCCAAGTTGGCAGAGCAAATGAAAGTATGATAGCCAAAGCTATTAATCACTAATTAGTTCCTAAATCAGGGAATTAATGGTCATTTAAATGGCATATTTATGAGATACCAGCAGGTCTCCAAAAAGCACATTTTTCCCAAAGCAACTGATTTGGCCAGCTGTGTGCTGCTGGGAGCCCAGGATTCTAATCCCACTCCACCCCTCCCCTAAGGAACCTGACAGGGGGCCAGTCAGCTTCCTCCTGGAGCTTCCCTCTTCTCACCTGCAAACAGAGTCAGGCCCTTCCTCACTGACCTCACTAGGCCCTTGTGAAGACATTAAGGAGTGAAGGCCATGAGAATCCCTGGCAGTGGTGGAAAATGCTGTACAGAATTTAGTGTGAGCCCTGAAAACATCCTTGGAGTTACGAAATCTGGCCCCCCTGTGCTGTTCATAGCCAAGGGGGCCAGGATGAAGCTGGCGGCTGCAGTCACTGCTTGGTGGTTGTCGAATGTGTGGCTGGGGCTGTGACTGAGTAAAGGCTCAATTTGTGGCTTCCTGGCTCGGTTTGAGATTGGGCTCGCAGCCTGGTCTGCAGCTGGGTCTCAGCTTGTTCTCAGATCGTGGTCGGGACTTGATCTGTGGCGAGTTCAAGGTTCAGGCTGCGGCTGAAGTCCAGGTTGGGGCTGTGGGTAACCTCAGGATAACCTGCAGCCTGGGGACACAGCCGCAATCCTTGAGTACCAGGCCTGGACCGACGGAGCAGCCCGGTCGCCGCAGAAGCAGGATTCCTTTTGAGTCCTTCAGGATCTGGGCTCCTGTACCCCAGGAGACAGGTCCTTCTCGGACTCCTGGCATGTCCCCTGAAACAGCTGAGCAAACACGCTCATCAGTGGCGCATACAGCAGTTTGGGAGATAGTTAGGACGTGTTTCTCTAGCAACCAACCCCCAACCAGCACTGGTTTCCTTCAGTAATGCCTTTTTCTGGAAGCAGCATCTCTCCGGGCCTCTTCTCCCTCCCTGGGTGGGCCCCACAGCCCCTCTAAGTCTGAGCATGGGCTGGTTGGCCCTGGTTCGGTCTGGTCCCCACACTCATCCTGACCCAGAGAGGAGGCCGAGGACCTGCTCTATGGGACACTTCCTCGAGGGGGCCCTCCTGGATCTACCCTGCGCTCGGCCATGCTGAGCATAACAAGAGCCTTCTCTGTGCCTATCCCTGGACCAGTTAAGGCTATGAGCCTGGAAAAGATGCCTGCCAGCTCCCTGCCTGTCTTGGGGGTGCAGGCAGCCCCATGGGGCAGGCAGGCTTGGACCCAGTGGGCACAGGCAAAGGATGTTTTGGGACGTAGCTCCAGGCACATAGGACAGAGCCCTAGGAAGTTATGCTGGGGAGAGGAGAGAGGGACTGGCCACGCAGCAGGAAGCAACCTGTGGGCACTGGGGGACAGGCATCCCCAGCCTCAGGGGGAGGAGGCGGTTCCAGTTTTGCCCTCTGGCCTCCCATTCCAGGGGCCTGAGGAGGAAAGGGGAGCTTCTGCCTAGGAAAGGAGTAAAGAAAGGCCTGTGGATAATCATGGTAACTTATGTTCCTTAACAGACCCTCTTACAGCACTGAGTGCCAGGCATTATGCTAAACCTTTTTCAAATATTCATTCATTCAATCCTCATAGCAACCCTATGCAAGGACTATGTAAGGACCATTACTCCCCTTTTACAGAGGGGGGAACTGAGGCACAGCATGGTGCAGAGTGACATTTACTACAATCATCAGTTGTTAAGTGGCAGAGCTGGGTGTGAGCTAGCCGCAAGTTGGAGTGGGAGTGGGAGTGGGACAGTGGTTCCCGTGACAGGGGAGGCCGGCCGGGCTCTTGGAGGGACTGCGGAGAGGAGGACGGCCCTGAGGGGCCCTCTGCCTGCGGAGCCTCACACGGACGCCACCATCTCATGTGCTGCATCCTGCACTTGGGCCTCTGGGACACCAGGCCAGACCTGAGACGCAGTGAAGGGTGATCTAAGAGTGTGCTGTGAGGCTGTGTGTGTGTGTGAGGCTGTATGTGTGTGTGTGAGGCTGTGTGTGTGGCTGTGTGTGTGTGTGAGGTTGTGTGTATTTGTATGTGAGGCTGCACGCGCGTGTGTGTGTGTGTGAGGCTGCGCGTGTGTGTGTGAGGCTGTGTGTGTATGTGAGGCTGTGTGTGAGTCTGCGCGTGTGACGCTGTGTGTGTGTGTGAGGCGGTGTGTGTGTGTGTGCGCGTGTGAGGCTGTGTGTATGTGAGGCTGTGTGTGTGTGTGTGTGCAAGGCCGTGTGTGTGTGTGAGGCTGTGTGTGTGTGAGGCTGCACGCGTGTGTGTGTGTGTGTGTGTGTGTGTGTGTGAGGCTGTATTTGAGGTTGCATGCGTGTGTGTGTGTGTGTGTGAGGCTGTGTGTGTGTATGCGAGGCTGTATTGTGTGAGGCTGTGTGTGTATGCAAGGCCGTGTGTGTGTGTGTGTGTGTGAGGCTGTGTGTGTGTATGAGGCTGTGTGTGTATGTGAGGTTGCATGCGTGTGTGTGTGAGGCTGTGTGTGTGGCTGTGTGTGTGTGTGTGGCTGTGTGTGTGTGTGAGGCTGTGCGTGTGTGTGAGGCTGTATGTGTATGTGTGTGAGGCTGCGTGTGTGTGTGTGAGGCTGTGTGTGAGGCTGTGTATGAGTGAGGTTATGTGAGTGTGAGGCTGTGTGTGTATGAGACTGTGTGTGAGGCTGGTGACAGCGACAGTGACAGGGAAGATGTGGGCCCACCTGGATGAGCCTACACCAAGCAGCCCAGGCTCTTCTCCCTCAGCCCTGTCGCCTCTGAGGCACCGACCGCTGGACTCCAGCAGGCCTGCTAGGCCAGTGTTTCAGAGTCAGCCTCAGGCAGGGCTGTGGCCGTCATCATGGGGGGAAGGCCCAGCATGGGACACCAGGCCTGGCCCGTTCAGAGGCACCCTGGATCCCTGGAGGCCTGGGAACTGGCAGGTGTTACTTGAGTAGTTCTGGGCTGTGGCTGTCATAGCAGACACCCATGTTCCCTCCCTGGCTCTGATGAGCCAGACAGACTTCTTACCCTGGAGGAGAAAGTTCTAGATCCAGCTTCTCCTGGAAGTGGCCTGATCGCTCTGACCTGTGTCTGTCCTTTCTTTCACCCTGCCCCAGCCTGGCCAACTCTGCTCACCCTTCTTTTGAGGCTCGGCTCGACCCCTCCCCAGGAAGGCCTGCTTCCCCGCACCCCACCTGCGGGGTCTCTGCCTCAGAGAGGTGCTCTCCACGCCTGTGGGGTGCAGGGTGTGTGTGCCTCTTAGCCTAGGGGTCAGGCTGCCATGTCTTGTCTGGCCTGTGCTCTGTGCAGGGGTGGTGCAGGACAGGGCCCCAAGGCTAGCACCCCAGGGGCAGGGACTGATCCAGTTCAGCTCTGTCCCCAACTCCTTCCTCTCACACCATCTGGTCCGAGGTCTGGCCCAGGAAAAGTCGGCCAATGCCTGTAGCCCTTTCTCTGCTGTGCCAGGGCCTGTCTTGCTGAGACATGGCATTGCCCTCTGACCGGGTTCCTGAGAGCAAGCTGGTAGCTTCCTTCTGGTGGGGCTCTGCCCTCAGGCTGGGGTCCTGGTATAGGGTGCCACCGCACCGCCCAGCAGGTTCCCCTCCACCTGCCTGTTCCTGTGTGCCTGGGCGCCAGGGTTGATATGGGCGAGGTAGGCGTGTGCGCTGGAGGACCTGAGCCAGGACCTACGGCCGCCCCCAGCTGCCCCCGCTTGCGGGGAGACCCAGGCCTGTGACCAGGTCCCGGAGATCACACTGGACCTGCGGGTGGTGTGCTGATGGGCCAGGAGGGGGAGGGTTGGCTCCAGCTTGGAGCTCCGAGGGAAGGTTGGGGCACCATGGGCAGGGAAGGATCGTTTGTTTCTCTCTGGACTGCTGGGCACGGTTGAGATAGTCCTCTTTCTCTCTCATCCTGGTTTTGAGTTTTAAAAAAGTGTGCTAGTGAAGGTAGGACAGAAGGACAGTCTGCTAGAGGGTGTAGGGGGGCCTCCGAAGATACAGAGGGAACTGCAGCCTTGGGGAGGGTCCGTGGGGGCTACTCGAAGGCCTGCTGGGTGCGGGTGGCGCCAGGGCCCTGCCCAGACCTGGGCCCTGCCCAGACCTCGGCCCTGCAGCTGATGAGGCTGCTGCCTCCCGAGTGCTCAGCGTGCTGGGCCCTCTGGTGGGTGATCCTAGTTAGATATCCGAAGGGTGAGTCAAGACTTATGACCCCCACTTTACAGATGAGAAAAGCAAGGCTCAGAGAGGCTCATTGGCTTCAGGTCATAGACTAGTAAGTGGTAGCATTAAACCCAGGTTTGTGTTGCTCCAAAGCCCATGTTCTCATTTTTCTGCTAAATTTTCACCCATGGCCAGGATCTGGGGTGTGTGTGTGTGTGTGTGTGTGTGTGTGTGTGTGTGTGTGTGTGTGTGTGTGTAAAAGGGGGATGAGGGAGAGAGTACATGGGAACGTGTGCATGCGTGTGTCTCAGGAATGGGCTTTGGAAGGGGATGTGGCGAGTTGGGAATGTGGACACACCTCTAGGTTTTCACACAGTCGCAAGGATACGCACACACTGATTTGCAGACCTGGTGGTTGGATGGTTCTAGAAGTAGGACAGCTGGCTCCCGGGGCGGGGTTCCCCGAGAACAGCCAGGGACAGGCCTCCAGCCCCTTGCCCAGCTGGCCAGCAGCAGGTGGGAGGGCTGTTTTGGCCAAGAGTGAGGAGGACATCTGGGACCCTGAACAGTGATGCTGAGTACCCAGCATAGTGGTCCTGAGCACAGACCCTGGAGTCAGAAGGATCTGGGTTCAGATCCTGCTTCCATCACGTGAGGACTGGCTTTACAACCTTGAGCAGAAGACTTCCCATCTGTGAGGCTTTATTTCCTTGGGTGTGAGATGGGGATGCATGACATTCTCTCCGTGGGGCTTGGTTAGGATGGCTAATACCTGTGAAGCAACTAGCAGAGTGTATTTACTCATCAGATCATTGTTATTAATTTGCTTGTTTGCCAAAAACACTTGTTGGCTCTGTTCCCCCTGGGCCTGGACAACGGACACAGCAGATGCAGAGAAGGAAGTGGCGTGAGGGACCCAGGGACACGGACAACAGGGCGGGGATCGAGTGCGGGAGGGGTGGGCAGGGGACAATGGGGGAAATGGGGCAACTGTAATAGAAAAACAATAAAAAAATAGAAAAGAAAATGCAGAGACGTGTAGGGTGGCGACCTGCTTCAAGGTGACTGAGCTTCTGGGCCTTTCCCTTGCTATTTTGGGATCATGGTGCCAACTTTTTTTGACACTCAAGGCTGTGCGCGGCCTTTAGTACAGCTGGCCTGGTCCCCTGCCCCTCAGGAGGCTTCCTGACCCTCTTGGGCATCTGTATGGCATTTCCCACCACTGCCAGGGATTCGCGTGGCCTTCACTCCTTAGTGTTTTCACGACGGCCCAGTGGGGTCAGTGAGGAAGGGCCCTGACCCCTGTTTGCAGGTGAGAAGAGGGAAGCTCCAGGAGGAAGCTGAACTGCCCACTGTCAGGCTCCTTGGGGTTGGGGGAGGAGGAGGGGAGCAAGGGGAGTGGGATTAGAATCCTGGGCTCCCAGCAGCACACAGCTGGCCAAATCAGTTGCTTTGGGAAAAAATGTGCTTTTTGAAGACCTGCTGGTATCTCATAAATATGTCATTTAAATGCCCATTAATTCCCTGATTTAGGAACTAATCGGTGATTAATAGCTTTGGCTATCTATTGTATTTTCATTTGCTCTGCCAACTTGGCTTCCAACAGTTCTGAGTTACTTGGAACAATTCTCCTGAGCCCCAGGTGCCCCCCCCACGCCCCCCCCCCCCACCCCGTTCCCTCCAGACTCTTGCTCCATAGAGGAGAAAACTCTGCTGCCCCGAGGAGCTGTCTCAGGAAGGTGTGGCGGCTGAAAAGAAACCACAGCTGTAGCAGGGCTCTGAGGGACTGAGCACCAGGAGGGAGAGGGCAGGGACGTGCAGGGCACTGACTGACCCTTGGTCCAGAGGCTGCCTTGGCTTACCTCCTTCACGCCAGGACGCAGTCACAGGCTTGGTTAACAGATGTGTTCCTTTTGGCAGGTGGCCCTACCCCGGGCGGCGGTGCCCCCTGGCACCTTCAAAATGTCCTCAGTGACTCAGTGGAGAGCTCGGATGATGAATTCTTTGATGCAAGAGGTGAGTGAACCCCACCTTCCCGTCACTGGCTGGCTGATCTGTTTGGAAGCCCCAAGAAAGCATCTCCACTGGGGGCTATTATCTCTCCCCACTCAGACACTGCAGTTCCTTGCACACTTTGTACTTAGCAGTCCGTGGGTTCCCCGAGGGCTAGGGCTCTCACCCACTCCCGCACTCTTTGGGGTATTTGCTGAGTCCCTGGTATATTCTAGGAGCTGTGCGAGGTGCTCACGCCGCTGCAGTAAATGGGTGGGCTCGCTCAGTGCCCTCCTCAGCTTACATCTGGTGAGAGAGGTGCACGTGAGACAGTTACCCAAAGGGAAACGCAGTCCCAAATGGGGAACAATGTCACTGCGTAGCAAGTGCCAGCTGCTCATAGAACGAGCGAGACCGGGGCACCTGACTTGGGAGGGGTGGGGACGTCATGAACATCCTCTCTGTGGAACAGAGGGAAGGAGTTGGCTCGGTGAGGAGCGGGAGAAAGAGCCTTCTAGACAGGAAACAGGTGTGACGGCGCTGAAGCAGGAAATATGGGGGCAACCCAGGAACAAGGAGGCCCAGGGGGCAGGGAAGAGGAGACATGAGGCTGCCTGGGACCCAGTAAGTGACTCAAAAGATTAGCTCATGGACGGGAGGGGAGCTGTGATGAAAGCAGGGACCAGTTTAGAAAGGCGGTTGCTCAGATGAGAGATGATGGCGGGCAGGGTGTCGCCTCTGCACCCCAGGGCCGAGTCTGGCCAGCCCACAGGACTCAGCCAGGGGCGCTCTTTAAGCGACCACGGGAGAACAAGCAGCATTGTGAACGTTGGATGTGAGGGCAGCAGACCGGGTGGGCATTTCAGGCAGAGCCATCAGCCTGGGCAAAGGCTCAGAGGGGAGGCCGTGCAGGGCAGGTGTGGGGACCCGCGGGAGGCAGGGTCTGTGTGGAATTGAGGAGAGAGGACCCTCACAGCTGTGCTCCCGTGGGCTGCGTGGGCGTGGGTGAGGAGAACAAGGGCATCCTCTCTGTCCCAGGAGGGTCCCCAGTTCTCACTTGGGTGGCTTGGTCCCCCTCTGGGAAGTCACCCTATTTGGGGGTTAACTTCCTCCCGAGACAGGGTCAACTTTGAAATGCCTGGCAAAATGGGGTCTTGAAAGAGAAAAAGACTCTGCTGGGAAGATATCTGGACCCAGAGCAAACCACCTGGGACATGGGCTCATCCACGCCATGGACTTGTTTGTGACCTTGGGCAAGTCTTTTTACCTTCTCTGGACCTCAGCTTCCCTCTTAGCTCTGTGCCTCCAGGAATGGAGACGACCCAGTTCTGGAGATTTTTGGGAAGTACAGCTGGGGGGTGGGATGCTGTCTGGCTCCAGCCTCCCTCATTCTCAGCTCTGGGCCCAGGAGCCCTCCTAAACCAGCCCATTTGGGGCCCATTTCCTGTCTCCCATTGGAGGCTGCCAGGGCTGAGTTCCTCCATAGCAACGAAGCCAGAGTGTGTGTGACAACAGTGGCTTCAATATTTTGATGCTTCTAGCACATTTATTTAAAATATTTGTGCAGTTCATTAAGGCTGCACATTCCCAGAGGACGGTGATGGCCCCCGAGGGAGGACTGTGTGGGCGGCGCCGGTCAGCTCTGCTGCCATGGGGCGGCGTCGGGGTGGGGAGGCCCTGCTCACCTGCCAGCTGCGGTGGACACATGCATCTGCCCTCCTCCCAGCCCAGCACTGCCCCCCGCGGCTCTCTGTCCTCCCCTCCCGTCATCTCCCTGCTCCGTCTGCAGTTCCCAACTGGCCGCATCCCTCTCGCCTCTCCTCTTGGAGGCCCTCCATCTCTGTCTCTTCCTTCCCCTTGCTTCTCTCCCCCACCCTCGCCCCACCTCCAGCTTTCCTTCTCTTCACTGCCCCAAGATGCCAGGCTCGCCCATCTCTTTCTCAGTCTCCCACCCCTCAGCACTCCCTGCCCGCCTTGTGCCTCTGCTCCCTCCTCCCATCTCACCCCTTCCAGAGCATTGCAGCCCTCAGCCAGGGCAGCTGCTCCCCAGGCTGCTGGAATCCTCTTTAGTTCCGAGTTGCCAACTCCAGACCTCCTGTCTGACCCATGCGGCCTCCCTGGGCAGGGCCTTGGCATGTTTCCTTGGCTCAAGGCAGTAAGAGGTGGAAAAGCCACCTTCCCCGTTCCCAGGAGCTGCAGCAGGCCCCACCCTCTCTCAGCATCCAGACTGGGCCACGGGTGGCTAGCTTCCTGGGCATTCTTGGAAGGGCCACCTCCCTGGCCTCTTTTCTCCAGCCAAGCTGAGCCCTGACCTGACATGGTGGGTGGTCCCTGTCCCCACGTGAGCAAGGCCCTGCACCTTGCTGCCTCTGCGATTCTGGCTCCAGCTGTGATGGAGCTGCACTGGTAGGTGTCAGCACGGAACAGGTCCTGAAACATATGTCCTCCTCCTCGGTGTCGGTGCGCTGATGGGGAAACTGAGGCCAGGCCATGGAAGGGACCTCCCAAGATCACACATCAGGGTGGAAAGGAAAGGCTGGAACTCAGATGTTGAATGTCCAGGTCAGGCCTTTTTCTTTGACTTATTACTGAAATAAAGACTTTCTTCCCTTCCTGTCTTCCTCAAGCTCCAGCCTGTTGGCCCCGCACTGGGGTTACCTGGTGAAATGAAAGACCGCCATGACTCATGATCTAGCAGCAGAGGGGAGACTCTTTGGCCCTGGGGGCTCTGGTTGTATACGTGAGGCATGGGAGGGATTGGGGTTAGTCAGGAAAGGAGTACGGATCCGCCAGGTCTATAACAATCCCCGGGCAGCATGCTGGCTCCTTTGGCCAAGGCAGCAGGCCTGGGCCTCAGGGGTGGCTGATGCCCCTGGTTGGATGCTGCAGGGTGGGCAGTGGGCTCCAGGGTCGAGACCCAGAAGGGGTACCACTCCCTTTCCTGTCAACACAGTGAGGCCATCTGGAGAGCCATGGCCTGGTCTACCAAGGTTGGGGGATGAGGGGATGTGCCTCAAACACAGATCATGTCAGAGCTGGGGGGGGCGGGGGGGGACTCAGGATTTTTAGTTCAATACCCCATCCCATGTTGCAGGCAGGGAACCTGAGACCAGTGAGTCAGGAAACTTGCTCAGGGTTACATGGAGTCAGAGAGAACAGGGGCTAGAATCCCAACTCATTCATTCACTCTTTCAAGTGCTTCCTAGGTATCTGCCCATCAAGCATCAGGCAGTATTCTAGGCGCTGGGGCACAGGGGCACACACATATCCTGCCCTCGCCCTCATGGAGCCTTCAGTTTAGTGTTATGGATGGTGGGTGGTAAGACAATATCCAAGCATGTGAATTATGTTGATAATTACCATAAATAAAATAACATAAAGGAACAGACATCTCACCAAAGAAGATATATGAATGACAAAAAATTAAAATAAGGTCAACATCATTAGTCATTAAAAGCAAATAAATGCAATTAAAACTGCAGTGAGCTGCTACCGCACACCTATTAGAACAGCTAATTAAAGCAATCAGAATATAGAGGAATGGAACTTTCAGACTCTGCTGATGGGAATGTACAACAATACAACCATTTTAGAAAGTAGACTGTAGTTTCTTAAAAAGTTAATCAAAGCAGCCCTGGCTGGGCGGCTCAGCTGCTTGGAGCATCGTCCCGTACACCAAAAGGTGATGACTTCAATCCCCGGTCAGGGTAAATATGGGAGGCCACTGATCGATGTCTCTCTCTTTCTCTAAAAGATCAATCAATCATGTCCTCGGGTGAGGATTTACAAAAAAGAAGTTAATCGAAGTTAAGTAAAACATCAGCCAGCCTGTCCACTCCTAGGTAATTTACCCAAGAGGAAAGAGAGGCTCAGTTCACCTAAGACGTGTCCATGAATGTTTACAGCAGCTTTATTCATGAGAGACCCAAACTGAAAAGAATTCCAATGTACATCACAGGGTGAATCGATGAATAACTTGTGCTGTGCATTCATGCGATCAAATACTCCTTGGCAATAACAAGGAATGAAGCGCTGACGCAGGTGCCATGTGGATGAATCTCAGAATAAGCGAGCTGGGCAAGAGGAGTCAGATGGAGAAGGAGCACATGTTGTGTGATTCCATTTATACAGAGCTCTAGAAAATGCAAACGAATCTACAGTGACAGGATCAGGCCAATTGCTGCCTGGGGGCAGAAAGGAGGGATGAAAGGACAGGAGGAAACTTCTGAGGGTCATGAATGCACAGCCACTGACTTGATTGGGGTGATGGCTTCATGGGCGTATACATATGTCAAAACTTATCAAATTGTACGTTCTATTTTTTATTTTATTTTTAGAATTTAGAGATCTAATGGGCTTTCTTGAACAATTCATGAATTGGACAGCATCCCATCTAGTGCAAATAGAGAGGGGCTCCCTCAGATTGTGCTTTTTAAATATGTATACTTCATTGAATGTCAATGACATCTCAGTAATACTGTTGAACAAATGGAGGAGCTCCCTCCAATATAACAGAAGGGAATGTGATAGAGTGGCTGGGTGACCGCAGGAGGCCCCCAGATGTGGCCTTGAGCAACGAGCTGAATAACGTGAAATGAACCAGGTGAGCACTGGGGGAACAGTGTTCTGGATGGTGGCGACAGCCAGTGCAAAGCCTTTACCAGAGGAATGAGCAGGAAGGCAGGGGGGCCAAGAGTGAGCCAGGGGGGGCCCGCTTAGTGCAATTGGCCCTCTGCCCCAGTAGAGGGAGGGAGAGCAAGCCCGACCCCCTAGCCTCAGGATGTGCTTTGCTGCCCAGGCTCCTGGGTGGCCCTGGGTACCGCTGCCCTGCAGGAGGCCAGAGACTCTGAATGCAGGGTCGCTGATGCAGGAAGGGCCTGCATGCCTGAGCCTGGCGTAAGCTGCACCCTCACTGGGAGATGGCTGGGTGACAGGTGCACTGGCCGGACACTGGGTAAGGAGAGTTCAGTGACTAAGGAGGGACAGCCAGATGTCATGTGGTTCCTGGTGATGAAATGCAGAGTTCTAGAGAGAAAATGAAAATCTCCTTTAAAAAAAACCCCCAAAACACGATTCTATTTATTTATTTTTCGAGAGAGGAGAAGGGAGGGAGAAAGAGAAGAAGAGAAACATCAATGTGTGGTTGCCTGTCGCACGCCCCCAGCTGGGGACCCTGTCTGCATCCCAGGCATGTGCTCTGACTAGGAATCGAAGTGGTGATCCTCTGGTTCGCAGGCCAGTACTCAATTCACTGAGCCACACCAGCCAGGGCTCTGCCCCTGCTTTTTTAAGGTAGTAGTTCCAAGCTTTTTCAAATATGAAGCAATCCATTTTTAAATTTTTAAATTCTTGACATTACAGAACTAAACAGGAATTTATTAGCATTCCACTCTTACCTTTTTTATTGACAAACAAATAAAATTCATGGTCCAAAAACCCGAAACAAAACTAAAAACAAGGAAAAGCTTATAAAAGTAAATATGAATCCCAGCATTAACAGCTGAACAGAGAATGTGATTTTTCGCTTCTTAGTGGATGATAAAGTTGTGTAGAAACGGAACACTTACGAATTATTTTAAACCTGGTATCACTGACTAGTTAGATCGTGGGAAAAGAGCAGAAAGGGGTAGGGGTGGAGCTACCGTGTTCTAGCTGCACTCTCTGCCCTTCTCAGAGGAAACTGTCCTTTGGAGCCACCATCCCAACAAGGGCGCAGGTGGAGGCTAAAATGACCCCTGTGGCATCAGATGAGTTTACTGGGGCTGTGGTTGGGTAGGTCAAGCATGAGCCACTCATGACCTGTTTCTATAGCAAAATGTATGTCTTACATAGAAAATATCAGGGGAACCCTTAACTTTAACCTTCTACTTAGCTGCAAATCAATAGTCCAGTTAGAGAAATCTTGAAAGTCACCAAGCATATGAGTTCAAACAGAGGTTCGGACTTACCGTGGACGCAGCTGGTGGAAGGCAGTGTTGGTGGGAAATGCCGTGAGCTGGCAGGCAGGACAGCGGAATTCTTGGCCCAGCCCTGCCCCCGAGGCGCTGCGTGACCTGGGCCAGCTGTGAAATGCGGGTGCCCCTTCCTTCACCTTGGTGGCTCCTATCAGCCCTGAACATTCCAGGAGGCTCCTAGGCCTTGTTGGCAATGGTGCCCAGGGCAGGTCCCTTACGTTCATGGGAGATACTTGTTTTCTGTTGCCTTTCCCTGCCGGCATCCTAAACAACAGCCCCTTCTCAACACTGTGAGTATGCACAAGCAGGCCAGGCCCTGACCGTTGCAGGGGGCAATGTTGGCGGGGCTGGGGGTGAGGAAGGAGTGGGGGGCACCAGGGTGTATTTTCAGGACACAGCCAGCCCTGGGTAGCTTGACAGGAAGCAAAGCGTGGGACTCCGTCCCTTGGTGAGGGAGGGGAGTCCTGCTGGGTGGGAAGCTGGCACTTTTTGGCTGTCCTTTGTTCTCGTGCTCTCTCCAAGCTCAGCACCTTCTGACCCTCCCCTCCCCGCACCTGGCAGGTGGCTGGGGCCCAGGAGCTGGTCTCTGTCCTGCACAGACTCTGCTTCTTGCTCTGACTCCCTGGTTTCCCCCAGCAGCCAGGAGGGGAAGGTGGCACAGGACAAAGCATCCCAGTTTACAGGCGAAGGCACTAAGGCGGGGCCGGCCTCAGAGAGAATGAGGGCACAACACAGCTCTTCTCCTCCAGTCTGGGCTTTTCCTGTGATAACACAGCTGCTGGAACCCCAAAGGTGGGGGAGAGTCGGGGAAAGCAGTGCAGGGCCCCGGGGCTCAGAGGACCCAGGTCTTCCTCAGGGTTGGGCCACTGACTGGTCACTGGCTGTCCTCAGGCAAGTCTTGAGTCTCTGGGTCTCAGGGTCCCTCCCACAAAATCTGGAATAGGGTTGTTTCTCTCTTGTGCAGAGTGGGAGGGTGTCCCTGTGGGAAGCTGGGCATAGGAGCCCTCACAGAAGCAAACCACAGGTGTGACGCTGCTCCTGGCCCCCCTCCCATTGGGGGCGGGGGAGTGGGAGCAAAGGGCATTGATCAGCCCCAGAGGTTTCTGGACGTGGGCTGAGCGGGGACCCTCCACTGTGTGGGGGCGAAAGAATAGTAATACATTTCCTCCTACCTTCTAACTTCTTCCAGGCTGGACTAATAATCAAATTAACAGGAGAAAAATCAAAGTTTAATAATTTACATAGGCATGATCATCCCATGAAAATTCCAAAGACAGTGAGGCAACACTGGCTATAGAAGACATTTTGGACAAAGGAAAAGGGGGCGGGGGGGGGGGGAGAACAAAGTATTAGGTTTCAGAAGTGAGAATGGGCCATTTGCAAGTAGTTGAGGCAGACTGGAGCACAGGTGACAGTCAAGTCCTTGCTGGGTGGGGGCAGAAACAAAGGGACCCTGGGTATCTGGCTAACAGGCCCCCTGCCTGAAGCCCTCTTGTTTACCCTACTTAATTCACGGTAGGCTAAGGCCACATCCTGAACTCTTCCTGAAGCAGGTCTGTCTGTCTGAATGTCTTAGGCAGGAAAGGTGGGTGGTTCAGAAGTTCTCTCTGAGTTTTGTTTCTTAACTACTTAAAATCAATATTCCAAACAGCAGCTTCACGGTAGCAGAATTTTGGTCCCTTCACCTGCCACGAAGAGAGAGGAGTGGTAGTGGCTGTGGGTGTGGGGATGAGAGGTTTAGCATTCTTGTCTCCCTGAGGCCCCAGAGCAAAGTGGACCCACGTCCTTGGGAACACTGGTGCCGTGGGCTGGATGCAAAGGGTGATGTATGGCATTGGACCTGCCGGTGGCAGGTGGCCACGCTCTCAGCTCCATGAGCTGGAGGGGAAGTCTTCCTACTAGGGAACAAGGAGATTCCCTGCTCCGAAGTCCCGTGGATCCAGCAGGAACTGAGGCCCGGGGCAGGAAGAGAGGCTCTGCTTACGGCACTCGTGGCTGTGCTTAAAGGGGTGTATCCAGGCTTTGGTCAGGGTTGGAGTCAGTCTGGGGTCAAGGCCAGCGTTGTGGTGCTCTGGGTGGAATTCAGCCTAACTTAGTCTGGGCAGGGGCTGCGGCTCAGTCGGGGTGTTGTACGTGCAAAAACCGTGTCCGCACCAGAGGTCTCAGGGGATGAGTATTCAGAGAACAGTCGCCAGACGTTGAAGAGCAGAATCACTAACCGGGACATTTATCCAAAGAAGCCCTTTGTGGCCTCTGTGGGCCCTGATGGGAGGCACGTACCACAGTGAGGGGAAGTTGAGCGGAGACCTAAAGTCTGGTTTGCCTGAATGACTCCGAAAGGAGAAAGGAGCAATCGTGGGGTGTGTGTGTGTTGCCAGAGTGAGAATCTGAAGGCTGAGTTTTGGGGGGTTGGTGGGCAGAGGAGAGGCCCACAGAAAGTGTGTCTGGGAGGTGGGGGGGGGCAGCTGGAGAGACAAGGATGTGGTGAAGGGATGTTACCCAGCAAAGAGGGGCTTGTTCATGTGGTGCCTTGGTGTAAGACCCAACAATTAGTGTTGGGAAAAACACGTCTTTATTTACAATATTCCAGCCTTGGGGGAGCTGTGAGCACTTCAGCTCAGAGCCCTGGTTGCCCAGGAGACCTAGCACTTCCCTTGCTCCCCAGGCTATAAGCCAAAACCAAGCCCAATAGTTCCCCATCCCCTATCTGTCAGCTGTCTCCTTTAGGATCTGGGGTACGATGTCGTCAGCCTCCGTATAACAGTCCTGGAAAGCATGTGCCATGTTACACTGGATCACAGTGAAGTCCAGGAAAGGCACGAGTCCTAAGGGTGTCCTCTTCACATGTCCCAAGTTCCAAGAGTCCAGATCGAGTCCAGGTCTGCAAGGCAGAGTCCTTGGTGGCTTTGGAGTCAGCTGGAGTGGGCACAATCAAAGCAGCAGCGTGCCTGCTTTCTTACTAGCCCAGGCCACGTGGCCGGATCCTGACTACAGGCAGCTCGGCTGCTTCTCACAGGGCTGCTGCAGCCGCTGCTCCATCGGGCTCCTCTGACATGTGCCTTCCACTGTGCGTCTTCTCAGGCAGGCGGGGGCCCCTCTTCATTTTTCCAAACATCATGGCCCCTCTTTCACATCAGACCTCATGGCCCACCATGGGCCCTTCTTCCTCCTTTCAAACAGCATGGTCCCTTTCCTTCTGGCTCCTTTCCTTCTGGCTCTCTTTTCCTTCTGGAAAGACTTGGCTATCTCCTTGTCATTGATATGCAAAGTATCTTAAACAGTATCATCAACCCTTTTACAGGCCTTCGCTGCCCGCCTGCCATAGATATGCAAAATACCTTAAAAGCTGTATTATTTCCTTCCCCCATCACCAAAACCAGGGGCTGTGGGGAATGCGGGGATGGCACTCTGTTACAGGGGCAGGGAGTGCAAGAAAGGAAGGGAGAAGATGAGAAAGCAGAGGGAGAGAGAGCAAGAGAGACCCAGAAAAGATGGGGGAGAGGGCCACACACACACACACACGCACACACACACACAACCAGAGAGAGCTGAAAGAGAGACAATGAGCCAGAAGGAGAAAGAAGCCTAGAAAAAGCAAGAAAGACCTGCCTGGCTAGAGAGATCTTGAGGGGGCAGGATCCAGAGAAAGAGAAAGCCGGAGAGTGAGAGAGATCGAGACATATCTGCCCAGAGAGAGGAGAGAGACAGGTGCTGGGGTGAAGAGAGAGGAAGAGCAAGAGTATGGGAACGGGACTGAGACCCACCCAGACCGAGGGACAGACCTGACCAAATGCCTGAGAGACACAGGGAAATACAAGGACCAAGAGGGACAGAGACCAATGGAAAGGGATCTGGCAAGACCAGATCAGAGTGGAACAGGGCCAGATGTCAAGCAGAGAGGAACACGGAGCAGTCAGAGAGGAAAATACATTTACTAAAAAGACAGACAAAAGACCACAAGGGAAAGTGCAGGGTCATGCACACAACTAGGAAGAGAAGAAAGAGGCCGAGGATGGTGCAGAAGTAGGCGTACTCAGACCTCAGAGTGGGGCAGGACCCTCAGGGTTCTGATAGCTTCACCCCCCCCCCCCCATACACACACCAGGGACAGAGTTCACACATTGTAGAAAAAAAGGGAGCTGCGATGCCTAAGCACCTGTTGAGCACCTGCTGCATACCGGGCACGATACCAGGAGCCCCAGCATGCCCTGCATCAGAGCTGTTTACTGTTGCGTTCTTTCACAAAGCTCTGTTCCCGAAGGATAGAAGTTGGGTCTCACAATGCACGTAGTAAGTGCTCAGGAACCCATTCATTGCCAAGTGAATGTTTAAATGTACAAGTGGGGGATTGAATGCTGTGCAATGGAGTCAGGAGACACAGACAGACTGGGCTCCAGGCGGACCCTGACTGCCCTGCTCTGGAGCAGGGCCAGAGTGTCGTGGGGGCAGACCACAGCATAAGTGGAGTGATGACGGGCCATCCCCTTCATGTGCTGTTTTCCACCTCTGTGCTCTTAGCGTGTGCTGGCTGTACTTGCAAACACTCTGCCTTCATGGCTTCACAGCAATCCTAGCAGGATTGAAGAGTCCACATAACACCAGAACTGAGCTCTTGCCCCCCTCGTCATCCTGCCTCCCCCAGAGTAACCCTACCTGACATTTGTTCACAGTGCTTTGGCTGCTGTAGCTTTTGCAAATGTAGCATGTCACTGTCCTCATGACAGCTTGCTAGAAAGAGTTGTAGAACCAGAGTTGTTATTCCTATTGCAGAGATTAGAAAACAGGGAGAGTGGAAGGATAGCTATAGAGCACATGCTCACAGGTAGCAGACTCTGGACTGGAACCCAGTCAGGGCTCTTCCCAGAACACAGTGCTGCTAAGAGGTGCTCATGGTGCCCTGGGGGAACACACCATGCCGAGTAAATTGCCTGGGTGTGAGTGGTGCCTGGCTGGAGCCAAAACAGGATGCCCGGCGCAGGCCATCAGGAGGACAAGATGGGCTCATGGAAATAGTATATA
This sequence comes from Furipterus horrens, assembly GCF_987537825.1. Lineage (NCBI taxonomy): Eukaryota > Metazoa > Chordata > Mammalia > Chiroptera > Furipteridae > Furipterus > Furipterus horrens. The sequence goes on from NW_028327176.1 coordinate 84,173,464, forward strand.
TGAGTTTAAATACTGGCTCTAGACATTGACATTGAGCAAATTTCTGAACTACTCCATGCCTAAAATGGAGATAATAATAGTAGCTTTTTAGTATTTTATGAGAATTAAGTGAATATTTTTAACCCTCTTATAACAATCTCAGTGCATGGTAAGAATGTGATGTGCTGTTAAATGAATGAGTGAATGAATGAAACAAGGCAGGAACCATTATCATCATCATCAACATCATCATCCAGACCCCAGCCAGAAATGGGCCTTGGACCGCTCAGTTCTAGAGGAGTTCAGAACTCTGGACAGCTCCCGAGCTTCCACCAGTTCTTTCTCAGTGCAGTGGGTCTCATCCCTTTATTTCTGGTTATCATAAGCTTAAAGATTTCCCTTGCCATTCTTTACTATCTATTCTATGAGGGAGGACACACAGTTTTTTTTTTTTTTTTTTTTACCAGGAAGACCCTTCAAAGAGAGAGGAGGGCACATTCCTGAGGGGTTATTCTTGAGGAAATGCCCCCTTCCGGGAGGAGGGATGACACCAGATGTGAGGGACCCAGGGGCTTGTATTCAGTGTGGACAAGGACCGCAGCCCCATCGATTTCTCTCATAGTAATCACTAAGCTCCAACGGGAAAGAGCAAGGAAAGAGACAGGGTGGAGGGGAGGATTCGGGCTGGGGAATGAAGGCACTAATAAGTTCATAAGATTGCGATGTGGGCCAAGGGTTCTGCACAGCCCAAGCTTGCTCAGAACCAGAAGTCCCCCTGCTCTTCCAGTTCTCCAGAGCTGGCCCTTGCCCACTCAAATCCTGATCCACTCAAATCCTGATGCAGCCTCACTTCTCACGGGAAGAAATAGCCACCCTCTCTCTCACTTATGACCACCCTCTATGCACGGGGCCTTCACACTCATCACCTCCTTCCATCCTCACGACTCTGTGAGTGAGACATTTCCAGTCCCGTTCCATGGACAGAGAAACTGAAGCTCAGAGGCACGTAACTTCCTCAAAGAAAAACTGTTGGCAGTGGCAAAGTGTTTTGTTTTGTTTTTTCCTTTCCCCAAACACACTTCCTTTCAAGAAATTTTGTTCTTAGGGCTAGGAATGGAGCCTTCCGTGGGTTTTAGCCTCTCGCATGACTTTACTGCAGTGAAAAATTCCTGGACGTGTCACACCTGTCCTAACCACAGACTTCCTTCTCAAAGGGAGACATAAGTGCTCCCTCAGAGATGCCCTCCCTGCTCACGCCCATCTCTGCTCCTTCCCCCAGAGGAGGTGGCCGAAGGGAAGAATGCCATCCTCATCGGCATGAGCCAGTGGAATTCGAATGACCTGGTGGAGCAGATGGAGACCATGGGCAAACTGGAGGAACGCCAAGGTGAGATTCTGCTTCTCTCACGACCCGGCTGTGCGCACGCGTGCGTGGCAGGGTGGCGTGAAGGGCTGGCCATTTGGGGCCAGGACTTGGGTCTTCTATGAAGAGCCATCAGTCTGTCTGGGCACCTCCCCTCCCTGAGCCTGTGACCCCTGAATTCTGTGACCTGCAGGAACCCTCGTGGGGGATTTCTGTGGGGTTTTCTGTGGCGCAGAAAGTCCCAGGGCACTTCAACAGAATGTCCTTTGTCCCCAGGAATGTGACAGGTGGCAGGATCCAAGCTCCAGCCAGGCCGGTGGTGGCGGGACCTTTGTGAAAGTAGGGTGGCGCCTGGAGGAACCTTTGAGGGGTGACAGGGGCGGGGGCAGCAGTGGGTGTTGTCACCTTCAGGGCTGAGTTGTCGAAGAAGGAGTATGTGTCTGGGAATGAATCCCGGAGGCTTTTTATGGAGAGGAGTTTTGAGCAGGAGCTTAATCCGCAGACAAAGCGGGCGTGTCCTTTCCGGCTTCCCCCATCTGTGCGTTTGACCCCATGGCATCACTGACAGAACGTCCTTTACACATCTGCTGGGTGTAAAGTGCGCATGGGAGGGGCCCAGTGTGATTCAGTTGAGGCCTCTGACGCGTGATGTGTCTCACAGTATAAGTCAGGACATAGGGAAGTCGGGCCCCAGCTGAGGGTTGTTGGGCCCAGAGGGACAGGCAGGAATTTTAGAAGGAGGCGGGAGAGGGGAGCCCAAGGAAGGGCTCCTGACAATGAAGCAACGGAGCCAGGCTTTGAAAGGGAAGTGGGGGATGTAACTGAGGAAGTCATAAAATCTGAGATGACATGTGGGGAGACCAAGGCTCAGAGAGTAGCTGCATGTGATTAAGGTGCCACTGGAGTGAGGCGCAGAGCTGGGGCTGGAACCCGTCGGGACGCAGGGTGCTCAACTCTGTGTCTGTTACCCTGAGGCCAGTCTTTCCTGCCCCTCCTGCCCACCCCGCATACCACTCCTCTGGTTTCCCTTCTTCCTCGTCTCCTCTTTTCTTCCTCTGCCGGCCCTGCGATTCCTCAGTCGCGGTCTGGGCCAGGGCTGCTGCACTGGGCAAGGCCGGCCTATCAGGCGCTGTTCAGTGAGATGGTCCTGCCCCAGCTCAAGAGAGAGACACATCCTGATGCTGTCCCTCTCGGTGCTGGCTGTCTGGCCTGTAGCCTCTGCTCCTTTGCTCCCCACCACAACCCCCGATCCTGCCTCCTTGGTTTTGAGCCCTCCCCATGCCGAAGTACCCGTCCTGAGAAGTGGACAGGCCCAGGATGACTGTTCCATTTCATAGATGAGGAAAAAAGCCAAGGCTCAGAAAAGCTCTGCCTTGCCCAGGTGTCCTCCAAGCTTGTGGTGGCATCATGCTCAGATCTCTTAACTTCTTGATTCCCAGACCAGGGCTTCGCCTCCCAAATTGGACTGAGGCCAGGCACAGTCCTGGGCCCCTGCAAAGTCAGATCCGAGAAACCCAGAGTCTTAAAGAAAACCCTCCGCAACCCCCAGGCCACCGTCACATTCACAGGCAGGGCAGGCTCTGAGTCTGGTCATCAAGGCCAGTCCAGAGACCAGGGCCCAGTCTTCGCAGACACACATTTGCAGGCGGACCCTTGTCTGCTCTTTCCTTCACCCCAGGAACCCTGGAGGGGGCCCAGAAGGGGTCATGGGTTCCAGGTGCTTCCCCAGGACAATGCCTGGTAGCCACGAAAAGACAAACCCAGACTTGTACTCACCACCCGTCTGGTCATCCATTTCCCACCACCACCCTCACTTGTCTGCCAATAAAAAATGTGTGACTCAGACACTGTGAGCTAAGGAGTAGGTGACCGAGGGGCGTGGTGACTGGGAGAGCAGGGGAGAAGGAGGCAGAGGCTGAAAAACTGCAACTTTGGAATCTAAGAGGCCTGGGTTTGGAGGCTGGCCCTGCCAGTCTGCGGCTTGGAGGCCAGGGAGAGTCACATCGCCTCTCTGAGCCTCAGTTTCTTCATCTGCAGAGTGGAGCTCATACAAAAGCTGTGAGGATCAAATGAGCTGATACCTGCAAAGTGCATTCAGTAGCAGGCCATTAGAATGCTGGAAGGGGGAGAGGAGAGCGGACGGGGGTGCACAAGTACAATTCCAGCAGACGCTTCCTAGCACTCGTGAGAGGCTGAGTCAGGGGCAGTGCTTTCCTGAGTCGAGAATTGATGCTGTTTCCTCCCAGGATAGAATGGGAAGCAGGAGGGAGAGAGAGAAGAGGGGGCGAGGAAGAGGGGAGCAGCCGTGTTTCCATCTTCTTCTGAGTCTCATTCCTCAGGGGAGTCATAATGTGAATTCCCACAACACGACAGAACACACACATTAATTTCATTCGCTTTAACAGTCATTTTTGGAGTCATGACAAAGACTCAGACCTGTGCTGGAAGTGGGGGGCGGGGGGGGCAGCGTAAACAGGAGCAGGCTGGTGTTGGTATGCCTTCAGGAGCTCACAGTGGAGAGGAAGACTATGCTCTCAGACGGGCTGAGGAAGGGGACTATTTGGCGGAGAGGGAGGCCTGCAAACACTTGGTGGGAAAGGCTAAAATCAAAGTGGGTGGTGTAGATGGAGCTCTACTGCCTCCTGCAAGTGTCTGTCCCTGAGACATGGGGCTCCACCCTCTTTTATGGCTCATGCTCTGGCGCATGGCAGCTGCCTTTGGTGATGACCTCCAAGCCTGTCTCTGGCTAAGACCGCCCTCCTGGGCCCTAGACTTAGATTTTCAGGACCCTCCTACTTAACTCTCCCTGGATGTCCCGACTCTTCATGCTTTATAATTTCCTTCTAAACCTTGATTATGTTTTAGTCCACCTCTTCTCTATCTCCTTAGCCGTTTGAAGCTGTATTACCTGGGCACCGTCAGATTGTTCTGTTTTCTCCAGGTCTGGAGGGTTACTACTTCTGGGTGTTGGTGTACGTATGCATGTGTGAGTGTGTGCTGTGTGTCTTGGATTTTGTTTCATTTTTTTATTGTGAACTCATCTTGGTCACTCCTTTTTTGCGGGAATCTTGGGTGTCCTAGGATGCGAAAATGTCCTTATGAGAGACGGTCTCACGTTTCTGCTGGGCCTGAGTGTCTCTCTAATCTCGGACATGATGTGTGCTCAGTTTACCGTTTAGTGCTTCCATTCTAGGTGAGTGGTGTAAACGTAGACCCCACACCCATACGTGGCAGAAGCTTAGGGTTTTAATTACTCATGGGTAACTTTTCTTTTTTGCTGTCTGTGAGCGGTTTCTTTGCTGCTTCCCCCAAGGAGTGGTGTTTTCCTGAAGTACCTTTGGGGATGGAGCAGCCCTTCAGCAGTTCCTGCGGTACCAGGAGCTGCCCTTTAGCTCCTCACCACCTCCCACAGGCCGAGGCCCGTCTGTGGCGTTAACAGTGTGGTTTTCAGCTTCTGGTCCTGGAGCTTCTACCCATCGGAACCCTCCATGGGTCTCCTCCAGATCCAGCTCCGGCTTTTGGCTCTGGATGGCAGGTCCCTCGTTGCTTCTGGCACTTGTGTGTGATCCATTCTTTATTTTGAGCTTGGTTATATATTTACATTTTTTGGTAACATATTGCCTAGTATATATGTAGTTTAATGAAGGGGAGCCTTCAGCATCAGTTCAGTTCACTTAACTTATATATTATTATTATTTTACAATTGCATGTTAACATTTTCAAGTGTACAGTTTAGGAACATTAAGTGCATTCATATCATTGTGCAGCTATAAATCATCCATTTCAAGAACTCTTTCATCATCCCAAACTGAAACCCTGTGCCCATTAAATAGGAACTTCCCCTTCCCTACTCTCCCTCACTCACGGTTCCTGCCATTCTGCAATCTGTCCCTATCAATGTCACTGCCCTAGGAACCTCATGAGTGGAGTTGTACAGTATTTATCTTTGGTGTCTGGTTTGTTTCAATCAGCATAATGTCCTCAGAGTTCATCTGTGTTGTGGCAGCTGTCAGAATTTCTTTCCGTTTTAAGGCTGAGTACTATTCCATTGTATGTACCCACCATAATTTGTTTATCTCGTCACCCATTGGTGGACATATTTCCACCTTTGGCTATTGTGAATAATGCTGCTATATATGTACACGTTAGTGTACAAATAGTCACCTTATTTTTGGATACATTCTTATTGTAAACAAACAAAGACACAAACAAAGTCTGCCTTATTTACTGCCCATTGCAGACATTACTGCCAGGTTTATCAATGCGGAAGGTATTTCTATAGACAGAAATCAGATTGTGTGTTATTGCTGCCACATAACTTTTATTTTTCATTTAATAGTAGATATTGGAGAGCTTTTCATATGGATATATATAGATCCAACTCATTCTGTTTACCTGTGCTATAGTATCCTCTACGATAGATGGACTATAATTTATTTAACCATTCTGTAGTGGTAGATATTGGGATTTTTCATTATTTAAAAAAAGCTACGTGGGTTGAAAGTATAAGCATTGACAGTTGTAATAGATACTGCCAAAAAGCTTTGCATCAAGGCTGTGCAAATTTATATTCACACCAGCAGTGGATTAGGTCAGCCATCTCTCCACGGTGCCGCCAGACGTGATCTTATAAAACTTAAACATTTGATTGATGGGTGAAGGTTTTTTTTTTTTTTTTTTTTTGTCTTTATTTGATTGCTGGTGAGATCGATCATCTTTTCATAAATGTGTTGAGCAAACCTATTTTCTCTTTTCTGAATTTCTTAAACATGCTTTTTTGCTCATCTTCTGTTGGATTATGTCTTTTACTTACTGTTCTTTTTAGGAGTTCTTTACATATCTTGTGGATATAAATCACGTGTCTGCTATATATTTGAAATACTTGTCACTTAAATCATGCCACTTGGCTGAATTTTCTTACTATGGCTAATAGTTTGTGAGTTGACTCCCTTGAGTTTTCTGAACGTTGTATCATTCACAAATCTTGATGGTTATATCCTTGCCAATGTAGTGCTTGCTTATTTTTCTTATTAAGTGGCATTGCACAGGCTCTCCAGATAGACGCTGAGTAGCAAGATGACAGCAGGCTTTCTTGTTGGATCTTGATTGTAATGCTGTAACCACCTCCTCCTCCTCCTCCTCCTCCTCCTCATTCTTCAGTTAAGCATGTGGACGTATATGAGTTACATTCCATGCCACTTACCGTTTTCAGTGGGTAGTTCTCACGGATGCATCTTGTATTTCATAGCCTCCCCTTGGGTTTACTTCCTCTTTTTACTGGACTGTCTCCTTTCAGGTATTCTTTCAGATAGGAACTGGGATAGTAACTGAACAAAACTTGCATTTCTAAGAATGTCTACATTTTGCCTTCTCATTTGAATGCAAATTTGCCTGTGTTCGTAATCATGTTCCCAACTATCTTTAAAAATATTCCTCGTGGCCCTGGCTGGGTGGCTCAGTTGGTTAGAGTGTCATCCCGACATGGCAAGTTTGTGGGTTTGAGCCCTGGTCAGGGCACATATGAGAATCAATCAATGAATATATAAATAAGTGGAACAAATCGATTTTTCTCTCTCGCTCTCTTTTTTTCCTGCCTCTCTCGCTCGCAAATCAATAAATAAAAATAAGATATTTTTCATGGCCTTCCTGCATTTATTTTTGTTGGTGAGAAGCCTGAGGTAAATTTGTGGGTAAACGGATATTTTTCTCTTCTTGAAGCTTTACGTTTTAAAATAGTTATTGTTTTTGAAGTCACACACAATGTTTGTAGGTGCAGTTTTGTAGTTTGTCATGCCTGTATGTGCTGGACTCTTTATTTCTTCAAGTGTTTCTTTATGTTTTCTCCTTTCAGAACTTACGTTAGACGCTGGAACCATGTCTCGACTTGCTCTACCTATTCTTATTTCTTGGGCATTGCTGGGTTCTGGAGCTATTCCTCTGTTCTAACCTAACAAACTGTTCATCCATTTTCTCTTCTTCAGCTGTTTCCATTCTTCCGGTCAGCTCTTCTGTGGAGGGTTTCTGGTTTTTTAGAAACAATCTTTTGCATGTGAGTAACCAGCTGTGCTAGCACCGTTTACTGAAGGACTGTTTTTTCCTCCATTGAATTGTCCTGGCAGCCTTATCAAAAATCAGTTGATCATAAACATATGGGTTTATATCTGGACTCTCAGTTCTGTGCCACTGATATATATGCCTGTCCTTCTGCCAGTAACACATAGTCTTGATTAGTCCACACTTGTAGTAAGTTTGAAATCAGGAAGTGGGAGTCCATCAATTTTGTTCTTTTTTTGCAAGTTTGTTTTAGCTATTCTGCACTCCCTCTATTTCCATATGAATTTTAGAATCAGCTTGTCAACTTCTGCGTAAAAGCCACCAGGGATTTTAATAGGGATTGTGCTGAACCTAATATTAGTCTTCCAATCCATGAACATAGGATGTCTTTCCATTTCTTTAGGTCTTCTTTAATTTCTTTCAATGGTGTTTTAAAGTTTTCAATGTATAAGTCTTCTACTTATTTTGTTAGATTTGTTCTTAAGTATTTTATTCTTCTTGATGCTATTGTGACTTGAATTATTTTCTTAATTTTATTTCTGGATTGTTAATTGTAAGTATAGAAATACAAATGATTTTTAATATTGATTTTGTATCCTGAAACCTTGCTGAACTCACTTATTCATTTCTTTGGAGGGGTTCATTAGAATTTCCTATATATAAGATCCTGTCATCTCCAAATAAAGTAGTTTTACTTCTTCCTTTTCAATCTGGGTGCCTTTTATTTTCTTTACTTACCTGATTTCCCTGGCTAGATCATTTGGTATAATCTTGAGTAGAATGGGGAAAACCAACATCTTGTCTTATTTCTGACTTTAGGGGAAATGTTTTTAATCTTTTACCGTTAAATGCTCTGTTAGCTATGGGCTTTTGTAGGTGTCTTCTATGTGGTTGAGGAAGTTACCCCTTATTATGAGTTTGTTGACTGCTTTATTTTTTCAATCCTCACCTGAGGATATACTTATTGATTAGAGAGAGAGAGAGAGACAGAGAGAGAGAGAGAAACATTGCTTGGCTGCCTCCTGTATATGCCCCGATTGGGGATCGAACCTGAAACCTAGGTACGTGCCCTGACTGGAGATCAAACCCGTAACATTTTGACTTCCGGCCAAGATGGAGGCTTAGACGGACACGCTAGGTCTCCCTCTACAACTAGAGAGGAATACAACTACTTCAAAACAAAGGATAACTAGAAAATCCAGAAAATAAAACTACACGGAAGTCCAACATATGAAGTTATAAACCAGCGGTGCCATTTGGGCAGGTAAGAGTTAAAGAGGGCAAAGCTGTTTGCGGTCGCACCTGGAGCGGCGGGGCGGTGAGGAATCCCGGATCCGTCAAGCCCCTGGCGGTGCGCGACCCCAGCGAGGAGTCCGGGCTGCGCAAGCCCCTGGCGGTGCGCGACTCCGGCGCTGGGGAGAGCGGCCGCCGCATCGCCTTGAACAGTGAGGCCCAGGGGGGCGGGGGGATGGATCCCGGTCTCCTAGCTGAATAACTGTGTGAATCCATCTTGGACCCCTGCCCCCAAAGAAAGCACCACAGGGCTGCGAAATAGGTCGTGGACAGGCAGACGCCGGTCGCTGATTTGTGACGCCAAACGGCGTCCGCCGGTCGCTGGGTCATTACGAGTACACAGGCACTGCCCCCGACAGCCGGCCCAAGAAAACAAAACGCATCTGTCAAAATGTGGCAGACAACTATAGAAATACCGGTAACACAACTCACCAGACAGCAGATAGAGAACCTGACAGATGAACAGATAAGAAACCTGTCAGAGGCTCAGTTCTGGGCCATTGTTATCAGGTGGCTTACAGAATTCACAAAAGAGCAGGAAAAAGATAAGAAAGAAGCGAAAAAATTTCATAACGAAAGGAACAAAACCGCATACGAGATAGAAGGTGAGAAAAAATCCAGAGTTCATTTCAACAAACTGGAATATGGAGAAGGAACAAGCAGTCAACCAATGCAGAGAGAGGAAATGGGAAGCAACAATGAGAGGATCAGAAACCTCTGGGACAGCTATAAAAGGCCCAACATAAGAATCATTGGTTTGCCAGAGAATGAGGAAGATGAACTAGAACTTGAAAAATTGAGTGAAAATATAATAAAGGAGAACTTCCCAGACTTGGGGAAGGGAATAGACTTGCAGGTCCAGGAAGCAAGGAGAGTTCCCAAGAGACTGGACCCAGGGAGAACCACTCCAAGACACATTATAATCAAAATGTCAAAAATTAAAGATAAAGAGAGAATCTTAAAAGCAGCAAGAGAGAAGAAAAGAATTATGTACAAAGGGGTCCCAATTAGACTATCAGCTGACTTCTCAAGGGAGACCCTACAGGCAAGAAGGGACTGGCAAGAAATATTCAAAGTAATGAAAATCCAAAACCTACAACCACGAATACTCTATCCAGCGAAATTGTCATTCAGAATAGAAGGACAGAGAAAGTGTTTCCAGGACAAAATAAAACTGAAAGAGTTCATTAGATCCAAACCACTGTTATATGAGATGTTAAAGGGACTGGTTTAAAAAAACAGAAGCTAGGGAGATGAAACAAAGGCAAACTAAATAGGCAACGAGAGTGGAAAAGGAACTGTGGGTACGGGAAGCATATTGGGGGGAGGTCAACAGGGAGGGGGAATGGGGAAAGGGAGGGAGATGATATAGGAATTGGGGATCAAGGTAGGAGGGAATGGAATAGACGGAGAGAGGTTGGGAGGAACTGTATGCACAACTAATGGACATAATCTAAAAGGGGGGGAACAACTGGAGGGAGGGGGGCCACCGGGTGGAGGGGAGCAGAGGGAAGGGAAATTGGCACAAATGTAATATTTTAATCAATAAAACACATTAAATCTGAAAAAAAAAAACAAAAAAAACCCGTAACATTTTGGTGTACGTAAGGATGCTCCAACCAACTGAGCTATCTGACCAGGGCTATTGAGTGCTTTTATCATGAAAGGGTGTTGGATTTTGCCAAATGCTTTTTCCGCTGCTGTTGAGATGATCATGTGGTTTTTGCCCTTTGTTTTATTAAGATGACATATTGCACTGATTGATTTTGATATGTTGAACAACCTTTCATTCCTGGGATAAATTCCACCTGCTCTTTGCCATGTCACTAATCTTTTATGCTCAGGGTTTACATATCTCTTCCAGAATGATTTATACTAACGGACTAAGCTGTCAGTTACGGGACTATTTACAATCAGGGCTCTTCTTGTTTTTGAAACAGTGTCATCAAGGCCACATTGTCATTGAGAGAAAGGAAGCAGTCACTGCCTCGGCGTCCCTGATCATTTCCTCTAACCTCTGCTTTCCAGAGAGCTATTTTTCCCGCTATTCACCCCGGACTCTAGTTTATGCCCTTGTATCTAGATACGTGGTTCTCAAAGAGTGGTCTCTGTATGGATAGCATGCGCATCACTTAGAAACTTGTCAGAAATGTACATTTTGGAGCCCCACCACAGACTTACTGAATTGAGTCTCTGTGAGTAAGGCTCTGAATCGGTGTCTTACCTAGGCCTCTGGGTGACTCTTGTGCTTGCTCAAATTTGACAGTCATTAATTCTTACGACACTAAGTTGGTTAAGGGAATCCACAGATCCATGTCCTGGTACTCCCTTCAGTCGTTGAGTTTGATATCTTCCTTCCACATTGTTGGTTTCCTTTGATATTTAGCAATATTTGGATGTGTACTCCACTTTATATTTGCAGTTTCTTCTTAGTCTGTCTCTGAGTGATGTGACAGGCCTGTTCACTGCAACCTGCTGCCCTCTAATTATCGGGGAGGGTAGAAAATGCTTCTGGGTGAATTGGGCCATTAGCTTCTGGTTTATTCCCCTTGGGTAGCTTGAGCCTTCCAGGGTGTCCTGTCCCTCAAACATACATCCCTTCTCATTCCTGGGGACAAATGCCTCTGCCTGGCACAAGCGAGGGTTGGGGGAAGGACCATACCCCACCTGGCTCCTCTACCGTGGAAGCCCAGACAGTTGCAAAAACTTCCTTTGCTCCTGTGTTTCCCCCTATGAGTCAGCTTTTCCTCCCGAGCTGTCCACTCGTTTGGCCACAGCTGTTTCTCTGTAGAATTGAATCTATGGTTTCCTCTCTCCTGGGTTGGCTTTATGGGCACTTGACCTTGGCACTCACACAGTGTTCTGTGCTTCGCAGGGTCTCGCGCTTGTTCTTATGCTCTGCCATCTTAAATGTTTATAATAATTTTCAACAAGGGCTCCTTATTTTCATTTTTTTATGGACCCTGCAAATTAAGTAACCAGCCCTAACTCCCTCTGTCATATCTCTCTGCCTTCTGTCTTTTGGGGATGCCTTACAATTTCTGGTCTGCTAAAGACATCCCTCTTTATTTTATGATACTACTAAAGATTAATTCATGGAACATAGGTAATGCCATTTTCTAGGGATTTGGGGCAGGAGAAAAAGGCTGGATCATGTTGCCAGTTTACCATCTTTATCTGATCCTACTGGAATACTTCTAGAATATAAATCTAGTCATATTGTTCTGCTGTGGCACTGGCGACTAGGTCTTGATTGCCCACAGAATGAAGTATCAGTCCCCAGCCTGGCATGGAATGCCATCACAACGGTTCTGTCTTCTAATAATCATAAGTGCCTGGGGACAGTGGTTCACCATCACTGCAAGAATCAAACTCTCCTGGAATGGTTACCATGAGGGACACTATCTAGGGTCTGTCTGATCATTGCTAAATCCGGTGGTCCCAAGGCTATCTCTGATTCTGGTATTCATGACTTCCGGCCCATTCCTCTCCTCCTCTTCCTTCACCCTGTGTTCCAGCCAAATGCCCAGGGGCTGCTTGCTGACCCTCAGGCCCACTTGAGCTATTCTGTTCCCTGCCTTCCCTCTGCTTTTCTCTTGATTTCATCTCTAGCTCAGGCAATCCTGTGCACATCCTCCCTGATAACCATAGCCTCCTCCAGACCAGCTCCTTCATGCCCAGCCCTGTTTCCTTGGCCTGTCCGCGCAGCGGTGACCCATCTGCTTACAGTTGTCTTTCTGGGGATGTGCTTCGCCTCGCTGAACCTGGAGTGTGAGGGCTCACGGTGCACCCATGCATTCTCTCCCTCGCTTATGCATTCAGTGCGCACACACTGCTACTTACTCTGTGTCAGTCGATGTTGGGGACACATCGATGACTCAGAAATACACTCAGAATTGACTGACTCCCAGACTCAGGGGTGGGGCAGATACAGGCCAGTGAGCAAACTGTTCTAACAAGGGTGGAAACAAAGGACAGAGGGATCGAAGGGAACGTGGAGCTTGGGCTGAGGCAGGAGGAGTTAAAGAGGCCTTTTGGGTCTCTGGACGGACGTTCCCATGAGGGTACAACAGGCAGAGGGAGCAGCAGGTGCAGGGATGGAGAGGGAGACACAAGAAGGCAGGGGAGTTTGGGAAACTGCACAGAGTTCGTCCTGACTGAGGTTGGGGTGGAAGGTGTTGGGCTGGGGGATGGTGAGAGGGGTGGGGAGTCAGGGAGAAGAGGGAGAGTGGGAGCGCTGGAGGTGAAGGCCTTGAAAGTCAGGCAGAGGAGATGGGTTCTCCTCAGGAGCACCCCTAGGGATCCACGGAATAGTGTAAGGAGGGTAGTGACAGGCCATTTTTTATTTTTATTTTTATTTTTAATAAGATTTATTTTTAGAGAGAGGGGAGTGGGGAGAAAGAGAGAAATATCCATTGGCTGTCTCTCGCATGCCTCCAACCGGGGACCTGGCCCGCAACCCAGGCATGTGCCCTGGCTGGGAATTGGACTGGTGACTTTTCATTTTGCGGGACAACGCCCATCCCGCTGAGCCACAGCCGTCAGAGTCAAGCCATTTTCTAGAAAGATCATTCTGAAAGCCAGTGTAGATCATAGCAGGGGCCAGGGAATGAGTGTAGAGGGTGTTGTGATGGGCCGGATGAGGGGTAATGAGGGTGAACTTTGACCCTGCAACCCAGCAGAGGCTCAGGGTTTGGGGAAACTGAGCAGGGAGGAGTGTGTGGGTCTTTCCTTGTCAGCCTTACACCATGAACTGAGGTACCAGGCTGGGCCGGAGCCTGGTTGGGGTCCCCTAAGGCCTGCAAACCATGGGGTTCAACTACTTCCATCCTGCCGGGCACTTCCTGGAGTTTCAGGAGGATCCCCAGTTTCTTCTTCCTGGAGAAGACACCCAGCCCTCCCGTTGGAAGCCAGAAGATGCCCCTGCTTCAGGTGTTTGGTGGAAGTGCTTCTGAACTCAGCTATGCCTTTTGCTCCCCTTGCTCTGGGGTAGCTTGGTTTGTTGGCAGGGGACTGGGAAGAGGAAACATAAAACCGCTCAGGAAACCACTTAGAGGAGACGCTGCGGCTCCGAGGCTCAGGGCTGCTGGAGTTTGGGACGGGCAGGGTTAGCGGGCTGAGCCTGGGGCGGGCAACCAGGGTCCCGCCCCCGTTCCTGGCCCTCCCTGGGCAGCTTAGCTTCTGCATGTGAAGACAGCTCCAGCTGAGACGAGGCCGTGGGGCCCAGGGGCCCTGGAAAGTTCCAGGCCAAGTGGGGTCTCATTTAGGCAGTGGCTGAGCCAGTTGCACATTTGGTTAATCATCCTCGCCCTGGGAGCCTGCTAATCAGAAAGCAGGCTCGTAGCTGACTCCTCCGCTCACTGGCTCACTCACTGGCTGGTTGCTGGAGGGAAGCAGGGGCTGGCGCTAGCGCTGGGCAGGGAGGCAGCTTCCCGCCGTGCAGGCTCCACACTCACCTTGTCAGCCAGCAAGCTCCTTCCTGCCCAGTTGGTGGCCTTGTCAGCCCCCTGCCACCTGGATGCCTGGCTCTGACCACAGCAGCAGAGGCCGAGCCCGAGGGAGCACGGGCCAGCCACAACCTCAGGGCACTTCTCGCGGGTACCCCTTGCAAGCACCCCCTTCCCCACACCCCTGCTCCCCACTCCTCAGCTGCTGACTTTTGTCATCCTTCATCTGCCTCCATGACTGCCTGGTTCAGGAAGCATTGCCTGGGCCATTCCAGGAGGCCCTTGCTCTTAGAAGGCTCTGCACCCCCCCCACCAAGTAGGGGCAGAGGTGAGCTCATTGGAGGAGCCCTCTGCAGAGCTAGGGTGTCAAAGGGACTAGATCTAAACTTTGGGTAAGTGACTTTACCCTCTGAGCCTCTGTTTCCTTGTCTGTGAAGGGGGCCTCTTCTGCACAGGAGTGAAATCACAACTGCCTAACATGGGAAGCAGGGGCCACGGTAGAGCTCCTGCTGCCCAGGGACTGCCTGGCCTGCTCACTCAGCGGAGCCCACGCTCCCGGCCGCTCCGGCCTCCTTTTCTAACATCCCCCCTTCTGTCCATGTGAACACCCATGTGGATACCCATGTGGATCGTGCACACTGACTTTCAGTGACACTCCCTCCCGGCTCCTTCCTCGGGGAACTGGGATCCTTGGAGAAGCTACGGATACGTATGCGCTTTTTAGGGAAACTCAAAATTGCTCAGGAAGCTGGGGAGGCCTGAGCTGGTATCTGTAGATTCTTCAGAAGAGATGGGCTTATCAGGCAGGATGATTTTATTTATTTTTAGAGAGAGGGGAGGGGAGGGAGAAAGAGAGGGAGAGGACCATCGATCGGTTGCCTCTCTTACGTGTCCTGATAGGTGACCAAACCCGTAATCTGGTGACCTTCTGCTTTGTAGGACGATGCCCAACCCACTGAGCCTCACCAGTCAGGGCTCAAAGCGGGCTTTTAGGCTGGAGGCATGGCCTCTGCATTGCTTACCTATGCCCCAGATCCCAGTCTGGTGGCTTTGGTGGCATCCCCCAGGCCCAGGACACCTCGCCCTCAGAAGCAGGAAAGGCAGCGCTGGGGGGCCTGTCAGTGTGGCAGAGTGCAACCTGCCCTTCAACAGATGCGACCATTCAAGGCCCAAAACACACAGTGCATAGAGGCAAGGCCAGGACTCCTGACGCCAAGGGGCTCCTTCTGGCTGCAGACCCTCGAGCGGCTCTGCCGGAGCTGCTGGCTGGCGGAGCTCCCAGTGGGCGGGGGCTGGAGGCTGGGGCCTCCACTCCTCAGATTCCAGCCTCACTGTGGACACAGGAGCTTTCTAGCTCCTGGAGGTTCGGGCTTAGGTCCCTTTCTGAGGTTTCCAGTCAGGTGGGCTCCAGGAGGGCATTTGAGAGGGAAGGGAACTGGCCTTTGCTGAACCTGACCCTGTGCTGGCCCTAAGGACCCAGAGCTGACTTCTGAGGACAGAGGTCCTTCACACTGAGGTTTCTGGGGAAGAATGGAAACCCCGTGGAAGAGGTGGCCCCAAGGTACAGTGAGTTTGAAAGAGAAAGGCGGAAGGAAGAACAGGTTCAGGTGTGCAGGCTGTGCTGTGAGTGCAGACCGGAAACAGTGATTTGGCTGGTGCAGGGTGAGCGGGAGGCGGTGGGGAAGATGTGGGCAGGGGCCGCTCATGCAGGGGCTTGCCTGTCAGGCCCAGAATTTGAGGATGGGACTCCACTGGAGTGCTAAGTGTAGGAAGATTAATCTGGTGAAGCCAGAGGCAGAGAAATTTGCAGACCAAAGCAAATGCCAGGGAGGTGAGTGTATCTGTTGATAATAGCACTTCACTTCAGAAGACACACCTCATGGAAAGCGATCTGGCAGTAACATCAGGAGCCTTCAAGGTTCCTGTCCTTTGCCCCAGAATTCTTTTTCTGTGGGTGTATTTTAAGGAAATCAGAAAATACAGAAAGAGCTCCAACCACAAAGATGTTCATTGCATAATTACAAGGGCGTAATTTAGAAACTTGCTACCCATGGATCATTTCAAAGTTGCAGCCCTGAATGGCGTGTGGCTCAGTGGCTTGGGTGTTGTCCTGCAGACCTAAGGGTTCGATTCCCGATCAGGGCACAGGCCTGGATTACAGGCCAGTCCCTGGTTGGCGCACATGTGAGAGGCAGCCAATTGATGTTTCTCTTCCTCTCTTTCTCCCTCCCTTCTCCTTGCTCTAAAAACAAGTAAATAAAAATTAAAAAAAATTTTAAAGTCAACTGTGATATAGCCATTCAATAGCAGATTATATATCCATTGGAATGATGTTTTAAAGGTTTTGTAACTTTATTGGGGAACTATTTATGCTTCAACTTGAAGTGCAAAAATGTATTTTGTGATTCTTCATTGTTTGTGATACCTTCCATGAGTCAGCCATTGATCTGTTTTTTGGAAATACGGACGTAAGTGACATAGTTCTTGCCTGCAAAGAGCTGATATGGAAAAAGACTGGAAGGAATGACATGAAATGTGATCAATGGTTTTCTGTCAGCGATGGGATTGTAATGGACCTTTTCCTTATTAATGTTTGTTAGTGTTTTCCAAAATTTCAATACAAAGCTTGTATTACTTTATAACTATGTTGGGGGGGGAAGCTCCTCTGAAAAGGAAGATGCTAATCTGATAGTCCAAGGAGACAGGATGGAGCTCTATTTGGGTAGCATGCCTCTGTGTAATGGGGTGTGTTTGTATGTTTCATTCATTTATTCATTCAACAAATATGGAGCAGCACTGTTCTAGGCCCAGGACACCCCCGTGACCAACACGGAAATACCTTCCCTTGTGTCTCTATCTTGTGAAGAGGGAGGGGGTGTTGAGGAGATAAGGAGGCAGACCCCACAGCACTCTGTGACTGATTAAATGTGGGGGCAAAAGAGGGGGAAGGGTGTGCCCTGGCCTGTATGGCTCAGCTGGTTGGAGTGCCGTCCTATAACTGAAGGGTTACAGATTTGATTCCAGGTCAGGGCACGTACCTAGATTTTGGGTTTGATCCTCCATCCAGATGTTTCTCTCTCACATCGATGTTTTTCTCTCTCTCCTTTCCTCTCTGTTTCTCTCTCTAAAAGCAATGGAAAAAAAAAAAAAAAGAGGGTTAAAAAAAGAAAGAGAAGCAAAAGCTAAGTGTGGCAGGGGTAGGGCAGGGTATGAGTGGATGGGAAAGACATCTGCCCACCCCCAGCTTGGGGAGTGGGGCCCCTGAATAGAGGGGCCTCCTAGTGTCTGGCCAACAGTGATGGAGGTGTCTGCTCACATTTCTTTCCTTTTCTGCAGGTGAAGAGAGCGTGCCGTGTACGTCCAGCATCCTCCAGGAAAAGCAGAGTGAGTTAAACCTGCTCCCGCTGCCAGGGGTCTTTTCTTCCCCTTGGATGGACCCCAGCCCCATGGGCCTGGGGCGTCTCTATCCACTCAGAGCCCAGGGAGTGGTAGGACCTTCACCACTGGGCCTATAGGCAGGATCGGAGGGCCTGGGCCACTCACTGCCCCATGAGCTGAGCCCTGTAGTCCCAAGTGCCCACACACTGGGAGTCTCTGCAGCAGAGCCAGAGCGAGGGCCTGAGGCTGGTGGCTGGAGGCTGAGCCCTGCAGAGCGGATGGGACCATGGAGCCTTTGTGTGGTTGGCATGTGGGCAGAGAGAGAGGAGGGCAGGGATGGAGAGCAAGCCTTCCTGAGCCTTTGATACCGTCTCCTTCGGGGGACCCAGCTACCAGGTGCCGCAGACGGTGACGTGCTGACTGAGGTCAGAGGCCCTTCGTTCAAGGGTATGAGCCTTGCACGCCACCACTCAGAGGCCAGGCCTGCAGACCTGGGGCCTCCCAAGGCCTTGCCATCCTTCATGACAGACAGATTTCTCCAGGTTTCCTTCTGCCCGTGTTTTCTCAGGGTGCCTAGCACCGGATTTGATCCAGGAAAGACTTGGTAAAGATATCACTTTGCGGACACAGTAAACTCAGGACATGGTTCCTGGAGGTTTGGGGTGAACTGGTGGGCACCTAGTCAGATAGATGCCTTTGTTTGGGGCAGTACCGAGAGCATGGGAAGAACTCTGAGACGCGCTGCTGCTGCTGCTGACCAGCGTCTAACGTCCTGGTTACCAGGAGACGCCTTTTGGCGCTTAGGTAGAATGAATAGGAAACTAAGGCAGGGAGGAGGAAAGTCCTTGAAATTCTATGTATCTTTTTCATTATGTGGGAAAGAAAGCCTTTGAAACCGCTTTCATTCCAAGGCCTGAAAGGCCAGAAAGGGCTCCCAGAGCCCAAAGGAAGAAGCCCCTTAACACCCTTGGGTATTCATGTGCCCCCCTTCAAGCTGGCACCACCTTTATCTGTCAGTCAATGTGTAACTTCTTCACTCCCATCCCACCAACCATGTAAGTCCTCAGAACAAAGGACTCACGCTCTTGGCTCTCTGGCTGCAGGGTCTCAGGTCACCCAGGTGCCTGCCGCCCCGGCCTTTGGCCACCCCTACTTCTGCCGCCCTTACCCTGCTTTGCCCTGAGCCTGCGCCCCCACCCCCACCCCCAACCTCAGCAAGGCCCGTTCTCTCCCATTAAAACATGCCACCAATAAACCCTGCTCGCAGATTTGCTGATCTGTAATTCTTTACAGCGTCGGCAGGAAGAACCAGGTCTCTCCCGTTAGCCGCATGAAGCTGGGAGAGGAGTCTGTGTGAGTGTTTGGGAGGAGGGTGCACACTCAGAACGTCCCTCTCTCTCCTGTTTTGATCTGTGCAACGTCGTAGCTCTGGGGCTGTAGGGGGAGAAAAACAGTTTCCCTTCTACCCCTCTAGTTCTTCCAGCTGGACTCATAAGGGGATGGACACGAAACAGATTAAAAAGGAAAACTGGCCCAATTTATTGCACATGTACTCACAGGGGTTCCCTGAGAATCTGGGACCCCAGGACGCCTTGGGCAGTTGAGACTTCCATGCTATTTTGGACTAAGGAGAGGGAGGCAGGGGTCCGGGACTTCCAAGGGGAGGTAGGCAATTCACAGGCAGGTGAGAATGAGCAAACATGTAGTCAACACATGGCTGAATTCTTGCTGGACCACCCAGGACAATGGGACCCTGGGACTTTGCTAGGTTCCCCCTGTCTGCCACACTGAGCTCCTACTCTGCGGAGGTGATAGCTCCCTTTCCTGAGGCAGGTTTTCTATCTAAATTCCTCTAGGCAGGTAAGGGGGAGGAGGTAAAAGGCTCTTTCTGAGCTTTTGTTTCTTAAAAAGAACCAGCTTAAAACAATCAAAATCCCAAACGGCATCTTTTGGGGTGGCAAATTCTGCTGTTCCTCAGGGGGCTCAGCCCACTCTGCCTACCCCGCCCCCAGGTGCAAGGCTTGCTGGAGGCCTTCCTCCAAGCTCTGTCCCTCAGTGCCGGCTTCCCAGGGCCAGGCTGCAGCGCTGAGCACGAGTGCAGGCCTGACAAGCTTCCTCTGTGCCTACGGTCCAGTGGTGATTCAAGACAAAGCCCCCAGGGCCTGGAAGGCAGGAGTGTCTGGGTCAGGGGCACCTCCAAGGTGCAGGCCACAAGCGCACTGTGTCCTCACAGAATGTGAAGGACTGAGCTCGGCAAGGTGGGGGGAGCTGTGTTAAAATGTACATAACCCTGGGATTTTAATTCATAGAGGTGACTGAGTGACGCATTGGAGAGATCAATGCCATTGAAGAAATGTATTATTTACAGTCCTCAAGTCTAGGGGACACTCCCCACCATGCAAGGCCACAGGGGAAGCATGAGGTTTGATCAGGAGATTTGGGGAAAGTGGGGAAAGCCAGAACCTTTATTGTTTTCTCCGAGGGAAAGGAAGGTAGGGCAGAGGAAACTGCTTAGGACAGGCTCGTATGAATAACGTCTGAGGCTCTGGGCGTGGTGGTCTCCAGTTTTCTGATCCCTGGCCTTGGGGTGACTTAGGACCCCCTGTGGGAGTTAGATAAAGGAGGTGGATTGGCTGGTTTGCACATGAAAGGTGAAGTCCAAGTTTATTGTCTCTAGGAAACAGCACGCCCTGGGAAGCGCAGGCCCCGCTTGGCCAGCTGGGTGCCCCCAAGATGGCAAAACAACATCAAATAAACAACACGATTAATAAGGGATGTCAGGAATGTGGGAGAGGAAAAGAGCCCAGGTCATTCCTCTGGGCCTCTGGGCCATGCAGCTTCGAAGTGAAAAGCACAGCCGCCGACCCCCATGGTGTGGGGCCCTCAGAGCCCTGTTTGCCGCAGACGCGATTGCATTGACCAGATGTTTGGTGTCTTCTGGAGCTGGCTGAGAAAAGAAAAGGCGTGTTTAAGGGGAGGCAAACTGCCTGCATTTTTTCACCATGGTTACGGATTTTAGTTAGAATTATGTTGCTTAAGGATATTCTTATTTAGTCAAGAGTAACAGTAAGTGAGCGGAAGAATCTGGAGCTGCAATGGTCATTGAAGTTGGTGATTCCCAGTACAGACCCACTTCCACAGCGAAAAACAGCAGCACTGTTACATGTTCTTCTGTTATGTTGAATGCGCTCAGTTGGGAGGGCTGCTTTTTGTGCCACTGTTTGTCCTGTCTGCACATCTGTGCATTCAAATACTTTTCCTTTTATGAAATGATGGTGGCAATCTATGGTGATGTTTATTTTTAATGCGAAATTGGTAAAATAAAATTCTGCGACGCCACGATAAAAACAGAATAACAGCAATGCTTGATGGTTATAATGTGATTTACCGTTTACAATCATGTCCCTGTATATTATCATAATATTCCCACTTGGTTTTCAAAACCTCACGAAAAACAAGGTGGGAGGTGTAGTACAAAGTGCCCTGGACCGGGAGTCAGAAAATGCTGGGACCGACTCCAGTTCTGTAGCATCTGCGCGCCCCTGCATCCGAGCCCGGCTGGGGAGGTTTGCCCGGGTCGCAGTGTTCTCCAGCTCTTCATCCAGGATGGCGGCACCTTCTTACACACCAGACTTCCTGGCGGGCTGGGGGGCAGACCCTCTCCATCCTTTCAAACCGCCTGGCACCGCGCCAAAATGGCTGCCCCTTTCTGTTTAAATCCACTGCGGCCGTGGCGCAGTGGGTAGCTGACCAGCCACCGCCGAGACCTCGCGCAGGCCGCGTGAGCTCTGCCCCACCACGCTGTGGTCAAAGTTCCTCCCAGCTCCCTGATGCCAGGCTGTGGCCGCAACTATGCATAACTAAGAAATTAGCTACCAGCCACAGGTATGCAAAGTTACCCCCAAAGCGGCACTATCCCCCAAACCGCCGGCTGTGGGGAAATTGGGGGTCCCACTCTGTAACGCTTTGAAGGTATTGGGTTTGGAGGCGAGGCCCAGTTCCTTCATTTACTTGTTGTGCCACTTTTGGGCAAGTTACCCAACGTCTCTGAGCCTCAGTTTCCTCAGCTGTGGAAAGATGACCATCAGGCTACTTCCTAGCTTTGCTGAGGAGACAGAGATAATTATGTGGGTGCCAAGGTCTGCACTGCTCACAGAGAAGCAGTGAGTGGTCTCCCTTGTTACTGGCTTTGGGATGAGACTGGGCAACTGGAACACCTGGGTCAGGTGTGGGAGACGCATCTCATCACCTCCCGGAGCTCAGTCTTTCCTATGCTCTGCTGCTCCTGTGGCCGTCTCGGGGGTCACTGTCAGAGATTTTCCTCATGAGCCTGAGTCCCCAGGGAGCCCTTCTGAGCTGGCCCCAGGAGCTGTGAGTGCAGGGAAGGAGGCCTCCCCGGGGCCATCTGCAGCGGCCTTGGGCGGGGGCATCTCCTAGAAGCCTCCCTCTGTTGTGCCTGCCAGGCAGTCCCAGCTTTCATCTTGCAGTCGCTTGCGCTTTCTGTTTGAAAACAGACTTGAGAAAGTCTGGGGAGCTATCGTGTGTGTGTGGGGTGGGGGCTGGGTACGGGGCAAAGTGGAGAGCGGGCCTGGTGGGGTGGGCAGGATACCGGGGTCCCCGCCACTGACTTGCTGCGCAGCCTCAGCTCCTGCCTGTGGCCCACTCCTGTCTTGCCTGCACTTGGAGTCCCTTATAGCTGCTCTGGTTTTGGGTGCTGCCTCCCTGTCTCCTGGTTTCCTTGGTCGGCATGGCTTTCTGTTCAGCCCTGTTCATGCTGCTCCACAGCGCAGCCAACATTTACAGAGCACTTCCAGCACACTGCCACAATGCTGGGTGCTGCCACAGTACTGGGTGCTGCCACGGTGCTGGGTGGTGCCACAATACTGGGTGCTGCCACAATGCTGGGTGCTGCCACGGTGCTGGGTGCTGCCACGGTGCTGGGTGCTGCCACAATGCTGGGTGCTGCCACAATGCTGGGCGCTGCCACGGTGCTGGGTGCTGCCACGGTGCTGGGTGCTGCCACAATGCTGGGCGCTGCCACGGTGCTGGGTTCTGCCACAATGCTGGGTGCTGCCACGGTGCTGGGTGCTGCCACGGTGCTGGGTGCTGCCACAATGCTGGGTGCTGCCACGGTGCTGGGTGCTGCCACAATGCTGGGTGCTGCCACAGTACTGGGTGCTGCCACAATGCTGGGAGCTAAAATATGCTTTGCTCTGAATGACACCGAGAAACCTTTCCTGTTACTCCTGGTCTCCCGGACCTGTGGGCTGGCTGGCTGGGAGTGAGCGTGGATGACGGGAACAAGGCTTGGCTCCACACCATAGACGGAGGGCGGGCGGGGGCAGGTGACAGAGAAGGGATGTCAAATACAGAGAGTCTTTATTATGAAAAGCACTGTTATTGAGGAAAGGTACACGCTAGTTTCTTTCTCATAAAATGACAAAGCAGATATTTAAAGTAACTTACAGAGGGCAGGAGCTGTCCTGAGCAGTGCTGCTCCTCCCTGGCACCCACAATGCTGAGAATATAAATAGGTACCCATGGGCCCCGTGTTGCAGAGCCTGAAAATCTCTCCCATCCCTTCTTTTTTTTAAAGGTACATTTAAAAAAAAGATTTTATTTATTTATTTTTAGAGAGAGGGAGAGGGAGAAAAGGAAAGAAACATCGATGTGTGGTTGCCTCTATGCGCCCCCAACTGGGGACCTGGCCCACAACTCAGGCATGTGCCCTGACTGGGAATCGAACCGGCAACCCTTTGGTTCTCAGGCTGGCGCTCAACCCACAGAGCCACAACAGCCAGGGCTCCCATGCCTTCCTTTGGAGCAGGGATGGGAGCTGGTTCTCAATACCCTGACACTGGGAACATGGGGTGACTCCTCGCAGATCCCATTCCTGGGTGCACAACTCAGTGCTTAGTGCTCAGATACCTTCTGGAGCCTGCACTTCACGTTGCAAAAGAGACAATCACAAGGCTCAAGTGTGGGGGCATCTCAAAGCCCAAAAGGGGAGTAGGATGAACACCCCCCCTACCCCTTCCAGGTCTCTTGAGCCACCCTTGGGCTGGGGCAGGTAGTCTCTGCTGGGCTCAGATGTGGCCCAGGGGGCACTGCTAAGTCCTAGAGACTTCCTCCAGGAACTCGAGGGGAGGCACGGACCCTAGGTGTGGGGACATGGGGGTCAGGTGTTGCTTTCTTCCTGCAAGACAGAGCTCAGGACAGGGGAAGTAAGGATGCCATAGCATTCCCCCAAAATGAGGGGCTGGAAGGGGACAGGGTCAGGAAGGTGAGCAGCTCCGGCTCCAAGCTGGCAGGAAGACTGCACTTCACATCCTGCTGGCCATCAGCTCTGTGGGTTTTTCCAGAAGACTCAGTTCTCCAAATATGCATATGTGCTCACGTGGGAGGAGGAGGGGAGGAAGCAGGGGCCGCTGAGAGCGGTGCTTGGTGCTCGGGAGGATGGCGTTACCTGAAGGGCACTGTCCTCAGTCACGAAGGAGAGAGACAGTCATGTCACCGCTAGAGACAGGAAAGCAGGAGAGACAGATACCATTGGGTGCTTCACGCTCCGGGGGGGCCCTCCCAACTCGTACTAGACAAGACCAGACCCGACAACATGGTGGGAACTTGGCACGCTCGGCACATAGTCAAAGCCGTCCAGGCCCCACCGAAAAGCCCGTCATGGCCATGTACAAATGGCTCCAAGCTAGGGCAGCTCCAGACCCAGGATCTGCCCTCACGACGGGGTCCTGAGCAGACAGACCAGGAGCTCCAAGCAGCCATGCAGCTTTTCCCAACTCCATGGGCAGGCCGGGCATCAGGGAGCCATGGCGAGTGTCGGAGGCAGGGCAGGCCTTTCAGGAACCAGGTACCAGTCTGGTGCAGTTCCGCGTGATGGACAAGGGCCATATATATCCGGGGTGCATCCTTAAGCACCGCCCCAGCCCCAATTAGGTCTTTTGTGCGCTCTCGTGTTGCAGATAAAGAGACCAAGGCTCAGAGGAGGGGAGGGACTGGCCAGGGTCACACAGTGGGCCAGAGCCAGAGGCCTGCCTAAAAAGGAGGACCCTCCCAGCCATTTCCCTCTGAAGCATGGGAAGCCAGCTCACCTCTCTTCAGCCACAATGGTCACATCCAGCTCCTGGGACAGCTTCTGGAGATGCTGGATTCCTGCCCCCACAGGCTCTAGGTCGCTGTCAGACTCACTGAATAGAAGGAAAAAGCCACAGGCACCAGTGACTAGTTGGAAATCTGTGGCAGGAGCCCCTTTCAACCCAGCACTGCAGCCTGGGGTCTATGGGGGCTGGTCATCCCCCTAGAACCTCACTCCAGGAAGTGACATCAGAGCAACTTAGAGCAGCTGGCAGAAAACGGATGGATTGAGGCTCATGATGTCAAGGTCAAGGGCAGGTGATCCTGCAAAAAGGTGAGCCCTGCTCTTCCTCACTTGGGGCTCAGTCCCAAGATGGCTGCCAAACTGGTGTCCAGGCTCACTAGGAGGCTTGGGAGAGTGTGATAGAGACACAGCTAAGCTCACCTCTTCCTTTTGCAGATGGGGAAATTAAGGCCCTAAGGACTTCCCCGGCTCCCTGACAGGGGAGCCCCAGGAGGTGCCCAGAAGCCATTGGACCATTAACGCTTTGGGGGCAGGGTGCTCTTCTGCTTACCTGGGCGAGCAGAGGGGCTCTGTAGAGGAGTAGGGGCTCCGGAAGGCGGCCTCCCTCCTGGACCACGTGGGTGGAGAGGCAGTGATGCTCTCTCTCCCAGGGGCTCAGAATTGAGCGGACAGTGGTGGGTCCAGATAGCCGGGTGCTCCTCTGGCTCATGCTGCGACCTGTGGGGCTATTGCCCTTCTGCGTCTCCCTCTTCCTCCTCCTGGCTTTCACCTGGGTTCCCACCAGCCACTTGGTACCGCTGTGGCAGGACTCCTGGATTCTCTGAGACAGGTACATGGGAATGTGAGCACAGATAAGCCAAGGACAAGCACCCTAGTCTCCAAGCCATACCTCTGGCCCCTCCACATGTCAGCTGTCCTGCACACACAAGCAGCTTTTAGTCTCAGCGGCGAGGGATATGGGTGATGCCACGTGGCATGGGTCCTCTGCCGGGGCCCAGTTTAGAGCCCCCAGGGTATGAGTGCAGGGGTCAGCGGCAGAGCCACTCTGGCTCATGGAGCCTCCATTCACCTAAATCCGAACCCTCTTTCGGGACACAGACTAATCCAGAGACTCGAGGGCAAAGCCTGCCCTCCAGGATACCATGGGATAATTTGTCCCTCTGCTTCTGGTCTTACTCTATTCCAGCCTCCACACTGATGCACAGAGATCATCTCAGGGGCAGTTCTTATCATGACACTCAACTGCTCCACACCGTTCTAGGGCTGCTCATCGCCCACAGAGTCAAGCCCTAAGCCCGAGCCTTTCACACCAGCTGGACGACGGCTGTGCCTCCACTTGGAAGTCCGCGGTCATCTCACACCCAACGTGAGTGACAGCTTCCTGCCCAAACATGTCATCTGACACCAAACCCTTCCAAATCTACCTTCTGAGCAGCTCTCAAAGTTGCTTACTCCTCTGCAAGTCCAGGCCCCCAGGTCCCCTCATGGAAAAGTCCCTTTTCCATCAAGTAGCTGAAGAACAAGTTCTAATATGCTAATTAGACCCGGTTCCCACGCTGTTATAAGTCCTTCCCACTGGCTCCAAGACTACCGGTATCTCTTGGGAGTGTGGACACCTTGGGCACTCTGGGCGCCTCTCACTGCCCTGCCTTGCTCTCTGGCCACACCCAAACTAAGCTCCTGCCAGCTCTCTTCACTTTCTCCATCTCCCTCGGCTCTGAGTCTGGACTCACACTAGTCCCCCAGTCTTACATGCTCCTCGTTCTTCCCCTTTCTTGAGTGAATTCCATGGAATGACCTGCTCAGGGAAGTCTTCACCCACTAAGCTTGTTTCGGGTGTCCTCCCACCATGAGCCACTTGCTTACAATTTCATCTTGTGTTGTGGGGGGATGTTTCCTCGAGGACACTGTTCTCGTTCACTCACTCAACTGTTTGTCGAGCACCTACTAAGTGCCAGGAACTATTCGGGGTGCTGGGGACACACCACTGAACGAATAAAGTCCTTGTCTTTATGGCACCTGTGCTCTTGGGGGCTCCTTAAGGCAGCACTGGACCTGGACATGGTCAGCAGTACCTGGGACACGGCACCCCAGGCGTTCTTAGCTGAGCGAGCTGCAGCCTGGAGGCCCTGCTGCTCCGGCTCTGGGGTTTCCAGGCGTGTCCAGGAGGGGCCCGGCCCCGCGTCGAGGCTGACTGCTCTGAGGGGCAGCCTCCCTTGGAATTGTCCGCAGAGGGAGCCCAGGGCTCCCCTGGGGGTCTCCAGATGGTCAGCCGCGGGCTGCAGCACCTCATTCTCCTGCAGCTGCTCGTGGTCCTGTAGAGATCTCCTGCAAATGGAGACACTCACGCCTGGCCACCGAGAGGCCGGCCATCTGCCTGGCCAAGAGTCTGTTCTGTCCGCCAGACCCTGGGGAGGAGGTCAAAAGGCAGGTCAGCAAGGCATCCTCCACCCCATTCTCAAGCTCCACATGGACAGACCCTGGGTAAAGGAGAAGCAGGCTGGGGAGGGGTGCACTTGGCAACTGTGGGTGCCAGGAGGAGGAGCTTCCTGAAACGTGGAGATGGTCAACAAGGCCCAGAAGAGGACAGAGGCTGAACAAGGCTGGTCAGCGTTTCCCGCGGTCCCTTGTCTAAAACAGCTGTCTCTCCATCCCAGCCTCCTCTCTGCCAGGGTCGCCTCATGATCAGCCCTCCTGGAGCCTCAGCAAATGGGCCCAGCGCGCGATCAGCGCCTCTTTTACAACTTGCCCTGACCCAGTGCGCTCCTGCCGACACCCTGGCCGGCGGGCCAGAGCCCCGGATTTCCAACTTGCAATACCCAGACGCCCCACCCCCGCGGTACAGGTCTCTTCTGAACAGAAGCCCCACGATGCCCCGGCCTGCACTCACCCAGGAGCTTCCACGGTCACCGGACGCCGAGCACAGATGCACCTCGCCCACCCCAGCTGATTTTTGAAACTCCGCGCGGGCCCGCCCCCTGGCTCTGTTCTGGTAGCCGATTGGCTCCGTCCCCGCCTCGCTGTCGCACCAGGGATCCCATTGGCTCTCTGCTCTTGAGGCCGTGAATCTCGCTCTCAGATTTGCCGGGTTGTCCCCGTTCATCCCTAAGGACACCCGCGGGGCTGGGTGTGGCGTGACGCTGCCTGATGCTCTGTGTCCGCGGGTCCCGCCCCCGCCGCCGCCGGATTCCTCCGCCGCCCGCAGGCTCGGCCCGGCGCCACCTCCCGGACGCCCGGCCGCAGGCCGCCGGGGCCCCTCCTAGCACTGCAGGGAGTTCTGGCGGGTCTTACTGGGCGGGGCGGAGGCGGGGCCCCGGGCGCTTCGGGACCCCCTCCCACCCAGCTTGGAGGTCTCAGAGGTTTTGTCACAAAGAACTGGGGGGCCTGAGTTCCTGTGGAGGTTTTGTTTCAAACTTCCCTCTTGACCCTCTGCCTTCCCGAGACAAAGCTTTGCGCTCGTGTTCCCCATGCTCGCCACCCCCCCGTTCTACCCCCTAAAAATGCATCCTGGAAGAGCGGACAGTTGGGAGCACACCTCCGCTCCCTCAGCTCATTGACCTCTTCCCTCTCTCCAGTCGAATGCCTCCCTCCCCTTAGCATCCAAACGAGCGAAAAATTATGACATTTAGAAAGCACCCCGCTCCCTGTCCCTCCTTTATTGGATCTCAGAGCCGCACTGGCCACTCCATCCCTCGGTTTCCTTGGTGCCATCTTCATCTGGTTCGGCCCGCCCCACCCCCACCCCCAGCCACCGTTGCTGAGGGGCTCCTCGAAGCTCTGTCCTTAGTCTCCTCTTCATCTCTGGGTGATCACACCCACCCCTCTGGCCTCGGTTACAGCCCCCACCTCCCTCCGCGCCCCCAACACACGCGGGATGGTGAGAATCCTGAACACACATGGGACAAGTTACATGCACCAAGAACCTGCGTCAAGCACCTTATTATTATGAACTCATTTGACTCTCCTTGCAGCCTAAGACTAGATGAGGAGACTCGGGTATGCAGAGGTTGTGTTTGTTCCCAGTTTGCCACAGTCATTATGTAGCAGTTAGTATGTGTACACAAACCTGCCACTGTGGGCCCAGGGTCCATGCCTCTCACCACTGCACCTCACTGCCTCCGCTCAGCCTGCACCTCTCCCAGACAGGTGTGTTTAACCACTTCCTGGCCGCCCAGCTCCTCCTGCGCTCTGCACCACCTAAATCAACACCCCAACAAACATCACCCTGGTCTCTCCTGGCCCGCCTCCTTCTCCATGTTCCCTCTCGGATCTTTCCAAATACCTACTGGTGTCTGATAGATGAAACACTGTGCTAAAAATGAGTCATGGAAGTCAATAGAGCAGATGCGTCCTTAACCTCATGGAGCTCAAATCTAGTGTGTGGGGAGAGATGGATATTAACGAATCAAGTTACCAATAATGAATTAATCCAAGAAAATTATGAAACAAAAATAGTCATTTAAAGCTGATACCTAGAGAATGAATTAACCAAGTAAAGCATGTGTGTGTTTGAGTGTGTGCCTGTGTGTGTATATGTGTGTGTGTGGGGGGGGAACTTCTTGCACAGTGAATATCATGTTCAGGGGAATCAGTACCCAAGTTAAGACCCCAGCACACACACACACTCGTATACGTAATGGAAACAAACGTTTCCTGAAACAATACTTGACTATGTGTAATGTCCTTTGATATTTTATCTATTTTTTTAAAAATGCGGGTGACAATTTACTACATGGATTTTACAATGGCTCACCGCTCTAGTTTGCCTGTTCACCTTGGTCCCCTAGTTGGGTTGTTT
Source organism: Furipterus horrens (assembly GCF_987537825.1). NCBI lineage: Eukaryota > Metazoa > Chordata > Mammalia > Chiroptera > Furipteridae > Furipterus > Furipterus horrens. The sequence goes on from NW_028327176.1 coordinate 84,202,890, forward strand.
GTTTCCCAAGTGTTAGAAGTGTTTGTTTCCAAGCCTATTTATGCCAGTAGTATTTGTTATTGTAGTTAGGGAATTGAAGTCATGTCCTTTACCAATGAAATATGAGGGGGGGAGGAGCAAGAGTTGTTATTTTTAGGAAAACTAAATTGAAAGTATGGGAAAGACTGGGGAAAGAGAAACACTTAGAAACAAGTCTTCCAAATTAGATCGTCTTGCCACGATTGTCTGTCAGTACCTGTCACAATGCCTGACACTTCATGTTCATGGATACAACAGCTTACATCTGCCCACGATGTGTGTGCTAAGTGCATTTCTTTATTCTTCTTTCACCCTCAAGGCAATTCTATGAAGTAGACACTATTGTTACTCCCATTTCAGATGACAAAACTGAGGCTCAGAATCTTGCTCGGGATGGAGGAGTCAGAGCAGAAACTTAAGCCCTGGATCTCTGACTCTAACACCTGAATTCTTTTATTTGTTTATTTTTGTCAACTTAACTTTTTTTATCCTCACTCGAGTACAAGGGAGGAAGAGAGAGAGATAGAGGGAAGCATCAATCAGTTGCCTCCCTCACACACACCAGCCCGAGACTGAACCTGCAACCTAGGCATGTGCCCTGACTGGGACTCGAACCTGCTCCAGCCAACTGAGCCACACCAGCCAGAGCTAACACCTGAATTCTCAACCTTTGGTTATGTGGTCTCCTCAAGCAACAGGAAGGAATGAGTGAACACCCTCTCTGCACGGGGCTTTTCGCCCCCTTCAATCAGAACCATAACTGGCAGGCTAGGTGAAGGAAGATCAGTTTCCATGGCAACGAGAACAAGGAGGACGAAAAATTTTCTCTCTTTTTAAAAAAAGATTTTATTTATTTATTTTTAGGGAGAGAGGAAGGGAGGGAGAAAGAAAGGAAGACAGACATGGATAGGTTGCCTCTCGTACTCCCCCAACCGGGGACTTGGCCTACACCCCAGGTATGTGCCCTGACTGGGAGTCGAACCAGTGACCTTTCAGTTCACAGGCCAGCACTCAATCCACTGAGACATACCAGCCAGGGGAAACATTTCCTTCTGAATGAAAAGGCTCCCCTTCTGCCTTGCATGGAGCGGTGAAGCTGGGGGGCGCGGTGGAGGTTGTGCTGAGGTGAGCAGGCTCCTGGTTGAGCGGTGGAGGGTACAGGGGCTTCTGCCCCTTTCTGTAAGGAGGAAAACCAATCCCTGGTTCCGAGCTGAGGCTTTCTGGGGCCCAGCTCCAGCCCTGCCCTGCCCTGGGAGCTCCATGTCCAACAGTAAATCTTCTACCGGTTTCCTTGTCCTCACGGAACTGTCCGTCGGAGGGAAGCAGCAGACATGACCCTGTGCAAAATGCCACGAATGCGAAGTGCCAGGGCGGCGAGGGGATAGAATGGGGATGGGAACCACACCTGAGCAGGCTCCCCTTGGCATATGGCACTTTAGCTAAGGAATTAGGGGGACAAAGCAAGGGGATGAGGCCAATGCGGGGAGGCCAGGGTGCTGCCAGGTTCCAGGACCAGAGGAGGCTGAGCCGGACAGAGCGGGCAGGGGCCTGGCAGGCTGGGGCCCGGCAGGCAAGAGCCAGGAAGAAACTCAGTGTGAAGCTCGTAAGGAAAAATCTCACTTGAGGTGTATCAGACATACCTCTTTTTCCTTTTGATTTCAATGCCATGGTTAGACCCTGAATGGCTTTATCCGTCTTCAAACTATTTTTCTTTTCCGTAGCAATTTCTCTTTCCTTCTCTCTCAGGTCCTCCTGAAGTGCCTAAATTAGATTAGAAAAAGATTCACTAAAGTGATGTGTTCCAACCAAAATGCATGGTAAATATATCTTTAAGAGCACATTCAAATGCAGTTATTCTATCTTATTCCTGTCAGCCTGTGATTAATGTTTCCAAGTAGAGTCGAACGTAGTGGCATCAGCTCCAAGTCACTGTGTTACCGCTCACAGCAGCAGGACCGGGGGGAAGGAAGGGGATCAGATCAGTTAGAACGATGACAGCTATTCCTACAGGAAGGACTCCAGTGCCTTCTGGAATTTGAATGCAGTCACATCGGTGTCTTTGAAACCACACCAGGTTATTTGGGGGAAACAACAGATCATTAATTTCATTCCTTAATGCTACGAAAGCGAGCAGAGAACTTAGTTTGATGGAGACAGAACATATACATTTATCGTCTGAGTTCATTTCTAAAGATAATCACTGCTGCCTCCCTCCCAGGCTGTCGTGAGGATCAAATGAGATCACGGACGTGCAAGTACTTTCTAAGCTGGCAGGTGCTCTACAAGAGCCAGCTGCCGTGACTAAGGGACTGTGGAGCAATGGCTTTGGAATCAGACTGCAAGTCTGAATCCCTGCTGTACCTCCGCCAAGCTACGTGACCTTGGATGAGGGACCTCACTGCTCTGAGCCTCACGGGCCACATCTGCAAGATGGGAAGGCCTGCCTCACGGAGTTATTACAAAGGCTGAGAAACCTTTTCCATAGGGCCTAAAGCTCGACTGGCAGACAGTAGCATTCGATGAGTGACAGCTAATGCCACACAGAATTACCTGCTGCACTCAGAATAAAGCAAGAGCCAAGGATAAATCTTCAACACATTTTTAAGAATTGTATCAACATACCTGGATCCTCTCTTCAAAGCGATTTCTCTCCGTCTGGCGCTCCATTTGTGCAGCCTATGAAAACGCATTAATTGGTGCCCAGAAGGGACCCACAATCCACAGCTTCCCCAGAACCCTAAGAATGAGCACCTCCTTTACTTGTTGTTCCCCTTGCTGTGGAACTCAGGAAAGCAAGTGCCCACTCCTGTCCCACCCAAGTGAAGAAAAATGTGAAGATGAGCAACCCACACAGAGTAAACCAAGGAGCCACTGGACAATGAAAAGGGACAAGGCTGAGGAAGTGAGACAGACGGTTCTGAGGAGCAAGAGACAACGGCTGAGGACAGCCAGCATCTAACTGGTGAGGCCACAGAATTCACTGCTGTGTGCGGGACAGAGGAGGCCCTGCTCCGTAAAGAAGCTGAGACCTTCCATGAGCACCCAGAGTGTCTCCTAAGGAGAACATACCGCACACAGCAGCCACCCAGGCTCCAGCAAGAACGGGACGGTGTGGACTAGGCCTACCTGCACGTCCAGGTCCTGCCCACCCTCTTCCAAAAGCCGGTCAAGGAGGGCACCCAGTGTGGGGAGGGGTCCAGGGAGGCTTTCGGGTCAGTACCAGTAACCCACCTCTTGGAGCCTAGGAAAATATAGCAACTGCTCTGAGCCAAGGCGAGGGGCCGTGATCCCCGCCTCACCCGCGGCCAGGATTAAATGAGGCGGCGCACTGAATCCCTCCGCGGGCTGCCGCCCAAACCAGTGAGTGCCCTGCCCCGCTGCCTCTGAAGTCTCAGACCAGAGATGGCCTTCAGCCTGCCTCTAGCCAGGTAAGTACCATAACGTCATTCCAAGAAAACCCAAAGGATGAAAATAAAGTCTCTGGGCAGCAACAAATTAACACACAGTGCAACAGGTGCGCAGGCATGGATTGTTTCATTAACCCCCTCCATGAACACAAGGCTGGAAGGGGAAGCATGTGCCGGCGCCTCCGGCAGAGGGAGGCTCTGCTCACTCCTCCGCTGATGGGGGGTGACACTGAGAAGCGAACTGTGGGTGAGCCGTGGGGACTGAAGGGGCATCCCATCTCCCGGAGTCTGGCCTGCTCAGTAAAGTCCCCGCTCCGTGTCCTCCCGCCTCACCTCACTGTCTCTCTCCTTTTCCTCCCTCTGAGCAGCAGAAAGTCCTTGGCGCTCTCCCGATGACACGTTCTCATCAGGAGACACCATCTGAGATTTCTCCTCTTGAAGGCACTCAATTAAAGCCTCTTTGCTCTTCAAAGACAGCTTCAAGTCCTCAATGGGTCTAAAAGAGAACAAAATTTAAATATTAATTCTAGGCCGTTCTCTTAGCTCAGTGGAGCAGGAGGAGGTAGGAAATGGGGCCATGCATCTTCAAAGTAGACACATCCAATGACTGAACACGAATGAAATCACATTTTGCAAGTCGGAGATTAAGGACCAGAATTCACGTGACCTTAACTGTCCCCTCACCCCCAGCCTCCCAGGCACCAGACTAGGGGTCTGACTGAGTCACAGCCCTGCTCAGACACCCAACAGCCCCACCACCGAGAGCGGTGGATTACTACTTCTTTGGCCAAGAAATCTCCTCTCCTATAAAAATCTGGCACTGAAAGCTAAATAAACATGACCAATAAAGCAGACTATTCTGGTAAATGCAAAAAAAAAAAAAAAAAAAAAAAAAAAGGACGTCTCTCCAAGGCATCTCAGGTCAAAGGTTAAAATGCACTGTCTTCCAAGATAAAGACCAAACTCCTCCGCAAGGGGGCCCGGCCGAGCTTTCAGGGCCTAGGACAGAAGCCGGGCTGTGCTGCGCCCCCAGACCTTCGCGCACACGCCTCCCTGCACCCCACTCCCACCTCCACCTGATAAACGCCCATAGTCCTGCCAGGCTCAGCTCGGCATTATTCTCCTAGGGGGGCCTTTGCCAACCAACACCCCCGGCGGCCCCTCAGGTAGAGCCGAACACGTCCTTCTCAAGGCCACCAAATTACCTCTATCACCTGTTCTCTGACAACAGCCACATTATATCGGCTCTCTGAGCCTGCATTTCCTCAGCTATAAAATGGGGATAACTTGCTTATGTGGAATGGAGATAAGCTATTTAAAATGAACCTCCACCGCTCCAGGCATATGGCAGAACTCAACAAATAACAGTTGCTATAATTATTACTTTTCCTTTTAGCACGCGATGATGAGCATTTTGTCGAAGGACCCTACGAAGAGTGTCTCTAGCTGAGCCTAAAAAGCAACGCACTGGGGCGGAAAGAGGACCGGCTCCCAGGGTGAAGGTGAGGAGGGGGCTAAGGGCAGTCAGAGCCCCCGGCGGCTCACGGGAAGGGGACGCATGTGCCGGCGCCCCCTGCAGAGGGAGGCTCTGCTCACTCCTCTGCTGACGGGGGTGGGGGGGGTGGGGGTGGGGGGGTGGGGGGGGTGTAACACTGAGAAGCAGACTGTGGGTGCGCCGTGGGGACTGAATCTCCCAGAGTCCGGTCTGCTCGTTAAAGTGCCCCTCCATGTCCTGTCACCTCACCTCAGTGCATTGGCTGAACATTTGTACCTCCCCAAAAGTGATGGCATTATGGGGGTGGGGGGAGGCTTTGGGAGATGAGGTCATGTGGGTGGAACTCCCATGAATGGGACTGGTATCTTATCAGTGAAGCTCCAGAGATCCCTTGCCCCTTCGCCAGTGGGGACACAATGAGAAAAAGGACCTGAGAGGGGGCCCTCGCCTGACCATGCTGGCACCCTGAACTTGGACTTCCAGCATTCAAAACTGTAAGAAATAAATTTCTGTTGTTTATAAGCGACCCAGAGTGGGGTATTTTGCTATGGCACCAAATGGATTAAGACAACCGGACATGGAGGGAACTGGCAGCACCAGTACAAGGCTCCCAAAACCAGGAAGAGGAGTAAGAGTGCCCTCTAGGGGCTCGGCTCTGAAATCATCACATAATCAACGGGAGAGACAGAAAGTCACCCAACTGTACACTAAAATGGGTGTTGTGTCGTGTGCAACTCACACCTTGATAACACTGATTTCTTAGTTACCTTAAAGCAAGTTCTAGCCGGGGACGGACATGAGAGGGGCCGGGCCCACCTCAGGGGGCAGCAGCGCTCGGGCAGGACCATGGCCCCATCCTCCAGCACCTTCCTGGTTTCCAAGAGCATCCAGAAACCCAGGCTCTTACATAAAATTAAGACTTTTTAAAATATTAGCGACTAGTTAAAACTTCAAAAGAAAAAGGAAATCAGATAAAACATATCTGCTGGCCAGACTTGACCTGCAGGGCTCCTCACTGTCAGCTGCCTGGAAGATACAGACTAGCTTTGAAGTCCAATCGAAGGACAACAAGTAGCTAACACATGTACCTTCGAAAAGGGTGGTGAGGGCGCAAAACATCCTTGTGAGGGCGCTGCCCCAGGCCCCGTCAAACTGTGTGGCAGATCTGACGTCATCAGGGCCTGACCGGGGACCCTGTTCCAGTTCTGTGCTGAGCCCTCACCTTCTGTCACTGGCTCAGCTTCCTAAACAGGCCTGCCTTCAGGGAGGAAGCACACAACACCCTCAGCGAGCAGAGCCCCAGAGGACTCCCTGCTGCCTGAGTCTCTGGGACGTGGCTGGGGCGCACCTACCCCTGCGTCAGACGCATTCGCAGTTCTGACAAGTCAGGCTTCTGCGCCTACCCAGCTAGACCTGCGGGAGACCCCAGGAAGACGAAGCCTTTAGCAAGGCCCTGACCAGACAACCCACGTCCACGGACACCCCACCACTTGGACCAGTGATTACTCAATAAGCATTAAGCCTTCCCAAGCTCCCTTTCCCCAAAAGACAAGAATCCAAGTTTCTGCACTTTCCTCTGGAATTACCTAGAAACTGAGCCAGGCTCCACACCACTGCTCATGCCGTTCCCTCAGGGAGGCAAGGCTTCCCCCGCAACCCCATCACGCCTCCTCCCATGAGCCTTCCCTGCGCCACGCCCAAGCAGAGCTGGGCACTCCCTCACTTAGGTCTCAGCACAGAACCCTGTTTGTACCTCTATCCCCTCTCACACGCGGGGACTCCATAGAAGGAAGACAGTGCTCCTCTCTGCATTGCCCACACCCAACGCAGCCTTGCTCAGTAGCTGGTTCTTGAGTGGATCCTTAAATCCTCTAATTCAGGCCTTAATCCATATATCCAAGTATGTTCTGGACTCCCCTCTTGGATGCCCACAGTCCCTCAATCCAACATGTCCCAGCTGAAAGCTCATCTTCCCAGCCCCTCTGCCCCCAAACATCTTTCTCCCTCTTCCCCCCTAAATTCAGCAAACTGCACTACCATCCCACTATTGCTCACCTGGGTGAGGGGCTATCTCTGCAGCCTTTTCCCTCAGTCTCAAATCCAATCAGCCACCAAGCCCTTCGTGCCAACATGTGATTCTACCTTCTAAAATACATCTCTCTCTTATCCCCTAGTTCTGTCACCTTAATCCTGTCATTATCAAGATTAAGGGAAAAAGAGAAATCAAAATAGTCTTTCTCTTTTCCCTTTGGCTACCAGGAAGCTTACAGCCAAAGCCAAATGCTATACTCAGTATCTGAGTGGAAAATCCCAGCATGAATTTCTATCTACTACCTCTCTCTCTCGGTCCTCAGAATCCTAGTGTCCTTACTGTGGGAACAAGGAGGAAAGGAAGGGGACAGGGAAGAGACAATTCTTCCCCCATGCTGCCAGACAAATGACTGTCAGGTATCGGAGGGACAGAGCCAGACCTGTCTTTCTCTTCCAGGCCCAGAGCCATGTCCATGGTCCCCTCGTGCATCTTCTTCATCTCCAAAAGCTTGTTTTCCAAGCTTAACCGCAGAGCCTTCTCCGTTTCTGTCCCTGCAAAGGCCTTTTCCAGTTCTGCTTGGGCGGCTTTCACATCCTAGAGTTAAATTAAATGCATGTGAGGCAATTTTTCAATACAATTGGGAACACTTTGAAAGGAAATTGGATTAAAATATAAATATTTATGACTTTTTCTCCGGCACATTTCCCCTCCCTGAATTGTACTATACATACATGGCGAGAATCAGTAATAAATACATTTGCCAGCCATGCTTCCTTCTTGTATCCTGAAGAGTAATAGGCATTTCCTATGGAAAAGACTCAACTCTACGAGAACTGTTTTGGTTTTGAAAAATCAGATCAATATTTACAGCTCAATGAGAACAAGGAGAAATGCGCCTCTCAATACCTAAACATACGTAAATCTCAAAGAGTCACCATAATCTCCACACAAATTCATCCCACACCCCACCGCCCCCACTAGCTTTTTTTAAGATAATGACTACACAATTCTAAAGTACATTTTCTGTATCACCAAAGAGATTTAGGTGGTGAAAAACTCTAGGTTCTTCCGGGGCGCTCACAGAAACCAGCAAGGAAGTTATCTAAATCACGCAGCCAGGGTCTGTGTTAGGGATAAGGGACCTGGGGCTCATGAAAGTAACCTGGGACTACTCAAGCCAACCGCCTCGAATCACATCACAAACACAGAAGTCAAATCATACTGGGTACAAAGCCCAGCTCCCACTTACTTGCTGTGTGACCTTTGGGTAGTCACTTAACCTCCCTGAGCCCCATCTTTCCAATCTACACAACAGGGATAACAACCATTTACCGGAGACTTGTTGTGAGACCTGACAAATGCCTGCTGTATCACAGGGAACTCAGAAAAATGTGGCTTCTTCCCCCCAATCCTTCCCCTCTAGGACCTCTCCCAACAATGTCTCCCAAGAGACTTGTCTGTCAATCATAGTGGCAGCTGGGAAAAATCATGTCCCAATCTTCTGAGACCAAGCAACAAAACCTCTGACTTACTGAGAGCCTACTCGACACCGGGCTTTACAAGAAGCTCTGTTTGTAAATACCCTTGATTCTCACTCAACCCTAACAACTGGCAGACTACCGCAGTTCAGAGTGCAGGCTCTGCAGCCAGACCACCAGGCATTTACTTCCTGTGTCCCCTTAAGCAAGTGACTCAGCCACTCTGTGCGAGGGTCACGTTTTCCTTTTGGTTGTTAAAAGATGACAAAAGCACTTACCTTCTAGGTCTGTTGAGGGGATCACCTAAATCAATGTATGCAAAACGCTGAGAAGGATGCCTCACATACGGTAAGCCCCTGAGAAACTGGTAGTAGCACCGCTGTTATTACAATTACTACAGCAAAGCAGGTAGCACTAGCCTCATTTTACAGAGTAAGAGGCAGGGACTCAGGGAAGGGAACTGCTTTATCTAGGGTGACAAAGCTAGTAAGTGACAGAGCAGGGATTCAACCTAGTACTGCCCATTGTGCGGGCACCTTAAGACAGTGGGAAGCACTTACTGAGAAAAATAAGATGAATGAGCAAGATTAGGTTAAGCGTCTTAAAAGGCTCACAATTATCTTAACTAAAAGTCAGAACCTGGACTCAGAGACCCTTCTTGGACTCACAGAGGTCCCGGCTCTACCACTCATGACCATGACTTGTTTCCCACCCTCTCTGGGCCCATTTCCTCGTCTATCCGATCAACCTAATATCTACACACCCCCATGAAGCTGACAGAAGGGCTCCAGTGAACATCGTAACTGGAGAAGGACACTGTAAGCTTCAAAATACAGTACAAATATACCCACTCTTTGAATTCAGACGTGCTTTTTGGTGCTATTTCTCCTCATGTCTGCTTAGAAGAATCAGGGTCGCAGATAGAGAAAGCAAGATGAAACAACAGACTCCAAAGATCAAGACATAAGTAACTAATTTATGCAACCTTTTTAACATATTGAACCAGGATTTTCTAACCAAGAAACATCCTGACTCCCATCAGTCATAGGAAGCACCTGAGAATCAGGAAGATGAGGAGCTATACACAGTGCCCCCCGGAAAAGAGGTACTCAATCAACACTGGTGGGACGCTGGGCTGGTGGCATGGAGGCTGGGCGCTGAGGACGCTGGGATGGTGGCAAGGAGGCTGGACGCTGGGGACGCTGGGATGGTGGCATGGAGGCTGGACGCTGGGGACGCTGGGATGGTGGCAAGGAGGCTGGACGCTGGGGACGGGCGGCATGGACACATAATGTCCATGATGGGTGAGTCACTCCCCCTCTCTGGGCCTCGGTGTCCTCTTCAGGGAAAGAAAGGCACTAAACCAGCTAACAAGAGGAGTGGTGCAGCGGGAACACGGGGTTTTAGATCAGTCACCCATTTCTATGCAAGATTAAGCTTGGATTGGTTAGCATTTCTCTCCGCACCTCAGTGTCCTCGCCTGTAGGAAAGAGACAATAACGGCTAATTTGCAGGATGTAAGGGTATAAATGCTGTATGTCAAGCACCCAGAATGGGCTGGAACCACGGAGATGCTCAACGAGGATGGCTGTCATGTCTTCAGAAACTCTGACAGTTTATGAGGAAAAGAACAGAATTCTGCCCACTCCGTTATTAACCCACTGGAAGGAACACGTTCTCCTCGGGGTTTCCAGACTTGCCTCTTCTAAAAGGAATATTCTTTTGGTCAGGAGATCTTCAACCTGCTTCACCTTCTTCTGAGCATCCTCTTTCACCCGCCGAACTTCAGAGCCGCCCCCCTCGGCGAGGCTCTCAACTGCTTTGCTGCAAAAAGAGGCAAATGAGGGTGACCATCAGGTGGTGACTGCATTCACCCTAAGAAACAAGGAATATTCCTACAGACCTGTTATATTAATTAGTATCTGTAACTCAAAAAACACTGATAATATAATATATAAATGTATTGAATCAACATGTTGTACACCTTCAACTTACACAATGTTATATGTGAATGATGTATCAATAAAAATACATATTATTTAGCCCTGGCTGGGTAGATCAATTTGTTGGAGCATCATCGCTATACACCAAGACTGTGGGGTCAATCTCTGTTCCAAAGGCATATACAAGAAGCGACCGATGAGCCCTGGCCGGTATGGCTCAGCTGGCTGGAGCATTGTCCCATGGCCGAAAGGTTGTGGGTTTGATTCCCAGTCAGGGCACATAGCTAGGTTGTGGGTTCGATCGTCGGTCAGGGCGCATATGGGCGATCAATGTTTTTCTCACATCGACATCTCTCTCCCCGCACACCCGACCCCTGCCCTTCCTCTCTCTCTAAACTCAATAAACATATCTTCGAGTGAGGATTAAGGAAAAATGTTTAAAAAAATACATACTATTTAAAATAAAGTAAGAATCACCTATAATCTCAGGATAGCTACGCTAACATTTTAGTATACAGCCTTTGAGGCGTTTTCTACAAAAACAGAATCATAGAGTAAACGTCTGTGATCTGACTTTATTGCTGAACACAGTATAAACATCCTTTTGTGTCAATAAATATACATTAATATTTAGAGGCTGCAAATTAATTTGCTGTATAAAATGTACTACATTAAATCGACTCCTATTTTTAAAACATTTAGATTGCTTCTGACTTTACACATTTCTCTGATGATAGTGATGAAGCTCTGGGAATAGTGGTCAGCAGTAAGTGTTCCACAACTGTCAGTTTTATTGTTTATTACTATAAGCAACGTTATGCTGAAAGCATCCCCGTGGGTATACTATCCAGTGCTTTCCTTAGGGTCAATCCTAGAAAGAGAATTACTGGTTCAAAGTGTAAACACTCTTAAGATTTTTTTGACAATTATTGCCAAATTTCCCACCAGGAAACTTCCAATAAAGTACACCTCCACCGGGGGTAGGAACGGCAGAGAGCTGGTCTGACAAACCAAAGTACTGGGAAAAGAATGAAACAAAACTGAATCTGAGGAGTCATGGGACTGCATGCCTCGTCTTCTGCCGGCTGGAGGGGGAGCATTTTAGCTACAGCCCCACCTAGGTGGGCACCAGCTGGCACTGAGGGCGAGAGGAGAGGAGAGGGGCGAGCAGCCCACACCCCGTGCTACAGAAACATAAAATGCAGAGTCCTGCTGCTGTGGCACCATGGAGCACGCCCCCCGCCTCACAAGCCGCGGGGGGAGGGCACACCCACATCAGACGCAGGACCAAACCACTGACGCCTTCCACTCTGGTCCTCCCCAGAAGAAGAACAGGGTTGGATATGCATTTGTGAGATGTACCCAGAGCAGGTCTCATCGGTTTCTGAAATGACTGCGGGTTTCCTAAAGGCAGAATAATATAAAGGAAATGGCTCCACCTAAAGCTGGTTTCTCAGAGAAACTGCAACAGAACACATCTATTCACCAGCAGCCTCCCAAGCCCTACTTGAGGGGTGTGTAAGACTTTCCCAACCAAGATATGTGATCGGACACGCACATGTACAGGCCATGTGAATTTGGGACTGAGAACAAGGGACAGTCAAGAGGGCCATCCTTGCTGCCCAAGCCTCAAACATGAATTGCCTGCAAATAAAGACTTTATTCTTCTCGTGTCTCCTTTCACCATGAGCCTTCCGAAGGCCCCAGGGCCGTGACATCACTGTAATGGGATTCAATGTGAACAGCTGGAAAGAAAGAACATAGGCTCTGAAGCTGAACAGATCCGCTTCCAAATTCTCACTGTTTTGTCCTCAGTGTGACTCCGGGTGAATTACCTCTGAGACCTCAGTTTCCTCTTGGGAAAAATGAGGCGGTGACCTCTTGGAATGAACATGCTAAGACACGTGGTGGTCACAGCACAGGGCTCCTTCCTCTCCGATCCGAGTGCTGCACGGCAGCCTGTTGCCGCCAAGGCCGGCGCAGTGCCTGCCCCGCTGAGATGCCTGGAGCGGCCTCCTTCTGCCCCCGGCTGGTGTCTGCGCTGAGAAAGGGTCATCCGCTGGCCAGAACTGAGGCCACCACGGCCACTTCCTGAGTAATGCCATGAAACGTCCTGAGCCCACTCCCTCAGCTCATTTCCTGACCAATACTGTCTGGAGTTCACAGATTCCCGATCATTTCTGTCACTTCGCAAGAGGGCATGCTATATGGCTGCAAGAATGCTGGACTGGACGCTTTTCCTTCCTGAGCTTTGGATCCAGAATTTTCCAGTCTTGAGCTTCCTCAAACCACCACAAAGGTTTTAGCCCCAGGGTTTTCTAGAGCCTCCTCTAGAAAAGGCTCACTCCCTCAATTAACCCACCCCACGCCCCACTCCAGCCAGCGAGGGCAAATACACCAGCCCCTCCTGTCCGCCCAGATCAGACCTTGGTGTTTTACAGTCAGCCTCCTGTACTTTGTCAAGCGGCCGACTACAATTTTTAACAAGTACTGGCATTATTCAGTTTGTTCGCATTTTAGTTATACCAATAAAATATACTCCCAATAATAAATGTTCCAACTTTTCATTTATCATCTTTGTATGTTACAGTTACTGTAGCAAAATTTACACTCAGCAATACAGTGCAATTTTCCTCTACTAATGGAATTATTATTTTTGTTTGTGTTTTAAAGCTACAGAAATAAAATTTACTCCCAACAATATGTCTGCTTTTGTTTTTAATGTCCCCTTATGGTAACTGACAAATAGAACAATGGACTGTCAGCGAGCATATAGGTTTACTTCACAGCAAGGCAGAGTGGGCTCCTGAACCAGACCAGCTCCAGATGTGTTACCAGCCTGAACGAGTTCCCCGCTCCTCTGAGCCTCAGTTTCCTCTTCACTTAAATGGGAATTGTGGCTGCCTCAAATAACTGCTGTAAAAGCAAATGCGATATAGCATGTCGAGTGCCAGGCACAGGCTTAGAGGCTAAGACGCTTCTCCAAAAATGTAAGTACCCTCATAGGACAGGGCTCCTTCCTCTCTGATCCGAGTGCTGCATGCCAGCCTGTTGTTCCCAAGGAGACAGACAGCAAGACCTAAGGAGAGGAAAGGCTGAGAGAAACTGGTCTCATCCAGCTTTCCACCCAATGCAAAAATGAACCTTCTGTAAACACCCCTCTCGCTGCTCTTCCTAACCATCAACATTTCCTCTTGATTCTTTCCATTCTAATTATAGTTCTTCAGGGAAAAGCCGACCACCCAAAACAGAAACAACCACAGAACTCAAAAAGGAAGTGGAGGGCATTAACAAAAAGATACTTTTCCATCAACAGGTACGCACCACACACACACCGCGAGGTGCCGAGCAGTGAGAGGTAAAGGGAACGGCACGCTGAGCAGGTCAGCGGAAGACGGCGTGCATGTCCTACGGCAGGTCACCCACACAAGGGCTCTGTGGAGCAGGAACAGCTGAGCAGCTCTAGGGCTCGGAGGCCACAGTCCTGCCTATTGCTAGAGCCAGCCCAGAGCCCCTGCCCTTTCCACCGGCCCTGAACCCCACTAAGGAAGAGGCCCTTGGCTGAGATGTACGGTCACTCTGAAGAAATGAGAAACACGCATGGAAATAAAAAAAGAAGATGAAACCTCGTGCTGGACCAGAAGTCACAAACTTGAGCTCTTATCCCAGGTATGATCTTTCTGGCTGAGCGGTTCTAGTCACGGCCCTTCCCTTCTCCAAACAGAAATTCCCTCCTCTCTCAAATGAGGTCTGCCTCAAGGTCTGAAGACCCCTCGAGATAATGATGGACTGCAAAAAGATGCTAAGTTGTTTTATGAACTGGAGAGCGCTGTGCACAAACGGGACCGTCATTACATGCCAGAGAAGCTGGTGAAAGTGGGCTGAGGCAGCCACGTGTGGCCCCGCAGGAGGCCTTCTGCAAGGTGGACAACAGGGCCTGCGGGGGGGGGGGGGGGCGCTGTCAGGGCCAAGGCAGAGCGTTTCAGTGTCTGTGAGTTGTGTTTGCGGTAGAAAGTCGGCGGAGAGAAGCTGGGGCAGCTAAGTCACTGTGAGCATTCTTAAACACAGCTCAGGACCTTGACCCCCAACCTACCCTTGACAGCTCCCTGCCCATCCATCACTTAGCGCTGTTGATCCCGCTTCCTCGGTGTCTTTCCAATCCACCTATCCATCTCTTGTCACTCATCCGTCACCGACTACTGCGCTAGCCTCCTAACTGGTCCCCCTGCTTCTACGCCTGCTCCCTCTACAAAACATGTCCCACTCAGCGTCGACTGACCTTTTAGAAAACAAAACTGATTGTGTCAGTTCCTTAAAACCCGTGACTACTTTCTCTCTGATCTCGGGATAAAGACCAAAATCTCTGATGAGGCCTCCAGACCCTGCAAGGCAAGGCCCCCTGGACTTCTCCCCTGCCCTCAGTCCCGCACGCTCCTCTCCCCTTCAACACTTCTCTCCGCCCTTTCACTGCTTGGTCCCTCCCGACCCCCCAGATCTCACCTCCGATGCTACGTCCTCAGGCCATTCCCTGCTGGGGACCCACATTACACACCCATTCCCCTGTTTCTCTCACCGCTCTCCTCCCAACTTCACTGATATACACATTCTTGAAGCGCTTCATCCTCATCGCTCCCACTGGAACGCAAGCCCCACGTGCCTGCTTGGCTCAGCACTGCATCCCCAGGAGCAGGGTCCGGTGCAGCACAGAACAGTGGTTTAATAAGTATTTTCTCAATAAACTGACCAGTAAGATCAGACCAAAAGGGTCTTGAACACTAGTTGCGGCGGTTCAGAGAATCTATGCAGACAAACATGTGCACAGGCCCCCAAAGCACCCAGCCCCGTGTGCTGTCCTGCGTGCACAGAGCCTTGGTGAGTCTGGGTTTCCCTGTGCGCCCGCCTGACTGAAAGCGGTCCGGGTCCAGATCTGCAGCAGGCAGGGCGCCGAGCATAAGCGGGACCGAGCGCGACCACTGACTGCCGGGCTTGGTAAAGGAGGTCTGACTCCTCGCCCAGGGAATGATGAATGATGTGCTTCTGAAAAAGGAAAAGGAAACTACAGCAACAAGAACAAAAACGTGTCTTCCCCGTTTATTCACTCATTCATTCACTCACTCAGAACATGCCACGCGTGCCAGGTCAAGCGAGGCCTGGGAACCTGCCGTCCGCTCAAGGCTACAGCAGTTGGCCTTCCGGCTGCCGGCCCTGTGGCAGTAAAAGGAGCCACATGGCCCGGCCCAGAGTGCAGCTGCGCCCTAAGCGGAAGACTCCGCGCTCCCGGCTCCACGTCCCGCAGGAACTCTGCTGCCGTGACAGACGAAGCATTTCCACATAAGCTTTCAGCTGGATCCTTGGCGAGTCCACCCTGGGCAGTTTTCTGCCACGCTCACCAACTGAAACTCAGAACACTTGGTACCCCACTGTCCCTACAAACTATCACTGCACCTCCATTACACTTGGCTCCTAGGATGAGTTGTCACCAGTCTCTGATCAGCTCTTAAAGTAAGGAAATATCTGTTTTCAAAAATCCTCCATGTGTAGCATGAGTAATTACATAATAAATGTTTATGAATGAACGAATGAACGAGCAATTGAGTCATAGGTTATATTCTCTGAACTGTGCTTGTTGTTCAATAAATAATTAATTAAAATAATAGTCTTCAAATGTTCTTTAAGCAAAACAGAGAGAAAAACAAGCTACTCTGACTGAAGCCCCATCCTCTGCCTCACCTGCCGCAGGAGTCCCTCAGGTCCCCTTTATGCCCCCAGGACTTCTACAGCGGTGAGTGAGCTAATGATATACTTAAAAAATATGAACGGATCTCACTAATGTATCGCTGAGGAAAGGGACCAGACCCAAAAGCATAGTGTAGGATTCCATTTCTACCACGGGCAGAACTAAGCAATGGCGATACTGCTAGTTAGCAAAGTGGCCGTCTTTGTGGGAGGAGGGTAAGTTCTGGGAGCACAAAGGGGACTTCCTGGGGGCTGGTGATGTGCTGGTTCCTGGTCGGGATGGTGGTCCCATGGGTGTCTCTGCTGAGAGAAAATTCATCCTGCTGTACGTGTAAGATCTGTTCATTTTCCTATAAACTTTAAAAGTTGGTTGAAAAATAATGATATATAAACAAAGCCTCCTTGGGGTCCCCCGAGCCCAGCTGGGGAACAAGAGGCTTAGGAAGCACGAGGCTCTGTTTCACTGACCCACGCAGCCGCCACAGGGGGGCCCTGGGCGACCCCCGAGCATGTGACAGGATGACGGGTACTCACGAGGCTTTGATGAGCAGCCGCGCTCTCTCCTGGAGCTCACGCTTCAGACTTTCCACTTCCACCTTGAGCTCGATATTCTTCCAGACGAGGTTAGGGAAGAAAAGAAACAGTGTAAAACTACAGGCCATACTGTGCCTACAGTGGGGAAACCATCTTCAGAGTGGACTGATCACACCACCCTTGTAATAGGCAGCCGTCAGATTCCAAACCTCATTAGCCTCAGGGCACAGGGAAAAGGGAATTTCCAAACCCTGGTGGTCTCAAAAGAAAGCCCCAGATTTCACAAGACTTGGAACAATTATGTAAATTTTGCAAGCTTCGAACAGCCAGAGCATTCAAACACCAAGGCATAAATGTCATATGAGAAAGGCCGATTTAAAAATTGTTTGCCCTCCACCAAGCAAATTTACAAGCAATTCTGCAGTTTGCTTTTACCAGTCCAAGGCAATTACTTCTGGTTGTTTACCATCATACGTGTGCTGGTTGTGGCAGTGGAAACGCTTTACAGCTTCAAAAAAGAAAACATGTGGGTGCATAACTGCAGGCCTCGTCACTGCCTGTCTCATTTCAGTGGGAGATTCCAGGGTTCTCACCAAAGAGCCGCAGCTGCACGGACAAGCTGGCTATTAGGGACACCGCTGCGTTTTCCAACCAAATGCCTTCCTTGTAACTGACCAGAAGGAAGGGAGTCGCAAGTGGCCTGGGGCTCACGATTCACATGCGAATCCAAAGACAAGAGTCTTCAGCAAGCGGCTCCCAACGTGAGACAGTGGGCCGGTGGCTGGCTTCTCAAACCAGTCCATAAATGTAGCCCAGACAGTGTTAGATGAATTCACGGAGTGGAAACGGGTCTGGTTGAAAAGTTTTCAGAGAACTGCTCTAATTCCAGGTTCTCTTCGAAATCTTGCTCCTGTTTTAATAATTCATGCCAAGTTTACATTCTACTCCATAATACATGAATATCGTTTTAAATCAAAATAACATTTCCAGTAAAATTTACAGTCTCGGAGGATATGCCTCCCTCCTTTCAGCCAAGCAGCTCTGGGGGATCCCCAGGCTGAGAAGGCAGCCAGAAAGGAAAGGTCATGGGCTTCGGACCAGGAGGACATGGGTTCAAATCCTGCCTCCACTCTTCACGAAATGGAAACCATAGTAAATCAGTAGACGCTCATTTATTCATTCCCTCTCTTCACAGACATTTACCGTCCCTGTGACGTGCCAAGCACTGGGCTGAGCACCGAGGACACAGGTAAACAAGGCAGACACAGGCTCTGCCTTCAAGCGAACACTGAACAGAAAACTGGAAGTGTAGGCCTGTAACTGTCCTCAGAAGCACAAGTGCAGGAGGTGAGAAAGCGACGTTTCTCCTTGCAGATCCCCCAAGTGGCAAAAGAAAATCATAAAGTCCACCCAACGGGGGGGATTTCAGGACTAAGTGAACTAATGAACATGTTATTGTCTTCAACGTCAAACAACAGGAACTAAAGAAGTCACTTATGCGGCAGGACTTTTTCCTAGAAGGAAATGATCTTTGCATAAAGGACACCGAGTGACAGTGCACCATGCCTTCAATGGCGGTTTTGTGAAAACGACAGGAACAGCGTTCGAACTGAGGATGCCTTTCCAGCTCTCACAAGAGCAAAGAGCTACGTAGGAGCTGATTTCAGAGATTCTGAGTGCTCTGCTTTCTGAGGCACCAGCTGGCACTCCAGCCGAGCAAATTTAGTAGAACAGAGAGCTAACATGTCCGCTAGACTATTCTTCGCAAGCCCAACACCTCAAGTTATAAACTTAAATATATGACAATCATAATTTCTTAACCAAAAATCAAAACACCTTATTAGCATAAAATAGAATATCGGTACTAAAAAAATAAATAAATAAAGAAGCTTTAACCCACTACTAAGGAAAGATATCCAAGATATTATTAAGGAAAACTGCAAGTTACAGAACAGAACATGCTTCCATTGATATAAAAAGGGGGCTTATACACATATATATTCACATACACACTTGCCTGCATATGCATAAAACTTCTCTGCCTGAGGAACCAGTAATCTGGTTAGACCTAAGGGACTAGGAGACAAAAGTGTTTTCAGTGTACACCTTTTACGCTTTTTGAACTCTGAATCATGTGTAGCTATATAAAAACTTAAACTGAAATAAAAGTGCGACGAAGTCGGGTCAGCTAATCAGACAACGGAAAAGAGTAGCTGAAACAGCGTGGTACAATGAGACAGGCAGGCCTGGGCTCCAACGCACCTCACACAGTGGCTAGGACATCAAGCAAGTTACTGATGCCCCCTGAGCTTCAGGCTCCTCTCCTGCAAGTGAGCTCATCGCTGCTGCAAAGGGCCATCTTGAAAAGTAAAATAAGGCGCTGATGTGCAAAGGCCCAGGACAGTGCCTGACACAAAGAAGGCAATTCACATGCTCTGGTTTCCTATCACTTAGAAGTGCTGAGATAGATGATAACTATACTTACAAATAAAATGTTTTAGGCTGTTGTTTTTTCTTTTATCACCACTTCCTTCCAGAAAAGGGGATGTCCTCATTGTCTTCCCACCCCCACAACAAAGAAAAAAAATTGTGTCTTGCGGGACAAGGGAGCTTTTCAACTCTTGAAAAGGCTCAAAATACAGTACAGAACAATCTCTCTTCAAGACAAGTCCATTTAAGTTCATTCACTGAAACTCAAGCAGAGTTCTTTTTCCTCCTTCAAAAGTTTCCACTGGTGCAAACTTCAGACGAGAAAAGAATGGACTAATTCCCAGGCCAAGGGCTAATCTACTGGAGCAAGCCAAGAAATAGGTGCTGAAATATTGTTTGTACTCATGTCTTTTCAAGAAAGCCAAGTTCTTTTTCAAGTTTCAGAACCAAGGTTTGTTTTCAGGCAGAAGCCTCCAGGCCAAGACTTTCAGCTGGAAACAAACCTTTTTCCTGACAGTTATAAGCAAGTATATAAAACCCACGGAAGAACCACAGCACAGGAACACGGACAGTCCTAACTTTGGGCTGCCCGCGGAAGCCTCAATCGGACAATGGTAACTGTCCAGCACTGACTGCGTGCTGGGACTTTTCATCTGTCATCTCATTTTAATCCACACTAATGACCCTATGACGGAGGGATTATTATCACTGCCCTCTGGAGCAAGCCCAGCTGAGCTGAAGTGACTTGCCTACAGTTACACAAATTAGTGGGTAACAATAAGTTTCAATTCCAAAGACATTCTTCCATTTCACTTTGTCTAAATATGGATAAGTTTAAAAAGCCAACTGAAATATAGCAAATCAGAAGTCCAATTTTAAGAAGAGAAAAAGGATCCCTTAAAATTAATCTTGTATCTCTTTACTTAATACTAAGGTCATCTTATTGTCTTTATACTCCCCATAATCAATGCAAATTAAATGAAAGCAGCTCTATCTATCCATGCTCACTCTGAGAGCAAATATTAATCACGTTTCTGCTTGGAGCACCATGAGAAAAGACATCAGGGATGGTAGCAAGAAGGGGGGTCACTTACAGTTTTATAGATGTGCTCCGTGGGGCCATCGAGTTCCTGTTGCATTCTTTCCTCAAGGAAACAGATGCGAAGCTTTAGGTTAAAGTCTTCTTTCTTCAATTCAGTGATTTGCTGGAAAATAAGCACAGGTGGTTATCAAAAAAGAGTAAAAATCTAAGGGATGTTACGTACATTAATTCTCATAGCTTCCAGGGCTACAAATGGATTCAAATGTTAAACACTAGAGAGAGCTTGCCTGTGCTACAATTGTGCCAGCCCAGAATTAAGTGGTTCCCTCTAAACAAATTTAGGACCATGTGAGCATCAGAATGAATAATGACCAAGAGAAGGAAGAATTCAAGACTTCACATTGATAATAAGGAAAGAAAGAAAGTAAAAAGAGAAAGGAACCCCTTCTTTACAAAAGAAACCCAGTTAATAAACACAGAAGAATGACAGGAACAGGAAGCCACCATCACACAACCACTACAGGAACGACTGCCTCGGGGAGGACTCATCAACGCTAAAAGAATCAGATGGAAGATCCCTGGACAACATGATATTCACACAATCTCAAGACATCACCCCAGAGGTGGTTTATTAAAACAAAAGGAAAAGGTATATTGAAAATTCAGAAACCTAGCAGGCATCACATTAATCAAGAACACACACAGTTAGTTGTCCGTTGGTACTCACACGGGATGGGTTCCAGGAACCCCCAAGGAAACCAAAATCAGTAGATGCTCTAGCCCCTTATGTAAAATGGTGTAGTATTTGACTATATTCTATACTTTCGAAAATATTTTCTAAGGAAATACATCCATGGTTGGTCAAATCCAGATGCTAAAGATGTAAATAGAGAGGGTTGACTGTATTTAATATCGCCCTGGTGGGACAAAGTGGCATCTTGTGCCTCCTGAAATAACTCACTGCAAGTAAACAATTTCACTTAAAATACTTCTGCCCACAACCTTTAACCTGAACCTAATCCAAAGTTGCCAATCAGACACATCCAAATAAAAGGACTTTCTGCAAAATAACAGACCTGTACTCTTCAAAAATCTTAATGACAATCTGAAGTCAAAACTGACTGAGGAATTATTCTAAATAAATGGAAGTACTTGAGGGATGACAACTAAGTGCAATGAAATCATACAGTGCATCTTGAATATTTTTTTAAAAAGCTATGTGGGAATTAACTGGGGAAATCTGAATAACAACTTTATATTAGACAATAGTATTATGATTCTGTAGCAGAATATCCTAAGTGAGAGCTACATGGTGAAGTACTTACGGGTGCTGTCAAAATGTCTGCAATTAACTCTCTAATGAGTGAGGAGGAAGGAGTCTACCAAAAAACTATTAGAACTAATAAATGAAATCAGTAAATTTGCAGGATACAAAATTAATATTCAGAAATCTGTTGTGTTTCTATACACAAATAATAAACTATCAGAAAAAGACATGAGGAAAACAACACCATTTACAAATGCATCAAAAAGAGTAAAATACTTAGGAATAAATTCAGGCAAGGAGGCAAAAGACTTGTACTCTGAAAGCTGAGCAAAACACAAATAAATGGAAGGCTATACCATGCTCATGGATTTGGAAGAATTAATGTCCTATAAAGGTCCACACCAAAAGCAATCTACAGATTTAATGCAATCCCTATCAAAATACCCGTGGCGTTTTTCACAGAACTAGAACAAAGAACCTAAAATTTATATGGAACCACAAAAGACCCTGAATAATCAAAACAATCTTGAGAAAGGAGAACGAAGTTGGAGGTATCATCCTCCCTGATTTCAAATTATACTATAAAGTTATAGTAATCAAAACTGTCTGGTACCAGCACAAAAGCAGACACACAGATCAAAGGAACAGAACAGAGAGCCGAGAAATAAACCCACGCTTATATGGTCAATTTATCTATGACAAAGGAGGCAAGGTAAAATTATACAACTTTTAGAAGAATACATAGGGGGAAACCTTTGGAACCTAGGGCTCAGCAGAGTTTTTAAATATAACACTGAAGGCATCATCCATTAAAAAAAATTTTTTTAACAATAAATTGGGCTTCAACAAAATTTAAAACTTTAGCTCTCAAAAACAGTGTTAAGAGAATAAAAAAGCAAACTACACACTAGGAGAAACATTTGCAAATCACATACCCAATACAGAAACTGTAGCTGGAACACATAAATAACTCTCAAAATGTAAGAAAATAACAAAACTAAAAAAATAAAATAAAAAAGCAAGATTTTAAAAGAAACTTCACAGTAGAAGATACACAGGATAAATAAGCACAAGAAAAGATTTTCAACACCTTTAGCCATTAGGAAAATGCAAATTAAAACCATTTATGCACCTCCTAGAATAGCTTAACAAATTTTAAATTGATAATACCAAGTGCTAATGAGAATGTGAAGCAAATGGCATTATCACACTCTGCTGCTGATGAGAATGCAACATGGCACCACCACTCTGGATAACAGTTTGACAGTTTCTTACCCAAAACACTACACTTACCATATGACTTAGCAATTCCACTCCTAGGTAATTACCCTAAAGAAATGAAAACCCATGTTCACACAAAAGCCTGTATGTGAGTGCTTACTGCAGCTTCCTTAACGATTACCAAAATATGAAAAGAACCCAAGTGCCCTTCAAAGGATGAAAGAATAAACAGTGTTCATCCATATGATGGAATAATACTCAGCTACTGCGATACATACACACAACATGAATTTATTTCAAAGACATTACACTGAGGAACAGAAGCTAGCCTCAAAAGACTACATACTCTATGATTCCATTTATGGGACATCTGGAAAAAGGAAAATCACAGGGACGAAGGACAGAGCATAGCTACCAGATGTCTGGGGTAAAGAGAGGGTTTGACCACAAAGACACAACACATGGGGGCATTCTGGCAGTATGGAGCTGTTCTATAATCTGATTGTGATGTTGGTCATAACCTAGAACAGTATAGACATATTTAAAAAATTATAACTACATATACATGTATATACGTATGTTTATATACATGTGTGTGTAAATATATATATCTTGATTACGACAGGTCACAAGAGAGTATACATTTGCCAAAACTCACCCAACACTTAAAATTGGTAAATTTCACTTTATGTAAATTATATCTCAATAAAGTTGAATTTAAAATAACTAAAATGAAATACAGTAAAATATTAATAGCTGCATTTGAATACTAGTACATCCCGACACATATATACCCACTGGGTTTTTTTCAGCATTTAAAAAAATAATGGGTAATAGCATATAGTACTCTATTTAATAAGCATACTTTTATGACTGGATAAAAGAACATGATAAGCAGATATTACATTATGTTTTCAAACTGTCTGCCCTTGGCCCTCTTGTTAACAATTTTGTGACTAACAAGAACAGCACAAGAAACAATTGGGAGGTTCACTAAAGCCTCCTTTTGAATGTTTTAAGGAAACAGCACATAAAACATTCATTCAAACAAAAAACGTCTGCCCTGCCAGCTGCAGCCTATAAAGAGGAACCTTATTCTGTTACTCAGCTACCAATAAAATATTTATGGAGCTTGCTTAAAATGCCCACACTATACACACTGCTAAAATTCTTCACAACACTTGAAAGAATATTTGTCCTATTTATAGGTAAAGACACTTTCTTTAAAAATAAGAGAAAGGTAATAAGCCCTCAGAAGGTCACTGAGAATGCCAGACAGGCCCAAAAGCAACACAGACCCATCTTCCCAACAACGCCGGTCTAGGTCTCTGCTTACTACCACTTCCCTCATCAAGTTCTCTCTGAAAGCCCCAACGGGCTGGACTGGCAGCCCTTCTAAATGTTTCCATACCACATCCACTTTCTTCATCCTGGCCGTTAACACACGGCATTGTACCAGCCGGGGATGGCCTTCCTACCCAAACCATCTCTAAGACATCGGGAACCATATCTTCTTGTGCATTCTAGTCTAACACGTAAGGGACAGTTACTAAATACCCAACAGCTGGACGGGTGAACAAATCCATGTAAGAATTTCCCAAAGGCCATACGATGCAAGGAGGCATCAGTCAGACAGATCTGGTTCTTATCACACCACTGTTGTTGCTCCCCCGCCCCTGGACTAGAACTCCCCGCCACGGCCACAGAGCGCGGCACGTCATCAGGCTCCCACCCGCCTCTTGGTCTCATCCTCGACATCCTCTCCCTTGCTCACAAGGTTGCAGCCTCACTGGCCTCCTTGCTGGTCCTCAGATGGGCCCAGCCCCTATCTGTCTGCATCGCCTTTCCTGCAGCACTTGCCAGGGTGGCTCGGTCTCCTCCTTTCCATCTCAACTCAAACATCACCGACTCAAAGAGGCCCTTGCCAGCTATCGAACCTAAAGTGGCCCCCATCTCTACCACCTCCACCGAGTCACGCTCTAACACGTAACTCTTATTGTCTTGCTAGAACTTTCCACGATCTGGATTCACCTTATTCACTGACATGTTCATTATTTATTATGTTTATTATATGAAAATAATCCATTTTTTGATGGCATGGGCCTTACCAACTCATGGCCCTGATGTTTTAGCACAGTATCTAGAACATAGTGTTAATCAACATTTGTTAAATGAATGAACAAGTTAATAAATAAATATAGTCCAGACTACCTTACTAGCTGTATGACTTTAGTCAAGTTCATTTTCCCGTATGCGTGTTCCTGTATCTATAAAAATAGGATTATAATAACTATTTCAGAGAGCTGTTATAAGGATTAGAATAAATTAATCTGAATGTTTAGTACTGTGCCTAGCACAGCATAAGAACTTAAAACATAATCATATCCTTCTCATTTGAATTTCTCCCTTTAAGAGAATAAGCTCAAAAAAATTTTTAAACTTGAGCTGGAAAAACTGAAAATAGTAGGAACAAATATCTCAAAATGGAGAACCCACCAAACAGGACTCAGAAACCTAATGCTCAAAAGTAAGCCCCTGGCTGCTGTGGCTCAGTGGATTGAGCGTCGGCCTGCGAGCCAAGTGTTGCTGGTTCGATTCCCAGTCAGGGCACATGACTAGGTTGCACATCAGGTCCCCAGTTGGGGGCGCGAGTGAGAGGCAACCACACAGTGACGTTTCTCTCCCTTTCTCCTTTCCCCTCTCTCTAAAAATAAAATAAACAAACAAATTATTTAAAAAAAAAAAAAAAAAAAAAGCAAGCCAGTGCAAGGGCTGCACTTGGCACATCCCAGCCTTCGGAACCCAAGTGTTACTGTGGAACTGCAACCCCCGCAAAGGGAACCATCCATGCTCAGGTCCTGTTTTAGCCAAAAAGGGAAGAAAAATAAAAATCAACATGAAAAAAGAATCCAGGCAACTCCAACCAGGCCCACCTTAACTAAGCAAGGCACCTCAGTCTGGTGAGCGGTTCCAAAGGCTTGCAAGAGCCCGGGCCTCCAACGCTGAGGCTCACCCGCCACATGACCTTCTGCTTCAAGGCAGCAAGGGCTAGCAGCAAGGCCCTGGGGCCAGCAGGAGGGACCGAACTCCCAATGCTGCCACCGGTGAGCCGTGTGACCTTGGGAAAATTATTTCACATCTCTGTTGGCTCCGCTATAAAGTGTGGATAAAGATCCACTAGCTCCCAGGGGCGTGGTGACGAGCAAAGGCGCGAAAGCACTGGCGGAGCCCGGCATCAGCGGGCAGGGAGCAAAGGCCGGCTTTCAAAAGGAACTCATGTCCCCCGCAGCCCTCTGGAGGCAGATCTTCGGGCCACCGCCCATTTTTCATCCTCTCTGAAAACCCCAAAACCGTTAGACAGCTCACCTGAACATCGCAAAACCCACGAACGCTTGCTGCCCAGAGTGCACCTCAGGCAAACAGCGCCGCACGTACGGTGACTCTGCCAGCAGCAGCTGAGTAGGGTCAGTAAAACGAGGAGGACGCTTGGGAGTTCGTTTCTGATTCCAATACTCCCTCCGGTGTCCCCAAGTCATCGAGAAAACTGTTCCTAGGCAAACGTCTATTTATTAACAACCAGTACTGTAGCAGTAAGAGAATTCTAAAGCTGAACCCCAAACAATATTTGGAATATAATGAAATCAACTCTTGTTATATTCTTTGCAGCTTTCACTCATAAATATACATTTTTTTATAAAAGTATAAAATAAGTGAATTTGGATATTCCATTGCTTTCCCCTGGTATCTTAAATTGTTGTTGCAGAATTACACATAATTATCACTTAAAATGACTGCCCTCAACTCTATCGAACTGACTCACATTTCCCTACTGAGCATCTATGCAGCCAATGTGACCCAGTGGAAAGTGTTCGGGCTTTGTAATAAAAAAGGCCAGGCTTGAATTTTGCCTCCTTTGAGTTTCTCAATCACAACAAACTCATGGGAAAGTCACTTAATCTCTTCAATCTCAGCTTCCTCATCTGTGAAATACCTTCATCACAAGCTTACTGGAAGACTGCAAAGAGCCTTCGCTAGGAGGCTCAGTTGGTTGGAGAACTGTCCCACACATCAAAAGGTTGCAGATTCAATTTCTGATCAGGGCACATGCCTAGGCTGCAGGTTCGACCCCCGGTCGGGGCACATACGGGAGGCTAACACTTGATGTCTCTCTTTCCTTCTCCCCAAACCCCACCTCTCTCTCTCTATTCTTTTTTTTAATCAATAACCATATACTTGAGTGAGAATTTTTTTTTTAAAAGAAGCCAAAGAAATAACAAACATAAAATATAATTCCTTTGTTCCCAATTTTTCATAATTATACACAATGTGACAACAAACAACCTCCCACACAGCGCTTTTTCCTTCTACTGGGTTGTTTCCTGAGGATAGTTTCCCAAAATGAGTTAGTGGGCTCCTGAGTAATATTTTTTTATGACAAACAAAGCAGGGGTGGAGGTGAAGGAAGCTATTTATTCCCAGGTAATAATAAGTAATTTGCAACATAGAGGTAACAGCACAAATTGGAAGATGTGAACCTCCCAGCCATTCCTCAGATAAAATATTAAATTTGACGAACTGCCTCAGCTGAGACCAAGAATTTTCAACAAGAAAGAACAAGGTCCTGGATACAAGAATACCAGCACCTCAGGGTAGGTGGGTGTGAGACATGAGCAGTGGAATTTACCCTAAGAAAATAATCATGTATCTGTAAAAAAGATATATGCACAAGGATATTCATCATTGCTTTGTTTGCCGTAGTGAAAACTTAGAAACAATTTGGAATGTCCCACAATAAAAGATTATATAAATTATGGTCCAATCCATTCCTTTTAATGTCTTTATGAACTTTAGACCGTCGTTAAATAATAGTATCCATCAGTAGTATTAACAGAGGTGGAAAGCTACCTCTGCCATTCTCTGTCAGTGAAGTCACAGAAAAAGCCGGAATTAAGGTCTTCTATGTACGAATAAAGATTGCTATTGGACTGACTGTATGTGCTGAACCAGACTCTGAGTCCAACAGGACAGGCCCCCACTGCAGACCAAACTGATTTGCCAACATCCTACATAAGGCCTGCCATAGGGGTGATTACACCTTCAGCTAATGAAGGCACTAGGCAACGGATTCCCAGTTTAAACACCCAAGAAGAACGCATGTGGTTTTCACGTGTCAGAGTGAAGGCTTGCACGGGACAGCAGAGTGGAATAAAAAAGACTTCCTGGGCCAGGAGACCAGAGTTCAAGGCCTGAAGAAGCGCTCCCACTCTCTGGGCTTCAGAGTCCCCTTGTGTCAGGTGGAGGGACTTCTGGCATTCCTCTGGCTCTGAAATTCTGACTTCCTTCTAAACATCCTGTGACCCTATCCCTTAGCTCCAGAACCATCCCCGCCCCCACAAGGCCACACACGGCAGCCCTTTACCTGACCACACCGCCACCAGCCCTGCTGCCTCGCTGCTGTCGCCAGTCTGAGCGGCCTGAAAGTGCAAGTCGTTCATTTCCCTCTCACACTAAAATCCATCATTTACTCCCCTTCATTTTAAGGGCAAAATCCAACAAAAAAATGAAACATGCAGGAGCTGGCCCCTGCCCGCTGCAACCGCCTCGCTCCTCTCAGGCCCCTCACCCAACCGCCCCCCTCCAGCCAAAGAGAACTTACAGTTCTCCCAACTCATCACACCCTCCCATGCTTCTCCCTACATTTACACGTGGGTCCAGGATGCTCTCCCAGTCCTCTTGCCTTGGCAAATCCCTCCTTGTCCCTGATGACCCAACTCAAGGAACACCTCCTCCAGGGAGGCTTCCCTGAACACCCAAGGCCAGGTTCAGGGCCCCTCCTCTGTGCCCCACAGCACCCTGTACTTACCTCTGTCACTGCACTATTTTCCTCTCCATCTCCCCAACTAGACAGTGAGCCTCTTGACAGAGAGACGTGCCTAGTATTAACCTACGACAAATTCCCCAGCCCTGGTACAGCCTGGCATAGGGTATATACCTGAAAATATTGACTGACGAACAGATGAACTCTGAGCAAAACAAGAAGGAGGGCTACGTCTTGATAGATGCTAGCTAACAAACCCTAACGTTCAGATACCCGTTACCTGAAACTAGAAGAGGAATCATAAATTTCCCCTTTAAACCAAAGGCATTCCAGCCTCCTCTTTAGTATGCATGCTGACTCTAAAATTAGCATGAGATGCCAAGAGCATTTCCTATAAGCCCCCCACAGAAAGTTCAGACCACCGCAACACAAAAGTCATATATTTGGTAGCTCAGGTCAGATGAAAAATTTCAGTGGCTTCTAAAGACCCAAAAGGGAGACACTGAGAACAGTGTGGCTATATCAATTTCAACTGAAGAATTTGCTCTTGAAAATGCTATAGTAAAAGATATTAATGCCACAAAAACCTAACAGCAGCCAAAGGACCACAGTCATAAAAGAACAACAAAAAAACAAACCAAAAAACATAAATCCTAAAATATATTGGCATAGAAGGCTCCCCTCACCTTTAAGAAAAATAGTATTTAGGTCATCAAGAGTACGTCTGAGCGAGGAAAACTTAAATCACATGCACAGCAGGAAAAAATTCACAATAATTAATACACCAATGCCAATAAGAAGGATCAAGAGCTGACACATAAGGTGAACTCAGTTAGGCATGTCCTTCCCACAGCCTCGCTCCTTAAATCCTCACAAGAGCACTACGAAACAGACATGATTTTCATGCCCGTTTCCCAGGCAAGGGAAGCACAGAAAGGCTAAGTGACTGGCCCAAGACCACCCAGCGGAAGGGGATGAGCAGGCAGTCTGGCTCCAGAAGCTGTGGTCACACCCTTGGGCCTCAGCTTCCCCTACACGGAGTAAAGACAGTAAAGACGGGTGGATTCAACTCTAAGCTTCCTCCCAGGTCAAAAGGCAGGTGATAAAATGTGAAACAAAAATTCCAGGATTCTGTAAAATGTTTCCAACTGGAAATAAAATTCAGAAGGCTGCCCTTCGTAAGTTAAATAACTCTGCATCTTGTGGAGCTGCTTTAATATCAATGTAACGCATTGCTATAGGAAGAGCCTCACACATGAGTGCCCAGCTCGGAGCAAGAGCTCAATAAACAGTAGCCATTGTTACTCTTACGATAAAAAAGGAACAACCTTTTAATAGCAGAGCACATTTTAATTATACACAATGTGAAATAATCAAATTGCCTTCGTTTGAGGCCCCAGACCCCCACAGCATAGATCAAGTTGTACAGTTGAAATTATAACAACTCAAAGCTCAGAAATTACTTGTTTCCATTAGAGATCTGACAAGTCATTTCTTCAATAGGTCACTGGTGGTTTGCAGATAACTGTGAGCAGTAATGAGTATTCTAAATTAAATCCAGAGACAGTACCGCTCTGTTCGGGAAAGACAACTGGGGAGAGAGACATAATGGAGCATCCTTGTCTCTGCATCCGCCGTCTCCTCTCGGATAAACAGCTCCCGTATCTCGCGTAGTGTGGATTTCATTTGGTTACAAGTGAAGAAGGGTCTAATTCTTCCCATGATAAATGAGAGTGTTGAACAGGTAACTTGTTAAAAAGATCTGGAATTGGGAAAATCACCTTATTTTCCTGTTATTTGCCAACGAGCCCCCTCCGCTAACAAATGAAAGACACAGTGCCCAAAGACATCAGGCACAGAAGCCAAATCTATCACCAAGTAATCCATCCTCAGACAATTACCAAGGATCCAGGCTGCTCACACATCACTCAGCAGCAACAGAGACGAAGCCTACAAAACGCAAGGAGTCGCCCCGAAGTGGTGGGAAAAATAATGGTTCTGGAGTCATTAAAAACCTGGATTCAAATCCCAGCTCTGCTGCTAAAGTATCATGTGATCCCTTATCTGCAAAATGGTGGTAATATAAAAGACCTCACAGGCTTGTAGCAAAGATTAAATGGGGACCATAAATAAGGTGCCTGACATTATAAGAAAGCCCTTGACAAATATGAGCTCCTCTCAACTGTGCAGTACGGTAATATCCTCACCTTTGGGACACCAGAAATACACCACCTTCCCCTAAGCTGGAAATTACTGATCCTGTTAGAACCCATAACCGGCCCACGTATTAAAGAGCCAACTGCACAGGTATGTAATAGTTGCAGAGAGAATGCCCGTGAGACATGGCATTCCTCCAAACTCTGACATTATCCAGCTTAGACACTCGTCAAGAAATACAGCTCCCTCCTGGGTCTGCTTAGACGACAGCAGCAGGCATGATTTCTTAGGGAAAGAAATTTGGTAACTCCACTTACATTTTCAAAGTCCTTCATGTTCCGGGCTCCGGTGGGAGACACTTTCTCTTCTGACACCTTTGGGAGCACTCTAAAAAGGTAAAACACACAGAATATCACGGTATGCAAATCATCAGCATCCCCATTAAGGACTAGAGCCCAGAGAAGAAAATACATGAACAGCTTCCGCAGTATAGTCTGCTGGTACTTTCTGTCTGTTTCGATATACTGATTGGCGTCCAGGGAAAGCTCTAAACCATTAGGTTTCAAATATTTACAAATCACTTCAACAAGCCCCAGTGTATTAATATATGTGTCAGAGGACGGACCCAGAAAATGCACTGGGCATGTGGCAAAGCAGAGCTGTCCTGATATGTACTTCCTTACTGTTTGTCATAAAATTATTTGGCTAACCAGGATATCATCTCACATGTCGGCAACTAAAACAAAGTATGTCTAAGTGACCTGACAGCAGGGGCCGGCAAAACTGTTAGGACACCAGACAACAAACATTTTAGGTTCTGTGGGCCATATACGAAGCCTGAAATCTGTGACAATATAGTAATACGGACACTTCTGCTGAAGCACAAGAACAGCCACAGACAATTCATAAACAAATAAAGAAGCTGTGTTCCAACAAAAGCTTATTTGCAAAAGCAGGCAGAGGGTCAGAAACTGCCGATCGCCGCTACAGAATGACTGAAGACTTTGCCAGAACCCAAACTTCCCCCCAGCTTCTTGAATTCAGCAAACACTTACTACTTCCCTACTCTGTGCCGAGCACCGTGCCAGGTGCTGGGGAAACAACAGTAAAAGAGACACTGATCCTGGGCCCAGGAGGTCCCTGATCTAGGGGGCAAGACAGAGGTGGGCACCCGCCGTCATGCTGCACGAAGGGCCTGGTATTTCTCAGCTGCTGAGCAAACGCGTGCTGGCGAAGGAAAGCATCCTCCCAGCAAATACGCACGCAGGGCCTCTCCTCTGCCAGGCATCATCTAGATGTGGTTGTATCAGGAAACAAAACAAACGGAGCTGGTATTCTAGAAAGAAGAGACAGACAATAAACAAAACAAGAGGGCGATTTCATAGTATGTTAAAATGTGATAAATGCTAGAGAAAAATAAAGTGGATGAGGAGAAGAAATACCATGGCTGGGGTAAGGAATTCAATTTCACATAAGGTGGTTAAACTAAGCAAGGTCTCATTGAGAAGGTGACATCTGGACAGAAGCCTCTGGTGGGAGCATGTCTAGCGGACCTGAGGACCAGCCAGGACGCCAGTGGGCGAAGAGGGACAGAGAGCGGGAAAGCGAGGTACTGGGGGATGGCCTTGCAGGCTCTTCTCTGGACTCTAAGGAGCCAACAGAGGATTCAGAACTAAAGAGTAACAGGCTCGGACTCAGTTTCTATAGGCTCCCTCTGGCTGCCTCTCTGAGAACAGACTGAAAGGCGCTTAGGAATGAGGAGACCAGTCAGGAGAACACTGGGAAAATCTGGACCAGAGCTCACAGAGGCTTAGACCAGGGTGGCAAAGCGTTGAGTCAGAATTAGACCAGAAGTGGGCCAATTCCGGGTATTTTAAAAATAGCCAACAGAAAGCAACGAAATGAAATGAAATGAAACGTATAAATTTCAGAGAGGAAAGCACTCCTAAGTCAGGTGGAGGGGCACCAGGGAAGGCAGTGAGTTGCAAGCTAAGTCTTAAAGAGGAAGCAGGCAGATGAGGGGCAAGAGGAAAAGAAACATCCCGTGCAAAGGCCCAGAGGTGGGACTGGGCACGGTGATCCGAACCATTCAGCAGGAAAGTGGTTCACGAGTGGGCAGGGGCAGACTGTGTGGAGCCCTGTACGCCAGACTCAGGGCACACAGATTCGTGTTCCTGTTCCTCACACAGGCCCCGCTCAGTCGCCTGTGTCTGTGTCCCTATCCAGGTCCTATTCATTCTTCAAGTCTTGGCTCCAGTACCAGTTCCCTGGGAAACCCTTGCCTGACCTACCTCCTCCATTCACCAACATAAACCTCCCTCTTACTCGCTTTCACAGCACCTGATACTTCTTCGCTCATTACAGTC
This sequence comes from Furipterus horrens, assembly GCF_987537825.1. Classification (NCBI taxonomy): domain Eukaryota; kingdom Metazoa; phylum Chordata; class Mammalia; order Chiroptera; family Furipteridae; genus Furipterus; species Furipterus horrens. The sequence goes on from NW_028327176.1 coordinate 84,235,834, forward strand.
ATCATGTGATTTATGATGATAATTCTTTAATTGTCTGTGTTCTCGGCTTGACTGGAACCTGTTCAAGGTTGAACCCCCGGTGCTCAGCGCAGAGCCTGGCATGAAACAGACGTACACATGGGCCTACCAATTCCCTGCTTCTAACCGTCTGTGGGCAGGAAGAGCAGAACAAGAATTGTTGGGTCTGCGTTAAAAGTAAAAGTTAACATATTCTGAAGGAAAACCTAAGGGTGACCTATAAGCTAAAGTATTCTCCACAAAAGACCTTGTGACATTTATAGGACCTGCTCTAAACACTTCTTCCTTCTGCACATACCTCAACACTTTGGAGAAGAGAATAAAACACAAGTCAAAATCCGTCGTCGTCGTCGGCAGCCGTCTGTCTCGAGAGATGATGGTGTAGCTTCTTAAGAGTCTATCTGCACCTCCGAGAATGGCTGTGCAGTCCGACTCGGGAGTGACACGGTATCTGTCTCCTCCCGTGTTGAATCGACATCTTGCGATGACGCTGGAGTGTCCTCTCCAGTGAAGCTGAAGCTACAGAGCCTGGGCAGGGTGATATGGAGGGTCTGCTGTTGCCCATGCAGCAGACCCCCCCTCTCTTCGCAGCTGAAGGGTCCAAGGGAAAGACGAAGTCAATACAGCTTGGCTTCAGGTGCGCCGCAGGAGTTGCCGGTGTTGACTACAACGTCAAACCGCCTTAGGGACTCCGGCTCCGGATTTTCTGTCGGGGTTTACTCCCTTAGCCTTTCCCCTGAAGAGGTATGCCGCAAGGCAGCGGAGGTTTTTTGGAGTCAGAGTTTTCCTTCTCTGATGTGCCCTGACTGGAAGATCGAACCAGCGACACTTAGCTCGCAGGCCGACGCTCAATCCACTGAGCTAAACCAGCCAGGGCTCACAAGTCAAAATATCTCTAAGATATTTCAACAAGTCAAATTATCAGCACTTCCCACAGATACTTCCGATAGCCTGCGCTTTCCTCGGAACAAAAATTATGAGGAATGCAAAGCAGAAGTCTCCTGATAATCCAGCCGAACCACAACAGACTGCTTATTTACTGAGCGCTGTCTCCTGTGGTCTAACCCGCTAGTTGCCCCCGCAGGGCAGGCCCGGGTAGGAGTGCTGGGCCTCCGCTGGCAGATGGGAATCCAGCAGCCTGCCAGGAAGGCCTTGGCACACGGAAGTTCAGACAGCAGCTCTCCTCAGCCTCCAGCCACTCAGCAGTGGGGACCAACAGACCTTCCATGCCTGCCCTAGTCACCCACCCCATGTCCAGCCTCCACGCCGTCATTCAGTTTAGCAAACACAGACTGAATCCCGACAAGCTTGGTAGCAAGAAAAAAACTTGTGAAATATGCCCTAGAGGACATCGATCCCTCTGGTCCATTGTTTATGACAGGCGATGAATAACGGATCAACACATACATAAAATACTGAGCACCTACGGTGAGTACCTAGCAGGTAAGGGTAGGCTTGGGTCCCAGAGACAGCCCCTTCCTTCCCAGGCTCAAGGCCTCAAGGCCCTCGTGGACTGGTATCTACTTCCCTTGTTCTCAATAAAAATTTAAATTAAAAATAAAAATAAAAACATGCCCAGTTTTGCATACTTACCACCATTTCCTAAACCAGCAATGGGGCTGATGCCTTTCAGGTCATCTGGTAACTTGGGTACAAGGCCACCAAGAGAGAATATATGCATAAGAGATGAGTTAGTGTTTGAACAACAGAGACTGTGAAGACTGACCAGACTGCAGATGACAATCATCAGGCCATGGTCAAGGAGGGGCACACAGCTGAGCTACCTGGAAGGCATGCAGTGCAGAGGTTAAGAACTTGGACTTTGGAGCTGAGTTCTGGCTCTAACACTTAATAGCAGAGTGACCTTCAGGAAGGCCAGTCGTTCATTCATTCATTCACTCACTCGTACACCAAGTGTTCTGTATGCCATATATGTGATAGATGCAGTCTCACTTTCTTAACCTGTTACATGCAAATACCACCCTCTAGCTGTAAAGATTAAATGAGTTAACAAACACAAAGAGCATAGTAAACATGCAATAAGTGGCATCTATTTCTTTTGTCATTACTATTATTAATATATCTATCACAACCAAAAATCAGCTTCCAAGAATCAGACACCAATTCAGATGCTTTAAGACTGTCAAACAAAAATGCAAAATTTACTGATTCAGGAAGTGTTACTACGTGAAATGTTGATATAAAAAGAGGTTCAGCTCTGGCTGGTGTGGCTCAGTGGACTGAGCGCCGGCCTGCAGACTGAAAGGTCGCTGGTTCAATTCCCAGTCAGGGCACATGCCTGGGTTGCAGGCCAGGTGCCCAGCTGGGGGTGTGCAAGAGGCAACTGAAAGATGTCTCTCTCACACATCTATGTTTTTCTCCCTCTCTCCCTCCCGCACTCTCTAAAAATAAATAAAACATTTTTTTAATAATAAATAAAAAAAGGTTCAGTGAAGATCTGGGGGACATTGTCAGAAAACTCAACCATGACAGAAGGAGTGATTTAACACGAAAGACACTGTCCTGGATTCTATTCTAAGCTCTGCCACATACCCCTCCAGGCCCTGCTTCATCTATGAAAGGAGAAAGGAGAAACTGACAATTAAACAAGACACAAGCAAGCGCCCAGCAAGGTACCTGCATGTTTTGGGTACCCCAGAAACGGAAGCAAAATATCCCTGTCAGCTAGAGACATACAGCGCTTTATAGTTTATAAAGGATTTACGATCACAAGAACTACCCAATTCCTCGAGGGTCCATGCATTTTTCAAAGGAAGGCACTAGGACCCAGGTAATTTCAGTGGCCTATCCAAGAGCTGTGTGGTAGTTAGGTAGAGAACCAAGTCCAGAATCCAGGCCCTTTGTGTCTAACCCCCAATGATGCACCTCTGTCCCAAGCTGTAAACTAGGAGTTAATGGAAGCTCAGCTTGACTTCCTGGCAGCTTGCTCTTTCCATACTTCTAAATCTAAATCCATTCTCTTCCGAAGCCCATTTCGCCTGATCACCAAACTTATAAAGTTGGCGTGCAACTCCAAGATGAGTGCCAAGCAAATGAAAAAAAAATGGATATCATAAAATTCCAACATCAAGAGAATGATTACATAAAATGTGTCTGCTATAAAGATAACGGGAAAAAACTTAAGTAGAATATGCCCTCAATTATTAAAATTAAAAAAATACATGTACACTAAAGTCACCTCTAATCCTTCTTGGAAATTAGATGGGGTATAAAAATATTAACAAGACAAAGTAAATATTTAAAATCATAATTTATGGAAATGAGAGAGACTTTCCTCTTTTTATTTTCTATTATTCTCAATTTCCTCTAATAAGCATCACTAGAAAGACAAACTCCATTTTCTAAACTGAATTTTCTTAAAAATTAAAATCAAGTTTAATCGCCACCTTTGGCAGATGGTGGCCCAAAGGCCCAAGGGCACACACCAGGTGACGGTCAAGCTCAGCCTACAGTCTAGTCTCTACACTCCCCCTCTGGTTTCTCCCCAGCACGGTCACTGAATGACTCCCACTGGCTGAAATGTCCATCGATTACTCAAGCCAAGATCAATCATGACTGAAAACTACCTGGTAGGCAAAACCAAAGAATCCGGTCTGAGACAACAGGCAGACACTGAAGTGTGAAAAATGACATCTGACATCCCAGCTCTTAGAAGAAACCACTATGTAATGCAGAAATTCCCGTCTGGTTCCTGCCCAGTTAGTTTCCACTTCGGCTTTACCTACCCACTTTTTTTTCCTAAAATTTATTTATTTTTATTTAATCTTTATTGTATTCTTTTCCATTACCATTTAGTCCCTTCATATCCCCCTACCCCCAGCAATCAGCACACTGTTGTCCACATCCATGGGTCCTTTTTCCTTTTTGCTCAGTCCCGCCACCCGCTCACCTCCCCCCACCATAGCTGTCATCTGCTCTCCATCTGGGAGTCTGTCTCTGTTTCGCTTCTTAGTTCGGTTTGTTCATAAGATTCCACATATGAGTGAAATCATATGGCATTTGCCTTTCTCTGACTGGCTTATTTCACTCCGCATAATGTTCTCCAGGTCCATCCATACTGTCGCAAAGGGTAAACTTTTCTTTTTTACAGCGGAGTAGTATTCCAGTGTGTAAACGTCCCACAGTTGTTTTACCCACTCGTCTATTGATGGACACTTTACCCACTTTTAAGATGCTATAAATCTGTCACCTGCACACTCCAGTTGGTTCCAATCACCCCTTCAGCTCTAAGTAGCTCGCTCTTCCCATTCTGATGACTTGTTTTTAGCCTGAGAACTAAGGTTAGGGAGTCATGGAACCTCAGAAGATATCAAAACTATGCAAGCAAAAAAGAGGGCTCAGATATGGTTTTATCACGGTATAGACTGAAGAGACCAAGGCCCAGAAAAGGGGAGGAATTTATTTGTTCAAAATCACAAAGCATTAGTGGCAAAGCTGAGATCAAATCCAGCAAAACACAACAAGCTGAGCCTGTGGGGCACCCACGCTGAGCAGGCACCACACTCAGAACAGGACAGGGCAGGACAGGCAGCCTCCCATTTAAGCCTCACCATGGCCCTTCTGTGGTAGGTGGCAGTTTTTACTTTTATTTTTTTAAAGGTTTTGAAATTTATTTTTGGAGCAAGGGGAAGGGAAAGAAAAAGAGAAGGAGAGAAACATCAATGTGTGGTGTGGTTGCCCCTCACGCACCCCCAACTGGGGACCTGGCCCGCTACCCAGGCTTGTGCCCTGACCGGGAATCAAACCGGTGACCCTTTGGTTCACAGGCTGGCACTCAATCCACTGAGCCACACCAGCCAGGGCAAAGTGGCAGTTTTTAAATGTTGTCATTTTTTTAAATGAGGAAACAGAGGCCAAGAAAAGTTAATGAGCCGCAAAAGCCAAGCTGGCCGGATTTCAAACTCCATGCTCTGAACCTCTACAACCACCCTGGCACCCCTCGCACCTTCCTCCGGCGGCCGTGGCAAGGGCCGAATGCACCGAGGCAGAGGGTCTGTAGTGCTCACTCACCGCGGCGCAGAGCCACCCCGACTGCTGTCTGCCAGCTGTTTGTTGAACGAATAAATGGCCACTCACCCGAGCTCCTCCATCTCATCCTCCTGTCCCGCTCTACGGCCACCCAACAGGAGCGATCTCTTCCTGTGTCTGTTTGTGCAGCAACAATTGTCCGTTCACCCCACAGACCCAGCAAGGCCTAAGCATTTCACTGGTAAAGTGCTGTGAGAGCTGTGGATGGGTCTGGACGTCCCTTTCAGCAAACAATCACGCCAACAAGTGCGCTTCTGTCTGCCTCTCAACATTCGTCCTTCTATGCTATGTATCCTTAGAGAAGAAATATATAAATACCACAACACAGATAAGCCTAAACTTCTCCCTGACCACTCCTCACTCCCATCTCAGCCCCTCCTGAGAGGTAGCCGCTGCTGGCGGCCAGACATGTATCCTTCCAGACCTCTATGTGTTTACAGAGACAGACATAGTTTTATTTTGTGGTTTAAAAAGAAATAAATGCAATCAAACTTTACATATTATTCTGCAGCATCTTCTCTTCATTGAATGCGTCCAAAAGATATTTTCATGATGGTACGAACAGATCTCCCTCAATGTTCTTCACTCCCACAGAGCATTCTAAAGCACGCTTTCCCCAAACTTATTGCCCACAACCCATAGAAGGAAACATAGTACCCTTCATTCTTGAAATATTTTCTGTTTTATTCTACTGCATCTTGTAAAATTCTGATTGCAACCTAAGCAACTGAATTTCATGAGCTGCTATGGGCCACAGTCTGAAATATACTTTTGAAAGGATCTGTATTTACACAATACCCTCATGATAATTCAATTTGTTCCAAGTTTGCCTTTTACAAACAATGCTGGACACATATCCTCATACAGATCCCCTTGTGCACATGCATGAGGATTTCTTGTGGGTAGAGAGCAAGGGGAACTGCGAGACCTAATCATATTCAAGTCTTTTTAAACAGGCAAAGGATTTGAAAATATACAAATAGCTAATAAGCACATGAAAAAGTGCTCAATATCATTAGTCATTAGGGATATGCAAATCAATCCCAGGCCATACCTTCACAGACGGCTGCAATAAAAAGACAAACAATAACAAGTGTTGGTGAGAGTATGGAGAAATAACAACCCTCATACACCGCCAATCAGAGTGTAAAATGGTGCAGCCACTTTGGAAAAGAGTTAGTGCCTTAAAATGTTAAATATAGTGTTATCATATGACCCAGCAATTCCACTCCCAGGTTTATATCTAGAGAGAAATAAAAATATGTCCATATAAAAACCTGTATACAAGTAGATGTTCATAGCAATGTTATTCATAATAGCCAGAAAAGTAGAAACAAGACAAATGCCACAAACCAATAAATGAATAAACAAAACATGGCACATGTATACAATGGAGTATCATTTAGCCATAAAAAGGGATGAAGTACCGATACATGCTACGACATGGATCCGTCTCACAGAGACAACAGAGCATAAGATCCCATTTACATGAAGCATCCAGAATAGGAAATTCTATAGACAAAAAGTAGATTGTGCGGTGGCCTAGGACTCAGGTGGGGAAGGAGGAGGAATGGGGAATGTTATGGACTGAACGTTGTGTCCCCCCCAAAATTCAAGCTGAAACCCTACCCTCCCCATGTGACGCTATTAGGAGGTGGGGCTTTGGGCAGGGAATTAGGATTAGATGAGGTCATAAAGGCAAAGCCCTCAGGAGTGGGACAGTGTCCTTAGAAGAGATGAGAGAGAGCCTGCTTCCTCTCTACTCTCTTTCACACGAGGATACAATGAGAAGTCAGCCCCGAGAAGTCTCACCAGACCGGACCATGCTGGCACCCTGCCCTTGGCCTTCCAGCCTCCAGAACAATGAGAAATAAATTCCTGTTGTCTATAAGTCACACAGCCTTTGGTAATTTTTTTACAGCCCAAGCCGACGAAGACAGTGAGCAACTGCTAACGGGCATATCTTGGGGGTGATGAAAAATTCTAAAATTAAATTGTAGTGACAGTTGGACAACTGTAAAAATACTGGAAAGTCATTAAATAGCATATTTTAAATGGATGAACCTTATGGCATATAAATTATATTCCAATAAAGCTATTTAAAAACACACAGGCACATTGTTAATGTTAATAGATGCCAAGCTGTGTTCCAGAAAGACTGTATAAGTTGACACTGCACTTTTTCATTGATTACAAAGCAGCATTTCACTACTGAATAACCGACCTATATTTACATAATGTTTATCTTTTCACACAGAGAATGAACAAAATTGATTCATTCAACAAATATTTGTTGAGCCTCTATGTGCCAGACATGGTCCTGGGTCTAAAGATACAGTGGGCAACAAGCCAGGCGTGCCACTGTCCTCAGAGTTTACACGGGTGACGAGGAGTGCTCCCCTCAAACCTCACGGTCTAGGGATACCCCTGATCCAAGGTCAGCCTAGGATCAAGTTCGTAGGCCTTCACTGAAAATTCCCTTCCACCATCCCCTTTCTCATCTCAACCCCCTTCTACAAAATTCCGCAAAGGCACCCTCTGTCTGATGGAGAACAAACCGTGTACAAACTTTTAGGAAAACACAAACTAATAAGAAAACATTTCTTTGTTGGTCTGCCCCTAAGCAGACAGCAAGCACTTAGTGGCCACACGACGGAGGGACCTATAGGTGAACAAACTGAGCCCGGGTCTTCGTAAGCTCAGTTAGGGAGAGGCAGAATCCTGGGCAAGAAATCGAAGCCACTGACCCAGGGGTGAGGATCGGAGGATTCTGTCCAGGAAACAGTGCAACACGGTAGCGATATAAGAAAAACAACTAACATTTAATACACTCCCAGTACGTGCCGGGCTCTAATAATTTCCATTAATCTACACAGACACCCAAATAAAAGAGATATTATCCGGTAATATCTACACAGATAAAGTCACCGAAGAGAAACGGAGGCTCAGAAGGATTAAGTAAATTACTCAAGCAATACAGCTAGTAAGTAGCTGGCTAAAGCAGGATTCAGATCCAGTCATTTGAGCACAAAGCCCAGGTTCTTTCAACACCACCATGTAGGGCTTAATAAAAGGTTTTAGCTTGGGTGAGGCCCCCGGGGCCCGGATCTGGGCCTAAATGTCACCAGGTTGGAGTGCTCTGGGACACCAACAGGTGATCGGGTTTAGGGAAAATGACGCACCACGAACCTTAATTCAACAAAAGTCTAAGGACAAACTGGACTCCAGTTTAGTCTCTAAAACTGGGGCTTGGAAATTACCAAGCAGGAGAGTGCTCTCATTAGCAGATGATGAGGTGATTTTTAGTCTATGGATTTTTCCCTTCCTCTGTGACCACCTAATGGAGAGCCAATCTCTCAGGATGTTTCTGCCAGTCTTTAAGGCCAGTTCAAGTACCAGCAGTTCTGTAAAATCCTCCCAGAAGCCTGTCAGAATGGGTACAGAGAACTAGTCAGAAGGCAGGACAGGGTGCTGAGAACCCGGCTTTGGAGTCAGCAGGCCCGGATGAAATCTTGGCTCAATCAGGTACTTCTGGTGGATCCCAGACCTGTTCACCTCCCATCTCTGAGCCTCAGTGTCCTCACCTATACAAAGGGGGTAACACTGTCAAACAATGGCTGTTTATTCAGTGATTTAACAAAGTTACTGAGCCCCATTTATGAGCCAGTTACCAGGTGAAGAACTAGGGTTACGAAGACGATCAAAATGCAGCCCCTGCTCTCAAATAAGTCATAGTCTAATCTGGGAGACAGACAAGTGAACAGCATATCTGCACCATCCGTACAGGGGACATCGGGCACATGAGGCTGCTGAGCACCTGATCTGGTTAATCCACGCTGAGAAGCGCCGTCAGTGCAAAACACATACCGGACTTCAGAGACTCAGTAAGCTAAAAAAGAATGCAAATTCTTTTTAATAACTATTAATAATTTTTCTTGTTTAGTTAGAATGATAATATATGGAAATATGGAAATAAAATATATTAAAGTTCATTTCACCTGTTTCTTTTTACTTTTTTAATTTAGCTACTAGAAAATTTTTAATTACATATGAGGCTGAATATATACTTCTATTGGACAGCGCCAGTCAATAAAATTCAGCAAGATAAGGACTGAGGTAGGGTCGGTGATGGATGGGGCAGCTAGGAGAGTAACGAGGGCCCCAGAAGGGGTGGCGGAATGTCAGTGAAGGTCTCCTGGCCATGACATCTAAATTGAGATCTGAAAAATAACAGGCCTTAATAAGGCAAAGGGGTGTAGTAAGGGCAATCCAGGCAGCAAGACCAGCAAGTGCACAGGCCAAGCAGAAAGAAAAAACAAGGCAAGCTCATTCATGACAGAGTGAAGAGCCTGGGGAGGAGACAGGGTAGGGAGAGGGAGGACGGGGAGGCTATGAAGTAGATGGGGCCAGGTTAGGAAGGACCTTGGAAGCTGTATCGAACAATTTCACACTGAGTGTGGGAAGAAGCCAGGGAGGGTCTGAAGCAGGTGAATAAGGGAGTCACTGCCAGGAACGTACACAGCCCCCTGGGTCCTGCAAAGTCAGGGAGAGGGGGAGAAGGGAAAATACCTGATGACCTGTTAAGTTGCTACCCTGGGTCAGGCACCTGGCTTAACCTTTTTAGGCTCACCCACTTTACAGATGACGAAAACTGATGCTCAGAGGGTAAGAGAGCCATCCAAGGTCACAGGACCGTTAAGTTGCAGAACTGGGACTGACACCCAGCTAGGTCTGGCCAACTGGCACTGAGATGAGAAAAGCTATCTGAGAGAATAATAATGGGGTTTATCTTAATGGCAATGAGAAGCAATGAACACATAAAGCAGCAAACTGTGATCAGAATCACATTCCTAAAAGAACTTATGAGTTAGGATGGCAACACATGGAAACAGTAAATTAATATTAGAGACTGGAAGGAAAACAGGACAATCTGGGTGAGACATCATACCACAATATATTGGGGCAGTGGGAGCAAGACAATGAGGAAGAGGCATGATGAACTACCACAGGATCCAATGAGGCAGGAGCTCCAAAGGGCCTTGCGCTGCTTTATACACAGTAGGTTGGCAATAAACAAAGTATTTGTCCACGTTTGCTCAATATAGGACTTATTGATGCCTGCTGTCCAGGCATAAATACTGTGTCCATTTCACTCTTCAAAGCGTCCAGGTTTGCACAACAAATAATACAGTTACCCTTTCCATTAGGGTCTGTTGACTAAGAGCAGCAGCCTGTCCCCAGCAGACCTGGATAAACACCGCGTCGTCTCAGCCACGCTCGCCTCCGCATCCTTCCACCCACTCTCCAACCGGGAGTCGCAGACAACCACAGTGCCCAGCACTCGAGCAGCGCAAGGCTCTGTCAGGCCTCCCCATCAGGAGAGACCCTGGCCCCACCAGCACTGTGGCCTCCAACTGCCTCTTGAAACAGGCCCATTGGGAGGCCACTCTTGGTCATTATTCCCTAATTTATATTGCTATTGAGGACGATGACGACGATGATGACGATGATGAAGGAGGTGATGATGACGGCAACACAATCATTTTAGGCACTGATTATGTGCCAGGCACTCTCCTTGCCAAGCAAATGGCTGGGCAAGCATATTCTCCTTTAATGCTCACCCCAACTCTGTTGAGTGGATATTACTACTCGCCCCATTTTACAGATGGGAAAGTAGGTTAAACGACTCGACCAAGATGACACCGCCAGTTAGTTGAAAGGACTGGATTTGAGATCCAGTTCTGTTTAACTCCAACCAAGGTTCCTAACCACTGCGGTCCCACTGCCTCGGTCTCAGTAGCCACTACGTGACCCCATATGCAAAGTCCGGACAGACCAACTACACTCCCCATAATGAAAGCAAACCCCGAAACCAGAATGAACCATCAAGTACCCTCACGGCCATGCCCCTCAACCAGCTCCCGCTCACGGCCACACTCCAAGAGGTGGCCCTCCTCCCGCTCTTTCAGAGAAGCCTGTTACCTGCCCCTCACCTCCTCTTCAAAGGACGTCCCGAAATAGGAAAGGCGAGTGTGGCGCCGGCACCCCAGCCCTGCCCGGTCAGTATCAGCTGGCGGGTCCCCAAAGAGACCTCCGCACAAGAAGCCCAACATGCACACCTGCCTCTGCCCGGAAACCCTCAAGATCAAACCCCAATTCTCCGCTGAAGCGAACCCCCATCAGCGGGGACCCCGTCCTCGTTACCGCGAACCCGCAAAACCCGCGCCGCACCTGCAGACGCTGAGAGACCCGGGGAGGGTGACGTCCTCTTCCAACACCGAGTCCATCGCGGACACAGAGGAGGTGGTGGCATTGGTGGGGGTGGCGGCGGCACCACTGGTTCCCCACCGCGGTCTCGACCCGCCCGGCTTCCCAGGTCCCCGCCCCCTCCAATCCCGCTCTTGTTCGGACTCCGGCGGCGCAGCTGCAATTCAAACCGCAGCCACCGCCATCTTTCCCGGCGCTTCTTCCTACGGAAACGAGGCGTGGCCACCGCGGTGCGTGCCGTGAAGCCGACCGGCCGGGACCCGAAGCCGCGCAGGGAACCGCGGGCGGGCGCCATCTTAACTAAGGGCAGGACATCGGCGCTTGGGCCACCAAGACCAAGGAAAGACAGCGTGGAGGCCATGTTTGGTGAGGTCAGTCAGGCCGAGGCCAGGGAAGGTGCCATCTTTGTTGAGGGCAAACTTGGCCTCGGTCCCTTAATTTAAGCGGGAGTTGGGAATCCGGCCCCTTGGGGACCGTCAGAGTCCATAACCAGCTCTATGCTTCCCTAGGATAAGGACCACCACCGATATGTTCCTCCAAAAGCCTTGCTTCCTTCCACCCTGGCTTGAAGTTCACCAGATAATCCTGTGCTGCCTCCCTTTAGAAAAATCCGACCTGTAGAATCCCAACTCAAGTAGTAATTTGCGCATTTAATTTGAAACAAGCTCACTCCCGTGAGCCGAATGGTCAGCAACACTTACTCTCCAATCTCTGCTTGTGACTCTTTATTACATTTAGGGCTCAAACACACTTAAGATCAGTAAACTGAGGCCAAGAGAGACAAAGCGACTCTCCCAAAGTCCGGCACAGCAAGCCCGGGAACTGGAGTCAGGTTCGGGGCACATCCCCCCGTTCTCAAATGCAAAACTCCCCAGGATAAGCCATTTGGTAGGCCGTAAAGCAAGCTACATTAAATTTTAAATAATTGAAATCCTATAAAGCACATTTCTGACTACTAGGGAATTAAATTAGAAATTAATAACAGAAGGAAAGTTGGAAAATTCTCAAATAACTGAAAAATAAACAACACACTCTTAAATCACCAATGGGTCAAAAACGTCAAGAGAAACTGAAAGTACTTTGAGACAGATGAAAACAGAAACACAACACACCAAAACTTACGAGATGAACAGCTAAAGCTAGAGCTTGGAAGGAAGTTATGACTGTAAATGCTTATGTTAATTTAAATTTTTTCTCTAATTCTCCACCTCGAAAAACAGAAAAAGAAGAACAAAGTAAACCCAAAGCGAGCAGAAACAAGGATGTATAAGGATTAGAGTAGAAATAAATAGGAGTAGAAAAAACAATAGAGAAAATCAGTGAAAGCAAAAGATGGTCCTTTGAAAGCTCGACATTCACAAATCTTTAGCCAGATGAACTAAGTATAAAGGAGGGGGAAAAACTTGAACTACTTAAGTCAGAAGTAAAAGAAATAACATCGCCAATGCCATTGCCAAAATAAAAAGAAGTATAAATGAGTACTATGAACAACCATACGCCAACAAATTACGTAATTTAGATGAAATAGGCAAATTTCTATAAAATTGATGCAAGAAGAAACAGTAAATATGAATAGGCCTATATAAAGAAAAGCTCAGGGATATTAGTGGAATGAACATAAAGTTGGGCCAGGTGGATCAGGCCGACTTTATTAATTTAGGACCACTAAGCAGAGATTCTGGACCTGACGTTGTAGCTCGAGGGGTTAGAAAGCATTCTCAGTTAGTTTGGTCCGTTGGACCAAAAGGGGATGCACACTAAGTGAAGGTGAAACATCGAGGGAAATCAGCCTGTTAGAGTGGGTTTGTCATGTAGGACCTGCCCACCCCATGCCAGGAGGACCCAAAGGACGCACTTCTCACAACTGGGAAAAATACATGTGTGAGGGGAGCTCCAGGGTCCTTGAATAGCCCTGTGGCTCCTCTTTTCTGCAGTGAGAAGTTACAGTGAAAGCTAGGGCCACTGAACTGGGATCCTTCATCGCAGGAGGGCTAATTGCGTCTTGGAATGGCAGGGGCCAAATAATGGTCCTCACCGGTCAAAGACAGAGGGTGGCGGAGTCAAACACATCACCAGGACAATCTCATTCACAGACGCCTTTGGCTCTGGCTAGTGGATCATGGTGCTCCTGGAAGAGAAGCAGATGAGCTGTCTGTTTGGTTCTTTTGAAGATTTTCATTTATTTGTTTTTAAAGAGTGGAGAAAGAGAGGGGAAAAAGATGTGAGGGAGATACATCCATCAGTTGTCTCTCACACAGCCCCCCAGCAAGGGACCTGGCCTGCAACCCAGGCACATGCCCTGACCAGGAATTGAACCAGCAACATTTTGGTTCACAGGATGACACTCAGCCCACTGAACCACACCAGACAGGGCTAACATGGGCAGTCTATTAAACTCCTACTTAATCTATATAAGCAGAAGAGTCCTAGGTCAAGTAAGCAGAAATATCAATTGAATCACCAACACAAAGAGTCATGGCTCCTTAACTGTGTTCCTGACTGAGCCAGTCTGCAGACCCCCTGAGGAAGGACCCCAGTACACTACCCAAACTGTATACTGTTAATTTTTCTCCTGGCTTTCCCCCAAGGCACCTACAGTCTTTCACCCATGTAACCCTGCTGTGGGGAAAGGAAAATAATCAGACTCGGGAAATTCCTGGCCCCTGCCATTCCAAGACGCAATTGGCCCTCCTGCAATGAAGGATCCCAGTTCGGTGGCCCCAGTTTTCACTGTAACTTCTGACTACAGAAAAGCGGAGCCACAGGGCTATTCAAGGACCCTGGAGCTCCCCTCACACATGTATTTTTCCCACTTGTGACAAGTGTGTGGTCAGCGCGGCTGCGCGGCGAGGCCCGACGGCCCGGTCCGGCGCGCTGCGCGGCGGCCGGCGGCGGCACCATCCACGGCGGGCTCGGGAGACGGAGGCCGGGCTCAGCGCGGGCTCCCCAGCATGCCCCGGCCGGCCGCCGCCTCAGAGCCGGGCCGCGTACGCACGGTGGCTCCGCAAGCGCCGGGATGCGGGCCGGGCCTTCCCTCGCACCACGGTGCTCCCATGCACCGCGCGCCCGGGGACCTCCGCCCCGTGCCCCGTGCCCCCAACAGAGCGCGCGGTCCCTGCCGCCCGGCCGTCGCGGGCCCATGGACGCGGCCTCCTGGGCCCGCTGCCTACCTGCGCTCGGGCCCGCCTCTCAGGTGCCGGGCCGCTTCGGGTCCCTGCGGTCGGGGCGCCACCAGTGCCCCGGGCGCCCCGCGGCCGCAGCAGATGCTACTGGAGCCTCTACGCACTCCCGGGGCGGGGCAGTCTGGTGGGCGGGCGCAGGGGAGGAGGAAGCCAGAGGGGCAGTGATCGGCGGCCCTGTCGGCCAATGGCAGCGCCGATCTTCGCCTACCAAAGGAAGCCCTCGGCCAGTGGCAGCCAGGGGCGGGGACAAAGGGCAGGGCGTAAGGTCACTTGCGTACGGTGGGGCGCGGGGATGGGGCCTTCAGGTTGGGTGGGCTGGTGTGGAGCCAGCAGAGTACTCCCAGCAGCGACGGTGGCGGAGGCGGTCGGTGTCAGCGCCCGGAGCGGCGGCGCCCGCGGTTGGAGAGCGGGGACGGCGGCGCCGGGAGCGGGAGCTGGGGCGGCGGCGGAGGTGCTATCGACCACCGCCTCTCCGGCCGCCCCCGCTCCAATCGCCTCCGCCTCCGCCGCCGCCGCTCCGGCCGCTGCCACCGATAACACCTCCGCCGGCCGTCCCCGCTCCCACCGCCCCTCCGACGGCCTCTCCTACCTCTGCCGCCACTGGGGCCGGTGTCGGCGGCGCCTGGAACGGAGGTGGCGGCTGTGGGACCGTGGCCGGCGGTGGCGAGAACGGGGGTTGCGGCAGTGGAATCGGGGCCGGCGTCGGCGGGAGCGGCGGTAGCTGGAGCTGGGGTGACGGCCGAGGTGCTATCGGCGGGAGGGCCCGGAGCGGGAGCGGCGGTGGCCGATAGCACCACCGCCGACGCCCCGGGTCCTGCCGCCGCCCCAGCTCACACCGCCGCCCCAGCTCACACCGCCGCCCCAGCTCCCGCCGCCGCTCGCGCCGCCGCCTCCGGCCCTGGTCCCACCGCCGTCGCCCCCACTCCCGCTGCCGCGGCCCCCCGACCCCATCCTAGCGCCGCCGCCCCGTGTCCCAGCGCCGCCGCTCCGGGCCCTCCCGCCGATAGCACCTCCGCCGCCGCCACCGGGTCCCGCCGCCGCCGCCCTCCGGGTCCCACCGCCGCCGCCCCCGGGTCCCACCGCGACCGCCCCACCGATCCATCGCCGCCGCCCCCGCCCCCGCCGACCCTCAGACGGCCTCTCCGACCTCTGCCGCCGCTGGGACCGAGGGCGGCGGCGGCGTTTGGACCCGGCGGCGGTGGCGATGGGACCCGGCGGGACCGGGAGGCGGGGCCCGCGGCGATGAGACCCGGCGGGACCCGTCGGCGGCGGCGGCGGCGGCGGCGGCAATGAGACCCGGCGGGGCACGGCGGGGGCGGCGGTGGGACCCGCGAGGCGGCGGTGGGACACGGCGGCAGCGGCGGCGGTGGGACCCGGGCGGCGACGTTTGGAACCGGCGGGGGCGGCGGTGGGACCCGGCGGCGGCGGCGATGAGACCCGGCGGGACCCGGACCCGGCGGCGACGGCGATGAGACCCGGCGGGACCCGGGCCCGGCGGCGACGGTGAGACCCGGCGGTGCCCGGCGGGGGCGGCGGTGTTATCTCGTGTGCGGCGGTGGGACCCGCGGGCGGCGTTTGGACCCGGCGGCGTTGTCAGTGGGACCTGGGGGGCGGCGGTGGGACCCGGGGGGCGGCTGTGGACCCGGTGGGCGGCGTTTGGACCCGGCGGCGGCGGCGATGAGATCCGGCGAGACCCGGCAGCGGCGGCGATGAGACCCGACGGGATCCGGAGGCGGCGGAGGCGGCGGCGGCGGCGGCGGCGGCGGCGGTGGCGGTGGGACCCGCGGGCGGCGTTTGGACCCGGCGGCGTTGTCAGTGGGACCTGGGGGGCGGCGGTGGAACCCGGAGGCGGCGGCGATGAGAGCCGGGTGGCGGCGGTGGGACCCGGGCTTCGGCGTTTGGACCCGGCGGCGGCGGCGGCGATGAGACCCGGGTGGCGACGGTGGGACCCGGGGGCTTCGGCGGTGGGACCCGTGGTGCGGCGTCTGGACCCGGAGGCGTTGGCGGTGGGACCTGGAGGGCGGCGATGGGACCCGGCGGGCGGCGGTGGGACCCGTGGGCGGCGATTGGACCCGGTGGCGGTGGCGGTGGGACCTTGGCGTCGGCGGTGGGACCCGTCGGCGGCGGCGATGAGACCCGGCGGGACCCGGCGGCGGCGGCGGCGATGAGACCCGGGTGGCGACGGTGGGACCCGGGGGCTTCGGCGGTGGGACCCGTGGTGCGGCGTCTGGACCCGGAGGCGTTGGCGGTGGGACCTGGAGGGCGGCGATGGGACCCGGCGGGCGGCGGTGGGACCCGTGGGCGGCGATTGGACCCGGTGGCGGTGGCGGTGGGACCTTGGCGTCGGCGGTGGGACCCGTCGGCGGCGGCGATGAGACCCGGCGGGACCCGGCGGCGGCGGCGGCGGCGGCGGCGGCGGCGGCGGCGGCAATGAGACCCGGCGGTAACGTGAGGCGGTGGCGCCGGCGGTGGGACCCAGTGCGGCGGCGTTGGGACCCGGTGCGGCGGCGGTGGGTCCCGTAGGCGGCGGCGGTGGGATACGGGGGGCGTCCGTGGGACCCGGCGGCGGCGGCGTTGGGACCCGGCAGCGGCGGAGATGAGACCCGACGGGACCCGGAGGCGGCGGCGGGGGCGATGGGACCCGGCGGGAACCCGCGGCGGCGGCGGTTAGTCACGGCGGGGCCCGGCGGCGGCGGCGATGAGACCCGGCGGGACACGGCGGCGGCGGCCGTGAGACCCGGCGGCGGCGGCGGTGAGACCCGACGGGACCCGTCGGCGGCGGCGGCGGCAATGAGACCCGTCGGGACCCGGACCCGGCGGCGACGGCGATGAGACCCGGCGGGGCACGTCGTGGGCGGCGGTGGGACCCGGCGGCGGTGGCGGTGGGACCTGGGGGGCGGCGTTGGGACCCGGCGGCGGCGGCGATGAGACCCGTCGGGACCCGGACCCGGCGGCGACGGCGATGAGACCCGGCGGACACGGCGGCGGCGTCGGCGTCGATGTGACCCGGCGGACACGACGGTGGCGGCGCCGGTGACCCGGCGGTGCCATCTCGTGTGCGGAGGTGGGACCCGGGGTCGGCGGTGGGACCCGCGGGCGGCGTTTGGACCCGGGTGGCGGCGGTGGGACCCGTGGTGCGGCGTTTGGACCCGGCGGGGGCGGCGGTGGGACCCGGCGGCGGCGGCGATGAGACCCGTCGGGACAGGGCGGCGGTGGGACCTGGGGGCCGCGTTAGGACCCGACGGCGGTGGCGGTGGGACCTGGGGGGCGGCGGTGTGTCCCGGAGGCGGCGGCGGTGGGATCCGGGCTGCGGCGGTGGGACCCGTGGTGCGGCGTCTGGACCCGGCGGCGTTGGTGGTGGGTCCCGGGGGGCGGCTGTGGACCCGGTGGGCGTCCGTGGGACCCGGCGGGACCCGGAGGCGGCGGCGGCGGCGATGAGACCCGTGGGCGGCGGTTGGACCCGGCGGCGGTGGCGGTGGGACCTGGGGGGCGGCGGTGGGACCCGGAGGCGGCGGCGGGACGGGGGCGGGGGCCGTCGGCGGCGGCGGGAGCTGTGGCGGCGGCGGTGGTACCGGGGCCGGCGGCGGCGGGGGAAGCTGGGGCGGCTTCCGTGGCTGGGACGGCAGCAGGACCTGTGGCGTCGGTGGAAGTGCTATCGGCCACCGCCCCTCCCGCCGATAGCACCTCCGCCGCCGTCCCCACTTCTGTCAAAGACTCCGCCGCTGATCCGACAGGCGGGGCCACCGACCCTGCACCTGCCGCCCCCGTCTCTCCGACGGCCTCTCCTACCTCCTGTGCCACTGGGACCGCCGCCACCGCTACCACTCCAGCCGCTGCCACGCACCGCTCCTGCCGCACCCGATCCCGCTGCCGCCGGCCCCGGTCCCAGCGGCAGCAGAGGTAGGAGAGCCGTCGGAGAGCCGTGGGAGAGCCAGCGGTGGCCGCTGCAGGGTCGGTGGCCCCGCCTGTCGAATCAGCGGCGGAGTCTTGGACAGAAGCCACGTTCGCATGCGCCTGCCCGTGCCCCAGCTGGAGATGGAGAAGCTGCAAGCAAAGTAATACACACCGACGGGAGTAGAAGACCTCAGCCGGTCAGAAGGATTGAGGTACTTTGTGATGCTTCTATGATCTTAGCAAACTTTTATGCCACCGAGTGGAACCTGCTTCATTGCCCTAGGAGTCTTTTGTATAGTCCCGATAACGAGTGAGACATCCTTTGACCTGAGTGATTAGATGCCTCTAGAATCTGTAAATATGACATAAATGACTGCATTTTCCCGAAGGTGGTGGCACTGGCTGTAAGTGATGATGGAGGAAGCAGCGATGGGCCCAGTTCATCCCAGGAAATAGTGTGGGGAAGGCCAGGGGAGGGAGAGCGAGGGCTGGGTGCAGGTGAGCCAGGCTGGGGATCATGGGGGACATCTGGAATGCAGCCCGCCTGGGGACTGAACCTGACCGCGAATCCAACGGATGACCTTTCACTTTGCGGGACGATGCCCAGCGGACTCGCCGCACCGGTTCGTCAGGGCTGCGCAAACTCATTTCAAGACAAAAAGTAAAACAATAAACACAACAAATAACATCCAAAAAAAGTAAGTTCCTTTTTTTTTTATAATCTTCAGAATTTCGCCTTTTTCTGCCTTTTTAATTTATGTTGTATATATCAAGTATGATTTTTTACTGCTATACCATCTGATGGCTTTTCTGTTTTTCTGTAATTATTCAATGCAAAATACGCAGCCAATGTTCCACGAGAGCTGGAGCTGGATGGGTGTGCTCTTTGTGCACTGCAAGAAGGTTGTGTCGGTTCTCATGTAAAGCACTTGAAACTGACATCAATGCCTGTTAAGTGAAGACGGGCATGCTATGGGGACATTTCATCCTTGTTCCCTCTGGCTTGAAAGTTCTGGTGTTTCTGAAGTCAATGGCCTGATGAAGGCAAGTTGTCTATTTCAACCCAATATTCTGCCCTGTGCTTTCAAAGCTTTGACACAAATCTGTCCGTGTCATGGGTCACGTATACTTCTTTATACTCCTAGTTCTTGGCTCAGTGCTCCTAGTTCACATAGGTTCATGTACACATAGTTTTTCTTAGATAGCTTTAATGATGCCGTTTTCTAAGGAGAGAATTCTGGTCAGTCTTTTCCTATTTCTTTGCCGTTGCCGTTGGCAAGTACCCAAAATGCTAGATCGGGGGATTCAAAAAACAGTTAAAAAAATGTGATCACAGGTGGCTTCCCGCCCCCCGGGACTTCTTCTGCTTTGTGCTTTTCTGGAATTTTTACAGTGAATTTCTTTTGTAAATGAAAAAAAAAATTCTCCCCACTGGAATACATTGTATTCAGTCTCAATAAATGCAAAGGCGATACCAATGATATTTCACATTGTTTTTCCTCAAAGCACTGAACAAATAAAAAATAGATTTAAAATACAGTCATTTCCAAATTATTACATCTTTATATACTTCATTCCTAAGGGGACTGTTTTGTTTGGATCCGAGGGATTATAGTGCTTTGTTGTCTACATGTGTACATACACTTTTTTTATTTCTTTTTTTATTATAACTGAAAATTTGAAGTTTAGTTTGTTTTCATGCATTGCTTTCTCTTTTGATTTTTATTATTTGGTTCGCATCTAGACTGCAAACAAAATAATACGTACCATCCGGAGTAGGAGGCCTCAGCTGTTCAGAAGTATTAAGGCCCTTTGTGATGCTTCTATGATCTTAGCAAACTTTGATGCCACTCAGTGGAAGACTCAGAGTGGTATGTATCTAAAGAATGAGTGTTCACTTCTGGCTATGTTACTTTCTGTGGGGATATATTAATTTTGGAACCCATATGTTAATCTCTCTAAGATCACTAGCAGTACTGTAATTACAGATATGAAGGTCCTGATGATCACAATTCACACATGATGGAAAACTTAATTTTTATCTAATAGCTTCAACCCCGTCCACTTTTCCACTTGATATCCTTTGGTGCGACTGATAATAAATGACTGCACTGACTTCATTATTTGATTTCTCTGGGTAATCGTCTGTTGCAGAGAATTGTAGAGAAGTAAGTCCTTTAACTGAATAGCTGAGAGTTTTTAGGGTCAAAAGTGTTTTAGAATGGTGTTAGTTACTCACTGTGCCCTTGGAGTGAAAAGTGAAAAGGCTTCCATTTCCTCCATAGAATGCCTTGCCCATAATCCATCCCTCTTCTTGCTGGGTCTGTACGATGGCTATAAACTGCTGTAGTTTTTGGTTATATGCCCTCACTTATCAGTATCTTTCTCCCCATGCTTTAATAATGATATTGCTTTTTCTGTTCAGAATCAGAGCTTCCCCTTTAAATCCTTACTACTTTGAGATAAGAATGAGACTTCTCGTTGTGTTCCTCTAAGCAAACAAAAAGTATCATCAAGCCCTTTATTTCCTTTTAAATAGTAACGTGGCAGGAGTATATTATGTCATCATCTAATGTAATTTTTTTTTTCAGCATGTAATTACCTTACAGTGCTCAGCCCTGCCCTCAGACGGAATGCGGCCACCGAGCAGGGGCAGGTCACCTGCAGACACGCCGTGAGCCGTGCTGACCATCGCCTGCTCTGACCCTGAGCTGCGTCGGATCCTGAGCCCCGGGGTCTTTGTTTCTAAGCCAGGGCCTGAGCCACGGAGCAGCGGCAGGTCGGGGGTGTGGCATCTGCTGAATGGGGCTGTAGTTCAGTGCTAGTCCTCCGTTTTTGGTTGTCACTGAAACCTCTGTATTTTAAATACAAAAGACATAAGTAGTCTAAGTTTGAGTTTGAAATGAGAGGTGCGGTGGGGCATGGCTTTTTCAGCTACAGTGAGAGCAGTCAGCCGTGCCGTCTGTGCTCTGAGCTGAGCAGAGAAGGAGGCGAGGCCAATAGACTCAAACTCTCGATGAGCCTGAAGACTGTTTAATAAGTGTGCGGGAGAAGAGGTTTGATTAGAATGTGGAATTTAAGATTTCTAAGCAGGTGTAGTTTTCGGAAATTAGAAACTATACAGTATAATCCGCATAAATGGTTTACTGAAAGAGAGTAAAATGGAATTACCTTGGAAAGAGATGAAGGATATTATGAATATAAAATGACTTTATATATCGGTCCTCTGCATTTTAAATTCTACCTGCAACTACTTCATTTTTGAAATCACCTTTTAATCAAGATTTCTCTAATTCTGTCCAGAAGTAGTTCATGTGTGTTTTATTGGAGGTGGACCTTCTAAACAGTGGTAGGGATGAGGAAGTCAGGCAGAGCAGAAAGAGAATAAACTAGTGTGCGCTGTAGTACTGAGGGGATCCGGGTGACGAGTCATTTGGTGCCTCTGCAAAGTTTATGTGCCAGTTGGGAAGAAAGTCAGTTAGCTGTGGAGCCTCCGAACCTCACTGTAATTTTCACTTAGAAGTTGCTTTTGAACCAGATAAACTCCTTCTTGCTCCCGAAACAGTCCTTTTAGACTCGCCAGAGATATCGTGGATGGGATGGGCATTACTGGTGTTGAAGGCATCTTCGGAAGGTAAGTGATGGAACGTAAGGTAAAGACGATGATTTTTGACGCCACGATTATTTGGATAGTCGATTTCTATAGGTTATAGAATTCATTGCTAGAATTACATCTCAGTGCTTTGCCAGTACTAAGGGCCAGACCCTGGGTGAAAATCATAACCATTTCCCCTTCTTTCAGATAACCTGGGACCTCCTCCAGTATATCCTATGGGCTGTCCTTCCCAACTTCTTCTGGAAGCCTCCCACCTTTGCCTTTAATACCTCTGTTCTAGCTAACTCTTCTTTTTTACTGCTGAAACTCCTATCGGGCACTCACAGTCGGGCTCATATGCCTTCCCAAAGGAGCTTACGGTCCACCTCGAATGTCTGCTACAAGAAATGTGCAGTTCCCTGTAGCTTTCCCACCATAGGTCTCTATACTCAGCTTTTAATGGGGCAGAGTCTAGTCAAAGTAAACTAATAATTACCATCATGAGTGACTGAAAGAAATATGTTGTAGTATTGTATCATTATATTTGCAGGTATTTTAATTAATGTATAGTTGACATAGCATCTTACATTACTTTCAGGTGCTGGACGACATAAGGATCTGACATTTACATACCGTACTAGATTGATCATCATCTAGTAGCCATAGGTCACCATACAAAATTATTACAAGGTTATTGACTATATTCCCTGTGTTGTATATTACATCCCTATGACTTACTTATTTTATAACGGAAAGTTTGTATCTCTTAATCCCTTTCACCTTTTCATTCATCCCCCACTCCCACCCTTGGGCAACCATTAGCCTGTTCTCTGCATCTGTGAGTCTGTTTCTGATTTCTTTTGTTGGTTTTGTTTTTTGTCTTTTGTTTTAGATCCCACATAGAAGTGAAATTGTAGCCTACACGTCTTTCTTTGTCTGACTTCTTTCACTGGTATAACACCCTTTAGGTCCATCTAACTGCTACTGTTGCTGTTGCTTGGGGAGACACATCTGAAGAAAATATTGCTAGGGCTGATGTCAAAGAGGTAAGTGCCTGTGTTTTCTTCTAGGAGTTTTAATGGTTCTTAGGTCGTACATTTAAGTCTTTAATGCATTTTGAGTTTATGATTGTGTACGGTGTAAAAACGTTGTCCAGTGTTCGTTTCTCATGTGTATCTGTCCAGTTTTCCCAACACCATTTAAGAGGTTCTCCTTCCCCGTCGTGTACCCTTGCCTCCTCGGCTATGGGTGAAGTAGCCGTATACGTGTGGGTTCGTCTCTGGGTTCTGTATTCTGTTTCATGTACACATATATTTGTACTGATTTCAGAAAATTCTACTGAAAGCCCACTCTGCCAAGTACTACACTCTTTGAGATATGAATTTGGAAGTTATTATCAAGAATGGTCTGGGTATGCCACACATGACATAGCTAGCTAGCTAGACAGACAGACAGACAGATGTGGAAAACACTGGTGTGTAACAAAAGCCATATTTATAATGTGGTTGTAGGTGCTGTGAGAAAACCACGGAGGTTAAGAGGAGCACTCAGGAAACCCTGTTAACCATTGTAGAGGTAAAGTATATTGCAAGGAACTCTTTATTCCTCTACCCGATGGACTGTGTCTTGTCAACAAGACACTGCTTTGAGGAACAGTGCTTCCTTTTAATGTGGTGGGCCGGTGCCCAGCAGCGGCAGGGTGGGCTTGCACACATCAGTAAAGACTGGTCTGGAATGCCTGCAGTTCCCTCGGGTCTCTCACAGTGTTAGAGCAGAGCAAGCAATCTCCGGTCTTTGGTACGTAAATCAGCACGTGGGCATCTCAGACCCTTCTTTTGGTATTCATTGTCTTCAGAATGGAGTCCGTTGCAGCACTGAGAGAATTCAGGTTATCTCCTCTTCCCCCCGCCAGGTTCTGAACCAGGTCGTCAGACACATGGGCGTCAGAGTCAGCATGGTTAGTCGGGGCTGAGGAGTGCGGGCCAGACTGGCTTGCGTCTGAGCCTCTCTGCTGTCCTAGCCTTGGGATGGTCGGTGACCCAGCAGGGCTTTGAACCTGCAGGTCACACACACTCCATTAGGCCCTCTGCCTCATGTTCAACAGGGCAGAAAGGGAAGGCAGTCATGAAATTTCCAGTGTTTCTGACCCTGGCTCTACCCAGCAGGAACTGTGTCCCTAAGGCAGCCATTGACCATCCTGGGAAAAGGTACGTGCGGCAAGAGGCGAGGAGTCTTCCTCCTCAGGGAAACGTGGGAGGTGGAGGATGGGCAGACTCACTTACATCCCTGCGGTTTTCGTTCCTTCAGGCTGGTGGGGCTGGGCCTGGCTGGACTTCAGTGTCCCCTGTACTGTCTTTAAAAAATATCGACACTGACCAAATGCAAACCAAATGTTTAGGGATGTGTCAGGAACATCGACATGTTTTAAATGCTCTCCCGCTGTGCAGCCAGAGCTGAGAATCGCTGTCTTTAATTCACTGGCATTAACCGCTAAGCCTCTGATCAGGCAACAAGGGTGGGGTTGCATCCTGTGTGGAGTGAAAGAAACGGTCTGTTAGGACGGTCCTGTGTCCGCCCTTAGGAACCGAAGGCTTCATTATAGGTCTCTGCAGTGCTGGTGGCGTTATAGATTTTTGCTAGAAAGGGAGTGCTGTAAAGGACCCCAGTGGTGTGTTGGCCATTTAAGCAATGAGGCCACGCTGTTCGCAAGACGGAATAAAACGCATTCCCTCTTCTTTTCTCCGTCTCAGTTATGTTACTACACACACTATTGATTACAGTTTGCCATTGACTCTGCAGTCAGAGTCAACGATAACCTGGATGTCTCCATAATGGAGAAATGAAAGTCTAAAGTCAAATTGTCTTGCCTTTTTGTGTTTAAGGTAAAAAGGCCAAACTTCTCCAATTAATTTAAGATCCAAAGAAGTTTAAAAGATTCCCCAATAGTTTCCTCTGCTCACTCTCAGGCAGAAGGGTCTTTCACGCCTGGGTAGATCTGGGCTTCCTTTAGGAGCCGTGTGCTGAGTGAACACCTGCTGGCAGAGGGTCGTTTCTTCCAGGACTCAGAAGAGTTAGTAGTCAAATGTCAGACTGCTCCTGAGCTTCATTCTTTCGATAGTCACAGGGTATAAGTGAGAGAAGCAACAGCGGCCAGGTCACCGAGGGGTTCCTGCAGCAGTGTAAGGGCTTTAGGTTCTGCCGAGTGAGATGGAAACTGCTGGAGGGCTGTGAGCCTGAGAAGTGACTTGCATCTCCACCTGCAATACCTGTGTCACTGAAAAGGTCACCGTCTCGTGATTTGTGTATTTGACACTGAGGTACCCGATCTTCCCTCCGTGAATGTTCAAATTTCCTGAAATCATTTGATTGTCCCAATCGTTGCGAGTAGTTTGCCAGTTGAAGGCTGTGCATCTTCGGCTTTAGGAGGTGCTTCTCAGTGGCAGCAGGGGTCCCAGTCCTGCAGATGCCAGTCCAGGCCCCTCTCTTGTAATTCATTGTTTTTCCTCTCTTAGGTTTCACTGGGCCCCAGTCACTGTCTCTGACGGAATAGCAGCTCAAAAAACATCTCCTTGCTCACCAAACCCCTCTTTAGGAGCGCCTTGGCCCAGGTGTGCTTCCCTGCCCCTCTCAGCACCTTTGTCTCCTCTGGCCTTCATGATCGCTCTTTCTTCATAACAGACCGCTGGGTCCTCCAAGATGTTAATCAGTTCCACTAAGCAGATCTCTTTCTTTGCCTCACAGGTTCTCAGCCAAGGGCAGTTCTGTCTCCTAGAGGATAGCCGGCAGTGTCTAAAGACATTTTTGATTTTCAGACAGGGGCAGAAGGGTGAAGAGGATACGCTCGACACTTAGCCGGTTTCGGCCAGGGAGGCCGCTAAACGTCCCGTGTACAGGGCCGCCCTCGCAACTGGGAAGGGTCCGATGCCGCGGCCCACGCAGCGCGATGTCGGACCTAAGAGACCAGAGAGCGTGTCGACCTGGAGATTCAGAGAAAAACGCAGACACAAGACACAAGATGAACGCAAAACGGGGGTCCGGTGGCCCGTTGCCCTCGGATGGAGAGACAGTGACACAGGCCTGAGTCCACCAAGTTTATTTATAACGTTCCAGTACATCAGCTACTGACATCAGCAGTCAGGAGGGAAAACTAACAAGTGAAACTTCTAAGAAACGAAACTGATGAGGAACCCCTGAGAAAGCTGCAGGCGGCGCGTTCTCAGATATCTTGCAAGTAGCTCCTGCTCTAACCTAGTAGTCAGGATGTCCCCTGCTCCTGCTGCTGCCAGCCGGCGCGGCTCCAGCCCTCGTATTCGGTCAGACAAGACCTTGCAAATACCTGATCCCGGCCAAGCGAGCTGGCCTTCCTTTTGGAACTTCAGCTTTCACCGTGCCCTACAGTCCAGCCCCAAAAGGTGCACAGCGCCGGGACTGAGACACCCTGCTCCAGCTTAATCGGCCTCTCTTCCCGTATTGTCTTCTCTCAGCCACTTCTGTTCTAACAGGTAAGACTGCGGTATGTTTTTTAAATCACTTCCTTCTTGATTTTAGAGTTTGCATATGTGATTCCTAACACACATCCTTGGGTTGGAAATACTTTGCGTTGTTTCTCTACTCCAACCCAAGAAGACCATAGAGTCTCTTTATAATTGAGGCCTTCATTCCTTTTCATTAGTTGATTAGTAAAAGATTCCTTCCTTTGGCGGTGAAACTGGTTTGGATCTCTGAAATCTAAAGCCATGTCAGTGCTCTACTTGAAATCACATAGGGGCCCTGAACTTGTGGACAAACCACTTATATTCACAGTCGGTCCCGCCACACTTTTTAATGGGCCTGGAGGACGCTCAGAACCGCATAAACAGACACCAGATTTTGGTACTGCTGATTCAGTACATTAAACATGTAATGCTAAATACATTGTACAATCTCAGCCCGAAGACCTGCTGGGAAATGCAGTAAAGCCATCAGTAAAAAAAGCGTTCTTAACTTTATAATGCTGGAGTATCCTGCAACGTCCCTCATACCTAGAATTGAGTCTTCAGTTTTTATTAAGACCTGTGTGGTAAGCACTTGCTAAGATACGTTTTAAAAAATGTTGGTGCTTATAAACAGCAGGGGCAGTTAGCTGTTCTGAATTGTCAAGGTCATCCATCCCTCACGACCTCCCTTACTAAAATTTGTGATGTCAAGCCACTTGCTCTGGCCATACCAGTTATTTTTGTATTAAAATGTTTCTCCATGTATAACTTAAGATGCCAACCACAGCACTAGATCTTGTGTTTTGAGGAGCTTTCAGTAAGTTAGACCTTTTTCTCTTCACTCAAAGTTGGAACTAATTGAGGGGAAAAAAAGAGAGGGGGAAAAAAATAAAAAACCACAGAAGAGCCTTGGGAATGGGAATAGGATAGAGATCAAAATGTCAGGTTGCTACTATTAAAACTCTTGGAGAACAAGACTCAGGAGTGAGGTCAACAGGGTTGCCAGTGCTGTCACACTCGTAGCCTAGCCTAGCCTAGCCTAGCGTCGTGCGTGAGAATTGGGCCTGCAATGTAAATGCCCTTACCCAGCACAGGGAGAGAGAAGAAAGTGACTAGTGCTTATCTCCTTTTAATAGATTAGTTTCACCACATAAGGAAACACGAGTCAAGGGATGTCACTGCCCCCAACCGTGGCCGGGGAATGAATTCATTCAGAATGGGGTAAGAAGCCCAGAGCCTCGTACTACTGTAGGTTCCTCCACAAAGAAACAAGAAGCCTGTGCGTGCAGTGAGTTTGTCCCTCCCCCCAATCAACTACCATATGACTGGCCTCTATTAGTTTTATAATACTGTTCCTACTGTTACTAAATACGTCATCAAGTTGCATTTTGTTCTTCTAACACATATGTTCTCCTTTCTAGGTCCTCCCGTATGCTCCTCTGTTTGACTGGACCATGAACCCTTCGAAAGCTTTGTATTCACAGCAGGGGCTGGGGATGAAACTGAGCTCCACTTCACTCTGAATGTGGACGACCAGGAACGCAAACAGTCTCCGGTGAGCAGTATTTTAGGAAGAGCCGTCAGTTGTTCAGATTTTCCTATTCCCGAGGCCCTTTGAAATGATCTGGCTCATTAATGCCTTTGTGTTCTTGTCATTAGTGAAATTGGCCAGAGTTTCAACAAAGTTCCTGAGGATCTCTTGATGAGAATACAAGAGAAGCTCAAAGGAGTGGAGGAAGGAGCTGTGCTCAGTGTGGGTGGACGAGCCAATTTACTCCTACAACAGGCCATGGACCCCCCCAAGACCTCCGCCGACCTTTCCCAGGGTGGAAAACTTGCGTGTGATATTCAGCATATGAATCACTCTTGAATTCAAGCTTTGGAAATTATACGCTGGCCTTATCTCGAACCCACGCACATAACGTTGAATATATAGTATTACTCCTTAACTAAGCAAACTAGCTACTGTGTTTTTTTTAAAAAATGTGAACTTCTCATTTGGGTCACTTAGACATGCTTTGAGGGTCTCAAGGAACATCTCTTCCTGCGCCCTTCAGACATAATTGTCATTCATGCTCTGTTTCTTGGCTAAACAGCTATTTGTTTTTCTTCTCAAGTACACGCTGTATCATTTTCAGTAGAATCTCTAACTTGACGCTTCAGCTGAAACAGGCAGCAGGAAAGCAAGAGCGTCACTGGCAGCTTTTCCTCTAGGATGAGTACAACAAATGTCCTGCTGGTTTTGAGGTGGCCTTTCCTTACAATCTGCTTCCCCGATTTTAGGTATGAATGAAAGATATTCAATATTCGTATGTAAAAGGAAGAAAGCCCCTTCAAAATAGTAGCCATCTCTATATAGCATGGTCAAACTACCTTAAAAATAAGCAATGTTGAAAACAAGTTAGTGTTTAAGGAAGTATGTTTGGATTTTCAATAGCAAAATCATGCAAGGTTACTGGATAAAGAGTTGTTATATTGTGGAGAACACATTTCAGAGACACAGATAGTATGGTTACTAGTTTTAAAAAACATATGTTGGACCTATTCGTTCTTTTCTCTTTATCTTTTAAGCTCTCTGTGTTTCCTATTACTTCTCTTTGGGTGATGCCTTTTTCTCTGTTTTCTAGTTCATGGATTAGCTTGTCAGCTGTTCATATAACCTCCTAAAATTATTCATTGGGTTGCTGTTAATTTCTAGCTGCGTATCATTCTTCAGATCTGCCTGTTGTTTCAGGGTGCCTAGTTGGTTTTTTAACTTTTCAGTTCCTTTTACGTCAGTGGTCACTTTATACATGCTCATTTTATAGTGTCTCTAATAGTTCTATTAAAACAATTTCCTCTTGCCTGTATGTGTTGATTCTCATATCTGGTAGACTGTTTACGCAGGTATTTTGTAGTTTTGAAAGAGGAGCTCAGTTTCAGCAGGGCTTTCTCTGTACTACTCTTGAGTGACATGTTAAGAATAGTGCCTTCTGGATAAGTTTTGTGTCTCCTTATGTCCTATTCCCAGGGCTGTTACCGACAAAGGACCACTATTATTTTAATTTCTCAGCTTCAGAGTTTCCAGACCTCAAGAGGAATGTGCAGACCCCCCCAGGCCAGGACAGACACTTTTCCTCTTCACCTGCCTGTCCTAGTGGCAGAGTGTTCTCTTGACTTCCCTTTCACTGAGGGGTCATCAGCGACTTGCCTCCTGTTTATGGAGGGCTTCGGGGGAGGGGCATTTAATTCCCACCTGCTGCCTTTTGCAAGGCCAAGGTTACATGAGTTCCCTTATAGCTTGTTCAAGCTGAAAGCCACAGGTTGATGATGAGATGGGCAAATTGTGCCAGGCCAGCTAGGAGAGCTAGAATGTCAGCTCACAGCTTATGTGTCTACTTTTCAGTTTCCTTCCATTTTGGCCCTCAGGATGTCCCCTTACTTTCTTGTAAGTTCTCCTCTTCATGTAATAGATTGTTTCTTACATCTTCTTCAGCATTTCTGTGTTTTGTTGCAGAGGAAGAGTTGAGCTATCAAGTTTGCTGCACAGCTAGAAATGGGACACTTTCCTGTCTTCATACTGTCATCAGATAACAAGTAAAACTACTGACTTATCTATTGGTGAATAGAATTCCTCTTCCACCCTTAGGAAGTTGTTCGTTTCTGCTGCAGAGATTAAGAAACGGGTGGTTGAACTTTCCTTGTATTGTTTAGGTAACCAGTTTATGTAAATAGTTGTTTCTCTTTTGAAGGGTTAGCGTTTCTGTCTCTTGCCAATAGCAGGCACTCACTCAACTCTTAGCTCCCCATCTTCCTCCCCCTCCTCAAACAATCTCTAGCACTTTGTAGACTATAAATTTCTTGGTTTGGTTTCTGGAGAGCTGTTCTTAATATTATTTTTCCTTTCCACTTGCAAACTCATCTTGGTGAATCTTGGTTATTGTAAATAATTTGCATTTTGGGTTTCTTTGGATATAGTCTCAGAAGTGAAAGCACAGGGTCATAAGGCAGTTTCATGTATAATTTTTTGAAAGACTGCACACTGTTTTCCGTAGCGGCTGCACCAGTCTGCATCCCTACCAGCAGTGCCTGAGGACTCCCTTTTCTCTGCATCCTCGTCAGCACTCGTTTGCTGATTTAGTCATGGTAGCCATTCTGACAGGTGTGAGGTGATATCTCGTTGTGGTTTTAACTTGCATTTTTCTGATGACTAGTGACAATGACCATCTTTCCATACATCTTTGGCCATCCGTATGTCCTCTTTGGAGAAGTGTCTATTCAGGTCAGTGCCGGCCATTGCTGGTTTCTGGAGATTTCCATTGGCCGTTTTGGTGCCCACTTCCTTAGTTCTCTTTCTGGGTCCAGATCTGATGAGGGTTTTCTAATCCAGTGGTGTTATCCAGAGAAAACCAGGCCTCAAGTTTGCTGCTCAGGCTAGGACTTAAAATCTTGTGCATCTGCTGGTCTCCCAGAGTTGTCTATAAAGTCACCTTCAGAACTTTGTGTTCTTGGGTGGATATTTCCTTTCTGCCACAAAGAACATATGACCTTCTGGTAACTTTCAGTGGTAAAAAGAGGGAGCTGCACTCTCCTGTATTTTGTCACTAGCAGATTTTCATCATTGAAGATATGCCGGCTGTCCTGCGGAGATCCCAGGGAGCAGAAGCTGCCGAGTCCCCATTTTGGACCATCCAGAGGGAAGCTTCAGGGTTTTGGGTCCCTCGGCTGGAATACCTCACTCGTGACAGAGTACTTGGAGGGGTGCATGCTATGCTCCCATCCTTCCGAAACTGCACTCCATAAGCTATACGCTATGTAATAAATAAACCCAGCAACCAAGAACGGTGTGCTCAGGGACATCGTGGGGACAGTGGTCAGCCGATAGCCATCCCGAGCAAGACCCATCTTGTTAAAGGGTATTTCTTAGATGTCCAGTTAGCAGGGTAATCAGCTGAACTTGGGTCCCGGACTCAGGACCCCCACGGTTGCATGTTTCAATCAAGCAGGACAAGGAACTTGACCTGTTATTCCTTTGAGCAGTGACCTATTCCTTTGAGCAATGACCTGGGGAATGGTAGAAATTTTTTTTTCTATCAAGCTGTATTTCTGTCTAAGTTCCTGCACCTGAAATGATTTATAACCCCCCCCCCCCCAATCCCTAAGGTTGGGGCTGTCCACCTAAGTCTGGCTTGTGGACGGGTGGGCAGTCGCTGGCCAGCTAATAAAGGCTCTTTACATTCTAATTTGGTTGTCTCCGACAGTTTGGTTCTCGCACTTGCTCCACAACAGTCATGAAAGCACCCCAGGGCCACCCAGGGTCCTGCGGGCCACTTGCGGGGTGAAATGCCCTCGCTGCCCACTTCCAACAGAGCTCCGGCTCTCCCAAGTGTGGCCAGCAGGGGGTGCCCCTGGTGTACGCTTCTGCCCCTCTCTATGGGCGCAGGGTTGCTACTGCAGGGTCACTGCCTCCAGGAGCCCAGGCTGGGGAGGCAGGTGTTGGGGGTATGCACCGGTAGACTGTGTTGCCTTCTTTGCAGGGGACTCGTCCCCAGAGGCAGACAGGGTGGGACGAAAGAGTTCATGCTGTATGATGCATGGAGGACATTGCCCAGGGATGCAGGGCTCTGACCAGGAAAAGGGGTCGTTGACCCGGATCCAGGCATGGGAGAGCTGCAGACCCCCACGCTCGCCTGTCAGTGGCCTGCTTACCAAACAACCCCTGGTGAGTGTCAGATGTGTGACGGTAGGTAGGAGGTGCCGGGTGCTCCTTGCAGGCTTGGTTTGGGATACCCTCACTGAGGGAATGATGCTCACCAGGCTGCTTGTGGAAGGTGCGAGCTGGGAGGGGCCTTCAAAACTATTGTTGCCTGCGTGGGAAAACAGTGATACAAATACAAGGAGTAACAAAAGCAGCCGCCCTTCCTGCTCTGCTCCTGGTTCCGCGCCTCCCTTGGAAGACTGCACACACCTTGTGCTCTCAGCAGGAGGGGTCTGGAGAGCCGTGTTTAAGAACGGGGATTCCAGAACCCAACTTTCTGGATCCAGGTCCTGACCTGGGGGTCAGGGGGGTCTCAGGCACTGGGGCAAGGATTCAAGGGTAAGTACTTGATTTAGGAGGCATTGTCAGGGGGGTGGGCAAGCGGGGCCGGGAAAGGAAGGAAGCCATGAAGGGTGTGTTATCAAGGATATTGCCACTGGGGCCCTGGGGCTCTGTCCTGTTCAGAGCCTGCGACAGAGCATGTAGCGTGTCCCCGGAGCTGGGGCTCTGGTGCACCAAGCCCACACCTGTGTGGGCTGAGAACTTCTGCGGCAGTAACTCTCAGGCCCCCAGCTGTTTTAGCTCACCTGCTCTTCCAACTGGAAAAAGCCCTGAGGTCAGTCACAGGTGGCCCCAGACTCTGGCATGAAGAAGTGGGTTCTGGGGGTGTTCTGGGGGGAGGACAGCAACAGAGTCCACTTGGTAGGTGGGTGACCTCAGGCCGTCGCTCCTCCTCTCTGTCTATGTCCTCACCTGTTAAGGAGCCAGCCTGGTTCAGTGAAGGTAAAGGGCTTAGTGCAGAGCGCAGGAATCCCAGGAGTCGGGAGGAAGTCCCCTTTCATCCCATTTCAGAGGAGGAAGGTGAGGTCAAGCGGCGAGCCTCAAGCGCACAACCACACAGCTCAAGGGACAGAGCTGGGTCCGTCTGACAAAGCCACACACAGGACCCCCTGTCCAGTGCCCTCCTGGGATGAGGAGGGGCGGGGGGTCCAGGCTGTCACTGGCCTCCAGTGCCTGCCCCTCTCCCTCTCGTGCTGAGCCGATGTCCCCAGCAGAGGCGATAGCACTGGCCCTCATCCTCAGCGGGGCCTCCCGGCCCATCCAGGAGCCCTCTGCGCTGCCCCTCGAGGGTCCACAGGGCACTGGCTTGGCAACGTTGAGCAGGCAGGAAGCCAGAGGAGGAAAGGGCCTCCAGCACTTCCCCCAACAAGCCTGGTGAGTGACCCCCCAAGCCAGCGCACCTCAGCATCTGAGAGTCCAGGCTGCAGACCCCTCTGCTCTGCCCCCGCCCCCACCCCCACCCCTACCCTGTGGCAGCACCAGGCTGCCCTTGGTCTGTCTCTGAATGGCTCTTACCTAGAACGCTTGGAAGCAACCTCTGTGAACAGCTTGGCTTGGCCTTCTACAGGGCAGAATATTTACTCACATGTTTTCTTATTCATTCATTCATTCATTCCTTTGCTCAACCATCTTTTCTCAGCCTGGCTTGAAGCTGGCCCTGGGGGGCTGGCCGGGGCTGTGCCATTTCCCGCACCTCCCGCCAACATGCAGCACAGGCTGTGCTGGTTGTGCAGCCAGCAGGGTCAGGGGCGACTCCGCAGCTTGTTTGCGGTGGGGATGAATGAGAAAATGTCCATCATAAGCACTCGAGAAAAGTTACCTAACAGCATTATTCTCTTTATTAATATGCAGGGAGGCCAAAGCCCCTGCCCACACTTATTGGTGTGGAAGGGTGTAGCCAGGTGAGGCCAGAGAGCTGAGCGGGAGGAGACAGGACTCAGGGTGAGGGAGGTGACTGTGAACCTTACCCAAGGCCAGGGAGGAAGGGCCTTCCAGAGAGCCCTGTCAACCACTTGCATCATCACCATCATTAACCCTGTGGAGTGTTTACTATTTCAGTAACTCACCAAATTCTCCCAAGCCCTCTATGAGGCCTCTCATTTCAAAGGTGAGGAAATGAAGGCCCAGAGAGGTTCATTAACTTGCCCAAGGTCACACAGCCAGTGAGTGGTAAAATCCCAGTCAAGCTCCAAGTGCCTGTGCACAAGCCGACTGCCCCCTTGAGCCCCCACCTCCACTGTGACAGGGCGCACAGCTCTCCAAGTCCCCTTCCAGTGGCACCTTCTTGAATTGCAGGCTTTGTTGGCGGATGAGTCATCTTCACCTCAAGAAGCCGGTCCCAGCCACTTAATGCTGGAGTCAAACCACAGACCTGTCCTGCCCATCTCTCCTGGAGCTCCCGCCGTGGGCCTCATCACCTGCCTTCCCATGAGCCTGTGCTTCAGGCGGCCCCGTGTTTACGGCCCCAGCCACTGTGATGGCATCCGAGATGGCCTGTCTGCTGACGACATCACAGGGGAAAATGAGTCCAAGGCGCAGCCTGGGAGAGGATGACTTGCAGGAGCAGCTGAGCAGGCAGCTGCCCGACAGTGATAGAATAAGCAAGAGGGAAGTGGAAGCTTGGACAGTGACCTGGGGTCTTAGGTGACATTCAGGTCTGGGTTAGAGTCCCAGCTCTTACACCTGAACAGGTCACTCCGCTTCACTGAGCCTCAGTTTCCCCACCTGACCTGTCAGGGGTGTTGCGGGTATAAATGAGGTACGTCGTGCTCGGCCCATGTCTGCCTGGGTCCCTCCCTTCTGATCTGTGCACGCACCCCAGCTCCTGGCACTGACTTCCCGCACTGCCGCTCCTGCATCCTTCCCCAGACAAGGCCCGGGGCTCCTAGGGCAGAGCCTGGAGAGCCTGCAAGTGCTCTCCTCCACCCTGCTCCGCAGCCCTCAGCTAATGACTGACAGCTGTGACCCGACATCTGGAAGCCCCGCTTCCATCTCAACTCTCTCTGAGATGGAATTTACACCCCTGAGCTCCCTCAGCGTCAGGCTGAGGCCAGGCTTCTCTGGAATCAACTACCAACTCCCAGAAGCAGCCTAAGAATCATGCCTAAATCTTCCCCCTCCCCCTCCCAGAGCTTGAGCCCACCTGGCACTGTCATGTAACACAACCTTTCCTTATCTCAGAAAGCACCTGCAGTAGCTTCTAATGTCTAACTGCTGTCCTTAACACATTGTATACGGGTGGTGAGAATTCTCGTCATTTCTAAAAGGCATTTAAATACCCTGGTACACAACATGTTAAGGAAAGGCCTGCACTTCCTTCCCAAGGGCGCACTACATGTCCACAGTGAAGGAGGAGAGCCAGCAGCATGGGCAAAGCCCGTTTAAAGCATTTTGTTTCAGAAACCAAGCTGCCTTGCGTTTAGCAATTGCTAACACTAGAGAGTTCCCAAATAAGGTGGAAGAAAACTGGGACTGGATGTTGACCAGGAGCCTGCTCTTGGCTTGTCCAGTATTCATTCTCCCCCTTCTTTCTAGGTAACCAGGTGAGCAGCTACAAGTCTACCTTTCCCGCTCCCCTTGCAAATAAGGATGGCTCATGGGACCCGAGCAGAAGTTGTTGGGCAGGACTTCCAGAAAAACTACAGGGAAAAAAAGCACTCTCCAGAGGCCATTTTGTGGCCTTGAGGATGGAGCTGAAGTAAACATGGCAGAGCAGAAGGACAGAGAAATTGTAGGCTCCTGATGAGGGCTAGAACCCCACACCTGTCCTGGGAGTCCCTATGTCTTGACTTGTGAGAGTAGAACCTCTATGCCAAGCCGCTACCTTCTGGGTTTCTGTTCCTTTCAGCTGGATCCAATTCCGAACTGATACAGACCTATAGTTTTGGTCCTCTCCCCATGATTTACAGCTGTCCACACAGCACCTTCGGGAGAATTGGGAAGAGGCTCCTTCAGCCACAAAGGCGCCCGACTTGGAGAATGCAGCGCAGGCTGGACAGACACCACCTTCTCCCTTGGCTGAGCAACGTGCAGGGCACAGCCTGACCTGCTCGTGTAGGTCCTGCCTCTGCTCCCCTCACCAGCAGTGACAACCATTGTCATTTTAGCACATATCCATGCACACCATTTTCTAAACATTTACTTACTACTATATTAATCCTTGTTTACTGATCCTGGACACTGGGCTGAGGGTATTCCAGGGTCAGCATACAAAGTATCATTTCTACCAGAAGGGATCATCCAGTCATCCAGATGATTTGGGGATGATCTAGAATTGTCTGTGGCTTTCTCCCATGTCTGCTCCTGCTGGCGTCACATTTCTGCCTTCTCAGACCCAACTCTCCTATGTCTGTTCCCGTGGCCCGAGCCACGTGCAGCTCCTCACTGGCCCATCACTGCCCATTACTGAGTCCAGGCTTGTCAAGTGCCATCCCAGCCCTCACAGGGCAGAAGCCCAGAGAAGCACACCGTGCAAGCTCCTACACAGACCGTGTGGTTCTTCCATAAATAAGCAGGCCAATAGGAAGCTGTTCTTCTTGCTTTCTGACCAGCAGCAGGGCAAGTACGGGGCATGAACAGCCTTGAAAATATCTCCGCAGATGGAGCTGCTGTAGGGGAGGAAAGGGTCCCTGTCAACAAGCTCTGTCCATCCCAGTTGGCTTCCTGGCTAGGAGGCCAAGAAGACACGCTCTGCCCTGGACCCAGGTCTGGGGTGCCAGCCATGGCAGCATCCTTGTTATTCCCGGCTCCCAGGACTGAGACTCTCAGGGAGCCCATGCCAGGGTGGCCTGCGTGGTCGGAAGCAGATGTTTCTCTCTGTACCCTCTGTGGGCTCAGGAAGACCCCAACCTGCAGGCGGCCCTTTCGGTGGGAGCCAGTCTGTTTTCATTGGCAAAGAGGTTCCAGCTAATGTGACAGGGGAACCCCACCCTCAGGTTAAGTGGTGGGTGGCTGGTCCCCCACTGCTTTGTAACCTGCTCAGGTCAACGCCTGTTTATTGAACCCCTCTTGTATTTCCTTGGTTCAGTTGGCAGAAGTTAAATGTCCGTTGGAGATGCAGCCCAGAGCAATGGTGTCCACTCAGGCCCTCCGGAAAGGCGGTGGCAAGATGGAGTTCGAAAGAAATGCAAGCAGCGTGTCGGGGGTGCCTGCGGTCAGTGACGAGGGAACATTACAGAACCACGACGGCTGGGAGGGGGAAGGGGGAGAACGGGGGAAAAGGTGCAGGGACTGAGAAGCATAACTGGTAGGTACTACATTGACAGGGGGAAGGTAAGAACAGTATAAGAAATGGAGATGCCAAAGAACTTACATGCCTGACCCATGGACATGAACTAAGTGGGGGGATTGCTGGAGGGAATGGCGGGTGTTGGGTGCAGGGGGGCAAGGGGGGAAAATTGGCACTGTACTAGCATAATCAATAAAACATAGATATACAAAAGAGGGAGCATGAGCACGCAGGGGAGGCTCCATGCCACAGTGGAGGAGGCAGGAGGGCAGCAGGGAGCCTCAGCCAGGCCACTGAGCACCCCGTGAGGGGTGCGAGGGCAGACAGTGCACTACAGAGCAACAGAATTCCCGCCTAGGACAGAGATCCAGGGAAACATCTTAAAGGAGGAAAGCATACCCCTTCTCTCCTTTCTTCCTCCTGCTGCTAAGGATATAGACACAGTGGTAAACGAGCCACATGGGTGAGAGAAACACTCTAAGGATGGCCCAGAGGAGCCCGGGTCCCTGGAGGACCGCCTGGAGCCGAGTCGCCATGCCATCCCTGCACCTCTTGCCTCCAGACTGGATACAGGAGAAACGGGTCTCCGCCGTCCGAGCCGCTGTCACATGCAGCTGAACCCAGCTCCTAAATACAAGGACTGCCTTCCTTTTCTCCACAGGACTCTGTTCCACAAATAGTGGCTGGAAAAAGACTTCATCAGCCCACGAGCCCAGCCCTCAGCACAGAAGCTTGATTCAGGGGTGGGGGAGCAGCCAAGGGAGAACTCCTTCTGGGCACATAATGACTTTTTCTGTTGGTAAAATGTGCATAACATCAAGTTTACCCTTTAAATAACTTGACGTGCACAGCTCAGTGGCACTGAGCACATTCACATATTGTGCACCATCACCTCCGTCCGTCTCCATACCTTTCTCATCCTCCCAGACTGAAACTCTGCCATCCCACACTAACTCCACCTTTTTTCTCTATGATTCTGATGCCTCTAGGGACCTCGCGTAAGTGGGATCATACAGTATCTGTCCTTCTGTGTCTGGTTTATTTCATTGAGTATAACATCTTCAAGGTTTGTTCATGTGGTAGCAGATGTAAACATTTTCTTCCTTTTTAAGGAAATATCTTGAGTAATATTCCACTGCGTGCGCAGGCTATCTTTTGTCTGTCCGTTCACCCATCAATAACACTTGTGTTGTTTCCATCCTTTGGCTACTGTGAATGATGCTGTTATGAATGTGTAGTACAAATATCTATTTGAGCCCCTGCTTTCAATTCTTCTTGGTATGTGTGTATATATATATATACATCCAGAAGTGGAATAACTGAGTGACATGTTAGGCAGTTTTCATTGGCAAAGAGGTTCAATGACTTTTCAACCATTTTTTACAATGGCATCTTCACATGAGAGCTATAAACTAAAAAACAAACAAACAAACAAAAGAACAGTGGCAGAGAAGTTCTGTGGCCAAAAGACTCCCAGAGAAGGTACTCAAGATGGGCCTACCAGACTGGGGCAGCACATCAGGCCCCTCTAGGATCCTCCTCTGAGTGCTCAGGAACCCCCTTCCAGTCCTGAGGGCCCAGCTCCACTCCTGTATGGAGGCAGGGAATCCTCCTCTTCTGTTCCATCCTTTCTCCAGCCACACAGCAACCTAGAGCTTAATCTCATTGTAAAAGGCTCTTTTATACAATAAATATGATTGCACACATTTGCACATCCAGGGCCACCCTTTTCATAACTGGCAGGGGCCTGGCTGGGAAGGAGCCAGAGCGTGGGAGACTGCCCCTCACCGCTGGCAGGGGTCAGGCAGTAGGTGATGGGGGCCCAGCCTAGTGTCCAGGTGCACTGGCTCATGGACATAGCCGCCTCTGTCTGTCCACCTAGTGACAAGGCTCCAGGAAAGGAAGTGGATGAATTCCAGGATGGGGCGAGCTCCGGGAAAGAGGGGTTAGGTCAGAAGCTGGGGCTGCAGAGGCATGTCTAGGAGAGCTCCCCTGGCAATGAACATTTGCCACACAGCACAGAGCCTGGCTCTGAGAACCATGGTGACTATATATGGGGTCAGAGTGACAGCAGAGTGGCTTTGTGCTCAGGCCAGGCCAACTGAGACTGCTTTAGTGCTTATAGTCAGATAGGATGTATGTGGGCACAAGGGCTCCAGACTGGGGAATGGGGCAGGGGTTGTAACCCTGGCAACACATTCTTTATGGACTCACTAATGAGACCATTAATGCAACAGATAGTCATTGACACCTACTGTGTGCCCTGTCCTGGCACACAGGTTGCCATGGTGCGTGGATCTATCAAGTTCTGCTCTATCACCTGGACATCCAAAGGCGCTTCCTGAGGACCAGAATGTTCCTGACTGGCTCCTTGGATCTTTGATTTCCCTGGGTTCCAACAACAATAGCCCCCCTGACCCCTCTCTTCTGCCTGCCTGCAGGACCAGGTCTATGTGTGGGCTCTGGGCTGTCCTGCCAATTCCTCCTGCCTGCTCAGCCACTGACTTTTAGAGATAAATATTTTGCTTAGGTTGCCCATTGGTTAAGGATGAGATGGCCCAGTAATTCAAGCCAGCTTCAGGTCTTGAGTTGGCTAGACTTGATGCCATGGTTAATGTTGAAAGCAGTGTAGTAGCTGCCCCTTTGGATGGGCTGTGGAGCTCACGTGACTGACTTTTGCCTGCCCGCTGCCTTCGCAAGGGGATGAGCCAACAGGATCTCTGTCCAGAGGCAACCAGGTGACCACACATGTTAAATCTCAGCTTCTCATTAGCAAGGAACATTCACAAGGAATAACAGCCATGATGTACTTCCCAGGTTGAGGTCAGAGGTAGGAACAGAACAGCTCATGAATGACTTCATCTTGAAGGTGCCTTTCTGCCCTAAGCGGCCCTGGGGCTGTCACCTGGGAAGGGAGGGAGAGGGTGTGGATAGACTGCACTAGCTGGCAGCCTATTCCTCGACAGGCACTCAGTGATGTCCAGAGGCTGCGGTTGCTGCCATCCCCAGCAGCTCTGGCACTGCAGTGCATGCTGGGGCCCCATGCTCTGTGGTGTATCAGGCACCTGTTGTGTGTCAGAGTCAGGGCTGGGTGTGGGGAGCACGGGGAGCACAGGGGCAACCCAGATGCAGCTTCCCCCTGGAGCTGTCCCTGTGGCCTGGGACACCCATAATCCTGGTCACTCTGAGCCCTGCATGCACTACTCACCCTCCCTGTCACGTGCCCCAGAGCCTGTCTCTCAGTGTCCGTCCCACCCCAGAGCAGCTGGGTGAGGACCACAGCCCAGTCCATCTAGCTATTTTGGTCTTTTGGGGCCTAGTTGTGCCACAGGACAGGAAGGAATTCTGTGAGCCCAGCATAAGCCACCCCCCCAAGCGTTTACCCCAAAGGCTGGGCAGCCACATCAGGGCTGGCATGTGGGTGCATGTTGCCCCTCAGAACAACTCTAGTTGCCAGGCATTATGTAGGCGAGGAAACAGAGTCTCGGAGTCCATGACATGCCCAGGTTTCAGAGCAAGTCACCAGCAGGGCCAGGACTTGACCTCCAACCAGTAGGATGCTCAGCCTGGACTGTTTTCCTGGGACAAGGGTGCTTTCCTTCATTGGCGCCCAAGTAGGTCGGTGTCCTGATGTCCAGACTACAATGTGTGGTTGATCAGATGGGCCTCCAGACCCAGGGCTGGGTCCTGCTTCGCAGTTTTGCATGGAGAGCCCTCCAGTCATGGAGCTGCCTGGTGAGGTTTCTGCTGCTGGCCAAAGGTGCGGCAGGCGGGGGCGGGGAGAGATGCCGAGCCCCAGGAGAGCTGGTGTGCGGAGGAGCCTGGGGTGAGAATCAGGGTGCCGTCTGGAGAAACTCTGATGACTCAGGAAGAAATATGAGCAGTTGGTGCTGGAACATTCCAGGAGGTTTGTTCAGCACCAAGGAAGCCAACTAGGGGTCTGCAGTTTTCTGCCAGAAGGTCTGGAGCACAGTGTGGCCAGAAGCTTCCTCTGTGACCCAGGTTTAAGGCGTATTCCTAGAACTTGGTGGGAGTTCAAGACTGGAAGCAGAACAGTGGTAGACAGACTCAGTGGCACAGTGGGAGGGGATGTGGCAGGACTTCAGGTTTCCAGATCTACTTCTCTCCCCACACGTTCACGGGGAAGTCCTAGACTTTTCCAGAATATCAGCCTGTCGGGTCACCTCATGCAGAATCTGGCACATGGCAGGTGTACAATCCAGACTTGTTGAAGGAAGGAAGGACACCATTCCCTGAGAGCTGGCAGGAATAGTGAGACCTGCAGGTGTCAGGCATGGGGCCCCTTGTCAGTGACCCTGGGTGACCACGGTTCTGGTACCTGGTTTCTCTCAGGAGCTTGGCTTGACCACACCCCATCTAAGGCAGTTTGCCTTCTCCAGTGTGAACTCTGCCCCCGCTGAGGGTAGTTACACCTGTTTCAGGATCTGAAGCCACCAGTTTCCATGGGGACAGATGCCAACCACCAAGAGCACCATTTCTCACCGGAATCCCTTTTTTTCCCCCTAGGGAGGACAGTCACGTACCGAGGGTGCTTCAGATTGCCGGAGAATGTCACACGCTCCTTCCCCGACTTTCTGATACAGGCCAATGTGACAGTGGAGACGTGTTCGGGATTTTGTGCCCAGAAAGTAAGAACAATTATAATTCCACCACAGTCCAACGTGTGCGGTGGTCTCAGAGAGGGGGCAGGTGCTGGTGCTGGGTTGCAGACCTCTGTCCGCT
Organism: Furipterus horrens; assembly: GCF_987537825.1. Classification (NCBI taxonomy): domain Eukaryota; kingdom Metazoa; phylum Chordata; class Mammalia; order Chiroptera; family Furipteridae; genus Furipterus; species Furipterus horrens. The sequence goes on from NW_028327176.1 coordinate 84,277,862, forward strand.
CTCGCTTTCAGCATTGGGGGCCCTGCTGCAGACACCTCTGAGGGTGCAGACGTCCCTTTGGTCTCATAGTGGGGGCCCTGCTGCAGACACCCCTGAAGGTACCTGCAGGGAGCCCTTGGCTAAGGCCAGTGATTCCAGGCTGGGTGGGGAATTATCAGCAAAGGTTGTAAAAGCCGAAAGGATCATGCCTTTCTCAATGTGAGTGAGCTCTTGGCATAAGAGTCGGGTGTTAAATTTTAAGACTTAGCTTGGAAACAAGAAGATGCTGGCTTGGGGCTCAGGGACAGCAGATGGATTTTCTGGTGTGTGTGCTGACAGCCTTGGACATGAACTTGACTTCAGGGACTGTAGTCACACGGGCACCTTTGGCTCAGCTTGGGCCAAGGAGTGGAGCGTGACTCTATGCAAGGGCTGGGCTGGGCACCAAAGGCTATGGTCCCCACATCATGTCTTGGGTCTGGGATGGGAACATTGGCCAAGGCCAGAAAGGGCTTGCAAAAGGCAACCCCCAGGAATTGTGAAGTGAGGTTGCTGAGACCAGCGGGCTGTCCAAAGAGCATTAAGGTGTGGGGGTGGAGTCCCGCAGTCTCCAGATTGATCTGGATGCTGCAGGCTGAGGAATGGCCCTCAGTGGCAGTAGGCTGGAGTTTGGGACTGCTGCTATGTGCAGAGCTTCAGTAGCCTTGATGGGACGGTGACACCTCGCAGTGTAACAAAGTGGGGCTGTGAGAGAGGAGGGCCTTGGCGATGATGATGATGATGATGATGATGATAGTTATCAACTGTAGCTAACATATATTAATCATTTATTCCATGCCAGGTACTGTTCCAAGCCCAAACATGTTAACCCATTTACTCCTCATAACAATCCTATGGGATAGTTACTATGATTAGCTGCATTTTGCAGGTGAGGAAACTGAGGCATGGAGAGCTTGAGCATTCTGTCCAAGGTCACACAAACAGTAAGGGGGAGCCAGGATTTGAACTCAGTGTAGCTCCATAGCATGCTGGTAGCTTGAACAGGACAGGAAGTGGGCCTCAGGGAAGGCAGATGTGGGGGACATGAAGAAGCCTGCCCTCCACAGGTACCCCCTCCCAACCCCCGTCCCTGGGAGCTACCTGTCCTCAGCTAATGGCTAACATGCTCTCAGCGCTCTTGAGATGCTTCCCCTGGAGGTGGGTGGAGACAAAGCCTTTCATGGGCACTTTCCCCTTGCACACACAAAGCCTTTAAAGTGTCTCTTGCATGACCAGCACTTCCGAAGCCTCTGCTAAAGATGTCTTAGGCGTCAGGGAATCACTAGACACATGTAGTGAGCCAAGAACAGTTTGTTGATTTGCAGACATCTGGCCTGGGGATCTCTACTCCCCCTACCCCCACCTCGTGGGAGCAGAGCCCCAGATACAGAGAGTAGGGACACCTGCTTCTGTGCACACAAGGAAACAAGCTGCTTCCCAGGGCTGCCTTCACACCTGCAGCTAGAGCAGGTCCCTGGAGAGCACCCCCTGGAGTCAGAGGAGCTCAGCTGGGCCCAGCAGGCTACAGGCCCATGGAGGCGTCCTGTGTGCTGGGCGCAGTGCTAGGGGCCTGCCCACCGGTGCCCTGCTTGAACCCTCCCCACTCCCCCTTAGGGGAGATGCTCTGACCCCCACTTGGTGCAGAGCCAGCGCAGGCTCACACATAGGCATGGAGCTGCTGGCTGTGCAGCCCACTCGTGACGCGTGCCCCTCTGCTCGAGTGCTGCTCCCTCTGTGTGGCATTGCGGGGAGGGGGACCAGTAGGGTGAGCGCAGCAAGGAGGCAACGGGAGAGAGAAGAAACAGGGAAGGCAGGAGACAGACGTCACTGCTGCGTGTGTTTAGTGCTGTGAATTATTTTTAATAGGTAATAGGCTCTCATGGAACACAATAAAAAGATACCCAAGTGCTCAGAGGGGAGAGTCTTCCTCTCCCCTCTCCCCGGTGTTGCACTCGCCTAGCATCTGTCCTTCCTCGGAGGCAGCCTATGGCTCTGACTTCCTGTGTCCACTTTCAGAGAAAATCTATGACTATTCAAGCAGTTGCTTCTTTCTAAGTCATTATTCCTTTACAAACCTCCAGATGGTAACGAGCTACTCACACTACCCTGTACCGCACTCCTTTTCCTGGGCCATCTGTCTTAGCGATTGCTCCCTATTGGCAAGGAAAGTGCTTTCCCAATCTTTTATTCCATTACATGGAGGTCCTATAATTTATTTAACCAATCCCCTGCTGTTTCACATTTAGCTTGTTTCCAGTCTTTTGCTTTTATAAATAAGGCTGCAGTGACTCTCCTTGTGGGTGGCTTGTTTTGTTTCGGTGGATCGGTGAGATGGAGTTCCCAGGAGATGCTGGGTCACAGGCTGTGTGTCCTCGTCGTGTTGGTAGATGTTGCCATATTGCCCTTGGCCAAAGTTACATTATTTTACACCCCCAAGGCGATGTCTGAGAGGGAAACGAGGCGCCCTGCGACTCTTCTTTTAGGGACAGTGCCTTCAAAGCAGCATCCTAGGTAGATAGCCCAGTATTCTGGGGGCGCCTCCTCTGGGGCAGCCCACGAGGGCCCAGGGATTGCTGCCTGTGATTACAGACACACAGCTTTAAGATTTAAAACTCTTCAACTTCTATTTTCAGCCTTCTTCATTCTCACTGGCACCAATCCACGTTGCTGCAATTTCACATCGGCGCTTGTGCCAATGGTACCTGCAGGCGCTTGATCTGTTCTGCAGTTTTGCCCTTTAGCACCTTGAACGTCTCTCCTCGTTGTGTGTTTCAAGGACAAGCTACCTGCTCAGCTCTGGCTAGTGCTGGTGGGAACTGTTGAGGTCAGAGCCGGGAAGAGAGGGCATCCAGGGTGCTCAGACGTGCACTTTGCCCTCAGGGCTTGTTTCTTTTCCTGGCCTCCCCTGTGCTGTGGGCTGGGAGGGCACGTGTTTCCGCCAGTCCCATTGTTTAGATGCTCAGAAGTTTGCAGCTGTGAGGAACAGAGTCATCGTTTCCAGCTGTAATGTGGAAAGCGGGTCTTGGCAGGATGCATTCTGTGAGATGTGGACAAACACCTAGGCTGACACCAATGGGGGGTGGGGGGTGCCAGCAGAGCTCAGACGCGGGGGAGTCCAGGCCCCTACTCATGAGGTAGAGCTCACCCCTGCGGAGGGACTAGGACAGGACCCTGCAGAGCGAAGTCCATGCCTGACGGGGGCGAGGGGGGCTTGGCAGCGGGCTTGGGGAGGAGGACCGCACCTCTATGGAAGGGTTAGATGCGGGGCAGTGTCCACAGGTGGACGAGGCGTGTGCGGGGCAGGTTGTAAGACTAGGCAACCGTTGAGCAGTAAGCGGCTGGTGGAAAACAGCCCACCTTGCCTAGAGTGGAGGGCTGCACCGTGGGGTGGACGGTGGGGTGGGGACAAGCTGCAGTGGGCCTTGGACGCCTGCCTCAAAGTCCAGATGTTTGCCGGTGGGTACGAGGGAGCTACTGATGGTGTGCCCGGCATGACCCTTCACAGCTGCAGGGAGGATGCTGGGAGGGGGAGGGCAGAGGTGTTCTCTGTGGATCCCTTTGTTTTAGGATCTGTCTGTGCATGGAAGGATATTTAGCAGCATTTTTACCCACACTGTCTCCAAACAAGACCAATATCCCCTGCAGGATGAAATTGTCTCCTCCTCCCCAGTCAGAACCACAGCCCTAGAGGGCAGCTTGAATGTGTTGATTCAGCAACGCCCAGCCATGGCCCACATTCCCCATGAGTCTGAATCCTGCTGAACAATTGTCTTTTCAACTCTTTGGTGAGGATGAAGAAGGAAATGCTGCCCCTGAGGTCTGGTGAATGTGACATCAGCTGGAAGTTCAGCTGACCCTGGCCAGCAGTGACCAGCGACCTCTTTGCAGGAATGGTTTTCTCTCTTCTATCCTGGATGCTGAGGGTGGGTGAGAGAGGTGAATTCAGAGATGTCTGGTTGCACTTTCCTGTCTGAAGTACCAAGCACTTTCTCTCCCGAAAGCCCAGCAGCACCGAGGCTGCAGGGCTGACCCAGTGGAAGCTTCGTCTCATCCTAGTTTGGCTGAAAGACAAGCTCAGGTGTTCTGTGATGTGGGAATGGTTACATAAAGCCACAGCCACACAGTGGACTATAATACAGCCACTGAAAATGTTTTCAGAGACTTTTATGATGGAAAATGCTCACAGCAGAATTGTAAATGGGGCAGCACAAAGTCTGGGGCAAGGGGCAAGGGCGGAATTAGGTTTGGCTGGGTCCTGGCCCCCCTTCCCTCCTGCAGCAGCCGATGTGAGAGCTGGGGCTTGGAGACAGGAAGAGAGGAGGCGCTCCCCTTGCAGTGCCCCAATTTTAAGCAACCATCTGGGGTTTATTTGTAGCCCCAAATAAAAATCTCTATTCTTTGCTAGTTAGTTGAAATGGATTTGGGGAGCTCCAAGGGTGTAGTTTGACAGAAAAAGAACATTTTGGGGAATATCAGCATCTTAATGATCTGACTCTCTGCCAGCAAGAGGGACTTGACCAATGTAATGTGTTTTTAAACACAGTAAAATGAACTTGTCTAATTGTCTGTGATCGTAGCAGAGATGGAAGGAAACCTGCTTGGTCTCAGTACTCAAGAACCCATCACCTCCCTCATTTGGACAGGGGTGAGGATGAGGAGGGAGGGGGCAGCTCAGAGATTTACATTGCCACCAATTCCGAATGGGGGGGGTGATTAATTTTGGAAGCCCAATGTTTGTGTGCAGACAAATAGACCATTTGTGGGAGTGTGCAGCCCCACAGTGGGGCTGAGGAGTGAAATCTAATACCATCTGTAAATAGGTTACTACCATGTGAAGCTGTCCCCACCATTACGCCTGTGATCCGAGGTTTTATCTGCCAGCCACAGCAGCGGGTCTACCGAGAAAGGAACCAGAGGGACAGGAAGGAGGCTTTCTTTTTGCCTCTTTTGCCCTCTTTTAAGTTTATAAGTTCTTCATAGAGAATATTAATCTCCTAGATGCCTTCCCATTGACTTTCTTCTAGGGTTTTTTCTCTGGCTATTTAATGGCAGCACTAACCCAGCTGCCTGTGAAATGGAAAAGGGTGTGTTGATCTGCAGCCTGCTTGTTCTCTGCTGGGCGGCCGCGCGGCCTAAATCCGCCTGGGCCCCAATAGGTGCCATCTATCCCGGGAGGCTCATACCTCCATGGGACACGCAATTTCACGCTCTGCCGCGGTTGGGTCTGTAAGAGTCTGGGTTTCGTGACTTGCTGCCTTTACAGTAAGAATTTTTTTTCTTTGCCAACATGCTATACAGTCTAGTCGGCACTTGTTAGGGTGTTGCTTTGGATTTCTTATAACAATTCTATAGCAAACCTGTTGGTATTTTCTGTGTGTCTTTAAAGAACATGTATTGTTTTCTTTGGTGGTGGTGGGGTTACATAGCTCTTATTTTAGAAAATTTTAGAAATTTTTGGAAATGTGGAAATAAAAATAAAACTCACTTGTAACCTTACCACATCAGAGAAAATAACTAATAACATTTTGCACACTTTAGGTCTTTTATTCTAGGGATACACATACACACACACATCTCTCTCTCTCTGGAGAGAGAGAGAGATGAGAGATGGATCTGTTTTTAATAAATTGAATCTGTCCTCGCATTTGTTTCCTTTTCTCACTTAGTGTTTCATGAACTTCCTTTGGCCATACTATGCCCTTCCTGGCTGTAAGGTATTCCATCCTCTACTGTTGGACATTTAGGCTTTTTTATTTTTTATTTTTTATTATAAACAGTACTGACAGGCATGAACATCCTATGGGCAAACCTTTGAGCATGTTCATGCTTGTTTCCTGGGGCTATATTATCAGACACAGAATTGCTGGGGCACAGCGTATATACATTTCCTATGTGCACTTATTACACTTCCAGTATACTTTGAGCGGTGAGTCACCTGGCCTCTCATTCTGAAGATGGTAGGAAGGCAGCTCTAGAGTCATAGGTTTGGCTGGGTCCTGGGTTCATAGCCCTGCTCTGCCTCTTTTTCACTTTGTGATTCTGGCCAATCATGTAGCCCTGAGCCTTTGCGTCCTCATGCGCTGAGCAGGGTTGGCGATGGTAGAAATGCCTCACCAGACTGTGAGGGGGACTCGGTGACTTTGTGGACATGAAAGAGTTCTGTGATTTGGGTGTCTTTTGTGTAGCGAGTATTCCAGATGATGGGATGATGATCGCTATTATTCAGCTTCCCCTGGCTCCTTTGCTGTGCATGGGGTGTTCGGGAAACTGCCCGAGACCAGGGTCTATCCCTGTTCCTTGTCAGCAGAAATCCAGGTGACTTGGGATCCCGAACATTTGGTGGTTCTGAGCCAGAGTCTTTAATGGACTCTTCTTTCTGATGCGTGTTTGGCTTTGACAGGAGGGTGTTGCATGGAGAGGGCTTAGTGGGTCTACTGTCTGGTGCTCAGTGTCTGCAGAGAGCCACTGCCCGAGGGAACATCCCATGGAGGCCCCTGGAGACACTGACATTTGCCCCAAAGAATCTTGGAGAAGCTTCTGGACACATGCAAGTGGACTATGAGCCAGCTCTTCTTATGGAGAAGGCCCTGCCCCCACCCCACTGCTTTGCCCTCCTGCAGACTCAGGCCAACCAGGTGGCCGAGTGTCTCCCCTCTGACAGGCACCTCACAGGTATTTCACTCCATCCTCAAATCCCCCTTACAGATGCGGAAATCGAAACTCAGTCCATCTTCCCTGAATCTCACACCTGCTGACTCCAAAGCCTATAATCATTAAGCTACGCCCCTATCATAGGTGATAAAACCAAGGCTCAGAGAGGCTCTGTATCTTGTCAACACCCCTGTAAGCTGACACCAAACCTCGGTCTGGCCACCCTCCTCCCCGAAGCCGCCTCTCCAAACCACACAACGCCCCGCTCTGCAGTCAGACCCCAGGCTCTCAATCACAGTTCCAGTTGACGGGTTTTCCTTCAATTTGACGTTTGCCCGAAAGCACCAAAAGCAAAGCTGGGCCCCTCATCGCCTGCACGCAACCACCTTGGAGAACGTCTTCATTCCCTTTTCGTGTCTTGAATGTCAGACTTGCCTCTGGAGTGAAGGGAACTGCCTTGGAGGAAAAGACTGGTCAAAACTAACCTCTAGTTGATGGAATCTGCTAGTTTTCAGATTTCATAAAAAAATCCCTGCATTCATGCGTTCACATCCAAGGAGTTGAGTGTGGGGTGTGCCGAAGCCATGGACTGGACTCCAGGAAGCTGGCTTGTTCCACTCCCCCAATGGTCTGAGCTCCGGGGCTGCTCACTGCCTGTCTCCAGGCCTCAGTTTCCCTTCTGAAACTTGAAGTTCTGATCTCTGAAGTTTCTGGAATTCTGTGTAAGCATGGAGATCCCAAGAAAGGTCTCAAGGAGGAATGAAGAGGGAGGAGATGAGACCCAGATGGGCCAGTTTGTAGAGGGGCCCTATTTGCGGCCTTACTCCCTGCCCATTGGAATGGCCATTCCTTGACCCCTTGGCCACTACCAAGCCTTTGCACATGGATCCCTACCACCCAGAGAGCACAGCTCAGCTGTATCATGATCTGGCTCCAGGCTGGACACCCAGGCTGGGGCTGGAGGGGAAGTGTCAGGATTAGGATGTGTTTCCACCCTGCTTTCCAACACAGGCTTGGTGGCTCCCTCTTTAACCCTTTGTCTATTGTACTGAAATGCTTCCACATCTGTGTTTGGGCTTCTGTCCTTTTTCTGCCTTGCTTTTTCTAATCATTTTCTCCTTTCTCTCTGTTTTCTCTCTCTCTCTCACTGAAGTCTGGGTTGGGGGAAGGAGTGGATAAGTTGGCAGAGAGATAAGATTCATCAATATTTAATTTTTATGGAAATCATGTCCTAGAAATCCTCAAGGGGCTGAAAATTGTTCTATGTTTTCAGAATCCAGTGATGTCGCTGAAGTGGTTATGTTGTAAATAGAACCACATTACTGTCTGCAGCTCTCCCGTTCCTCTGCAAATACCCAGAAAGTTGACAGTTTAATCCACTCAAGGAAGTGAAAAAGTTCAGGTCACTGGTGGGGGGCAGCCTGTCCTTAGCCCTGGGATGTAGGACTGTGAGGCCTCAGCATTGGCAGCAGCATTACAGCCAGGGAGGGAGACAGAGCCAGGTGCCCTTAGTAGAGCTACCGTGGTGGTGAAGTCTTCTCTGAACAGGAATCCCAGGAGAACCGAGCCCTCTGCGGTCCCTGATGTTGGGGAAGGTTTGCTTAGATACTGCAGCTTTCTTCTCCTCCCTCATACCCTGGGAAAAAGTGACCAACAGAAGGTTCATGCCCATGTCCATTGCCAGTTGAGGGGAATTGGGATCTGTAAAGGAATTCATTCATTCGTTCATCCATTTGTTCATTGGTTTGCCCATCAAGCATTGATTAAGCATCCGCCACGCTCTGGAGAATGCAGCAAAGCTCACCAGACACACAGAGATCCCTGTGTAAGTTCTCAGTACAGTGGCAAGCAATGAACAAGTCAGTAAGTTGCATGTTGGCTGCTGACAAGTTATGTGGAGGAAAAATGAAGCAGGAACCTTAGGTATTAACCTATGAGAAATGAAAATATTTATTGATTGGAGGTCTTGTCCATGAAGCATTCATAGCAACTTTATTCGTAACAGGTAGAAACCAGAAATAGCCCATGTGTCCCTCAAGTGTATGAATTAACAAACTGGTACATCCACACACAGGATAATAACAATAAAAAGGAACAATCTACTAACAGATAAAACGACATGGGTGGATTTAACAAATGTGTTTCTGAATGAAAGAAGGCAGACACACAAAAATAGACATTGGGTGACTCTATTTATAGGACGTTCTAGAATAGACGAAATGATCTGTGGTGATAGAAATCAGGATAGCAGTTGCTTTGAGGGAGGGAGGGCTGACTGGGAAGGGTTGGAGGAACCTGGTGTGAGGGAAATGCAGTGTGTCTTCATTCATCAAGACTGGCTGAATGGCACACTTAGGGTCAGTGTCTTTCATTGCTGTTACACTTCAATGAAACAAAATTAGAAAGCACAGCCAGGGAATAAATAGGGTTCATTGGGGTGGTTGGAGGAGTGTTACAGCTTGAAATAGAGAAGCTAGAGAAAGCCTCATGGCTGAAAAAAGTGAAGGAGAAAGCCATGAGGGTTTCTGGGGAAAGAACACTCATTCTAGGCAGAAAGAACAGCAAGTGCAAAGGCCCTGAGGTTGGTATGAGACTACAGTGACCAGGACCCGAAAGAAAGCTAGTGTGTTAGTTTACCATGGCTGCTGTCACAAAGTACTGCAGACTGATGGGTGACTTAAACAACAGAAATGTATTTCCTTACAGTTCTGAAAGCCAAAGTCTGAGATCAAGGTGTAGGCAGGGTTGGTTCCTTCTGTCTTGGGCTTGTGGATGGCACCTTGTCCCTCTGTCTTCATGTGGTTGTCCCTTGGTCTGTGTGTATTTGTGTTCTAATCTCTTCTAATAACCACACCAGTCGGATTGTGTGGGGGCCTACCCTAATGGCCCCACTTAAACGTAAGTACTTCTTTAAAGACCTTATCTCTAAATGCAGTCACTTCTGAGGTATAGGGGTTAGGATTTCAACATATGAAATTTAGGGAACACAGTTCAGCCCACAACAGCCAGTGACACAGTCAGGCGGCTGCGTGTTCTCCCCCATTGCTGCCTTGGGGGCCCCAGCTGCTGGTTTCTGCTTGCTGCGATGCAGGTGTTGGTCTGGGACAAGGTGACAGGATGGCTTTGTGGAAGAGGATGGATGGTGATGGTGGAGGCCGGAGGCTACGATTCGCTAACTCCCGTCAGCAGAGCTTCCAGAAAGCCAGTGGTGCTCTGATTGAGGGTCAGGCCTCAGATTTCACTTTCTATGCAGCAATGGCCTGGCGGCCCTGGGTGGTTGGAGTCTAGCTGGACATGCTGACAGGGTTTATCAGCCTTTGTCCACTCACTGCCAAGTCCAGTTGCCTCGGCTCTGCACTGTGACAGTGGGCCTGGCTGCTCATGCTGGACTGTCACTGCTGCTGACACTGAGGGCAGCTGTGGTTGGAGGTGTGGCAGGTCCCAAAGTTAGAGCCTCGCTGTGGCCACTGAGTCGTCACAGCAATTCCTTTCAGTTTGTGCCTGATCAAGACTAAAGGGCCACAAGTGCCAAGTGGGGGAGGGCCTTCTGATCTTTGCTTGGTCCTGAGCATTTGGGGCCTTGGCGGAGGAGCCAAAGTGAGGAGCTCAAGGAAGCAAACTCGTGGTACTCTGAGTGTCAGTGGTCTGGGGCCCACCTCCAGCAGAGTCAAAGGCCTTAGGACATAAAAATATTGGAGCACCTACTATGTGCTGGACACTGGGCGGGGTCCTTCTCGTGCATTCTCCCAGCATCCTGTGAGGTGGATATCATTACCCCCATGTCACAGATGAGAAAATCGAGGTTCAGAAGGGCAGTTACTTGCCAAGGTCACACAGATACCGAATCATGACACCGGAACTTGAGTCCAGGTCTTATGGATTATGAGCCTGGTGCTTTCTCTACGACATGGTGCTTCCTCCCTCTGACGTAAAAGTCCATGGACACCCACACAGCTGCTCACCCCCAGCCCCACCCCCACCCCCACCCCGGTTCCAGCCTCTCCCAGGAAGGGCTTGCGGACAGCGTGCCAGTCTCACTGCCCTCAGGGTGGGCCAGGGGAAGCTAGTGAGAAACAACACCCTCCAGCTCTTCCAGGCAGGCAGATTCATGGAATGTGTCCATCTTACAGATGGAAAAACTAAGGTTCCAAAGGGGACGTGACTTGCTTGTGGTCGCGTAGAATGTTGTCAGGGTTTTTCCAATGCAAAACGAAGCTCGGAGCTCTGGAAGCAGCGAGTGCAGCAAGACAGTGTTTGTGTGGGTAGGGGGGCAGGTGTGTAATGTGACAGCAGGGAAAGCGTCTGCCCCCCTCCCCCCAGTCCCTTAAGTGGCACCTCAGCTTGGAGAGACAGACGGTGGACCTGGGCCCTGGTGAAAGCCCTGGCAGAGGCGAAGCTGCCCCTCAGCCTTGACGAAGGACGAGGGACGCAGGGAGAGGCTCCCACCGGGGAGAGCATCCGCCTGTGCCTGGAACAGCAGCCCTGCATGGGGGCAGCGCCCCCAGCACCTCCTCCCCTCCCTGCTGAAGCCTGTCCCCGCCCCCAGGCTCTGCCTCGCCCGCCCGCCCTTGGCTGGGACCCCACCTCCATTGTCTTCTCTGAGATCCTCCGCCAGGCGTTGCCAGCACCCCCCACACCCCCACACCCCCCGACCCCCGCTCAGAAGCCCCTATTGATTTGCTTTTATTTATTTCCTTATTTATGAGATTTCGCCGTGGGCAAAAAATAAAGAGTTTTGCGCAGCGCTTCCTTTCGCTGCGATGTCTTCTCCGCCCACAGCCTCCCTCCCGCGGGCACGCCCACTCCTGCCTCCTCTGCTCTCTGCACACTCCAGCCGGCTCGGGTGTCCTGTGTTCAAGACGCGGAGATGAAGTGTGTCTGCGGGGCCAACCTAGTGCCCGGGGCACAGTAGCTGCTCAAAAAATAGCTGTGAGAGAGGTGGGCAGGGAATGTCTGAGGGAAGCCGAGGATGACCTACTCTTGCGTGCGAGCCCTGAGTGGGTGCCCAGCGCGGTGCCCAGCAGTGAGGGCCCTTCTCATCTAGTCCACGTAAGAAATGTGCAAGGTGGATTGGGTTACCTTTGTTCAATGGTGAAGTTCAGAGAGGTTCAGCACCTTGCCCAAGGATACCCAGCCCAGGGACCCAAATTCACATCCAGGCCTTCCAGATGCCCTCACCCCTGCTGTCTTCATCTTCGTATAGGGAGCCCTCCTCAGGGGAGCAAGAAACCGCGTAAAAGACCACCAGGAGCGGGCTTGGCGAGTCCCGGCAGGACCCCTTCATTCTCAGGAAGCTCCCCCTGGGCTCAGTGCCCTGGCGGATTGAGTCTGCTCCCACTCACCCTTCCTGTCATGGAAAGATGGATGTGTGTGATCTGTCCTTGGCCCTGAACCCCACCCTGCGGGCACTTCAGGTGTAAGCGTAGGGAAGGGTCTCTTCCCAGGGAGAGCTAGCGGGAATTCCAGAAGTTACTCAGGGCTCTCAGTCTGTTGGTTAAACACATGGCATGTGGAGCCCTAACTGCTCCATGTGGGCTTATCTGACCCACACATGCATGTTCTTGAGTGGATCCCACTGTCCAGAGGGCCCGCTGACAACTTCCGAGTCCAGTTCCAGGCTCTGCTCCCTGCCGTCCACACGTGCCTCGCCCTCCATCATAGCTCCGCTCTCACTGTGCTGTGACTGTTGACTTGTCACCGGCCAGCTGAGGGCTACAGGGGGGCAGAAGTCACATCTCATGGAGTTGGTCTCCCTGGGCTTGGGCACAGAGCCTGGAGCTGGAAGGACAGATGGACATCCCTGTGGATCCCCTGTAGTTGGCAATACACCCACGTGTTCATCCTGCACCTGAGCTGCAGGAGGTGTGGCCCTTGCATTCCCCGAAAATACTTCTCTTTCTCTCCTTGTCTGGCAGGAGTTCCCCTTGGCCGTTCTCAGAGGCTGGGAGTGCTACTGCGCTTACCTCACCCCCCAATTTAACCTGCGAGATGCAGTGGACAACTCGCGCTGTGGCCAGGACCCTGAGGCCCAGAGGCTGGCAGAGTACTGAGAGGTCTACCAGACCCCCTGTGCAAGGTGAGCACCCCTCCCCCACCTAGAGGTGCACAGGGCGTGAAGGGCCCTCCTCCCTGTGCCTGCCTCTGGTTGTGGCATTTGGCCTGGGGGATTGGGAATGCTGCCCATGGCTGAGTGTGCAGCCCTGGGGAAAGAAGGGCATCTGTGTAAAAACCCTGGCACCTTCGTGGGTGGTCTTACCTTGGGATAATGGGATGGAGGGGTCCTCCACCATCCCTGGAGCCGGGACACGGATGCAGGGCTCAGTTTAAAGAGCACCTGACCTCTACCTTCATCTCTCTGTGGTGAAGGTGTTCTGAGGAAGAAGGGAAGAACAGAGAGGCGGGCCCAGAGGGATCACCATGGCAAGGTGGTGGCGTTGGGTGACATGGGAGCTCAGTGGCCACAGGGGCCTCAGAAGCTTCCATGAGCCAGCCCAGGACCTGGAAACTGTAAGGCTCCTGGGCTATGATGTGTGAGCTTCCAGTCTGCTGCAGCTGACCTTAGGGGCTGATGGAGGAAGATCAGACAGGGGGGATGCTGCTGCCTTTATAGAGCACCTACTGTGTGTGACCCAGCACAGCCCGAGCTTTGGGCTTTCACATGATTTCATGTAGCCCTGGGGGGAAGGAAGAGCAGGCTCAGAGAGATTGCTTGCCTGAAATTAGTCCAGCTGGCTTGTTGCTGGCTATACCCGGGTGTGGGACATCGGTCAGCCCAGCCATGACCCCAGATACCTCCTCTGGAATCATCTCTGCTGTGCTGGTAGCCATGACACTGGCCATGGAGACAAGCAGGGGCTGAGGGTCCACAGGGTGCCCATTTGTACCACGCTCTTGCATAGGCTTTGGAGACCCCACTGTCATTGGGGTTTTCTCTGGCCAGCCACAGAGCTGTGCGGCCCTTCCCCTCTCTGGGCCTCAGTTCACACTGCTATTAAGTGGGAGTCTCCATCAGCAGTTTCTGCCTAGGAGTCTGGGGGCGAGTCTGTGAGTCACTGTGGGGGTGAGTAACCCTGAGACGACGTCTGGCTTTCAGACACTCGGTGCACAGACAGACGGTTCCTGCCCGCCAAGTCCAAAGTGTTTGTGGCTTTGTCGAGCTTCCCGGGAGCCGGGAACACCTGGGCCCGGCACCTCATCGAGCACGCCACCGGCTTCTACACAGGGAGCTATTACTTCGACGGAACTCTCTACAACAAAGGTGAGTGGGGCTGCAGAGAGTGGGGCAAGGCAGCTCCGTGGCCAGACGGGCCACTCGGAGCGCCGGAGCAGGGCTTCACACTCTGCGGTGCATGTCAGCATCTCCCGGGGGACTTGTTAAATTCAGCAGGTTGCTGGGCCGGACCCTCGGAGAGTCTGGTTCAGCTGATCTGACATGGAGACTAGGAACTGCCGTTGGTGACAGACTCCTGCGTGATGATGCGGCCAGGCCCAGGACCACACGTGGAATGAAAATTCATGAGATGTATTCTGGATTCAAAGTAGCTTGTATCCCTCTCTAGAAACATTTCTTGGATTTCTCTTACCTTTCAGAACCCTCAATAATTAGGTGGGACTATATCTGCTCATTCCTTTGGGGTAGGGGAGGGACAAGGTGTAGCTTATCAAAATGCTATTTTTAAAAAACAGGTCCAAAAATCTTCAAGAGTTTTATGATTTCTAATCTTGTAGAAACAAGAGGCCTTATTAGGTCAAGTAAGTGGCCTAATCTTAAGGACTAAGAACCTCAGGTAAGTCAAGTGGCACTTAAATTTGGTGAAACACATTTCTCTGTTGACAAGTGTTGCAACAGCTGGTCTTCTTCACTACACTTGGGCTTAGGAAAAGGATACTCTCAGTAACATCCTAGAGAAAACAGAAACTTCCTGAGCTTGGCAGTGGCTTCAGGAATCGCCCCCAGCAACCTTGGTCTGGCTGGGGGAAAGCCAACATTGTTCATCTAACCCAGACCCATTGTCCTGGGACACCTGCAGGTGGAACGGCCAGGGAAAGCGTGAGGTCCTACCACTCTGGCCTAGTCCCCTGGGAAGCAGCCACTGTGTGCAGGCTGCAGTCACCCACCTTGTTCATCTAGAAGCCTGTGCCTTTCTGATAGAGCTGGTTAGTTTGGTCCACAAATGGCTACGTGGCCAGCAGTTCACATAGCCACGTACAAGGGTTGGGTGGCACAGCTGCAAAATGGCTCTAGGGACATCAGCACGTCTCTGAGCCTTACGGGGCCAGTCGGATGTGGCCGCTTGCCTCAGAGCACCTACAGAGCAATGACACGCGCAGATGTGAAATTCCCAAGGCAACTCCAGTGCCAAAATGCCAAGCCTGTCCTGGGTGAGTGTGTTTGGAGTTACAAGGGAAAGTGGCCGCTGCTGAAATAGGCTGAAGGAGCAGGAAAGGTGCCCTGGGTCTCAGGTGTCAAAGACCAGATCTCACGTTGACTCGGTCCATGGTTGGACTCCTCTTTCCTGGAAACTCCCAAGCATTTGACAGAATGAATCAAAGTAAAGACTTTCAGTGTTTGGTCCATAGCAGAGATGAGCTTGAAACCTTTTGAGTTTCAGTAGGAGATCCCAGACTTCCAGATCCAAAAGAGGCATGAGAATTTCCAGGCATTTGTAGATACAAATGCTTCCCAGACATTCTTGGAAGGGGCAGGGGCTTACTGATGTTTCAGAGAGCCCAAGATAAGCTCATGCACATGTGTGGAGCCTGTCCCCAGAGCTGGCTAGCATAGCTATGCTGGAATATGGTCAGGGGACAAGGTTCAGGGGACATCTTTCCTGGAAGCCTTCTATGCCATCCCACTGCTCCCTCTAAGTAGCCCTCCCTAATCTTCGTTCCCCTATGCCCCTATGCTCTGTAGTATACTTGGGCTATTTCCCTACTGGACTGTAAGCTGAAAAACAGGGTCTGAATCTTGATCCCCAACATAAAGTCCAACAGAGAATGAGCACTCAATAATCATTATTGATAAATATGTGGCTGTGTGTATGAATGGGTAGAGCCTGACCTTCTCAGCCAGAAGTCACTTGGGCTTGAGGCCCAGTACTAGCTCAAGGGACCCAGGAAGAAGGCAGGCCCCCCAGCCCAAAGAGATTGTTCCATGGGAGCAGGGGTCTGTTCATAGAAAGTGGGCCCTGGGTTCTGCAGAGCCGGGCTCCAACGTCGTGGATGAGACCTTGGCCAGACCTGCTCTGGGGTCCCAGGTAGAGAACCTCCATAGATGCAAGGCTGGGGCCCTGTTACAGGATCATGGCATAAGGTCAGAGGGCAGGGTGATAGCTGCTTACAGCCCTTGAGTGTGATGATGGGGGTCCTGCTCCTGCTGTGGGGAGGTGGGTGGAAGCTGGGAGCCTCTCAGGGATACACACAGCCATGTAAAGAGAGGCCTGGCTCTGTTGCCATGGTGCTATGTAATCTTGGGCAAGTCCCACACCCACTCTGAACCTCAGTCTCTTCAACCAGTTACGCCTACAGTGATAGTTGACTCACAGGAGTATTGGCGATGTTTATGTGAAATTGCCAAGAAAATGCCCAAACGTATGCATCTCCCATGTTTAGAGATGGGGCGTGGTCAGGCCCTCTGACTCCTGACTCCTGGGGATCTGTAGGAGGTGCCTTACCTCCCTGGTCTAACAGACGCCATCTTTCCCAATTTGTAGATATCTCCTGCCATCTTGGGCAGGGTCAGTCTTGAGAAGGCCACTCCTGTCAACCAGCCATGAGCCCTCCCAGTGCCCTCTGCTCTGCCATCCACGGGCCTCTCTTATGCTCCTATTGTCAGCTTTCCCTCAAGGGTGCAGATTAGCATTCGGATTTGCCCGCTGCCTGCCAGCGGGGTCCCCACCACGCCTTCCTCCAAAGCGGCCGCCTCCTTTCTCTGCGGCAGGGTTTAAGGGCGAGAAGGACCACTGGCGGAGCCGGCGCACCATCTGTGTGAAGACCCACGAGAGTGGTAGGAGGGAGATCGAAATGTTCGACTCCGCCATCCTGCTGATCCGGAACCCGTACCGGTCCCTGGTGGCCGAGTTCAACAGGAAGTGTGCCGGGCACCTGGGCTATGCCGCTGACCGCAACTGGAAGAGCAAAGGTACAGAAGGGGCCAGTGGGCAGGGGCTCACTGCAACTTTATTCATGCAGTCAACCTGCTGACACACACTTGCTGAAACCCTACTGTGTACCAGGCACCAGGCAAGGCACCAGGGGCCCAGGGAGCAGGGTCACGGTCTCTGCCCTCAGGGTACTCACAGTCAGCCTTTAGGCATTAAATTACAGGGGTGCAAGTCCGGGTGGTGAGTGACATGAAATCAAGCCATCAGAAATAAAGCTGTGCTCAGCAGGGTGGGTGGCATGGTGAGGTGCAGGGCCACAGGCCAGGCAGGTTGTGCTTGTGTCCCTGCATGACTTCCCAGTGACTCCAGGCAGGGGGCATCCCTCTGAGCCTCAGTTTCCTCATCTGAAAAACAAGGTGGTCCCCATCTTAGAGGGGCATGTTGAAGATGAGAGAAAACAAATGCTTCCTGTAGCCCAGTTACAGCAACTGTTTTTGTTGGGGTGATTCTTAACATTTGCGTGCTCCGCTCCCCCACCCAAAACAAAACACCTAATTTCTTCATTTGCTGGAAGAGAAATCTCATGAAGTAGGTCATCTGCAGAAGTTTGCAGTTGCCCCTGTCCATGGCTTCACTGTACGTCCTCCCGCCCTGCTGGGCCAGAGCTGAAGCTGGGCTCACGCCCACCAGCCGCAGTGAGCGCCGGCCGGGTGCCACACTCACTCAGATTTACAGGAGGGCCCGCGAGAGCAAGTCTGGCCTGTGTGGCTTCTTCCTCTCAGCAGGAGGCCCAGGAGCTGCCCCCCCCCCCCCCCAGCCCCATGCCTGCTCAGTCCCTGTCACCCACATTAGGTGCACATAGTTGCCAGGGATGAGATCAAGATGAACGAGGGCCATCTCGGAGAGACGCCCTGCCTCAGTCCCCCATCTGTCTTTAATACACAGCCTGGCCCAGCTCTCCCTGGCCAGGTACCCTCCCTAAGGTCAAGGAATTCATAGCACACAAGAGAGAGAACCAGTTCTTGGTACACGCAGTTTGCATTTGTTTTAACTTGATGTGTTTGCTGCGGGGCTGGCAGACTCAGGGTCACATCTTCCTGGCTTAGGACTCTCCAGAGCCCAGCCTGATACTAACCCTATTCACACCAAGTCACAAAGAAGGCCTTTCTCGTAGGCGATTCGGGCAGGTGGGCCCCGGGCGGTGGGTGGTAGAAGGTCCTGGCCACCCTGCTGGGCAGGCCGGGCCCTGACGTGGCACCCCTCCCCTCCCCAGAGTGGCCGGACTTCATCAACAGCTACGCGTCGTGGTGGTCCTCGCACGTCCTGGACTGGCTCAAGTACGGCAAGCGGCTGCTGGTGGTGCACTACGAGGGGCTGCGGCGCATCCTGGTGCCCACGCTGCGGGACATGGTGGCCTTCCTCAACGTGTCCGTGAGCGAGGAGCGGCTGCTCTGCGTGGAGAACAACAAGGAAGGCAGCTTCCGGCGGCACGGCCGGCGCCCGCCTGACCCCGAGCCCTTCACCCCAGAGATGAAGGACTTGATCAACGGCTACATCCGGACGGTGGACAAGGCCCTGCGTGACCACAACTGGGCTGGGCTGCCCAGGGAGTATGTGTCCAGATGATAGGCTGGTGCGCTCTGTCCACCCTGCTGAGAGCCGGGGCTGCGCCAACTCTCAGGTGGCGGCCTCGCTGGGACACACAGCTGCTTGTGCGGCCAGCAGGGAGGCTCGCCCAGTGCTGCCTCCCTCCCGGGCAGGGAGGCCAGACACAAGCCCTTAGCCCACCCCGGTGGACACACACGCCTAGCCAGACACACTTAGACACGCCGCTCCGTGCTCACAGTGCCCGTTTCGACAAGCCCAAAACACCCAGTGGGGCGTGCCAGGCGCTCCCGGACTTGCAAACGCAATCACACACAGATGCCAGGTTGTGTTTCCAGAGGCCGTCAGTCTGTCCATCTCTCACACTTACAGACACACGTTTCCCAGGGCTCTCGGAGGCCCCGGTTTCCTCCTGCAGCCCCAGGCATGGGCATGCTGGTCGGGGTCCGTGACTGAGGGATGCTGGGCCGGGCGGGCATCCCTGCTCTGAGCAGCAAGGACTTGGGCGTGAGGTGGGCTCGCGGACTGTTGCTGCTGGGCCAGCGGCCCTGACATCCTATAAATGTGTGTGGTGTGACCACTGGGCACCACGAACTCCGCCGCCCTGCCTCCCCTTCTCTGTGGGTGGGCTGGCGGCTCCGTGGGCAGAGTGGAGCACCCCTAACGCACACACCGACCTCGGGACCCACCGCAGGCTCTGTGCACCCGCTGCCATCCCTTCCCACATGAGCGCTCCTTGGAGTGGGGCCTCCTGGCCTGGCTTCGTTCTCCAGCTGTCCCCAGGAAAGCTGGGTGAATGCCTCAGATAGAAGGTGGAGGGCGAGGGGACAGTGGGACAGTGGGACAGGGAGGGGGCTGGGCCTCAGGGGAGTACTAGACCCGAGGGCCCATATGCCATCAGGTGGGGACTTGGGATGCGCATGGGGAATCCCAGGAAGGACGGGTCTTGGGGACCACTGCCACTGGCTGCCTGGCCTATCCCGACTGGCCTCTGCTCATTGTGGGTCCCGCCCTTGGGTCATAAGGAAGGGGCACTGCGTCGTCCCTCAACAGCACAAACCCGGACCCTTGGGGGAGAGGCTATGGCTACAGCTTCTGCTTGACCCCTGGTGGCCATGGCCGAGCGCTCTCTGTCCCCCTGTTACCCACCCCACCACTTCCTGTCACCGCCACTCTGCCACGTCACCTGTCCCTATTTCCACTACTCTGTCATTCTTCCCACTCATTCAACCATTTCCTCAACAAAAGGGAAAGGACACCCAAAGGTGCTGAGACCTGCTATGTGCTGGCCTCTGGGAGAAGAAGACCTATATGAAAGGCACCCTTTTCGTACCCACAGGTCATCCTAGTGGGGCCAGGGGAGGGAGGGGTCACCACACATGGAGAGAGAAGCCCAGTAGCAGAGAAGCATGTGTGTGTGCCCGGATCTTTGGGGAATGCACTACAGTAACTTTGACCTGGTCTTGACAAACCTGTAGGAATTATCCCAGCAGAGCAGAGGGGAAGGATAATTAAGGCAAAGAGAACAGCATGTGCAAAGGCTCAGAGGCTTGGAAAACCTGGTGTGTTTTTGCAAGCAGGTGAATGGGGCATGGGGCATGTGTGTCTTTCCAAGTCTGCAGCAGAAGGAGGGCAGTGGGCGGGTGCGGACAGAGGTGGGACCCAGAAGGGGACTCTGTCCTTAACAACCACTCAGTGTTCAGCCTCGGAGGGCAGAAGTGCTGATGCCAATTACCTTCCTGGGTCACCCTTTCCCACACGTCTTGGGCTCAGGAATGAGGCTGTGAAGACCAGGGGCTCAGGTATAGAGGTTGGAATGGACCAGGGAGCTTGGCCCAGGGCAGCCAGAGGCAGGGAGGGCTGTAGAGAGCCTAAGTTGCACACTGATCCTGGGCAGATGAGTCTGAGTTTGGGCAGTCCCTGAGCCCCTCTGCAGCTTGTCCAGGCCTGGGGTAACCCCAGCTGGGCCCATTCATCTGATGTCCCCCTCAGCCTGAGCCAAGATGCATGCATCTCAAGGAGAAAATGGGGCAAGGGGTTTGAGGAAACTGGGCATGGGGACGCCCTGCCCCTCTGCTCCCTGGCCGGTGGTGGGAGCTGGAAGCCACCGCTGGTGGGAGCTGGAAGCCACCGCTGGTGACGGCAGGCGAGGCTAGAGGGTCCAGTGCAGCCACCTTTCCTTGGAGGCAAGCTGCCCCAGCGTTTGGTTTTGCCAATGAGTGGGCTTGAGCATCTGTGCTCCTGGTGGCCTCCCAGTTCTTCCTGGGGTTCCCCCAAACCCACACTGATGCTGAGGCTATTCTAGCCCCTCCCACAGCATCGGCTGACTCAGTTCCAAGCTGGAAACACCAAGGGCTTTGTAAATGTGTATTGGCTCAGCATGGCTCCACAGTCAAGGCTGCAAAGGCCCCCAGGAGGCTGTGTCTCCCAAGTTCTAAGAGCAGTTGAAACCCACCAGGAGTTTCTGCGTTGTCTTGGACACCTGCACCCCAGAGGCAACCCTGAGTCTCAGAGGAGACACAGTCCCACCTGATGGAGCAGAGGGAAGCTGGCCTCCTCCCGAGATTGGCTCCACGGCTGTGGCCCTCATTCCCTGGCTACCCACCCAGATGATATTCAAGTAGAAGACTCAGAAGCCGTGGGAGCTGGAGAAGGCAGAGGTGTGGCTGGAGAGATGGCCAGGACCCCAGCTGAGGCTCAGTGCCCTGGGCTCCCCCCTTGCCCACCCTATGAGCCAGGAGAACAACAGCACGGCCTGTTACTCCTGGTAGATAGGTGGGTACATCCCCAGCTGCAAGATGCTCAGAGACCTCTCCTTCCAGGTGCAGTGTCACCTGCTCCAATGACGCTATAGTTTACCTGCACCTTAGCCAGGCAAGCAGATGAGCAGAATGATGGGGCCAGGGTGCATCTGGGTCACATGGAGTCCCTGTGCTTGGTGAAAGAATTAACACTTGGCAGGTGCTTCTGGATGCTGAGCAAAGAGGGGAGTGAAGAGGGGCAAAGGCCTCCCTGCTGCTGCAGATTCTCAGCAGCCATGGCCCGGGGCCTGCCTCTGCGGGAGAGAGGAGCACAGGAAGGGGGTCTGTCTGTCCTTTGGGGAAAGTGTTTGTGTCCAAGGTAGGTCTTGCCTATAGCTCACAGTTTCTACATAAAGAAGATACTGTTCCCATCAGCCAAGGAGTAAAAGCAGATCAGTATTTAGGGGAGAAATGTGGTAAATGCATCAGGAGCCTATGAACAGTGAAACAGATTCCAACTGTAATAGCAAGGCCATGAAGTTACACAAACCTGTGTTAAATGTAATTTTCATGGACTTCATCTCCTGTTGTAGATCAATTTGGAAAAGCCAAAATATATAATTTTAAGAAGCTAAAACACATTCTGATAATTCCAGTGATGTGGAAATGAGAGAAAAAGAATAGACAGGCTTTCAAACCCTGGGAAGAAAGCTGCTTAATTATGTGAGCATCTTGTAATGAAGTCTTTTGCAGCTAAAATTAGATTTTGAGAGCATGAATATGCAATAATGTTTGCATACCAGAATGCATTTTTTCCCCTTAAAAGTAACAGGAGCTACTTGGTACTTAGAGGCCCCAAGAGGGGAGACGAAAGTTCTGGGGTTGATCTTTGTGGCTGCAAAAATCCCTGGAGCATCGGTTTGTTTTTTCTTTTGACTAGAAACTTGTTGGAGGTATTTGAAATGTGATACCTCCAGTTCATTCAGGTTTAGGGAGAAATTGATTGGTCTGAACCCACATTGATCACCACTCAGTAGTGGGCAAGTTGGCCTGAACAAGTAGAAGTAGAGTAGAAATAATACACGGTCTGTGATTGAAAGGCTAGATTGTGGTCTTATCCCTGCTCTGCTGTGATTGTGGTCTCAGTTTTCCATCCATAAAATGAGGGACATGATGGATGCTGTTGGTTGCATCGCCAGTGTTCATTCCCCCATTTCCTTTCCCAGCAGCCCCTGATTTCTGTTTGGGAATTTTATGATCTGGCTGAACTGACTATCATCATTTCCAGGGGAAAATGCATGACCTAAACTAAGCCAACAGCACATTCCATTTCTCTGGCTACTATGACTGGTTCAGGTACGGTCATGTGACCTAAGGCAATGCAGCCAGAGGGAATTTCAAGATATTTTCTGGGAATGTTGGGTAGAGGCTTTTTTTTATCCAGCTTGCTAGATGTGAAAGAAGAAGTAGGTAATCTTGAGTCTTGATGGTGGCTGTCTTGGGACCATGAAGAAGTTTCACTCTTTCCCTGACTGGTGTGGCTCTGTTGGCTGGGCATCATCCTGCAAAACAAAAGGTCACCAGTTTGATTCCTGGTCAGGGCACATGCCTAGGTTGAGGGTTTGGTCTCCGGTTAGGGCGCATACAAGAGGCAACCGATCGATGTTTCTCTCCCTCTTTCTCCCTCCCTTCTCCTCTCTCTAAAAATAAACAAGTAAAATCTTTAAATAAATAAATAGAAGAACAACTATCAGCCTGAAGTTGACATTATTGAAGGGAAAGTCAAGAGGCAGAACAAAGCCATGTCCTTGGTGACATTGTTTAAGTATAGCATCAAGCTTTGCCTGCAATTGGCCCTACTTCTGGACATTTCTGGCCCATGAGCCAATAAATTCCTTTTATTGTTTAAGTTGGGTTGAGTTGGGTTTTTGTCACTTACAGCCCAGAGCAGTATCCAAAGGGCTTGGACTGAAAGCCCCTAGGGTCCTGACATTCTCTGTCTCTGGCTGATGTAGGTAAGGACCAAAACTCAGGTCAGTATGAACTAGTAGAATTAGAAAGTTGCTTTTTACAGGAATGGGGCTGGGTATGAGGCTGTGCTGGTCAGCCAGGACAAGATGCAGTTTTAAGTCATTACACTCTGAAGTCACCTATATAGCCTTAGAAAATTATTCCTCTTGATTGTCCAGACCAGACCATCAATTGGCTCATTTAATCTTTAACCAATATTTTGTTATGATCTCCACTTGACAGATGAGAAGACTAGGACACCAATCCTTAATGATTATAAAGGTAT
Organism: Furipterus horrens; assembly: GCF_987537825.1. NCBI lineage: Eukaryota > Metazoa > Chordata > Mammalia > Chiroptera > Furipteridae > Furipterus > Furipterus horrens. The sequence continues at coordinate 84,301,276 of NW_028327176.1, forward strand.
GGCCCTGTTGCATTTACCATAATTCTTCATGAAGAAAATGATGTGGTCTTGGAAGGAATTCTTTGATAAGCTATTTGAATTGAAGGTGAGATATCCTTCAAGAGACATTTTTGAGTAACAACTGATGGATAGTAAGCTGCCTTTTAAGGAGGGGAGGTATGGTTAATCATACAGCTTTGGGTTTGCTGAGTGGGACATGCAAGCCTGGGGCAGGGCAGAATTGCTGCCATTGGAGGAGAGGTGAGGTGATAAACTGAGAGTTCCCCTTGTCTGTCCTCCCCTCATTAGCCCTGCTGTGTGATAAAAATGAGCAGAACAGAGGGCGTTATGGTCCCTATATTCGGACTTTTCTTTGGATGCCAACTCTAATGCAGTATGCCAGGATGGAGGTCTGTAAAACCAGCAGAGAAAGCCAAGTATCCCAGGTAACTGATGTGAGTATATTTGCCCTCAGTGCTCCCTTTTGTGAGAGAAGATAGATATGGATGCCTCCTCGGAACTCTTACATGCAAAACATTGCAGAAATGTGGTCCCCTGCCAAGGGATACATGAGCAGGTCCATCCTAAGTAACAAGCACAATTGCTTATATAAAATGAAGAATCTTATTAGCAACAAAAATAAAAACAATTCCAGTTGGTGCTATAAGCATAAGCATGAGCTGAATGAATTAACTTTCCAAGATGTCTACAGTACCTGAGACGTTTTTAGATTCAGACATCAGCAGTGACAGATACACAGCTTGATGGTGTGGCCAATGGTGATGATTCATAACACAAACAGTGTTGCTACAAGTCATGAAGTTTGTCAAACATCATTCCACATATGCCTCAATGAAGTGGACATTATCATTTCCATGGGGGTGGGGGGCGGCAGTGGTAGAAATTTAGTTTCTGAGAATGTTGCCCAAACTTCAAATCCTTTACTGTACAGATGAGAAAAATGAGCCTCACAATGGAAAGGGGTTTCCCCCGAGGTCATCCCCTGAGGAATGAGCAGTGGAGATAGGGCTGGAAAGAGGGCTCTTCCACGAAACCACCTGATTACCCCCGTGTTACATTCCTGTAACTCCTCAAGAAATTGCTGGAAATGAGGCAAGTGTGCCATTAGGCTCATTTGAAAGTGACCCCATTAATTTTACTGCTAATACTTTTGGTGGGCACTTGAGTTCAATTTTAAGAGCCATTTATCAAGCATCCCCAGTACTTAAAAGTTTGCTCAGGTGATGCAGACCTTTCCACAGGAGTGCAGTCAGAGAGATGGACCATAACTTGCCATAAGAAAGGAGTCTAGGGTTTTCATCCCGAGTCACAAACATCCCAGACAGCAGAAAAGCCCTGTTCCCAAATGCTAGTCACATACAGGCGTCTTTGGTGGGCCTGAGCCGAGCAGTGTGCATGCATTTATGAGTACATGTGCATGCAGGTGTGAGCTCCAGCTGCAGACAGACAAGTGTCCCTTGGAACCCCATGCCAGTCTATCTGAGCATTACAAGTGACAAGAGCCTGGTCACCTGACTTTGGCATCAACTCACACAGGTAACTCTTCCTCCCTCAGGCAGAGCTACTGCATCCAGACAATACGGCAATACAGGCCCACTTTGGAAGGCAGGGCACACATTCAGCATGTCTGGGAGGATGCCTGGGAATGCAGAGTGGAGGTACCAGGTACATATACGTCCCTCTCTACCCAGCCTCCAGCCATCCGCATTGTACCATCAGACACACCAAAGGTTGAGATCACAACTCACCAGAATTAGTGATTAGTTTTCTATTGCTGCGTAACAAATTACCACAAACTGAGCAGCTAAAAACAACACATATTTCATCTCACAGCTTCTGGAGGTAAGGAGTCTGGGCACACTCAGATGGATCCTCTGCTTCAGGATCTCACTGGACTACAGTCAAGGTGTTAGCCAGGTGTTAGCCAAGCTATGTTCTCATCTGGAAGTTTGACTGGGGAAGCATCCATGCCCAATTCACTCAGATTGTTGGCAGAATTAAGTCACTTGTGGTTATGGGATTGAGGCTCTCAGTCTCACCTGCCCCTCCACAGTTCTTAATAAGGGGGCCTCTCATTGGCAGTTCACAACACAGCTGTTGGCTTCTTCGAGGCTGGCTGCAGGGTGAGGTAGAGCCTTCTATACATTGCACATCTCTTCACCTTTGCTATAGCCTGGATAGAAGAAGCAAGCCACAGACCCTACCCACACTCAAGGGTAGGAGATATACAAGGACGTGAACGCCAGGAATTGGGGACCATAGGGGACCATCTTTAGGTCTGTTCATCACAATACCAATATGGAAAAAGTCCAGAAATGAATACATTCCTTATGGTCGGTAGAGCACTGCTGACCACTGGATTACATTGAATGTAGTGGGTGTTCTGAAAAGTCATCCAGGAGGATTAGGTCTAATGTCCCTAATCCACTACCTAGACATTAATACTCATTAGGAATATTCCCAACTCCTACTGGCCACCTCTATACTCACTTCTATTTTATCTCCACACTTAGTGGGACTTTCCTTGTCTGGACTTCTTTTGTTAATTTTAGGACATTATTAACTATTCTTGATTTGAGTATTGCCACCTTTTTCTTTCTCTGATCCATCATTCTGGCATTCCTTCAAACTGACATCGGAATTCGAAAATCTAGGTTCCACAGCTCAGCTCTTTTTCCATACTTTCTGTCTCTCAATCCCACTGTGCTGGGTCTGGGAGAATTCTTCACTTTGAGAATCAAAACTAATAAGTTGCTTTTCACTGTGTGCATTCTTCTCTTCAATCAACCTGTTGATTTCTAAATGTAAATATGTTTTTTATTCCTGAGATGGCTAAGTGATTAAAACTTGTTTTATTGATGATTCCTCTTCACTGCTGAGGGTAGTAAACATACATATGTAAATGTTCTCGAACGATTACTCCATTAATTCTGTTTTCTTGGGCATGAGTTTTTCCATTTGTCGATTTTGCTGTCTGTTTCATGGTTTGGGTTTCCATCAAAATTTTAGCAATTGTGTGTCCATAAAAGGGGGAGAGAATTGCACACGGAGCAACCATCCTGGCTGTCCCAGGTTTGATACCTCGGCTCATGGCTACGTAAATGACCCCAGGTCACCTCCAGCCCTTCAATTCCAGTTCTTAGTGGGAGCACCCATCTTTCTGAGGCACAGCTCCCAGCAAGGACCTGGGTGCCAATTTCCTTATCTTTCCGTTTTCTGCCTTTCATCGTTTGTTCAGTTTGGGATCCACTCTGTTTCTCTTCTTGTTTGCAGGCACAGCTAAGTCATCATATACATTAAATTCAGGGAGGAAAATCCAGAGTGGGAGCTTGCTTAATCTACCAAGATCATGAAGACCAGATTCTTGATCACGAAAACAAAATTTGTCTTTGATCTCTTCAGGTGACCTAAAAGCATCACAAAAAAACAAAACAAAACAAAAATACTGACTTGGAGTGAAAGACCCGAATTTCATTCTAGAAGCATAGTTTGCTCACTATGTGACTTTTGACAAGTGTCTTCCTCTCTCTGAATATCAATTTCTTCATTAAAATAACAAAGTGCTTGAAATAAAAATTGTCTAAGGCGTCACCCAGCTCCGGCATTGTGAATTCTGTTTATCGCATCTGCGTAAGTGGGTGAAAAGAAACAGTCTCCATCCCCGCTCAAAGCACAGGCCCTCGCTGACATATTATATGAGACTGAACTTCACTTGAGAAGCCAGCCTTTGTCCAGCCTCCCCCCCAAAATAAAACACCCTTGAATAATTTTTGTTCATTTGTTCCGTTCTGCATTTTCAAAATTTTGATGAACAATTCACCAACATTTTTCATAACTTGAAAACTATATTCACATATTTCCTTCACTAGATTTTAAATCATTGGAGGCAGAGACAGTATTGTAGTTGGTATTCATCTCTGTGAGCTCTGCCTCTAGCACAGAGCAGGTAAGCAGGAGGCAAAGGAAGTATCAGTGAATGGGAAGGAGGGATGTGTGAAGGCCCTAAATCACCTGGCTTTTAACGTTTTCAGGAAAATAAAACACCTTCCTCAAGTATAATATCTTGCTTTTCTTATCTGTGAGTTGAGAGGGTGTTGCTGAGTTTTTCCCTGTTGAGAAGCTTGGGAACTGAGTTCAGCCATAACTGTTTAGTGCTACAGGTTAAAAAAACAGACAAAAAAAAAAAGGTAAGGAAATATGGCAACCCCCAAATCCCCCCGGGGGTGGTTTTGAACTGCTGTACCGGCTCCTGGTCACCCGTCCGTTCCTGACTCTTGGAGAAGGACAGGAAAAGGATCGGCAGGATCCTCCTCCAAAGCCCTGTTCATGGATGCTCAGGAAGGTGGTCTAATGGTGTGAGCTTCCCCTTTGCTCCACACGGGAGCCTCCACTGCGGGCGGCCTCCGTTCTTGTCCGCCCTGGGGCAGGTGGGCTTCACCTCCTCACCTCTGAAGCTCGTTCCCTAAAGATAATCATTACTGTAGCAAAGCATTTTTGCTTCTAAATCAAAAACCTCCCTTCTCTTTTATGCCCCAACGGGAACCCCAGAGACCTCTGCTCCGTTTTCTTCTGCGAGCGCCAGAGGAGGGCTAGAGTGTTTGGATAAGGGGCAGAGAGGAAGGCTGGGGGCTCTTTCCGTGGAGCTGCCCCCGCACCCTGGCTCAGGCAGGGAAGAAGAAAGGTCTCTCTCCCAGCCCCACCTGTGAGGTTAGGGCAGATCTTTTCTCTCCTTGGGATGGGGCAAGGGCGAGAAGTGCAGAGGCAGAGAAAGGAGGGCCTGCTTGCCAGGCAGCCGAGCGCCTCCCACCCGCATCATCACAGACGGAAGCTCACGGCATTAGTTATGTGTCATCATATAAGAAATCACACCCAGCACTGAGGCATCCCTTAAACCCACAACTCACACCAAATGTGCATGAACTCAGAGTTTCTGTGGGTCAGAAACCAGCACAGCTTAACTGGGTCCTCCAGCCCAAGGACTCTCGTGAGGCTCCAATCGAGAAGCTGACCAGAGGCATGGTGACAAGGACAGATGGACCGCGACCAGAGGGGAGAGGGGAGGGGGACAAGGAGGGGGAAGGGCCTAATCAAGGAACATGTACAGATGGCCCATGGACATGGACAACAGGGTGGGGACTGCCTGTGGGAGTGGGGCGTGGGCTGGGAGAGCAATGGGGGGAAAATTGGGACAACTAAAAGAACAACAATTTAAGAAAGGCAAAAGAAGAAGAAGGAGAAGGAGAAGAAGGAGAAGGAGAAGGAGAAGAAGAAGAAGGAAGAGGACGGGGAAGAGGAAGGAGGAGGAGGGGGGGAGGAGGGGGGAAGGAGGAGGGGGAGGACGAGGGGGAGGACGAGGGGGAGGATGAGGGCGAGGAGGAGAGGGAGGAAGAGAAGGAGGAGGAAGAAAGAAGAAGAAGCAGCAGGAGGAGGAAAGAAGCAGCAGCAGACCAGGCTGCAGTCTCACCTGAAGGTTCAGCTGGGAGGGATCACGGCCACGCTCACTCCCCTTGTCACTGACAGCACCCAGGTCCCAGTGGGCTATGGACTGAGGCCGTCTCCCTAAGGTGTCCCCAGCGTGGCAGCTTTCTCATCAGAGTGAGGGGGGGAAATAAGCTAAAGAGGGTCACCGAGATGGAAGTTACAGTTTTCTGTAACCTAATCTTTCTGTCACATCGCATCACTCTTACTGGATTGTATCTGTGAGAAGCGAGTCACTAGGTTGAGCCCACATCCAGGGGAGAGGATCATACTGGAAGGTGGGCTCCTTGGGGGCCACTGTGGTAGCCGCTCATTGTACTCCAGGCAGCCGGGGCCCTCACAGCCTCCCTGCTGCTGCTTGCCCTTGGCCTCCCCACCCCACGGAGCTACGTCACAGCCATCAGCATCTCCGCAGTGTTTCTCCAGACCCTGAGGCTGGCGGGGCTCTTGCCTACGTCATTGTTGAGGGTGGGGGCTCATTTCCAGCAGTCTTCTCTCTGAGAGCTGTGGCCATTGCTTCTTTCCACCAAGGAGAACTGTCTTGGTCCCCACATTCATCCTGGCAGGGAGCCACCAGGGCAGGGGAACTCTGGGCAGACAGCTGGTGGGGTGGTCCACCCCATGGTCTCACCCGTGAGACCTGCTCTTAGCATAATGCATTAGTCCGTCACGCCCAGGCTTCCCCTGTCCCACAGGCACATTAACCTCCATCAGAGAGTTAAAGACTTGGCTTTCTATGAGAGACCTTAAATGTCACCTTCCTGCCACCCAATACATCTTTGAGTGACACAAATTCTAATGATATGTGCAAATAGAGAGAACCGAACGACTCCTGGCTTTCATTGCGACATTTATTCGGCCGGACTGATCTGACTATATCACTATATTACTCACCATTTCCACCTGACCTCGGGTGGTGGCGTGTAATCTTTAGGGAAACTATCCATTGACTCTGTTACACCTTATTAGCATTTCATCACTGTGACAAACTTCTAGATGTACAAAGGATGTTAGGATTATAATTTAATTTTCCCCTCAAATAGCCCAGTAGCCAAAGGTAGTAGCCCCACGTCTGACACCATTGAGTTCTGATCGAGGAATGGTCCCAGACCCGGTTCTGTCTTCTGCCCCTCAGAGCACCGAGCAGGGCTCACCCAGCCACAGCTCCCCAGGTCCCGGCAAGCCGTCTGCCGGGATACAATCTGTCCCCCTCACGCTCGCTCTCTCGCTGTCATCAGTGGGCTGAGCTTTGTTACATTGCTCAGGGCCAGGCCAAGTCGCTGGGCCCGGGACAGGCTATTTGAGGCCCAGGATGCCAGCAAACCTTCGGATCTCAGAGCTGCACTGGACAGTGACTTCCATAAGCGAACTGTTTTAGGCAGAGTTGTGATTATTGACGAACAACCAATGAAATAACCCAGCAATGCCCTCATCTATTCTACTCCTTTAAAAGCCACATTCTGCTCTGTGGGTTACTCTGCCATTTTCCCACAGAAACGCCCCTTTCTGACACCTCTTGCCTGTCCTAGCCCCATGAGTTGAGTCACTGAGCAAACCATGCCTAGAGTCATCGGTCTGTGGATGTGGAGAGTGAGATGACCCCGAGGAGTGGAGAGATCACCAGACCTAGGATTCTGGGAGAACCTGGGCTCTAGAACTGGCTCTGCCATTAACTGTCCAAGCACCTGTGGGAGACTCCGACCTTTCTCTATCACTCAAGCCTGGTGGTGGAGCTGGCATCTGGCTTTGACCCCATGACCTTGTCTTCTGGGCCAGCATTCACAGGGGCCCCCTAACTTTGAGTTTGATCTCCTCTCTTTAACATTCCCACTTTGTGTTTGCTTATCCTACACTTGGGATATTCATAGATGCAAACAAGTATCCATATTTTGGAGGTGCCTGTGATCGTTAAAAGAGAAGTCAAGAATACTCAAAGATCCCCAGTCTGCAGAATCAGGAATGATTTGTTCACACATTTCCCTTCTGGTGGAGGCCCAGGCTGTTTCTAGTTGGGGCCACTACAAACTGGGCTGCAACAAGCATCTCTCTATATGTACATCTGTATGCGAGTGCTTTTAGCTTTATAGGACAGAGGGCGCCAAAGCAAAATTGCTCTTTCCAAGGGTATGTGGCATTTTAATTTGAATTGAGATATTGATGACTTGCTCTCCCAAAAGTCTGTAAGCATCATAGTCCCACCGGAATGTACAAAATGCTTTTTTCCCTGCATCTTCATGGACCTTATGAGTTACCCGTCTTCCACTTCCACCAATCTAATGGGTGGGCTGAGAAATGGCATCCAGTCTTTAAGAGCACTTTCCTGTGGAAGTGAGGGCATTGACAGGGTGACCGCTAAGCTCCTTCTAGCTCGTCTTCTTGAGTCTGTCATTATGTGTTTTTAGAGCTCACCTGTTACAGATGTGTCTTTAGATCACCTTCATTATCTGCTGTAAACCCCAGAAGACACGTATACAACAGTTGCCAGAAACCAGCAAATCAAGGGCTGGGAAGAAAGCAAGCTGAATGTAGTCCAGAAGCTCATCTTGCCAAGACTGTTCAGCTTGTGAAAACCATCTAGGCCAAACCTCTGCACTTTCATCCAGAACAAATAATAAAAAGCAGTGTGTAATATTTCTAGGATGAGCATATTCGTAGTAAATATTTTAAGATCAATGGCTGCACAAAATGCATTTTCCATGGAGCTTCACTTTTCAAATGGCTTTGTATTAAAAGTGCTACTTCAATAAATATTCATGGGAAAATTCATTGATGTGCTTTATTGTTCATAGCAAAAATTTCAAAAGTCCTGGGAAAAAAGATATATGATATGTATTTTACCCTCTTCGGAGAGAAGCGGTAAAAAATGCATGATATGGTTTGGTTTTATCTGACTCTGAAGCCTCTGAGGCAGGTTGCTTCTCTCTTCATTCCTGCTCCTGTCTAGCCAGACCTGGGACGGAGCGATCACCGCCTGGGCAGGGCGCAGCTGGCGAGGGCAGCCGGGGGATGGCGGGGTGGAAGGAGGGAGGAAAGGCTGGTTGCTGAGCCTTTTCAAAGCCTCCGAAGCCCCTCCTAACAGCCTCCATTTGATGAGCACATACTGCACGCCTGGCAGTATGCCCCAAATGTTCATACGTTCTCCCCCTGAGTCCTCATCACGACCCTGTGAAATATAATTCCCATTATATAAATGAGGAAAACTGAGCATCAGAAAAGTACAATTTGTCTCCAAAGTCACAGAGCTAGTTAAGTGGCAGAATGAAGACTCAGATTCAGGTTCATCTGGCTCCAATTCACCTTGTTAGTGGTCTCGCCTGCCTCAGTGTCCCACCTACAAATGATTTCCCTGGAGTCCTAGAGGCCCACTGAGGCTCCCCGGGTCGGGGCAAGTCCGGTGTGATGCCGAATGCCTTCTACACGTCCCCTGCCTCGTGGCCCGGTGGGTGCAAGTTGGCTGCCTGCTCTGGGCACGGGGCATCCCATGGCCCCCGTGACATCATTTTTCTTGGCCCCTTTGCCTGTGGCAGGAAGCAAACTCACACAGGCACAGCCCTGAAAGTCTGGCCACTTATTCCTGCCAATCTTCTCAGAGTCTTAGGTAAACGTATTTACTTTTATGATGGCAAGTTGTACCCCTGGCAATGATCGGATCCCAGTGCTCCCTTGGCTTAAGACACTGAATCACTCTCTGCAGACGATAGAATAAACCCCAAGTGCCCCACTGGGCTTGGCAGTCAAGGCCCTCTGCAGTCTGGCCACAGGACCGTCCTCGTGGCTGCCGTCTTCCATTCACGCTCAGCCACCCTGTCCTTTGCCCATGCTCGCACTCGCCCATCTTCTTGGTGTGTCCACCTTCCCTCTCTCTATTAAAGTCTTAAATGTCCTTCAAGGCCCACCTCGAATGGACCCGCCTCCTCCTCCGAGGCTCCTCTGTTCCCTGAAGCAGAATGAGTGGGTCTATCCCCTGGGCCCCCAGTTCCATTTTCATCATTCTGCTTCTAACCAGCCGCCTTTGCAGCTGCACAGCGATGGTCCGCAGGACGGAGGCGGTGCTGTTTGTCTCTGTTTCGCCAGCACCCCACTCGACACTTGGCTCAGAGCAGTAGTAACAGTGACGACATCAACACCTGCGACAGGAGCTAACGTGTACAGAGGGTTTAAAATGTGCTGTTATTGGATCCCTCAGAACAGTCACATGACAGATAAGGAAATGGGGGTTCAAAGTGATTGAGACATGCTGGAGCTGGGATTTGAACACCAGGGTGCTGAGTTCCAGAGCTAATCACTTTGGCCCATTGGCTTCATTAGGTGCTCATTAAATGTTTGTTATGGGAACAATCAAATGCATTCATGAGCAAATGAATAAGGAAAGTCACACAAATATAAAAAAGTATCCACCTCATTGACTCAAGCAAGGCATTTTCTAGAACCCGATCAATGAACGTGAGCGTTTTCTCCTTCCCTCTGTGGTTGCCCTCCTCCCATTCAGGACGGTTCCACAAACACACATTATGGAAGCCACAGCAGGGTAATTCCAAACACACTCCCAAAGGCTATGGAGAAGAACAACTCATCCCTTTGGGCCCAGGACAATGCTCTGATGATCCCGGGCCAGCAGGGGTGCGTGGCTCTGGCTCATCCGCACCCCCACAACTGATCCAACAGCGACAATCACTGGTTCCAAGGCTGCTGCATAGTGTCAGAGCAGCGACAAGGCAGGAAATGTGTGGAGAGAAGAGATTCGAGCAGGATATAAGAAACGAGAGAAGGGGCAGATGGAGGGCCAGCTACACCAGGCTGCAGCTGTGGCTTTGCCTACGGGGAACTGCAGGTGCCACAGAGCAGAGGTTCCTGATACCAGAATGTGGGAGCAATAACCTGTCCCTCCGGCCCAGAGAAGGTGTGGGCTCTGGAGAGCATGCGGCAGACACGCTGAGCTCAGGGAGAGGCGACCTTCACCTCGGGCTCAGTCAGGAGCAGCCCACCTGCCTGCTGGTGTCCACCGAGCCCTGCCTGATGCTCCAAAGGAGAGAGGGAGCAAGCCCTGGGGTGTTCTCTGTCTGCCCTTCTCCCCACTGGCCCCATACAGGGAGGGTTCTGGAGAAATGGGAACACGCCAACATTCGTCACACGTACACACACAGACACACGCACACTCAGACCTGTCAGGCTCCCCTGCACTTCAAAACACAATTCAATTGATGGACTTATTTCTGAAGAGAAACCAGCATGTCCTGCAGGTTGGAGAACTGGGTTCCTCCTTCTGGGAGGCTGCCAATGAGCTCCTCGGTCTCCATTTTCAGCCTTGATGATTTTCTGGCCTTGGCACAGGATTGGAAAGTAGACCTTGGGGCCAAGGGTCAGTCTGAGGCCAGAAGACAGAGCTGCGTAGCCAAAGGATCAAGAAAGAAAAGAAAACCCACTTTATATGGAGGATTTAATTTCCACTTAGGAAGATTGAAATCATTTCCTAAGGTGGTTTTGGAAACATATGAAAGCATTTTCCTTTCTGAACTTGAGAAGCGGGTCTGAGGCTATAATCACCTCCCTGGGAGCTCAAGAGTCTGGTCCTCTGTCCAGGAGAACTGGGAACCAGTGGCAGTGGGTTGCATAGTCTCTGCCAGACCCTCAGGGGATGGGACGTGGAACATCTCATTCAATTCAGCATCACTTACCCATCCAGCAAACACTCAGCCAGTCAGCCAGCCTAAGGCCATTCTCTCTTTATCACCGGCCTTGTATCTTCCCTTGACCTGGCCCTGGGGTTCAAGTCCTCAAAAGGAACCTAAAGCCTCCCTATGATTATCTGTAAAAGGGAAGGGGATACTGTTCTCTAGGGCTCGGCCTGCTCTGATTCAAGTGCAAACCAGAGGATAAATCCTCTCTGGTGTGGACACTCCCTTGGTGTCAGGACAATGCCGTCCTTAGCACTGGCCAGGCCAGCACCTGTGAGAGACCTGCTGATTCAGAAGCCCTTGTACCACCTGCTTACAAGCCCTCCATGAACTCCTCCTTTGTCTTTGAAAGACTTTCATTTCAGCTTTATGATGGACGGGAGAGTGAACAATTGTGTAAGAGTGGTTTTTGCAACAAGTTTATGGGTATATTTTGAAGGAAACAAACATATGCCTATTAAGCATGGGAGAATTATCAGTGCATGTTTTTAAATGACCAATAAAAATGAAATTGTCATTGCTCATTGTTTTTTACGGATCATAATGTGGTTTTCTTTCTGATGGAAATATCCAACGAAATCCCCTCTTAGATATCGGCTGCTAATTACATAGTTAGCACACAGTAATCCGTGCAAGTGGGTTCTCGCCTGTTGCAATTCATCTTCATAAACATAATTGGCTCAATGAAAGAGACCACAAAATAATTCTGCAAAGAGGAGATGGAGTCAATAAAAACAAATTTTACTCTTTTTTGAAGAACACATCAGATTTCTTCCAGATTGCCACTTCCACCTCAATTTTTTATTACTCAGCTATTTGTTGAAGATCTACTCTATTCAAAACATTAGCTAAATACTGGGGAAAAGCCAAACTTGAAACAAACTCCCCACTGCAAGGGACTGGCAATCAGATGGGGACGTGTGCAAGAAGCAGCCAAAGTTAAGGGTGGTGCAAAGTGAATGGTAATAAATGCTCTAGAAGAGTTGCAGAGAAATGGGCTGCAGGAGTTCAGAAGCAAAGTAGTAGCTTCCTACTGGGTCATCAGCGAGGGCTTCCTGGAAGAAGTGGCATCTGAGCTGAACTGTGAACGATGAAGGGATGCGGGCAGCGTGGGGAAGTAAATAGCCATTTTGAGGAGCTAAGGCAGAGGTGGGCTCATTCAGACTAACCTGGGAGCAATTTTAGGGGAGTGCAGGCAGGTGAAGGGTTCTAAGAAATGGAGCGGAATGGTAGGTTGAAGGTTGGTGTGAAGTGGGAGAAGCCTATTTTTTAACCTTATGTCTCAAGGCTGTGCTTCCCTCCCTCTGTATATTCAATAAATATTAACTTGAGGCAATTAAGAGAGCACACCTACTACTTGCCAAACCCTGTGCTGGGGCTGCATGGAAGACATGGATGATTTAGGTACAAAGCATACTCCAGAAAGTTCCTTCAGAAGGAAGTAGAAATGACAGTGGGGCCAATACAGGATTGAGCTCGTGTCTGCGTTTATTATTGGAGGTGAGGGGGCGGGTCACTGTTCCCATGAGGCCTTGGCCCCTGAGCTCACCATCCTCCCAGTTCCACACCACAGCAGGCACTGTTAGCACCTGGTACAAGATGCTGGGACCATTTACTGCCAAACACTTCTTTTCTCTAACTCTGTCACCAAAATTCTCTTCCTTGAAAATTTGAATGAGCCTGGAAGAGACACTGAGAAGAAGTGTTCAGGGAGCTAGGAGGAAAATGGAAATGAGAAGCAGCAAGTAGAATCCAGGGACATGGGCAGTTTCAGGAAGGAAATGGCTGACAGTGTCACATGCTACAGAGAATTAAAATAAGAGGGCTGGCACATGTCCATTGGATCTGGCATGGAGAAATTCATTGACGGCCTGCTGAGAGCCATGTCAGAAAAGTGGGCCCAACTGCAGAGGCCAGGTGGCATTGGGTGAGGGGAGGGCTGGCCTGGCGTGGAGAAGGGGCCACACATCTGGTGCTGTCACCAGCCATCCAGCCGGCTGCCTGCCACCAACAGCTCCACTTCACTCGTTAGGTCTCTGCTGTCATCAACAGATCTAACGACTCTCAGGAAATTGTATTTACTGCTTTTTTACAGAGTAAGTTATGTGCTACTGTGACATTTTACATTGAAGGATCTTCAAGATACCTTAAGATCTGTCCCTCAGGAATGCCCAGAATCTACTGTGGTGACTCTTACCCTCCCATGGGATGAAATTTTTGACTCAGTATCCTAAATGTGTCACAGAGGTTTCCCCCCTTCTCTGTCCACTCATCTGCTCCCAGCTTCTGTTTTGTCTCTCTGCTCATCCCGTTTGCCTGTTTCCTCCTCTTTGCCGATGTGGGCTCGCTGTGGTAGACTGAGCTGTTGCTTCCAGTTCTTTCAGCGCTTTGGAATAAAGTTTTCTTGCATACACTTTCCATGGCCAGATGCTCCTCCCCACTCCGTGACTTCTGGGTTGACCACATGACTGGTTCGGGCCCTGAGATGTTAGTAGGTATAATACCATTTGAGACATTAAACATCCTTGTGCAGTTGAGTTTGCTTTTTTGTGCACTGCAATGCACTATCTGAAAAGATTGCGTGCCAGGTAGACGCTGCCACTTGAGACTGGGCCTCAGAAGAAGCATGTGTGAAACAGACCTGATTCTACAGTGGGCCTGAAACCAGACCCTGCTGGCCCGTGGCCCGAAGAGTGCCGCCCAGCTGGGCCAAGTCTAGGTCAGCCACACTGCAATCAGCCAGCAGATCCCTGATTATGAGGATAAATATTTATTGTTTTAGGCCAGCGAGTTTTGGTGGGGAGGGGGTGTTATGTAACACCTGAGGTAATGGATATAGAAGCTGGAAGGAACTTGACTTCCAAGTGACATTTTTGGGCACCTACCTAAACTCTATTCCACTTACTTCTAGACTCTTCATATGGGAAGAAGAGTTCTTGATTAAGTCAACCTTTGGCAGGTTTCTGTTTTATTAGTGCAGAACTAACTGACTGATATGACCTTGCTGGTTCAGGTTTGCTACTCTCACCCCTCAAGTTCAACTGCTAATACAGACTGTTAGATGACCTCAAGCATCATTATATAAAAGAAAAACTTCCCCTTTGAGGTTTTTCAGTTTCTTTTTTTCCCAGAAGGTTTATTCCTTTGTTCATTCATTTGTTCATACCCTCAACAGAGAGACAAACATGTAAACAAATAATTATATCTCAAGGTGTCTACCATATTTCTTCTCCTAAAGTAAACTAAGTGGAGATGAAATAATCATTCTTGCAAATGCCCTTGCTTATACTTAAAGGCAATTATCTGTGGGTGTTTTTAAAAAATAAAATCTATAGTAATTGCTTTTTTCTTTTTCACGTATCACATGAGCCAGTGAGGAAGTGGAATGCAAGATAGTCTTAACATATGTCAATATAAAATACGTTTTCCTTTAAAGTGTGTTTTGTGCATCCTTCTGGAAGATGGGAAATGAGATGTAAACAGACAGAAATGATTCACGGGATCATGATTGCTTTTCATCAGCTGCATCAATTATATACAGCAATGGGACTTGGTGAAATACACTTACAACTTGTTAAAAACACTCCTTGAAACAATTCAGACCTTGTTAACTTTTATTAAGCATGGCTGGGCTGCCAGTTGGCAGAACTAAGTCCTTGCACCAAATCCAAGCGGACCTTGGTTAAGAGGAATCACTTGCCAGGGTGAGACTCTTCTTAGTTTCTCTTTCCATTGTTATGAGATGGAAGACAGCTATGAGATGAGTAAAGATTTTTATTAGGTTGTCAATAAAGCACCCAGTCAGTCATCAAGCCCATTAATACTATGCCAGGTGATGAGAATATGCCAATACAAGTAAAAGAATAAATAATACATGGCCCTGCCCTTAGGTCACTTACGGCCTCCTAGAAGATATAGGTTAACATGCCATTCCCAGCTCCTCCATCTATTAACTATGTAACCTTTAAAAAATTACTTAACTTCTCTATTCCTCAGTTCCTTAATTCATAAAATTATAATAACTATCCTGATTTTGGGGGAGTGGCAATGCATCCTGACAAAATACTCACCCTCCCAGACTCCCGTGCAGCTATGATGGTCACATGTCTCGGTTCTGGCCAGTGAAAAGTAGATGGAAATCTTGGTTAGGATATCCCTTTCCAAATTAAAAGGGGAAAAAAGGACAAACTTTATGAGAGGAACTTTTTGTTTATCTTCTTGCCAAGAACACATATGTGGAACATCGAGCCACCTTGAGACCATAAGAATAAAACAACATGTCTGAGGTAATGGAAATAGAAGCCGGAAGGAACTTGACTTCCAAGTGCATTTTGGGGCACCTACCTAAACTCTATTCCACTTACTTCTAGACTGCTCATATGGAAAGAAAAGTTCTTGATTAATCCAGTCTTTTGCAGGTTTCTGTTTTATACACATGAACATATCCCTAACTGAAAGCAAGTGCCTGACATGCAGAAAGCATTCAATAAATGCCATCAGTGTTGGTGTAATAACCACATGGTGTGATGGTGGTATGATGAGGGAAACACAGGGAGTGTTCAGACCACTTAGGAGGGGCTCTAATTCAGATGGAACTTCTTGGAGAAAGAGACCTGGAAGGTTGGGTGGAAGTGCTGTCAACTCTGACATTGAAAGGTCTTTCCAAGTGGACTCTTCTTTTTATCCCCACTGTCCTCTTTTTCCATGGAACCTCTATTTTTGACATTCCAACACTGAATAGGCCTCCTGCTTTTAGCCTTACCCAGACCTTTGTCCACACTTGTTTACAGAAAAGCCTTCCTAAAATGGATTTGGCTGCATCCCAACCCCAGATGTAAACATCCTGAGAGCAACCCCTCAACTCCACAGTTTCTCAAAGTTTCCACTGAAGGGCCCCTAAGCTACAAAACTGTACTTTCACAGAGGCTTCAGCAAAATTAGGATGAATGGTCTAATTTAATCTTAAGAAATCGTGTAGATTTTACATTTTATTTTCTAATATACTTTTGCTGGTTTTAATATGAAAATGCTTTAATTTACTTTCTAAGGGCTTAATTCATAGTCTAGGATGATGTACTGTCTTAAAGCAGGAGTTCAGAGTACCCTGTTGTATGCTGCTCTCCAGCTCAGGGGCCATGCCGGAGCCCCCTGTCCTGGCTCAGGATGGGAGTTTTTGGCCTCCTGTGATACCTCTTTGCCTTTCCATATGTCAGGCCTTCCTCACTGAACGTCCTTCCTCCCTGGCTTCACGGAAAACTCCAATGTATGCCTCTGTGTGAAAGCACTTACCATGTCATGGTTTGGGCAGTGGTTAAGGGTCTTCAATCTCTGATCAAACTGTAAATCTGTCAAGTGCAAGGGCTGAATTATATTCACCATTGAGTTTTCCATGTACTATCGTATAACAAATTACCCCAATAACCTAGAAGCCTACAACAATTGTTTTATATGCTCACGGTTTTGTGTGTCAAGAATTCCCAAAGGGGTCAGCTGGGTACTTCTTGCTTAGAGTCCCCCTCGCGCAGTTTGCAGGCACATAGTAGCTGGGGCTGCAGGCATCTTGAAAGATAAACTGGGCTTGATGTCCAAGTCCAAGATGGCTACCACACATGGCTGGCAGTTCATGTTGGCTGTCAGCTGGGAGCTGTTGACCGGAGTCTCCAGTCAGACTTGCAAGGTAGCTGGCTTCCCCAGAGTAAGGGTCCCAAGAGACCAGGTAGAAGCTGCGTACGGCCTCACAAGTCATGCAGTGTCACATCCAACCACATCCAATTGATTGCAAGTTAGTCACAGGCCAACAGAGCATCAAAGAGTAGAGAATTAGGATCTGCTTCTTGATGGGGCTACATTGTAGAAGGGCAAGTGGGCTGAGAGCTTTCATGCAGCCATCTTTGGAAAATACTGTCTGTCACAGTAAGCCTCTCAGCATTTAGCCCAGTTTATGGTGAGTGAGTCAGTGAGTGAATGCATGAATGAATGAATGCAGGTCTAAGTGTTCTGCCGTCATTTCCAGGATAAGATCTCTCTACTTTCCTTTCCAAAACTTTCTTTTGTCTACTAGGACCCACTCTGCCTCTCTCTACCTGAGGGTGAGGGTTAAGCCCAGAGATGCTGAAAGAACAATAGAGGGAGGAAGAAAGGGAGGGAAGGTAGAGGGAAGGGAGATTTCAAACTCTTGGGAAAGAGAGAAATAAATTCTCTTCCCTTGGGGTATTTCCTACTCCCACACACTTCATTTTTTCTTCTCTGCTCCAAATAATGAATAGAGTGTTTGGCATTCGTTTTCAACATAGATCAATGGCTGGTAAGAAGTAACATAAATCAAGCTGATATTCCATGTTTCCCCATTAGAATCGTTTCTGTCCCCCTCTCTCAGGGCCTTAGCTTCCCCCACTCTGCCCATTAGAACAGAGAGGGCTTTGGGCCAGCCCATCTCTTAGAGTCCTTCCTGAGGTTAGATCCTCTGATTTCACACTAGCCACTCCCACCCAACCTAGCAAGGCATCAGCCTCCTGGGGAGAGGCAGCCTGTCATTCAGAGAATTCTCCTTCTCCAAAACCTAATATCCCCTCATCTCCCATTATGAGTTCAGTTATGGGAGCCTTCAGAGCAGGTGTCATTAAATAGACATTAAGACAAAATAGGGCATGTTTCACGGGACCATTAGGATACGCCTGATGTTTGCTGTGACAAATAGAGATCCAGCCAACCTCCCCACGTGATAATGGGCCAGGAAATACCCCTGGGGTGAAGTAATGTGATTAGAAGATGAGGCTCTTGGTGTTTAATGCCATTCAGCCCATCAGAAGGGGATTGACTCCTTTTTGCTGACTCATCCTGGAAGTTAGGCTTCACCCAGGGTTCACCCGGCACTCTGGGCAGGAGAGGTGAGCGCCACCATCTGCCAACATGGCCAGTCTGATGAGCACACTCCAAAAACGTGTGCTTCATGATTAAAGGACAGAGGACTATGCTGCCTCAGTTTTCCCTAAGCAGATTGGTCTTTGGGAAGCAGAAGCCTGTCAGTCAAAATGAGATGAGCTCATTCATCCTGCCCTTCAGTGAGTGGGGAGTTGGCCCTGTCCGGGCACAGAGAACTCACCCACATTCAAGCCTCCTGTCATCTCTCGGGTAACAGAGGTTTGCTAAAGTGCTCTATTAGCTGGAGCCCTTGTGACCTGGAGGCAGTACAAAGGGAACTGCACCTGAGCTTTGGTTCTGGCTTCCCTGGGTCTGACTCCCAGCTCTGCCATTTGATCTCAGGAAGACGACTTTCCCCAACTCCCTTGCAGAGATGTTATGAGGATTACATGGGATGACTCACAGGAAGTGTTTAGCACAGAACCTAATTTCACAAACATAGTTTTCCTAACAACCCCACCACACCCCCATTTCTTCTTACTCTGGGTCTCCCATTCCTGGCTTTTCAGAGCGCGAAGAGTCTGGGGACCCAGGATCTAGGATCTGCTTGTGCCAGCTGCTTCCTGGGGAGTAGAGAGACTGCAAGCCAGACACTCTCAGGTGATGACTGTGACAACCTCTCCCTAATCTCCACTGTGTCTGCCACTTCTGGACCATACCTCAATGGCAGAGCATTGCTGGAGACAGTCCTCAAACCTACCAGCCTGCTGACTGATCAAGCCTCTCACTCGCCCTGCTAACATGTCCAGCTCCCAGCCAGAGCCTGGTGAAGATTCTGTCCCCGGTAGATGTCCTACTTGACCTGAAAGGCTTTGCCGCTTTGCTAGCTTATTCACTCTCTCCCCAGTGCCCACACTATCCACCCGCTCCTGTGGCCCTACACATACCCTGCTTTAAGGCCAGCCCAACCGTCATCTCCCCACATTTATCCTCACCCCACCCTCGTCCCTACGCTGGCCCTCTCCCCAGCTGCCTCCACTCAGCTGACACACACTCAGATTCCTTCCATCCCAAAGGGTCCCTTTCCCAACCAACTGCCATCCCCTCCTGCATAGCGCTTGCCGTCCCTGTCTCACTTCTTCTCACCCCGTTCCTTCCCCCATTCCTTAAAGTCTTGGTTCCACCACCATCACTGCTCCCATCTGTGTCCCGATGTCCAATAGCAAGTGTCACTGCCTTGTCTGCACCCTCGTCCACCCTCATGCCTTGGGGATGTCTCAGGGCACCAGGTGCCTCCATCGCCTTTGGATCCTGGACTGCCAATGTCTGATGCCCTTCCTACCTATCTTCATGGGCTGCCTCTGTTCCCTTTACCAGCTCTTTCTTCTCCCTTAGGCACCAAAGTCTAGGCACTTCCCAAATTTCTACCTCATAGCTTTTCTTTCTTTCTCTGAAGTTTCCATTCCATGGCCTCAGCCATCATTCTAGGCCGCTGACTTCTCCACTCTCTTGCTGTCCCTCACTGCTTTCTCTAACTCCAACCTCACAATCCCGGTGGCCTGCAGGGCCAGGTGTCTCACTGGTATCTCAGAGTCTGGATGTCCCCCACTGAGGTCATCTCATTTCTCCTCCAGATCTGTTCCTCTCCCTTGATGATATTCCTGTCCCAGCAAGGGGGCAGGTGCCAGGATGGTTTCTTGGCCTCCCAATTTTTCCCTTCCTCTCCCTTATTCTTCCACCGAGGCCGCTATTGAAAGAGCCTCTCTCTTGGCCCCTGTCCTGAGCCTCTCCGTGCACAGATGGTGGAGAGAAGGTGGCACCAGGAGGATGAACGCAGGTGCTCTGCCTTGTCCTCGGGCATCGTCTACATTCCTGCAGTCTTGCACCAGAACTTTCTGCTGAGATGCAGAGCATCCCAATGCCTCACCTCGGTCTCTCGGGCTTTGAGGATATAGTCTCTGTCTGCCTCCTCTCCCCTACCTTGCTTTCTTCTTCCTGGAACTTTCCTGGTCCAGCCATACCATTCATCCAGTGTCACAATAGAGCCAAATTTGTGCCCATCACAGGGCCTTCTCCCAGGCTGTTTTCTCTCTGGAGATCCTCCCCCACTGCATCTCCCACTGCTCATGTGCATCTGGCTAACTCCCACTCCCCTTCCCTTGCTGGGTCTCCCAATCTAAACCAGATTCCCTCAGCTGTTCTCAATGGTAACCCCAGATTCATTTCTTCATTGCACATGTTACAACTTAACATTACATGCTCAATGTTTACTTATTGCCAGTCTCTCCCACTTGACTATAGGCTCTACAAGGTCAGGGCAAGGTCATGTTCTTGCTAGAACCCCAATGCCTAGCACAGGGCCTGAAACACAGTATACATATAAGAAATGCTTGATGAATTAATGAAGTAGTGAAGGAGAGACACTACCATTGGTTGATCCTAACTGTACCATTCTAGGAGGAGAACTTTTTCCCTGTTGATGATCCCTAAGGACCTTCCCTGCAGTATTTTACCCACAGGCTGTGGAGTGAGATGACATGAGTTCAAATCCCAGCTCTACCGCTTACCATCTGGGTGACCCGGAGGAGCTTAATCTTTCTAACTCTCTGTTTCTACAGCTATAAAATAGATATAATAGTATTTAACATGTAGGGTTGTTCATGAAGATCAATTGATATGTATAAATAAAGAGTTTGGCACCATGACTGGCACAACTGAATGGAGTCATTATTATTGCTACCATTTTTCTCACTCTGTTAAAAGAACCAATAGACCTGTAGATGAGACTGGTTAGGAGGATAAAGAAGCCAGAGTAGGTGGTTAGGGAAGGCTTCTGGACTGTGGATTAGGCAGGGGTATGGAGAGCGAGGGAGGGAGGTGGGACTTGGGGAACAGAGCAAAGAGGTGATGGGAACGAGGGAAGTCTGCAGCTCTCCTTATGTCTGAGCTCCTGCACATCCCGAGCACCTGTGCTATTAATTACTGTTCATTATTGCTTTTCTCCCTATACTTAATTTTTTAAATTGAGGTAAAATTTGCATAACATAAAATCCATTTTAAAGAGTGCAATTCACTGGCACTTAGTACATTTCATGATATTGTACAACCAATACCGCTATCTAGTTCTAGAACAGTTTCATCATCCCCAAAGGAATCACCATACCAATTAAGCAGTGAGAGATTATTTTCAAAACTTTTTATTTGGATATAATTTTAGATTTATAGAAGAATTACAAAGACAGTGCAGAGAATTTCCTTCACACAGCTTCCCTGATGTTAATAGTATCTTATGTAATCAGGTACATTTATCAAAACTGAGACACTGGTAGAAAACTAAACATTGGTAGAAAACTAAAGTACAGACGTTTGGATCTCTCCAGGGTCTCTACTTATTTTTTTTTTCCATTCCACAATCAAATCCAGGATATTACACTGCATTGGGAAGATTATTTCTGATACCCACAGTCCAATCAAGTCCACAATGCACTGGTCTTGGAATCCATCCTCATGCAACTTTGGCACATTCCCTCCCTGAGGTCCCCTGAGACTCACCTTGACCCAAAGGAGAGGTTTCCATTGGGCCCATGAACCCTTACCACTGACAGCCTGGAGGGGAGCAGAGCGTGGCATATCCTCTAAGAATCAACTCTCATTCAGAGTCCCTAATGGGGTCAGTGCTTCCCCTGTGCTGACTCCTGGGCACCTTCCAGCCTATTCTTCTCTCCTGTCCTCGGAGTGTCAGTGTGGAGAAGCTGGCGACACTGTGGCTACAGACAACCTGGGCATCTCAGTGGCTTTGGACCACCTACATTCTGTCCACCGAGGCTCATCTAGCCATCTTGCTCCATACTCTCATCCCTTGAGACTTAAGCTGCTGGGGCAGCCACTTCTGGAGCATTGCATGTATGAAAGACACCTCTTAAGGTTCTTGTACCCACGTTTAAACATCCCAGCCCCAAACTGAAACACATTATGTCCCTTTAAACCCATAGGTCAGAACTGGCCACACAGCTGTACCCAATCAAAGGGAGCCAGGAAGTGCAGCCGCCCCGCCGCATGCCCAGCACATGGAGAACCGGACCGCTGAGTAAATGGGGCTGATGGCCACCATTCTTAAGGATGGTATTGAAAGGCAGGTTTGCAAACCTTGGGCCCTGAGAAGTCTGTGTGCCTACCTTGGGGTCTTGGAATCACTCACAGCGTGGGTGGAGTGCTGGGCTAGGAAAGATGTAAGTAGACAGGGCCAAGGCAAAACATGAGGAAGCCACATGAACTTGTAACCTTAGACACTTGGCTGAAGCAAGAGATCACAAACAGAATCAAATGATCAGGACCCACTGAATAAAACCATGAGGACTCTTGTCACGCCACTGGGAGAGGGTGTAGCTACACCATTCTAGCAGTTTCTTCCACAGTAATTAACAAGTCCCTACCACATGTTAAGTCTTATGCCTCTTAGAGTCACATGTATGATTTACTATCCACAGTGTTTGGTGCTTTTACATTATCATCCCATTCAAAGATGGAGGCATAAGTCTGTATAGTGGGTTGAATTGTGACCCCCAAAAGATGTCTGCATCCACCCTGGCTGCTGTGGCTCAGTGGACTGAGCATCGGCCTGCGAACCAAGTGTCACTGGTTCAATTCCCAGTCAGGGCACACGACTAGGTTGCACGCCAGGTCCCAAATTGGGGGTGCATGAGAGGCAACCACACAGGGGTGTTTCTTTCCCTCTTTCTCCTTTCCCCTTTCTCTCTCTAAAAAAAAAAAAAAAAAAAAAAAAAAAACCCAGATAAATAAATAAATAAATAAGATATCTGCATCCGAATTCCCAGAACCTGTGAATGTGACCTTATATAGGGGAATAAAGGGGGAGGGGCTGGTTCTGGCATATGGATTAAATTAAGGATCTCAACATGAGATCATGCTGGATCACCCCTAAGTCCAATGACAAGAGACAGAAGAGGGGAAGATGCACAAAGAGGAGAAGTCTGTGGAAGATGAAGGCAGAGAGGAGAATAATGAAGCCACAGCCAAGGAAAGCCCAGAGCCACCAGAAGCAGAACGAAGAAAGGAATGAGTCTCCCCTAGAGTCTTTGAAGAAAGCGCAGCCCTCCCAACACCTTGACTTTGGATTTCTGGTCTCCAGGCTGTGAGGGAAGCCGTTTTGGTTGTTGGAAGCCACCGCGTGCATGGTCATTTGTATGGCAGCCCTAGGAAACAAACGCAGTCTCTCTAGTAAACAGTTGAGAAAACTGAGTCTCAGAACAGTTGGCCACTTGCTGAAGTCCTATGGAGATTAAGGGTCAGAGCCAGGGCTGGAACTTGGTCTGCAGCATCTCCAAAGTCTGGGCCATGTGGCTCTCAGAGGCTCGGTGGGAGCCAGGCTACCTGCTTCTAATCCCACCTCTGCAACTCATAAGCTATGTGATTTGGGGCAAATAGCCTAACCTCTCAGCACCCCCCAATTCTTGTTCTATAAAGTGAAGATGCTAAAAACAATCCTTTCCTCCCAGAGCTGTTTGGGAGTTAAAGGAGTGGGTGAGTGGACCCATGAGAGTGCTCAGAGCTGGGCCTGGAACACAGGGAACACGAGAAAAGCACTTGTTATAGTGCTTTTATATTTTGCAGAATACTTCGGTTGCGCCTGTTCTGATCACACCCTGTCTCCAGCGCTGCCCCTAGGCCAGGGCTTCCCAGCTTCAATGCCACTGACATTTGGAATCTATAATTCTTTCTTGTGAGGGCTGTCTGTGTGCTGTAGGATTTGAGCAATGTCCTTGGCTTCTACCTACCTACCAGATCCCAGCGGCTCCCCTACCCCAAATCATGAAAAAGGAAATGGTCTCCCTTTTGCCAACTCTGGGAGACAACCCGGCCCCCCTGCCCTCCCCTCACCCCATCCCACCCCACCTCCACACACACACTGGTTGAGAACCTCTGTCTAATGCCTAAGTGGAGACAGGCCTTTAGGACTTGAGCCTCTTGACTGAGTGTCCTGAGTGCAGCTGGGTTTTGAATGGAAGCCTGGTCCTTAGGCCTGAGGTTGTGAGACTGTCAGGCAGGTGACCTTAGCAAAGGGCTCCAAGACCCTTGTCCCTGGGGGCAGAAGGCAGCACATTCGGAAAACGGACATTTGGAGCTGCAGAGCCTGCACTGGAGCCCCAGCTCTATCACTGAACTTTTTGGAGCCTCCATTTCTACAATCATAAAGTGGGGATAATAATATGATAGCATATACCTCATGGAGTGATTATTGTCATTAAATGAAGTATTAGGTGTAGAGATTAGCAGAGCACTGGGCACAGAGTCAGCGCTCAGTCAATATTGGTTATTACTATTTTCTTTATTATTATTATTATTATTATTATTATTATTATTATTATTATTCCAGTCTGGAAAGCCGACTCCTAAAGGGATACAGGAGGAAAGAATATATTTTTAATGGCTGCAAAGGCCCCAAATCAAATCAGAGTGTGTTTGATGGCCGCCATCAAATAAAACATACATGCCCAGGACGAGCGTGGGAGCGGGCGTGTAATGTAATTTAAAGGACTGTCTTTGCCAGGGCAGAAGGAAATTGTGAGAGATTTACATTGATGTGACAAAGGTTCCTGAAAGCAGCAGTTCTCCCACAGCCTGAAATGATGACATTTGCTGTTGGCAGACGGAGCTGAATTGAAAAACGAGAGAGATGGCACTCACAGATTGTCACTTCATTCTCTTCCCTTGGGGCCATCTCCAAAGGGCTGAAGTGGGGGCCCCTCCGTGGGCAGCTCTCAGCCCCTTTCCCCTCCTGCTTTTCCTCCCACAATACTATAATTTATGAATATATATATATATAAATTTGACCACCCAGGTGACTAAATCTATATTGCTCATGTACATTTGGTCTGCACCCACCTTTCCTGGATCACAGCTCCCAAAACCCTTGGAATTTCCTAAGTGATGAAATCAATAAAAGTGTCTTTTGTTATGTAAATAAGGTGACCTTTGGGCCTTACCTGAAGATGGGAGCATGTTGCCAAAGGAGCCAACCTTGGGATTAGAGGGTTCAAAGTTCTAGTCGCTGCCTCTGACCTCCAGCCTCTGGGGAGGGGAGAGAGGCCAAGGATTTAATCAATAGTAGCTGTGTAATAAAGCCTCCATAAAAGACCCCAAAATGGAGTTTAGGGAGCCTTCAGGCTGGTGAGCACATGGATATTCGGGGAGAATGGTGTTCTCAGAAACACATGGAAGCTTTGAGCCTTTCCCCTACACCCTGCCCTAGGCAGCTCCCCCACCTGAATGCTCCTGAATTATAGCCTCTTATAATAAACTGGTGATCTAGCAAGGAAAACGCTTCTCTGAGTTTTGTGAGCTGCTCTAGCAAGTTAATCAAGCCCCAGCAGAGGGTCGAGGAAGTCTCTGATTTGTAGCCAGTTGCTCAGAAGCCCAGATGACAGCCTGAACTTGGGACTGGCATCTGAAGCAGAGCACTTGTAGGACTGAGCCCCTTCCTGGGGAACCTGGTGCTGTGTCTGGGTAGATAGTGTCTAAATTGAGTTGCACCGTTAGACATCTCGCGTGTGTCTGAGAACTGCTCGTTGGTGGTGCGGGGTAGCCACTGCCAGCCCGGCAGCTGCGTCACAGAGCACCAGAAGACTCCTCTTCTGCACAGAAACCTAAGGAGGTGTAGAGGACAGGGCTAAGGCCTGGGCATCAGGAGGCCCGAGTCAGAATTGCGGCTATGCAACTTGCTAGCCGTGTGACCTTGGGGGCACACCTAACCCTCTGAGTCTCTCTTCTCTCATCGTGGGGCTTCTATGTGGTAACGAGCCTAATTCTGTTCTCTTGTTTGCCTGATGCATCTAACCTTGCTTTCCAAAGGCTGCCTGCTGGCCCCTTGGCCCCAGGGTTGGTTACATGTGCTGTCTCTAATAATACTCCCTGTTTGCAGCTTTATCCTGGAAGCTGGCAGAAACCTGTGACCTATATAATGTCCAACCAGCAGCTTTGGATATTGATGGCGTTTATCTCATCGAAGAGCTAAGTAACTGGGTAGGAATGCTGAAAAGCAGGGCTCCGCAAGGTGCCTACATCACCTCTGTGAAAAATAATAGCAACAGCGACAACAGGCAGCATTGCCATGTATTAAGTGTTTATTCCGTAGCCCGTGTGAATTATTTAATCAGATCCTCAGGATACTACTCTGAGGGAGGTGCTCTGATTATTCCCAGTTTACAGAAGGGATAGAGGCTTAGAGAGGCCAGATGCTTGGCCCAAGGTCAAACAGCTCACGGGGGCCACCCCGTGTGGTTGTCCAGATTGCGTACTGTACCACGAAGCTACACCTAAGAGGATGACATTTGCATTGCTGACAAATACTAAATTATATGAGAGCATACAGTGGGCACAGGGCTTCCAGGTCTCCCAGGCATGTCCTCAGATGAGCAGTCTTCCATAAACCCACCCAGACACCCTACCAGGCTCCCCGCAAGGAGAGTGGCTGCACCAGGTCCTGACCACACCCCTTGAGGTTGCTTCTCTCACTACCCTGGCTCTTGAGGGCCCAACACCCATCCCATAGCAGACTCTGACTCAGCTAGAATTGTCTGTTTGGGGGGGATTGGGCAGGTGCATACCAGTATCTATGAATTGTGAGCAGGGCTATCTATGTGCGCGAAGCTAGGGTTAATTCCTAATCAGGTGGGGTCTTATCCTTGGGTATGAGCATATACTATTGAGGGATGTGAGGCTGCAGAGCATGGTGGGAGGCTAGATGAATCCTGGGGCCACTCTAACAAATGACCAAAAACTTGGGGGCTTAAGACAACACTCATCTGTTCTCTTACGTTCTGAAGGCCAGGTGACCAAGGTCAGTTTCGCCGGGCCAAAATGAAGGTGTCAGCAGGACTGTCTGACACAGGACTGTCTGACACAGGACTGTCTCTAGGGGCTCTGGGGAGAATCCATTTCCCGGCTTTTCCCACCTTCTAGAGTCTGCCTGCATGCCATGTATCTTGGCTTGTGGTCCCTTCCTTCATCAGGATAGCATCTTGCTTCGGTCTTCACCCTGCCTCCTTCTATAATCAAACCTCCCTCTGCCTCCCTCTTATAAGGATGCTGATTGCCTTTAGAGCCAGATAACCCAGGATGATCTCCCCACCTCAAGATCCTTAACTCAGTCGCATCAGCAAAACCCCTTTTGTCATAAGGGAACATTCACAGGTTCCAGGCTCAGGACTTGAGTATCTTTGGAGGCCATTATGCAGCCCACCCGGGGCACGAAGAGGAGGAGGAAAAGCCAAGAGGAGGATGCATTGTCTGCTCAGCCACCCTTCTGGAAAACCAGTTGCTTGATTCAGTGGGGCCATGGAGGAGCTGTGAGATATGTCTCCCAACTGCCTCTGGGGTAAGTGGGGCAATGAGAAAGGAGGCAGTACTTTCCAAAGGCTCTGGGTCCCTGTTGGTCAAAGCAGGGACTGGCATACTCCCTTACTTCTGGGTGGTCACGAGGTGGGTTCCGAGGCTCCCCCCACCTGGGAAAGGAGATGAGACTATTGGGTATGGACTGAGGGGAGGCTCTGCTGAGCTGCAAAGTGCAAAAGTGCCCAGAGCCTACATGGGGTTAACCAACAGAGCAGAGGCTGGAATGACAAACAGGTAAGGCCAGGAGGTCTGCAAGCGGTGCACAAGAGGGGTCCCACACAGGTGCATGCACTCCGTCCTCAGGTGCGAGAAGTCTGAACCAGGAGAGCACTGTTCATGAGAATTCAAGCCCGCGCTACCAGCTAAACCCCAGAAGCCTCGCCCCCTCCTGCCCGCACCTGCCCCCGATGCACCTCTGACCCCCTTCCCTTGCCTCTCCCTCTTAACATGTGTAGGAGCCTTGAGAGGGCTTCCCATCATGAACTTGGCTTCCCGATCATGTCCCTGGGCTTACAGAAAGCATCAGGTCACAGCAGAAAGATCACCTCACTTAAGTCCAAGCTTTGTCACTAACCAGCTAAGTGACCTTAAGCAAAGCTATCAGGGACGACTTTCTGGGCCTGTTTCCTTTTCTCATCACAAATGGATATTAAAAGGGCTCTGCAACCTAGTACCTGGTTGTCACTGATAAATAGTGGAGGAACATAGGACTTTGCACTTTCTCTGTCCCAGATTCAGGGGTTCTGGAGACCCGATCCTCATGCCCCTCACCTCACAGAAAAGGCAGCCCCCAACACCACAGGCAAGCTGGGCCTTCCACACCCCCAACCTGCCCACACGCTGTTTAAACAAGGCTCCTACAAGCCTGGCCCTGATGCCATCAGTCAACCCAGTTTCGTTTCAGCTCCCTTAAAAGAAAGTGTTGTCCCAGTTCGCTCTGTATAGTCTGACAAATGTGTCTCTTTATTAGGGAGAACCCAGTCCTTGGAGGCAGCAGAGTGGGTCACGTGCTGGCGAGGTTGCCATGGAAATTATTCACTTTTATTGAATTATTCATTTGTGCAGTCCACCTACAATGTACCCCCAAGCGCATCACTGTGACAGACAGACACTTGGACAGAGAGGCCAAGAGCCCCTCCACACATGGGCAGCACTGCCCGAGAGCCAATGGCAGGGCAAAGCAGAGTACTTGGCTCAAAGGCACCGGCTTCTCCTCAGTTACGAGCAACAGTGACCCTGCCGTGATTCCATGTGCAGACTGCCAGGGTTCAGGTCTCCTCTTGCCCTCTCGCCCTGTTTGTACAACTGAAAAATGGGGACAGAAAGATGCCTATCTCACAGGGTCATTACATGCCAGACTTAAAATGTATAAAAACACTAAGAATCACTTTAGGTTTTATCGTTTTCTTGCAAATTGTGTGATCATGGGCCTCAGTTTTCTCATCTGTAAAATAAAGACACCAGACCAAATAATCTCTACAGAGGGAACTTCCAGCTCTGATGTTCCCCTCGACGGACACTGGCACCAAATGGCAACTCTGCACCGAAATGGGTAAGTTTCTCAGAAAAACAAAACCCACTTTCCTCAGTAGACTTTGCCCTCTTCCCAGCAGCAGTCACAGGCTTGGATTGTGAACTATGGGTTAAAGACCCAAACAGGCCCTGTTTCAATGTCAAGATCACGGGAAGGATTGGTTCTGTGTTTTTTTTTGACTCTCCCAGGCTAAGGGGGTGTCATTGCTAGGAGGCTGTGGCATCATCAACAGCCAAAGAGATCATGTCATTTTTACTAAAATCACCACCACCATCGGTAACAGCGGAGGTCAGCCGGACATGTTGGTAAACACCTGATTCTCAGTAGAATGAAAAAAAAAAAAATCAACAATGTGATTTTGTTTTTTCGTACTCTAACCTGGGATGATTTTTTTAAGTGCCTACATGGACAGATGAATAAAGGTATAGAGAGATATAATCAGAACTGTTGCAACTAACCTAAATGACTATCAGGAAGGGAGTAGCTACTTACACTGTTAATTTCTCCCCAATCATTTACCATCCGGATATCAAGTAGAGTGAGTTAGATATGTACTTATTGACAAGCCATGATGCATAAGACATAGGACTGAGTGAAAAAGATATAAAGCAACCAAGGCAAAAAAAAAAAAAAAAAATCCCCATTTAAGTAGAACCTGTAAGCATGAACATATATCCCAGGTGTCTAGGGCCAGCCCACAGCTTCACATCTAGAGAAGGTCGGCTTGAACCCCCATGCACGAATTGGGGAACGCCTGGCCCCAATATTTCCGTGAATTCCCAAAGGACTTTTGTTCACATGATCAGATTTGGATCTTCCATCGCCCACTTGCTCCCTCCCCACCCTCCTCCTTCTGCTGAATTAGCTCAAGGTCGGGGTTGTCTTACTGTCCTTGCTTCGGTCCCACACCGTGCGTTCAACCCTCTCCACACTATCTCCCCCAGAGCACTCGCACCAGGACCGCGGGGGTAGCTAAGGCTGACGGAAGCCTACTGAAGGCTTTTCACAGCAACAAAGCAAGCAACTGAAACTCAGTAATTACCTGTCCCTGTTTTTCAAAGGCATCTTAGCCACTCCCAAACTCAGGGCTCCAGCCTCCTGCCAGGTTGTGCTTTGCTCCTTCATTTTTCTTTCTATTTCCAGCTCTATTGCTCTTGCTAGCTCTTGATTGGCCCTGGGAGCCCCAAGCTCTTCTCACTTTATGGAGCAGAGCAATCCACTCCTTTGCGGCCCCTACCCCCAAATTCAGATCTGGGTCACCTGGTATATATCCAAACCCATCGAGAGGCTGAGGGTTCGCTCACAATGGGCCTTTCACAAAACAAAACCCGCTGTCCTTAGGAAGCAGCTGGGGTTGTAGGGAGCAACACATCACACAGACACACATGCACACACACACATGAATAAAAGAAAGATCATCCTGGAATCAAGTTGACCAAAATGGTAACAGTGGTCACTTCTGGTAGTAATATTTTGAGTAATGTTTTGCTCTTTTCTTTTTTATATATTTTTGTAGGTTTTGGGGGGGGGGGCAGTGTCCTCTGTGACACAGATGACCTAATTCAAGGGTCACTCACCACTACTACCCACCCCCCTGCTATCTACGTGCACCTTCCTTTAGCACCCCACCCCCTAAAATGCCTGGACATCACTCAGACCTTGCTCCCAACCTCTGACCCAACTTGTATCAACAGCACCCTCCTCCCTGTCCCAGCCAGTGGCATCACAAAGGCTGTCAGGTGGCCAAACCCAGACCTGCCAAGAATCCAGGTGTCCAGCTGCAACTGACTTCCAACCCACTTTGCTCACAAGCATTGGAAGAATGGCCAGAGCAAGGGCCCGGATGCAGGCCATGGGGCATTGGACCACTCTGAGAGCTCCCACTTATTTCTGCAGACTCTTGAACTGAGTCACCCATAGAACAACCGGATTTACCAGAAGCAGAGCTCAACTCATTGTGGCCCCTCCCAAGCAGAGCCCCAGCCTTGGAGAAGGGGCCTGGGTCTGGAGGGACACCCCAGCAGGAAAGCAGGAGCACCTGGGAGGTCTGGAGAGGACTCCGAGTCCCCAGTATCACACCCTCCACAGAGGCTTCAGCTGCCCTCTTGTTGAAAGGACAAGAGACTGGGAAAGTTGCTTTTGTTGTTAAGGAAGTCATAAGAGAGAAAGTTAATTCATGGTCAAAACAAGAGGATATAAATTCAGTTATGAGGCTGAGGTTTGAGATTTAAGAGAGGAGGTTTCAAGCTCCCCCTCCACCCTATCCCTGGCCTGGGTTTCTCCCCAGAGACCTGTCTGAGCCTAATACAAGTCGTGTAACAGGAATAGGATTTAAATCCATCCCAAAGGTGTCGGTCCTGAGCCGCCGGCAGTGCGCACCCGATAGCCTTTCGGTCGAACGCAGCTCTTAGAGAATCACCCCTCCCTCTTTTTAAAATCACCCGTTTCCTGAGAGCCTCCTATGGAGCAGGCGTGATGCCATGTGCTTTGCTCATGTCACAGCCCATTAAACCATCACACCAGCATTATTGCCCGTTTTTTATAGATGAGGAAACTGCGTCCCACAGAGATTCACATAAGTAACTAGCCAAAGGTCCCATAGTCCATTAGTCAGCTATTGTGGCATAATGCTATGTAACAAATAATCCAAAAGCTCAGTAAATGACAACAAGCATTTACTTCTCCCTGACAGCTGTGGCTCTGCTGGGCTTGGTTCCAAGCTGGGGATCCGTCTATTTCAGGAGTCTTCTCATTCTCCTGGGACCAGTGGTTACCCAGAACACATGCCTCTTATGGCAGATGGTAGAAGAGCAAGATTCCAAGCTAAGACAAGCAAATACATAACAGTCTGTTAGCAAAAGTAAGCATTATGGCCAAGCCCCACATCGATGGGAGAGGAAAATATATTTCATCTCTTCTGCTGGGAGCTATTGCAAAGCCTCATGGCAAAGGGCATACATGCATAGTTTTAGTAGCAGGGATAAAGAAATGGGAACAATAAAAAAAATCTTCCCTGGCTGGTATGGCTCAATTGATGTGAGAGACCAAAAGGTCTCTGGTTCGATTCCTAGTCAGGGCACGTGCCTGGGTTGGGAGCCAGGTTCCCAGTTGGGGGCGTGTGAGACGCAACCAATTGCTGTGTCTCTCCCTCTCTTTCTCCCTCCCTTCCCCTCTCTCTAAAAATAAATAAATAAAATCTAAAATATAAAATCTGCATACACAGCTAGTTGAGAGATGAAGCTGTTACCGAACAGCAACTGTGGTCCCACTGCCCACCGCCACCCTCTAGGCAAAGGTTTGGTGATAAAGGAAAGCACTCTTTTATTCAAAAGCTTCACAATTTTGGAGTAACAGCTTTCCACATGCATTAGTCACTTAAGCCTGTTGATTAAGGCTATACTCTTTAACTCTTTAGTTACAGCTTTTATCACTGAAACCTATCAATTAAGGGTAAACTCTAACACCTGAGTTCTATCATTCCCCCTGTTAGCTTTATAGGGCTAGCTTACAAACTGAAACAGCATAAGATACAAAAGCTACACAATTTTGGAAGAATGACAGGCTTCTGCCTCAGAGCCTGTTCCCTCTAGAACACCCAAAGAATAACCCTGCCACCCTCTGCCAGGCCAGCCCAATCCTAGGCTGTGACCGGAGTTCCTTCCCATCCAAAATACTGTCTGTTGGGAAAACGCAGGCAGCTGCAGCTCGATCATCCAGGAAGCCTCAAGGGAGAAGAGAGCCTGAGAGCCAGGGAGAGCCCAGGCCCACCCAAGAGCTCTTCTTTTATTTCAAATCTTATCGCCCATAAGTCCATGTGCTCTGGAGACATTCAGCTTCTCAGCCAATCCTGTCCTAGGCTGTTTACCATCGCCTTGGGCAACCTCCTCCTGTGGCCCCTCCTCACTTCTCCCCAGTGATCAGATCTGTCTGTATCGAAGCCAGGATCGAACCCAGACCCTTCAGATGCCAAAACCCAGATCCCTCTGTATGTGTACAGCCTGCACTCGAGGCTCATGGATGGTGATGGCATGGATGAAGGAGCCTGAAAGAGTCAGTAGCCTTCAGGAGGAAAGTGGGCCCAGGTCACCTGGTACATCTTGTGAGGAACTTGGACTCGAGCAGGTGGGGAGCCGGGGAGTGGAAGCCAGCACCCTCCACCAGAGTCAGAGTCAGCAGCTGCACTTGTGCCCTGCCCCCAGGGGCCACTGAAACTGTTTGCTCACCCCAGGGTCTGTATATGGGTGAGTCCCAGCATCTCGCCTTCTGGAGTTGGGGGCAGCTCAACTCATGATATTTCATGCAGTGTTCCAACATCTGGAACAGAAGTGGGGGCGGGAAAACACTCTTAATATCTGGGGTGGTTTACTTTCAACTTCCAGAGCACAAGATTCCCTAAACTGGACATGATAGTCATAGGGAATGCAGTGTCCTGGGTGTGGCATCTGAAGTCCTAAGTTTCAGCCTCAGCCCTGATGCTGACTTGCTCACCTCTGGGCCTCAAATTCCCTACATACGTAAAAAGGGGGTGGACCACAGTGTATATGTCTGAGAGCCCTCCCCAGCCACAAGTGTCCAGGTCCCAGGAGGCCCGCATCCTGGTCCTGATGTTTGACAGTGTGCAGCGAGTGAGCTCCATCTGCCTTTTTGTCTCCCTCCAGTTCCATGTACCCCCGTAACTCAATATCCAGGGCCCCCAAGTCTGCAATGCTAGATGAGCACAGGGCAACAGGAAGCGCAATGCCCTGGAGGAGGGGGCCTTGCTATCACTCACCGTCCTCTGGGCTGGAAGCGAGGCTGAGGCTGAATTGCTCAATCCATACAGGGCTCAGAGCCACCCAGTGCTGGGGCGAGAGTCCCCGGGGGAAACCAGTGAGGGTGTGAGCATGGAAATTTAACAAGTGATGGCAGAGGGGGGACAGTGGAGCTCTTGCTGCTCCACGTGGGACTCACAGACCACCAGCAGCAGCATCTCCCCTGAGAGCTCGTTAACAATGCAGACTCTCGGGCCCCGCCCAGGGCTCCTGAACCAGAGCCCACCTTTAACAAGACCGGCAGGGGATTCGTGTGCAAGTCACCGTTTGAGAAGCGCTCAGGGAGCAGAACCCACATCTGCACTTCCCTGCTCAGATCCCTCCACCGTCTGTCATCTACCCTGGCTCCTAGACGGTCTTCATCCCAGGAGCCCACGCTGGTGCCATTGCCGGGGGCTGCCCTCGGGCTGCTCGAGGCCCTTTGCCTGTGGCACAGAGAGCCAGAAAGGACCTGGACATGCCCATCCTCCCAGCGGAGGCCCTTAACTCAGAGGTCCGGAGCTCTCCATGTATGAAGCTCTCTCAGTAATTTTTTCACAACACTTACTCCAAGGCCAAAAGAAATACCTGACAGTCCCATGGATTAAGTGATGAGCATTTATATCTTCATAGATTAGCAGCTATTTAAAATATATAAGAATTAGAACAGGAGGGGGAGCAGGGGGGAAAGAAGGGAAGGGGTCTAGTCAAGGAACTAGTATAAATGACCCATGGACATGGACAACGGGGTGGGGACTGACTGTGGGAGCATGGGTGGGTGGGGTGGGGGGAGTAATGGGGGAAAAGTGGGACAACTGTAAAAGAAAAACAATAAATATATCTTTAAAAAAAGAATTAAAGCAAAAAATAACATTCCTGCTTCATTTATAAGTAATAGTCTCTCACTAATGGGGCACGTGTGCCTGCTGGATACTGCGCAGCCTTTCAGTTCTTAGAAGCAGGGGGACAGCAGCCCCCTCGTTTCCTTTGCCATGTTGATTTTCACACGGGACTTGCCTTTAGTCACAGCTGCCACCTAGCACCCAGTTGCACGATGATATGACATCATCCAAGGGAACATAGGGCAATCCAACGTTGGAACTGTGAACTATTTCGCGTCTGGGGTCCGACCGCTACAGCCGTGTTACCCTCAAGGTTAAGGTACCCCACGGTGCCCAGGGTCCCTCACACGCGGTATGGGAACCGTGCCTGACCTTTGACCGGGGATGTTGGAGCGTAAACACTCCAGCTCCCTCGAGCTACACTGTCTGCTGCAAGACCCAACCACAGTTCCCTCCGTAGGACTTGGCCACATCTTCCCTTCCTTTCTCTTCCCTTCCCAGTCTCATTTCCGCACCCACTGGTTTTTCCTGGGAACACTTCCTAAGTACATTGCTGTCACAGGAGTCGTTATGTTGGGACCTGCTCTGGAGATCCCAGCCTAAGAAGAAAGTGACCAGGAAGAGGCAGGCTGCGGGGCAGCTAGGAGGTGATGCCACCAATAGGGGAGGATGTGGGTACCTCGCCTGGGGCAGGGAGCAGGAGGCCTTGACTGCTGACCAGACAGGGATGGTGAGAACGTCCCAGACCGCTCTGGGGTCACCTGAGCACAGAAATGCCACTAACGGCCATCTGGAGACCCAGAGCTGGTGGGGAAGGTAGTGAATGCAGTTTCCCCCGTGTTGAGCTCAAACCCTGAAATTCTAAATAAAGGAGAAAGTAGAGCAGGAAAACTTCTCCACCCACAGATTTTAGGAAGGTTTTGTGTAAACGTGCACCTGATGTGCGGCTCCCAGCTTCATTAACCATCCTAACAATTATCCTAATTACCGCACACTCTCTGGGTAAGGACTCCGGAGCCCCAGCTCACCCTCAGTGTCAGACGCAGACAACGTGTTCCTCCCGCGTGGAGTGTTGCCGCTGCCCCCCGGAGTTTCAGGCAAACAGAGGCGGCACCTGTCGAACATCCTCACTGGGGGCGGCACAGCTTGAGAAGCGGGCAAGCGTCCTCAGCAGAGCGACACTCAACTGAACCCCAATGCCCAAGATGGGGTGGGGGGGTCATCAAAGCTTTGTCCTCTGAAGGGGCCTGTGAGGGGGTGGGAGTGTCATCAGCTGAGGGCCTCTGGGGAAGAGGTGCTGCATTGGCTGCCCTCCCACCAAGCACCTCAGTTATTCCTCCCAACAACCTTGAGATCTGGGCGTTGTTAGCCCTGTTTTACAGGCAAGAAATCTGAGGCTCAGACACATCTTATTCATTCAACACCTGTATACTGCGGTGGTTAATTTAATGTATCCACCTGGCTGGGTCACCGGGGTGTCTTGATAGTTAATCAAATATTCTGGGTGTTGCCGTGAAGGCGCTTTTGGATGAGATAGAAATCAAAGCTGGTGGCCTTGAGTGAAGCAGGCTGCCCTCTGTAATGCGTGTGGGTTCATCCAGCCCACTGAAGGCCTGAATAGAACGACAAGACCAGCCTCCCTGAGCAAGAGAGAATTCTCCAGCAAATGGCCTTTGGAACTTCATCTGCACCATCCACTCCCCTGGGTCTCCAGCCTGCAGGCCCACACTGCAGATTTGGACTTGCTAGTCTGCATCATCACGGGAGTCAACCCCTCACACATAGCTGAAGACCTACTATGTGCCAGTCACTCTAAAAGGCTCTGGGGGTACAACAGTAAACAAGACAAAACCCAGCCCTGCCTCACCCTTACTTCCAGTAGAGACGATGAATAATACGGTAAGATGGTCACAAGCGCGCAGGAGATAAAGGCAAGGGAACGTGTGCTTCACTTGGATGGTCAGGGAAGGCCAGTTTGGGGGCGGGATGAAGCTTGAACAGAGACTCGATGGCACGGACGGACGAGTCATGGGGCTGCGTGGAGAAGGCAAGTGCAGGTCCCAGGCCGTTGGGCCCTGGAGACCCCTGTAAGTCTTTGGGATTTATTCTAAACATGCTGAGACGTCACTGGGGACTCTGCCCCAAGGTTACACAGGCAGCGAAAGGCAGAAGGATGCCAAACTGAGGCTGCATGTCTCCAAAGCCTGCACATTCCCTGCTGCCACACCACGCTGCTCCCAGGGGCTGGCTTTTGAGGTGTTGGAAACGTGGAAGCTATTTCCTGTATTGGAGTCCAGGGCCCCGCAGGACCTGTGCTCTCTTCATATTAAGACAGAACCTGTTTCTCCTTGGTGGTCCTGCCCCCATGGTACCCATGGTCATAGTTCTGATGTGTTGCTGGCCACCCAACCCCCCGCTCCTGCCCGCACCTGCAGCGCCTTCTCTCCTCGGGCTCAACCTGCTCCCCCTTGGGCTGGCCCTGTGGCTGGCTCTGGCCAATGACACAGAACTGACACTGTGCCAGTTCCAGGCAGAGGCTCTCTGAGACCTGGAAGCTTCTTTTGCCCGGTGGAGCCCCGAACCACGCTGGTAAGAGGTCTGGCTACCCTGCTGCAGAGAACACCTGAAGGAGGGAGGGGTCTAGACAGTCCTCAGTGGTCAGGCACATGGGTGGACAGCCACCTTGGATCCTAAAAGCCTCAGTGACTCAGCCCAGGCAACAAACCCATGTGGAGTAGACAGAAATAAGCTGTTCCTGTCAACCTCGCCCAGATCGTAGATAACACGGTTGCTGTTCTACACCACTAAGTTTGGGCTGGGCTGTAGCACAGCCATAGACCACCACAACAGCCTCTACTGACCGTCCTTTCTCGGGTTCTTGCTCCTGTCTGTTTGGCATCCATGCATCGCAGGGCCAATTACTTTAACCGTTTTCTTATTTTCTGTGTTCTTGACGCTCTGGCGTTTGGACGATGAGTAGCCCAGGGAGAGGCTGCCCCTCCCAGGCAAGCCAGGTCTTAGAGACTGAAAAGGAACTGGCTGCGAGCACACCTTTTATATACACACCAGCCAATCCATAGTCTATGGCCTTCAGCCATCCTTTTATGTAACTCACACATCAAGCCAACATCTCCCCCACACTAAGTGTCCTAGGGGCCATCCCTAGAGCCCAAAGCCCACCAGACTTATTCACACCATCCAGTCCCAGGTGTTCCCCCTGCCCTGACTTGCCTTTCCCACAGAGACCCCAATAAAGGCTCTGGCCTAGGTCTCCCCTCTCCTGCACCCTTGACCTCGTGTTCCCCCTGTGACCTCTCACTTCTAGGGGTGCTATAACATGAAACTTTACATTTAATGGCATTGCCTCTCTGCATCGTCACTCAGTCACCTTTGAAAATTCAGACGTGGGTCTAGAACACAGCCCCTCTAATTCTTGAGAGGAAAACACCAGGGGTTGCTCTGGGCCAAGGGGCCGACAGCCCCGAGTGGAAAGGGGCAAGTGGTGGCTTCCTGGCAGGGTCGGGGGTGGGGGGTGCCTCACAGGGAGGCAGACAGACACAAGCTATGATTCACGGGCAGGGGCCATGCCAGCGTCTGGGCTGGAGCTGGATCCAAAGTCGTGGCTGAACAAAGAGGGGGCTCCCGCACACGAGGGAGGGAGGCCAGCTGAAGGCCACGTGGGGTTAGCTTTCTGATTCCTCCCCAATTTATAGAGGGCTTTGCTCCTGCCAGTCACAGACAGCTGGGGAAGACCCGGCTGGCACAGGGAATTCCAATGAGCTGTCTGAACAGTGTCTGCATCTGGGCTTGGCAGGGAGGCCCTGATCTTGGAGTCTGCCGCTCTCACCCAGAAACACACCCAGGGGTTGTGGTGAGGAGGTGCTCTCGGCTGAGGCAGTGAGGGGAGGCAGGCACTGGGGGCCTTTGTCAACTGGAAAAAGGGACAGATGAGAAAAAGCTGCCTCTCTGGGCAGACGGTTTCTCGGGGGCAACGTTTGCCAAGGTGCCCTAGGGCAGAGGGGAGGACACCTCTTCTGCAGCACGGCTTGGTGAGCAGAGTGGGCACCTGAGGGCAGCTTCCTTGGGCCCCTCAGCCGCGCCCCTCCGTGTGGGACTTGGAGAGCTCCCCGGCATGGGCAGCTTGCCTCTCTCCTTGGGGACTTACACCCGGTGGGTGAGGTGGAAACCAAAAGCTCGCTACGGGAGCACAGACGAGAGTGAGCTCTCAGAAAAGGAGCATACCAGGCCTCGGCAAATGAGGAAGAGTGTGATAGGCCGACGGGGAAAGGGCACACCCAGCCAGCAGAATTTCCAGTGCAAAGGCTCGGAGGTGGGCACGAGGATGGCGTGTCTGCAAACAGGGAGCAGCGCCCGACGGGTGCTGGACAGGGTGGGCAAGACAGCCCTTTCTCCCCTACAGGACCCCGTGCTCTCCCCACATATGGGACTGAAGGCCGTCTCCCACAGCAGAATTAAAGCTCCTGGTGGTCAGGTCCCTCGCTCCAGAAGAAGTCATTACACTGTGCCCCTCCCCTGGATTCCCTGCCCGAGGAGTCAGAAAATAGCCCTTGGGATAGGGTGGCAGGCACTGAGTCCCTTTTAATTCCATCTCCAGTCCCCCCTCTCCCTTTCCACAGGGAATCATAC
This sequence comes from Furipterus horrens, assembly GCF_987537825.1. Taxonomy (NCBI): domain Eukaryota; kingdom Metazoa; phylum Chordata; class Mammalia; order Chiroptera; family Furipteridae; genus Furipterus; species Furipterus horrens. The sequence continues at coordinate 84,340,514 of NW_028327176.1, forward strand.
AGGACCCAAACTTCAAGCTGTTGAAGCAATGTTTAAAAGCACTCTAGAAGCTTCTGGAAAATTCTGGAACCGTGTGTACTGTACTCCTTTCTTCACTAAAATGTGGATGTCTGGGGAGGGGCTAGGAGTTCAGTGGGCTCTTTCCCATTCATAACATCCTTGATGATGAATTCGACACCAGAAAAAAATAAATAAATCAGTGGGCGTGTTTCCTCTTGAGGATCAGCAATGACAAAATTGTAATGAATGTGTTTCTGGGTTATGTGTTGGAAAATTAGCACGAGCTTGCATTAATTGAAATTCAGTTCTTTATGTGTATCAATTCCCTTTTATCCTTCTGGGATTTGCAGCCGCGACAAAGACACTGAACAACAGATTAATCCAAGTGTTGCCCGTGACAATGATAAATTAAGGTTTAAAAGTCTACATTGAGATAAATTACTATTATAACTCAGGCCTCCCCTCTCCTGTCTGTAGAACCAAGAATTTGTTCAAATACTGGGTTGCCTTTCATTAGGCTAACTCCTAGACTTTGGATGGTGGTTTCTCCGTAATGGAGGATTTTCTTTGCCTTAAGTTGTGACTATTCCTTCCAGGCTGGTCTTCCGCCCACTTCCCACTCTCTGCAGTCCCCTGGGCCAGCAGATGCCTTCTCACACAGCCTCAACGGCAGAATCCAGCTCAGCGCCCCGCGCGCCTGTGCCTGTCCCCTGCGCTCCTGTGCCCTCAATCCAGCTTCCCTAGGCACCTCCTCCCAGGACCTCAGATTCAGCACAGCGGAGAATGAATCTGCAATTTCCTTCGAAAACTTGCTTCTAGGCCTCTGGTTCCCATCTCAGCAGCATCCTGGGCTTCTCCCTCCCTTTCCCCTGCCCAATTGGTCACTCATTCCTCCATCCACAGCCCTCTTCCCCCACCAGCTCACTTGCCTGGTTCAGATCCTCAGCAGCTCACCCCTGGGTTGTTGCGACGGCCTTCTCTGTGGTCTCCCCGACTGGACTCCCCTTCCAACCCCCTCTCCAACCTCCAGATTCATGCTCTGCCTGCAATCTCTCTCTGCCCAGTCACTCCCTGGGACAGTATCTCCACGTGGCCCCATGGTGCTTAGCGCGAAGTCTAAACTTCAAGGCGCTTCATGGTCCGGCGCCAGCCTCATGACCGGCTGCATCTATGCTCATTCCAGCAAGATCCTTCAGTCTGCAGAACACAGCACACTGTTGCTTGTGCCCTTGACTTTGCGTCTTTTCCTTAGAGTATCTTCTCCACCTTTCTCTGCTCCTTGACCTTGTGTTAGTCCTCGGGATGGCGCTTTGGCTCTCGTCTCTGAGCACTTAGAGCTGTTTTCCCAGAGGGTGCGTCACACTGGCTGTGTGCCCACCATCGCTTTTCTAATTCTCTCCCCCAACCGTGAGCCTTGGGCATCAGGGCAAGTGTGCCAGGGATGGATGGAAGAAGGGTGTGCATGGGAAGTTCATGCCCAGCCGTGTCGGCCTTTGATGCATGAAGAGAAACAGGCCATCAGCTTGCAGTCGGAGGGAGCATGCTGCCCTCCCGGACTCTCGGGGGCCTGCCTACGGCCACATCGTAAGAGTGAGCAATGAGCCCTGAGATCCCCAAGGCCCATTTGTCCCCATCTCGGCTCCAACAGACATTCCCAGGCTCCCACTCTCTCCCCAGAAGCCACAGAATCCCCCGAACAGCATCATAAACACATTATAATTGTACCTACGGCTGCAGTGGGGAGGGAAACAGCACAGAGAGGAATGAATTCATATCAGTTTATTCCCAAGATTAACATACTGAAAGCTTCCTTCATTAAAGTTGCAGTACTGCCAACACGTCCTGGTAAACTTGGACAGGGACGCTCCTCTCCAAGGGGACGAAGTTGCTTCGAGATGAAGGTGTTATCTGGCTTGTCTTATCTGATTTCTCAAGCAAAAATGAAAAATGCCCTCATTCTTTTCACGTCTCCTGGCTCCTTCTCCTTCTCTTTTTCTTCCTCTCCCTTGGTCTCTCCCTCCTTTCCCCCTGTCTTCCCTCCTGCTTCCTCCCTCTGCCTTTCCCTGTGCCCCAACCTCAGCTGCAATTTCCCAAGTAACAATGGGAGACGTGGCCTTATAAGCAATCAGCCACTGCAATTTGGGGGTGAATATTCAATTAGTTCTAGGCCAGGGATTCCTGATCAATATTGCCTTTTCAAGGCAAAACAGTGTAACAAACCCTCTTATTAAGCAATTCTAAGCCCTGGTGCTGATACCCATGACTGATAGCTAATCTGCACGTTAATTAATACCTGCCCCTTGGTTAGCTAGCGTGGTGGCTTACCCAGGGACAGTTTCAGCCTCCTGCTTCCCCCACACCCCTCCCGTGAGGGGTGTGGCTTGGCTATTGTGTGCGGTTGTGATAAAGCTGGAATCCCACATAACCTAGCCCTTTGGTACCCAAGCCCAGGGGCTTAGAAGTAGGACAATATACCCTCAAGACTGGAGAGGCTACACAGTCCAGGTTCAGGGAAGAAAACTGAACTCCTCACACAGTCAGACGCTTCCATTCCACATCTCTACCAAGTGACTACACATCATCTATTTACATACCCTCAGTGACAGGGAGCTCACTATTAGATGAGATACCCTGTTCTCTCTCTGTCCAGCTATGATTATAAGTCAGCTCTTTCTGAGATGGATTCTTCCTCCAGCGGTCCTGGCTTTGTAGTTCAGGCCCACTGGGCTCTGCCTCCCTTCAAATATGCCTGCCATTCCCTGCCCCTGTGCTCCCTATGGGTCCCCTTGGCCTAGGAAATGATCCCATAGTAACTGACATTCAAGAGCTTTCATAGCAATAAGAGAAACATCAACAACCACAATTTAATGAGTGTTTACTATGTGCCAGCCCCTTGTTGAGGACTTTATATGTTTTTAATCCTTCTAATAGCACCATGAGGACAATGCTGTCCCTGTTTTACAGCCAGGGAAACTGAGGCACTGTGGACTTGGGTAACCTGTTCAAGGCCAGGCCAAAGATCTAACAAGGTTGATCTATTTCTTTTTGAAGACTCAGGTGTCACCTTCTGGGCAAGCTTTCCCTGACTCTGTCTAGACAGAGTGCCCACCCTCTGGCCTCATTGCCACAGGTCCTATGTGCTTCTCACTGCCCTCATTTCTGGATATATACATGTTTGTTAATCTTTTGCATGTCAGTCCCTTCTCAGGTAGGAACCAGCTGCACCTCATTCATTTTGGAATACACCACAATTAACACAAAGCCCAACTCTTAGATTCTGCTTGTATCTCTGGGAAGGAATGAAGGACCTAAACTCCTATGGAGGCTGCTGTGGCTCAGACTGAAATTCCCACACCTGAGATATCTATCAAAGGAGAAGCTAAATGCCAGGGCAGCTCAGCAAAGAAAACCTGGGTATATATACACAAGAAAAGGCAGAGAAAGAGCCCCAGACCCAGAGAGTCAGGAGCCCTGGGTTCTCATCCCACTTCTGCCAGACTCTTGGTGGTAGTGGCACAAGTCCCTTCCTCTCACTCGGCCTTGGCTTCCACATTCATAAACCTTGGCTTGTATGGATGGCTTCTCATCCTTCCCTGCACTATCAGCCTGAGGGAGGCAGGTCAGCAACTCCCAGTGAAGCCCCGTTGCTATTGCTCCGGATTGCTGGGCACTGCCTGCCCACTGTGCCCACGACTCCCCACCCCTGGCTGAAGGTGGCCCAGGGGAGCAGTAAGAGCAATGACGAGGGCAACAGCAACCATAGCGCATCCTCAGGCAGCGCCTACCGTGCATCAGGCATGGTTCTGAGCACTTTGCAGGCCCAGTTCCAAAGGTGAGGTGTCTGAAGGACCTTTCCAGAGAGGTCTTTATGAAGCTGTCAGCCTGGGCTCTATAACAGAGGCTGTTAGAACACACAGACTTGACCTTGGCCTGGGACACATGGCCAGGGCCAAGAGATGGCTCTTTCTCTCTCCCAGTTGATGACCTTGCTTTTGAATTCACCGAGAAAACAGAAGCAACCAGATCAGACTTCATCCTTCCCAATCCTCACCAAACCTTCCTCCAACCCACCTGCATGTACACCCACTCTGGTCACGTGGTGTGGCTACAGCTGTCTGCCATGGCGTGGTTGTGGGCAGTGAAGGCAGGACTAGAAATTGGGTGCCAAGGGCTCCATTGGAGAGGTAACAAGATAATCTCTGCAACACCCACAACAAGGTCTGACCCAAGGGAGGGCTGTGTGGTGGGCTAGCATAGTTGTAATGACACTCCATAATGACAGCAGCACTCATCCACCACTCGCCTGGTTCCAGACCCTGGAATAAGTGCTTTCTGGACGCTTAGTCCCCAGCAACCCTTACATGTGAGCAGTAAACAGAGCTCAGAGAAGTTTATTCCATTTGCGAGAAGGTGACCACTTTTCTAACTGCAGAACCACCCTGCCAGGCTGCTGCTGAGATGGCCCTTCCCTCTCTGGCCCACATGCATGCCCACTTGTTTTCTGACGAGGACTCAGGCCTCCTGATCCCCCGTCCATCCCTCCTGCCCCTATTAGCTCATTACCTTTCTCTGACTTTTTTCTCCTCGATGCTCAAGCTTCAGTAATATCTGACACCAAGCATTCGGGCATTCCCTTAGTGATGAAGGGTCAGTCTAATGATTGTAACATGAGATGTTATAAGTCATGAGTTGGTCCCAGAGTGGGAGACCAATCCCAGTGGATCATGCCACGTGCAAAGAAGCCTCTGCTCCTGACTTGGACAGAGATAACAGAGGGCAGCTGGGTAGCTCACTGCGTGCATGGGACAACCAGCTGGCTGGGTGTGAGTCATCTTGGAAACAGAACCTCCAGCCTCCAAGATAGCTTCCAATGAGCCATGAAACCAGGGCTGCCTGGTTTCATGCCTTTATGTACACATGCATGTTGTATCAGTACTGGCCTGTGTAATCAACAGACCATGTGACTTCTAGCCTAGGTCATAAAAAATATTGCTTCTGCCATCCTCTCTTCAATCGCTCTCTCTGGGGGAAGCCAGCTGCCATGTTGTGAGGACATTCAAGCAGCCCTGTGGCCAGATCCACATGGAGAGCAACAGAAGCCTCCTGCCAGTTGCCAGCACCAGCCTGCCAGCCCTGTGAGTGAGTCACCTTGGACACAGACCCTCCAGCTCCAGTCCCACCTTCAGATGGTGACACCCGGAGCCCAGTCAAACTCTTCCAAAACCCTGACCCATAGAAACCGTGAGAGTTCAGAAATACATCACTGTGTTTTCTTAAGCCATTATTTGGAGTAATTTGCCACACGGAAGTAGGCAACTAATTCAGTGTGACATCCCCTCACCCTGCACCTCCAGTTCCACTTAGGTGGCATTTGTGTTTGGAAGAACTGCTCTTCTGGAATGATCATTTTCTTCTGCATCATCCTGCCCATCGTGACGGGAGCTCATTTGATGACCAGGATCTGAGCACACTGCCTTCAGCGGACCTTTTCATACCAAAGTGAGACAGGGGGTGCCCCAGCTGTGAAAGGGAATTTCGGATTCATCTTGAGCCTGGAGTTAAGAAACACCAACCCTTGATCTTAACAAGCCTCTCTGTGTATGTAGATCAATAAGTTTGGCAGCACTTCTCAGTATGGGATGCGAGGACCATTGAGAGGAGTGGGGAGGTTCAATGAGAATTAATGTTAACAAACAAGTTCAGAAGAGAAGAGTTTCACTGACTTTTCCAAGAAATGAGCTCCTTAGCCAGGATGGGGCCAGCTTGTGTCGGATCCTCCACAGAAGGAATTCATTGAGACCTGACTTTGGACTTGAGCTCTGGGTGCTAGGATGTTCCCAGCAGAGCACCTGGGGCAGGTGACCGCATTTCAGGCCCCTGCCGTATGCGAATTGGAGGAGCCACTTCCAGGTCCAGGCTCCAAGATGCTCCAGCTTCTGAGACCTCCCAGTCTTGGATCCCACACAATTCTTCGACTGCCTTACATTCGTCAAATCCTGTGCTACATTTTGCCAAGTACAAGTGTATGTTTTTAAGGGGAAATTAATGTATATGTTTCTGATTCATCTTATGTGGAAACTATCAAAATATTGTATCTGAAGGAAAGTAACACCCAGAAAAGGCTCTGGGGAGATTTGCCAGGGGAGGTTTGCCAGGCTTTTCTGTGTCTCTTGAGGAAATTGAGTTCTAGCCTCACAGCATGCCAGAGTCTCACCAGTCGGCCCAAACACCTCCTCCTCCAGGAAGTCTCCCCTGATGCCCCAGACTTCTGGAGCTCCCTCTCCTCAGGGTCACAGCCTACGGAACTGTTCTTATTTCTCCAAGTCACAACCCTCCCAACCAGACTGTGAGCTGCCCCAAGGTGGGGGGAGGGCACAGCAGACATCCTCCTTACTGGACTCCACCACAGCGGGCCTGCCCAGGCTCACAGGGTGTCAGGGGGAAGGCCATGCAAGGGAGGCTGGACTGGGAGATGGGGCAAGGAGGAGGCCAGGGCTCTAAACTGTGGGAGGTTTGGCTCCGAGTCCTCAGCTTCTCAAAATTGTCCTTTTCCTTAGCCTCCTGTGCAGAGATGATACCAGGGCCAAATAGGCTGGAGTCCAATGGCCACGCCCTGTGCCCTCCTAAAGTGAGGGAGGGACTGACCTTGACCTGGCTGCGGAGGGCACTAATGTTAGCCCTAAACTAGACGCTGGTCACTGCCTACACGCTCACTGTGGTCTCAGGTTAAGTTGCCACCCCATCCATGCACACAGATCCAGCCTGGCTGCTGGCTAACGCTGATCTCAGCCCCTCACTGAGCTTCTGGCACCACCCTCAGCCTGTGCTCAGACTCTGAGTGGTATCAGGATTCAGTGTGATGGCTGGGCCTGCCCCTCCTGCTGTTGGGCCAGCTAGGAGCCTGCACCCCTCCCACAAGTCTCTCACTCATGCCCCGCCACCCTGCGCTATGAATTAAGAACACTTCTAGTCTCTGATCAACCCCAGCTCTGAGTTACCTCTTCCACTTTTGGGCCCCGTGGGAAGCAAAGCCACCTTCTCCCACTGGAGCAAGTATGGTCCTTTTATGTAAAGGACACACTCTCACAAGCTCCCTGTGCAAGACGGCCTTCTCCGGGCCCCTCCAGAGCACTCACCATGCCCCCGTGGCTGCCCAGACCCCTTGGGCTCAACCTGGAAAGGGTCTGAATACTAGGTTACCAGGGTTAAGGTTGTCCCTCTCTGTGGGTCTCAGTCTAACAGCTTTTGCCAACCTAGATGGTGCTGGTTATAGTGGCCCTGTCTCTTTCCTTCTTTGGAGATGCCTTCCTGTTATTCCTCTACAGCAAAAAAAAAAAAAAAAAAAAATCATTTCCTTAGCGACAAGGGCCCCCTGCCAGACCAAAAGGCAGCGGCTACACCACCTTGCACATCCACATGAGACAATGCCCGAGTTCAGGTGGGTGCCTGACCTGGTTGAGTGCTTAACGCCAGCTTTCTGTGCTGGAACAGACGGGGTCAGGAGCAAAATGTCTGTGCAGGGGGAGGGCGCCCTTCAAACGTCCTCTCTTCTCCAGGACAGGGGAATGTTCCGGTAACAAAACCCAGTGGGGGTTCCTGAAGGAAGTTACAGGATGAGAGGTCAGGGAGAGAACATTCCAGAAAGTGTTTCCTCCGCTGGACTGTGGCCACCCACACCACCACGGGCAATTTCAAGGAGTCAGAATCCTGTTTGGAAAGACTGAGGAAGGATACTCTAGCAGAAACAGCTTGCAACTCACGCTATGTTCTGGAAATCACAGGCCCTTTGGCTGCAGCAACTATCCCAGAAGGAGGCCTGCACATGCATCTCTTTTGTCCTGGGGAGCTGGGGGGTGGCGGGGGGAGGGGCGGGCCGCGGCTGGGCGGGGTAAAGGAAAGCTCAGAATCAACCTGCACAGTCAGCCCACACTTGTCCCCTCCATGTTTCCATACTTGGCACCATATGCCCAAGGCTTTTCTGGTTTTCTCACGTCACATCAAAGCATGGTGATTTTCTGCCATCACAAAATGCTCATGGAAAATTCCATTTTGTGGCTACGCAATCTTTCATGGGCTGGCCAAACCATAGGTGACCTTTCCCTGCGGATGAGCTTTTGGGCTCTTGTCCTCCAGATATGCTCTTACTCGTAAAGCTGGAACTAACCTTTGTGCAGAAGTCTTCGTTTGGATTTCAGATTACTTGCTTATTCAAACCTGAAAGTGAAATGACTGATTATGAATATTTTAAGGCACCTGATCTGTATTTCTGAATCGTACTCCAAAATGTTGTGCCAACGTTTGGTTTTTTTTTGTTTGTTTGTTTTTTTTTTTGAGTGTCAATAGTTGCTTTATTTGCGATGCATGTAGATTGAAGAATGTGGCTGAGCAGAGACAGTTTCCTTCAACTGGCCTGATTTACCTGCCAGCTTAGGAGCCGGACATCTCTGAAGTCATTTGGTGAGGACGGTCTGCCCTAGTGCGCTAACTCAAGGTCAAATGGAGGTAGCCAGTCATGAGTAGCGATTTTATCCCAATGTCAACAAGCAGATAGATAAATTTTGTAGAAAATTATCCAGTAAACTAGGTTTTTAAACCATTCTTGAACAGCAGTTTTTAAAATTCACAAGAGGACATAAGCTACAATAATGAACAAACATATACCCCTCATCCAAGGTCCATAATTATCAACATATTAAAATTATATTCCTCTATCATCTTCCCCCCATCTTTTGTTTTTTTTTTTTTTGGCTAGCATTTCACTTGTAGCATTTTACCTTATAACATTTTACCCGTCAATTTGTTGCATTTTACCCACAAGTTTATCAGTAGGTACACCTAACTGATAAGGAAATTTCCTTTTATCCACCACCATGCCATTACCCCACGTATCAATATTATCAATAAGTCACAATGCCAACTGATATCCCTAACAACATACCAGCACTGAGTATTTTCACTGGAAAATGGCAACTCTAACTTAATTTAAACTTCTGTAATTATTATCAGTGCAGAAGCTACACCATCGTCTCTCGAGACGGACGGCTGCCGACGACGATGTGGAATCCACCAGGAGACACGAAGAAGTCTTGCAGATGAAGTGCGTACCATCCATCAGCGACAGTACCTCTCACAAGCTGGTTTGGAGGATGTGGCTTGGATGTGCTAAGTCATGGGCTTGCATATTCAAACCTTAGAATAAACATAGTCACAGGCAGTGCGGGCAATGCCAGGTCTTCCCATGAAAACTCAGAGCATGAAGCAGAGCTCACCTCTCTGCAGACAGGCAGGGCTCCAAGGAAGTGGATTCCATTGGGCAGGCCCAGGCCCTCCTTCCTCCCCAATGAACTGACAAAGTAGGTCGCTTCACTTCTGGTGGAAGGGGAAGGGGTGTTTCAGGACAATCCTTCTTCATGGAAACTGGAGGAAATAGGAAGGCGTGTTCACCTCTTATCCCGCACTGTTGAAGTTGGACTTTCTGCCCATGTGCGGGCTGGTTGGGTTTGGAAAGCATTCACTACCACGTCCTTGTTCTCCTCACCAGCATCCCCCTCCTTGAGTGTTACCTTTCATTATTTAACAGTTCACAAGCTATGTCCTGGCTACTGGTCTTTATGACGGTTCGGGCACAGGAACAGATAGTGCCCTGGCTGGGTGGCTAGCGTGTTGTCCTGTACGCAAAAGGTCGTGGGTTTGACTCCAGATCAGGGCACAGACCTAAGTTGCAGGTTCTGTCAGCGATCAGGGTGCTATGTTTCTCTCTCTCCCTCCTTTCTCTTTCTAAAATCAATAAACATATCCTCTGGCGAGGATTAGAAAAACAACAGATAGCATATTCAGACAGGGTAGTTTGAGGGCAGCTTAATAAAAAGACAGTTTACCAAGCTTTGGGCAGGGGCAGAGAAGGCAAGGACGAACTACTGCAGCGCGCTGGGGCCAGTACCAGGGCTGCGAAGGGGAGTGTGGCTACCCTGTGGCAGACACACACTGAGGTGACTCTGAGGAGGCAGAGGCGGCAGACGCGTCCCTCGATCCTGCCGCGTTATACTGTAGAAGACTCTGTCTCAGCAGGCTGGAGAGACTTTCTTGTTGACACTGAAGAAGCAAACTGCCAAGTTGTTCACTCCCTAGGGAGGGGGAAGCTCACCTGTGTGGCAGGGACCCTGTCCCAGGGGAGAGCTCCAGCCAATAGCCGGTAGGGGAGCCAGGCCCCAGTCCTCCAGTCACGCAGGACTGCACTCTGCCAATAGCCTGAATAAGCTGCACACGGGATTCTCCGTAGGACACAGCCTGGCGGACACCCTGACTGCAGTCTTCTCAGGCCTTGAGGAGAAGACCCAGCTAGTATGATCTCATTATGTTAAAATAAAGGAAAAAGAAGCAAAATGAAGCTCTTTATTTCCATAGGTGCCTGCATATGTGCATGTCAATGCATGTATATAAACAGGCGTGGATGAATAAACATTAAACGGTAACAGTGACTGCTCACCTCTGGGGTGAGGCCTGGGCCTGGTCAACTTCTACTTGCATTGTCACGCCACAGCCAGAATGTTTATAACAACAGCACATTCAAACGTTACCTGTATAATTAAGATACTAATGTAATAATAAGAGACAAAAACGTTAGTTTCCTATGTTCACAACAGTCTGGAAGGCATTATTCCCACTTTGTCAATAAAGAAACTGAGACCCAGAGAAGGGAACTGGTTTCTCTGCCGGGCTCAAGGGCTTGTCCGTGGCTGAGGCGAGGCCCCGGGTTGGGGGGGTGGGGGGTCCTGAGGCTTCAGGCATTATGCCTTTTCCACTGGCCCACACTTCTCAAACTGTCTTTCAGGCAAGGAGGACCCAGGACCCCTGTAATGGCCCTTCCACCCCAATGCTCTGGCCACATGCTTGCAGTCCCATGGTCTCCCCCCAACACCACACAAGAGGTACACTCCATGCATAGCTGGTGTTGAACCCCATCTGTATTACTGCAAATGTCACTTATAGACCAGCCTGGGGCACACATCTCCTATCCATTGGCTCTTCAGGCAAACCTAAACATTCTGTGGCTCAATCCTTTATTTGACAGATGGGGAAACTGAGGCTCTTGGAAGCGAGGCCGCAGAAACCTCTCTCTGAGGATTCAGAGCCTGGTTTCTCCTGAGCACCTCAGTGTGGCACCTGTGTGTGGCCGTACCTTGGAGGAAAAAGAAGCAGAAGTAAGAGGCAGGTGCCGCAGGGCTTCTCCTCTGGGAATTGTCGCTCTACCTGGAGCACAAGATGTGCACCACTGAAGCACAAACCGTACAAGGTAGGCCGGGGGCAGCTGGGCGAGCGTGAGGAGAGGTTGTGCACATGCAGACAGGAACTTGGGTGCCACCTCCCTCTCCTACACCAGGGATCAGCCAGAGGCTCAGGTGGCCCTGACCTCAGGAGTCTGGGCTGAGGGATTGAGCTATTTCTCAGCTCTGTTCTCTGAGGTATGGCAGGCAGGAGTCTCTCCAAAGGACATAGCCAGCCGAGGAAGGAACTGAAGATCCATCCTTCGGAGGAGCCTGAAGAAGTTATTGGGTCAGTCTGGGGACAGCAGTGCAGACTGGTACAATCCAGAAAGACTTCAGGGAGAAGGTGGTGTGTGAGCCAAGCCTTTTAGGGGGTGGAACAGAAGACCAAAGGAAGGTTTAAGGGAGGTGTTTGGGGTTCAGGCTGTAAATTTTTTTATACGATTCTAGATTTATATGACTTTAAGTTATTTAATTAATTTATTTCTAAATGGTAGTGTTGAACCCAGTCTGAAAAAAAGAATCAAAGACACAGCACTGCAATGTAATTCACTGAGTTCCATTTTTACAAACGTATGCAGCAAAAATTTCCTGGAGCACAATCTATATCCTACAGTCTCCCTGTCCTGTGTGCAGGAAGCCAGGGGGCCCCCAACCAGAGGAGCATGGGGGTGTTGTCGGGGTTGGGGGGAGGGGGCAGGTTGGGTGCAATATGCAGAATTTCTCTTGCAGAGGGGGAGCTATGGAACCTGCAATCACAGGTTTCTCTGCCCCGCCCCTCGCCCGCCCAGCTGCTGAATCAGCCCCGGAGATTCCCCAATTCTCCCAGCCAGCCTGGAGCTGTTAATTTTTGCATCGTTCTTTTCTCAGGGGTGCCCACAGCCTTTATTGTTGAAAACATCTGTATTTGGCTTTAATCAGAGCCCTTGTCAAGCACTCACCCCCTCCTTTTATATTTCATTGTCCTCAAGGGGAAAAATTTATTATGACCATCACTTTACACAAACCTCCCGGATGTGCTGGGATTCCACAATTCATGAAGCCACCAACGTGGCTTCTGCTCACCACCCAGGAGTCACAACAGACAAAGGGAAAGAATGCCCATCTCTTCCCGAGCTGCTACTTCAGGTCCTGGTGAGCTACCAACTTGCTGTGTGGCCTTGAGCCAGATATAATTCAAATACCAGAGCCGTGGTGAGGTGCCAGGTAAAACCAGTCTGTCCCTCCTTAGGGCATCCCAGCCTCTGGACATGCCTCAGTTCAGAACTCCCTTCTGTGTGACCAGTATCTCATGTCCACAGACCACAGACTCTCTCAGGGCAGAGCCCATAGTCATGGTCACGGTCGTGTTCCTGGTACCCAGCATAGGACCTGGCACGGAGGGCACATGGCTGCCAGCTGGCTGCATCAGGGAGTCACAGAGGGAAGACTAGACTCCATCTAAATAGGCTGGCCCACTGGTCTTGGGCTGTGGCCCTATAAGAGCTCTGTGGCATCGCGGGAAGAATCCAGTCTTGGAGCTGCTTCTCAGGGTTCAAATGCTGGCCCTGTCATTGTCTGGGGACTGCACTTAGACAAGGCACAACTGCAGGGCTGCCGAAAGAAATAGATAAGGGCCGTATGTAGTATCCAGCACCTAGCAGGTGCTCAATAAATGGTAGCCATAGGACCCACCCATTACTCTGTGTGCCTGTTCACGCTCCCTTCCACCCATGCATGCATCCACCCATGCAATCAATACTTACGGAGTGTTTTCTGTGTGCCGGGAGACTGGGATGTACCAGTGAGGAAACAGGACATGAGGCTGAGGTGGGCTTTCCCTCTCTCCCTCTCCCACTCTGATGTTTGAGGTCAGAACCTTGGTTTCCTTCACCCACCCCCACCTCCCCACCTGACCTGGTGCTGCTCTGAGCTAGTGGGACGCACATCAGGGCCTGGCTGGAGGAGGAATACTGGCTCGCTCCGCACCTGCCTGCCTGGGGCACGCGGGCTGGGCTCGGCTGCCCTGGGGTGGGCCACAGTGATGGCCCAGAGGCTCAAGATGGTGCTGGGCAGGGCCTAGGGTGCCAAGTCAGCGCCTTCCGCTGAGCCACACAGTCACTCCAGAGGTACCCTGCACAGTCCCTGACCCCCACTAACCTGACCACACCCCACCCTCACCCCCAACCCCAGGTTCCTTTCCCACCTGCCCTCCCCTAGGGGTGTAAGGATTAAACGAATTAACATGAGTAGCATCCTAGAAAGTTCCTGGCACATAGTAAGCACTGCAGGAATATTTAATTTTACTATTTTAGCATTTAAGGCTCAAGGCAACTTGTGCAGAGCATGTCTACGTCCAGCTGAGGAGACAGACCGAGAACAGAGTCACCCTGAGACTGAAGCTGGGAGAGACGAGGGCTGGAGGTGAGTCCATCTGGCTGGCAGAGCCTCGCCCAGTTCACTAGGAAGGGCCCAGGTCAGGCTTTTTCAATCAAACATGTTGTCACTGCCCTGACTCGTGGAAATGCCACGAGTACTGTGGGTGCGTCTTGTAAAGAGACCTGTTGATACCAACCATGGTCCACAGCCTGGGAACGCCCTTGTTATCTTGGAGGTGATTCAAGGTGGCACCTAGCTTGCAGCCACCAGGTTGCCAGAGTGGAAGGAGACAATAGTGCACACATGCTAGACCGAAACATAGTCGTCAGGAGATGGTTCCACTCCCAGGCAGGTCAGAATTTTTTTGGCATTGTGGAGGCCCTCCTTATTCTTTTCAATAGCGGACACATCACTGTTGTTGAACTTCCCTCTGGTGATCAGCTCTGGGGTGATCTGCCCTTCAAATAAAAGGCCCTCTTTGGCCATCTTGACCAGGATCAGTCAAACCAGCTCCCCCAGATACATGCCACTGACATCTTCTCAAACAGCTGTTTTCTAGGGTTTAGAGACCCCTGGTCTCTCTTGCAGTCAAACTCAGTGTGGATATCTTCCAGGGACCCATCATCCCTGAAGGCGCCCCACTCAGTGTTAATGCACATCCTCACCTTGTTGCCTTCCACCAGGTTATTGTGCCTCAACTCCTCCATGTAGCAAGCATTGGTGCCAGTGCCAATGATGAGGCCGACTTCACACTGCTGGTCATCATAGCCACAAGTCATCATGGTACCCACGCGTGTCATTCACCACAACCATGTTGGCATCATAATCCCCACGATTTTTTTTTTAGGGGAGCTGAGTGGAGGGGTCCTCCGCTCCCCCGGAGCGGTGGCTCCATTCTGCAGACCACGCTGCTCTGAGACAGAGCTGGGGTGCGGAGGAGGACAGCAAGAAGAGCGCGCAGGGTCTAACCAGATCGGGACCCCTCCCTCTGCCCCCTCCCCCCTCCCTGCCCCCACCCCCACCCCCACACCAGCAGGGCCGGGCACTCACGGCACTCCTTCTCATCACTCTTGTCGAAGCAGTCGGGCAGCCCGTCGCACTGCCAGGCGCCCCGATGCACCGCTCCTTGCTGCACATGAAGTTGCCTGGAATGTTGCACTCGTTGGTGAAGTTGTTCCCGGGGAGCAGCGGGCTCTGTCGGAGAGGGGGACAGGGTGATCAGAGGCATGGCAAAGGGCTCTTGCTTGGCATGGGTTGCACAGGTGAGAATCCCCACGATTTTTGATGGCCTTGTTAAGCAGCTTCATCACAATGCTCCCTCCACTCGGCTCACTTTAAATCGCTTTGGCCGGGTGGTCAGAATGCTCTCATCTATTTTAGATTGCTGACAAAGGAAAAGAAAATGTGAGTCCCACAGGTAATTTCTTGTCCTTGATTTTTCTTTTATCCATGAAGTCTCCCAGGCACCCAGTGACAGATCAAAAAGCTGGCTTCCACTGCTGTGATTGATGTTCTCCGGGGTGTCATAGACCTCAGACGCCATGTGAACATTCTGTTTTTTCCCATGATTCACTTGCACCCGCAGAATTTAAAAGGAAGACCCGCTAAGATCCAGGGCAATGAAATTTCTCTTTTCTGAACCATCAGAAATGGATCTTACAAACGTTGGCAACATCTTGACTGTGGCCATTGGATTAAAATCCCAGAAAAGCCCTGGTGGCTGTGGCTCAGTGGATTGAGCGTCGGCCTGTGAGCCAAGTGTCGCTTGTTCGATTCGCAGTGAGGGCACATGACTAGGTTGCATGTCAGGTCCCCGATTGGGGGAGCAAGCAAGAGGCAACCACACAGTGATGTTTCCCTCCCTCTTTTTCTCCTTTCCCCTCTCTCTAAAAATAAATAAATAAATAAACAAACAAATAAATACATAAATTTTTTTTAAAAAGAAATCCCGGGAAAGACCGTTCTTCATCTCCTTCTTGAAACAAGTCATGATACCTATCAGAGTTTCATTGGAGAGCCGCATGGCATAGAGATATTTGTCAATCTTTTTGACCTGGTCATCTTTCAGCTCGGTGAAGTAATAGGCCAGAAGCTGCATGGCAATCATCCTGTTGGTCAGGGGAGCAGGGAGGCAGGCATGGGGTGAGCGTCTGTCCTCCGCAGCCTAGGTGAGCAGTGGTCCTCCTGAATGACTTTTCAGGTGTTTATTTACCGGCTGGTATTTATATATTTGTGAAGTTTCTAGTCAAATATTTTACTTAATTTTCTGTTGATTTTCCTGTCTTATTAATTTATAGTCCTTCATATATTCTGGATACGAGCCCAATAACCTTGCACTGACACTTGCTTTTTTGCTCATTTAATGTCTTTCACTACACAAGTTCTTAATTTTGATAATGTCCATTTTAGCAATAATTTTCTTACAAATATGTATTATTTTTTCTGTCCTGAATAAGAAATTTTTTCCTACCTTAAGATCATAATGATGTTTCATAATATTTCCTATAAGTATTTTTGTTTTTCTTTTTAACTTTAGAACTACAGTCCACCTGGATTTGATTTTTGTGTATGGTTGAGGTAGACACTAAGATTTTCAAAAATTCCATATAGATTTCTAATTAACTGAGTACATTTATTAAAAACACTGTTGTTGGTAAAAGCCCCCAAAGTCTAAATTCAGGATTGGTTCTGAAGAACTGACATATAGCATAGCCTTACTCAAATTCATAAGAGCTTTATAGAAGAAACTTACATGCAGAAGCAAAGCAACTGCTCCCAGGGGTCGCCAGTGGGAAGAATCCACACCACTTCCAGGACAAGATCCCTTTTTATAGGGGGTTAACAGTAAAGCCATATGGTGGGTAGTCACGGAGACCACCAGAAACAGCAATGTGTTCCTAAATTAGCAGATAATATCAGCTAGCTATCACACTGTATATTCTTTAACATCCTTCCTGGGGACATGAGTTTATCTTTGGGCTGTGTTACCACCCTTCCGGGTAATCAGCCAAGCCTGAGGCTTCAGAGAGTTAAATAGAGTCCAACATTTCCCAGACACCTTTGCTGCTGGAGCCACATTACAGCTAAAGTGAGTTCCCCTACAATTATCTTTTCCCCATTGGTAGGCATTACTACCTTGTCCTATCAAGTGTCTAGATATGTGTGGCTTCCTTTTTGGCTTTCAGTTGTACTTCTTTTCTGTCTAACAAATACCTCATTGTTTTAATTATTGTAGCTTTACCATGAAATCTTGCTATCCACTAGAGCAGGTCCTTTTGTGTAATGGTTGTTCCTCAAAAGTATTGTGGCTATTTTTGCTTTTTCATTCCCATATAACTTAAATCATTTAGTGAAATTCCACATAAAACCCATTATGAGACTTGACCCATGTGCCTCAGTTGGGTGGGTGTCATCCCGCAAAGTGAATGGTCCCTGGTTTCACTCCTGGTCTGGGTACATGCCTGGGTTGTGGGTTTGGTGCCCAGGCATGTGCCAGAGGCAACCGATCAATGTTTCTCTCTCACACTGATGTTTCTCACCCTCTCTTTCTCCTTCCCTTCCCTTCTTTCTAAAAATAAATTAATAAAATCTTTTAAAAATACCTGTTATGATTTTAATATATTGCATCAAATTTACTAAAACATTGAAGGAGAATTGATATCTTTATATTATTTAGCCTTCTAGCCCATAAACAAATATTCCTTTACTTATTTGAATTTTTTCAGTAACACTTCATAGTTTTTGTGTGAGGGTGTTGATCCACAAATTTTAAAATATTTGTTACTAGGTATTGATGTTTTTATGCTTTTGTATGGTTATCATTTTAATTTTTTTGTTCTTGCTGACATATAAAATTTATTTGAATTTTGTATTTTGACCTTATTCAGTAACCTTGCTAAAAGTCACTTATTCATTCTAATAATTTAGTGGTAAATTCTTTTAGACTTTTTACATATTTAATTATATCACCTGTGGAAAATAACATTTTTATTCTGCCATAGTCCTAATATCTTTTCTTCTTCTTCATTTACTGTACTGGCTAGAACTACCTGTATGAAGTTGAGTGATGGTAATGGATAGTCTTGCTTTTATCATTATGAAGGGAAAGTTTTCAACAATTCATTATTAAATATGATATTGCTATAGGGTTAGTGTTTGTTTTTTTAAAATAGTCCTTATCAGATCAATAAAGTTAACTTGAATTTCTAATTAAAGAGCTTTAGTCCTGAATGAATGCTGAAATTTATCAAATGTTTTTCTGCATTTTGGTGATCATATTACTTTCTCTTTTATTATGTTGTTGTAGTTAATTTATGTTGATTGATTTTAAATGTTAATTTAACTTTGTACTCCTGGAATAAAGACAACTTAATATTTACATGTTAAATTTTTTATATATTGCTACATCTGATTTGCTAATATTTCATTTGATATTTTTTGCTCATTAATGAAATTAAGTTGTGTAAATTTTCATTTTCATAATGGCTTTATCAGATTTTGGTTTTAAGATTAAGCCATCCTCAAACTAAAAGAATTAGGAACTGTTTTCTAGAAGAATAGTTCTTATGTCAGTTTTAGTATTTTGAATATTTTTAAGGAAATTGTCCATTTACTCTAAACTTAAATTTTTATACATATATTCCTTGTATTACTAATTATGTCATACTTTATATGCATTCATAAGGATCTGTCAAAAGATATCTGCTACATTGATTTCTATAAATATGGTACCAAGAATAAAATGTATTTCAAAAGAAGCCAAAGTTGTAACATTCATCACTCTTTATTTTTTTGATGGTGCACTTTGAAACACAAAAGTTTTTGCTTTTGATGAATTCCGAATTACCTTCTATTTTAATCACTTGTGACTTCAGGTGTCATATATAAGAAAGCAATGCCTAACTCAAGGTCAAAAGGATTTTCATTTAAGAGATTTATAGTTTTAGCTCTTACATTTAAGTCTGTGATCCCCTGCGTGTTAATTTTTGTCTCTGATGTAAATAAATAGTGTAAATTTACTCTTTGGCATAGAGGCATTCAGTTGTTTCAGCAACATTTGTTAAAAAGACTGTTCTTTCCCCAATGAATCATTTTAGTGTCTTTGTCAAAAATCAACTAATCATATATGTAATTGTTTTTTGTAACATTAATTCTATCCCTTTAATGTATATGTCCATCTTGTGCCAGTTGATTTCTGTAGCTTTGTAGTAGCTTTTGAAACTGGAAAATGTGAGTCCTTCCTTTTTGTTCTGATTTTTCAAGATTGTTTTGGCTACTCTGAGTTTCTTATATTTCCATATGAATTCTAGGTTTAGTTTGTCAATTGCTGCAAAACAAAGTGAGCTGGGTTTTTGATCTGCATCGCATTAAATCTGTAAATCAATTTGGGAAGTACTGCTATATTGACAATACTACGTCTTCTGACACATGATCATGGGGTATCATTCCATTTACTTAGATTTCCTTTAATTTCTTTCAACAGTGTTTTATACTTTTCAGTGTACAAATCTTATGCTTCTTTTGTTTAATTTATTTCATGTATTTTATTATTTCTGATGCTATTATAAGAGGTATTGTTTTATTATTATTATTTCAGATTATTTATTGTTAGGGTATGGAAATATAATTAAATTTTGTATATTAATCTTTTATCTATCAACCTTTTCTAAACTTATTAGTTACAATAGTTTTTAAGTGAGTATGTTAAGATTTTCTATCTACAGGATCATGTCATCCTCAAACAGAGATTGTTTTACTCTTCCTTTAAAATCTGATGTCTTTTTTTCCCCTTTTACTTGTCAATTACTCTTGTTAGTACTTCCAGTACACTGTTGGATGGAAATGAGAGTAGATATATCTGTTCTATTCCTGATCTTAGTGAAAGCATTTAGCCTTTCATCATTCAATGTAATGCTAGTTGTAGGTTTGTAATAGATGCCCTTAATCAGGTTGAGGAACTTCCCTTCCATTTCTAGTTTGTTGAGTGTTTTTTATCATGAAAAGTGTTGGATTTTGTCAAATGCTTTTCCCCCATCAATTGAGATTTTCATGTGTTTGCACTTTGTTCTATTAATATGATTTATTGCCTTGATTTATTTTTATATGTTAAACCAATCTTGCATTTCTGGATAAATCCTACTTACTCATGTGTGGCATGTGATCCTTTTTATATATTGCTAAATTAATTTTACTAGTATTTCATTAATAATTTTGGCATTTTTATTCATAAGGAATATTGGTCTTTAGTGTTCCTTTCTTTTGATATCTTCCTGTTCTTGGTATCAAGATATTACTAACCTCAGAATCAGAGTTGAGAAGGGTCTTTCTGGGAATTTTCTATTTCACTAGACATTTGGTTTGTTGGCTTACAGTTATTCGTAGTGTTCACTTATAATCCTTTTTATTTCTGTAAAGTTGATTGTGAAACCCTCTTTTTTCTTCCTGATTTTAATTATTTGAGTCTTCTGTATTTTTTCCTGGTTAGTGTACGTAAAGATTTGTCAATTGTGTTGATCTTTTCAAAGAATCAACTTTTGTTTTAGAGTTTTTATCAAATTTGGGAATTTTGTAGCCAAATCCTTTCAAATGGTTTAAAAATTTCTTCTCTCTACTCTCCATCTGGGACTCTAATAACATGTATGTCAGAACATTTGATTTGGTCCTACAGATCACTGTGCTTTGTTCAATTTTATTTTCAGTCTAATTGCCCTGAGTTTTATTTTGGATAAATTCTATAAGTATGCCTTAAAATTCACTTTAAAAACATTCCACAATATTTAATCTTCTGTTAAGTCCATCTAGTGAGTTTTTAATTTCAGATATTTAGTTTTTATTTCTAGAAGTTTCATATCCACACACACCCACACTCATACCCCCACCCACAATGAACAGTGAGTAGATAAGACACACAGAAAACAGATAGCAAGAGAGTCAGTCAGTTCTCATCTACTAAGAAGGAATGAAAAGTAGCCTATTAGTCTTCAAACATGTAGAGTTATCAGCAAGTTCTTGAAGAACTCTTTTAAAAAATTTAACATCTCTTCTGCCAGTCCTTCATAGACATCTCATCTAGAGACATTTGACCTCCTAAAGTTTCTGTTTTCCTCAAATTTGTCAAATGGACATTTGGCTTTTTGATGTCTAGAATCAGGTTTAGGCAATGCAGGTATAGATTGGGCTAGTTGAATCTTGCACGGTGCAGCATCCCCCACTGACCACCCCATCTCCACCTGCTTTCAGGTTTGGTGTATCATTGTACTAATTTACTAGGGTTGCTGGAACAAAGTACTACAAACTGGGGGCTTAAACAGCAGAAATTTTTTGTCTCACAGTTTTGGAGGCTGGAGGTCTGAGATCATAGTGTCAGCAGGGCTGGTTCCTTCAGAGGCTGGGAGGGAGAAACTGTTCCATGCCTCTTGCATAGTTTCTGAGGGTTTTCTGGCAATCCTTGACACCCCTTGGTTTGTAGCAGCATCACCCTCATTTCTGTCTTTATGTTCACATGGTTCTCCCTGTGTGTGCATGCCTATGTCTAAATGTCCTCTTTTTGTAAGGACATCCAGTTATTTGGACTGGGGCCCACCCTACTCTAGTATGACCTAAACTTAATTACATCTGCAACAACTCTTTTACAAGTAAGGTCACATTCTAAGATATAGGGGATGGAGGTGGGGTTAGGACTTCAACATATGAATTTTGGTAAGAACACAAGTCAACCCATAACTCTTTGTCAGGGTAGGTTTAGAGGATAATTAATCCAGGGAAAGTGTAGTTCCATTAATAAGGCATGACTTTTCTGGGGTCTCCACTGAATGAGCTGTGTGATCCCCAGGGACTCTCCCCTCTGGCTGATCAATGCCTCCTGTCCCCTCGATCTGTGTGAGCACTGGGAATTGCTCAGCTTTCAACACTCAATTGTCCTTCACCCAGCCTTGCAGAGTTTCACTCTACGCATGTGCAGCCTGTACTTGGGAGAGTCTGCATTCCTGAGCTCCCTCTTTTTCCCAGAACTCCTCCCTGCAAATTCCAACTTCTTCAGCCTCCCTGAATTCTGATCACCATTTCCTTAACTCAGCAAGGCTGCCATCTCTCTGGATCCTTTCTCTCTGACCATGCACTGTAGGGATCACCTCAAGGATTACAGTCCTGTGGTGCCTGTAGTTAAATTTCTGAATATAATTGTTTTATGTCTTTGTTACAATTTCAGCTGTTAAGTCTGGCCCTCCTTACACATAGTACTAAGGGGAAGAAGTTCAGAATGGACATTTTAAAACTGAGCTATGAAGTCATCTGTGTTGATGTAAAACTCACAACTTTGTAAAAAATTATTTATTTTTAGAGAGAGGGAAAGGAGTGAGAAAGAGGGTAAGAGAAATATCAGTGTGAGAGAGAAACATTGTATCAAGGGACAGAACCCTTAGTCCAGGCATGTGCCCTGACAGAGAATCGAACCAGTGACCTTTTGCTTTGTGGGATAACGCCCAACCCATTGAGCCACACCAGTAAGGGGAAATTCACAACTTTTATTTTTTTTAAATATATTTTATTGATTTGCTGTTATGTTGTCCCAATTTTTTCCCTTTGCTCCCCTCCACTCAGTACCCCTTTCCCTCCAGCAGTGCCACCCATTTTAGTTCACGTCCATGGGTTGTGCATGTAAGCTCTTTGCCTTCACCCTTTCCTATACTATCCTTAACACCCCCCTGTCTATTTTGATCTTACCAATTACACTTCTTAATCCCTTCACCATTTCCCTATTTCTCCCCTTCCCTCCTCCCAGCTGATAACCCTCCAAATGATCCCTACTCCTATGATTCTGTTCCTATTCTGGTTGTTTGCTTAGTTCTTTATTTATTTTAGATTCAGTTGTTGGTAGTTTTAATGTTCATAGTTTTGATCTTCTTTTTCTTAAATAAGTCCCTTTAACATTTCATATAATAGTGGCTTGGTGATGATGAACTCCTTTAGCTTTACCTTGTCTGGGAAGCACTTTATCTGCTCTTCCATTCTAAAGGATAGCTTTGCTGGATAGGGTAATCTTGATTGTAGGTCCTTGCTTTTTCATCATTTTGAATGCTTCTTGCCGGCCCCTTCTTGCCTGCAAGATTTCCTTTGAGAAATCAGCTGATAGTCATCTAGGAACCCCTTTGTAGGTAACTCTTTTCTTTTCTCTTGCTGCTTTTACAACTCTCTCTTTATCTTTAACCTTTGGCATTTTAATTATGATGTGTTTTGGTATGGTCCTCTTTGTGTCTAGCTTGTTTGGGACTCTCTTTGCTTCCTGGACTTGTATATCTATTTCCTTCACCAAGTTAGAAAATTTTTTATTTATTATTTTTTTCAATAAGTTTTCCATTTCTTGCTCTTTCTCTTCTCCTTCTCGTACCTCTATGATTTGGATGTTGGTACATTAAAGTTGTCCCAGAGATTCCTAAGCCTCTCCTTATTTTTCTCAGTTCTTGTTTGTTCATTCTGTACTGGTTGACTGTTTAGTTCTTCCTTATGTTCCAAAGCGTTGATTTAAACCCTGGCTTCCTTCCTTTCCCAATTGGTTTTGTGTCGATTTTCCCTCGTTTCACTGAGTGTAGCCTTCACTTCTTCCCTTATGCATTTGCCATACTTAATCATGTCTGTCAAGTCTGTGAGCATCGTTATCACCAGTGTTTTGAACTCTTCATCTGTTAGGTTGACTGTCTCCTCGCCGCTTAGTTCTCCCTCTGGAACCTTGATCTGTTTCCTCTTTTGGGCCATACTTCTCTGTCTCCTCAACTTGACAGCCTCCTGTGTTTGCCTCTGTGCCTTAAGTATAGCTGTCACACCACTATGTTGTAAGGGGTGGGGCCTTAGGTATTTGTCAGTGTGGGGCAACCCGTTACACCACCTTGTGGCGCTCTATGTGGGAGAGGGACTAGAGAGGGAGCAATGCCACTTGCTCAGCACTCATCCAATTTCCCATCACTTCACCTGCTTCCTGTATGCGACTGGTGTCCCTCTAGCTGTTGCCCTAGTGATGGTTCCCAGAGTGAGTGGATGTGCGGATACTCTAGGACTTGGGGGCCTCTAAATGGACTCTCATGAGAATTTGGCAGTTTCTTTCACCTCCCCAACCCCCACTGGTTTTCACAGCTAGGAGCAATAGGCTTTATTTTCCCAGCACTGGAACTGTGAGCTGCGCATTCTGGCCTGGGACTGGGATTGCTCTCCAGGTGTCCCTTGGCTGGTCACAGCCACTGCCTTGCTGCCACCACTGCTTCTACTGCCACAGCCACCACATTGCATGCTCTCCACCTCAGCTCCACCCCTCCTACCTGTCTGGATGAGTATTGCTTCTTTATATCTGTTTGTTTGACTTCCATGCAGTTCAATTTTCTGGTAGTTCTGGTTACTTTTTTTGTTTTGAGGTAGCTGTAATCCTTCTGGTGGTTGTGGAAAGAGGCAAAAAGTGTCTACATACACCTCCATCTTGGCCGGCCTCAATTCATAACTTTTCAATGCCTTTGGAGCACTGAATCCTGGGATATTCTCCTTGTGCAGCATGGCTTAGCTAAAAGGCAGGCACAGCCATTCTCTGAGAAGCTCACAAAGCTTACTATGAGATTCACTGCAGGTCCTCCGACCACGGCCCATACGTTCAAGTGAGCAGGAATGTGTTAGTTTAGCTAAATCTGTCTTAGGCCATAAATGGGAGACAAGGGGTGTATCCCTAAGCTTCAGGCAACCTCAGAGAAGCTTGGAGTCAACTTCACCATATGGAGCTCACTTAGCTGACTGGTTTTAATGTTATGGCCCCTAGTCTGGAAAGAAGTACATTTATTTTTACTACATGTTTCAGTTCAGAAGCACCAGGTTATCTTTGGATCAGAATTCCTCCAAATTCTTACAATAAAGAGGAGGAGAGGCAAGTTCTATCTGAGTGCACGTATGTTAGGCCCCTTACTAAGTGCCTTGAATCTGAATTCTGGCTTTTCCACTCACTAGATATGTGAACTTCAGCAAGACCTTCTTAGTCTTTTAATTCCTGAAATGGAGATGTTTTTCTCCTAGGTATTGGGAATAGTCAGTAGGAACATGTGTCTTCCACCAAAGTCTGCCATGCAACTAGTTCATGGACAAGCAGATTGGGTTTGGTGTTGCAGTGGGAAGTTACCAGAAACCTATACCACAGCATCTGCTCCCACAATGCCCTGTCCTGTGCTTTTTACAAGCAAGTGTGCATTTTCTAAGATTTTTTCTTTATGGTTTAAAACAATTACACCTATTCCTCTTAAATGATGATAGAGGCAGGAAAACAGCAAGTTAATTCTTGTCATTTACACCTTCAAAGGGATTGGTTTACTAGCTGAGGTTTATATAATGGGTACATTTGAGTGAGGGTGGGAGTAGGGGTATAAAATGGTGCCTTGCCTGGAGAAGGCAGGTCTAGAGCATCTGCAAAAACAGGTTTTGAGCTACAGGAGGACTCTGAGTGTCTCAAAAACAAGCTTCACCTACATTCCAACTTCACACAGAGTCAGTAACCCCTATACAATTTTTCATAGAATCAAGTACAGTCAATAAAAACTTTCAAGTATACAAGAAAGTGATTAACAGTTGCTCAGGGAGTTATCATGTTGCAGATGCCATTCCATTTATTTTAAGACATCTCCAAAACCCCTAGGTCCTCACAGGCACCGTCAGTGGATGCATTGCCCCCACTTTCCTATTTTTCCACGGAAACAATGGAGAAATTATTCCTCATTCTACTTTCACTCCAAACACTATTTTTAGTGTTAGCACTTGCTATAGAAACATTCACTTAGTTTTTTCCTCTCAATGTCATGTCATTTTACTGACAGACAAGGAAGAGCAGCTCCAGCAGTTTTCAGAAGTGAGTTACGTGTCTTAGGTACCAAACATATTTTTGTTCATGATTCAGTCAAAAATAAGACACTGCCCCAAAATGACAATTATAAAGTCTTCCTGTGATTATAAAACCCTGTTTACTTTTTACATTTGTTTGTTTATCTTTTACTTTCATTTATAATACCAAATGAATAAGATGCTGCATTCTTCTCAAAGGAGTAAGAATGTTGCTAATTTGTTCTACTGAGAAGATAAATTTTCCTCAAAATTTTGCTGGCGATCACCAGAGTCTCAGGAAGCTGCAGAATCAGGGAGAGGTGGGCAGGTGTTGTCACCCATCCTCCTTCAGAGGATGGTGCGAGGTATATAGCCCAGCCGTCAATGTGCCACATTGGGCTAGTCACTCTCTGGTCCCCCAAAAAATAAGGCAGAAGAGCGGGATCTCTTAGATCCTGGACAGATCTGACCTTCCAGATTTGAATTCCAGTCACATAGCACATTGTGCTCAAGAGGCATGGGGATGGCATTGGGTACTCAGAAACACGGGAGTGCTCATTGGCAGAGAGTATCACTCACTTTCAGTGCCTTACATTTATACTCCCACATTTGTTCTTCTTGCTTCTAAATTAGTCACCATAAAGACTTTAAAAAGATTAGCTGATTTAAAAGCCACATTCACAAAAGGAGCTATGTGTACCAGCATATAAATTGTATACATGCTTGTTTTATTTTTCTGCCCAAAAGAAAAGTAGTGGTTTAGACTTACTTTTTTTTATTGTTTATGCTATTACAGTTGTCCCCTTTGCCACCTTCCCCCAGCCTCCTCCTTCCCATAGTCAGTCTCCACACTGTTGTTCATGTCATGAGTGATACACATATGTTCTTTGTCTAGTCCCTTCACTTTCTTTCAACTAGTTTCCCCTCTCCCCTCCCCTCTTACAGTTGTCAGTCTGTTCCTTGTTTCTGTGCCTCTGGTTCTATTTTGCCGGTTATTTTATTTTGTTCTTTAGATTCCAGTTATAAGTGAGATCATATTGTATTTGTCTTTCATTGCCTGATTTATTTTACTTAACACAATAGTCTCCAGTTCCATCCATGCTGTTGCAAAAGGTAAGAATTCCTTCTTTTCTACTGCTGCATAGTATTCCATTGTGTAAATGTACCACAGCTTTTTTATTCACTCATCTACTGATGGGTACTTAGTTTGTTTCCAAACGATGCTATTGTAAATAACACTGGGTCAAAGGCAGCTCGTTTTTTATTTTGTGAGGAAATTTTATACTGTTTTCCACCGTAGCTATACCCATCTGCATTCCCACCAACAGTTCACTAGGGTTCCCTTTTATCCACATCCTTGCCAGTATTTGTTGTTCAGTGATTTGTTAATGATGGCCATTCTGACCAATGTGTCGTGATATCACACTGTGGTTTTAATTTGTATCTCTCTGATGGCTAGTGATGTTGAGCATTTTTCATATGTCTATAGTCCTCTGCGTGTCCTCCTTGGAGAAGTATCTATTCAGGTCCTTTGCCCATTTTTTAATTGGATTTTTGTCCTCTGGTGTTAAGTAGTATAGTTCTTTATATAGTTGGGAGATCAAACCCTTGTCCGATGTATCATTGGCAAATATGTTCTCCCATACAGCAGTTGGTTACCCTATTATTTTGCTGATGGTTTCCTTAGCTGTGTAGACTTATTCTTTATAAGCATAATTAAAGTTCTCAATCTCTTATTTAAAATGTTATTTTAAGTAAACATAAATGGGCATTGCTATGGGCACTATTCCAAAATAATTTTTCAGATTCTTCCCCAGTCCACGAAGCTGATACCTTTAGACAAACACTTATAAGGTTAGAGTAAACATTAATCATGAAAGTGAAGGGTTTTGTGGAAAATAACATTACTTGCTAAAAACCAACAAACCTATGATATTTAGATGGTATAACAAGAGAACATTCTCTTTGAAAGAAGAAATAATTAAAAATAAATATTATAAAATTTGGGCAGGTTAAAACTGAAAGCATTTTATTTTTTTTTTTTTTTGAGTTGCCAGAAGATGCTATTATGGACATTGCTGAGAAAAGTCCATAAATTCCTGAAGGGTATTTAAATGAGTGCCTAAGGATCCAAACTTTCAGACTGTCAGTTTTTGCCATTTGTCAAAAAAGGTAAAGAAAAACGGTGCCTAGAAGAATCTTAGCTAAGAATCTGAATCCTATTAGAGTGGTTTGAATGATAACCTCTATTTAAAATATTAAGCTTATGTAGCTAGGACTGAGGCAAGGCATGTCTAATGGGACTCCATTATGGACTGTCAGTGAGTGGAGTAGAGAAGTGGGGTTCCAGCAATTATACTAGGGAACTCTAAAATAAATTCTGTGTTTGTTTTCTATTATTGCAGCAACAAATTACCACAAACTTCATGGCTGAGAAGGACATAAATTAATATTCTTTCTGAGGTCAGAAGTCTGGTATGTACCTCACTGAGCTAAAATCAAAATGTCAGCAGGAACTGTGTTCCTCTGCAGACCTGAGGGCAGAACACATCTCCTTGCCCTGTTCAGCTTCCAGAGACCTACACTTCTCTGGCTGTGGCTTCACCCTCCACCTTCCAAGTCAGCAATGTATCTGCTAATCCAGTGTTTCTGATGACATTACAGGGCATGGAACCAACTGTACTTGGTGAGTGCCCACTAGGCACCGGGCCCTGAAGTAGATGCTGAGACCACAGAGAAGAAGGGTCTTTTGAAATTAGCGCATCTCTCCAATGCACCACACGCATGCTTTACTGCAAAAGCAATCACAAATAGAGGGGTCCATGGTCCAGGAATGAGTTCGGAGAGCGCTAAAAGTGGGGATGGGAAGGGCCTCTGGGTACTGGTCTCTTTGTTTCTTGGTTGCTGTGTTCAGAATGTGAAAATCCATTGAGCTGCACACACATGATCTATGCACGTGTATCATTCTTCAATAAAAAGTATTTTAAAAAACTACCCTAAAGTAAATAATCAAGACTCACTCAGTGCATGGATAGTGACCAGGAGAAGAATCTAGATCCCTTGTCCACACAGAGAAATGGGGCAAATTTGCACCACAGGGTTGTTTCCATACTGTGCTTAGAAAAGGCTGCTGCCAGAGGGGCCAGGGGCTCTCCTAAGATGTCCTCTGTCTCACTGGCAGACCCTTCCCATCCTCTTCACTCCCCCTGGCCCTCAGTGCACCCAGGGGTCCTCGGCCCACACGCCCTTCCTATTGCTGCCTCGCAGCCTCCTACTCTCCCCTTCCTCCCACTCTAAGGGCTGCCTCTCTAAACATAGACTCATTTCACAGCTTCATGGAACACGGAGCTCTCGGGGAAGAACGCAACTGTCTCAGAACCACTTTCTCAGCCACCAGCATGAGGTCACCAGGGCTGAGGGGTCCCTACCTCCTTCCCTACTCCAAAGTCAGAAGGCACTGCTGGGATCTCCACCTCACCTGGCTCCTCTGAAACCTCCTTCCATGACCTACACTTCTCCTCTCTCACAATCTTCAAACCTACATGTCAGGGGAAAAATGCCACTGTTGCTTTAAAGATTCCCAAAAGAGTCTTTACATCAAACCCTAGGTGAGAGCTAGTGAGGGCTATGTCTGTGCCCTTCTTCCTCATATCACGGACATTTACTATGGAGCAACTCACTTGCTCACCTGCACAGTCAGGTAAATACTGATAACTATCAGCATGTCATGGTTTTATCACTAATCCAGTCCTGGTGAAAGGCTGATGGAGTTAGAAGGTTTCCCCATGTCAGTGATTTAAAGGGTCTCATAATGTAGCACATTCACCAGGGGACAGGGAACAGGGTGGGGGTTTGCACAAGCCTCTATTGTAGGAACTTATGTAAGTCTTTTCCCAAATGGGGGCAGCTGGGGTCCTTTTTCTTTGTTGATTGGTACAGCACCAACTCTCACTGTTTTAGGGCTCTGTTGCTCATTGGTAGAATTTGTGAAAAAACACTCATAAAGAAAAATCAATGCATGAATCACATCTGTATTTGGATGTGTGGGGCTTAGTCACATGCAGATGTGTTCATTGGGGTGCCCCAAGGGCCAACTGCTTTGACTTGTAGCTTGACTTCAGGTGCTGAGCCCAGCCCTCAGCGTGTCAAGGCAAGCAGACATCCCAGAGTTCTCCAGCCCAACCCTCACATCTTATAGCGGAGACCCAGGAGCCAGCAACGGGCTCAGGCACACAGAGCTGTGACTGAAGAGCTGGACTGAAAGTCCATTTGCTCAGCCACCACTGTCTGTGCAGCTGGTACAACCTCTGAGCAGGAGACAATGACCAAAGTCCATCTGTGTACAAAGATAACTGGTCTCCGTTACCTGTCAGGTGATATAATGGGAACTTACAAGTATATGAGCATGGAAAAGCACTGTTACTTGAAAATAATTTTGAGCTACAGCAGATGACAGAGAAAAAGTAGTGGAATTATTAATTACATGACCCCCTCTTACAATTCAAAATGTACACAAACACCCTTCTTTGGGTTCCTGGGGGAGCTCCAGGAAGAGCTGGAATCCTACAAGAGCTGTCTCAAGTGACTACCAGAGAATAAGTTAGGAGTTCAAGGGATGGCCCTCATCCGCAGACTTGGATTTCCCTTTCTTTATTACTCCTGGGCCCTTGCCCTAGTCCTAGTTGAACAGGGAAATTTCTCCTGACCAAAGAAATGTCAACAGATAAGGTTTATTCGGTCTTGATTTTCAGAGCAGTATCATGTTCACAATGAACCCTCACAACTCGCTCTGTAATATAAGGGTATATTCAACTCCCATTTCAGAGACAGGAACACAGTGTCTCCTGAAGGACAGGACTTGTTCAGGGTTACATGGCCAACATACAACAAAGGGGCATTGGAACACAGGCTTTTTGATTTCCAGTCTCCACGCACTACATCACAACTTTCCTATACGCCATTCACTCCCCATTATCACCCATCATTGAGTGATGAACAATAGTCGGTCATCCTCAACACTATCGAGATTTTGGGCTGGGTAAGCCTCTGTTGAGGGGGTCTGTCCTGTGCACTGTGGTATGTGTAACTGCTACCACTAGGTGCCGGTAGTATCCCCCTCACCCCCAGCCGAGAAGCACGTAGTAGCACAACCGGCAAGGGCATGACTGCAGGGGTTCTCCCTGGCCCCTCCCACAGTTTATTCACTGTGTGCCTTTGGGCAAGTTCTTCAGCTCTCCCATTTATGAAATAGGACTGTTGTTGGAAATTAAACTGTAAAGCATTTGACTTGACATTTGGTACTTAGTAAGTGCTACATATATGTTAGGTATTGTCATTAGCTACCCACTTACCACCCGTGGGTGTAAGTCACAGGTAAATCCACTGCACGCATTAACTGTGGGCAGCTGATGTCAGAGATGGACACGCAGGCAAACAGGTGAAAGTATTATGGTGCTCTGACACCAAGGACATTTTTGGGAAGAGCACAGGCCTGACAGTGTCTCAGAAACAGGTTACTTGCTAATGACAGCCCTGACCCAGAGCATGACCTAACCAGTGCCATGCAGTAGAGCTTCCTGCAATGGTGGGAACGTTGTCTGTGCTGTTGGCTAGTCCCGTGCCACTACTGAGCTCTGGAAATGCAGCTGGTGTGAGAGAGGAACTAAAATTTTAAATTTAATTGTAATCCATTTCAGTTTTCATTTAAACTGTAAATGTGTCCTCATCCCAGACCTACTGTATTAGACTCTTCATGTTAACAAGCTCTTATAAGTTTATTAAGTGCTGCCCAGAACAGGTGTTCTCAGTGCTGGCCACATGATAGCCTTTGACACTCCCACTACCTGGGGCTCACCCTGGACCAATCAATCAGAATCTGTAAGGCTGATGACCACTGATCTCAGGGCTGCTCCAAGCTTCCAGCCCGAGGGAGCCTTGAGGGAGAGCCCACGGCATCCCCTTTCTGGCTGATACAAAATACCTGAGAGCTGGGCTGATAAACTCTCCTGAAAACCAGCTGGGGACCCCTGCCTTGTATCTGGACATCCACTCCCAGGGCTTCCCATGCTGGTGCCCACATGGTCCCCATCTCTGGCCTCCACTCTCAGGCTTTCTGGCACCCTCTTTCCTCAGCCCTCCACAGAGGGGGGCCCCTGTTGGGGGTGCTCGCCCACTTCTGTCATGAATACACTGCCTACCCTCTTCAAACCCACTTTTCTCCTGCTGTGCCGAGCCCTGGGATCAGTGTACACAGGGCTTTGGTCCCCACATGAGGTTCATGGCTGCCTTAAGGAAGGGCTGAAGTGGGCTCTGAAGTGGCGCCCATGCAGTGGATGGACGGCGGTGGCATTGCTGATCTACACCCTAGGAGGTAGGCTGCGCCCTGCAGGAACTGGCTGCTGGGCCAGTGGGTTCCAGACAGAACAGAGCATAGCTCGACCCTGGTCTTCAACAGTCCCCCACCCAA
The DNA here is from genome assembly GCF_987537825.1 of Furipterus horrens. Classification (NCBI taxonomy): domain Eukaryota; kingdom Metazoa; phylum Chordata; class Mammalia; order Chiroptera; family Furipteridae; genus Furipterus; species Furipterus horrens. Next base: position 84,372,440 of record NW_028327176.1, read on the forward strand.
GACAGGAACTGGAAGATTCACAGCAACTTCCTGGTCATCCTCAGGTCCTAGCAGCCACTGTGGACACTTCAGAGCAGCGCATAGCCTTGAGGCTGAGTCACCGTTAGATCTCCTGTCCCCCGGATGCAGGTGTCTGAGATGAGGTAAGGACTCCTTTCCTAAGGGCTGAGGGTCTGGGCAGGAGGGGAGGTGGTGGAGGGCAGGCAGGGCTCAGTGCACTGTACTGTCTGGGTCAAGCAGAGTCCAAAACTGTGGGGTTCCCCTCCACCACCGTGCCTCTCTGGCTGTGGCTCTGTGTTCCCCCAGCTCCTGTGCCCTGCTGGCCCTTTGCGCCCTCCACAAGGCAGGGGCCTGGGAGCATAGGTGGAGTGTGTGGCCCCCGGTGGTGAAGCCCAACCCTCCAAAAAGTACCAGGGAAGCTTCCACCTCCTTCCCCTGTGGACTGCACGAGGAAGGTTCCCCGGTCCCACCCCACGGGGCTGGGGGCTCACAGAACTGCGGCTGTGCTCTCGGAGAGTACTTTGCAAATCCCATTTCTTCCTCTCCCCTCTCAGGACCCATGTATGTTCTCAGGGTGCGTGGTAGTTCATGATTCCCCACAACAATCTGCACACACACAGTCTACATGCCGGGACCTTCATTAGAACCAGTACCAGGAGAATTCCATTCCCACATGCTGTTCTATGCAGCCTGGAGGATGATATTTTGGTACATCTCAGGAAAATAGGACTGTACTGTATGAAACTGTATCACATTAAAGTGCTTTTCCTGCCCTCGGTATTACTAACCTCGTTTTACAAAGGAGGAAATTAAGACCCAGATGCTAAGAAATACACCAGATCAGTATCCCACAGCACCTGGAAGTGGACCTGGGAGTAAAATTTCCAAACCCAGGCTCTACCGTCTCACTACCCAGCCCCCTGCCTTGCTAGCTTCACTCCCCGTCCTTGCACCTGGTCATATGAGCACAGCCCAGGGCCACACACCAAAGGACAGGAGTCCCAGGCACAGGCCTTTGGCAGAGAAAATAAGCCCACTATTCTCAGGGAACTCAAGTTCAAGGGCAAGGTGTAGTGTGCTCAGCGGTAGCAGGTGTGTGTGCAGCGTGCTGAGGGGAGCTGGTGGCAGGGGTGGGGCTGGAGATAGCAGAGGGAGTGAAGTCATGGCAGGCAGACTCAGGAAGGCAGAAATGCTGACTATGGTCCAAATTTTAAAAGCCTTAGATACCTTATCTCAGAGTTTAATGTTATTCTACATATATCATGAGATGGCACTGAGAGTTTTTAAAAGAGGAGAGCTCCACATTAGACCCCTGACTTGGGAAGAGAGGCTGAGATGAGAGAGTCAGGGGAGGAAGGGCTGTCGATGCCAGGCAAAAAATGACGAAGGCTGACATGGGGACAGGGATGGGGAGGACAGAGATACTTCACATTAGGATGATCAGGACTTTCTGACCAAGGTGTAAAACAGCTGGCTGAAAAGATTGGAAAGATTGAAAAGAAAAATTTAATAAATGGACACTTATTCAAATGCTGAATTATTAATGTTGAGATAAATGGGCAGAGAAATAGTCTCTATCCTGCTCAAAGAAGTGTGAGCCAGGCCCAACATTTATGGAGGGTCATTTGAAGTTAATTGTCTATTAAATTAAAACTGCACATGCTCTGTGAACCAGAAAACCCGACGTTAAGCATCAATCCTAGAGAAACACTCACGTGAATACTCAGAGATGAAATGGACAAGCACGGTCATCTCTCGCACCCTGATGTCCTTGCCCCTCTACTAGCCTTTATCTGTTAATGCGTGCTCTCTGCATTTGGTCCTGGTTTTAAACTGTATCTGTGGGAGAGCTGGGGTGGAGAGTTTACTCCACCATGGGCAGAAGTGCAAGTCCCTTTTTATGTCATTGTTTAAGCAGTAGGATCACAAGGTTGTTTTTCCTATAATTTTTTGGCATTTTAGTATATCCCATATTAAAATATTTTTAACAACTCTCAAGTCTCTGGCTTCTGTACCTGGGTAGATGAGGTACCAAGCAGGGCAAGGGTCTGGGGTGGTCGAGGTGTTGATAAACTGAATTATGAATATTGAGATGTCAAGTCAGGGTTGTCCATGGGTGGTTAGGGGCTACCTGCTGTGGCCACGTGAGTCAAGAAAAGAGAGAACATCAGGAAACAGGTGGCAATCTGTGATATGTCATGTCCTGTGTAGGGGAGCCGAGGAGACATTTGTGGTTTGAGGAGCACAGGAAAGATGGGGAACAGAGGCCAGAGGGTTGACCACACTTGCTCAGGAGGGGACTGTGAAGGGAAGGATATGGCTAAAAAGAAAGGTAGGCATGAACAAAGTTGGTTTTCTTTAAGAATTCAAGACATGAATATATTCTTAGCGTGATACCAAAAACATCCATCCCCCTTGTGTTCTGCTCAAATGATCCTGAATACATTGAAATAACTGTCATTAAGCAACAGTCTCTTTGAGTTCATTTCCTCTGGGAAATGTCCCTGAGATCCAAAGACAAGATGGGCATCTACCCAACACTCCCCCATAACATCCGGTTGCCACCTGCTTCCTCCCTGAGGGCCAGGTCCTTGAGCTTTCCCTGCCTGCCTTCTGGGGCCAGCACTATGCTGTGCATGTGGCAGGAGAACATGAAGTATCTGTTGAAAGAACAAATGCATGAATGAGTGGGTCTGGGACTCTAGGAAAAGAGGGTCAGAAACCTGATTGTGTCACTGTGTCACCAGTCCAGGCTGGCTGGAATGAGCTGGACTGGAAGCTGAGGCTGCTAATCAAATGAGACCCCAGGGAGGATGGCAATTTGTCCAGCGACTGTCCAAAATATCTACCATGTTACCATAACTATGTAGAAATTAAATTACACACATGCACACACATACACAAGACAGACTCGAAGGAAATCCAACAGGGATAACACCTAGAGAGTGGACTAGTAAGTGATTATATTTTTTATATACTTTGTGTATTTTACCATTTTTCTACAAGAGAATCTCCAGCTGCTCTGTTCTAATTCTAATCCTGTGCACAGGAAGAAGTAATTTAGACTCTGGGCTGGACTGGCCCAGCAGGGGGACAGGAAACGCCCTGCACACATGAACAAGTCTGATAACCCCGGGCCACTCACCTGTCACGGCATTGACAGGTGTCCTGTGGTAGATGAGCCCAACCATTGTACTGGGCTTGCCGTTGCCACCTCAAGGTGGGGTGGCCCTGAGTCTCAGCCCAATTGGCTAAGCTGGGGCCCTCTGTTTATTGCAACTAAAATCGAATCCTCCCAGCTTCCCTTGCTGAGGAGTTTCTCCAGTCCTTCAAAGAAGGAAGACAGCGTGTGGAGGGGAAGAGGAAGAGTAAAAGCAGGAGTGCTGGGGATAAAGAAGCTTTAGTCCATGAGTCAGAACTGTGCACCAGTCTGGGACACCTCCATACCTGACTTTATGATTTGCACTCCTGGAAAAGGGACAGGGGAGATGGCAGCCTATTGGGAGCTGTGGGTAAAGTGCCTGCCATTACAGAATAATAAATAGCAATAACTAGGACTTTCTGGAAAACTGAGTAATACTGTTATTAAGACTTTTTTGACCTATATGTTTTATATAAGTTGAACTGCCTTCAGCTGCTATAACTCGGGAGTGATGAGTATGACAGCAGCAGTAATAATAATGAACTAAACCACAAGCAGATCCAATGTCTGGGAATGGTGTAGAGACTGCTTCATTGACGGGTCCAGCAGCACAGACCCTGAGACCCTTCTCTGGTCTGCATGAGGCAGCCCTGCACCCCAAGGTTCTGGGGGGACCAGGCAGCAATCACAGCCTGTCCCAACACTTGTCCCTCAAATACCACCCCCTTGGAAGGGTCAGTTCCCAAAATATTGTGGGTAATTCTTTCATGCCTTTTTGCACTGAAGTGAAAATCACTATCAGTGTCTGAAACCTAGATTTGTTCACTCTGGAATTTATCTGAGTTGGTTATTTCTGTGGCTCACAGAGTGTTAATACACACAGATGGACAGGGCAATTATCTTCTCCTATTTAAGCAAAGCTGTTAATCAATAAATATTATACAGTAGTCCCTCTCTATATCACGGTTCACTTATTGTGGCCTCACTGTATCATGGAATTTTTAAAAATATTATATTTAATTATTTATCATGGATTTTTTGCTATATCATGGGATTTTGCAGTACTGTATACGTATGTTGTTAAAGTTACGTAGGTTTAAGAGTATAGAATATGTTTAAGATATAAGTAGTGTTTATAAAAGTGTGGAAAAGGTTAATAAGGGAGTGGAAAAGGTTAATAAGGGACTGGGAATGTTCTATAAGTGTGTGGAAAGAATTTATAAAGCCTTAAAATATATATAAATACTAAAATTAATGTAAGGTTCCTACTTTGTGGATTTTCACCTATCACAGGGGGGTCTAGAACATAATACCCATGATAAGTGAGGGAATACTATACTGTATTTTATTAAAAACCGAGGTCCTTTAACTGCAGACCAATCCAGGCATTTGACAATGAACAGAGCCTAACTCACAGCACAAGAAGTTATGAATCATTACTGTGCCAAGCAGAACTCTCTGAAGCTTCTTTCCCAGCTCTTACATGAACCCAAGCAAGCTGCTTCTATGTCCCACTCATTCAGCAAGCCCTTGAGGGCCGTTTTCAGTTTCAGGTCATGAAGGTGGATGGTGCTGATGTCAGGGATTTATCTGAACAGAGCAAGCCCCCACCTTCCCCCCTGTTTTGACCAAAGGCTTTTGAATCACCTTCAATAACCTCGCTGGAAATCGGCAGAGTGGATCCTCAGCTATGGCTTGAGCTTCCCCTAAATCCCTCACTGATTTTCCTAATGTAGTGGCAGTGGTAGCAGGAAAAATTCCTGGTGGAGACAGGGGCCAGGATGAGGAAGGCCACACACGCTCTTTGGGGCATTTTCCTGGCCCTTCTCCCTGGAACCACCTGCTCCTTGGATGTCATCTTACGATCCTAAAGCACTTTGTACACTGCACTTTTACTAAATTCTGAAGAGGGAGACAGAAAAGGTTAGAACTGTTTTGAACCCGTCTCAGATTGCTGTGTGAGCCAATGTCTTCCTCCCGCACGTGCCCACACCTTGCTTTCAGGGTGCGGGGAGAACAACGTGGTTTCTATTTTCTGTTGTCTCACAATGTAGTGCTTAAGTGGAGACCTGGACTTAGAATATCCTGAAATTTTTTGGTTTTAAATAAACTTTACCATAAAAAATTACACCTGCCACCGCCTCAAAGGACCTTGTCACACGTGGCTGGTTCATGGAGCTTCATTTCCTGGCACTCTGATTGATGAGAGAAACAGCCAACCAAAGATTCTCCAGCTCCACTGCAAATACCCTGAGAAGGGCAGGGTCTAAACCCCCAGCTGGGCTTCCCAGCCTATAGCAACAGAGTGGAAAGTAAAATAGTATCCAGCTGTGAAAAGCAAAAAGCCACAGGATTTCTTGCTAGCCAGAGAGAAACAGCTGCAGAAAAAGAGCTCTTAAGTGGATCACATATGAAAATATTTTGGCCCCAACTTACCCTGGGCTCAAGCACAGGGAAGGCAGAGAGGACCAGAGATGCTTGGGGAGAATTAGGTGCAGTGGCTTTGAGGGGCGAACTGGGGGAACAGCCAATTGGGTCTCACTGCTGACTCATTCGCCATACTGCAGGCAGACCATTCCCCTCCAAGTGGCGTCAGCCTGAGGGGAAGAAAAAGCCCTTCCTACAGAAATTAAGCTGCCACACCCTTGGTCCTTAAGCCTGACAGCTAAAAATAGATTGAGTAGATTAACAACTAAAGGAGACCGACAAAGGCAGTAGATCCCTGGTAGTCTCCAACAGGCTGCCTAAGGCCAGACTGTTACATGATCTGATGCCACCAGGGACAGATCCAGGAAGTACAGATCAATCTAAGAACAGCAACAAAAAATAAGAGTCACAAAAATGGGGAAACAGAGAAACAACCCCTCATCAAAAGGAAAGGAAGAATCCCGAGAAAGAGTGCTAAATGAAATAGAGGGAAGAAAACTGTCAGATTGGAATTCAAAACATGGATTATGGGGAAGATCAATGAGCTCACCGAGCTCGAGGAAAACTACAAAGAACTCCAGGGAAACTACAAGGAACTTACTGAGAATTACACCAGCATGAAAAAGGACATAGAAGCTGTCAATAAGAGCCAGGAAGAAATGAAGAATACAATCTCTGAATTGAAGAACACAGCAGAAGGAATTAAAAGCAGGCTAGAGGAAGCAGAAGATCGGATCAGCGAGCTGGAGGACAATGTAGACAAAAACTCCCAGACAGTGCAACAAAATGAAAAAAGACTGAACAAGAATGAAGAGGTTTTAAGACAGCTTCAGGACAACATGAAACGTAATAATATCTGTATCATAGGAATTCCAGAAGGAGAAGAAGAAGAGCAAGGGATAGAAAACCTGTTTCAAAAACTAATGACAGAAAACTTCCTTAACATGATGAGAGAAAGAGTCACGCAAGTCCGGGAAGCACAGAGGGTCCCAATGAAGATGAAACCCAACAGGCCCACTTCAAGACACGTCATAATTAAAATGGCAAAGAGAATCCTAAAAGCAGCAAGAGAGAAACAGCTAAAACATACAAGGGAGCTCCAAAAAGGCTATCATCATATTTCTCAGCAGAAACACTACAACCCAGAAGGGAATGGCAAAAACTATTCCAAACAATAAAAAACAAAGGCCTACAACCAAGACTACTCTACCCAGCAAGGCTCTCATTCAAAATGGAAGGTGAAATAAAGAGTTTCCAAGACAAAAGAAGGCTAAAAGAATACATCTCCACCAACCAGCATTGCAAGAGATGCTAAAGGGTCTGCTTTAAGAAGATGAAAAAGAGAGAGAGAGAGAGAGAAAGAGAGAGAGGAACACACGTACAAAGGGGGAAAATGACAATGAAAAAAGTACCTATCGGTAATAACCTTAAATGTAAATGGATTAAATGCTCCAATCAAAAGACATAGGGTAGCTGAATGGATTAGAAAGCATGACCCACATATATGCTGTCTACAAGAAACCCAGCTTAGAACAAAAGATCTACACAGACTGAAAGTGAATGGATGGAAAAAAGTATTTCAAGCAAATGGACATGAAAAAAAAAGCTGGGGTAGCAATACTTATATCAGACAAAACAGATTTCACAGCAAAGGCCAGAAAAAGAGACAAAGAAGGACATTTTATAATACTTAAGGGAAAAATCCATCAAGAAGATATAACCCTTGCAAACATATATGCACCCAACTTAGGAGCACCCAAATATGTAAGGAAAATGTTGAAAGACATCAGGAAGGATATAGACAGCAACACACTCATAGTAGGGGAATTTAACACACCATTGTCAACAATGGACAGATCTTTGGAGCAAAGAAACACCAAAGATATTGAGGCATTGAACAACACTCTAGATCAAATGTACTTATTTGATATAGATAGAACTTTTCACCCCAAAGAAGCAAAATATACATTCTTTTCAAGTGCACATGGAACATTTTCAAAGATAGACCACATGGTAGGACACAAAACAAGCTTCAACAAATTCAAGATAATTGAAATTATATCAAGCATCTTCTCAGATCACAATGGCTTAAAACTGGAAATTAACCTCAGGGAAAAAAAACTCAAAGACATTCAAACTCATGGAGAATGAATAACATGATACTAAATAATCAATGGGTTAACAATGACATCAAGGAAGAAATCAAAAACTTTCTAGAAACGAATGATAATGAACAGACAACAATCCAAAACCTATGGGATACAGTGAAAGCAGTCCTGAGAGGAAAGTTCATAGCAATACAGGCCTACCTAAAAAAGATAGAAGAATCTCTAATAAAAAATTTAACCCTACATCTAAAAGAACTAGAGGAAGAACAACAAACAAAGCCCAGAGTGAGTAGAAAGAAGGAAATCATCAAGATCAGGACAGAATTAAATGACATAGAGACTAAACAAACAATTCAAAAGATCAACAAAAGTAGGAGCTGGTTCTTTGAAAAGATAAACAAAATTGACAAGCCTTTAACCAAGATCATCAAGAAAAAAAGAGAGAGGACCCAAATAAATAAAATCAGAAATGAAAGAGGAGGAATCACAACCAATACCACAGAAATACAAAGGATTGTAAGAAATTATTACGAACAACTATATGGCAAGAAATTTGACAACATAGAGGAAATGGACAAATTTCTGGAAACACATTATCTTCCAAAACTGAATCAAGAAGAAGCAGAAAGCCTGAACAGACCAATAACAACTAGTGAAATTGAAGCAGTAATAAAAATTAAAAAAAACTCCTGGCACACAAAAGCCCTGGGCTGGATGGCTTCACGGTGAATTTTACAAAACATTTAGGAAAGAACTAACTCCTATCCTCCTCAGACTATTTTTAAAAATCCAAGAAGAGGGAAGACTCCCAAACTCTTTCTATGAAGCCAATATTACCCTAATTCCAAAACCAGGTCAAGACACAACAAAGAAAGAAAACTACCGGCCAGCGGTTTGTCGCCAAAGGAAAATGGCAGACCTGGAGGAGCAGTTGTCTGATGAGGAGAAGAAAAGATTTGGGGGATTCTCTTAAAGAATAGAGGAAACAGCCCTGGGCAGGTGGTTCAGTTGGTTGGAGCGGTGTCCCATACACCAAAAGGTTGCAAGTTTGATCCTCAGTCAGGACACACACCTAAGGTTGCAGGTTCAATCCCCAGTCATACATTTGTGGGGATTCTGATCCAAAGAAGGTTGAATAGAATCACAAACTACCAGGACAAGGCAGAGTCATTTTTGAGGAAGTCCATCACTTTCAGGTCTTCTAATTTGCTTCATCAAAGACTATTCCTCACTACTTAGCAAACTAATTTTATGTTTTAATTTCTGAATTGGCAAGGAGTTCTCTGTAGGCCAAGGAGTAGAGAAGAGTGGAGAAGGTTACCTAAACTTATGGAATTCATCTTCTTCCATTCCACTGACCACATCACAAGATTTTCCTGTTATTTGCTCAGTCACTGGGTAGAGTTGCCAGTAGCTCTGGAGGTTTTGCACTGTTTATCTACATAATCTCATAATTCAAAATCCTTATCATTTTCATCTGAAAAGTTTATTGATGTAGCTTGTACTTATTCTTAAATAATAATTCATATACTGTACTATGATTTTTAGAGCTCTCTTTTCAAGAGGTTTGCTTAGCCTCTAAATTTCAGGATTTGATTTGTAATTTTTTGTTGTTGTTGTTCTTATAAAGGAAACTAGATAGCCACACTTGTAAAATTCTACCTGAAATAAAAATAACGAAGATCTGTGAAAAAAGAAAAAAGAAAGAAAAATACCGGCCAATATCGCTGATGAACATAGGTGCTAAAATCCTCAACAAAATATTGGCAAACTGGATCCAGCAACACGTTAGAAAGATCATACACCACGATGAAGTGGGATCCATCCCAGGGATGCAAGGGTGGTTTAATATTCGCAAATCAATAAATGTAATACACCGCATAAACAAAATGAAAGACAAAAACCACATGATCATATCAATAGATGCAGAAAAATCATTTGATAAAGTACAACACCCATTTATGATGAAAACTCTCTGCAAAATGGGAATAGAGGGAGCATACCTCAATATAATAAGGGCCATCTAGAGAAACCTGAAGCCAACATCATACTCAATGGGCAAAAACTGAGAGCATTCCCCCTGAGGTCAGGACAAGACAAGGATGTCCACTCTCTCCGCTTCTATTCAACATAGTCTTGGAAGTTCTAGCCACAACAATCAGACAAGAAAGAGAAATAAAAGGCATCCAAATTGGAAAAGAGGAAGCAAAACTGTCATTATTTTCAGATGACATAATAGTGTACATAGAAAACCCTATAGACTCCACAAAAAAACTACACGACTTAATAAGTGAATTCGGCAAAATAGCAGGGTACAAAGTCAATATTCAGAAATGGAAGGCATTTCTGTACACCAACAATAAAATTTCAGAGATAGAAACTAAAAGAAAAATCCCATTTACCACAGCAACAAGAAAAATAAAGTACCTAGGAATAAACTTAATCAAGGAGGTTAAGACCTGTACTCAGAAAACTACATAACACTGAAGAAAAAAATTAAGGAATATACAAATAAATGGAAGCATATACCATGTTCATGGATGGGAAGAATCAACATCATTAAAATGTTCATACTACCCAAAGCAATTTATAGATTCAATGCAATCCCTATTAAAATACCAATGACATTTTTCACAGACCTAGAACAAATACTTCAAAAATTTATATGGAACCAAAAAAGAGCCTGCATAGCCACAACCATCTTGAGGAAGAAGAACTCAGTAGGAGGATTCACAATACCTGACATCAAATTATACTACAAGGCCATGGTAATCAAAACAGCCTGGTACTGGCATAAGAACAGATGTATAAATCAGTGGAACAGAATAGAGAGCCCAGAAATAAACCCAGGTCTATATGGTCAACTAATATTTGACAAAGGGGGAAGAAACATAAAATGGAGTGAGAAGAACCTCTTCAACAAATGGTGTTGGGAGAACTGGACAGTGGCCTGGAAGTGAAAAAGATTTTACTCTAATCAAAGACTGTCCTTTGACTATCCCAAAATTTTCCAAGCAGAATAAAAAATAACTTAGCCCATGTATCCATTCATTATGTAGATATTTCTTGAGCATTAACCATGTCCTTGGCTCTGTGGGAAGCACTGAGGACACATAGGTAAGCAAGGCAGACAGGGGACCACATGCTTAGGGCTAGGGGAGTGGGTCTCAAAGTGGGCTCCCAACCAGTGGCAGCAGCAACGCCTCTGTGAACTTGTTAGACATGCAAAATCTCAGTATGATCCAGGTCAGTTGAGTCAGAAACTAGTGTGCTCTGTCTGACCCACTCAAGTTTAGGACAGTGGTCTGGAGGGTTCCAGCTCTCATTCTTCTCTGTCCCTTCTCTTTTCTGGGCCTCAATTTCTTCATCATTTACTGTTCTATGATTTTGTGAGACTAATGACTTTTCATTCTGCTTTATTTCCTTTGTACAGAAAAACTCTGCTTTAGTTGGACTCTGAACCAGGTAAGCAACCTATGTCTGGATCGGTGGGAGAGAGGAATCTAAAATTGAAAAGGTCACACATACCCACAAAAACACACCCACATAAATACATGCACACATCATCGTCTTTGCAAGGCTTGCCAGAGAACAAAGGACAGGCACACACACATCCCATATACCTGGCATTAAGCTTCTGTTCTGATCTACACATGGTGAGATGGTAGAAAGATTAAATCAAAATGGGACAAGATGTATCAGGAAAGGTGTTCCGGATGAGGGCAGCTATGATCTGGGTTTAGAATTACACTCTTAGAACCATGGCCAGTTGCCCCTACTCCCTCAAAGGTGTCAGAAGGGGGGCAGCCAGTGAGGAAAGAAATGAAGAATGGATCCCACTCAAGACGGTTGTTCACTCTCTATCAGCTAAAATCCAGAGAAGCCACAGAGCTGTTGGAAGGAACTCTAATCCATGCACATATCTGAATTTATCACTTTGTGTCAATGTATGGGTACTAAAAGTCACAATATAGAGGGGCTGCAGAAGTTTTGGTTGTTAAAAAGTGGCCCTCAGACCCTGATGGTGTTTTATTTACTGAGGCAGAATGAATAATCTGGGGTGAGCCAGAAGCAGAATCTGAATGACCATAGCTGTGGACAGAGAGGGGAGCAGCTGTGCCCTCCAAGTCCCAGATACAGGAGGGGGACAGATGTTTTAGCAGCAAAAGGTTAGAGCAGGCAGCCCAGTTATGGGCATCAACCCTCCTCCAGAGGACAGAACAACAGAATGGGGGAGCAAGGACACTGGGACAGGCTTCTCAGGCTTTCACATGCCGCACCCATCACCTATGGACCTTGTTAAAAATACAGGTTCTAGTTCAGGTGGTCTGCATGAAGCCTGAGAGCCCATTTCTAACAAGTTCCCAGGTGCAGGTCCACATCAGTACTATACACGTTGTTATAATAATAGCACTGACAGGTAGGTGCCAGGGGGACATTTTAGGCCTTTCTTGAAGGAGATAACATGTCTGCTGACATCTGTGTCCCTTTTGGTTTCCCTACGGCTCACATCTCTCTAGACCCCAAGACATCCCAACCCAAGTTCCTCTCGTCTGAGGACCACCAGCGGGCTCAGTTCTCCTACAAGCGGCAGAACTCCCCAGACAACCCCCAGCATTTTGACAGGGCCACCTGTGTCCTGGCCCATGGTGGTTTCACAGGGGGAAGACACACCTGGGTGGTGAATGTAGACTTGGCCCACGGGGGGAGCTGCATCGTGGGCGTGGTCAGTGAGGACGTGCAGCGGAAGGGAGAGCTTCGGCTGCGGCCAGAGGAGGGGGTGTCAGCTATAAGGCTGGAATGGGGCTTCGTCTCAGCCCTGGGCTCTTTCCCCACACGGCTGTCCGTGAAGGAGAAGCCCCGACAGGTGCGGGTGTCTCTTGACTATGAGGTGGGCTGGGTGACCTTTATCAACGCTGTTACCCAGGAACCCATCTATACCTTCACTGCCTCCTTCATCCAGAAGGTGTACCCCTTCTTTGGACTCTGGGGCCGAGAATCCAGTTTCTCCGTGAGTTCCTAAGATGGTGAAGTTACCTTCCTCTAGGTACAGGGCTCAAAGAGAGGGCCATATGGACTTGACCCCTGGCTGGGTCACCTGGAAGACTTGAAACAGATAACACAGCTTTAGATGATATAAGAGTCAGAACTTCAGCAAGGACAAAATGGGATGACCTTCAATCTGCTGATAAAGCCCTTTGCTCAATGCCCAGTAGATGCTGAGGGTGTCCGGGGACTTGGACCACTACCAGCTGTCCTCATCACGATCCCCTCCAGTTCAGAATTAGCTGTGTAGAGCAAAAAACCAAACTCACTAGGTCTCAGCTTTCTTAACTTTAAAATGGCGTAATAATAGAAGCTACCTCATAGAGTTACCTAGATTGGGTGCCATAATGTGTGTAAAGCCCGTCAGTTGGCCAGGAGCTTCATGTACATTTACCTTAGAAGCTAATAGTTATTTTAAAGGACCCAGCCAGAAGACCTGGGTAACAGTCCCACCTTGTAATCAACAAAATATGTGATCTTAAGTAGGGCATCTCACCCCCTCTTCATTTTGTTTTCTTCCCAACATATTAGGGTTTATTTACTCATATCCTCATGATACATTTATTGTGTGCTAATTATGAACCAAGCAGTATGGTAACCATTAGTGACATGGAAATAAAAAGAAAATAAAAACTTGTCCCTTATTTGAAGGAGCTTGTGGGAAGAGACAGAGACATGAAGAGGAAATTATAGTATTAGGTAATGGGTGCTGTGATAGGGGTGTGACCTGGGTGTTAGAGAAGCTCAGAGGAGGAGCATAATCTATCTTGGAGAGCAGGAGTTGAGTTGGACATGGTTTTTTGGAAAGGATGAGTCTAAAAGACGGGTGTGGTGAATGGGGAAGAGGGGGAAGCATCTTAAGAAGAAGGAATGACAGAACCTTTAGGATGATCTAAAACCCACAGGAAGCTGGGTCATATCCATTGTCCTCATGAGCAGACATGCTGCCATCCCCACCCCTGATACCACTCAATGCCTCCCTCCTGCCAGTGGTGTCACTTCTGGCTGAGATGAAGATGCAGGGCCTCATTGCAGGGGGACAAGGGAGGCATGGCCATAAACCATAACCCGAGGACCACACTCAACCCTTGGGGAAAATCCTTTTCTTGATCTGTTGATCACCACATGAGATTGAAAAATGAGATGGGAAGAATGAAATTTTGGGAGCAGAAATAGTACCGTATTAACCCTTGAGCTGGGTAAAGAATCCCAGGTGGAGGCAGGGGAATGAATTCTACCTATGACCTTTAACCCAAAGAATAGAGGTTGGAGGTTTCTTTAGGACTGGACAAAAAATGACATCTGAAGGGTGAGATGGAAGAAGAGACTTGGGGATTTGGAGATGTGTGGATCCGGGTGAAGAGCTCTAGGAGAGATAGGATGCCATGTGGTATTGGGAGAGGCTGCAACCAAGTGTGGTGTGAAGAAGCTGAGTGAGTACTGGTGACTCCAGAAATTCCCCTGCCTGGTGCTGATTCTGGGACAGGTATGAGCACTAGTACATGGCTGCCTAGAATTTGGAAAATGATTTTAGTTGGCCCAAGGTGGAATTTTAAATCTTATGCACAATAAAAACAGTGTCTTAACACATTTTATTTTCTAATTCTTATTGGTGTTGTCTTTTATTTTGCTTAAACATCTTCACTGACAATCTATTTAACATTATATGTTTATTCTGATTAGACATAAACTAAAGTGTTCTATCATCTCCCCACTGGGGCTCCTGGGAGGCATGAACCACCCAACGTGTAGCCTCAAGGGAGAGGGCACAGTGTTTTTGAGGCCCAGGTCTAGAAGTCACTCAGGAAGTTCTATTCTTCATCCTCAGTTTGGCAGGTAGAAAGGATGTGGAGATCAGGAGCCAGAGATTAGAGGGGGACTGAATTGCTTTCCCTGGGTGTTCTCAATATTTCATATAAAACGGTTTATATTAAAAAACAACAACAACTAGATACAGACATGTCCCTATGTAATGATATTCAAAGCCCCCAAATCTGGGATTTCACCAAAAAGTAGATTGTATCTTTCTGTTTATTCTTATTGGTTTTTAAAAAAGATTTTATTTATTTTAAGAGAGAGGGGAAGGGAAGGAGAAAGGGAGAGAAACATCAGTGTGTGTGATTTATTGCCTCTTGCACGCCCCCAACTAGGGTCCTGACCCACAACCCAGGCATGTGCCATGACTGGGAATCAAACCTCAGACTTTTCGGTTCACAGGCTGGCACTCAATCCACTGAGCCACACCAGCCAGTGCTCTTATTTGTTTTTGCTGGGTCCTTTAAAATGACTGTTAGCCTCTAAGGTAAATGTGCATGAAGCTCCTGGCCAGCTGGAGGACTTAACACACATTATGGCACCCAATCTAGGTAACTGTATGAGGTAGCTCCTATTATTACCCCCATTTTAAAGTTAAGAAAAGTGGTGACTAGTGAGTTTAGTTTTTTGCTCAGCCAAGATCATGCAGCCAGGATTTTAACCCATATCTACCTCAAGCTTTTTACCATGATGCTGCACTGCTTTGTTCAGAAACGGGTTCCCAGTGGGCCCTGGTGAATATTGTAATGCTGACCACATCCTACAAGTGGCTTAGATTCAGAAAGACAATTTATATTTCTTACACTCAGAAATAAAACTGCTAGTGAGTGAAAATGCTCATGTTAGCTTATCAGCACCTGCTTCCTTCAAAGGGTAATTTTATTTGAAGTCTATCTGTTTTGGAGTGTGGCATCAGCTCAGAGAAAGTGGATGACTCCCCAAACATGATGACTTCAAGTAAAGGCAGCTCAGTTTGTCACAGAGTCGGGACTCGGGGCTCATGCCCAAGAGAAATGTTGAAGTCTAGAGGCCCCACGCTCCCAATTGCCCTCTCCAAGACTCCAAAGGAGTGGTGCACTTTTGTGACAGCCACAAGTTTACACCTGAGTTTCTTCACAGCTTGCATTGTAGCAGCTCTTTCTAGTACAAAGAACAGAGACTCACTCAAGTTAGTCCAAATAATAAAAAATAGAGCAGACATGTAAATAAGAAAAATGAAATTTTCCATCATTAGCTTGACCTCATGGGTAGCTATAGCTGGGGAGGTCAGAATGTTGAGGGGTCACAAACAGGTCTCAAAGTGAGAACTAGAGATTTAAAAATGCTAATAATAATAACAAACACACCTAGAGTTCACTTTGGCCAGTCACTGCAGTAAATATTTTAAATTTTAACTCACTTAATCCTCACAACAACCTTCGGAGGTAGGTACTATCATTAGTATCCCCATTTAATACATGAGAGAACTGAGACGTGGAGGTTGACTAACTGGTCCTCAGTCAGCAGCCAGTGACTAGCACAGCAATAAGACATGGTATACATTGAACAGTAACAGCACACTGGTCAAATGATCTGGCTCTCAAGTCTGTGCTCATGATCATCACGTAGCACTGCCTCTGTATGCCCAAGAACTGATAGACAGGGATTTTGAGGTCCAAGGAAGCATGGAGGCTGGACTATCCTGTGGCCACCCACAATCCAGGTCACAGGGTCACAGACCCTTGCTCCAGTTTATGGCCATGCAGGCTGCTCTCACTCACCTGCTACTCCTCTGCCTGCTGACTGATGGTGTGTCCACCACAGAGCCATTCTAAATTTCTGAGAGAAGTTGATGTTCAGGATTATTATTCTCCCTCTTTGATGAGATGTTTCTCAGCAGGCCGCATGATCTGATTGGCCAACCACTTGCTGGTCAGATACCCACCCTCGCCCCTTACACCCATGTAAGATGTAACATCAGAAGAGGACAGAGGGGCTGGCAGGCACCTGCAGGATAAGTGGTTCTGGTGGAGACAGAGCTTTGGAGCTGGTCAGTCTCCTCCCACTCCTGTTAGGACACCTTCTGGACAAATTCTCTGTATGATGTTAATTCCATCTAGGATGCATGTCACCTCCAGGACTGTCTTTCCTTGGTTATCATCTTGTTAGATTTGGGGGGTCTCATGTTTCCAGCTTCCTGCCTAGTTGCTATACCTTTTCTTTCTGAACATCTGCACAGACTCTTTCTTCTTCACCCTCTCCCCAGCTCCCTGACTCCCTGCCCCCAACCCATCTGGTACCAAGAGTCCAAACTAATTTTCCTAAAACACCACTTGTTCCCTGCCTTCCTGACTCAAAACCTATGATGGCTGTCTATCTTGGTGTCACTGCTTGACTCTGGTCTTCCCCATTCCTGAATATTCCAGACTAGCCAGGCCAGTCTCCTCATATTACTGAAGCCATGTCATGGCCTTTTCCTGAGCTTTCCAGACCTGGATGCTCATCTTTGTCTCCCTGTGTCCAGTCCCACCTACCTGACAAAGCCAACCCTGACTTTCCCATTCTTACTTGTGTCTCTCCTCAGAATCCCCATAGCACTTAGCAAGTGTAACACTTAAGTTAACCCATCACACACTCTCATTAGTACATATGTGTTTGCTCTGGTTCCACAGCTAGATTATAAGCTTCTGGATGAGAAATAGAATAAGAAATAGAATTGTCACATATGAATGTTTATAACATGTTAGGTACTGCAACATACATAACAACATTTAATTCTTAAAGCCACTTGTGCCTTTATCTTCATTTTAGAGGGGGTGATACTGAGGTTCAGACAGGCTGAGTAACTTGCCCAGAGTTACAGAAGTGTTAGGTGTCAGGACTGGGACTAAATTTAAGTTAAATTTTTACTCTTTGCATCACAATGTAGCATTTCCTTGTGGCCATGTTGTATTCTTTATATCCCTTAGTGCCTAGCATAGTGTTGACTCTTTCAGCAAGTGCTCAATATATACTAGTTAGAATCTCCTGCTATTAAACATGGAGCATCAAAAAATTGCCCTTATACTTTCTATTAATTCATTCATGCATTCACTTAATAAATTTCATTGGGAACCAACTAGGAGCCAGGCACTGTCTTAGACACTAGGGAAACACAGACAGAATTTGGTCTTTACTCACTCGAGAAATGAGGCACAAATAATGTACAAATGCACTAGTTATCCATTGCTCTGTAAAAATTACCACAAATTTAATGTCTTAAAACAACATACACTTATTATATCACAGTTTATGTGACATTTATTATTTCATAGTTACTATGGGTCATAAATCTGGGTCCTCTGTTTAGGGTCTCACTAGGCTGCAGTCAAGATGTCAGCTCAACTGGGTTCCCATCTGAATGCTCCACTGGGGAAAAATCCCCTTCCAACTTCACTTAAGCTGTCAACAGAATTCATCTTCTTGCAGCTACAAGATGAAGGGTCCTGCTTCTTGTTGGCTAAAGGCTGGAGGCTGCTCTCAGCTTCTGGAGACTGTCTGTTGGCCACAGGGCCACTCATTTTATCAGTCCCACAAGGAAAGTCTCAAGAGTGAGTCACTGAAGTGACATCCCATTCCCTTTGCTATACAACATAGCCTAATCATGGAAGTGACATCTATCACCTTACCATATGCCACAGATAGAAGCAACTCACAGGTCTTGCTTGCATCCAAGAGGAAGAGATCATGCCAAGGGTATGAACACCAAGTGGTGAGGATTATGGGGGCCACCCTAGAGTTTGTCCATCACAGAAATACAGAGTACCAGGTGAGTGGTACAGATGACAGGTGCTCCAGAAGCTCAGAAGAAATATTCTTTCCAACAGGGCTGCCAGCTTCATGTGCAGAGGAGTCTCACCATGTGTAAGCATATGCCACCCAGGTGACAGGATACTCCTGTTCTATTTTTCTCCATTGTTTAAATTTCATTTTTTGTTATTGTTCTGTTACAGTTGTCCCAATTACCCTCCCACCTTGCTATCCACTGCCCCATCCTCCCCCCACAGTCAATCCCCACCTTGTTGTCCATGTCTGTTCATCTTTTATACTAGTTCCTTGACTAGAATCTCCTGCTTCTTTCCCCCCTTTTCTCCCTCCCCTCTCCCCTCTGATCACTATCAGCCTGTTCTTTCTTTCCATGCCTCTGGTTCTATTATGCTCATTTGTTTGTCTTGTTCATTAGGTTCCTGTTATAGGTGAGATCATATGGTATTTGTCTTTTGCCGCCTGGCTTATATTATTAAGCATAATACTCTCCAGTTCCATCCATGCTGCCATGAAAGGTAGGAGTTCTTTCTTTCTGCTGCATAGTAATCCATTGTGTAAATGTACCACAGGTTTTTAATCCATTCATCTCGTCGGCGGCGGCAGCCGTCCGTCTCGAGAGACGATGGTGTAGCTTCTTATGTGAAGCTACAGAGCCTGGGCAGGGTGATATGGAGGGTCTGCTGTTGCCCATGCAGCAGACCCCCCCTCTCTTCGCAGCTGAAGGGTCCAAGGGAAAGACGGAGTCAATACAGCTTGGCTTCAGGTGCGCCGCAGGAGTTGCCGGTGTTGACTACAACGTCAAACCGCCTTAGGGACTCCGGCTCCGGATTTTCTGTCAGGGTTTACTCCCTTAGCCTTTCCCCTGAAGAGGTATGCCGCAAGGCAGCGGAGGTTTTTTTGGAGTCAGAGTTTTCCTTCTCTGAATCCATTCATCTACTGATGGGCATTTAGGCTGTTTACAGCACTTGGCTATTGTAAGTAATGCTTCTATGAACATAGGGATGCATAGGCTCTTCTGAATAGGAATTTCAGGATTCTTAAGGTATAATCCCAGCAGTGGAATGCTGGATCAAAAGGCTGTCCCATTTTTTTGTTTGTTTTTTTTTAAGGAAATTCCATACTATTTTCCACATTGACTGCACCAGTCTGCATTCCCACCAGCTGTGGACCAGGGTTCCCTTTTCTCCGCGTCCTCACCAGCACTTGTTTGTTAATTTGTTAATGATGGTCATTCTGACTGGTGTGATGTGGTATCTCAGTGTGGTTTTAATTACTCCTGTTTTAATATGAGATTGTGAGAGAATGGCACTGCTGTCACTTCATAAGCAAAGTGGAAATCTTATATCCTGACCTCTACAGTGGAAGCCACAAGCGTGAGGAACAGGCTATGACTAGTCTAAGAGTCAAAGGGTCAGGTATTAAGTCATGGCTGTGGGGATGAAGAAAGGGAGTCATGCTTAGGAGATGGCAGGCCTGAAGGTGGGCTGGGTAGACCTAATGCGAGGCTGGACAGTTGGAGGAAGGACCTTGAGGAGGATGAGGTGAGTCTGAGATGAGGTGGCCTGGGGATGAACAGGTCAGAGTTGCTGGGGATGGCTCAAGAAGTGATTCATTGACTCTTTTCTATAACTTGGGATAAACAACTTCTAACTTTTGTGGAGAACTCCTAGAAACAAAGAAATCCTGCAGTATATTTTGTTGCATCTTCTACTGGTCATGTGCATAAAGACAAAAAAGTTAACAGAGCAGCAGATATCCCCAACTTTGATAAAGCCATGTGCATGGGTGTGCCCATGTGTGGGCTTGTATATGTAAGCATATGTTGGGGGCAGAGGAGACAGTTCATAACTGGCAAATAAGTCACCAGCATCCTAGAAGAGAGATGAAGAGAGTGAGAATCACAATTGGTTCTCGGGTTCTTGTCACCTTCCAATTCCCTCCCCAACGCACTCCTGGATACCACCTGGGGTGCCTCCTTGAGAATTGGAGGGAATGGTATCTCTCCTCTACACCTCACTCTGCTGCAGCAGCATTGTGTGACCACCCCATGTCACAGAGCAGCTGCATCCCCTGTGGAAAATCATCCTTGGGTGGAGCTTCAGGATGCACCTTTACCTTCAGTGTGCTGGTGTGCATGTCCGTGGCCATCCTCTCCAGATCAGCAATCAAGTTGCTGAGCTGTGTGATTGCCCTGCACACCTCTACTGGCATGGGATCCGGACACTCTGGCTGCTGCTGGGGGAGGGCATCCAGTTGTCTCTGGGTTTCATGCTGTCTCCCCAGCTGTGTCTCCAGCTTGAGGAGCCCACTATGCACCTGAAACTACAAAGAAGAAACTCCCTAACATTCACTTGTCAGCTGGCTCCTCCCTCGCCCTTCAGTCTCTAAGCATCTGAGTGAGAAAGCTGATTCCTCAGTCTTCTTTCCCTCATAGCATTGCCTCTATGTCACAGGTATTACAGAGGCAACTGTGTTCCTCACATGTAGGGACAGCTCCTTGCTGCCTCACACTCTTATGAACATCCACAGATGCCGTGTCACACATGGTGGTACACACATATCGCTCAGCTTCGTCCTCCCACTGCCTGCTTTTGATCAGGTCATAGGGTGAGGAAAGACCCCATACCTAAGTGAGCAAGAGGGGCAGAAAGGTAGACCATTAGAGACAGAGCTAGAGACTCACGTTTTGTGTAGTAATTTTCAATTGAGAAGCCGCTAGTCTTTGATCCTCACCTTGAGCCAGTCTGAGCAGAAATGGCTTTCACTTAACACGTGAGCCACATGAAGATCAGAGGGCTTGACTTGCCCCAGGTCACTCAACCAGTGAACTCTGAGGCCTTCTAAGTTCCAGCTTCCAGGACCTCCCCCAACACAGGCTGGAGACAGACAGATGGCCAGGACAAGGAATATGGGCTCAGGTGATACTTGGAGGTAGTCCTTCCCAGGAATCTGCTATCCCCGCCTGCATAGCCTCCTGAGCCCTGAGCCGCCAAAGTTCCTTGGTGTCCTTTCTGAGCTTCCTGCTCCTGTGGTTGAGTCACTCCTAGAGAGACAGATACTCCTGCTTGTCAGACTAGGGGTAAGGATGGTGCTCAATGGAGCATGGTTGGTGTCCTGACCCTAGGATGAGGATAAAGTAAAATTCAGTCCAAAAAGGGGCAGCCCTCGAAGGGTCCAGCTTGGGGTAAGGAGTATGAGATTATTTAATGGATAGTGATGGGGAAAAGCAATGGGTAATTAAAAAAAAACAACTTTATACAAAATTAACATAGTAACAGAATCTTTTCTACTTGACTCAGGGTATTTTTCTGCCAACATCTATAAGTTGTATGCTGATCACTGGCAATTCCTTTGTTGTTGTTGTTGTCATTATTGTTGCTGTTGTTGCTGTTATTTTATTTTATTTAAGTATATTTTACTGATTATGTTGTTACAGTAGTCCCATTTTTTTCCTTTTGTGCCCCTTCACCCAGTACTCCCCGACCGTCCAACAATCCCACCTCCCTTAGTTCATGTCCATGGGTTGTGCACATAAGTTCTTGGCTTCACCCTTTCCTATATTATTCTTAACTTCCCTCTGTCCAATTTGTTCCCACCAATTATGCTTCTTAATCCCTGTACCATTTCCCCATTTCTCCCTTTACCCCTCCCAGCTGATAACCCTTCAAATGAGCCCCATACGTACTATTCTGTTCCTATTCTGGTTTGCTGAGTTGGATTTTGTTTTTATTTTTTAAGAGTCAGTTGTTGATAGTTGTGTTTGTTGTCATTTTAATGTTCATAGTTTTGATCTTCTTTTTCTAAAGTAAGTCCCTTACATTTCATATAAGAATGACTTGGTAATGATGAACTCCTTTAGCTTTACCTTGTCTGGGAAGCACTTCATCTGCCCTTTCATTCTAAGATAGAGTAATCTTGGTCGTAAGTCCTTGCTTTTCATCACCTTGAATACTACTTGCCAGTCCCATCTTGACTGCAAAGTTTCTTTTGAGAAATCAGCTGATAGTCTTATAGGCACCCCTTTGTAGGTAACTCTGCTTTTTTCTTGATGCTTTTAAGATTCTCTCTTTATCTTGAACCTTTGGTGTTTTAATTATGATGTGGTCCTCTTTGGGTCTAGCCTCTTTGGGATTTTCTGTGCTTCCTGGACTTGTTTGTCTATTTCCTTCACCACATTTGAGAAGTTTTTGTTTATTATTTTCTCACATAAGTTTTAAATTTCTTGCTCTTCCTCTTCTCCTTCTGGCTCCCCTATGGTTCAGATGTTGCACATTTAAAGTCGTCCCAGGAGTTCCTAAGCCTTTCTTCGTTTTTTACAATTCTTGTTTTTTCATTCTGTACTGACTGACTGTTTTTTTGTTTTTGTTTTTTTATTCCTTATGTGCCAAATCATTGATTTGAACCCCGGTTTCCTTCCCTTCACCATTGGTTTTGTTTGTTTTTTCCTTTGTTTCATTGAGCATAGCCTTCACTTCTTCCCTTATGGGTTTGCCATACTGAAGCATATCTTTCAAGCCTGTGAGCATCTTTCTCACCATTTTGAACTCTACAAATCTGTTAGTTTGGCTGTTTCCTCATCTGTTAGGTTGGCTATCTGGTTCACTGGAACCTTGATCCATTCCCTCTTTTGAGCCATACTTCTCTGTCTCCTCATCTTGACAGGGTCCTCTGTTTGTTTGCCTCTGTGTCTTAGGTAGAGCTATTGCTTCTGTTATGTTGTAAGGGGCGGAGCCTTAGGTATTTGTTAGTACAGGGCGACCTGTTTCACCACGTTGTGGCACTATATGTGGGGAAGGAGTCTGAGAGGAAACAATGCCACTTGATGAGCATTCATCCCTTTTCCAGGCACTTCTTCCACTTCTGTATGGGACTGGCGCCCCTCTAGCTGCTGCCCTGGCAGTCGTTCCCATGTTGGGTGGGTCTGCAGATGCTCTAGGACTGTGGGGGCCATTTAAACAAGTGGACTCTGCTGAGAGACCGGCAGTTTCTTCCTCTGCCCCAACACCCACTGGTTTGCACAGATGCAAGCAATGAGTCTTTATTATCCCCGGTGCTGGCACAGTGAGTTGTTCAGCCTGGTCTGGTGCTGGGAGTGTTCCCCAGGTGTCTCTCTTGACTTTTTAAAGTGTTTGACTGTGCTTTCTGCCAGCTTGCTGCTACTGCTGCTGCTGCCACCATACCGTGTCCTCTCCACCCTGGCCCCACCCCTCTGTCTGGATAAGTATTTCTTCTTTATATCTTTGTTTGTTGTGCTTCCATGTAGCTCAATATTCTGGAACTTCTGGTTGTCTCCAGCTTTGAGGTAGTTGTATTTCTTCTTAGCTGTGGATGGAGGTGCACTGTGTCTGTCTATGCCTCCATCTTGTCCGGAAGTCCCCCATTATTGTTTCTGATCACTGGCAATTCTTATTACTTCATATCAACCAGTGACACCAGTGTAGAGGGACTGACTTACAGAAGAGACATACCACTGGCCCACACCCTTGACCTGGCTGGGATGGACAAGAGCCCTCTATTAGAGGCATGGTACCTCTGTCTAAATCTTAACACAGTGTTTGGATAGACATGTGTCCCTGAAGCTAAGAATATGGTGATTTAATAATATATAATGTGAGGATATGATTAGAAATGAATTATTTCTACACTGGCTAGTGGGATTCAGTGGTTTGAGTGTGAGCCTGAGAACTGAAAGGTCACTGGTTCGATTCCCAGTCAGGGCACATACCTGGGTTGCAGCCAGGTCCCATCTTGGGGGTGTGTGAGAGGCATCCAATCAATATTTCTCTTCCTCTCTTTCTGCCACACTTTCCCTCTCTAACATACATACATAAATCCTTTTTAAAATGAATTATTTCCATTTCTTAAAAAATTTCTTTCAAGTTTTTGATAAACTATATAGGAAACAAAAGTAGACAGAGCTGATACTGATGTCAACATAGGCCTTTAGACTTCCGACCAAGATGGAGGCCTAGACCAACACGCTCTGTCTCCCTCCACAACTAAGGACTACAACTACCGCAAAACCAGAAATAACCAGAAGTTCCAGAAAATAAAGCTACATGGAAGTTCAACGTATAAAGTTATAAACAAGTGGTGCTCGTCTGGACGGGTAGGAGGGGTGAAGCCGCGGCTAAAAGATCAAGCTGTGCTGGGGGCAGCAGCTGCAGCAACAAGCAGCAGGACACAGTAAGCACAGACACCCTTATTTGTGGGCAGGAGAGAAGTGGATGGGAGCCAACCCTGGCTACAGACCAGACCCGTCAGTTCGCGATTCCAACGCCGGGGAAGGCAGACCCCCACTGTCTCGGACTGTGAGGCCCAGAGGACGTGGGGATGGAGGAGGAGGTTCCCAGTCTCTCAGCAGAGAGTAAGGGCAGGGATCCATCTCAGAGCCCCGCCCCTATGCAAAGCATCACAGTGTGGTGAGAAGGGTCACCAGGTTGTGACAAGTACACGGGGCTCCATCCAACATAGCATAGGAGGTGTGACAGCACCCTGCCCTAGAAGGAAAGGTAAACAAAACGGTCAGAATGGCAGAATTAATGATTGAAGTACCAATCATGCAGCTAACCAAAAACGATATATGGGACTTAACCGATGAACAAATAGCGAATCTTTCTGAGGCTCAGTTTGAGCTATAGTCATAAGGCAGCTTACAGACCTAACAGCAGGACTTAATCAAGACAGGGAGGGAACGAAAGCTACTCATACTGAAATGAATGAAAACACATTATGAGACAAGTGGTGAGGAAATAAAATCCAAAGATCAAATCAACAGAGACTTCTGGCCAAGATGGAGGCTTAGACGGACATGCTCGGCCTCCCTCCACAACTAGAGAGGAATACAACTACTTCAAAACAAAAGATAACTAGAAATTCCAGAAAATAAAACTACACAGAAGCCCAACATATGAAGTTATAAACCAGCGGCACTCTCTGGGCAGGTAGGAAGAGTGAAAGTGGGTGGTGCTGTTTGCGGTCGCACCAGGGACAGCGGCAGGGAGAACAATCCCGGCTGCAGTCAAACCCCGGCGACTCGCGACCCCAACGCTGGGAGAAGCAGCCACCACATCGCCTCTAACAGTGAGGCCCAGGGGGCAGGAGGACGGATCCTGGTCTCCTAGCGGAATAACTGTGTGAATCCATCTTGGACCCCCGCCCCCACACAAAGCGTCACAGGGCTGCGAAATAGGTTGCAGATCGCCACTGGTCGCTGGGCAGTGACGACAAAGCGCCAGCAAGAAAGGTTGCGGATCCGTGCCGGTCGCTGGGTTGTGATGAGTACACAGGCACTGCCCCCTATAGCCGGCCCAAGAAAACAAAACACATCTGTCAAAATGAGGCAGACAACTATAGAAATCCCGGTGGCGCAGCTCACCAGGCAACAGATGAAGAACCTGACAGATGAACAAATAAGAAACCTGTCAGAGGCTCAGTTCAGGGCCATTGTTATCAGGTGGCTTACAGAATTAACAAAAGATCTGGAAAAAGATAAGAAAGAATTGAAAAACACTCATACTGAAAGGAACAAAACCACATACGAGACAGATGGTGAGGAAATAAAA
The DNA here is from genome assembly GCF_987537825.1 of Furipterus horrens. NCBI lineage: Eukaryota > Metazoa > Chordata > Mammalia > Chiroptera > Furipteridae > Furipterus > Furipterus horrens. The sequence goes on from NW_028327176.1 coordinate 84,398,329, forward strand.
TCCAGAGTTCAAATCAACAAACCAGAACATAGAGAAGGAACAAACAGTCAACCAGTGCAGAGAGAGGAAACGGGAAGCAAGGATGAGAGCATCAGAAACCTCTGGGACAGCTATAAGAGATCGACTATACGGATCATAGGATTGCCAGAGGGCGAAGAAGAAGAACTAGAAATTGAAAAATTCAGTGAAAATATAATAAAGCAGAACTTTCCAAACTTGGGGAAGGAAATAGACTTACAGGTCCAGGAAGCACAGAGAGTTCCAAAACAACTGGACCCAGGGACAACCACTCCAAGACACATCATAATCAAAATGTCAAAAGTTAAAGATAAAGAGAGAATCTTAAAAGCAGCAAGAGAGAAGAAAAGAATCATGTACAAAGGGGTCCCAATTAGACTGTCTTCTCAAGGGAGACCCTGCAGGCAAAAAGGGACTGGCAAGAAATATTCAAAGTAATGAAAATCCAAAACCTACAACCACGAATACTCTATCCAGCGAAATTGTCATTCAGAATAGAAGGGCAGAGAAAGTGTTCCCAGGACAAAATAAAACTGAAAGAGTTCATTAGATCCAAACCACTGTTATATGAGATGTTAAAGGGACTGGTTTAGAAAAAGGAGGATCAAAACTATGAACACTAAAATGAAAACTGCATCACAAGAAACAACAACAGAAGCTAGGGAATTGAAACAAAGGCAAACTAAACAAGCAATGAGAGTGGAAAAAGAACTATAGGTATGGGGAGCATATTGGGGGGAGGTCAGCAGGGAGGGGGAAGGGAAAGAGGGAGGGAGATGATATAGGAATTAAGGATCATGGTAGGAGGGAATGGAATAGACAGAGAGAGGTTGAGAAGAACTATATGCACAACTAATGGACATGGTCTAAAAGGGGGGAACAACTGGAGGGAGGGGGGCCAACGGTGGAGGGGAGAAGAGGGAAGGGAAATTGGGACAAATGTAACATTATAATCAATAAAACACATTAAAAAATTGATTATAACAACAACAACAAAAAAAAAAGATCAAATCAACAAATCAGAACATAGGAAAGGAACAAACAGACAACCAGTGCAGAAAGAGGAAACAAAAAGTAAGGAAAGTGAGAAGATCAGAAACCTCTGGGACAGCTATAAGCGATCAAACATTCGAATAATAGGATTGCCAGAGGGCGAAGAAGAAGAACTAGAAATTTAAAAATTATGTGAAAAAATAATGAAGCAGAACTTCCTGAACTTGGGAAAGGAAATATACTTACAGGTCCAGAAAAACTGGACCCAGGGAGAACCACTCCAAGACACATTATAATCAAATTGTCAAAAATTAAAGAAAAAGAGAGAATCTTAAAAGCAGCGAGAGAGGAAAAGAATCATGTAAAAAGGGGTCCCAATTAGACTATCAGCGGATTTCTCAAAAGAGACCCTGCAGGCAAGAAGGGACTGGCAAGAAATATTCAAAGTAATGAAAATCAAAAACCTATAGCCACGAATACTCTATCCAGCAAAACTGTCATTCAGAATAGAAGGGCAGGGAAAGTGCTTCCAGGACAAAGTAAAACTGAAGGAGTTCATTAGATCCAAACCACTATTATATGAGATGTTAAAGGGACTGGTTTAGAAGAAGGAGGATCAAAACTATGAACATTAAAATGAAAACTGCATCACAACAACCAACACCAGAAGCTAGGGAATCAAAATAAAGGCAGACTAAGTAGGCAACAAGAGTGGAAAAAGAACTATAGGTATGGGAAACATATTGGGGGGAGGTCAGCAGGGAAGGGAAAGGGGGAAAGGGAGGGAGATGGTACAGGAATTGAGAAGCATAGTAGGAGGGAATGGAGTAGACAGAAAGAGGTTGAGAAGGACTATATGCACAACCAATGGACATGGACTAAAAGGGGGGACAACAGGAGGGAGGGGGGCCACTGGGTGGAGGGAAGCAGAGGGAAAAGAAATTGGGACAACTGTAAGCATAATCAATAAAACACATTTTTTAAAAAATCATTAAACAATCTAAAAAATAAAAAAATAAAAATATTATATTTATTTATCATGGATTTTTCACTATATTGTGGGATTCTGCGCTACTGTATATGTATGTTATTAAAGTTACATAAATTTAAGAGTGTAGAATAAATGTAAGGTTCTTACTTCGTGGGGTGCAGGGTGTCTAAAATGTAATACCCGCGATAAGTGAGGGAATACTGTACCATATGATATCACCTAATACAGGAAGCTAATGAACAACACAAACAAAGCAGCAAAATTGAACCAGAGGCATGTAAACAAGGAGCAGACTAACAGTGACAAAGGGAGAAGGTGGAGGGAAAGAAGGGGGGTAAGAAGGGGAACGGTCTAGTCAAAGAACACGTATAAATGACCCATGGACATGGACAACGGGGTGGGGATTGACTGTGGGAGAAGGGATGGACAGGATGGGAGAAGGTATGTGGAAAAAAGTGGGACAACTAATAGAAAAAGAAAGAAACAAAAACTTTTAGTGGGAAAAAATAATAATAACAAAGGAAAAATAATAATAAATGAGCCAGCAAACCGCCCTTCCCCCCCAAAAAACAACAGAAAGAAAAAAAAACTTCACATGTAGGAAAGTGAACAAAAGAAAATGTAAAGTATGGAAATGCAATTTTAGTGATTATTAGAATGACAAGGATTTTCCTTCCCACTGTGTATTTTTCTCCCTACCTGATCCCTCCGGAATTTGGCATTCTGATAATCTTAAGGAGAAAAAATCATGATTCAGGGAAAATCACAATGCTCAGTGGTAGACTATAAACTAGTGCAGCTGTCTTTAAAGTTTATTTTCATTTAAAGTTTGTTTTCATTTGAAAGTTAAACTAGGTCTGTGACATCATCGAAGATGCTTAATTTACAGGCAAGAAGAATGTCAAATGCCTTGCAACTGGATGTCTTACCAATAAGACAGTCTCGCAGATTTAGAGACTGGTTTGTGGGTTATATTGCATAAATTAACATATGTGTTCCGTTTTCATAGGTCATAAGCCTATGATCTCATTACCTGAGTGACTGTCTACATATAGGCCTCACTTAATCCTGTCTGCATCGCCACCTCCTGAGATTCAATGGTTTGGCTGAACTAAGTGATTGCATTGGTGAAGTATGGGGTGGTCTGTGGGCTTCACTTTAAAACTGGTTTCTCTTTTCTCTCCTAATGGCTTGGACAGAAGGGACCCAGAGGTCTGAGAGGGGGGAAACCTAAAATATTTCCCTTGGCACAAACTTAGTGGGCAAAAGGGTTTCAGACAAGTGCGACACACCTTGCACACCTTCCTCCAAATAAGCCTTTATTTTCCTAATGTGGGACATTGAAAAATTAATCCCTGCCTTTTGTCATCTAGTGGTTGTGGTTTTAATGATGCCTTTTAACCTTGTTGCCAAATCCATTGCCCCCAGAATACAACAAGGATGCCAGCTTGTTAAACCAAGCACACCGTTGCCCGGAAACAGCCAAATGACCTGAACTCTGCAAAATCCTTCCCCATGTGGGAAGGCCAACCTCCCCTTCACACCCCAACTCTTATTAGGGAGTTCTGGACTCAAGGGTAGGTAAGACGATGACCATGTCCCACTTGAAGCAGCTAGAGGAGCATGAGACCTTTGCCCATTGTTCTTTATAAAGGGTCTTAAGTCTGAGAATTGTTACAGAGTGGGGGTCCCCCCAAAAGTAAAATAATAATAATAATAAAAATCTTTTTATAAAGTAATCATATTTCTCTTTGTCCGCTGTGCTTATTTTCTAACTCACTATATATTTTGTATTTGCTATGCTTATTTTGTCCTTCCCTTCTAGAATGCATTACAAGTACCAAGAACAATGCCTGGCACAATCATAGGTGCTCACATTTTCTGACTGAATTGAATTGTTATCCCTCTGCTCATAATACTTCAGTAGCACTTAGAAAACACCGAACTCTATAGCATGCTCCACAAGACCAACATGATTCTTCCCTGCTCACCTGTGCTCCCCATAAGTGTAATGTGAACACACTGTCTTTCTGTACCCAGCTTGTCCTGCCTGTGACTTTGCCATTCACTCTGACTGGTATGATCTTAGACCTTCCTTCTCATCATTTGAATTTCAGCTTTAATACCACCTTCTCCAAGGAATTCTTTCTGACCATCCATTATAAAGTAAACATCTGGAGTGATAAGATGGCAGCAGAGTAGGAGAGTTTCTCTCTCCCTGCCTAGAGAAACCAAGTTGAAAATAAAAATAAAGAGGGGAACACCCACCGAAAATAAACAACTGAGGACTACCTGAGAAGGAGATACTTAACCAAAGACAGGCAGAAACCACTTTGTGACTGGTAGAAAGGGCAGGGATGCAAAAGGGTCTGGCAACGCTTTCACGGGAGGTGGACATAATACTCACACGGCTGAGGGAGCATCCCTGGAGAAGAATGAGGCCTGGACCTCAGACCAGGCTCTCAAGCACAGAGCACCAGTGTTGAGATCACCCACAACGCAGTATTCCTTGCCTCTCACCTTAGGCTTGGGAGAAGCGAGGGCAGCACAGTTTTCGGTTGTGCAAAGAGAGTCTGGAGTGGGAGTCTTGGGGAGAGGAATGGGGGAACGGCTGCTAGGATATAACACCATAGCACAGCAGCCATTTTTCCTGAGAAAAAGCAAACCCTTCCAAAGGGAAAACAATGACCCCCATCCTGTGGGGAAACCATTTACCTCAGCCTTTGAATGCCTCCTAGCCCCATCCTCTGGAAGCTCTCTTGCCACACCCTTTGAAATCCTGCTTGCCCCAACAAGCATCTAGAATAAGACTAATGGAAGGACCACAGAAGAGGCAGGTGGCGGCAGTACCTGCGCTGCTTTCAGTCATTAGTTGAGACATCCCTGGGCCTTGTACTGATAAAAAGCCAGCAGTGCAGAGCAGCAAGGACCACCCTGGATGCAGGTACTGCCACACCTAAGAGAGCCACAGACTGTGGATTGCTTATAGCTTTGAACAGACTGCCTAGAGCTAGACAGGGACAGCATCAACATAAGCTTACACCAGCTTCAGAATACCAGAGGTGTATCCAGTAGGAGAAGCCAGCAGACAAGCACTGAACTTCTGAGAGGAATTCCACCTTGATCTTTTTCATTATTTGTGTTTTTTCTTTCACACAGCTTTTTAACATTTTTCTTTTTCTTCAATTCTGTTTCTATTTTTTCACTACTTTTAAATCTCGTTACCTTTCCCTTTCCTTACTCCATTTTGCCTTCTTCTTTCTCTTTCTTATTGTTTTAAATTTTATTTTTCCCTATTCTTCACCTTGCTTCTATTCCATACTCTTATTTCTCCTCCTTCTATCCTCTCAGAATCATTTTTCTTTCCTTTAGTCATCTCATATTCTATTTTTCTTTCTTATAATATTCTTATTCTCATTCCACCTTTATTAATCTTTGCTCAATGTCATTGATATTGCTGTTGTTGGGGGTATTTTTGCTGGTGTGAGTTTTCTTTTATTTGTTGTTTTGTTCTGCCAGCACCTATACAACAGCATATAAAATGTGGTGGGGATTGAGACTCTCAGTCAACCAGATGGACGGAGAGCCCACCAACAAATGGGCCAATAATAGTCAAAGCCAAAATGCAACAGTATGGCCCACATAAACTGCATAAAGGGCATCCCTAGAGCATCCAACTCAAACAATCAAGGAGACTGCATCATTGAGTCCCACAGGACTCCTACCGCAGAAGACTACCCCATGAAGACATAGAGTCAAAGCAGATCAATCTAATGTGTAGGAACAAACAAAAAGATTCACCTAAAATGGGAAGGCAAAGAAACAACCCCCAATCAAAAGGAAGGGAGGAACCCCAAGAAAAAAAAAGAGCTAAATGAAATTGAGGCCAGCCATTTACCAGGCATAGAGTTCAAAGTAATGATTATAGGAATGTTCAAGGAACTTGTTGAGAACTGTAATAATGGCTATAGGAATGTTCAAGGAACTTGTTGAGAACTGTAAGGAACTTTATGGGAGCTATAAGTAACTTAGTGGGACTTACATCACCATGTAAGCAGACATAGCACCTTGAATAAGAAATAGTTGAAAATAAATAATACAATATCTGAAATGAAGAATACACTAGAGGGATTATAAGCAGCCTAGATGAAGCCAAGGATTGAATCAGTGAGTTGTAATACAAGGTAGAAAAAAAACACCCAGTAAGAGAAACAAAACAAAAGATTCAAAAAGAAAGAGGATAGTTTAAGGGAGCTTTGGGACAACATGAAACATAAAAATATTAGCATCATATGTAAGGGGCAAGGAAACTGGTGACTCCCAAACAAAAGAAAATATTTAGCAGCAAAGGACAAATGTAATTAGAGGATCTCTGAGCCAGAGCTAACATTATTAGCATACTTACAAATCAGAAAAGGGGCATCCCACAGGTCAGCACAAATGCTTCTGAGGACAAAGGATATCTGAGATCAAAGTGGGGAAGATAATCATCACCAAACTCCAGGAAATGGGAAAATGTAGCCAGCCAGACAGCCCAGCAAACAAGATAGGGAAATTTCAAAAAAGAGCTGGAGATACACCTATAACCAGATCACTTTTAGTTAATTATCACCCTCAGTTAATTTAGTTAATCATGTTAGATTGTAACTCGAGAGTATCCAGCATGGAAAAACAGAGGAGAAGGAGGAGGAGAGGGAAAGGAGGTTGCTTTACCTGTGTTAGGATAAAAACAGCCAGCTCCATCTTTTCCGCGCATACCTTGACTTGGTTTTTTTGGCTGCGCCCAGAGCTGCAGATCTGTGAATAAACAACTGCCTCAGTTACTGCTAAAGTCCTGTGTCCCAGTGTTTTATTGTGAGCATTTCTCACAATAGGAATACCAGAAGGAGAAATGAGGCAAAGGATAGGAAAACTATTTGAAAATAATGACATAAAACTTCCCTAACTTGGTGAAGGAAAATGTCACACAAGTTCAGGAAGCCAGAGTCCCAATAACAATGAACCCAAAGAGGTCCACTCCAAGACGTTGCAAATAAATGGCAAAGTTTAAAGACAAAGAGAGAATCTTAAATGCAGCAAGGGAGAAACAGCTAATAAAATACAAGAGAGCTCAGATAAGGCTATCAGCTGATTTCTTAACAGAAACACTACAAGCTAGAAGGAACTGGAACAATATATTTCAAGTAATGACAAGCAAGAATCTGCAACAGACCACTCTATCCAGCAAGGCTCTCATTTAAAATGTAAGGTGAACAGTGCAAAAAGGTTCCTCTTTCTCCACATCCTCACCAGCACTTGCTGTTTGTCGATTTATTGATAACAGTCATTCCAACAGGTGTGAGAAGACACCTCATTGTGGGTTTAATTTGCGTTTCTCTGATGACGAGTGATGCTGAGCATATTTTCATATGTCTATTGGCCATCTGTATGTTCTCACTGGAGAAATGTCTGTTCAGGTCCTTCACCCATTTTTTAATTGAGATTTTTTTTGTTTTTTGTTTTTGCATTTTCTAAGTTCTTTATAAATTTTGGATATTAACCACTTATCATCAGATGTTTCAGGGAATATGTTCTCCCATTCTGTGGGTTGTTTTTGTTGCTGTTTTCCTTTGCTGTGAAAAAACTTTTTAGTGTGATGTAGTCTCATTTGTTTATTTTTTCTTTTGTTCCCCTTGCTTGGGGAGATATATCTGATAAAATAGTGCTACGAGTTATGGCCAGGATTTTGCTATGTTTTCTTCTAGGATTTTTATAATTTAGGGATTAACATTTAAGTCTTTAATCCATTTTGAATTTATTCTTGTGTGTTGTAATGTGGTCTGGTTTCATTTTACTGCACATATCTGTCCAATTTTACCACCATTTATTGAATAAACTATCTTTAGCCTGTTGTATGTGCTTACTTCCTCTGTTGAATACTAATTGATTATAAAGGTGTAGGTTTATTTCTGGGATCTCTATTCTGTTCCATTGATCTATGTGTCTGTTTTTATCCAGCACCATGCTATTTTTATTATTATGGACTTATAGTTTCGTATGGACTTATAGTTTCTCCTGGCTGGCTCGGTGGGACGACTAACTTTTACCCTGGCTGGTTTGGCTCAGTGGATTGAGCGTCGACCTGCGAGCTAAGTGTCGCTGGTTCAATCTTCCAGTCAGGGCACATCAGAGAAGGAAAACTCTGACTCCAAAAAACCTCCGCTGCCTTGCGGCATACCTCTTCAGGGGAAAGGCTAAGGGAGTAAACCCCGACAGAAAATCCGGAGCCGGAGTCCCTAAGGCGGTTCGACGTTGTAGTCAACACCGGCAACTCCTGCGGCGCACCTGAAGCCAAGCTGTATTGACTCCGTCTTTCCCTTGGACCCTTCAGCTGCGAAGAGAGGGGGGGTCTGCTGCATGGGCAACAGCAGACCCTCCATATCACCCTGCCCAGGCTCTGTAGCTTCAGCTTCACTGGAGAGGACACTCCAGCGTCATCGCAAGATGTCGATTCAACACGGGAGGAGACAGATACCGTGTCACTCCCGAGTCGGACTGCACAACCATTCTCAGCGGTGCAGATAGACTCTTAAGAAGCTACACCATCGTCTCTCGAGACGGACGGCTGCCGAACGAACGAAATAGTTTCGTATTAGGTAGCATGATTCTTCCAACTTTGTACAATCTTTCTCAGAATTGCAGTTGCTATGCAGGGCATTTTGGGTTCTTTATAAATTTTTGAAACATTTGTTCTAGTTCTGTGAAATATGTTATTGGATGCTTGATAGGAATTGTGTTGAATCTATAGATTGCTTTGGGTAGTATGGACATTTTAATGATGTTAATTCTTCCTACACATAAACATGGTATGTGCTTCCACTTATTTGTATCTTCTTCTATTTCTTCTACAGTGTCATAATTTTCCAAGTACCAGTCTTTTACATCCTTGGTTAGATCTATTCCTAGGTATTTTATTCTTTTTGGAGCAATTATGAATGGGATTGTATTTAAATTTCACTTTCTGTTTGTTCAATATTGGAATATAAAAATGCAACTGATTTCTGGATATTTTTTTTGTATCCTGCTACTTTGCTTATTTCATTTATCAGTCCTAGTAGTTTCTTGGTGGAATATCATGGGTTCTCTATGTACAGTATCAAATCATCTGCATACAAAGGCACTTTTACTTCTCTTTCCAACCTGGATGCTTATTTCTTCTTTTTGTCCGATTGCTGTTGGTGGGAATGCAGATTGGTACAGTCACTGTGGAAAGCAGTATGGAGATATCTCAAAAAATTAAAAATGGATCTGCCTTTTGACCCAGCAATCCCACTTCTGGGAATATAACCAAACGAACCCAATACAGTAATTAGAAAGAACCTCTATGTCCATTGCCAAGATATGGAAGCCTCCCAAGTGTCCATCAGTAGATGAGTGGATAAAACAACTACAGGACATTTACACAATGGACTACTACTCTCACCATAAAAAAAAAAAAAGTTTCACCCTTTGCGACATTGATGGACTGGGAGAAAAAAATGAAGACGAGAAAAAGCATCAAGAAATAATTCAGTTTTCCAGAACTGAGAGGTTATAAATTTCTACAATGACAAGGTCCATTTAATTAGCACAGTGGGAGGAGGGACCTTATGCAAAAGCATATCAAAAACTTTAAGAGTAAGGACACAGATAAGACCCTATAATCTTCCAGAAAGCAATCAGGCCACATACAAAGGATTGGGCAACAGCAACAATGGAGTCTAGAAGACAATGAAACAATGCCTTTGAAATTCTGAATGAAAATGATTTCCAACAAAGATTCCTATGCTCAGTGAACCTAACATGTAAGGGTGAATGTAGAAGAGACATTTCCAAATATTTATGATTTCAGAAATTCACCTTCCAAAAGCCTTGGCTGCTGTGGCTCAGTGGATTGAGCGTCGGCCTGTGAGCCAAGTGTCGCTGGTTTGATTCCCAGTCAGGGCACATGACTAGCTTGCACCTCAGGTCCCCAGTTGGGGGTGTGGGTGAGAAGCAACCACACAGTGATGTTTCTCTCCCTTTTTCTCCTTTCCCCTCTCTCTAAAAATAAAAACTAATAAATAAAATTTTAAAAAATTCACCTTCCAGGCACCATTTCTCAGAAGCTACTGGATGATGTTTCACCAAAATGAAGTTAATTAAGAAGAGGGAAAACACGGGATGAAGAAATAGAACCAACCCAGGTCTCCTGACCTGAGGGTGAAGCAAGACCCACAAATCTGTGCAGACCAATCAGAAGGCTGCAGAAAGCACCAAGAGGACAGTGTTCAGAGTCCCTGATGACTGCACATCTTGAGATTGGGCAACTGGTGACATGTGTGCAGGAGAGAAAGCAAAGGAAGGGAAAAGGCAATTACTGACTCCAGAGATGACAAAGCTGTACAAGGAGTTATCACACCAATATAATGATTAACCTACCAAGTACTCAGGAGGACTGAAGGGTAGGGTGTAGTGACAGGATCAGTGTTCCATTTTCCCTCCCCACAATGGGAAGCAGAGGATAATGCCCCAAACTCGTGTTATCTGGGAAAAAATGAAGGTAAACACCAAAATAGTCTGCTACAAGGATGAACTGGACCTCTGGGGAAAGAAATAGGACAGGAGACCTGTTTTCTTTCTTTCTTTTTTGCAATATCATTATAGATGTGTGACCATATGTGCAGCTATAATTCCAAAAAGCACAAGTTTGAAAACATGACTATAAAAAATAAATTTCAAAATAATTTGAATAAATCTTACTGGTAAATTTGTATACTAAGGTGGTACATTCATACAGAAAACTTTTATTATTTTGCAATGGTCTTTCATGCTGAAACTTATTTGATCTTCTCCAGTTTATTTTGGAAGTATGACGCTCATAAAACTCATTAAAGCAACAATGACCTGAAAGCATTAAATATATTGTTCAAATTAAAATGTTCCCTATTTAATAACTATTAGCTTTTTATTATACAATGATCTGCATTAAAAGTTTCAGAAATCTCGTATATAAAAATTATTTCAAAAAAGGATAAAGGGCACTTTGAGAATTATGAAATTATTCCATAAATAAGATTAGAGCACACAAATTTAGGAAGCAATCCACATCAACAGAATATATTTACATATTTAAGAATATACTAGTGATTATTATCAGGATTCAAATATAGATTAACAGGCTCTATAACTGATAATGCATGTCTTATTTCTAATAACTGACACATTTTGCATATATGTATTTAGAAAAGAAACAATAAAAATGTGAAAGTCATAAATGAGAGTCCAGGTAAGAAGTATGCTGTTTGTGCAGTGAATCTCAGATGTACATTGTGATCCCTCATTTCTATCTTTAACATGGCAACAAAACAAAACAAACAAACAAAAAAAAAGAGAACAGACAAGAAATGGTCAGTGGTGTCAGGAGGCTGATCGAATCTCTAGGTTATATTTCCTCAAGGGTACTGTTTATTTTCCAAAGGATTTGGGGAGTGCCATGGTAGACTTAACACCCTTCTCACCAGAGCCCTGTCACATACAAATGCTGGATCTTGGCACTGGCTGGTCTGGGTCCCATGGAGGGCTCTTTGGGGACTTCCAGCAATGGCAGCACGTATGAAAGACAGAAAGCGCAATGGCAGCACGTATGAAAGACAGAAAGCAAAGTCAGAGTACTGAAAGACCCAGAAGAAAAGCCCTGGGCTACACTTCCATCAGTGGAACCTTTGTAGTCACAGACTGAGAAGGCCTAGTGATATCTGAGTTATAATAAAATATACATAAATCCAGGCTATTCATTCACCAAGATTTTACTGAGCACCAACTCTGCACCCAGTAGTACACTAGGTGCCATGGAGAATACAAGATATGGTACCCATCCTCAAGGAGCCTACAAAACTAGAGGCATCAGTCAGATATTTGTGACTCAAGGAGCATGTGACATACACAGCATGCTGGCTATGGGAACAGTGCAGTCCACAGCAGCCGGAAGGAGTCCCTTAGGCAGGGCAGGGACACGGCTGCAAAGTGGTCTGGCTGGAGCAGGGAGGTATGTTAACCTGTGGGCACTAGGGACCTGGACAAAGGCTAATATTCAAGGTGGGCCTGTTTGCCAATCTACTTTAATTCCTCTCTTAACATGAATGAAGACCTGGTGGGCTTGTGGACTCCTGCTACCTTCCTTTCCTCTCCCACAGCCGGTCTTGCCCTCCTTCCCCAGCCCTTCTGCTAGGAAATTGATAGGGCCAGTGTCAGAAACTAAAGGCACGGCTGGAAAAAATGATTAGAGCTTCCAAAGCAGGGGAGGCATTGCTTGACTGGGTATCCACCCTGGTGTTTTCAGATGGACCAAAACAAACAAGATATTCTAGATTCTTTAAAAATCTCTCCTTGCCAACCCATAAAGATAATTTACTGATCACTGACTCTAACTGTCATCCAAAGCCACAGATTTTTAGACCTGCCTCTGCTCTGGACTACAGAAAGATGACTTCCACTGGACTCCAGGCGCCTTACCGAAGTGCCAGGGAAGCCTCACTGGGTTTTCATTCAGTTCATTTTCAGCCTATTCATACATATTTCACTGAGTTGGGACAACTCTATTTAAAGTACCAGGAAAGGCAGCAGATTTGTGTGAGGGGAAACTATGGGATCTGGGGACAGCAAAATGGCCAGGATGGAACAGTCCATTGATTTTTCCCAAGGACATCTGGCAAGGGATTGCTATGCGGGGCAAGAAAATGCTGCCTCGCCTCTTACTCAACAAGAGTGCAGGGCTGGGTCAAAGGCAGTGGGCAGGAGGAAGAAAGGAGCCCACGTGGACTTCAGGGTTGTACCTTTGCACAGGACCCCCAGAAGGTGGCAGAAGAGCCAGCCATAGCAGTATGGGTGGAACAGCAGCACTGAGTGAGGTCTCAGAAGCCATGTCCACTGAAAGGGGACCAGCAAAGGGTTCGGAGTGCTTTCTCTCCCTTGATTCAGACACCTCCTTCCCCCTCTTCAGTCCTGGAATTCCAAAAGGTGTGGGGGGCCAGTGAGAGGCATCAGGCAGGGCGCTCAGGGTCTCAGCAGGAGGCGTGTTCCAGGCCACTTGAGCCACAGGAAGGGGACAAGGCGCCGGGTGAAGGTGGCAGTGAAGGTGTAGATAAGTTCTTGAGACTCCGCGTTGGTGAAAGTCACAGTGCCCCCTTCATAATCCAAGGCGATGCCCACTCTCCGGGGCCGCACTGCCGGGAAGAGCTCAGCCTCAGGGTTCGTGTTGGCCCAGACGCCTCCAGAGGAGAGGCGCAGTGCCCACACCCCATCCTCTGGCTGCAGGGAGAGCTCTCCCTTCTTCTTCACAGAGTCTCTGGCCACACCCACCATGCAGCTTTCCAGAACTTCCTCCTCCTCCTCCTCCTCCTCCTCCTCTTCTTGCTCTTCATCCCCTGAGGACGACTCCTCGTCCTCATCTGTTCCCCAATCATCTCCGTCCCCATAGACGGTCTCCTCCTCCTCTTCCTCTTCTTCCCAAACTTCCTCCTCATCCATGTCCTCTTCATCCTCAGACCACTTCTCCCTCTTCACCTCCACTTCCCAGTAGACTTTGCCCCAGGTGAAGCCCTTACTGCCCAGCACTGCCGGCTCACAATCAAACTGCTGGGGGTGCAGGTAAGCACTGTGGTACAGGCCGCTGTTGTAGGTCACACACTTCCAGTTCTCCGATAGCTGCAGGTACTTGCTGGCTGACTGCGGGTCCAGGGTGACACTCACTGGGGGAACAAAAGAAGTAACTGTCAAAAGTGTGCCAGAAGGGGCCACCAGTCTCCAGTGTCCACAGCAGGGCTGCCACACCGCACAATCCCAGGGAGCCATTCACATCTTGCTCCACTTACACAGGGCCCCTCAGAGCATGGAGGGCACAACCTGACAGCAGGGCCAAGAGGGAACAGAGATGGCCTCTGGCCTCAGGATGCCATCGTAGCTGGCTCTGAAAACAGGAGGCATGTGATCAGGCAGATGAAAAGAAACTCAGTTACAGTGAAAACACTGGTTGCAGGACCTGTGAGGCAAGAATAACCAAACACAGGGCAAGAAGGGCCAGACTACCATGTGGAGGCCTCTCCTACAACCTGAAAAGTAATGATTGGTCAGAAAATGCAAGGGGCAGGGGTCTTGAGATTAGCAGCTGGGAAATTTCCCCTGTGGCATAAGAGAAGGGACTCCCTGGGGCACCAGGGGACTCTCACAACCTCCGTGGCGACAATATTCTTTATTTGAGGTAAATCTGGGAACAAGCTTTTAGATACTCACCCATCTTATATTCCAAGTCTCTCAGCAGCTTCCCTAGGGAGAAAAAAAAGAAAGCAATGACCCTCAAGCCCAGCAAATTTACAGGTTCATTTCTCACATAAACTGAGGCCCTCCAAGGACCGAGGTAGGAGAATGGGACAGTAAGGAGACAGGTACCCACCCTCAGAGTACCATACTGGCTTCTGGCTCCCACCTCAAGGTTTTCCCCAATCCTTACCCTGGAATTCTCTCAAGCCTCGCTGCAAACACAGAAGTTTCTCTGAGAGTTCTCCTGTCCTTTTTTTAACCACCCGAGCAATGGGTTTTCTGAGCCAAAACTTCTTCTGTGGATACCTGAGATGACAGACATAACCTTAGCTCCTTTTGCATTTCTCTCAATCCTCATGACAAGTACGAAGCGGGGAAGGGAGAAGTATGATTGCCCCTGTCAGAGAAATGGGCCAAAAACACTAAGTGAACTGCAACCATCAGCAGACTCAACCTCCAGCACACTTCAGTTTACTGAGCCACCTTTCTGCCCTCACCACCTGTCTAGTCTCAGACAAGGAGAGCAGGCCAAGGAGTTGGGACTCCACCGAGAACTTGCTCCAGTGGACAGCAAATCTCTAGCTCAAGGCTGTTATTGCTTCCAGGAGGAACCATGATCTGTGGGCACCTTCGGCACCATTTCACTTCCCAGAAATTCAAATGGATCATGGTCAAGGAAAAGGGGAAGGGGCACAGGCACAGGGGAATGAGTGAGGCAGTCATGAGAGGAAGCTTTTTTACCTGTTCAAGAAGTCTCTGGTGTCCTAGAAGGGAAGAAAGCACAAGGATCAATGCGAATCAAACCTCACTCACCTGCCACATTGTATCAGAGGCAGGGACACGGTCCCTTCCTGATGCAGTTGATGTTCTAGTGGCAGCATTGGGTTAAAAAACAAAAAGAAAAACTCAATAATAAGAGAGCAACCAGGGGCAGGGGTGCAGGGCAGAGATGATAGGGCCAACTTCTCGGAGGTGATGACACTTGTGCTGAGTTGAAGGAGAAAGCGCTGGCAGGTGAAGAATGGGAAGTT
Source organism: Furipterus horrens (assembly GCF_987537825.1). Lineage (NCBI taxonomy): Eukaryota > Metazoa > Chordata > Mammalia > Chiroptera > Furipteridae > Furipterus > Furipterus horrens. Next base: position 84,413,677 of record NW_028327176.1, read on the forward strand.
GGAAAAGCACTTGGCAAAGGAGGGAGGGTCAGGTCATGCAGGACTGAACAGGTGTAGTAGGGAATTTAAACTTCATTTAATATGTAGCAGAAAAGCACCAAAGGGCTTCAAGCAGGGGGTGATATGCATCATCTGCTTTCATGTGGCTGTGACTTCCAGGATCCATTCTCCCTTTCTTCCCTTAAATAGTAGAACTCGGCAGAAAACTGCATTTCCCATATTCCCTTGTAACCAGGTCTGGTCATGAGGCTAAGGTCCGCCAACAGGATGTGAAAGGAAGCATTGACTACACCTTGGGCGTCATGTCCTTCCTTGGCTGAATTTTAGATATGATGGTGGTGAGCCCAACTTTGACTACACAGCTGATAACACCCTTTGAAGTTAGTGAAACCAGATGGAAGTAACCTGGCTCTCTGCTGACCTAACGGACGGCTGCCCTGACAGCTCGACTCCCAAACTCTGAATTGTTACTGAGACAATCTTGTTCTTGTTTGGGTACTTGAGTTTGACACTGCTGGCCCAAATCTTGAGTGATCAATCACTTGGCTGTTCTTGAGAGCACCAGTTGAGGGAGGCAATGTGAACATGGGAGCCAGTGAGTAGGCTGTTGCTGTGGACCAGCTGAGAGGAGAAAATGGCCTGGAGCCACAGCAGCAGCAGTAGAGACAGAGAACCAGGTATGCCTGAGACAGCCGTGAAGGATAATCAAGGGTGGGCCATGGTTTGAGTTGAGAGGAGAAGTGCTACCATGTGTGTGATGGGGTCAGGGTGGATGGGAGGGGGTTCTTGTGAGATGCTGGTTATTTCCCCTTTTATGAATCTAAAGGCTCCGTACACTCTCTATTAAGTTTTGCTTTCCTTTCACTCATTCACAAATGTTAATTAGTTGCGTCTTACATATCAGGCACTGCTCTAGAAGCCTGGAATACAGCAGTAAAAAAAGATACTGAGTTGGCCAAAAAGTTTGTTTTCTCTGTAAGATGGTTCTAGTAGCGTTTAGTTGTCTTTAACTTCATTTGAAGCAACTGTTAGATTGGATTGTGATAGCTATCATATCAGCATGCATTTAAAAAACTTATCACAATTGAATTTTTGTGTAGCCATTTTAATATTGAAGATGAAAGAAAATACGCAACATTTTTGGCATATTATGCTTTATTATTTCAAGAAAGGTAAAAATGTAACTGAAACGCAAAGAAAAAGATTTGTGCAGTGTATGGAGAAGGTGCTGTGACTGACTGAACCTGTCAAAAGTGGTTCACAAAGTTTCATGCTGGAGATTTCTCGCTAGATGATGCTCCACATGGGAAAGAGCTGACATACTTAAAATATCGAAATTAATAAAGTTACTGGTGAAAATTTAAAAAGTGTCTTTATTTAAAAAAAATAAAATAAAATAACAGACTTTTCGGCCAATCCAGTACAAATCTCTACCCTAGTCAGAGCTGCCCTTGTAGCAGGAGAAGCAGTCAGCAAACAGTCAACATAACAAATACATTATATTATAAAAACACATGAGAGTTACAGAAAGAAGAAGGAGTTAAAGGGGACAGGATGAGGTGAGATTGGGGAACCAAATGGAATTGCCAAGTTGTGGCAGCTGACGACTGTTTCAAAAAGTCTCAGGAAGAAGTGGGCTTTGCTGCAGGGAAGGACATGTGCCCCTACTAGGAAGCAACTGCCCAAAGGCATTTGAGTTTCTGGAAAATTCTTCTAATCTGTCCCTCAAAACAAGTTAAGTCCAAGCCAGATTGAGGACTGGGGGACAAGCGTGAGGCAGTGTGTGCCAACAAGTCTGCAGCGATACGTGGTATAAAAGAGCAAATAAACGGGCAGTGGAGCTGTCTAAGGGATAAAGGGGGTGAGTGACTCAGAGAGAGCGGGACCCGGAGACCAGTGTGGGAAGCCTTCTCCCAAAGGACACAGAAGGGGGAGCCTGAGGAATCCAAGGCAACCCGCAGCCACTCGCAGGCCTCCACCCAGGCTTCTGGAGCCATCATGGAAGAGGCAACAAATGATAGCACTCTTGGCCCAGCACACGCCGGGGCACTAACAAAGAGCACTCACAAAGGGACTCTTCACAGGCGAGGTGACCAACAGTGGGAGAGGCAGAGGTGTGAGCAGCCACCCTACCCTGCAAGGACTGTCCAGAGCTGAAATGGCAGGATATTAGTCTCTTTGGCTGCTGCTATGTCCCTGTCCCCTTTAACATCTTCACGAAATTCCCAGTCCAGAGATCTTCCTTTCCTTTTCCATTTCCTTTGTCAAAAAGTCTGTTATACATCTTTTGTCCTGCTGCTTCCCTCTCACCTATATTTCTCTAGTGGACTTTTGTATCAGACCCCCTAACTTAATCGGATCTCATTCTTACTGTCCATCAACAGTCAAATAATCTCTGGGAAAATATTAATGACAATTAAGGAGTTAGCTGTCGAATTTCCTTGCAGTAAAATCAAACAAACACAGACAAAACCCACCAGTACAACATTTTATGTATTAGTTTTAAGCAGACATCCAACTCTCTCTCTTCCCTACCACCTACCCCAGGGAAGTCTTCAATCTGAGTGGTCTTGCAGGCACTGAATGCTGGGCCTCTGCTGGCCCATGCAGCTCCTTTGAGTGGAATGGGGAGAGGCTCCCCTCAGGGCACACACAACTGCATGTCAGTCCACCAGCACCCTGTCATGTCCCTCTCCACCGCACACAAGTGCACATCTGCCCAGTGGCAGTCGTGGGGGAAGTAAGGATGCCTGTCCCTGAACAGGGAGGAGAAGAGGAGGAAGGGAAAGGGAAGAGGCAGCAAATGACCCAGTCAGCGTCTGAGAGAGAAATTTGAGGGAGCAGAATGACATCTGAAGGAAGGACAGAGCCAGAGAAACACACCGGATAAAATGAGAGAAAAGAACAAGAGTACAGAGGCCTGGGAGTGAGGACTCAGGGCTGGAGCTTTGACTGACTCCTGGCCTGCCCTATGGCCTGGGACAGATCCCTTCCACTCTGGCCCTCAGTGACTTCATCGGTGTGGTACAGCACTGCAAGCATTCTAAAATCCCTGCTAGTCCTTAGTCTGAATGCACAATGATGGAGCAGGAGGAAGCCACCTGTCTATGAGGTCTAGGCTGGCACAGAACCCTGAAGAATGTTGTGCCCTGTCATTCTCTGCCAGCTACCAACTTGCCCTGCTACTGGCTAGGGTTGCATTTATGATGCTGACAGACAGGCCCAGGCATCCCAACCATACAAGTGAAGGAGACCATAATGTGGGCCCTCTCCTGGGTCGCGAGAGCAGGAAGATTGAGCAGGGTCCTCCACAGGCTGCTGAGCCCTGTTCTGCATCGTTAGACTCCTCTGGGAGGCTCCAGGAAGATGAACTTGTGGGGCCATTTCAACTTGGAGACCTGTTCTCCAGTCTAAGACTTCCCCTTTCTCAGCATCAAAGTTGTCTCCATCAGGAAGCATTCCAGAGGCAACTCACCTGTTTTCCCCTTTACCCTGAGGGTAATTCCACAGTCCCAGAGACAACCTCACTACTCTGACACTATGGGTCCCCAAGAGAAGCTGCCAATGGCCCTCTTTTAGCCACCCCCAACCTCTACAGTTTTATCTCCAGAACCATAAAGAGTTTCCCTTGGACAGGTCTCTGCAAGTAACTTGTTAGAAGACAGGCTCATGATGGTAGTGATGAGAATGGAAGTTAGTAATGAAAATAATAACCTTCCCTTCCATTTTAATATTTTTAAACGTTTTTTTTGTAGAAAATTTCCTTTTTGAAGTGACACCATGCCAGTCACCTCATTTTATGCTCAAGCCAACAACAGAGTAAGTGGGAAGAGCAGAATTATCATCCTTATATTTGAGAATTTGAGATGAGGAACAAAGGCCCCTAGGGGAAGTGACTGACTCTCTCAAGGTCTTGCAGGTGAATGGCAGGGCAGGGCTCCCTGATCAGGAAGGTCTCTCACCTTCATGAGCTCTGCTGCTGGCTGCTGGGCCTTGCTCTCCAGCTCAGAGATGAGCCCTGCCAGCCGGGCGAGCTCCATGACACCCCTGCTGTTGTGCTTCTCTCTGCCCTCCATGAGCTCCTGCTCCAGCTTCTCCAGCTGGCCCAGCAGGTGCTGCTCCCGCTCCTTCAGGAACCGGTGGCCCTGCTCAAACTCAGCCATGACATGCTGCCTCTGTTCCTGGAGCTGCTTCTGCAGGTAAGAAGTGGGAAAGGAATGATGCCTCTGCTTTGTGGTGGGAAATCCTTCCAGGACCTGAGGTTAACAGTGCACAAGGCTGGCTCTTCTCCTGCGGCTACCCCTACTCACATATTCTAGTGTTCAGCCTGGAGGGTGGGGAGTGCTTTCAGGCATTCCTGGTCCAACCTGCCCTCCTTGAAGACACAGTCTGTGAATCAGTTCAGTTCAACCAGCCACTGCAAGACTGGAACCCTGACTCTGCTGACTGGTCAGCCCATTATCTGTTCGAGGTGAGGAACTGTGAGCTAACACAGTTTTCCCTCCTGAACACCAATCTCTGTATGTCACCTCCTCTAGGAAGCTTACTCTCATGCAAGCCTGACCAGTACTCTCTTCAGCAACCCTATGATGTATAAAATAACTGTGTGTCCAATCCCTGCCACGTAAGGCTGTATCTTGCTCCCTCAATCAGACTGTGCAAGGTCTGTGGTCAGGGACCATGACTTTTCCAGCCTCTGAATTTCACTGCCAAGTCCAGGCTGGGATCTGCTGAAGAGTACCTTGGTGCCGTGGTTGACTGAGGTTGAGCTGCATCCACACACACTGTGGCCTTAGACATGGCTCCTTGAACTTGAGCTGCTTCCTGCTTCACTCTCCCTCTCCCAGGGCCCGATCTCTCACGGCCAGGCCTGGCCCCAATATCCCTGCAATGTCAATTTCCCAAAGAAAACCGAAACTTGCTTCTCAGTTTTCTGTCCTGATACCGTTTCTACTGAAGTACATAAGGTGCTGTCTTTCCCAAAGATGAGCCGCCGTGAGTGTGGGGCCCAGACAGCATCCTCAGCCCTCCCCTCAGTTCTTACTCTGGAACCAGTGCCCTCCTTCTAAGCCCTCTGCCTTCCCACTCTCACAGGAATTATGTCTTTCTCCTCCTGTTTGAAAGCAAGAATGGAGACAGGCATTTCACACTCTGGCTCTCCCTTGCAGAGTTGGCTCTTCAGCTGAGGTGAGTTACAAAGAAGGAAGGACCTTAACCAACATCTAGGCACCCCACTCACTTGTCAGACCAGGATGCAAGCAAAAGCCACAGAGCTCAGCTGACAGGGCTGAGCCTCAGGCAGGCCTCTTGCTGCATCTCTGTAAGCCCAGGAGCTCCTGTTGCACCAGCTTGTCACCTCTGGGCTCCCCCTAACAGCCAAACTTACCAGTGCAGCCAGAATATCAGCTTCTCCCTTCGCCTGACAGCCCTGAATTCTGTCTCTGTCTCTCCTTAGAGTGCTCAGGTGGTTCAGGATTTGTTCCTATAAAAAGACAGAGTGGGGATAGGTGCACGCTCTGGGGTGGAGTAACAAGGTCGACTCGGGCTGAGTCCATGGCCGGCTAGAAGCCTTCAGTGGCATCTCAGCCAGGCCTGGCCTCCAGGTGAGTGCAGAGCTCAACATCCCAGGGTTGAGAAGGGCTTACCCTGTGGGGCTGGGCGGCCTTCTCCAGCAGAATAGCCTTGTGGGGCCGGTGCTCCCGGGACTCCCTACACAGCACACACAGCAGCTGCCCATCATCCTCACAGAAATAGTGCAGCTTCTCTTGGTGCTTCTCACACAGCTTCACATCCTGCTGCGCCTGGGCTGTACCCCCTGACCACCTGCCCTTGTCCACCCTCAGCCGCTCAATGTTCTCCACCAAGCTGGCCAGCTGCCACACAGGGCGGATATTCTCCTTCTTAAAAGGCTTCTTGCAGAGGGGGCAGACAGGCTGGTCCCCTGAGACAGGGCGGATTTCAGTGGTGCAGCTGCGGCAGAAGACATGGCCACAGTCGATGGTCACAGGGTCCCGCAGGTAATCAAGACAGATGGAGCAGATCACCTCCTCCTCCAGGCTCCGCAGTGGTGCTGACGTGGCCATGATGTCCTTAGCTCAGATGGATCTCTGTTCACTGGTGGGGGCTTCTGTTCCTTGGAGACCAGACATGGAGTCAAGAGCAGATTCAGCAGAGGGCAGAGGTGGCAGCATTACACAGGGTTGCCAGCCCCAGCAATCAGCAAACACTGACCAGCTCTTATGAGGAGTTAATCGCAAAGTGAAAGCACCTTACTGACCACCTAGTCCAAGCCCCTCATTGTACAGAAGAGGAAACTGGGGCCCAGAGTGCGTAGCTTGGTAGAGTGGCAGGCAGAGTTGCCGCAAGCCCAGGCTGTGGGTTTGGGAAAGCAATCCTGCCTCAAGGCCCCTTCCTTCCATCAGCTGATATATCAATTATTGTAACAGAGTGGCCAAACCCAAATTCCCCACAGCCCATGGTTTGGGGGATGGGAGAAGGAGATAGTACAGCTTTTAAGGTACTTTGCATAACTGTGGCAGGCTGGTAGCTAGATAATATCTGTGCTGCTGCCCAGGTAAAAGGCTCATAAAAGGGCAGATAATATGGCTTCAGATACTTTTCATAACAATGACAAGGTGATAGCCCCGAGCCTTTCCTGAAGGAAAGGAGCAGGCATAAAGAGTCAGCCATAAAGAAGGGGGCCATGCTGTTTATAAAGATGAAGAAGGGCCCTGTGGTCCACCATAAGGACTGATGTGTAGGAGAAAGAGCCATGATGTAGCAGCTGTGTAGTTTGTAGTCAGGATCTGGCCATACAGCCTGGGCTAGTAAGAAAGCAGGCAAGTACAACTTCTGGCCAAGATGGAGGTGTAGGCAGACACGCTGCACCTCCCTCCACAACTAAAAATAAATACAGCTATCTCAAAACTAGATATAACCAGAAGTTCCAGAAAATCTAGCTGCATGGAAGTCCAACAAACAAAGATATAGAGAAGAAATACTCATCCAGACAGGAAGAAGGAATGGAGCCGAGGCAGAGAGGACATGGTGTGGAGGCAGTGACAGCAGCTGTGGCCAGTCACACACTATAAAGCCAGGAGGAACACCAGGGAAGCAATCTCAGCCCCAGATCAGACTGCACAGCTCAGGGCTCCAGTGCCAGGGAAAATAAAGCCTCGTTGCTTCTGACTGTGAAAACCAGTGGGGGTTAGGCTAGAGGAAGGAACTGCTGATCTCTCAGCAGAGTCCTCTTGTTTAAAGGGCCCCCATGGTAACAGAATGTCTGCAAACCCACCCACTCTGGAAATCACAGTCAGGGTAACAGCTAGAGGGGCACCAGTCCCATACAGGAAGTGGGAGAAGGGCCTGGAAAAGGGGTGAGTGCTGAGCAAGCAGCATTGTTCCCTTTCACTCCCCTCCCCTACATATAGCGCCACAACGTGGTGAAACTGGTCGCTCCGCCCCTTACAACATAACAGGTGCAACAGCTTTACCTAAGGCACAGAGGCAAACATAGGAGGCTGTCAAGATGAGGACAGAGAAATATGGCCCACAAGAGGGAACAGATCAAGGCTCCACTGGGAGAACTAAGCGATGAGGAGATAGCCAACCTAACAGATGCAGAGTTCAGAACACTGGTGGTAAAGATACTCAGAGACTTGACAGAAATACTTGAGTATGGCAAACGCAGAAAGGAAGAAGTGAACACTAAGCTAAATGAAACAAAGGAAAATCCATACAAAACAAATGGTGAAGGAAAGGAAACTGGGATTCAAATCAATGATTTGGAACATAAGGAAGAAATAAACAATCAACCAGTACAGAATGAGGAAACAAGAATTGAAAAAATATGAGGAGAGGCTTAGGAACCTCCGAGACAACTTTAAATGTGCCAACATCCAAATCATAGAGGTGCCAGAAGAAGAGGAAGAGCAAGAAATTAAAAACATATGTGAAAAACTAATGAAGGAAAACTCCCCAAATTTGGCAAAGGAAATAGACATACAGGTCCAGGAAGCAGAGAGTCCCACACAAGCTAGGCCCAAAGAGGACCACACCAAGACACATCATAAATAAAATGTCAAAGGTGAAAGATAAAGAGAGAATCTTAAAAGCATCAAGAGAAAAGCAGTTACCTACAAAGGGGTGCCTATAAGACTGTCAGCTGATTTCTCAGAAGAAACTTAACAGGCTAAAAGAGACTGGCAGGAAGTGTTCAAAGTGATGAAAAGCAAGGACCTACAACCTAGATTACTCTATCCAGCAAAGCTATCATTTAGAATGGAAGGGCAGATAAAGTGCTTCCCAGACAAGGTAAAGCTAAAGCAGTTCATCATCACCAAGCCATTAATATATGAAATGTTAAAGGGACTTATTTAAGAAAAAGAAGATCAAAACTATGAACATTAAAATAACAACAAATATAACCATCAACAACAGAATCTAAAAAATAAAAACAAAAACAAACTAAGCAAACAACCAGAATAGAAACAGAATTATAGGTATGGGGATCATTTGGAGGGTTATCAGCTGGGAGGGGGAAGGCAGAGTAATGGTGGAAATGGAGCAGGGATTAAGAAGCATAATTGGCAGGAACAAAATAGACAGTGGGATGTTAAGAATAATAAACGAAAGGATAAAGCCAAAGAACTTATATGCACAACCCATGGACATGAACTAAGAGGGGGTGGGATTATTGGAGGGAAGGGGGGTACTGGGAAGAGGGAAACAAGGAGAAAAGAGATAGGGACAACTGTAACAGCATAATCAATAAAATATACTTAAAAAAAAAGTGTCACCCAAAATTCACTTTGTTTTCCCACCCACCCATATCTCTTGTTCCAATTCTTCCTGTGCCCAAATCTCCTTATACTAACCTATGCAGTACTTCCAATTTCAATTGCTCTTATCCTTTCGTAATAGGTGAGGATCTGTTTTATGCAATTGTGTCTAGTTGTAGCTGTATGTACATTTCTAAGGTATGCAGGTGTATGTGCAAATACAAAACTGTTGATGTAGGTAGGTGTCCATACATATATCAACAAATTAATATGTATGTAAGCGTCCTGTGGTTATAACACTGTAGGGGCTGCTTGTCCAATATGGGTAGCTACTATCCAAATTTGCCTATTTAAATTAAATCTAATTAACTAAAATTAAAAATTCAATACATCCATTCAATTAGCCATGTTGTAGGTGCTCAAGACTTTCATGAAGCTAGGGGCTGCCGTTTTGAACAGAATGTATATAAACCATTTTTACCAAAAGCCGAAAGTTTACTGGACAGCATTGCAGCAAGGTGTCCCCGTCCACCACCGCCCCCCAAACACACACACACACTGCCTTGGGATGCAGTTTAGATTCCTTACTGTGGCTTCCAAGAGGCAGACCTGGGGTCCTCCTGACCTCTGTCTTCATATTTCAGCATGCCTCCCCTCAAACAATATTTTCTGGTCTTGCTGAACTTCTTAGTTCCTTGAGTATTCTTCATTCTACTACCAAGTTTCCAAAATACTATTCCTTCCTGTCACCTGTCTCCTGTTCTTTGTTTGAATTTCACTTCCTGGGGAAGTCTTCCCTGGTTGGGAGGTTCTACAGTGTGCAACCTATCCTTACCCTAAATGAAAAGTAATGCTTTAAAAAACTATTGTGTGCTCAGTTACACCAAGTTTCCTGCTGGAAGTGCAGACACCACAAGGCCAGGGATGTGTGACTGTGTCTGTATGGCTTAAGTTTCGCAGCATCAGACATGTAGCTGGCACTGAGTAAATATGTGTTAAATAAATAAGTGTCTGGTGTGTCTACAGCTTTAAAAAAAGAAAGAAAGAAAATAAAGCAGGCATGCTACTGCTTTGATCATGCTTGCTCCAGCTGATTCCAAAGCCACCAAAGACTCTGCCTTGCAGACCCAGACTCTATCTGGACTCTCGGAACTCAAGATATGCGAAGAGGACACTCTCTTAGGACTTGTGCCTTTCCTGGACTTCACCATGATCCAGTGGAATGCGGCACATGCTTTTCCAGACTCTTATACAGAGGCTGATGACAACGTACCCCAGAATCCTGAAGGAGAGAGCTGACAGATAAGGAATGAAGAACTACTGGGTATGGTTCTGGCCTATAGCCTTTTGGGGAGCAAGGGAAATGCTGGGTCTTGTTGGAGAATAAGGCTCTGAGCAGGAGTGCTCACAGTGTACCCCACCTGCCCAGGTTGGAATATTGTAAATAAAGACCTATTTTTCTCAACACTAATTGTTGGGTCTTACACCAAGGTGACACGTGAATAAGCCCCCCTTTGCTTGGTAACATTATGATAGTAAATACACACATCCACAATGTCCATCATGGAGCAAAGCTCTCAGCTTTGCATGGCACAGGCTCTGGACAGTTAAGAGACTCCTTCTGTTTGGTCCTCCAAGTTTCAAAGACTAAGAGTATTGAGGTTCTTTACCAAGACATAGGAAACACCCACAGTGTGAGTTCTGATATTTCCCTTCACAGATGTTTCCTTGGGCTGTGCTGTGCTTTGGGTTTGGTTCATGTCTCCAGGACAACTAGGCTCTACCAAGCTCAGCCTGCTGGCAGAGCACAAGCTAGCCATGTAGCTGGCCTGGCTGCTCTGCTACCAGCAATGGTGGACTGTCTCAGCTGGGCTCACAAAGAAATCAATGTGCAGGAACACTCAGCTGGCTGTGACTGCAATGTGCTCATGAGGGCTTGGCCCCCAGAAGGAGCACAGAAAATGAACATAAGAGAACTTTAGTCCATTTACCTTTGCTGCTCTGGCCCACTTACTGACTCAACAGCTGCTTCCTGCCCCTCTGTGACAACAGAACTCTTTTAAGTACTCTGAGCCTCAGTTTATCCATCCATAAAATGGGGAGAGTGACAGTTACCTTCAAGGTTTTCTAAGTGGGTTGAGTGAAAAAATTATATTGAAAATACTGAGCATAAGCACAGTACACAGAAAGAAATCTAGGAGAGAACCCAGAACACGTGGTTCCCAAATCCAGTGGTCAAAGCACCAGATGCAGAGCAAAGATGTGAAGTGGCAGCAAGAGAGGAAGCAAGGAGAGTCAACAGTAGTGACACACACAGTTCTCAAGGGGCAGGATGGGTAATTTGCTCTGCTGTGGATCCTGAAGGCAACTGGAGCAGTAGCCAGGGATATGGCAGTGCACATGGGCCACTGTGAGGCTGGAACAGAGCACCTGGAGCCACAGGACATCAATGCTATTACAGACTGTGTCCAGTGAAAAGTCCAACACAACAGAACTCAGTGATTTTTATGCCCTTTCATGATAGTGACAGTAATGAGGTAGAAATGACCCCCAGGCTCTAAGACACAAAGAAAAAACAAATCAAGAATATTATGTCTACTTTTTGAGGATATAATAAAGTGATACATTTAAAAAATGCTTCATAAAGTACAAGTACTGCACAAATGTAAGGGACTATCACACTGCCAACAATAAACTCCACTGGCTGCTCCAATGGAGTTAGAACAGTGTGACTTTAAGACATAATAAGTGTGAAAAACAAAGCTCAAATGAAGGGATGGGAGGTTAAGTAATTTAACAATATTTAGAAGGTAACTAAGGCTAGTAAAAATGTTAGGAATTCCCTGGGCCAGCTCCCTGGTCTGCCTGTTGAGAGAATGAGTTGTAACAGACACAAAGGGCAGGAAAGAGAAGAGGAGACTCCTGGGACTTTGGAGTCCATTACCAAGTCACTGTATTGAAGGCTTAGAAGTTTAAAAGCTGAGGTTGTTTCCTCTGTGGCTGTTCGGGGTGGCATGAGCTATCATTGGGACTGGGAAATTTCATTCTCCTGCAATTTCCCAGAGGGATAAAAGGGCTATGAAGAGCTCATCGACAGCCCCCCATCCACAGCAACCTGATCATCAGGCATGTCCCTCTTTTAGAGCAGGCATTCTTAACCCAGGAGCCCTGCTGGGCTCTGCTGCATCTTTAAACACCTGAAACTGTATGATCACTCATGTAATCGATAAATAAAATTCTGTAGGGATTACAGAAGAACACTGGTAAATAAGTGCAGGAGGGATAATAAATTAGAAAAACATCATCTTGCGATTTCACTAAAAGACATATATCTTCAATGAATGTTAAAACCATGTGGTGAAAGGTATTGAGGGATAGGATAGGATAGTCCCATGGAACCAAAGGATCTCCCAATGGGTTACTTCCTAATGTATCTTGCTAAGGGAGAGATCTATCATCACCTTAACCAGTGCCCAAACCCAGCATTGCTGACAGCACAACCTGGCATATGCTTCATGATATGGCATCATATGAATTACACATCACCTTTGAAGTAGTCCTACCACAAATGTTTGACCTAAATGAATTGAGTAAAGCCTTTAGACCTAACTTCCAGTTTATAGAAAATATGAAGGAAAGAGGAATGAGCTAAATCACACCATGAGGAAACAATCAGACAAGTCCAGAAGACAGGACATTCCACAAGATAACTGGCCTGGTCTTTTAAAAAGTCAATGTCATAAAAAATAAAAACGGACTTTTATTGACTTAGAAAAACTAAAGAAAAGTAACAACCAAATGCAAAAACTTTGATTGGCTCTTCTTTAAAAAAAAAAAATTCCATAAAAATTGTTTTTAAACAATTAAGAAAATTTAGCAAAGGACTGGGTATTGTATCATATTATGAAGTTATTGTTAATATTTAAAGTGGCAGCTCTAGAACCTGATAGGTTAGTCAATTGCTTGAAGAACATCACCCTGGATGACGTCAGTGCACCTCACCTAATGGCTCTTCATCAGCCAACGGGGATCAGATAACTCAATGGGGTTTTATACATAAAGAAAGATCCATCAGGCTGGTGTCATCGACTAACCACATCCACAAAGCACATTAGTCCGCTCTTCTGGTGAAGAGTCTGAGTATCTCCCTCTTCATCCCTCCTCAAAATCTGGAAAACATATTCATTTGAGCTATTACACCAGTTTTAACACCACTTTTGCGTTATGTTTAAAAAATAAATACACTTTAAAAAACCAAATAAATATATAAATTAAAATGGTATTTATTGAGACTGTGAGGGTGTGCATGTTTAAACAATGCGTGCTGCAGTACTTAGGGCTGCATGACTACAACTTCTAAATGGTTCAACAAAAATAACAAGTTAGAAAAAGGTTTAGAGGAGAGGCGCTACAGTTTTCTATAAAGGGTCTGTAACTACCAAAGATTTAAAAATCACTAATAGAGAGACCATGGTGCTTGACAACTTGTAGAAGCTCAAGGCATATGTGTTGAAGCAATGAATGCATCCGGAAAAACTGAAGACAAAGTTATCTGTACAGCACCATCTGAGACTCTGCCTTAACCAAAGGAGATGAATGAAATGTGTTACCATTTTGGGGCTCAAGTTCATTATTAGGTTATACAGACTCTACCTTGAACATGTTATAAAGTATGCTGAAAGATGTCTCAGTGTATTGCTCAAAACATGTTCGATCTAGGTGTCAATCTGTGGGTGGCAATCCAGGTTCTAGTTTAGGCTCTGCAACCCAAGTCAGGTGACTAACAACTTCTTCAAGACAGTGTTTATTTAGGACCCATTTTACTGTCATTTATACATCTTATGTTATTTAGTGCTCAGGACGCTCTTCTAAGGAAGCTGAGGATAAGCAGGGTAAGCAACTTGTCGAAGGACACATGTCTAGGAAGTGGTGTCTGGTCCTCATGCCTCAGCCCCATTCAGGACTCTCTTCCTCACCCAGGCAAACTGTCAAAGGAGTCTAACAGCAGCTCCAGTATCAGGAGCTCTGATGTCACCTATATTGAAGGGCTCTGTAAGCTGCAGAGTGCTGACAACAGTAAAGGGGCACATTTTACTGCTGACACTGACCATTAGCACTGTCTTAAAAGACAGGGGACAAGATTAGAGTACAGCAGACATGGTAGATCAGAAAAGCAGCTCACTGCCCCACACCCAATCCTTTCTGGTCCGGTACAAAAGCGACCCTCTCCAAAAACTTCCCCAACTTACTACACTCCCCAATGATTCTGCCCCATTCTTTATACCTTCAGCATATTTTGATTATCTCAATGAGTTTTCACAATAAGGGGTAAAACTGATTCTTTCCATTCCTAACTCTTGGGCAGACAGAAACCACAGAAAGCCAGAGCTGGAAAAAACCTCGGAAAAGACACAGGCCACCCCACGCCTTTTACCCAAATGAGAGTGAAACTCCTGGCTCCAGGGCATTAGATCTTCTGTTCCCTTCAATAAACCAGAAGCTGGCTGTAACTCAGCAGAACTAGGCAAAACTGGAGATACTCCCCACCTTTCTGAGTTCTCCTCTCCCCATAAACCACTCCTCCCCAGAACCCATTGGATCTCATAAATACCCCCTAGACACATATCAACAGAATGGCTGAGGGGACACTATGTAATTTCCTGCAGCACATTTCAGGATGTGGGCACCATGAACAATCTGTGGCTATGAGAACCACTGTAAGCTGCAAACACGCTGAGGGAGGCACGACCAAGAATGCCCACACCTGCGGGCAGACAACTGCATTCCCCACCCTACCTATCCTGGGACAAGTTCCAGAGTGAAATGATCACAACTCTGGCCCCTTGCTTCTTAACAGCTGCCAACTTCTGCCCTAGCAGGCACTAAACTCCCTCTCAACTTTCTGTGGCCTCTGCCATCCCACACTTTCTTTCCTGCCTCCTGATACCTTGGGCTCTTACATGCCACAAAAAAAAACCTTAGAAGACAATGAATCCCATACATGGACTCCGAGACCCACAGAAGTAAGTGGAGAGCCAGTGTTTGCATCCCAGCCCCCAGGGTGCTTCTCAAACCCACCCTCGGAGCTCCAAACAAGAGCCCCTTCTTCCTTGTAATCCCAAAGCAATTGGCTGAGAGCTCCATGACCACAGAAACCCCATTTAAGGGCGTTGAGAGCCCCAGTGATGCTCCATTTCTTAGTCTAAACTAAACTAATTCTCCTAGAAGTGAACTTCTGTGAGACACATCTAACAAAACTGCAGAGGACGGAATTTCACGGCAATAAGGAAGTGATATGGATCTGGACACAGCGGGGGAGGGAGGGGGGAAGCACACCCCTCCTCTAATGACACCAAAGGCCTGGACTCCCCAGACTTTACAACCGTGGCTGTGGCTATGGGCTGGACACCAGGCCATCTCGGGAGATTCCAGTTCTGTGGACACTGCATTGCTGAGGTACATGTGGTTACTCTTCCCTACTGAACCAAATACCAATGGTGCTCTGAAGCATAGTACAGGCTGAGCCATACCCTGCCCAGTGGCAACCCCCACCAGGCTCAAAGAGGGCCTTGGAGGCAGCAGTCACCAGAGAAGGGAGTAACACTGAGGGTCTGATGTAGAAGGGTGGCCTAATTCACCCAACATGTTACTATATTTGCATTGGGTACTTCCTATGTGCCAGGCACTGAAAATACAGCAGGGAACAGATATGGAAAAGTCCCCATCCTCCCAGGGCCGAAATCTAGGGACATATGTAAACTTTTCTTTAGAGGCTGAAACCAGAGCTAATTGTGGAGACTGTGCCACCTTCAAGGGTCTCTGATCTACTTAAACCTCCCCTCTCCATTGCTTGGTGTCTTCCTTCAGTCCTTCAAACAGACCTTGCCGTGTGTTAAAATGCGAGTATACTCAGGTAACCACCCTGCTTACCACCCCTCAATGGCACTCTAGTGTTCCAGAGATAGTCAAATCTCCTTCCCAAGCTTGTGAGGCCCCAGATCTGAGGCCCAGTCATTGTCCCAGATGCATTTTCTGCCACTTCCCACCTCAAACTCCACCCCACAGGAAAAACATACCCATCTCCAAGCCTTAAAATGCATCACTCTCTCCTGCCTGAGCCCTTCACTGGTGCTACTTCCTCTGCACAAAGCACCGTTCCTTTCCTGCTTGGCAAACTCCTTTTCTAGCTTGAAGTCTCAGCTGAAAGCTATCTCCTCTGGCAAATCTTTCTCTCCTTACACACCCAGAGCAACCTGAACTACAGTGTACTTCTCTGCATCAAGTCTTAACTTATTTAATGCCAGCTTTTCCCAAGCCACACAGACTGTGTCCACCTTACCCGGAATCCAGTGCAATGCTGCAGAGAGGAAATGGACTGAGGACATAAGAGAAAGTGGATGAAGCCCAGGCACAGAGGACCAAAGCCCACAAAATGCTTCCTGAATATCTAAGAACCTGTGAAAGCAGTCTTAGCCACGTGCCCTTTCTCTCCGGGAAGGTGGTAAGTTACTAGAGAGGTGATTTCTTCATACTCCTCACAGCAATTAAGAGCAGTCACTACCAGTCATGGAGCCCAGGGTTTGGCTACAGAAACAGACAGAAATCAGGAGAGGAGAAAATGGCTGCTGTGGTATATACTATACTGGTGATAGCCACTGTTCCTTCTCCTTTATCTGTACACCTATGTATGCAAAGAGCTCGTTTTCTCTCATTTTAAGCTTCAGAATGGAACCATTGCATTTTGTGCAGATTGGTGTAGCTCAGTGGATTGGGAGTCATCCTGCAGACCAAAAGGTCATTCATTGGTTCAATTCCCGATGAGGGAACAGGCCTGGGTTGCAGGCCAGGTCCCCGGTTGGGGATGTACAAGAGGTAACTGATCATGTTTCTCTCGCATACCTCCCTCTCTTTCTCTCTCCCTTCCCTTCTCCCTAGAAATAAATAAATAAAATCTTAACAAAAGAATATTGCATTTTGGGAGGGGTACTACCAACATCATGTTTGTGAGGTTCAGTCATGTTGACTGTGATCTGCTTTTGTTCATTTTCACTGCTTTATGACTCAAGAATTCTACATCTGACCTAATCTATTTCTGATGGCCATCTGGTCTGTTTCCAGTTTGGGACAATTACAAACACTGCTCATTTCTGCCTAGTACAACAGAGGCAAGTAGATGCAGCCTCGAGCAGCTCAGGCCAATCTGTTTCCATATTGTCTGTACCAATGCACATTCCCACCAACAGGCAAGGAGCACTCACACTGCTCCACAGCCACACCCACACCTGATATTTTCAGCTTTTAAGTTTCTGCCAATCTAGTGGATGGGAAATAGAATCCCACTGTGCATTTGTGTAACACTTTAAAAAAGAAAAAAAGGAAAGAGAGGCCCAGTAACAGGCAATGGAATCCTACAGCAGGTGCTGCTTGATCCAACTTATAAGTGCTATAAATGTTTATCTTTTGGGAAGAGAAGTCCAGCCAGCTTTCATTCTTTCAATCCCTCTCTGGGGATCATGTGCTACAGGCGAAGCTTTTCCTCAGCTAAAGAGTGGAGCAAGAGAATTAGTCTTAAGCTCCCCTGGCCATAGTGCTTCCTTCAGGGATGAGAATATGACTTACTACAGCCAGTCACAAGGAGACCTAGTTGAGACAGAGGAAAAAAAGATTCTTGTGCTTTCTCGAGAACTTGCAAGAGCTGATGTCATATTGTTAGAAGCTACTAGAGCAATTTTGCTGACCAAAGGGTTAGCCTGTTTGAAAATGAAGCCAACCCAGAGGTGCAGTGAAAGAAACCAGGTCCATCATGTGAATCCCTGTATTAAGCTGTGCCTGAAATTATCCTACTCTTGAACTTTTCTGTCATGTGAACCAATAAATGTCCTCTCGGCACAGGTAGGTTGGCTCATCTGTCACCTGAAAGGAAAAAGGAAAAGGAATCCTGACACAGCAGAGAAAGTTATTAAAGGTTTCTAGGCTAAAATATACAAAGGACTTATGCAGAAAAATGGGCCTATTTATCTAAACAGTCTTGTAACAAAGACAGATACCAACTGGCAGTTCTCTCTCTGGCCCTCACCTGAAGACTACTACCTGACAGGCCTTGACAGATCCCCAACATTGCTCAGCCACCATGCACCCTCCCCAACAGTTCACAGAAATTCTGAGTGAGGAAGCACAGGCAGAATCTTTTTCCACCCCAGGTGTCATCCTAACCAAAGTCTAAACTGAAGAGTTCTAGGTTTGGACTAAAGTTTGGGGTTTCAATCAGCCTCCTCTACTCTGCTATGCAGCCTAGGATAGATTTCTTGACCTTTCTAGGTCACAATATCACCACAAAGATATGAGTGTGGGAGGGAATATCCAGCCCATTCAGAGGTATGAAATAATAGAAAAATATATATGCCCCCATTCCTGACACAGAGCTCCTGAAACCCCTGCCATTTCCTGAGTGGTAAGAACACTAGGACCAGCTTTTGTTCTATTGAAGCAACTCTGGGTGGGCTCCTGGGTGAGGCCTGATCACCCAAAAGACCAAGCCACCCTGGCCGGTGTGGCACAATCAGAGTGTTGTCCATAAATTGAAAAGTCACAGGTTCGATTCCTGGTCAGGGCACATACCTAGGTTGCAGGTTCAGTCCTGGGTAGAGGCATGTAACAAGGTGCAACCAATGTTTCTCTCTCTCTCCCTCTCTTCTTCTCTGTCTGAACAGGAATGGGAAAAAAAGAGGATTTAAAAAAAAAAAGGCCAAGTGTCATGCCAATGAATGCAGATTCCTTGTGTCTGGCACTCAAAAGAATAGACAAGGCAAGGTTGGAATTTCTGACAGTTTCTTTATTGCAGACAATACAGCATTCATATTTGCCCTCCGCCCTTGGGATTGCACTGGACCACCAACGGGCTGCCAGCCGCACTCCTGCGCCAGGAGGCCCCGCTCACTGCGCCCACAACTTGCTCCTTGCTGCAACCAAACACGAATACTCCCATGGGGGTTCTTGACCCTTTCATATTATGTATAGACAAAGCCAGCTACTAGCCAAAATATGACATCAATGCTTATATAACTGAGAGTGCAAAGTGCAAGTGAATCTAATGTTATCTCTAGCAGCCCACCCCTGGACATCCAGGGTGAGAAAGCCTGACTCCATTCCACTGTCCTCACACCAAGCCATTATTAGAAGCTTGGAATTTTCAGCCCCATCTCCTGATTTCAAGACAGGGGAAAGGGGCTAACAATGAAGTTATAATTGATCATGCCTACATGAGGAAGCCTCCTTAAAATCTCAATCGGATCAGGTTCAGGAGCTTTCAGGTGGGTGAACATATCCACAGAGGGAAGGTGATGCACCCCAACTCCACAGGGACAGAAGCTCCTGCACTTGGGACCCTTCCAGACCTTGCCCTATATAACCCTTCATCCGGTTGTTCATCTGAATCCTTACCATATCTTTAAATAAACTGGTAAATTTAAGTTAGTGTTGGACTGAGTTTTTCTATTACAACAGAAGAAACTGAAATAAAGGTCTGGCAAGTGCACCAGCCTATTTAATGTGTAACATAGAGTCACTGCTATAAAGAGCAATCAGAGCACAATAAACATAGCCAAGATCTTTGGGTCAGGTATGCTGTCTTATCGTGCTGATGCTTGATAATTTGGATATCAGGCCCAAAAAACAAACAACAACAACAAAAAAAGCCAGTTTACCAAATTAAGTTTTTTTCTACATCATAAATGGAGTCAGTGAAAGCATGGGTTAGTGAGGTGGACGTAGTCTAACCAATCATTCCCCGAAGGAAGGATCTAAGCCATCAGCTATGGATTTACCATTTTTCATCAAATTTGATATCCATGTCATCGCATTAGGTATCTCTGAAATGAGTGTGATCAATGGTATATCACAGTTTGACTGGCAAGATTTTTTTCCTATGCAGAACATAAACTGACGGCATCTTAGATTTGGTGAAATGTGCTGTCAGAGTGGTCTAACACACAGGCCTCATCGCATTACTCTACTGCTTCAAAACTCCTAAATGAGGTCAAAATTGCACAGCAGGGTACACAGGTTCCTTCTCATCTGGCCCCCAGTTTCCCATCCAGCCTGCACCCTGCCTCACCCTCTTGCTAGATACAGTGAACCAAGAACATAGCCCCCTCCTCACAGCCCCCACTACCCACCCCTTGCCCTTGTACATATTCTTTTTCCAGCCCCAGCTCATGCTGAACACCTAAATTAGATATGCCCCCTCGTCTATGAGGTTCTTCCTTGAATAAGTTAGTAAGGCAGAAGAGACAAATTCCCTATGCAAAAGAATTTCAAGTAATATATGATTATAGTTGCCCTTGAGGGGAAATATACTCCCCAAGCTTTAGGCAGAGGCTGCATATAGTTGGACTATTTTCCAAAGAGTACAATATGGGGGGGAAGGGGGAGTAACTATACATAGAAACTTGACAATCAGTATCTAAGCCACATCAAAACCAGCATCAAGTCATAAATTATGCTGATAGTATGTACCCTTGATATACTGTGATGAAAATGGGAAACTATCTTTTGGCACTGGGATGCCAATAATCCATAAGCCCAGTCTTGGGAGAAAAACAACAAATTCCAGTAGAGGAGCATCCTACAATATACGTGACCAGTGTTCCTCAAAACTATCAAGGTCATCAAAAACAAGGAAAGCCTGGAAAACTGCCACAGCCAAGGGGAGCATAAGGAGATGGGGAACTAAATGTGATGTGGTGTCCTAGATGGAATTCTGAAACAGAAAAAGTACTTAGGTAAAAACTAAGGAGACTTGAATATTATGGACTTTGGTCAATAATAATGTACCAATATTGGTTCATTAACTGTAACAAATGTGCCATACTAATGTAAGATATTAATAAAAGGGGAAAAGGTTTTGGGTATATGGGGACTCTCTACTCACCTCATAATTTTTCTGAAAATATACAACTGTTGTAAAAAATAGTCTTATTTTTTAAAAATCTGATTAAACTTGGGGAAAATATTCTAGGGATTATGACTTTGGCTAAATTAAACAGAGGGCTTGGGCAGGGTCCCTGACACTGAAATTTGTTGCATGTATGAAGGACTGTCCTCCCATCGTCTGAAAAAACACAAATAATTGTGATGTCAAAATTGAAATGGAGGACTTCTGGCCAAGATGGAGGGGTAGACAGACACACTGCATCACCCTCCACAACTAAGAAGGAATACAACTATCTCAAAACTAGAAACAACCAGAAGTTCCATAAAATCAAACTGCATGGAAGTCCAGCAAACAAAGATATAAAGAAGAAATACTCATCCAGACAGGTAGGAGGGGTGCAGCTGGGGGGAGAGGACAGGGTGTGGTGGTGGCAGCAGCAGCGACAGCGGCAGGCCAGCAGAAAGCGCAGTCACATGTTTTAAAAAGTCAGGAAGGACACCTGGAGAGTGTTGGAGCTCCTCACCGGACCTAGCAGCTCACAGTCCCAGCTCGGAGGGAAAATCAAGCCTCATTGCTTCTGACTGTGCAGATCAATGGGGGTTGGGGTGGAGGCAGAAACTGCAGGTCTCAGCAGAGTCCGATTGTTTAAAGGGCCCCCATGATCCTAGAATGTCCGTGGACCCACCCACTCTGGGAATGATGGACAGGGCAGCAGCTAGAGGGGTGCCAGTCCGGTGCAGAGGTGGGAGAGGTGCTTAGAAAAGAGGCGAGTGTTGGGCAGGCGGCATTGTTCCCTCTCAGATCCCTCCTCCACATACAGTGCCACAATGTGGTGAAACAGGTCACCGTGTACTGACGAATCCCTAAGGCTCCGCCCCTTACAATGTAACAGGAGCTACAGCTCTACCTGGGACACGGAGGCAAAGAAACACAGGAGACAGAATGAGGAGACAGAGAAGTATGGATCAAAAGAGGAAACGGACCAAGGTTCCAGTGGGAGAACTAAGCAACAAGGAGATAGCCACCCTAACAGATAAGGAGATAAGACAACCTAACAGATGCAGAATTCAAAACACAGTGATAAAGATGCTCACAGACTTGACAGATATGCTTGAGTACGGCAAACGAATAAGAGAAGAAGTGAAGGCTATGCTAAGTGAAACGAAGGGAAATCCACACAAAACCAATGATGAAGGGAAGGAAACCAGGGTTCAAATCAATGACTAGGAACATAAGGAAGGAAAAAAGTTAACTAGTGCAGAATAAGGAAGCAAGAATTGAAAACACTGAGGAAAACTTCCCAAATTTTGCAAAGGAGATGGACATACAGGTCCAGGAAGCATGGAGGGTCCCGGGCAAGCTGGACCCAGAGGGGACCACACCAGGACACATCATGACTGAGGTACCAAAGGTAAAAGATAAAGAGTCCTGGGAGCAGCATGAGAGAGGCAGAGAGTTGCCTAAAGGGGGTGCCCATAGGACTATAAGCTGATTTCGCAGAGAACACTTTGCAGGCAGGAAGAGGCTGGCAAGCAGTATTCAATGTGATGAAAAGTAACCTACAACCAAGATTACCCTACCCAGCAAAGCTATCATTTGCAATGGAAGGGCAGATGAAGTGCTTTCCAGACAAGGTGAAGCTAAAGGGGTTCATAATCACCAAGCCATTATTATATGAAATGTCAAAGGGCCTTAATTAAGAAAAAGAAGATCAAGACTATGAACACTAAAATGGCAACAAACTCACAACTATAAACAACTGAATCTAAAAACTAAAAACAAAATCCAACTAAGCAAACCAGAATAGGAACGGAATCATAGATATGGGGATTACTTGAAGGGTTATCAGCTGGGAAGGGGGAGGGGGAGAAATGGGGAAATGGTACAGGGACTAAGAAGCATAATCGGTTGGTACAAAGTAGACAGGGGGAAGTTAAGAATAATATAGGAAAGGGTGAAGCCAAAGAACTTCTATGCACGACCCAAGGACATGAACTAAGGGCGGTGGGATTGCTGGAGGGAAGGGGGTACTGGGCAGAGGGGAGCAAAGGGGGAAAAAAATGGAACTACTGTAACAACATAATCAATAAAATATACTTTTAAAAAAATTGAAATGTACTGGGAATTTGGAAGTGTTTGCCACCCATCTGCTCCACAGATACATTTCCTCACTCTTTCTAAAGTCAAAACAGGGAAGAAAAACGGCAGGAAAAACACTAATATTCTAACAGGTCGAAAGAGGGAGGAGCAACATAGCTTCAAGTACAAGTGACTAAACCTGTTTATTCTAAAGGACCAAAAGGCGGGGGGAAGGGAAATGAACGAACACAGGACTTTGGTCACGGTAAAGGATTCGCGGCCTGCTCGGCTCCAAGCTACCAGATCGCCATCGGACCCCGCTTCCCTCTGGCTTTACCGACGCGGTGCCTGCGTTAGGCAAGGGGCAGCGAGGAAGACCCGCGAGGAGCGAACCGGGCCCCAGCACGCAGGCGGGTTAGGCCGGGAACACCACGCCCTCTCCCGAGCCAACCAGACCCCGGCGCGTGTGTAAGGGCTGCTCTGCTGCACTTCTCATCCGACACCCCTACTCACCGGTGCCGAGCTCCGGACCGCGAGTCGGGGCCTGCCCTCGCTTGTCTCCCGCGGCGGTCAATTCCGGGTCTGGGTCTTCCGCGAGCACACAGAACAACTGCGCGTCCCCTGCCGGTAATCTACCAGCTCTTCCGAGCCCTCCACCGAGATTTCTGCGGGACCAGCGCCCGGATTGGCCCCTGCCGAGCTCCGCCTCCCAATGGGAACCTTATGATCGTCTACGTCACTGGTCACGGGGCAACTCTCTTGGCCGTTGCGGGGCTCGGGCTGTAAGCCTGAGAAAAGGAAACCGAAGTCTGGCTTCCGCGCCGGAGTTCTAGTGCGAGCCGTGGCGTTACCCGGTGGAAGAGTCCGGAGCTGAAGTCTAATGAAACCGCTCTGTGGGGCTCTGGGATACCAGAGTCTCCTCCCTTCGAGCCGCGACCCCGCACCTCCCAATTCTCGGCCCGGCTTATCAGGGTGGGTGGGCGCTCCCAGGGTGCTCAATGAAATAGGACTTCCTGCCCCTAGGTGGCCTAAATTTGCTTCCTGGTGTAAGCAGGATCTTAGCAAGCAAATATTATCCCAGTGGGCTATTTCCAAAAATTATCTATCATTTCTGAAATGCCTACGATGAGTAAGAGGTTTTACATAAAATATCCTTAAACCAGGCACACATTAATGTCCCCAATTTAAAAGATGGGGAACTGAGGTTCCAATAATTTAGGGGCCTGAGCCTGACTCAGTGGGCCAGTTGCCCTCTGAGCGTAGCATTCAGAAATCACAGAGCCCACAAAGCAGGCCCAGACTCCAGTTCCCAGGGTCGTAGGGAAGGTTTCCAGAAGCTCCCCTGCATCCTTGCCGCCCCCTGGCGGGGAAACTGACCATGCAAAAGTTCTGATAGGGGACTCAAATGTTGAAAAAATTTTAGTTACAGGTAATAGCTATTAAGCTTAGTAATCAATGGATGTAAAAAGCTATCATTTCCAGAACTGAAGATATGACCCACCTTGATTCCAGGAGACCATAGCAGTTCTACTTTGTACCTCAGAAGGACTGCAAGCAATCAAGATGGTATCTGAGCCATTGTACTCCAGGATGAGATGACCACCACCACTCAGGACAAAAATACCAATGCAATGCCTAGAACATAGATGAAAGAATACTATAGCTTTCATCTGATTAACTTGTCCCTGAATTCCAAACCCCTTACCTACACGGTCCATTTATAATGGAATTTAAGACACTTTGTTAGGGTGCAAACACACCATCTTCTCAGATCACAGGCCATCTGAATAAAGTGCCCACAAAGATTTAATCCCTGTCTCTTTTTACAGTACCCCAGTCTGCCCAGCCTGTGGGACTCTTGGAGTTCAGACCCTTTGTGGAGCTGAGGGGTGGTGGCTTGCTGGGAAGGGACAGTGAAGGTTCTCTAGCTCAGTTAGTTCCCAGCCCCTAAGGGTGGAGGGGAGATCCACCTTGGGCCACAGGTCACCCTCCTAGCTGGGGGTAGGGAGGGAAGTTGCAGTTGTTGGGGCGAGTATATATGACAGAATGAGCTCACCTAAACCCTGAAAAGCTACCTGGCCTCCACCCTTCCCTGACAGGGGCAGAGGAATTTGAAGTGAATACTCAATACTTATTGTGTGGTCATAGATGGGGTGAGGTATTCAAAAGAAACCCAGGACCATGTTTTATACCCTGTTCTTTCCCCTGTGATGGGGGACTCAAATGTTGGGAAATTTTAGTTTCAGGTAACAGCTAGTAAGCTTAGTAATCAATGTATGTAAAAAGCTATTGTTTCAGGAACTGGCAGTGTGACCCACCTTGACTCCAGTTCCACCTTTGCACCTCAGAAGGACTGCAAGGTATCTGAGCCATTGTGTCAGGGCAGCCTTGCTCTGGGAAATCACCCAGAGACCACTGTAGGATCAGACAATGGGCTTATTGAGGGAAAAGGAGGGAAGGGGGAAGGCAGCTCCTGGACCAACTCAAGGACCTGTAGGAGCAAGGAGAATGGGGAATGGGGATCCTGGTACTCCTCGTGGGCCCATTGGAGTCCCACCTGCACTTCTGCAGGGACTTTTTTTATACTTGTCAACCACACATTTTGGTAAGGGTCAGTTTGCTTATCAACATATTCAGTAGGTTATTTACATCTTGTTGCTTCACCCACACACACACCAGGTTAATTAACATATTGGGCTAGGTCCATTACCATTTCCCCTGGGAATGGTTTCAGTTCTTCAACATATCCTTTGGGAACAGTTAAGTCCTGGGCCAGGTTGATTAGCATATACCAAGAGTCCAGGTGTGCATTCTAGCTGCCTCCATGTTCTGACACACTGTACTCCAGGGTGAGACGACCACTGCCCAGGACACAAAGACCATTGCCCAGGGAACAAGGACCACTGTAGGAAACAAGGAAATAGTGACTCCCAAACCAGTAGAAAATCAGTAGTAGGGAAGGGCAAATGTAATTAAAGGGTCTTAAGGGCAAATGTAATTAGAGGATCTCTGAGAAGGGAGTTGACAGTATTAGCATATTTACAAATCACAAAAGGGGCATCCTGAAGGGGGAGGATAGTCATCACCAGACAAAGGGAAAATGGGAGAAGGTAGTTGACAGTAGTAGCATATTTACAAACCACAGTAGGGGCATTTAGATAATTGCATTAGATTGTAACTCCGGAGTAACCAGTAATGGAGAAATGGGGGAGAAGGAGAGAGGAGGGGGAGCTAATCACATTACTATAAACCCAGTTTTCTTTGGCTAATTGGCACGCACATTCTCCTGGCTGAAGGTGCGCCCGACTCTGCAGATTCATGAATAAACGCCTCACTTTGCTGCTCAAGTCCTGTGTCCCGGTTTTTATTGTGAGCATTTCTCACAATTTGGGGGCTTGTCTGGGATCCTCCACCTGTGTGCGGGAAGAGGCTCTGAGCCGAGGCGGGAAAACGCATCCTACTTGATTTTGGGTGGCTCGCTTGACCCAGGGCTCACCCGCCTCACAGTGTCCGAAACGATCTGAGACTTCTTGTTGGGACAGCAGTAAATCGACTCAAGGGGGAAACAAGAGCAAACACTGCGGCAACCAGGCAACCTCGTGCACGGGCCAAGGTAAGAAAATTGGACTTAAGTACTGCCTTGGTGTTTGGGCATCCTCGGGAAGCTGATTGTGTGTATGGCTGGGACGTGTCTCAAGACACAAAGCGAGCGTGGAGTCCTGAACCGCGGTTCCGTTCTCCTGTGAGGGAAGCGGCTGGAGATGGATGAAGTGTCTCGGGCTGTGTGCAAAGGTTCTGGTAAGAGGGTTGAGCACACAGGACTGTATACAAGAAACTTCCAGTTAGGGAGGTTGAGAATACAGGGCATGGGTAAAAATTCTCTGGTATAGAGGGATTGAGCTCATGGGGTCTGTGTTCAATAAATCTCTGGTAAAGGAGGTTGAGAACACAACCAGATTCAACCACAGGAATCAGCTGAGAATGGGAAATTAAAATTCTAGACCTAGGGAAATTAAAAGGGGTGGGGCCAAGGAAGGCCCCATAGACATTCCACTCAATGGTCCATTAGGGAGAATGTTAGAGCACTGGGGAGAAGATCCCCGGACCAAAAGTAAGGAAAAACAGACAATGGTAAAATATTGTTGTCCCCTTTGGCCAAAGGAACCCGTTAAGGGAAATCTGTCTTCTGGCCCCAATTTGGGTCTGATGATTGTTGGGTTTGTTAAGCCCTGGTCTTAAATGTGAGTGATCAGGCATCAGCTTCTAAGGAAGAGAAGAAATATGCTCTCTGCTGGTTGCAACCTACCAGCAGGTCTACAGGTCTCCTCCCTATAAACGGAGAAAAAAAAAAAAGATAAAGCCTGGGACCCTCTGTCCTGTCTCCCGCCACCTTATGGCCCTGGCCAGCCAATGGCCAACTGGGCAGAGGCACCGCAGACAGACAGTGCAGATGGAAGAGGCCAGGAACACCTAGCAGATACCCCACCAGTATCCAGCCCCATGACACCTACGGCACTGGTGAGAACTTATTCTAGATTAAGAAAGGAATTAGAACAATGTAAGCAACACCTAAAGAACTTCCCCATTCCCTCAGAGCAGCCCATGTTTTCCCTTAGGGAGGTCCCCATAGGTCCAGGGCAAACTGGATATGTCAATGCTCCTTTAACAAGCACTGAAGTCAGAAATTTCAAGCGTGAGATGAAGCGCTTGATAGAGGACCCCCTTGGACTGGTCGAACAACTAGACCAGTTCCTTGAACCCTGCACAGACACATGGACAGAATTAATGTCTATTCTAGACATCCTATTTAGTGGAGAAGCGAGGGGAATGATCAGATGGGCTGCTATGAGGATATGGGAAAGAGAACACCCTCCTGGTCTAGGAGTTGTCCCGGCTGAACAGAAGTTCCCCAGTGTAGATCCTGAGTGGGATCATAACAGTCCAGCAGATAGGACTCAGATGAGAGACCTTAGGAGTCTCATCATCAGGGGAATTAAAGAGCCCATCCCTAGAACACATTCAAGATACAGCAAGAAAGAGATGAGGCTACATCTGTGTTCCTACAGAGGCTCAGGGACCAGATGAGAAAGTATTCTGGTCTAGATCCAGAGGACGCTGTAGGGCAGGGACTCTTAAAGGTCATCTTTGTAACAAAAAGCTGGCCAGATGTTAGTAAGAAATTACAGAAGGTAGATGGATGGGATGAAAGAACGATAGAGGAGCTCTTCAGGGAAGCTCAGAAAGTGTATGTTAGAAGAGAGAAGGAGAAACAGAAGGCCCGGATCATGGTCTGAACTGTTGAGAAAGTTATCCAGGGGAAGCAAGGACTAGAAACACTGAACTAAAGGGGTTGCGTGTGTCTAAGGAGAAACTGCAATTTGTAGAACAAGAGGTAAAATATTTAGGCCATCTAATAAATGCAGGAAAGAGAAAAATCAGTCCTGAGAGGACAACAGCTATTAAAACTCTTCCCCTACCTCAGACTAAGTGAGAATTAAGGAAATTTTTAGGGATAACAGGGTATTGCAGGCTCTGGATTGTCATATGCTCAGAAAACCAGACTATTGTATTCAAAACTGTTAGAACAAGAACCAGATCCTCTTCAGTGGACAACTGAGGGGATAAATATGGTTAATGAGCTGAAACAAGCTCTAGTAACCACCCCAGTTTTAGCCCTTCCTTCCTTAGATAAACCTTTCCACTTCTTTTTTTTTTTTTTTCAGATTTAATGTGTTTTATTGATTAAAATATTACATTTGTGCCAATTTCCCTTCCCTCTGCTCCCCTCCACCCGGTGGCCCCCCTCCCTCCAGTTGTCCCCCCCTTTTAGATTATGTCCATTAGTTGTACATACAGTTCCTCCCAACCTCTCTCCGTCTATTCCATTCCCTCCTACCATGATCCCCAATTCCTATATCATCTCCCTCCCTCTCCCCACTCCCCCTCCCTGTTGACCTCCCCCCAATATGCTTCCCGTACCCACAGTTCCTTTTCCACTCTCGTTGCCTGTTTAGTTTGCCTTTGTTTCATCTCCCTAGCTTCTGTTTTTTAAACCAGTCCCTTTAACATCTCATATAACAGTGGTTTGGATCTAATGAACTCTTTCAGTTTTATTTTGTCCTGGAAACACTTTCTCTGTCCTTCTATTCTGAATGACAATTTCGCTGGATAGAGTATTCGTGGTTGTAGGTTTTGGATTTTCATTACTTTGAATATTTCTTGCCAGTCCCTTCTTGCCTGTAGGGTTTCCCTTGAGAAGTCAGCTGATAGTCTAATTGGGACCCCTTTGTACATAATTCTTTTCTTCTCTCTTGCTGCTTTTAAGATTCTCTCTTTATCTTTAATTTTTGACATTTTGATTATAATGTGTCTTGGAGTGGTTCTCCCTGGGTCCAGTCTCTTGGGAACTCTCCTTGCTTCCTGGACCTGCAAGTCTATTCCCTTCCCCAAGTCTGGGAAGTTCTCCTTTATTATATTTTCACTCAATTTTTCAAGTTCTAGTTCATCTTCCTCATTCTCTGGCAAACCAATGATTCTTATGTTGGGCCTTTTATAGCTGTCCCAGAGGTTTCTGATCCTCTCATTGTTGCTTCCCATTTCCTCTCGCTGCATTGGTTGACTGCTTGTTCCTTCTCCGTATTCCAGTTTGTTGAAATGAACTCTGGATTTTATTTCCTTTCCTTCTGTCTCGTATGCGGTTTTGTTCCTTTCGTTATGAAAGTTTTTCACTTCTTTCATATCTTTTTCCTGCTCTTTTGTGAATTCCGTAAGCCACCTGATAACAATGGCCCAGAACTGAGCCTCTGACAGGTTTCTTATCTGTTCATCTGTCAGGTTCTCTATCTGCTGTCTGGTGAGCTGTGCCACCGGTATTTCTATAGTTGTCTGCCTCATTTTGACAGATGCGTTTTGTTTTCTTGGGCCGGCTGTCGGGGGCAGTGCCTGTGTACTCGTAATGACCCAGCGACCGGCGGGCGCCGTTTGGCGTCACAAATCAGCGACCGGCGCCTGCCTGTCCGCGACCTATTTCGCAGCCCTGTGGTGCTTTCTTTGGGGGCGGGGGTCCAAGATGGATTCACACAGTTATTCAGCTAGGAGACCGGGATCCGTCCTCCCGTCCCCCTGGGCCTCACTGTTCAAGGCGATGCGGCGGCCGCTCTCCCCAGCGCCGGGGTTGCGCACCGCCAGGGGCTTGCGCAGCCGGGATTCCTCGCCGCCCGCCCCTCCGGGTGCGACCGCAAACAGCACTGCCCTCTTTAACTCTTACCTGCCCAAGTGGCACCGCTGGTTTATAACTTCATATGTTGGACTTCTGTGTAGTTTTATTTTCCGGAATTTCTAGTTATCCTTTGTTTTGAAGTAGTTGTATTCCTCTCTAGTTGTAGAGGGAGACCTAGCGTGTCCGTCTAAGCCTCCATCTTGGCCGGAAGTCCACAGATCAAACCTTTCCACTTCTTTGTCATGGTGGATCAGGGCACGGCATTCAGGGTTCTGGCTCAGGAGTGGGCTAGAAAGAAACAACCTATTGCCTATCTCTCCAAATTCCTCGATCCTGTTTCTTCAGGGTGGCCAGAATGCATAAAGATGGTGACCACTACAGCTTTGTTAGTAGAAGAAAGCAGGAAATTAACCTTTGGGGGGGCCTCTCACTGTAACCTCCCCTCATGAAGTCAGAACAAGTCTAAACCAGAAGGCAGGGCGGTGGTTAACCGACTCCAGGATTCTTAAGTATGAGGCCATCCTCCTAGAAAAGGATGATTTTTCTCTCTCTCAAAGCCCAAATTTGAAGACTTCCGGCCAAGATGGAGGCTTAGACGGACACGCTAGGTCTCCCTCTACAACTAGAGAGGAATACAACTACTTCAAAACAAAGGATAACTAGAAATTCCAGAAAATAAAACTACACGGAAGTCCAACATATGAAGTTATAAACCAGCGGTGCCATTTGGGCAGGTAAGAGTTAAAGTGGGCAGTGCTGTTTGCGGTCGCACCTGGGACAGCGGCGGGCGGCGAGGAATCCCGGCTGCGCAAGCCCCTGGCGGTGCGCGACCTCGGCGAGGAGTCCCGGCGGCCAAGCCCCTGGCGGTGCGTGACTCCGGAGCTGGGGAGAGCGGCCGCCGCATCGCCTTGAACAGTGAGGCCCAGGGGGGCGGGAGGACGGATCCCGGTCTCCTAGCTGAATAACTGTGTGAATCCATCTTGGACCCCCGCCCCCAAAGAACACCACAGAGCTGCGAAATAGGTCGCGGACAGGCAGGCGCCGGCCGGTCGCTGATTTGTGACGCGTACACAGGCACTGCCCCCGACAGCCAGCCCAAGAAAACAAAACGCATCTGTCAAAATGAGGCAGGCAACTTTAGAAATACCGGTAACACAACTCACCAGGCAGCAGATAGAGAACCTGACAGATGAACAGATAAGAAACCTGTCAGAGGCTCAGTTCTGGGCCATTGTTATCAGGTGGCTTACGGAATTCACAAAAGAGCAGGAAAAAGATATGAAAGAAGCGAAAAACTTTCATAACGAAAAGAACAAAACAGCATATGAGAGAGAAGGAAAGGAAATAAAATCCAGAGTTCATTTCAACAAACTGGAATACGGAGAAGGAACAAGCAGTCAACCAATGCAGCGAGAGGAAATGGGAAGCAACAATGAAAGGATCAGAAACCTCTGGGACAGCTATAAAAGGCCCAACATAAGAATCATTGGTTTGCCAGAGAATGAGGAAGATGAACTAGAACTTGAAAAATTGAGTGAAAATATAATAAAGGAGAACTTCCCAGACTTGGGGAAGGGAATAGACCTGCAGGTCCAGGAAGCAAGGAGAGTTCCCAAGAGACTGGACCCAGGGAGAACCACTCCAAGACACATTATAATCAAAATGTCAAAAATTAAAGATAAAGAGAGAATCTTAAAAGCAGCAAGAGAGAAGAAAAGAATTATATACAAAGGGGTCCCAATTAGACTATCAGCTGACTTCTCAAGGGAAACCCTACAGGCAAGAAGAGACTGGCAAGAAATATTCAAAGTAATGAAAATCCAAAACCTACAACCACGAATACTCTATCCAGCGAAATTGTCATTCAGAATAGAAGGACAGAGAAAGTGTTTCCAGGACAAAATAAAACTGAAAGAGTTCATTAGATCCAAACCACTGTTATATGAGATGTTAAAGGGACTGGTTTAAAAAAAAAAAAAACAGAAGCTAGGGAGATGAAACAAAGGCAAACTAAATAGGCAACGAGAGTGGAAGAGGAACTGTGGGTACGGGAAGCATATTGGGGGGAGGTCAACAGGGAGGGGGAATGGGGAAAGGGAGGGAGATGATATAGGAATTGGGGATCAAGGTAGGAGGGAATGGAATAGACGGAGAGAGGTTGGGAGGAACTGTATGCACAACTAATGGACATAATCTAAAAGGGGGGGGACAACTGGAGGGAGGGGGGCCACCGGGTGGAG
This sequence comes from Furipterus horrens, assembly GCF_987537825.1. Lineage (NCBI taxonomy): Eukaryota > Metazoa > Chordata > Mammalia > Chiroptera > Furipteridae > Furipterus > Furipterus horrens. The sequence continues at coordinate 84,445,927 of NW_028327176.1, forward strand.
GGGAGCAGAGGGAAGGGAAATTGGCACAAATGTAATATTTTAATCAATAAAACACATTAAATCTGAAAAAAAAAAAAAAAGCCCAAATTTGAACCCTGCTAGCTTCCTTTGGGCAGGAGAATAGGGGACTCGGGAGGCTTTAGAGCATAACTGCCTTGATGTCATAGAATACCAGACTAAGGTCAGACCAGATTTGAGAGAAAAGCCCTTACAGGGTGGACAGTCCCTTTTCATTGATGGCTCTTCCCTAGTAATCAATGGGAAAAGGCATAATGGATATGCCATTATTGATGGGGATTCTCAAGTGCTTTCTGAGGGAGGGAGGCTGCCTAATAATTGGTCTGCACAGACATGTGAACTCTATGCTTTAGGGCAGGCATTGAAATTACTAAAGAACCAGGAAGGAACCATCTATACGGACCCTTAAATATGCCTATGGGCTAGCCCATACCTTTGGAAAGAATTTGGCTAGAACAAGGACTAATAAATAGCAGGGGGAAAGAACTAGTACATGAAAAACTAGTCAAGTCAGTCCTGGATGGCCTTCCTGCAGAAATTGCTATAGTCCACATTAATGGACATCAGACTGGGGAATCATATGAAGCTAGAGGAAATAGGCTGGCTGATAATACAGCAAAGCCGGCTGCATTAGAGGGAAAAAGTAAAGTCCTCTATCTGGTTCCATGCCTCCCCCCACCCCCACCCCTGTGTCAATAGCTCCTACTTTTTCCTTGGAGGAAAAAAGGAGATTAACTCAGATAGGAGCCTCGAAAGATGCGACTGGGAAGTGGAAATTCCCAGATGGGAGGGAGATGCTGAATAAGCAGGTCCTCAGAGAAATTATGATAACACTGCATCAAGGCAGCCATTGGGGACTTCAGGCCCTCTGTGACACAGTCCTCAGACAATGTGGGGGATTTGGAATTTACATTGTAGCTAAGCAGATCTGCCATGGATACCTCATATGCCAGAAGGTAAACAAACAGGCAGTATGAAAGGTGCTTGCTGGGGGAAGGCCACCAGGACTCAGTCCCTTCCAGAGCATTCAGGTTGATTTTACTAAAATGCCAAAGGTAGGACATCAAAATTTTCTCTTCGTTATAGTAAATCATTTCTCCAGATGGGTAGAAGCCTTTCCACTTCCATCAGCCACAGCAAGCAAGGTGGTTAAAATAATCCTTGAACACATTATCCCCAGATTTGGCTTAGTTGAAAATATTGACAATATTGACTCAGATAATGGGAGTCATTTTACCTCCCAGGTGTTAAAGGGCATTATGAATTCTCTAGACATCAAATGGGAATATCATACACCCTGGCACCCTCCTTCCTCAGGCCAAGTAGAACGCATGAACCAGACCCTAAAGAAACAGCTAAGTAAATTGATCTTGGAGACCACGTTACCATGGACCAAGTGTCTTCCATTGGCTCTCCTCAGGATCAGGACAGCTCCTAGGAAGGATATTGGAATATCACCCTATGAGTTCCTATATGGACTCCCTTACCTAAGAAAGAGGACTGAGCTCCCCACCCTGGAGACCAAGGATCAGTTCTTAAAGAAATATATATTGGCTATTTCATCTACCCTTGCCTCTCTCAAAGTGAAAGGTCTCCTTGTCCAGTTCCTGGTTCACCGGTCCCAGCCTGGCTACGAGGTCCTGATCAAGTCCTGGAGAGAAGAGAAACTTCAGCCCACGTGGGAAGGACCATTCCAGGTGCTCCTGATCACCGAGACTGCCATGAGAACTGCTGAAAAGGGGTGGACTCATTACACTAGGGTAAAGGGACCCCCTAGAAGAAAAGGCAGAGGCTAAGTGGGAAGTAACCTCAGAGCAGGGGAGGGACCCTCTGAAGTTAAGTCTCAGGAAAAACTCATGTCCCCTAGGTGGGGGTGTAGGCCCTTTATAATGCTCTGCTGGATAACAGTCTCCTTCCAGGGCACTCTGGGCTGGGTCAGGCCAATAACCCTAATTATTAATGTAACTGAAAGTACAAATTCCCAAACTCTGAAGTTTGATTCATGCCAAGTTTTGTCTTGTGGGGATCTTACTTATCAACGCTGGCTGTCGTCTCAGGAAAAATATCTCTATCCCTATCTAGGAAATAATGGAATTCTTACATATTTAGTGAACGGCCCTTGTCCTACCTGGGAAGATATCTGGTGGACAACAAAACCTGGTGGGCAAACGGCCACTCCCCCTGAGCAAGTAAAACTGCTCCTGCCTAAAATAACTTTAAGGAAAGGAGCTCCTCCCCCAAACTGCCAGCCTCCAGTGCAACCCTCTTCTTCTAACACTTAACCAGCCACAGGCCTTAAGTCAGGAACCCCATGTGGCTACCAGAGTTATGGCCTAGGAGCTGACGTATCTGGCATAGATCCAGTAGGGTGGCTAGGTCTTCACTTAGTGACAATTACTCCTTCCCTAGGAAATCTAACTTGTCCCAGCCAGACCCCAGAAACACCTCAGAAAAGACCCCAGAATGATCCAGCCAAGGTAAAAGTTGTTGAGGTATTAGATCTCAGACAAACCCTAGAGATAGAGACTGGGTATGGGGACGCAAATGCTTGGGTAGAATGGTTCAAATTTACCATTAAATCCCTGAATAAAAGCAACTGTTGTGCTTGTACCACAGGGAGACCCCAGGCTCAGGTCGTACCATTTCCACTAGGCTGGGACTCTGACCCCTCGGGAATGGCCTGTATGCTCGCTGTCTCCCAGGATGAGAATGCATGGAGAAATGAGACTTGCAGAAGCTTGTCTCTCCTCTTTCCCTCTATAAGGAGTAATGGGACTCTATCCCTCCCATCATACTCAGTGGGGCCCATGAATTACTCTTCTTGCCTCTCTAGGTGGGAAGCAAATTCTGGTACCCATGTGGGAGAATTCCTAACACGCACTCATACCAGAAATGCGAGCCACCTTCACAGTGGGGCCGGCAACTATATTCCCCTCCAAATCCCCAGAGCAGATGTCTAGTGGTATTGTGGGCAGAGGAGTCTCTGGAAAATCCTACCTGACAGGTGGAATGGAACCTGTGCCCTGGTTCAATTGGCTATCCCATTTACCCTAACATTTCCAAAACTGGTCCAGACTGCCCCTGCTAGGAAAAAGAGGTCAATGGCACCTGGTGGACCCAATATAGATATGAGTATCTATATTGATGCCATTGGGGTCCCTAGAGGAGTTCCAGATGAGTTTAAAGCTAGAAATCAGATAGCAGCAGGGTTTGAGTCAGTGCTCTTTTGGTGGTCGATTATTAATAAAAATGTTGACTAGATAAATTTTATTTATTATAACTAGCAGAGGTTTATCAATTATACTAGGAATGCTATAGAAGGAATTGCTCAACAACTAGATGTCACCGGTCGAGTGGCTTGGGAGAACAGGATGGCACTGGATATGATGTTAGCAGAAAAGGGAGGTGTATGTATAATGCTCGGGGGGCAGTGTTGCACCTTTATCCCTAATAATACAGCCCCTGATGGATCTATCACTAAGGCCCTGAAGGGACTAACTACCTTAGCAAATGAACTAGAGGAAAACTCAGGTATTGACAATCCCATAACAGGATGGTTAAAAAATTTGTTTGGCAACTGGAAAGGAATGATCTCATCAGCTCTCATATCTCTTGTAGTGGTAGCAGGCGTCCTCACAGCTTTAGGCTGCTGTATTATTCCCTGCATCAGAGGTTTCGTTCAGAGACTAATTGAGACTGCATTAACTAAACAAATGCCAGCAACTTTTCATAATCTCCTCCTCCTAGAGGCCAAAGGGAATCCTAACTATGAGGAAGAAAGTTGAGAAATCCTCCTTAGATTTGAAGGGATAAATAGAATGGTTTGAGTAGTCAATTTCCCAAGAGAAGACAGGGAGAATTGTAAGAAACAAGGAAATAGTGACTCCCAAACCAGTAGAAAGATAGTTATCACCAGACAAAGGGAAAATGGGAGAAGGTAGTTGACAGTAGTGGCATATTTACAAATCACAGTAGGGGCATTTAGATAATCGAGTTAGATTGTAACTCCGGAATAACCAGTATTGGAGAAACAGGGGAGAAGGAAAGAGGAGGGGGAGCAAATCGCATTACTATAAACCAGTTTTCTTTGTCTATTTGGTATGCACATTCTCCTGGCTGAGGATGTGCCTGACTCTGCAGACTCGTGAATAAACGCCTCACTTTGCTGCTCAAGTCCTGTGTCACAGTTTTTATTGTGAACATTTCTCACACTTTCAGGTTCAGGTTCCAATCCTGAGTCACAACTAAGATTATTAGGTAAAAAGGCGTCTTCTGGTTTAAAGTGCCATAAGGTGCCATCTGTGTCAGATTGTGTACACCTGGACTTTGGTATATGCTAATCAACCTGACCCTGGACTTACCAGTTCCCAAAAGATATGTTGATGGACTGAAACTTTCCCAGAGGAAATTCTAATGGACTTAGCCATTCCCAAAGGATATGTCAATACATTGAACTTGTTTCCAGAGGAAATGGTAATAGACTTAGCCCGATATGTTAACTAAGCTGGTGTGGGAGGGGGAAAACAATGAGATATAAATAACCTACTGAATATGTCAATAAGCAAACTCCCCCTTACCGAAAGGTTTATAAAAAAAGGTGCCTACAGAAGTGCCAGGGGCGATTCCTATGGGCCCACTAGGAGGACCGGGAATCACCCTCTCCCTATTCCCTTGCTCCTATGGGCCCACGAGGAGGACCGAGAGTTACCCGCACCCCCTCTACCGCTGTTTCCCTTGCTCCTACAGACCGTTGAGTCAGTCCAGGAAATTGCCTCTCCCCCTAATCCCCTTGCCCCTTCCTTTGGTTCCTCAATAAACCAGTTATCTGTTCCCACAGCAGTCTTGGCAATTTCTCAAAGCAAGGCAGCCCTGACAATCTGGTTTACAGAGCTCTGTCTGGTTAAACGGTGCCTTCTGTTTTTTGTGATATTTTTTGTGGAATGGAGAGAAGAGCCTCTGTTCCAGGGAACAGCCCTTGGGGTAAATTTTGGCTAATTTGTTGACCTATGCTTATAAACCTATGACTAAAAAGAAAATTCTTTTATTATAATACTGTTTGGCTTATATATTGTATAATCTAGACTCAGGAGAGTGCTGGCTGCTGAATGGGTCTTTAAATTACTCTATTATACTATAACTAAAATTGTTTTGTCAAATATCAGGGAAGTTGGACAAAATGTCTTAACTAGAAACTTGCATAAATTTACATAATAAAATGCAGGATTAAAGGGAATTACGTTAATGGCACAGAGAAAAGGGAACTTGCCTGTGACAGACAGCAAAAGTTCAGAGGAGAGGGACCAGGAAGATCTAGAGTTTACGGCTGCTATGAGCATGGTCAGTGTTCCCACAACCCCTCCAGCCCTGGGGGACCTTCATCCTTACTTGGCTGAGAAAATTGGGTAAAATGAGCCTCAACTGATCTCGAACCCTCCAGGGAACCAAATTCAGTGGAGGAAAAGTTCCTACCAGGGCAGGGCAATACCCTTTGCGAAAACTTCCCCATGGGAGTAGGGCCAGAGGGCAGCCTGCCAGATATTACTAGGCACATACTCTGTTGTGTCCATCCGATCTGTTAAACTGGAAAAACTCTGAAAGTGTTACAGAGTGAGAGTGTCCAAAAATCCCCAGAGCCTGCAGATTGGGGAAGGGGAAAGGAAACAGCTTTTAAGATGCCTTCACATGCCTGTGGCTAGTGGCTAGTGTCTTTGTTTCACAAATGACTTTGATACTTCCAAGGCCCCAAGAAGATCGGAGGGGTTTGGGACCATGGAATGGTACAAAGAGCACACAGAGCCTGAGCAAGGTTCTGTGAATGGTCAGAACTGGTTACCACACCCACTGCACCAGAGAACGCAGTCAGGGGTTTAAAAATAGGTGGCAGACATTTTAGCTGAGTTCTCCATGCGGTTTTGAGAAAAGGAGATCTCAATGCAGCTTGAGAAGAGTAAAGGAGATCCACACGGTTTGCAAGGAGGGCAGAGGAGAACTCCATGCGACTTTGAAAGGGCAGAGAAAGAACCATGTGTGATCCAGTGCAACATGACTCATGTTTTCTTGGACTGTTATACAGAGGCTGATGATATCATACCCCAGATCCTGAAGGAGACAGCTGACAGATAAGGGATGGGAAACTTCTGGGCATGTTTTTGGCTTCTAGCTTTTGGGGGAGCAAGGGAAGTGCTGGGTCCTGTGGGGAGAACAGGACTCTGACCTTAAGTGCTCACTGTCCTCCCCAGGGTGGAATACTGTAAATACAGACCTGTTTTCCTCAACACTAGTTGTTGGATTTCACACCAAGGCGCCATGTGAAAGAACCCCCTTTCACTCTGTAACAAAAGGACCAGAGTACAGTATTCCCTCACTTATCATGAGTATTATGTTCTAGAGCCCCCGTGATAGGTGAAAATCCGCGAGGTAGGAACCTTACATTTATTTTAGTATTTATATATATTTTAAAGCTTTATAAACCGTTCCCAGTCCCTTATTAACATTTCCCACTCCCTTATTAACCTTTTCCACACATAAACACTACTTATATTCTTAAACATATTCTACACTCTTAAACCTACGTGACTTTAACAACATACGTATACAGTACCACAAAATCCCTCAATATAGTGAAAAATCCACGATAAATAATTAAATATAATATTTTTTAAAATCCCATGACACAGTGAAGCTGCAATAAATGAACTGTGATATAGAGAGGAATTACTGTAAGAATTAAAGTTATAAAAAATCAGTGTGTTAAAATATCTACTGTAGTACATCCCTTTGGAATGGATGAAAGAGTGTACCTAGGCTTTGTAGTCCCTGGAGACACACCTGGCTTCTACAACAGCCTTGGGGCTTCCAAACCTACTAAAGCCCTCTCAGTTATACCTTCATGAAAGTAAGGCATTGCCTTAAAAATTCTCACCCAAATTTCACAACCCATCACTTATTTGTCCAGGAAACTAGATCATACTGTCCAAGGATGGCCACCTTGCTTGAGAGCCGTACCAGCCACATGCAAACTCTTATAGGAAGCTAAAAATCTTTCTTGGGACAGCTTATCACTATTTATGCACCCCATCAAGAGTTGAGCCTGCTGGAGCAAAAGGGAAATTTATGACTCACTGCTGGAAGAGTGGGCAAATACCAAGTCATTCTTCCCGACACTCAGTGTCTCCCTGAAAACAATAACTTAAATCCTGTTCCTCTTCTCCCAGAGCCTGACTTGGCTGTGCTAATGTGAGAAATTCTTACAATAAAAACCAGGACACAGGACTTTAGCAGCAAAGTGAGGCGTTTATTCTCGAGTCTGCAGAGTCGGGTGCACCCTCAGCCAGGAGAATGTGCACCCCAAGTAGACGAAGAAAACTGGTTTTATAGTAATGTGATTAGCTCCCCCTCCCCTCTCCTTCTCCCCCGTTTCTCCATTACTGGTTACTCCGGAGTTACAATCTAACGCGATTATCTAAATGCCCCTATTGTGATTTATAAATATGTTACTACTGTCAACTCCCTTCTCCCAGTTTCCCTTTGTCTGGTGATAACTACCTTTCCCTTTCAGAATGTCCCCTTAAGACCCTCTAATTACATTTGCCCTTTGTTACTAATGACTTTCTACTGGTTTGGGAGTCACTATGTCCTTGTTTCTTACACTAATGCACAACTATGCTGGTTACATAGAGAAAAAGATTTCTTTCACATGGGGCCTTGGTGTAAAACCCAATAATTAATGTTGAAGAAAACAGGTCTTTATTTAAAATATTCCAACCTAGGAAAGGCAGTTAGTCTCCCACAGGACCCAGCACGTCCCTTGCTCCCCAAAAAGCTAGAAGCCAAAAACATGCCCAGAAGTTTCCCATCCCTTATCTGTCAGCTGTCTCCTTCAGGATCCGGGATACAATGTCATCAGCCTCCATATAACAGTCCAGCAAAACATGTGCCATGTTGCACTGGATCATGCATGGTTCTCTCCTCTTTCCTTTCAAAGCTGCATGGAACTCTCCCTACTGTTACTGAGCAGGGCCCCCAAAATCCCCAGGGGCTGTGGTTTGAGAATGGGGGAAGGGGACAGCTTTCAAGATGCCTTTGCATGTCTATGGCTGGTAGCTAGTGTCTTAGTTATGCAAATAGATTTGGTTCTTCCAAGGCCCCAAGGAGATGGGAGGGGTTTTGACTACAGAATGGTGAAGGAAAAGCATATGGGACCTGTGCAAGGTTCTGTGAATGATCAGAACAAGTTACCACACCCACTGCATCACAGGCCACAGTCAGGGATTTAAAAATAAGGCAGCAGACATTTTGGGGAGTAGAGAGAGCCACGTAGTTTGCAGAGAGAGTTCCACACAGTTTGCAAGAAGGTAGAAAGAGAGAATCTCCTCTTAGAAAACCACATGGATCACTCTCTCCAAAATGACTACCGCCTTTTTATCGTATATAAAAAAGGGATGGAAGAAGGCAGAATGAAGTAAGAGAGGGGAAGCATGTAGTATTATGTTTAAACAAGAGTTATTGAATATAAGGAAGATGAATAAGAAGAAAAACTAGGCACCAAATTAGAGAAAAGTTTTCACCAGAGCACTATCAACAACTTTTGAGATAAGATTAATATAGCTAGGATGGGAGTAAGAAGTAAAAAAGAAGGAAAGGAAGCTTAAGAGGTGTCTAGAGGAAAGGAAAGTGATTTTGTGATGATAGAGAAGGAATAATAAGTGAGGAATAAAAACCAGGCTCAAACAGGGAAAAATTCAAATTTAAAATGAAAGGAGGAAATGGCTGGAGAAAGGTACAAATGGAGTAGGAGATGGGGACAGTAAGACTTGAGGTTTGAAATACCAAAATAGTGAAGATCTATATATAAATAAAGTTGCAGGAATGCCACAACTACCACCATATCAAACTCAGTGGGCACAGATTGATCAAGGTGGAAAGAGTAAGTGTATTTTATTATGGGAAAAAGAATGTGAGGTGACTAATGACAAGGAAAATGGTATGAAGTTGCTGGAGAGGTGAGAAATAATGAATGCAGATTGAAAATGAGTCATAGCAAGAGAGAAGACAGAATTTAAAACAAAAAAAGAGGAAATCAGATGGTAAAATTAAATGACAAAAATGGAGGAGCAAAATATGAGATTTGAAATAAACTATAATATAAAGACTAGTTACTTATAATGCACAGACTGGGTGGACAAGAAAAGACTGTTGAAAGGATAGGCAGGAGACAAATAACTCCTGTAGAAGATCACAGTGGAATTTGTCCCCATAGTATCTGGGTTTTTTTTCCACTTTTTTCTCTTTCTGGATCCACCCCTGGTGACATCAGATCATGTCCTAGTCTGGATCTAAGCACCCTGTTTGAGACTACCAGCATTCTACTGCCTGAGTCTCTCTTTCTCAGTTGGTTTTTACTCTAGTCCCTCTGTAATCTGCAGTCAAGCTTAAGCACCATGGGGCGGGGCTGAGTAATTTCTTCATTTGGAGCTGTTGCTCTCCTTCCAGCTGATGCCACTTGGATAGGAATAGAGTGCTTAAAAGACTTCTCCGACAGCACAAGGGATGAGTCTGCACTAGGATTTTGACTGCTGCTCTTCCAGCTGTTCTCTCTGACACCACCACCCCAAATTCTCCCCAAGCATCTCTAGACCACTTCGCCCTCCCTCGGCTGCAGCATAGGGCAAGTGGACATGAATGTGATCCTGCACGTGCTCCCCTCAATAATCTCACCCCATCTGCATCCATTCCTCCCCAGTCAGCAAAAAAACAAAACAAAACAAAATAAAAAATGAGGTTTTTTGCCTCTTAGAGCCAGGCACCACCTGGCTCAATTCATCTCTGTCAGTGGGCCCAGCCTGATTTCCACCCCTGAATCCTCTCAGGAGGAATCCTCAGACACTGGAAAAATCTCTCCAAACACCCAGGTGCCTCCCACTGGAGCCAAGGTGGCACTCGAGTCTCCCATGTCCCCTATGTGATCTGCACCAGACATGTCGCTATGAAGCCACCTCCTCTGCCCTCCCATGGCTACAAGGCTTAACTCCAGCCAGTGTCAAGTTGGTAATCCAGATGATTTCTCCACAATTAAGCCAAAATTCCAGACTAGTCTTGGGAGGAGCAAGCATAGCCTCTACTCACTCCTCTGCCATCTTGCTCTCTCTGGAAGGATACAGTTTAGCGGTAGAGCTGGAACAAAAACAATGGACTTTCCTGGGTTTAGCTTTGGCCTGCTATGAAATAAGTCCAGCCTTGACTTCTTCAAACCCAGAACAAATGTCAAGATCCAGAAATTCTGTGCCATTGATATTGTTCATGCCTGTTTCTGTCTGGCTAGCCCGGTCTGTTCTTGGCTGCAGTCCAACTGGCACTGCATTGCTCTACCCAGACTCACAATTGAAGCATGTGTTTGAAGTCTGCATGGCTGACTAACCCAAGTGGCTGCTAGGACCACATAGCTGCTATAAGAAAAAACATCTGGCTGTTGTGGCTCAGTGGATTGAATGCTGACCTGTGAAACAAAGAGTCACTGGTTGGATTCCCAGTCAGGGTATATGTCTGGGTTGCAGGCCAGGTCCCCAGTTGGGGGCATGTGAGAGGAAACCTCATATTTATGTTTCTCTCCCTCTCTTTCTCCCTCCTTCCCCTCTCTCTAAAAATAAAATCTTTTTAAGAAGAAAGAAGGGAAGGAGGGAAGGAAGGAAGGAAGGAAGGAAGAAAGGGAGAAAGGAACAACAGAAACAAACAAGGTAAGCATGTGTTTCTGAGTGACAGAGAGAGAGAGAGAGAGAGAGAGAGAGAGAGAGAGAGAGAGAGACTGCTTTTGTGAGGATGGTTATATTTTCTTGGGTTTGGGAAGGACTAGGAGCTTTTTCAAAGTAACCAATTTTCCAGTTCTTCATGGATTGTTTAGATTGTTCCTCTAAACAATCCATTCCCTAGGTCTTTTGGGGTTCTTTGTCCCCTATCCAATCTATTTTGTTTCCCAAGCTAGGCTCTGATCCTTATGGTTGCCATCTTAGTTTCTACCATGCATGCCTTACAGTAGAAGCACTTCCTCCTGGACCATCACAGCTTCTACTGGGCATGCAACCAGCAGAGGAATTTTCACTTTATTTTTTATTACTTTTTCCCATATTCTGGGTGAGTGTACTCTGGAGAGATTGGAAAGCTTGTCCTTCCATTAGTGTAAGTAGCTATATATTAATTTAAAAGAGAAGCAAAGAGAATCAGAAATTATTAAGCATGATAAGCTAGTGAGCTGAATTGGACACTGGGCCTCCCTTCTCCACTAAGAAACTAGAGCTTCACACACTTCCTACAGGGCTTCTAAGTCTCCAAAGCAGGCAGAAAAGATAGGAAACCAGTACTTAACAAGGGAGGAATTAAAATGGCAGAAGAAATTCCTCTGCTGGGACAAGACTCCAAGATGACTGCAGAACAGCTGAAAGCACCATCCACTTGCTTCCAGCCCTCAACCAGACTTGCAGATGAGTTGCAGAGCAATCAACTTGAAAAACCAGTTGAAGTGTAGCTAATCTGAAATTTAATAAAAAGGAGCATGGAGAGGGTGATCCCCCTTGTGCATGTTTAGTGACTAGAAAGCCAAATTGATATTGCAGCAGCAGAGCTACCTTCCCCTAGGAGTATCGAACCTCAGCCCCATGCAAGAATCCTCAATCCAGAGCAACAGAGATGGGAAGAGGAGCAACTAATGCATCAGGTAGTGGGAATCAGTGGGGATTTGTTCCACCTTGGAGACTCAGACCACACTGTTCCAAGGAAGGAATGATCTCATTGTTAAAACACTAGCCTATAAAGTTTGCTCCAGTCTGTGAGTGCTGAAGAATCCACATGGCAGTTCAGGGAAGATGTAAAGTTCTGCTCAGTACACACAGCAGTGACTTTGAGGTGCCCTCTATTCTCTAGAAGGACTTTGGGCAGAGAGCCAGTCAGAAACAGGACTGTGTGGCTTGGGAAACAGGATCAGTCTTGTCCACCTCAACCGTACAGGTGGTGCCTTTCCTCACACCTGTTGAACTAGTTGGATCTCCCCTCCTGCTGTGTTTTGAGGTAGAAGGGTACTGTGCTGAATTGGAAATTTGGGTGCACTCTGCTTATTTTGACAACGTTGGGGAGTGGAACATTTGACCTGTTTAGAACCTCAGCAGAGCCAGGAGTTTTGGCCCTGCCTTTTGTGGATGGCCATGCAGACAGATTGGAGTATGAAGTGTGGCTGATTTTTTTATACCTGCTGCTTGGTTAGGTGGTGCTGGGGTGCCAGACAGCCACACAGAGATGGATTTTTATGACTGTTTCCCAGGAAGATTTCTGTAGGGGAGTCAGATGGGCATGTGCTGGGCCCTTTGCTTGCATTATGAGGAAGCATATGCAAGCTCCCTGATAAGTTCAGCACATGCAGCCCTGGGAAGGAGAGGAAGTGCTCACTCCCAAGGCTCAGCTACAAGAGGAGGGTGTACGCAGCCCACACAAGGGGTGCACCTTGAGTACCCAGCTTCGGTATTAGGGAAGGCTGTACCACTGGACCCTACAGGACACATACTGCATTAGACAATATTACCAAGACACAGAGTCAAGGCAGCTTTACCCAAATACATAGAAGCAAACACAGGGAGGCTGCCAAATTGAAGAGGCAAAGAAATATGGCCAATATGAGAGAACAGAACAAAGCCCCAGGAAAAGAACTAAATGAAATGGAGGTAGCCAACCTATTAGATGCAGAGTTCAAAATACTGGTGATAAGGATGATCATAAAAATGATTATAGCCACAAAATAAAGAAAAAAGTGAAGGTTATATGAAATGAAATAAAGAAAAATATACAGGAGACCAACAGTGATGGTAAGAAAGCTGGGATTCAAATCAATGATTTGGAACAAAGTGAAGAAATAAATATTTATCCAGAATAGAAAGAACAAACAAGAACTGAAAGAAAGGGGGGAGAGGCTTAGGAACCTCTGGGACAATTTTAAATGTACCAACATATGAATCATAGAGGTGTCAGAAGGAGAAGAGGAAGAGCAAGAAACTGAAAACATATGTGAAAAAATAATGAAAATAACTTCCCTAATTTGGCAAAGGAAATAGACATACAAGTCCAAGAAACACAATGAGTCCCAGGCAAGTTGGATGTAAAGAGGACCACACCAAGACACATCATAATCAAAATACAAAACGTTAAAGATAAAGAGAATACCTTAAAAGCAGCAAGATAAAAGCAGAGAGTTACCTACAAGGGATTCCCATAGAGTATCAGCTGATTTCTCAAGAGAAACCTTGCAGGCAAGAAGGGGCTGGCAAGAAGTATTCAAAATGAGGAAATGCAAGGACTTACTATATCCAGCAAAGCTATCATTGAGAGTAGAAGGGCAGATAAAGTGTTTCTCAGACAAGGTAAAGCTAAAGAAGTTCATCATCACCAAGCCCTTACTATATGAAATGTTAAAAAGACTTATTTAAGAAAAAGAAGATCAAAACTGTGAACAATAAAATGACAACAAGCTCACAACTATCAATAACTGAATCTAAAAAAATAAAAACAAAAACAAACTGGCAAACAACCAGAACAGGAACAGAATCATAGTATGGGAATCATTTGGAGGGTTATCAACTGGGAGCGGGAAGAAGGGGAGAAGGAGAGATGGTGCAGGGATCAAGAAACATAATTGGTAGGAACAAAATATGTGGATGTTTAGAATAGTATAGTAAAAGGTAAAGCCAAAGAACTTACATGCATGACCCATGGACAGGAACTAAGTGGGGAGGTGTTGCTGGAGGGAAGGGGTTACCAGGCAGAGGGGAGCAAAGAAAAAAGATTGGGAAAACTGTAACAGCATAATCAATAAAATATACTTTAAAAATAAAATATTTTTTTGAACATTGAATTTTTAAAAAACAAATTTATTTTGAAGAATTACACAAATTTTCTTACTATTAAATATCATTAGTGTTTAGAATTGCTTTGTATTACATATTCATATTGAGTAAGAAAACACCTTCCTTTAAAATACATTAGTTAAGAAATGTCTGCCTGATATTAGAATCTTAAACAGTATACTGATATTCTTTTATCCAATTAATGCACATAACTGGTTTGAACATAGTAGAATCCATTTTGGCCACCCAATTGATTCTATTTCCTTCCCTTGCCAAGCTTCTTATTATTCACTGTTGAAAAAAAAAAATAGCAATGATGCCCTGACCAGTGTGGCTCCATTGGTGGGCATCGTCCCTCAAAGCAAAATGTCTGCAGTTCTATTCCCAGTCAGCCCACAGGCCTGGGTCAGGGTGCATATGAGAGGCAACCGATTGATGTTTCAATCTCACATTGGTGTTTCTCTCCCTTTCTTTCTCTCTTCCCCTCTCTCTAAAAATAAATAAATAAATAAAAACTTTTTAAACTAATTGCTAAAAAAATAGAAAAATTAGATGATTAAAAATGCATATTAAATTATAAAAATTAGATACTGAATTCTAAAACTCTGCAGTAACCTTCCACTATAGGAATGTCAACTTTGGCTGATCATCAGAATCATTTGTGTTACTTAAAAAGAATTTTCTTCAAGTAACTAGTATAACTGACCCATGGACACAGATAACAGGATGGGGCTTAACTGTGGGAGAGGAGGGATGGGTGAGGCAGGGGAGAACAGTGGGGGGAAATGGGACAACTAATAGAACAACAATTTAAAAAGAAATTATAAATATATATATATTGACCCTCTTTAAAATGTACTCCAAAATCATCAACAAAATCATTAGAAAAGTCTTGAAGTACCAGGAAGCTCTCAAGCTTGAAATTTATCATTAGCAATAAAAACTTTCCTTGAAGTGAAAAAAAAAATTTCCTGGCTGTAGTTTCTAGACATTTAAAATAAGACCCTGAACAAAATTTTTAAAACTCACTATCTCATGATTCTGATCATAATATAAGTTTGGAAAAATCTTTTGCTGCCTTTATTTTCTGTACCTTTTATTGGAATTGCTGCTTCTTTCCTTATATACATTCCACTCGTTATTCTGGAATTAACATATTTTTAGCCATTAGCATTATTTCCCCTTTAGTTTACTCAATAACATAGTTTAGCCTCTAAAGAAGTTTTCATATGTCCATTTACAAGGTCTGCTTAGAAAAAAGCCAGCCATTGTTAATATAACAAGAACAGTTTGCATGATATCGATGTAACCTGGCAGCCAAGGAGGGTCGACAGGAATGTGCATGCGTGAACAATAAAAATTTCACTCTACTAGTCAGTGAGGGCAGTATATGTCATTGAGTGAGCATGTGTACTGTGTGGTCATCACATTCAAAATGACTGGGCAAGCAGAGCAACAAATCTGTATCAAATATTGCATTAAACTTAACATTCCTCTGGAAACTACTTGGATGATTCAGAAGTCCACAGCTACAGGCAACTGGTGATTGGCAGCTTCATCATGACAACATGCTCTCTCATGCATCATGTCTTGTGCAGAGATTTTTGGCAAAACACCAAATCACTCAGGTGACTCAACCCCTTACTGCCCAGATTTAGCACCCTATGACTTCCAGCTTCTCCCAAAACTAACATCACCTTTGAAAGGAAGAGATTGCAGACCCTCAATGAGTTTCAGGAAAATATAATGAGGCAGCTGATAGTGGTTGGGAGAACTGTGTGAGGTCCCAAGGTGCCTACATTGAAGGGGTCTGAGGTGTCATTGTTTCATGTACAACATTTCTTTTATATTGCATCTTCAATAAATGTCTCTATTCTTCAAGTTAAATGGCTAGATACCTTCTGAAAAGACCTTGTATATTCATCAACAATTTCATGTTAGACTATCAAATACGATACAGTTCCAGAATTACTGCACAAGAGCATCCTCTTTGGAAAATATTACTCAGCATGGGAACGACGATTGGCTAGTTAAAGTAGTTGGCCAGGCTCAGTCACCACTTTTGGCTGAGTTACTCATATCCCTTCTCCCTTTAGTTACTCTTAGGTATGTGGCAAAAATATCAGTTTACGTTAGTATCCCACCTATGTGACAGGATAGTACAATGAAAAGCTAGGAAAATTCCTGGGACAGTGGAATGAGGACATTGAAACAAGAAAATTAAACATGGTCCTGCCTTGGCTCACTTCTGTCACTGTGACCTTCACTTCCCAGTGAGCTAACAGCAGTTGCACCCTGGGCAAAGCAGAGCACCACCTAGGCTCTCTCCTGTTGCTTATTCAACCCTAAGTCCTTCCTTTCTCTCACTGTCCTCAGCTTTAATAAATGTACTCTCAAAATCATCTGGACTCATGTTATGAAATCTTTCCTACATTAAGTCAAGAACCCACACACTACAGGCTGGCCTGAGGCAGACATGTTCTGGGTCAGTCCCTGTCTGATAACATCTACACATTAGACGTTGTGAAAACGCAACTGGTCTCCAGATTTGAAATATATCAGCGAATTGGTTTTCCAGTAAAAGAAGTATTTTGAATTTTTTATTTTATCCATATGTAAGTAAAGAAATATTCTATTTCCCTTTTGAAAATTATTCCAGGGCTTCTGGCCAAAATGGAGGCATAGGTAGACACACTGCTTCTTCCTCCACCACTAAAAAGGAAGAAAACTACCTCAAAGTTAGAGACAACCAGAAGTTCTAGAAAATTGAGCTGCATGGAAATCCAACAAACAAATATATAAAGAAGAAATACTCATCCAGACAGGTAGGAGGGGTGAAGCCTGGGTTGAGAGAATGCATTGTGGCAGCAGCAGTGACAGCAGCTGTGGCAGACCGGCGGAAAACACAGTTACACATTTTTTAAAAGTAGCAAGGGACATCTGGGGAGCACTCCCAATATCAGACCAGACTGTGCAGCTCATGGTTCCAGCACCAGGGAAAATAAAGCCACATTGCTTCTGACTATGAAAACCAGTGGGGGTTAGGGCAGAGGAAGAAGCTGCCAGTCTCTCAGCAGAACTTGCTTGTTTAGAGGGCCCCTATGGTTCTAGAACATCTGCAGACCCACCCACTCTGAAAACCGTAGCCAAGGCAACAGCTAGAGAGGCAACGGTCCCATACAGGAAGTGGGAGAAGTGCCTGGAAAAGGGATGAGTGCTGAGCAAGCAACATTGTTCCCTTTCAGACCCCTTCCCTACATACAGCGCCACAACATGGTAAAATGTGTTGCCCTATACTGATGAATACCTAAGGCTCTGCCCCTTACAACATAACAGGTTCAACAGCTCTACTTAAGACACAGAGGCAAACACAAGAGCCTGTGAATTGAGACAGAGAAGTATGGCCCAAAAGAGGGAACAGATCAAGGTTCCAGTGGGGAACTAAAGAACGAGAAGATAGCAAACCTAACAGATGCAGAGTTTAAAACACTGGTGATAAAGATGCTCACAGACTTGACAGATATTCTCGAGTATGCAAATGTAGAAGGGAAGAAGTGAAGGCTATGCTAAGTAAAATGAATAAAAATCCACATGAAATCAATAGCGAAGGGAAGGAAACCAGGATTCAAATCAATGATTTGGAACATAAGGAATAAATGAACAGTCAGTCAGTACAGAATGAAGAACAAGAATTGAAAAAGAACAAGGAGAGACTTAGGAACATCTGGGACAACTTTAAACATGCTGATATCCAAATCATAGGGGTGCCAGAGGAGAAGAGGAATAGCAAGAAACTGAAAATGTATGTGAAAAAATAATGAAGGGAAACTTCCATCATTTGGCAAAGGAAATACGTATATTAGTCCAGGAAGGACAGAGAGTCCCAAACAAGTTGAATCCAAAGAGGACCACACCAGAAACATCATAATTAAAATGCCCACTGTGAAAGATAAAGAGAGAATCTTAAAAGCAGCAAGAGAAAAGAAGACAGTTACTTACAAAGGGGTTCCTATAAGAAAATCAGGCAATTTTTCAAAAGAAACTTGGCAGGCAAGAAGGGACTGGCAAGAAGTATTCAAAGTGATGAAATGCAAGGACCTACAACCAAGATCACTCTGTCCAGCAAAGCTATCCTTTAGAATGAAAGGGCAGATAAAGTGCTTCCCAGACAAGTGAAAGCTAAAGGAGTTTATCATCACCAATCCATTATTACATGAAAGGTTAAAGGGACTTATTTAAGAAAAAGAGGATCAAAACAATGAACATTAAAATGACAACAAACTCACAACTATCAATAACAGAACCTAAAAAAATAAAAACAAAAACAAACTAAGCAAACAACCAGAGTGGGAACTGAATTATAGGTATGGGGATCATTTGGAGGGTTATCAGCTGGGAGGGGTGTGAGAGACTCTGGGTCCCTCAGAATGGATGAAGAAACTACTCAGACACTCATCATCTGAGGAAGAAAGGGAGGGGGCCTTTCTGGGGAAAATCGTCCCAGTTTCTTTATTAGCCAGGGTTTTTATCAACTCTCTACATGCAGAAATGCATAAGAAAAACATGCAGCCCTTCACCAAATGGTTGGAAGTAATAACAAAGGAAAATGCAGATCAATACAGGGTTGAAACGCCCATGTATTTTACACAAGTTCAAAAACATTTCCTCTTACTTAATTGTTCTGTCTTTCATATTCTACTGACAAGAATTTGGAGCTCTTCAGAGAAAAACAGAGCAGGTTCCTTTTTCTTTAAAAATCACTTTGCATTTATATTTTACCTTTAAACCCACCCACCCCACCCGCCCCCAGGAGGGTGGGATTCATAGTAAGCATGAAAGACAAAAACCACCCGGTTAAGACCCAGGGCCAGGCTCCACGGTTGTCAAAGTCTTTTGAACCATGCCTGCCTGTCTCCCACAGAGGGGGGAGGGGGAGAAATGGGGAAATGGTGCAGGAATTAGGAAGCATAATTGGTAGGTACAAAATAGACAGGGGGAAGTTAAAAATAGTATAGAAAAGGGTGAAGCCAGAGAACTTACATGCATGACTCATGGACATGAACTAAGGGGGGTGGGATTGTTGGAGGGAAGGGGGTTACTGGGAAGAGGGAAGCAAAGGGAAAAGAAATTGGGACAACTGTAACAGCATGATCAATAAAATATACTTAAAAAATTATTTCAGTTATGGGGAGATCCAAGATGGAAGTTGAGTAGGTGAAAGCTATGCTCACCTCCTCCCAGGAACAAAGTGGAATTACGAGTAAATTATAGAACAATCATCCTGAATAACCAACTGAAAAATAAATGAAAAGAAATCTTATAATAAAAAATTTACGGAAGAAGCCACACTGATACTGCATCTGCACAGTGGCTTGCACACCATGGTCAGGGTTCAGCCTCACAGTCAGCCAGCCTGAGGGTTGATCCCAAGCACAAATGGTAATCAAGACTCAATTACAATAGAACGGCCCACATAAGCCACACAACAAACATTCTTAAAGTACCCACTTCAGGTGATCAAGGAGACTGCACCACTGGATCCCACAGGACAACTAGTACAAAAGACCACTCTACCTAGATTGGAAGACATAGTATCGTATCGTATCGGCAGCCGTCCGTCTCGAGAGACGATGGTGTAGCTTCCTAAGAGTCTATCTGCACCGCCGAGAATGGTTGTGCAGTCCGACTCGGGAGTGACACAGTATCTGTCTCCTCCCGTGTTGAATCGACATCTTGCGATGACGCTGGAGTGTCCTCTCCAGTGAAGCTGAAGCTACAGAGCCTGGGCAGAGTGATATGGAGGGTCTGCTGTTGCCCATGCAGCAGACCCCCCCTCTCTTCGCAGCTGAAGGGTCCAAGGGAAAGACGGAGTCAATACAGCTTGGCTTTAGGTGCGCCGCAGGAGTTGCCGGTGTTGACTACAACGTCGAACCGCCTTAGGGACTCCGGCTCCGGATTTTCTGTCGGGGTTTACTCCCTTAGCCTTTCCCCTGAAGAGGTATGCCGCAAGGCAGCGGAGGTTTTTTGGAGTCAGAGTTTTCCTTCTCTGATGTGCCCTGACTGGAAGATCGAACCAGCGACACTTAGCTCGCAGGCCGACGCTCAATCCACTGAGCCAAACCAGCCAGGACTAAATATAGCCAACATAGAAGATAATTACACCTGCTCTACTTGCGCTGTTGTCCTTTCTATTGGGGCTATTATGAGGAAAATGAGTTAAAACACAGAGCTTGCAGTCCAGGAGTTTTGTGGTGTGTGTGTTTGTGTTAATAGGAGGATTCTAGTGGGAAGGGAAGGGGAGAGCAAGGTCATTATACAAATAATTATAACAAGAGGAAGAAAGAAGAAATGCAATAAGAGGACTAGAAAAACTTGGGATTCAGAGCAGAAATTCGCTTGTATAAATGAAGCAGGAAAAGTGTCAAGAAGGAAAGACTTTGAAAGGGGCCCTGAGTTCTGAGGATTCTATTTCTGCAGAACCTCAACATATTCCAAAAATGGACTCAGGCTTTTTTTCATGATTCAGAAACAGAAGGAAATGGCCCAACCCTTGTTTCCAGAACCCAGAATTCTAGGCTAATGCTTAGGTTAGTGTAATGCTATAGTGTAAATAGAATTTGAGGGTTTGATTTAAAAAAAAAAAAAAAAAAAAGCAAACCAACACTGCATTTATGACATTGTTTCCAGAGTTAAATGCTGTCTGGATTTGAAACTTACATACAGAACTTTGGCATATGTTCCATTTGTTTAATATGAGTACGTGGTGTCTGAATTTATGCCAGTAATAAATCATTGATCTGTGCTTTCCTGAAAATGTTTTTTCTCCCCTCAAAACATGGAAATAGCAAAAAGAAAAATATGATATTGATTGCTTTATATAATTTAGAGAATCCAACTATTATTTATTTTGTATCTTAATACATTGAAATAATAGTAAGGATTACTACAACTCTTTATAAATTGTTACCTAATAATGGTGGTTTTTAAATGTGCTAGTTCTATGTGGATGTTTTGTTTCTCTTGAAACTTTTTAATAAACATCTGGAATTGTTAAAAAACAATAACTCCTCTAAAGATGTGAAGGTATTTTAGTCATGATAAAATTTTTAAAGTATCATAATTACCCTATCTTGCCAAATAGAATTTGACTCTGGGTGAATTTGTTGAGTATATGTTGAGCTATGTGGAACTTTTGACTTATCAAGAGCAAAGTACTAAATTACTCCTTTAAAACTGACAGTAAACTTCCTTGGTGTTTTTAGGAGCATTTGTGTTGGGGAAATACTACAATTTCTGTGATAGAAAGCTGCTGTATTAGATGATCAAATATCACTATCTTGAGTTATATCTGAGTTATCCTTGGTGAGTGTTGTTTTGTGTCAACAGAGAAAAAACTGAGTCTAGTACAATCAGGAATTAGATAGTGGATCCCGTGTTGTCAGCTGAAGATGATCAATATCTCTTTCTATCTGCAGTTTAATGGAGCTTTAAGATTACTGGCTGTATATAGCTAATGGTACAACTTTTTAAAACATTACCACCAACCAACCATCAAACATTTCTAGGCTTTAGATTTCTTAGTTCACAATTCAGATACAAAATTAAAATGTTCATGGAAAGAAAATAATCTTAAGACTTCTGGCTAAGATGGAGGTGTAGACAGACACACTGTCTCCCGCCACAACTAAGAAAAAATACAACTACCTCAAAATTAGAAACAACCAGAAGTTCCAGAAAATCAAACTGCATAGAAGTCCAGCAAACAAAGATATAAAGAAGAAATACTCATCCAGACAGGTAGGAGGGGCAGAACCGGGGCAGAGCCAGGGCAGAGAGGATGTGGTGTAGTGGTGGCAGCAACAGCGGCGGAAGACATAGTAGATGTACTTAATATGGAAGCTAACACAAAAACGCAGCCAAGAACTGGCTGGGTGTCACAGATGGTTGGAGTGTTGTCCCATATAGCAAAAGATTGTGGGTTCAATTCCCAGTCTGGACACATGCCTGGGTTGCAGGTTCAATCTCCAGTTGGGTACATATGGGAGACAACTGATTGATGTTCCTCTCTCACATCAATATTTCTCTCCCCCTGCCTCCCCACTCAGGTAAGGATTTTAAAAAGTGGCCAAAATTGAGAATAAAAAATAATAATAAATAAAAGAAAAAAACAGAAGAAAGCTCTAGATTAACAGCTAAATGAAATAGCATCAAGCAATTTATCAGATATAGAGTTCAAAGTAATGGTTATAAGGATGCTTCACAGAAGGAGGGAAAAAACATTAAAAAAAAAATTGAAAAGAACCAGACAGAAAAAGAAATATACACTATTTGAAATGAAGGATATATGAATACACTGGAAGGAATAACCAAAGGTTGGATAAAGCAGAGGATAAAATCAGCCATTTGGAACAAAATGTAGAAAAAACATCCAATCAGAACAGAAAAACAAAGAATTAAAAAAAAAATAATTCAAGACACTTTGGGGACAACATGAAATGTAAAACATCCGCATGATACAGGTACCAAAAAGAGGAAAGACAGAACAAAAGATCAAGAACCTATCTGAAAAAATAATGACAAAAACTATTTTAACATGGTGAAGGAAAAACACACACAAGTTCAGGATGCACAGATTCCCAAACAAAATGAGCGCAAAGAGGCCCACACCAAGAAACCTCATAATTAAAATGGCAAAGATTAAAGACAAAGAGAGAATCTTAAAAACACCAAGAGAAAGACAGTTAATTACTTACAAGTGAGTCCCCTCCCATAAGACTGTCAGCATTTTTCTTAACAGAAACATTTCAGGCCAGAAAGAATGAGCATGAAATATTCAAAGTGACAAAAAGCGTAGACCTAAAACCAAGTCTACTTCACCAAGTAGAGCTATTAGTTAAAATGGAAGAAGATGGAACTTCCAGTCAAGATGGAGGTGGAAGTTGACATACTTCTCCTCTTTGCACCTCTAAGAAGGATCACAACTAACCTCAAAACAAAAAACACCCAGAACTACCAGAAAATCAAGTTGTATGGAAGTTCAACCACCAAGCATTTAAAGAAGCTATATTCATCCGGACAGGTAGAAGAGGCGAAGATGAGGAGCTGGAGTGGAGAGGACATGATTTGGCAGCAGCTAGGTGATGGCAGCAAGGTGGCAGCAGCTGGTAAAACAGGTGGTCCCACACTTGTATGTAGTGATTAAAAATCAGGAGAGACACTTTGGGAGTAAGCGATCCCAGCCAAAGGCCAGACTGCAAAGCCCAAGTTTCCAGCACTGGGAAAATAAAGCCTGATAACTTCTGGCTGTAAGAACCAGTGGGGGTTGTGGCAGCGGAGGAAACTGCCAATCTCACAGAAAAGTCCATATAAAGGGCCCACGCAGTCCTAGAATGTACACAAATCCACCCAATCTTGAAACCACCACCAGAGCAAAAGCTAGAAGGGTGCCAGTCACATATGGAAAGTGGGTGAAGTCAATTATGGGAAATGGGCAAGTGCTGACCAAGCTCCAGTAGCCAGTCAGTGGCATTCTCTCCTTTCCAATCTTTCACCCACACACAGAGCCACAAAGTAGCAAAATGGGTGCCCTGCCCTGGGGAATACCTAAGGCTCCGCCCCATACAACTTAACAGGTGTGCTAAGACAAGGAGTCAAAGCAGCTCTACCTAATATGCAGAAACAAACACAGAGAGGCTGCCTAAATTGAGGAGACAGATAAATATAGCTCAAACTCACAACTATCAACAACTGAATTAAAAAAATAAAAACAAAATCCAACTAAGCAAACCAGAATAGAAACAGAATCATAGGTATGGGGATCATTTGGAGGGTTATCAGCCGGGAGCGGAGAGGGGGAGAAATGGGGAAATGGTGCAGGGATTAAGAAGCATAATCAGTTGGTACAAAATAGACAGGGGGATGTTAAGAATAATATAGGAAAGGGTGAAGCCAAATAACTTATATGCATGACCCATGGACATGAACTAAAGGGGGTGGGATTGCTGGAGGGAAGGGGGTTCCTGGGCAGACGGAGCAAAGGGGAAAAAATTGGCACTACTGTAACAACATAATCAATAAAATATACTTAAAAAAAAAAAAGAAATATGGTTCAAATGAAAGAACAGACTAAAACCCAAGAAAATAACTAAACAAAATGGAGATAGCCAGCCTATCACATGAAGAGTAAAAAACACTGGTGATAATGATGCTCAGAAACTCATTGAGTATGGCAAAAGCATAAGGGAGAGATGAAGGCCACACTAAGTGAAATAAAGAAAAACCCACAGGGAACCAGCAGTGAATGGAAAGGAAGCCAGGATTCAAATCAACAATTTGAAACGAAAGGAAGAAATAAACAGTCAACTGGAACAGAATGAAGAAACAAGAATTCAAAAACAGGAGGAAAAAATAAGAAGACTGGGACATCTCCAAAAAGGCCAACATCAAATTATAGGGATGCCAGAAGGAGAAGAGGAGGAGTAAGAAATTGAAAACTTGTGTGAAAAAATAACGAAAAAAGTTCCCTAATTTGGGGAAGGAAATAGACAAACAAGCCCAAGAAGCACCGGGTCCCAAACAAGTTGGACCCAAAGAGGACCACACCAAGACACATCATAATTAAAATGCCAAAGGTTATGTAAACAAGGAGCAGACTAACAATGACTAGGGAGGATGGGGGGGGGAAGAAGGGGAGTAAAAAGAGGAGAAGGTCTAGTCAAGGAACGTGTATAAATGACCCATGAACATGTACAATGGGGTGGGGATTGACTGTGGGAGAAGGGGTGGGCGGGGGTGGCGAGGAGCAATGGGGGAAAATGAGAAAATTGCAATAGAAAAACAATAAATCAAAATTTTAAAAATAAATAAAATGCTAAATATTAAAGATAAAGAGAGAATCTTAAAAGCAGCGAGAGAAGACAGTTACCTAGAAAGGGGTTCCTATACAAATATCACTGTTAGTCTGCTTTGTTTACATGCCTCTGGTTCAATTTTGCTCATTTGTTTGTGTTATACATTAGTTTCCTGTGTTAGGTGATACCATATAGTATTTGTCTTTTGTTGCCTGGTTTATTTCATGAAGCATAATTCTCTCTAGTTCCATCCATGTTGTTGCAAATGGTAGGAGTTCCTTCCTTCTTTCTGATGCATAGTATTCCATTCTGTAAATCTACCACAGTTTTTTGATCCATTCATCTACAGATGGACACTTAGGCTCTTTCCAGCACTTGGCTATTGTAAATATGGCTGCTATGAACATAGGGATGCATAGGTTCTTTTGAATTAGTGTTTCAGGATTCTTTGGGTATAATCATAGCGTGGAATTGCTGGATCAAAAGGCAGTTCCCTACTTAGTTTTTTAAGGAAATCCCATACTGTTTTCCATGTGGCTGCACCAGTCTGCATTCCCACCAACAGTGCACTATGGTACCATTTTCTCCACATCCTCGCCAGCACTTGCTGTTTGTTGATTTGTTAATGATGGCCATTCTGACTGGTGTGACATGGTATCTCATTGTGGATTTTATTTGCATCTCTCTGATGGCTAGTGATGTTGAACATTCTTTCATATGCCTATGGATCCCCTGTATGTCTTCCTTGGAGAAGTGTTTGTTCAGGTCCTTTCCCATTTTTTCATTGGGCTGTCTTCTTGTTGTTGAGTCATATAAGTTCTTTATGTATTTTGGAGATCAATCCCTTGTCTGAGGTATCATTGGAAAATATATTTTCCCATATGATAGTTTCCCTTTTCATCTTGCTGATGTTTTCTTTTGCTGAGCAGAAACTTTTTAGTTTAATGTAGTCCCGTCTGTTTATTCTTTCCTTTATTTCCTTTGCTCTAGGAGATATATCAGCAAAACTATTGTTACATGGGATATCTGAAAATTTCCTGCCTATGTTTTCCTGTAGGACTTTTATGGTGTTATGACTTACATTTAAATCTTTGATACACCTTGAGTTTATTCTGGTGTATGATGTAAGTTGGTGGTCTAGTTTAATTTTTTGCATGTCCCTGTCCAGTTCTTCCAGCACCATTTGTTGAAAAGGCTTTTCATTCCATTTTATGTTCCTTCCCCCTTTGTCAAATATTAATTGATCATATAGACCTGGGTTTATTTCTGGGCTCTCTATTCTGTTCCATTGATCTTATTCTGTTCTTATGCTTATACCACACTGCTTTGATTACAGTGGCCTTGTAGCATAGTTTGATATCAGGTATTTCGATTGCTCCTACTGTGTTCTTCTACCTCAAGATTGCTGTGGCTATTCGTAAACAAGGAGCAGACTAACAGTGACTGGGGGCGGAGGGAAGTGAGAGGGAGAAGGGAGATAGAAGGGGAAGGGTCTAGTTAAGCAACTAGTATAAATGACCCATGGGTATGGACAACGGGGTGGGGATTGACTATGGGAGAAGGGTTGGGCCAGGTGGGAGGGTAATGGGGGAAAAATGGGACAACTGTAATAGAAAAACAATAAATAAGAAATCTGAGATATTTGCTTTTCATGTCCTTGAAAATAAATCATTTCCTTTTTTTACAAAAGTGGATATTGTTTACATATTTGCAGCTTAATGATTTTATATATTAATTTTTCAACCAGTGATTAAGTTTTTTATTATCTCATCTAATCCATTCAATTAATTCTCTTGGATTTCCCCCTTATAAGTTGCAAACAATATTGTGTGCTCTTGTTTCAAAATTTTATTGTACTTCTTTTCATTCTCCTGAATAAATTACTTTAACTAGGTGCCCTTAAACAATAAAGAGCAGTAGTGATAAAAAAGAAAAAAAGGAAAAAAGAATATGAGCTGATTTCTCAAAAGAAACATTGCATGCAAGAATGGGCTAGCAAGAAGTATTTAAAGTGATGAAAAGCAAGGACCTATAACCTAGATTACTCTATCCAGCAAAGCTATAATTTAGAATGGTAGGGCAGATAAAGTGCTTCCCAGACAACGTAAAGCTAAAAGAGTTCATCATTACCAAACCCTTATTACGTGAAATGTTAAAGGGAGTTATTTAAGAAAAAGAAGATTAAAATATGAACATTAAAATAAAAACAGGGAGATTGGCAGTGGCAGCAGCACAGGAACAGTAGCTGCAGCCAAAAGCAAAGTCGTACATCTTAAACCTGGGAAGCAATTTCAGACCCAAACCAGACTGCTCAATGCATGGTTCCAGCACTGGGGAAAACAGAGCCACATTGCTTCTGACTGTGAAAGCTGATGAGGGTTGGGGAGGAGGAATAAACTGCTGGTATCTTAAAGGAGGCAGCTGGCTTAGTACAGGAAGGGGTAAAAGTGCCTGCAAAATAGGCAGCAACCAGCTCTGCTCCCTCTCAGACCTCTCCCCCACATACAGTGCCACAGCTTGGTGAAAATGGGTCACCAGCACTAATGAATACGTAAGGCTCCACCCCTTATAACAGGTATGACAGCTCTACCTAAATCACAGAAGCAAACACAGAAAGCTGTCAAGATGAGGAGACAGAGAAGTATGGCTCAAAACGGGGCAGATCAAGGTTCCAGTGAGAAAATTAACCAATGAGGAAATAGCAAACCTAACAGATGAGGAGATATCGAACCTAACAGATGCACTGTTTAAAGCACTGGTGATAAAGATGCTTACAGATCTGACAAAAAAGATTAATTAGGACTGGGAAGAAATGAAGGCTATACTAAGTGAAATGAAGGAAAATCCACACAAAACTAGTGGTGTAGGAAAGGAAACCAGGGTTCAAATGAACAAATTGGAACATAAGGAAGAAATGAATATTCAACCAGTACAGAAGGAGAAAAAGAGAATTGAAAAAAATGAGGAGAGGCTTACAAACCTCTGGGATAACTTTAAATGTGCCAACATCAAATTATAGTGGTGCCAGAAGGAGAGGAGAAAGAGCAAGAAATTGAAAAATTATGTGAAAAAGTAATGAAGGAAAATTTCCCTAATTTGGGGAAGGAAATAGACATACAAGTCCAGGAAGCACAGAGAGTCCGAAACAAACCAGACCCAGGGAGGACCACACCAAGACACATCATAATTAAAATACTAAAGATTACGGATAAAGAGAGAATCTGAAAAGCAGCAAGAGAGAAGAGATTTATCTACAAAAGAGTACCTATTAGATCATCAGCTGATTTCTCAAAAGAAACTTTGCAGGCAAGAAGGGGCTGGCAAGAAGTATTCAAAGTGATGAAAAGCAAGGACTTAAAACCAAGATTACTCTATCCAGCAAAGCTATCATTTAGAATGGAAGGGCAGATAAAGTGCTTCCCAGACAAGGGAAAGCTAAAGGAGTACATCATCACCAAGCAATTATTTTATGAAACGTTAAAGGAACTTATTTAAGAAAAAGAAGATCAAAATTATCAGCATTAAAATGACAACAAAATAACAACTATCAACAACAGAATCTAAAAAAACAAAAACAAACTAAGCAGACAACCAGAGTGGAAATAGAATCATAGGTATGGGGAGCAGGTAGAGGAATGTCAGCTAAGAGGGGAAAGGAGAGGGATGAGGAAGGAAACTGTGCAGAAATTAAGAAGCATAGTAGGAGGGTGCAGAATAAACAGGGATGTTAAGAATAGTATAAGAAAGGGTAAAGTCAAGGAACTTATATGCACGGACCATGGACATGAACTAAGGGGGTGGGACTGATGGAGGGAGGTAAGAGCTGGGCAGAGGGGAGCAAAGGGGGAAGAAATTGGGACAACTGTAACAGCGTAATCAAGAAAACATACAAATAATTGCAACAAACTCACAGCTATCAACAAGTGAATATAAAAAACAAAACAAACTAAGCAAAAAACTAGATCAGGAACAGATTCATAGGTATGGACATCACATGGAGTGTTACCAGCAGGGAGGAAGAAGGGGTAGAATGGTGAAATAGGTATGGGGATCAAGAAGCATAATTGGTAAGACCAAAATCAACAGCGGGAATGTTAAGAATTGTATAGGAAAGGGTGAAGACAAAGAACTTACACGCATGACCCATGGACATGAACTAAAGGGGGATGGATTGCTGAAGGGGGTACTGGGAAGAGGGGGGAAAAATTGGGACAACTATAACAGCATAATCACTAAAATATACTTAAAAAAAGAAAGAGAGGAAGAGACAGAGAGAGAAGGGGGAACATCAGTTTGTTGTTCCACGTAACTATTTATTATTTTTTAAAATATATTTTATTGATTATGCTGTTACAGTTGTCCCAATTTCTTTTCCCTCTGCTCCCTTCCACCCTGTGACCCCCCTCCCTCCAGTTATCCCCCACTCCTTAGTCTATACCCATTGGTTGTACATATAGTTCTTCTCAACATCTTCCTCTCTATTCCATTTCCTCCTACTATGCTTCTTAATTCCTGCATCATCTCCCTCCATTTTCCACTTAACTATTTATTTATTGATTGCTTCCTGTATGTGCCCTAACTGGGGATTGAACCCACAACCTTGGTGTATCAGAATGATGTTCTAACCAACTGAGCTACTTGGCCAGGGCTTACATAACTTTTTTGATATCTTTTTAATTATTTGTTACTCTCGGAAGATATTATTTTTGACTGGACTCAGACTTAGAGGTAGAAGCTCTCAAGAGGACAGCCTACATCTCTTGGTATTCTGTTGCTGGTATTTTTCTTTGCCATCCTTCATTCTCTTGGACAAAAGTTTAGCATATTCTTCAGTCTCTTTCTCATTTTTCTCTGTACATTGCTTCTTCAGAGCAATACTCCAACATTTCTGTTGCAAGGATACGTGAAGTAACAAGATGTTGAATCTTGGGTGCTTTGGTCCTAGGGTTCTTACCTTCTTTGTTTAAGGGCTTTTTCACAGCATACTGGCAAACATAATTTTCTTTAAAGAGATTGACAAGTTTGCAGATTCTGCTCTTTTTGGACTCCAGGCTAGAGGCACAGTAGTATTGGTGAGACTGGGAATATCTTTCTCCCCCTTTTTGCAACAACTAAATTGAGACCACTGAATCCACAATACAACCCTGAACAGATTTGCACTTTCTTTCTCCAGAACTCCTTGGTCTATAACAAGAATGACCCTTCCTCAGCAACAGGCAAATATGGCCATGGGCCAAGACACCTTGCTTCACAAAAAATTTTGTGTGTCTTCCCCACCACTGATTTGAATGACAAAACCCTTTCATTCTTCACCCAGAACATCAGCAGCAACTTCTGTGGCCATTATGCTTGTCACAAAAGGTATTAATCTTGCATTTATCCTCCACTTCAATGAGTTTTTGGTAGCCAGTGTCTGGGAAACAGATGATCAGCTTCGTCCTGTAGCAGCCAACCACCTATGAGTTACCACCAAAGACGAGTTAAATAGTTTTATAATTGTGGTAAAAAAAAAAAAGTGTTCTTAAGGTCAAAAACCTACCTCAATTATATATGTTTTATGTTTTCTGAATTACTCTGGATTTTTATCATTAGAAATTAAAAGGTAAGATTTTGCATCCACTAATACTTTGCTGAATATAAATACAAGATATCAAGATATGTATGATGTATTAGGCATATATATATATATATACATATATATATATATATATATATATTCAGCACATAAAATAAAATAAGAAAGACCTTGGGTTTGATCATTGATCTAGTATCCTATACAATATTTATGTATAGTGTGATAGTCATGTTTCCTTCTTTTTTCTTTTTGTAGTTTTATGCTCTTGAGTAAGTATTCAGTAAGTTCCATATAATGTTGGCATGTACATGCTTTTGTTAATAATAATCAGTTACAATATTCAGGCACATATTTTCATCTTATAAGAAACCAAATATATCAGCTTCTTTTCTCACCTGAGGACATGCTTAGAGAGGAAAAGAACAGAGAGAGAGAGGAAAAGAAACACTGATGTGAGAGAGAAACATCAATTGGTTGTCTCTTGTATGCGCGCTGACCAGAGACTGAACCCTAACCAGAAATTGAACCCATGATCTTTTGGTTTTGAGATGATGCTGAGACACACTGACTAGGGCATACCAGTTCTTTATTGGGGGAAATATATTAAGTGAGAAAAAACTAGCATTCAGGAAGCTGAACTTTAAAATAAAATGAATAACTCACAGACATGGACAACAGTGTGACTGTGGAGGGGGGAGGTTGGGTGGAGGTGGAAGAGGGTATAAGGAGATAAATGGTAATGAATAAAATACAATAAAAATAAGCTATTTAAACAAATAAAATAGAATCATGGAATAGACTGTCAGTGGTAAGAGGGGAGGAAGAAGGTAGGGACTGTTTGAAAGAGGATGAAGGGATTAGTCAAAGAACGTATATGAAATATATGAAGGACCCATGGACATGGACAACGGTGTGGGGATTGACTATGGAAGTGGGGGGCAAAGGGGAAAAATTGGGGCAACTGTAACAGCATAAACAATAATAAAAATTAAAATTAAATAAAATAAAAAATGTTAGAGTCAGTGCTAAACATTTGTTATTGTATCTGAACCATTCCTAATACAAAACAGTAAAAAAACTTTTATATTGAGATTATACTCTCTCATAAATAAAGGACATCTCATTGACTAATGTAAGGGGCAAGGAAACTGGTGACTCCCAAACCAGTATAAAATAATTAGCAGCAAAGAGCAAATGTAATTAAAGGATCTCTGAGCCAGAGTTAACAGTATTAGCATATTTACAAATCAGAAAAGGGGGCATTCTGCAGCTCAGCACAAATGCTTCCTAGGACAAAGGATATCTGAGATCAAAGCAAGGGAGATATTCATCACCAAACTCCCGGAAATGGGAAAATGTAGCCAGACAGCCCAGCAAACAAGATAGGGAAATTTCAAAGAAGAACTGGAGACAGACCTATAACCAGATCACCCTTAATTAATTATCACCCTCAGTAAATTTAGTTAATGGCATTAGATTGTAACTCCAGAGTATCCAGAATGGAAAAATGGAGGAGAAGGAGGGGGAGGGGAGAAAGGGGCTTTTCTCGCCTTAGGGATAAAAACAGCCAGCTCCATCTTTTCCTCGTGCACCTTGATTTGGCTTTTTGGCTGCTCCCAGAGCTGCAGATCTGTGAATAAACAACTGCCTCGGTTACTGCTTAAGTCCTGTGTCCCGGTGTTTTATTGTGAGTGTTTTTCACTCTAGGATTGTAATTTTTATTACTTATGTTAGTGTAACAAGAGGGTCAGACCAAAATCACTAGGAACCAGGAGAGACCCCAATCCAGGAAACCCCAATCCAGCACAAGAGGTGGCTCCCCCTTCCCGCTGAGAGAAGGAAGGAGGCAGAGATCGCTGCCAAGGCAGCAAATCGAAGCAGCCTGCCTTCTCCAAAGGGAGGGGCCCCCAGAGAAGGGAGATTGCTCAAGGAAAACTATAAACAAAGGCAAATGTAAACAATCCAGTAAGTATTGACCAACAACCATGTACCTTCCCAGCAGGGAGGGGCTGTGGAACAAGGATACGGCCTCAGGCAGTGTCACTAGCAGAACAGCTAAGGAAGAGGAGCATAGAAGCAGAGCTGGGCTCCCCAGAGGGACACCTGAAACAGGTTGGAATGTGCCATTGACAGCCCCGGATTTAAGCCAGAGCTGGGGCATGCTTCCGTATTTCCAAGAAAAGTGAACAATCACCACAGCCCAGAACATAGGCTGTAGAGTGCCTGGGTGAGCTGTAGGGGCTGGATGCCCCACCCTGGGTAACTGGAGACTCTGCCTCCTTATGGAATATGGCAGCTGGAAGAGGGGCAAAGACAAACATGGCCAACATTGCACACATTGGTTGGAAAGCTGGACACTCCCACTGACTACTGACACACATGGGATTTCGGAAAGGAACTTTCAAACAGGTGGGCAGAAACTGCTCTCTTTTCTTTCCTTGCCCCTCATGGGTGGAGCTTGGGGGACTGACAGATGCAGAGCCCACCTGGGGCTTAGTCCTTGCACAGTCAGAAGTTAGCTCCAGGAGGCAGGGTCTCACACTGGGATGTGTGCCTACTTGGCACTAGCCCTTAGGATGCTACAACCCAGTGCAGCATGGCAAATGGGTCCTGCAGTCCTTCCACTCTCTTGTCCTTGTAACAGGGTAAACCCTCCCCCCGTAAATGGGGGAGGGGGTGAGCTGCACATGGTTGCATCACCCTAACAACCAGGCCAACACAGGCTGGCCCTACAAGGGATTTGGGGGGAGCACTTAAAAGGTAGTACACAGAAATGCCACTTCCTTTTTTACCTCCCTTCCTTCCCGCCACCTGGAGCTAAAGGTCCTGGGTCACAAGCATGGGGGAAGGGAGGAGGTTTAGGCCTGTCAGTGGCAGATGCCATACCCCTCCCCCATGTGGGCCTGTCAGTAGAGCATGGGCCTGTCAGCATCAGGCCCTGCAACCTTCTTTAGCAGCCACCACCCACCCAATTCCAGAGTGGGCCTGTCATACTAAAATATTAGTTTGGGTGGTGTAATAGAGGGTGAAAAACTAAATGAGACCAAAGTTTACGTGCCTTCTTAAATAGTATCTTTGTGGTAGTCATTTTAGTTTTTGTAAACTGAGGTATATATTTCAGAGAACAGGGATATTTGTCTGGTCTAATAACCTTGGTGATAATAGTCATAATTGAAAGTTGCTTAGGGCAAGTTTAATTCAACACTGTAAACTTATTTTTGTTCCTGATATTTTTTAATATTTTAAAAATTAAATAAAAGATTTCTTTCTTTCCACCAAACTCTACCTTGGGAGTTTTACCAGTTGGCACCAAGCTGTATGACCTCTACTGGTAGGGATTGGTAATAGATAATGGTGACCCAGATGGGACCTTAGCCAGCCACTCGTGGCTTCTCATTCTCCCAAGAAATGGGACTATGGGTTTTCCCAGTTCCTGGAAAGTCCTCTGCACTCCCACTAGAGGCATTAACCACCTAAATGCACCTGACAGGTAGAAAAATAAAGGGTCTGGGATGGGAACAGATTCTGGGAAGGAAGAATTCCAGAGTTTTGGGGCTGTGAACTTGGGTCCAGGTGAGGACTGGCCAAACTTTGGGGAGGCCACTGTTTGGGGCCACAGTTTGCAAGATCAGTTGATAGAAAGCTTGCTTGTGAGCACTTGTTTGAAATAATGGAGTGGTGGGTTCAAGTTTTGCATATATGTTTGCAGTTTGCTTTCATTCTTTCAGCCATGGCTTTAGGCCTGTACCTCCAGGCCAATAGAGGATATTCTGTGTTGCTTTCTGGAGGGATCCCACTGGGTAGGATTTTGGTGGACTAGAGCATGTACCGCTACTATCCATTGTCCAAGGAGTTATTAATTTATTATTGTAATATTGTGTGGCTTATGTATGTTTTTTATTGTGGGGGAAGGTGGCCCCTGCATGGTTCCCTAAGTTACTGTAACATCATGCAATTGAAACAGTATTGCCAATGGTTAGGCAGATGGGATGAAATCCATTATGTCAATGCATTTATGTCTTTGCATAATGGGGTTTTGCCAAGGACAGAGAACTGCTTGGTGGCTCAGAGAAGGGAAATGGCCTCAAAACACACCCCTGACAGTAAGACACAGGAAAAAAAGGAGAATAAGGAAATAAACCTCATCAATGTCCTGATCCCAGGAGCACAGGTTCAGTAGCAAAAATATCCCCCCAGTCACCACCCTCACCACTAGCTATTCCTGAATCTTAGAGCCATAAATGGCATTGTGCAAGAAATTTTGTCATATGGTGCTCAATCCCTACACTCTGTTCACCATGGTGCCTGAAGATACCAAGTTGTTTTCAGTCCTAGACTTGAAGAATGCCTTTTTCTGCATCCCAACAGAGGAACAGGCTCAACCACTGTTTGCCTTTGAATGACAGGACCCAGAAACAAAAGTCACACTCTAATATTGCTGGACTCTGCTTCCACAAGAATTTAAGAACTCCCCGACTATATTTGGTGAAATATTAGCTAAGGACCTAAGGGATATTCAATTGAGATCAGTTCTTCTACAAAATGTAGATGACATATTTATAACTAGCAATACCTATGAAGACTGTTTGCTCAACACCATCACAATTCTAAGTCATTTGGAAAAAGGGGTATTTAAGGTGTCACTTCACAAGGGTCAGATTTGCGAACAGGAGGTGGCGTACCCGGGATATTAATTGAAACAGAGCACTAGAAGCTTGATGGCAGATAGGAAGCAAGCCATGGCTGCAATAAAAATCCCAGAGAAATAGAGACATCTTCATGAGTTCTTGGGGATTACACAGTTCTGCCACATTTGGACTCCAAACTTTGGACTTAGAGCAAAACCACTGTACAATTGCTTGAAAGGAATGGACTCTGAATCTTTCCAATGGACAAAGGATTGTTAGGTAGCATTTGATACCTTGAAGGAAAAGCTAGTTCTGGTTCCCACACTAGGATTTCCCAATTTACACAAGCCTTTCAAATTGTATATTCATGGATGGCAGGGGATTGGAGTGGGGTCACTAATCTAGACTCTGGGAAACATCCTCAGGCCCATAGCTTACTTCTCAAAGAAGTTGGATCACACAACAAACGAATGACTTCCATGCTTTGGGGCAGTAGCAGCTACTTGTGACATCTTACAGGAATCTGAGAAGTTCACTTTGAGACAGCCTACTACATTATTGATACCACACCAGATCCTAACTGCCGTGACCCGCACAGCTCAATGTCAAAACCTAAGGTACCAGAGTGGGGGGGTGACCTGTAGATTAAAAGAAAGACACAAGACACAAGACACAAGATTAATGCAAAGCAGGGGTCAGGTGGTCCATTGCCCTCAGATGGAGAGACAATGACACTGGCCTGAGTCCACCAAGTTTATTTATAATGTTCCATTACATCAGCTACTGACATGAGCAGTCAGGAGGTAAAACTAACAAGTGAAACTTCTAAGAAAGGAACTGATGAGAAATTCCTGAGGCAGAGTGTTCTCAGATATCTTGCTAGTAGCTTCTACTCTAATCTAATAGTCAGGATGTTCCCTGCTCCTGCTTTGTTTCTAGCCCCTACAGCTCCAGTTTTGTTATCAAAAGGCTACATGTTGCAGACCCATCAGCAAATGTAGACAATCAGGCAAGACCTTGCAAATTTACCTGATCCCGGTCAAGTAAGTTGGCCTTCTTTTTATAACTTCAGCTTTCACCATACTCTATGCCTAACTCTATTGGAAAAGAAAGGAGTGTATTGGCTGATGACAGGAAGCATGGGAAAAAACCAGGCCATTCTTTTGGACAACTCAAGTGTTATCTTGCAGACTACCACAACTTTGAATCTGGCCATCTGCTCCCAGACATGGAGGAAAACTCAGTTCTCCAGCATGACTGCTCAGAAATTATTAACCAAGTTTATTCTAGCAGGCCAGATCTACTGGAGCAACCACTGGAACCACCAGACTGGGAGCTGTGCACAGATGGGAGCAGCTTCATGGACAATGGCCAACAATGAACCAGGTATGCAGTTGTCACTGTATACAAGGTAATAGAAGCTCAAGCCTTTGAACCAAGCACCTCAGAGCAGAAGGCTGCCATCAGGAAAAGAAGGATAACATCTACATGATCTCCAAATATGCCTTCATGGTAGTTCATACTCATGGAGCAATATGGAAAGAGTAAGGATTCTTCACCTTGGGGAACAAATATGTCGAACATGGAGAGGAGCTTTTATAATTGCTAGAGGTAGTGCATCTACTAACAAACTGCTGATAAAGCAGCAAGACAAGCAGCTGGAGAGCTGCCACACATGGGGGCTTTGATCCTCTGTTAAGACTTGCCAAAATTTAAACTCCATTACACGAAGCAAGATGAGGAACAGGCCAATAAATGGGGATTCACTAACACTGACCCTAATTATGGAAGATCAACACCCATGGTATGATCTTACTCCCTGAGGCTCTAGTGTACCCTGTCCTCAAACACCTACATGAAGGGGTAGATTATGTAAGGGATTATTTGATGGACTTCATTAGGCCACATTTACAGGACTCTCATTTGCCAATGACCACTCAGAGGGTCACTCAAGCTTGTCAGATATGTGTCAAAAACAATCTTAAGACAGAGCATGTCCCAGTGGGAAAAGGGCATACAATATAAAGGCTTATGTGTGGGCAACTACTTCTTGTGGTTTCAGGAAGTGTAGCCCCAGCCTGAGCATGACTGCTGCCAGCATTTCGGCCATGTTTGTCTTTAAGTCTCAACATAAGGCTGTGTGTGGAACATGAGTGAAAACCACTCAGAGGGTTGCCATGGGGATTGGATTAAAGAATGCTTATTATGCTCACTATGTTTTAGAACTTGCTTTGCTTTCTTTATCATTAATGTAACATAAACAATCTCTAGCAAGGAGTGTACGAAAACTTGCACTTAGTGCCAGTGTGGCGCCAAGATGTTTTATAGACCCTGACACAGACTGGTCACTGTGGCCCCTGTACTGGTATGTGTAATCTGTTACTGTCAAATGCCTAATAGCTATTGACAATTTATGAATTTTAACCTTGTATCTCTCGTATGTATCCTCTTTAATAAAAGGCATGAAGGTTTAGCTGCTGATCTCCACTAGAGAGAACAGTCACCTTCCTTCCCCCAGACATAACAAAGTGTCCTGGGTAAAGGTTTGTTCCACCATGGTCACGAAGCCTCTGCTGGACAGAGCAACTTCCAACCAAGCCTAGGATGTGTGAGGCACCTCCGCAATAGTTATGCTCATTTGAGGACTGACAAGTGGACTTTACACAAATGCCTAAAACCAAAGGGAGTTTCAAGCTGCTATTAGATTTTGTGGACTCTTTTTCTGGATGGGCAGAGGCATACCCCACTAGAACTGAAAAGGCTATTGAAGTAGGGAAAAATATGTTAGAAAATGTATTTGAGAAGGGACCAGCTACTCCCCATTGCTTTTCTCAAAATTAGGGTGGCAGCCAGAAGTGGGCTTAAGTTAAGCCCTTTTGAAATAGTTTATGGGAGACTCTTCCAAGTCTCTGTTTTAGGAACACCCCCTTTCAACATTTAGAGCAAACACTAATCATTTTTCATAAGTTTGCTCATTGCAGGTCTGTCTATCCATTCATTCTAGCTGGGATACTGAGTCTTACTAAAGATATGGAAGACTGAGGGACCTGACCAGCAGTTAGCTGAACAATAAACTGGTCCCTATGACATCCTACTGACAATGCACTTTTC
The DNA here is from genome assembly GCF_987537825.1 of Furipterus horrens. Taxonomy (NCBI): domain Eukaryota; kingdom Metazoa; phylum Chordata; class Mammalia; order Chiroptera; family Furipteridae; genus Furipterus; species Furipterus horrens. Next base: position 84,483,989 of record NW_028327176.1, read on the forward strand.
TCTAAAGCTCATGGAAGTTAATCCTTGGATCCCCTACAAATGGATAAAACAAGCACCACCTGAGGAGGACTTGAACCCTGCTGCTGTGGTTGAGACTGAAAAGGAAAGCTGGACCTGCACTCTGGAAGATTTGAAATTTCTTTTTTAGATGAAGACATGAATCCCAATGCAAAGTGACTATGTCCCTTTACTTTATGTGTTTGCAAATTTAGAGACTTTTGGCTGCTTAATATTGAGTTAGGATATGATCCTTCCCATTGTTAAAAAGAACAAGGATTGAAAGTGAGTTATGGTTATTTCTGAATGAGTACAGAAAGTTGTGAGAGTAAGCCTCAGTTCTTGGTTACAGTTATTCTTTGCTTGCTTTCTCATCTTGTGGGGGCTAGGGGGAACTACTTAGCTGTTTCACTTTCACCAGGAATCCTGTCTCTGCCATTTGGGCTTTTTGCCACTTGGACCTAGGAAAGGTCACATGATGCTGGTGGGCATATCAGCTGGAGTGAGAGCTCCTGTCTCTGTCAGGAGACCAGTGAAAGCACTGGTGGGTGAGAGAATATTTCTGCCATTGGGGCCTCACATCATTTGGATCTCAGAGAGGTCATCTGTGTGACTCATTGGTGTGAGACAAGATTCTAAAGCTAGTTCAAGTCCTCCCCCCTTTTTATGAAACTCTTTCCTTGATTTAGATTTCTGTTTTGTTTCTGTTTTTAAAATAAATTGAGGGTTCCAAGTTTAAAACTTCACATTAAGGGCTTCTGGCCAAGATGTAGGCATAGGCAGACATTCTCTGCCTCCTTGCACAACCATAAGAAGGATTACATCTACCTGAAAACAAAAACCAACCACAACTGCCAGAAAATTGAACTGCATGGAAGTCCAACAAACAAAGATTTAAAGAAGTAATACTTATCCAGATGGGTAGGAGGGGTGGAGCTGGGGAGCTGAGGTGGAAAGGACGTGATGTGGTGATGGCAGTGGTGGTGGCAAGGCAGTGGCGGTGGCAAGGCAGTGGCTGTGGCTGGCCAGCAGAACAAGCAGTCACACATTATAAAACCTCGGAGAGACGCCTGGGAAGTGATCCCACCCCAGGCTAGACTGCAAAGCTCATGGTTCCAGCATGGGGAAAATAAAGCCTCATTGCTTCTGGCTGTGAAAATCAGTTGGGGTTGGGGAGGTGGAATAAACTGCCCCTCTCTCGGGAGGGTTCATTTAGAAGGTCCCCAAGGTCCTAGAACATATGCAAACCTGCCCACTCTGGGAACTAGCACCAGGGAAACAACTAGAGGGGTGCCAGTCACATATAGGAAGTGAGTGAAGTGATTGGAAAAGGGGTGAGTGCCAAGCAAGTGGCATTGTTCCCTCTCAGACCCCTCCCCTAAATACAGTACCCCAGTGTGGTGAAACAGGTCGCCTCATACTGACAAATACCTAAGGTTCCACCCCTTATAATGTAACAGTTACAACAGCTCTACTTAAGACACAGAGCAAACACAGGGGCCTGTGAATTGAGGAGACAGAGAAATATGGCCCAAAAGAGGGAACGGATCAAGTTTCCAGTGGGAGAACTAAGCAACAAGGAGATAGCCAACCTAACAGATGAAGAGATAGACAACCTAACAGATGTAGAGTTCAAAACACTGGTGAAAAAGATGCTCACAAGCTTGACAGATATGCTAAAGTATGGCAAACACATAAGAGAAGAAGTGAAGGCAATGCTAAATGAAACAAAGGAAAATCCACACAAAACCAATGGTGAAGGGAAGGAAACCAAGGTCCAAATCAATGATTTGGAACATAAGGAAGAAATAAATAGTTGACCAGTACAGAATGAGGAAACAAGAATTGAAAAAAATGAGGAGAGGCTTAGGAACCTCTGGGACAACTTTAAACGTGCCAACATCTGAATCATAGGGGTGCCAGAAGAAGAAGAAGAGCAAGAAATTGAAACTGTATGTGAAAAAATAATGAAGAAAAAATTTGGTGAAGGAAATAGACATACAAGTCCAGGAAGCACAGAGAGACCCACACAAACTACACCCAAGGAGGATCACACCAAGACACATCATAATTAAAATGCCAAAGATGAAAAATAAAGAGAGAATCTTAAAAGCAGCAAGAGGAAAGAAGACAGTTACTTACAAAGGAGTGCATATAAGACTCTCAGCTGATTTCTCAAAAGAAACTTTGTGGGAAAGAAGGTACTGGCAAGAAGTGTTCCAAGTGATGAAAAGCAAGGACCTATAACCAACATTACTCTATCCAGCAAAGCTATCCTTTAGAATGGAAGGGCAGATAAAGTGCTTCCTAGACAAGGTAAAGCTAAAGGAGTTCATCATCACCAAGCCATTATTATATGAAATGTCAAAGAGACTTAATTAAGAAAAAGAAGGTCAAAACAATGAACATTAAAATGACAACAAACTCACAACTATCAACTGAATCTAAAAAAGAAAAAGAAAATCCAACTAAGCAAACCAGAATAGGAACAGAATCATAGGTATGGGGATCATTTGGAGGGTTATCAGCTGGGAGGGCGAAGAGGGAGAAATGGAGAAATGGTACAGGGACTAAGAAGCGTAATTGGTTGGTACAAAATAGACAGGGGGAAGTTAAGAATAATATAGGAAAAGGTGAAGACAAAGAACTTATATGCACAACCCATGGACATGAACTAAGGGGGGTGAAATTGCTGGAGGGAAGGGGGTTACTGGGCGGAGGGGAGCAAAGGGGAGAAAAATTGGGACAACTATAACAACATAATCAATAAAATATACTTCTTAAAAAAGATAAGATGGGGTGAGGTATCCGGATGCTGACTTGGGTCCTGGGGGTGGCTGGTTTTCTGTGCTTTATGGTAGAGGATAACTTGGAGCAGGAATTCTCCAGCCACCTCAAACTGGAAACCCTATTAATAAAAACATTCCCTTCCCCACAAATCCTCATGTTATGCTTGTACACGGAGGTGGCAAGCGACTGAACTCCAGGCTGCCCAGTTACATTAGAACTAATGACACTTCTCTCTTGTAGTTTCACTAAACTTAAAGCATAATACTAATAAAAAATGAACATTTTCCTCATCAGTTGCCTCAGCAAAGGCACTTCCCCTATTCTAATAAGTTTCTCAGTGTTCTATAGAAGTTAGTTGTTTCATTCTCAGTGTAGACTTTAACCACTACCCCTATAAACTTGATCCCATGTTTTTTAATTTTACTTAGCTAGAACCTCAAATTATATTGAAGTCAGCCACGGGAATCAGCTGAGGATGGGAAATGGAAATTCTAGGCCTAAGGGGTGGGGACCAAAAGTAAGGAAAAACAGACAATGGTGAAATAATGTTGTTTCCTTTGGCCAGAGGAACCCATTTAGGGGAAATCTGTCTTCTAGCCCTGATTTGGGTCTGATGAATGTTGGGTTTGTCAAGCCCTGGTGTATATGTGTGTTCAGCTTTTTTGGATTGTTTGTTTGTTTTTGGAGAGAGAAGAGAGGGGCATCGCTGTGTGGTTGCCTCTCGCTCGTGACCCCAGTTGGGGACCTGGCATGTGGCCTGGTCGTGTGCCCTGACTGGGAGTTGAACCAGCGACACTTGGTTCGCGGGCTGGCGCTCGGTCCACTGGGCCACAACAGCCAGGGCCAGGCATCAGCCTTTATGGAAGAGAGGGAATATGCTCTCTGCTGATCACCACCTACCAGCAGATCCGCAGGTCTCTTCCCTGTAAAAAAGAAAAAGATAAGGCCTGGGACCCTCTGTCCTGTCTCCCACTGCCTTATAGCCCTGGCCAGCCGGCGGCCAACTGGGCAGAGGGACCGTGTACGGACAGTACAGACGGAAGAGGCCAGGAACACCTAGCAGATACCCCACCAGTATCCGCCCCCATGACACCTACGGCGCTGGTGGGAACTTATTCCAGATTAAGAAAGGAATTGAAACAATGTAAGTAAGACCTAAATAACTTCCCCAAAACCTCAGAGCAGCCGGTTTCCCCTTAGGGAAGTCTCCATGGGTCCAGGACATATTAGATATGTCAAATGGTCCTTCAACGAGCACTGAAGTTAGAAACTTCACGCGCAATATGAAGCACTTGGTAAAGGACCCCCTTGGACTGGCGGAACAATTAAATCAGTTCCTTGGACCCCGCATATACATGTGGATGGAATTAATGTCTATACTAGACATCTTTAGTAGGAAAGAAAAGGAAGTGATCAGACGGGCTGCTATGAGGATATGGGAAAGGGAACATCCTCCAGGTCAGGAAATTGTCCCGGCCTAACAAAAGTTTCCCAGTATAGACCCTGAATGGGATAACAGGCCAGAGGACAGGGCTCAGATGAGAGACCTTAGGAGCCTCGTCATCAGAGGAATCAAGGAGTCCGTTCCCCATGCACAGAATGTCTCCAAGGCATTCGAAATACAGCTCCATCAGATCCCTGCAGAAGCTCAGGGACAAAATGAGGACATATTCTGGTCTAAATCCAGAGAATGCTGTAGGACAGGGACTCTTACAAGTCACCGTTGTACAGAAACTGGCCAGATATTTGTAAGAAATTGCAAAAAGTAAATGAATGGGCCAAATAAAGCAACTGAAAAACTCCTCAGGAAAGCTCAGAAAGTGTATGTTAGAAGAGAGGAGGAGAAGCAGGAACTTCAAAAAGCTGCAGGATATCTCTGCAAATCTAGGAACTTTTAGCTGCCAGATACTGAGTTTGAGTACAGTCCTTCATTGTGTGGAAAAGAACAAGGATTAGAAGCGTGTTATGGTTAAATCTAAAGCAGTAAAGGGTATTTAGAAAGTTTGTGAATGCTGCAGAAGGTCTAAGAAAAGTTGTAATAACGAAAGGGAAAGTTATGGAACCTTTAAACTTGGGAAAAGGAAACCTCAGCTGCCTATGTTCTGTTTATGCTCTGAAAGGAAAAATTGAGGTTTCCCAGGGAAATTTTAAAATTTTGCATAAAAGAAAGAGAACCAGGAAAGGTGTAAGGCATGTAAATGAAAAGGTTTGTTAGAAATTTATAAAGGTTTTGAGAAGAAATTGTATGGTTTTAGTAATAGAAGGTATAATGCATGGAAATGCAGTTTTGAAGGACAAGAATTTTCCTTCACGCCTTTATATTTTTCTCCCTACCGGAACCCTCCAGTATTTGGCATTGTAAAGAAGTAAGAAGTGACATAAGGTTCCTTTGCATAAAACTAATAATACCAGTTGCTAATGGTGGTTATGTCAGCCGAGGCTTTGACTGGAATGTCATGCCTGAAGGAGGCATGCCTAGGCTAATGAAAGCCCATGAGGGAAAGACCTAGCACCTTGGTTGGTTGTGCGGTCCATGGCAATCTTTCCAGGGAAGAAACAAAGGTTGCTTCCCTAATAAATGGCTAGGAGGAAACTTAAGGCACAATGGAAAGCTTGAAGAACTTGTAAAAAGCATGGGTTTTACAGCCAAGGCCAGATGGCAGGTGAGTGACTCAGCTTGTGTAGCCAGAGGGCAAACTGAAGGTCAACCGAAAGGTTCTTTGTGTGAGTTCCAGCAAAGTGGACTTAAAAGATTTATGCTATCAATGGCTGCTCTTGTTGTATTTATGCAAATGAACAGGCTAAATTAAAACAACTTAACGCACTCCCTTTAATAACAAGGAGGGTAATCTTAAGGAGAAAAATCGTGATTTGAGGAAAATCACAATGCTCAGTGGTAGACTATAAACTAGTGCAGCTAACTGTGTCTATAAAGTTTATTTTAATTAAAAGTTTGTTTTCATTCAAAAGTTAAACCAGGTCTGTGACATTATCAATAATGCTTAATTCACAGGCAAGAAGAATATCAAATGCCTTGCAACTGGATGTCTTCCCAATAAGACAGTCTTGGAAATTTAAAGACTGGTTTGTGAATTGTGTTGTGTGAATTAACATGTGTGTGTTCTTTCTGTTTTCATAAGGCATAAGCCTATGATCTCATTTCCTGAGTGGTTGTCTGTACATACAAGCCTCACTTAAGAAGCCCATCTGCATTGCTGCCTCCTGAGACTCAACAGTTTGGCTGAACTAAGTGGTTGGGTTGGCGAAGTATGGGTTGGTCAGTGGGCTTCACTTTAAAAGTGGTCTCTTTTACCTAAAATAACTTTAAGCAAAGAAGCTCCTCCCCCAAACTGCCAGCCTCTCCAGTGAAACCCTCTTCTAACACTTAACCAGCCACAGACCTTAAATCAGGAACCCCATGTGGCTATCAGAGTTTATGGCTTAGGAGCGGATGTACCTGGCATAGATCCAGTAGGGTGGCTAGGTCTTCACTTAGTGACAACTCCTCCTTCCCTAGAAAATCCAACTTCTCCCAGCTAGACCTCAGAAACTCCTCAGAAAAGACCCCAGAATAATCCAGCCAAGGAAAAAGTTTTTGAGGTATTAAATCTCAGACAAACCTTAAAGGTAGAGACAGGGTACGGAAACGCAAATGCTTGGGTAGAATGGTCAAATTTACCGTTAAATCCCTGAATAAAAGCAACTGTTATGCTTGTACCACAGGGAGACCCCAGGCTCAGGTCGTACCATTTCCACTAGGCTGGGACTCTGACCCCTCGGGAATGGCCTGTATGCTCGCTGTCTCCCAGGATGAGAATGCATGGAGAAATGAGACTTGCAGAAGCTTGTCTCTCCTCTTTCCCTCTATAAGGAGTAATGGGACTCAATCCCTCCCTTCATACTCAGTGGGGCCCATGAATTACTCTTCTTGCCTCTCTAGGTGGGAAGCGAATTCGGATACCCCTGCGGAAGAACTCCTAACATGCACTCATACCAGAAATGTGAGCCACCTTCACAGTGGGGCCGGCAACTATATTCCCCTCCAAATCCCCAGAACAGATGTCTGGTGGTATTGTGGGCAGAGGAGTCTCTGGAAAATCCTACCTGACAGGTGGAGTGGAACCTGTGCCCTGGTTCAATTGGCTATCCCATTTACCCTAGCATTTCCAAAACCGATCCAGACTGCCCCTGTTAGAAAAAAAAAAAGATCAGTGGTGCCTGGTGAATCCTATAATCCTCATATCTATAGTGACGCCATTGGAGTCTCCAGAGGAGTTCCAGATGAGTTTAAAGCTAGAAATCAGATAGCAGCAGGGTTTGAGTCAGTGCTCTTCTGTTGATTAGATAATCTATATTTATTATAACCAACAGAGGTTTATCAATTATACTAGGAATGCTATAGAAGGAATCGCTCAACAATCAGATGCCACCAGTTGAGTGGCTTGGGGGAACAGGATGGCACTGGATATGATGTTGGCAGAAAAGAGAGGTGTATGTGTAATGCTCGGGGGCAGTGTTGCACCTTTATCCCTAATAATACAGCCCTTGATGGATCTATCACTAAGGCCCTGCAGGGACTAACTACCTTAGCAAATGAGCTAGCGGAAAACTCAGGTATTGACAATCCCATAACAGTATGGTTAGAAAATTGGTTTGGCAACTGGAAAGGAATGATCTCATCAGCTCTCATATCTCTTGTAGTGGTAGCAGGCATCCTCACAGCTTTAGGCTGCTGTATTATTCCCTGCATCAGAGGTTTCGTTCAGAGACTAATTGAGACTGCATTAACTAAACAAATGCCAGCAACTTTTCATAATCTCCTCCTCCTAGAGGCCAAAGGGAATCCTAACTATGAGGAAGAAAGTTGAGAAATCTTCCTTAGATTTGAAGGGATAAATAGAATGGTTTGAGTAGTCAATTTTCCAAAAGACACAGGGGGGAATTGTTAGAAACAAGGACATAGTGACTCCCAAACCAGTAAAAAGTCATTAGTAACAAAGGGAAAATGTAATTAAAGGGTCTTAAGGGCAAATGTAGTTAGAGGATCTCTGAGAAGGGAGTTGACAGCACTGGCATATCTACAAACCACAGAAGGGGCATTTAGATAACCGTGTTAGATTGTAACTCCGGAGTAACCAGTCATGGAGAAACAGGGAAGAAGGAGAGGGGAGGGGGAGCTAATTGCATTAGGGCGGGGAAGCTAATCGCTCTCACTTTAGGGCAAGGAAGATAATCACTTTAGGGTGGCAATTTTAGGGTGGAAAAGGTAATCACTTTAGGGTGGCAATGTCAGGGTGGGGAAGCTAAGACTATAAAACCAGTTTCCTTTGTCTACTTGGCGCGCACATTCTCCTGGCTGTGAGGGTGCACCCGGCTCTGCAGACTCGTGAATAAAGGCCTCACTTTACTGCTCAAGTCCTGTGTCCCAGTTTTTATTGTGAGTGTTTCTCACAATAACACGCTGAGTTGAGTGAAGGAATGAACTCTAAAGTGAAGGCCCCATGTTCTCATGGGGTGAGTTTGATAAGACACAATAACCGGAAGCAGTGACCCTGGGCAGAAACCTCCTAGCATCAACAATAAGACCTGCAGGCTCTGTTCTGAATTCTAGCCTTGCCTCTCATTCGCCGCCAGACCTTGGGCAGGCAACCCCCAGCCCCGACCACAGAGCCTCAGTTGCCTAGTCTGTAAAATGGGTTCTTCACCTCCCTGCCCCTGTTGGGAGGCTGAAATGTGCTCACGTGTCTTAACAGGGTAGAACTGGTTCTGTTAACTGATTAAGGAAGTAACTACACCCAAGCCCTGAGCCTGGTTGGAGGAGGGCCCTACATCCCTCCATTCCTTTGGGCGGGCCCCAGAACAACAGGAGCCTTGGGCAGGTGGCCTCAGAGGTATTCTGCGGTGTGTGGAATCCTGGGTGTATTATAGGAAATCCTGGTAGTGTGTCACGGGATCTGAGTCTATTTTAGTATGCTTCTGGAATGTTCTGTTGCATGACTCTTCTAGGAGGCACCAGTAACAGGGAAAATAGCTCCAGGCACAGGTTCATAGCAGGGCCCTGGGTTTATGAGGACAGCAGGTATCAGACCTTTGATGTGAAAACAAGGTGTATCAGGTGTATAGTAATGCATCGTGGCCCCGCGCCTGGCTTAGCAGACCCTGCGCCTGGCGGGGGGATTCTGCCTCAGCCACATCGGCTAACACTGCTGTGGTCCCTGTGAGAGCAGGACCCAGCTGAAGTGGGAGCAGGCCCAAGGGTATTACAAAAAAAAAATAAATAAATAAAATGCTAGATAGGAAAAGGGTCTCAAAGTTGGCCATTCTTATAAGTTCTTGTGAGGACAACAGAGTCTGTCAGGCTCTCTCACACCATGGGCTGCTTAGAGATAATAATTAGATTCACATGTGCAGCGCACTTGCAGTTATATAAGCATTGATGTTATATTTTGGCTAGTAGCCAGCTTTGTCTATGCATAATATATAAAGGGCAGGAACCCCCACAGGAGTATTCTGGCAGCAAATGGCGAGTGGCGGCAAGTGAACGGCAGGGGTGCATGTGTGACTGCTGTAATGTCTGCAATAAAGAGATTCCAATCTTGCCCGCATATTCTTCTGATTGCCAGGAAGAATCTGCCTTGGTTTCCACAACAATTGGCATAGATGGCAGGACTCACAGCGACTTGCCCTGTGAGCTGAGGCAGATACAGTGAAGCTGTGAGATGGGACGGTTTTCATGCTTCTCGATGCAGTAGAGCTACAAGCGGATACAGACGGTGCTTCGCAATGCGGTGAAGTCCAGTGAGCCCGAGAAGGAAAAATCCCTGTGGGAGGTGGGTGAGAGCCTAGTTAAGTTAAGCCCAAGTGTGGCAGTGGTTTTGGTTGGTTGGATTTTCCTTGTAGCCGAGAGCTGGAGCAAGGACCCAGATGGCAGTCCTGAAGGAAGCGGTGGCGGTGGCAGCGGAAGCGGCAGCAAACAATGAGAGGTCCGCACACTTGAAGATGACATCACTCGAGCGATGGTCAGGCGAGCCCCCTCCTCCTCCGCAGTTGCAGCTGAGGACTCAGAAGAGGGAAAGGAGCCAGTTTCCCTGCAAGTTCACCTGGTAATGATACAGAGGATGAGATTGCTGCAGCCTGATGCTAGGAGCGGGCATGGGGCAGGTCCTGCCCAGATGGTGGAGCACAGCATAGATTGCCCCTATCAGCAGTAGCCTGGGGAGCCTCTGGTGGTGTACACCTTCTTTAGAATGTAAGGGTGGATGTTTATTTTGCTTTCTAGCCAGGAAATGTATACTGAGTTACAGCTGTGAGAAACGCTCACAATAAAAACTGGGACACAGGACTTGAGCAGTAAAGTGAGGCCTTTATTCACGAGTCTGCAGAGCCGGGTGCACCCTCACAGCCAGGAGAATGTGTGCGCCAAGTAGACAAAGGAAACTGGTTTTATAGTCTTAGCTTCCCCACCCTGACATTGCCACCCTAAAGTGATTACCTTTTCCACCCTAAAATTGCCACCCTAAAGTGATTAGCTTCCCCACCCTAAAGTGAGAGCGATTAGCTTCCCCGCCCTAACACAATTAGCTCCCCCTTCCTTCTCCTTCCCCATTTCTCCATTACCAGTTACTCCATAGTTACAATCTAACGCGGTTATCTAAATGCCCCTATTGTGATTTGTAGATATGCCAGTGCTTCCAACTCTCTTCTCAGAGACCCTTTAATTTCAGTTGCCCTTTGTTATTGCTGATTTTGTACTGGTTTGGGAGTCACTGTATCCTTGTTTCTTACACAGCTGATGTTGCAAAAGCATGGAACTTATTATGTTAGTAGTGTTGTTAACTTTTAATTTTCTTCCAGGTTTAGAGTCTGCTGCATCTGTTTTGCTGAAACGTTTGCAGCAGTGAGAGTAGGGTAGGTCAGACTCCCACACTTGCCAAGTAGGGTGGGGCTTATCTGCAACAAAGAAGCACTCTCTCCACTAGCCCTTTGTGGGCTGAGTTGCAGGAGGTAAACAGTGAACCCCTGTGGGTGACCTGTGGCCAGATGTGGGCAGATCTTCTAGGGGGCTAGGGTCGATAGCAGGAAGCAGAGAGATTGATGACCCCAGAAGAAAAGGTGAAGCAGCCTGTTGCGTGAATATCTGTGGAAAGAGACGCTGAGATTAAGTCCAGCAAGCAAGATGAGTGGCCAGCAACGAATGGAGGGCTGTAACTTTCTCTGGTTATCAGCGATTGTTCACAGCCTGACCATTCCTTTTATTGGGTTACAGAAAAGATTCTTTTTTAAAGTAAAACTAAATAGAAACTAAAAAGGCTTACGTGGTAACATTCTTTCCACTAAAAGGGATATACATTAACCTATAGAGCTATAGAACTAAAAGGCTTACGTGATCCCACTAAGAGGGATAAACATTAACCTATAGGGCTACAGAGCAAAGCAGTAAATTACAAAAGGTTCAAGGTCTGTTCCACATCTGATATAGTTGCTATGGGAGAGGAGACACTAATTTTCAAGCTTCTTTGTTCTTAGAGACTTGTAAACTGGCCCCCAAGAATTGTGTGCGGGTAAGGGTCCAAGGGTCTGCACCACATCCGATGTTATCACTATGGGAAAAGAGGCTTAGGTCTTCAGCCCTCTTTGTTCCCTTGATTCTGTGACTTAGCCAGTGGGAGCCACGTGCCGCTGCTGGTGCCGGCAAGACTCGTTTGCAAGTTCTTGCAAGCTGAGGTCACAGGACACCTGGGCAGGGGGGCCCGCTTGCAGGCCCCCCGGCAGAGGGCTTGTGACTTTCGCCTACAGCAGCCCGGGGTTGTGCCCTGAGAAACCTGTTCTGTGTGTCTTAAAGACCACATGGCTGTGGCAGCCACCTCCCGAGAAGAGGGACGGATATGGGAGCAGGATGTACTTTCCTGTGTGAAAATCCTGAGTTCCCAGGGCCTGAGGCCCATACAGACAGTTATGGGAGGCACAGAGTGAAAGTGAAAGCTGTAAAACTTTCACTAGACGTCACCTGCCCCCACTTCAGTATACTGTCTATGTGTCCCCCACTTGGGCATTGATATGTGCCAAGAATTGTAGCTTGTAACTACAGGCCATTGTGGGGGAGTTCCACCTACAAGTGTAGGTAGTGAAGGCCATGAAGGCCATTCTGCAGGGGCATGCTGAGCATCCCCTGGTGCAGCTCCCGCCCCATGGTGGGTGACAGCAGCTGGGTAGTGCTTGCTGTGCCAGAGCACTTGTGTACTGCTTATGGGCAGCCCCTGATTATTGAAAGTGATCAGGGAACTCATTTCACTGGGACCTAGATGCACAGTGGGCCCTAGACATGCTTACTGCCTCCCAAGGTAGGGTGTGTGCCCTGGTAGGAGCTGAATATTGTATATATGTCTCTGATACTCACCACAATGTTAGCCAAGCCTTGCAGGTTCTTGCCTCCAAAGCACATGCCATTGAATGCCTGACTGGCAATCCCTTGCAGGAATGGTGGGCATCCTTGACCTCCAGATGGAAGTTGGCCCTTGCTATAATAGGGATCATTGCTTATTTCTTACTTATTTGTTGTAACATTTATTGCTGTTGTGGTTTATGGGTACAGGGCTCAGCCGTCCTCACCAAGAGAAACTCGTGGAAGATGGATCTTATGTAGATTGTAAGGGAGGAAACCTGCAGGGATAGAGTGTGAGGACAATAAAGTCTGTCAGGCCTCCTCACCCCGGATGCCCAGGCATGGGCTGCTTAGAGATAATAATTAAATTCACATACGCAGCACACTCCTAGTTACATAAGCATTGATATCATATTTTGGCTAGTAACTATCTTTGTCTGCGAAAAATATATGAGGGGCAGGAACCCCCACAGGAGTGTTTAGGCAGTGAATGGCAAGTGGCAGCAATCGCTGGTGGAGGTTCACGTGTGACTACTGTAATGTCTGCAATAAAGGAAATGTCAGAGAATCCAACCTCGCCTCACATATTCTTCCAATTGCCAGATAGAAAGAATCTTCCTTATTTCCATGACATTGCTATTTCTGATAAATACTAAAATGTAACACAGGACTTCACAGGCCAGCTGTAAACAGGATGAGCTTGACAGGAAACCAACCTGATAAGTGTAGCCAACTACAAAGAAGAAATCAACATGTAATTGATCAAATAGTGTATATATGCAATGGCTATGCCTCCCTTCAGGGAGACAGAGCTTTGGATATGAGTCCTGTCTCCTTTACTTGTTGCAAGTAAATAAAACTACCTTGCAACAAAACACACCTTTTTAAAAAAAATAGAGCAGGCCAAGTGGCAAGCACCTTGAGTTTGTAATAAATTTGGTAACTCCAGATGGGACTCTCCTGAAGAGATTCCCTCTCAGCTTGGTGTGTACTCTAGCTCATTCAAGGCTTGCTTGCCTGCATCTCCATGGATGAAGGATCTGTTCTGTGGGATAGTCTCACCTGGTGCTGACCACTGTAAGAACAGAGTCGCTCAGAAGGCCATTAAGACACAGCGAGCAGGAAAAAAAGAAAGTTATTGGGAGAATCAGCAAGCAGAGAGGGAGCCGTCCCATGGGTGGCTCCAACTCCGGACTCCTAGGGAAGGAGGGGGTTGCTTTATAGGGGGAAGAAAAAAGGAGAAAAGGAACTATTGAATTCAGTTTGGTTATCTCGCAGCTGCAAGTTTGACGGGCTGATCAAGGCCAAACAAGGTTTGGTTTGATGCACCCTGATATTGCAGGGAACTCCCGGTCCAAAATATCACCATCTCCCAGGCAGCTGCAGGCAGGGGAGTGGGGGGCGGGGGGCACAGTATGGGAACCCAGGCTGTCATTCTAGCCTTTTTGTTTTAATAAAAGGAAGCAAGGGGTGGGGTGTGTTTTGTGGGGTGGCAGAGTGGTTTTGTGTAGCAGAGACCAGTTGGGAGAGGGGTTGTCAAATCTCTCTTCTATAATGACTTCCTGCGGAGTTAGGGTGATGGGAGGGGGTTGACTGCTGGCTAGGGGGTCGTCTCTTGCCACGGGTTGATATCTGAAAGATCTTAATAAGAATATATTATGGACAGTAGAGGCTGTCATGGATTGAACCATTTTTTGAATAAAGTTAATTAGCAGTTTGAGGAAGCAAGGGCCAACGGCAAGGAATAATAGGAGGAGAAGCAGTGGGGTTATGAGAGGCATTAGGATCGCTTTGAAGGGAGAGGAGAAGTATGAGAGGAAGGTTCCGAAGCAGGATTTTCCATATGCCCATTCCCTAGCTTGGGCGATAATGTTAATGTGTTTTTTAAGTACTTGTAAATTTCCTTCTATTATGCTTGTATTATTAATGTAATAACAGCAAGTTTCATTTAGTATGGTGCAGGTTCCCCTGCTTTGGCTGTGAAGATGTCTAGGGCCCTCCTGTTTTGGGGAACTATGTCTGCTAGGCTGTTTGGGTATTCTTGCTGTTTTTTTAGAGCTTGGAGGGTGCGATCCTAAGTTTCTTGAAGGGATAAAGAGAGATTTCGTACTGATTTTTTTTTAATTGGGGAATTTCTATGAACTATAAGAAGCTTTTATATATGGAGTGCCCTATTCCTGGTTAAGTATAGGGTTGCTGTACACAAGTCTGCCAAACTCAGACCACTGCTGGTCTCATTTGTGTCAGGGGCGGAACAAGAGGGAGGTCTCGAGGAAGAAGCCAAGATTGGGGATTGTCTCAGAAGTGGCTATTTGCTGGGGGCTTAATATAGAGGTATCTAGTATTAGAGCGACTATTATGCAGGTGCTAGTCCAGTAAGGAGGAATTATTAGGTATGCTTGCATACCACATAGGAAGTGATATCCTGTCCCTTGAAGGGAAAGAACAGTGCTATATTTTGCTTTGATGATAGCAATGTAACTGGGGTGAGTTTTATTTTTTATTGACTGGCACTAAACATTATGGAGGATTTTGTGAAGAAATGTTTGGCTATATTGGTTAAATCGAAAATCTATGATCCATGTAGGGGTAGCAGGAAAATTTGAAGTGTTGATATGATTGTGAATTTGGGCTAATATGTGAGGACAAGTAGGAGCTCTTGGTCAGCCTTCATAGTGTATGAAGGTTAGGTCTAGGTTGTGGTTGCAGAGAAGGGAAAGGTTGAATGCGCCCAAGGAGCGAGGATGAATGTGGGTGCCATTGACTTGTCTGAAGCGAATGCAGAGAGCAGCAGGATCTATAATATGAGTGACTGTGACTACTGGCTGGGCCACTCCAGGAAGATCTACCAAACCCGTGCAGTAGGGGGTTAGAAGAAAGTGGGCAGTAAGGTTATATAAGGTGGTGAGATTGGGTGGGAAGGCAGTTACCTCAATGTCTGGGTGGTGGGAGGAGTGGGGGCAGATCCAGCAGTTGGTTTTGTTGGTTAAGCGCGCTACTCGCTGTATTGTGGAGGCTAGAGGATGTTGATATGAGGTGGCAAAGGTTAGAAGGGCAATAACCGTAATTGTGAGGGGAGGTAGCATGGTTACGGTGATTCAAGTAAGTCAACAAGGGATAGAACTAGGATGAAAGTGTAAAAGTAAATTTCATCAGGGGTGTAGTCACTGAGAGTGCCCTGTAGTCAGGCATCCGAGACACATTCTAAAAGCTAAGAAATAGTCGGGGGGGGGGGGGTTCATATAATAAAAGTTTTTGCAAGATGAGAGGAGTAAAGAGTAGGGTCCGTGGAAGGCTTATTTAGAGAAGGGTTGAGTTTGGGTGATTTTTATTGTCAGGTTTTCAGTGGGGGTGCAGGAATACGTGGGGCGGTGTTGCTTGTGTCCGTTCCCAGATCGGGATGAGCTGGGTGATGGGTTTAAGATAATAAAGCATGTAGTGGTCTTGCATTTATGTGAAATTGGTTATGGAGTTCGGTGAAGATATGTTGAGCGTGATTATTGGGGAGAATTATTTTGTTAAGTAGATGAAACTATCTATTTTGTTGGGTTGCTCCAAGCTTAACTAGGGTGTGTCTTTCTACCCCTGCATAAAAGGGTGCCTCAGTAGGCATGGTAAGGAGGATGGAAGAGGCATGAGCTTGTTTTTTTGCCTCAGTGTCTGCTTTGTGATTTCTCTGAGCTATGAGATCTGTTCTGGCTTGATGTTTTTTGCAGTGGATAATCGCTGCTTTTGTCAGGAGCTGAGCCACTTGAAAACGTTTGAGGATGAGATGTTTGTTGGTGATGGGAGAGTGTTTAGAGGTGAGATATCCCCTTTCTTTGTAAATTGATATTTGTGAATGTATGATGTGAGAGGCAAATTTAGAGTCAGTGTATATATTGATATGACCATTTTTTGCAAGGGTCAAGGCCTGCATTAGGGCAATAAGTTCTGCCTGTTGGAAAGAGGTATGGGAGGGCAAGTGTCCCAACTCAATGACGGAGGCGAAGATAGTGATGGCATATCCTGCTCCCTTTGGGCCAGTCTTGTAGGAGCTTCTACCTATAAACCAGGATTTCACCTGGGGTAGAGAGGTGTCTTGTATGTTGGGGAAGGGGTGTAAAAGGAGGAGAGATGTTGAGTGCAGTCATGGGTATAGGTGGGGGAGGGGAAGTAATGAGGCAAGGTTGAGAGAGAGAGCTGATTTTTGTAGGGAGATTTGAGAATTTTGAAGCAGTTGGGTGTGTAAGAACTGATTTAGGGATGGGGAGGTTGTAGCAATGACCCGGTGGGTTAGTAAGCCAGAAATAGTATGAGAGGAGTGGACTGTTACCTGGGCAAAGGGAAATAACTTAAGGTTTCCTTGACTGAAAATTATTGCCACTGCTAAGGCGTGGAGGCAGGTTGGCTACCCTAGGAAGAGGGAATTTAGTGGTTTGGAAAATAAGGCTATAACCCGTTGGTCTGGTCCATATTGCTGTGCTAAGAGCCCAAGAGCAAAGCCATCTTTTGTGTTGGTGTATAGGAGAAAAGGTTTATTTGTGTTTGGAAGGGATTTAAAATTCGATATTTAAGTTCTGAAAAAATTGGTGAGGCCTAAAAATGATAGGAGTTCTTGTTTAGTATGGGGAAAGGGGAAGGTAGTTATTAGGTCGTGTCTTTCTGGAGTTAGGTGTTTATGAGTGGGGGTAATGCAGAGTCCGCGATATGTGACCTGAGTTTGAGAGAACTGGCCTTTGTTTTGCGACACGCAGTATCTCCAACTGGCAAGAAAGTTTAGGAGCTGGGCAGTATGGAGATAAGAAAGGTTTTCAGATGGACTTCAGAGGAGATCATCTACATACTGTAGAGGGACACTTGGGGAGAGGTCAAGCTGGTGTAAGTCGGCTGCTAGGGCTTGACTGAAGAGGTGGGGACTGTCTTGAAACCCTCGAGGCAGGACCGTCCCCATCAGTTGCTGGCTTATTTTCATGGTTGGGTAGGTCCAGGTGAAGGCAAAGAGATCTTGGGAGGCCAGGGAGAGTGGGATAGTGAAGAAGGCATCTTTGAGGTTCAGGATGGTAAAGTGGGAGGTTTGAGGTGGGATGTGCAACAAGAGAGAATAAGGGTTAGGGGCAATGGGGTTGATAGAGACAGAGGCCTCATTGATTGTATGGAGATTTTGGACAAGACAGTGAGACCTGTTGCGTTTGGGTTTTTGTTTTGTTTTACTGCTAGGATGGCGAAATCGGCAGGAGAGGCAGCAGGTCGAAGCAGACCTGCTCCCAGCAGGCGGTCTATAATAGGCTTCAGACCATTTAAGGCCAAGGGGGTTAATGGATATTGAGATTTGCTGGGGATATGGGAGGCATCTTTTAGGGTTACAGAGACCGGAGCATAGTGGGAGGTGACGGAAGGATTGTTTGTGTCCCAGACATCGGGATTGATGGCTGTTAGCCAGGATGGCAAGGAAGTGACTGGGATTGTGTGAAGGGACTGCCCTAAAATTAGAAGAAGAATGAGAGGGGTGGGATTATCTGGCGAGGGCATGGAATCAAAACAACCAAGAGATATAGATGTGTGCAGTTTGGTTAGAATATTGCATCCAAGAAGTGGGGTTGGGCAGTTGGGCAGTGCTAGAAAGGAGTGGGTGAATGTCTGATGCCCAATGAGACAGGTTAGGGGAAGGGCACTTAGGGGTTGGGTCACCTTGCCATCTATTCCTACAACCGATATGGCAGAGGGAGTTAGGAGCCCCGAAAATTTGGGCAGGACAGAATATGTAGCTCCCGTATCAAGGATAAAGGAGACAAGCTTACCTGCTACCAATATGTTTACCCTGGGTTCTGCACCCGTAATGGTGAGAAGAGGGGTTTCTGAACCCGGGCCCCATCAGGCGGTGGAAAGTCCGAGGAGGTCTGGGACTGAGAGGCCCACGTCTGGATCTGCTGCCGGGTTAGGCAGTCTAGTCACCCAGTTAGAGGTCATCGGACAGTCAACCTTCCAGCGACCTGTCTTTTGACAGAGAGGGCAGGGACCCAGAGGAGGTAAGTGGGGATTTGGACAGAACTTTGCCCAATGTTCCTCCTGACTACACCAGAAACAGGGGCCCAGAGGCTGCCTGACGGTGGAGGCTTTGCCCTTAGACTTATTTTGCCCCTTGGAGGAGTTCCCCAGGGCATTAGCCAGCAAAAGATAGTGTTTGTCTTTCCGTTCCTGTCGCTACTTTTTCCTCTCCCTCTCTCTTATTTTTTCTTCTGTTTCTCTTGCCGGTTGTTGTATATTTGGAAGGCAACCTGAATAAGTTTATTTTGGGGGGATCTCAGGGCTTGCCTCTAACTTTTGAATGTCTGGGGCTGATTGACTAATGAAGTGGCTGTGTAAAAAGAGGTGTCCCTCAGGCGAAGTGGGGTCTAGATTGGTGTATTTTTGGATGGACTTTGTGAGCCTTGTTAAGAAAACAGCTGGATTTTTACTAGAACCCTGGGTAATTTTGAGAGTTTTGTTATAGTTGACAGCTTTAAAGCCTGATTTGCGCATCCCAGCAAGGAGTCACGTAAGGAAGTGGGACATGTATTCGCATGATACCATCTCTACCAGCAACCTCGCAGAGGGGATAGAGACTAGAAGGGCAAGGCTAATTGGAGGGGGTGGGTGGGGGAAGGTGAGGTAGGGATGGGCCTGCAGGATTGGGTATGGGGAAGAGAAGGTCCCGAGTCTTGGAGGGCTGGGGACTATGAGGAGTCAGGTGACTGGGGTTCTGAAGGGGACGAGGAGGCATCTGATGCAGGGTTGTAGGGGGGTGGGTGGTCAGCGAGGTCGCAGGTGTCCGAGTGTAAGAGGCAAGGAAACTGGTGACTCCCAAACCAGTAGAAAATAATTAGCAGTAAAGGGCAAATGTAATTAGAGGGTTTTTTTGAGCCAGAGTTAACAATATTAGCATCAGAACAGGGGCATTCTGCAGCTCAGCACAAATGCTTCTGAGAACAAAGGATATCCAAAATCTGATGGAGGGATGTTCATTACCAAACCCTGGGAAATGGGAAAATGCAGCCAGACAGCCCAGAAAACAAGATAAGGAAATTTTAAAGAAGAGCTGGAGAAAGACCTATAACCAGATCACCCTTAGTTAATTGAGTTAATTGCGTTATAACTCCGGAGTATTCAGCATGGAAAAACGGAGAAGGAGAAGGAGGGAGAGGGAGGGGTGGTGGTTTTACTCGCATTAGGATAAAAACAGCCAGCTTCATCTTTTGGCATGCATCTTTGAATTGGTTTTCGGCTGTGCTCGAAGGTGTAGATCTGTGAATAAACAACTGCTTCGGTTACTGCTAAAATCCTGTGTCCTGGTGTTTTATTGTGAGTATTTTTTATACAAGGAAGAAGGAGAAGGTCAAGAGGAGGGTGGTTTTTTCTGGACAAGGAGAATTTGGTGGGTAGTGAGCTGTTTGCAGAGAGAGTGTTTGATCTGAAGAGTCCAGAAAGCCTGAGTACAGGGAAGTTCTGACCACTTGCCTGACTGCCGGAGAAAGTTATTGAGGTCTGTGAGAACTCCGAAGTCAAGTGTGCCATTTTCTGGACACCGACTCTGGTTATTTAGAGGATATTGGAGCCATGCAACAATGAACAGAAAGACAAGTCGACGGGCCTTGACTTCTCCATTTAATTGGAGAGATTTGAGATTACAGACTAAACACCCAAGAGGGGTATCTTTGGGTGGGAGGGACTGGCCAGTTCCCATGGATATGGTTAGGGTTAATGTGAGTCTGAGAAGGAGGAGGAGGGCGAATCCAAGCCAAAGTTCCCAGCTCCACAATCTGTTGAGACAAGCATCCGTGTTTCGACCAGAGATTTGAGGGCCTAAGGCCAAGAGGAGAGGCGCTGATTTGTCCTAGGCGTCCCTAGGAGTTGTCAGACCCTGAGAGTGGGTCCGGATTGACCCGAGGAGTCAGATGACTCCGAGAGTGGTTCCGACTAAGCGCTCAGATTTAGGGTCAGACAGCCTGAATGGTCTTGGATAGACCAGGAAACAGAACAACCTGGGGAGATGAAGGCAAGGAATATCTTATGAATCCGAGGGCCAATGTTGATTGGGAGTAAATGGCACTTGGGGAAGGGGTTGGAGGAAAAAGGTGGATGGGGTCAGCCAGCCAGAGGGGAAGCTCGAGCCACCAACTCATGGAGATCTGAGCGACTTCGGGTCCAAAGATTGGGGCTGGCTCGGAACCCGAGTCCAACCCTGGAATCCCGGTCGAGCTGATGTCCCAATCCCGGGTTTTGGCACCAAAATGTAAGAAAGGTGTCCCTCAGAAGGCCATTAAGATGCAGCGAGCAGGAAAAAAGAAGTTTATTGGGAGAAGCAGCAAGCAGGGAGGGAGCCGTGCCACAGGTGGCTCCAACTCCAGACTCCTAGGGAAGGAGGGGGTTGCTTTATAGGGGGAAGAAAAAAAGAACTATTGAATTCAGTTTGGTTATCTCGCTGCTGCAAGTTTGATGGGTTGATCAAGGCCAAACATGGTTTGGTTTGATGCACCCTGCTATAGTGGGGAACTCCCGGCCCAAAATATTGCTATCTCCCAGGCAGCTGTGGGCAGGAGGTGGGTGGGGTAGGGTGCAGTACGGGAACCGAGGCTGTCAACCACCAGAATGACTGTCTGGCTAACTCAGCAGCCAAGCCACCTGCATCTGTTTCATTCAGCACTTTGGAAATGAAGCAGGCAGGTCGGCCCTTGTGGTTGCTTTTTTTTTTTTAATTTCTTAATTTCTTTTATTTTTTGGTTTTTCAATTACAGTTGTCCCATTTTCCCCCCATTTCTCCCCCCACACAGCCCATCCCTTCTCCCACAATTGACATACAAGTGTTTCATTTAAAATTGTTAAAATAAAAAACAAATAGACATTTAGAAGATATTTATCTCATTTTAGAAAACATAGACTTTAAGGATTAAAAACAACTTTTCAATCTCATGACCAGGATAAAATTTTCACATCATGGAAATGTTTAATAACAAAAATTGTGAGAAACTCTCACAATCAAAACACCAGGACACAAGACTTCAGCAGTAACCAAGGCAGTTGTTGTTGGGGGTTTTTTTTTTATATGTTTTATTGATTATACTGTTACAGTTGTCCCAATTTCTTTTCCCTCTGCTCCCCTCCACCCAGTGACTCCCCTCCCTCCAGTTTCCCCCCCTTTTAGTACATGTCCATTGGTTGTGCATATAGTTCTTCTCAACCTCTTCCTGTCTACTCCATTCCCTCCTACTATGCTTCTTAATTCCTGTACCATCTCCCTCCCTTTCTGCCCTTCCCCCTCCCTGCTAACCTCCCTCCAATATGTTCCCCATACCTATAATTCTTTTTCCACTCTCATTGCCTACTTAGTTTGCCCTTGTTTCGATTCCCTAGCTTCTGTTGTTGGTTGTTGTAATGCAGTTTTCATTTTAATGTTATAATTTTGATCCTCCTTCTTCTAAACCAGTCCCTTTAACATCTCATATAACAGTGGTTTGGATCTAAAGAACTCCTTCAGTTTTACTTTGTCCTGGAAGCACTTTCTCTGCCTTTCTATTTTGAATGACAGCTTCGCTGGATAGAGTCTTAGTGGCTGTAGGTTTTTGATTTTCATTACTTTGAATATTTCTTTTCAGTCCCTTCTTGCCTGCAGGGTCTCCTTTGAGAAATCACCTGATAGTCTAATTGGGATCCATTTATACATAATTCTTTTCTTCTCTCTTGCTGCTTTTAAGATTCTCTCTCTTTCTTTAATTTTTGACATTTTGATTATAATGTCTTGGAGTGGTTCTCCCTGGGTCCAATTTTTCTGGAACTCTCTGTGCTTCCTGGACCTGTAAGTCTATTTCTTTCCCCAAGTTTGGGAAGTTCTGCTTCATTATTTTTTCACATAATTTTTCTATTTCTAGTTCTTCTTTTTCACCCTCTGGCAATTCTATAATCTGAATGTTCGTTCGCTTATAGCTGTCCCAAAGGTTTCTGAGCCTCTCCTCGTGTTCCTCCCTTTTTGTTTCCTCATTCTGCACTGGTTGACTGTTTGTTCCTTCCCTATGTTCCGATTTGTTGATTTGATCTCTGGTTTTCATTTCCTCACCACTTGTCTTGTATGTGTTTTCGTTCATTTCAGTGTGACTAGCTTTCATTCCTTCCCTGTCTTGTTCCAAATCTTTTATTAATTCTGTAAGCCACCTTATGAGCTATCTGAACTGAGCCTCGGAAAGATTTCTTATTTGCTCATCAGTTAGGTCCCTCATCTGCTGCCTGGTGAGCTGCGTCACCGGGATTTCAATCATGGTCTGTTTCATCCTGTCAGTTTTCTGTTTAACTTTGTTTCCTAGGTGGGCTGTAGGGGGCAGTGCCCTGTGCACTCGTCTTACCCTGCGACCAGCAACCTTTTTCACCGCTCTGTGGCGCTTTGTGTGGCGGCAGGGGTCCAAGATGGATTCCTGCCATTACTCTCCGCTGAGAGACCGGAAGGCTCCTTCCCCACGGCCTCATCATTCAGGGCAATGGTGGGTCTACCTTACCCAGCACTGGAATCTCAAGCTTTCAGGTCTCAACTGCAGCCAGGATTGCTCCCCTGGCATTTCTCGCAGTCCTGCTGCTATCCCCGCTGCTACCGCGGACAGCACAGCCTGACCTTTCCGTCCCGATTCCAATTTCGCCCCTCCTACCTATCCAGATGAGCACCGCTGGTTTATAACTTCATACATTGAGCTTCCATGTAGTTTTATTTTCTGGAATTTCTGGTTATTTTTAGTTTTGAGGTAGTTGTATTCCTAGTTAGTTGTGGAGGGAGACTGAGCGTGTCAGTCTAAGCCTCCATCTTGGCCAGAAGTCTGAAGGCAGTTGTTTTTTCACAGATCTGCAGTTCTCAGTGCAGCCAAATCAAAGGTGAATGCTTACAAACAGAACAGGTTGTTCTTATCCTAACTCAAGTAAAAACCACCCCCTACCCCTCCTCCTCCATTTTTCCATGCTTGATACTCCGGAGTTACAATCTAACATGATTAGCTAAATTAACTGAGGGTGCTAATTAATTAAGGGTGATCTGGTTATAGGTCTGTCTTCAGCTCTCCTCTGAAATTTCCCTAATTTGCTGGGCTGTCTAGCTACATTTTCCCATTTTCCTGTGTTTGGTAATGAATATCTTTCCCCTTTGATCTCAGAGACAGGCATTTGTGCTGAGCTGCAGAATGTCCCTTCCTGACTTGTAAGTGTAGTAATACTGTTAACTCTGGCTCGGAGACCCCTAATTCAAGATTACATTTGTCCTTTGCTGCTAATTATTTTCTACTAGTTTGAGAATCACCAGTTTCCTTGCCCCTTACAATTTTGACCAACAGATTACAACACTAAAGTTTTACAATAATAAAAAGCTTTCTAATTCTTTTTACTAAAAAGTTATGAACTGATAAAATAACAATAGAAAGTTAGCATTAATTTTAGAAAAAAAAGGCAGATCCAGTCAAAATAGTCAAGATGATTTGTAAAATGCAGTGTTATCAGTTAAATGCAAAAAATTACTCTGGAATATTCTAAAATATGGCAGTAATAGTTTGTAAAACTGGGAAAATAAGACATCCCCACCTTAATAGTGCATTTTGTTCCCCTAAGTGCAGTTACAGAACTGTGCAAAACGTATGCTTTTCTGCACACACGTTTTGCATTACAAAGTTGTTTTGAATCACCTCGGTGCTCTTAGAAACTTGACTGTCTACCTGGTCATGGCACACACTTTGTAACTGCAGCTCTCTACAGCACTGGGGTCAGTAAAACACTAAGCATACTCACAGTCAAGATTAGGAGGTACACCTCCTGAGAAATAATCTCGGTTTTGCATGCTTTGTTTCCAGGACAAAAGAACTTATTGATTTGAGTTAGCCCTCTGGCCATGATTCACTTAATGTACTGACTGGTTTTTGTCAAGAGGAGAAACAAACCTAGTGCAGCCTGAACAAATTCATGATCACTACAGACAAAGTGAGGACCATCAGGATGGTGAGCTCATACACCACAAAAGTGGGAAACACATGAAGGCCTGTGGATACAAAGAAAAGGATAGCCAGAAAGTCATGAATAGGGTCAGTGCAAGACATTATCTCCTCAGCGACCATGTGGCCTGGGGAATAGATGAGTGCTGTGTCCAGGAAGCAGCCCAGTTCCATGGAGACATCCAACATCTCTGTGACCATTAGCATTTAAAATGTGAAAGCAAAGATTTCTAAGATAAAGACTTCTCTGTTCCCTCTGCTTTCCATATTCAGCTTTTCAGAATACAGTCCTATGAGGTAAGTCTTTATAACAAGATATAACAGGAAAAACAGCAGCTAGTGAAAAAAGAATCTGACTGATCAAAGCCAATAGTTGTAGTATTTCCATGACAATGCTAGAGTATGTATGGCCCCTGCTTGAATAAGAGTTGGCATGAAAAAAATAAAATTTAAAAAGAGTTAGCATGACAGCTATGAATAACCCCAGCTGTACATCTTGCAGCACTAGCCTTCCAAGTAACACAGTACTATAGTCAACATCACCTTCTTTTTCACCCTAGGCACTGCCCATGAGGAATCTGGACACTAAGGGTGTGCTTGATAAGGACAAGCAAGTAGAAATGAAAATTCTCTGAGTAGATCTGATCTGTTGTCCCCATAATAAACCAAATGCAATCGTATAACACAGCCCTTGTAAGGGTACCTTCCACAGCTTTCTCAGCTTTTCTGGGGAAAATCCTGAGCCAATAAGAAAAAGAGTAAAGAATACATAAAATTTTCCTAATGTCTCCACTTCTACAATAGAATTAATACTGTTTAGTTCTAAAGGTCCCAGAAGTACACCACAGAAATTGTAGGCAATTCTGTTTTGTTGTTGTTCATAGCCAGCCACAAGGTAAGGACAACATTCCTATGGTAACAATGTGCTTTATGTAGTAGTGATCTGCATGTGGGATTGTTGCATCTTTGAGGTTGGTCAAAATATACTGGATGTTCTGGGAGTCAATCAACAAGCTAAGAACTAAGTCATCCCCCCCTTTCCATTTTGAGAAATTTTTCTTGGAACTGGCCTCTTCTTCTTCCCTCAGAACTGCCTCAAAACTGACCACTTTGACTGATTTATTTCTCATCAAGTGTATCCTTTTTCTTCCTTTAAACAATTGGCTATCTTCCTTACATCTTCAAGAATTAGGACATGGTGTCACAAAAAGGCTGGGACTGTGCAGAATTCATTTGGCAAAGTATAAGTAGGAACAGTGACATCCAGTTTCCAAGCACATCAATGATAGCAGTCCTAGCTACAGGTTGCAGAGTTCAGTACCAGGAGTGTCAGTGGTGTCAACAGTGTTATGTGTGCCCAGCTATAGGGACAGTGGTTCATGTGTGGAAACCAATTTAGAATGGGGTCATGAATTCTGTTCCTGGCTGTTCTAGTTTCAATCCTGTTCTGTGGCTTTCTCTGAAATAAAATGAGCCCCCAATAACATATATTTATTTGTATTAGAAAAAGTTGGATTCCATTGTTTGCTCATAAAAAGTGAGTTGAGAAATCAATGTAGGTAATAGAGAACAAGCATTTAGAGGTTTTTCTTTATGCTGAACCACTACCTAAATATTCCACCTGGCTGTATCCCATGAGAAAGAAAACAACATGTATCTCCCAGGATATTTCTTGCCTTTTCCTTCCCAGAAAAAAAAAAAATGTGAGTTTAGGAATCTCTCCCCCATCTTGGTGCTCTGATCATTGACATCAATGATTACTAATTTGGCTAAGCCTCAGAACTGCTTGTGGGCTTCTAACAAAATACTCAAGCCTCTTCCCAGGCACAATCTCAATGGCCCAGAGTCCAGGAATTGTTTATTTAACAAGCTCCACATGTGAGCCTGATGGACAGCCCTGTGGGAATCTTGTTCTATGTTCTTGCTACTAAATGTGACATAAAGACTATCAGTATCAGTACCAACCTTGTTAAAAGTTCAAAATAATGCCTCATTCCAGACTGCCTGGATCTTAATTAGATGTCCAGGTGATTTCTGTGCACACTAAAGTTGGTCTACATGTCTCCTACATGTGGAACCAGAACTGTGCAGTCAACTATTATTTGCGGTATGATCATATCACTCAGTACTGGAGGAGGGTCCAGGGTTCAGTCCTTATTCTTTCTCTTCTGTAATAATCACTCCCTAGGTGACCTCCTCTGAGGTCAATGTTTTAAATATCACTTAAATGTGTCACCTCCCAAGTCTTTTTCTGCAGGCAAGACATTTCTACTAAATACTCATATTTTATTAAACTTCATTGTGTATCATCTCTTCTTATGCTGTAAGCCCTTGAAATAGCTCAAGGATTTATTCTTTTCTTCTTAAAAGAAAAAGAAAATTTTAGATTAATCAGGCTTAATACATTTAAAATACTTGAAAAGCTTTGTCAAATAAGGAAATTCTACAAGAATCTCCAAAAGTCTATAAAGTTCTAATTATTTATAATTCTAATGATTATTTTAGAATGTTATGTTGCAGAGCATCTGAGCATGTAAGTCGTAGATGGTCTGTGTAAGTTGAAGAAAGTGAAGGAATAAAGAAAAGAGACATATGCCACATCTATTTATGGCATAGGAAGGAAGGACACTGGAAGTGGAAGAGAAATAAGAAGGAAAAGTAAGCATATAAGCCTTTGAAACACTAACTTCTGGACCTGGGAGCTACTAGGTCCTGAGAACAGGGTAATTAACCCTCTATTCAAACCCAGACAGGGTTTCAAAACAGCAGGGTGCCCGACTCTCCAACACAGCGGGGGGGCGGGGGGTCACTTTTTAAAAACTGGCAGTTTTCAGCCTGAGCCTGGCATCTCTGCTGCAGCCCTTATTTAACCCTTCAACTCCCAGCTAAGACCTTTAGCTCCCAGAGGGACACAGAAACCCAGTCCAGTGCTGTATACTAGGAGGGGAGCCTCATATCTCCTTGCCCCTTCTGCCCTTCTACCCCTGAGAGAACTAATGGGTGCAGAAGACTCTACTTGGGTACACACGCCTTTCTCAATAGCTGATCTACAGCAGTGCAAGGAGAGGCTAGGAAGCTTCTCTGAGGACCCCACATGCTTCATTAATAATTTCCATTTCTTAACCCTGGACTTTGATATGGCCTGAAGGGATCTTTTTATAGTTCTGACTACATGTTGCTCTCCAGAAGAAAAGCAATTAATTTGGGAAGGGGCCCACAAACATTCAGGTCAATTACATACTGAAGACCCTGGTAATACAAGGCCAGTGGCTGAGGCTGTCCCAGATCATGAACCCAATTGGGACTAAAATACACAAGGAGGGAACAGAAGTAAATCTACCATGATACAGTGCTTATTGGCTAGAATGAGGGCCTGTACCAAAAAAAAAAAAAAAAAAAAAAAAACCAGTGAATTATGATAAAGTGAAGAAAATAACACAAGGAAAGGAAGAGAACCCTGCCAGAACCCTGCCCTCTTCCACAACAGGCTGGTAGAGGCCTTTCAGAAATACACTAATATAGACCCATCCTCTTCACAGGGGCAAATATTAATAGGGCAACACTTTATCACCCAGTCAATCCCAGATATCCATAAAAAGCTTCAGAAATTATAACTGGGACCCCAAACCCCCTTTGGCATAACTGATGAATGTTGCCTTCTCAGTCTTATCAATCAAGAGTCAGAGGAGAGATAGGCCAAGCCACTTGCATTAGCTATTAGTGGCAACATTGTCTATAGCCAGCCACCTCAAGGTAAGCTGGGAAAGTCACAAAGGCATGGAGGGCACAAGGATCAAGTGTACTTTAGTGCAAGCTCCCTGGACCCTGGGTAAAGGAAGGCACTAAGCCACTCCCAGGACCATGTCACAAGTGCAGAGGTACAAACCCTGATCCCTGGCACTGGAAGGCAGACTGCCTTCATTCCCATAGTGTAAGAGGACATCTCCTATGGCCTTGGCAGCACATGAAGGCTGAAGAAGGTGCCCAGGGAGCAGGTTCTCTCTCTCTACCAAATAACCCCAGGTGACTCTTGACGTGGTAGGTAAGAAAATTGATTTTCTTGTTAACACTGGGCCACTTAACTCTGTTCACAACTCTTACTCTGGTCCTCTCTCCTCTAACTTGAGTAATATTATGGGGGATTGAAACCTGACTACACATCTGAGAAGAAATCTGTTAAATGTCATTCCAGAAAAGGGCCTTGCAACTGGATGTCTTCCCAAAAGACAGTCTTATAGACTCAAGTGACTAGTTTGTAGGTGGTTGTGTAAATTAACCATTTTGCACAAGTTTGCTCATTGCAGGTTTGTCTATCCTCCTGATGAGCCACTATACCCATTCTAGCCAGCGGACCAAGTCTTACTAAAGACCTGGAAGACTCAAGGCCCTGACCAGCAGCTGGCCAAACAACAGACTGGTCCCTATGACGTCCTGTGGACAATGCATTCTTCCCTGAAGCTGATGGGAATCAAGCCTGGAATCCACCACACAGCACCACTATTAATTATACTATTTTATTCCTAGGACTCTCAATGCGGCTATGGCACAGGCAACCCAATCAATCATAATGCTGAGGGATTACCACTACCAGCCCATCCACCAGGCTGAGACATATGCCACATGAATGGGAGTAAAAGCCCCACAACCCCTTGCACTATGACCTCCTACCAGCAGGAAGTAGCTAGAAAGACCATGGCACCCCCTTTCCTTCAACTCCCACACAATCCACAATGCTGAGCCTAAGCACCATTCTTTTTATAACAAATAAAAGGCTGGAAATGTCAGAATATAGAGGTAGCCAGGATGCAAACCTGGTCAGACAACAGGGTATGTTAATCAACCTGGTCAAAACAAGACGCAAATGATCTACTGAATATGCTAATACAGCAAACTCACCCTCACTGAAATGTGCAGTTGGCAAGTTTAAAAAGTGTTCCTGCACAAGTCTGGGTGGGGTCCTATGGGCCCATGAGGACCAGGAGTCTCCATTCCATAATCCCTTACTCCCCACGCTCCGGGAGTAGCCCTTCCCCTCCAACCCTTAATAAACCATTGTTTGTTCCCACATTGGTCTCCGAGTGATCTCTTAGAGCAAGGCTGCTCTGCCATGAGGTGCTTAGACATTTCAGATGAAACCTCAAGAGATATTAGAATGAATCACTAGAAAAATAAAGAAGCTGGGAATATAGTTGTATTTTCGGTTTTTAGGGAAAGTTCTCATTAGTTACAGTTAGAACAGATTCTGTTCTCTATACTCGAGGTTCTTTCGTTATAAGAGATTTTCAAAGGGAATTTTAAATCATAAGAAACCACATTTCTTTAATATGGTCTAAACTATGGTACACTGTCACAATCAGCTCCAAGACTTATTGATGCCTGTGGATTTTTTGAGGGGGAGATTACATATACAGGATATGGCAAAAGTAGGTTAACAGTTGTTTGTACAAAAAATAATGCAATAATTAATAAATAATAATACAAGAATAAACTGTGTTTTGTGTATCCCCAACTCCTTCTCTTTATTGTGATATTTCATGTGTCTATTAGCTCCTGCTATTGTCTAGGAAAAAACTACTGGAATTATTTGAATGTAATACTCATGAGGGCAGAGAAGGCTCAAAAGGCAGCAGAGCCCTGAAGCACTAATCAAGAAGCCACAGCTAGGGACAGACCATGCTGACAGTTAATACCTGACTTGCTTTCTCAAATGCTATCAGGCAGATTTTGGATGGTGGGTTCTGCTCTCCTTATCTATTCCTCCCTTCCCATATGACTGGACTTTCCTCCAGGAAGGATGCTCTTCTCAGCACGCATGTGAAAATGTCATCACAGCACCAGAGAAGTGAAACTGTGTCCAATCAAGTGGGCACCCAGCAGAGGTGGTCCTCATCTCAGTAAACCCCCAATCCTACTCAGAAATGGTACCCTCAGACATTTCCTCACAGTCCTTGCCCCAGAGGGAGGTGTGAAATTTCTTAGGATATTATGTTTCAGTTTAGTTTTTTCTTTAAAAAGGTTTTTATTATGGCTATTTCAAATACATACACAAGTCAAGAAAGCATAATGAACCATTATCATCAACTCATCCAACTGTGCATGATTTACATCACTGTCTAGGTTCCCCACTCCCAATACATAACTGGCTATTTCAAGGAAAATTAATTACAAATACATCATTTCATCTGTTAATATTTTTAATGTACCCCTAAAGATTTTATAAATTTCATAATTACAATAAGATTATTTCTAAAAATAATATTTTAATATCAAATTTTCAGTGTGTGTTCACATTTCCCCAACCATTTTGTATATTTTTCATAACAATTGAGGTATTCCTTAAACATCTTTTAAGTTATTGGTTCTCTTGCTTTTCTTTTTTCTTCTTGTAATTTGTTTACATAGAAACCAACCTTCACTTATGCCAGTTTACCCACATCTTCCTGTTTCCTTCCCTTTGTGGTCACAAAAATGCTTCTTAATTAAGGTGATACTGATATTTTCTTTGATTCTCTAAGCTCATTTAGTCCTTTAACAACTCTATTCATAGTGATGTTTCAAGTGTCTAGTAATACCCATAAGGGTGTCTGTAACCTGTCAGAATATGGAGGAAGCTAGAATGCACACATGGACTTTTGGTATATGCTAATCAACCTGGCCCTGGACTTAGCCGTTCCCAAAGATATGCTGATGGACTTAGCAGTTCCCAAAAGATGTGCTGATGGACCGAAACCATTCCCAAGGGAAATAGTAATGAACCTAGCCCGATATGTTAACTAACCTGGTGGGCGGCGGGGGGGGGGCGGGGGGGGGCAATCAGATGTAAATGATCTACTGAATATGTTGATAAGCAAACTCACCTCACCAAAATGTGTGGTTGACAAGTATAAAAAAGGTGCCTGCAGAAGTGCAGGTGGGACTCCTACGGGCCCACGAGGAGGACCGGGAGTCCCCATTCCCCATTCCCCTTCCCCCTTGCTCCTATGGGCCCTTGAGTTGGTCTGGGAGCTGCCTCTCCCCTTCCCCACCTTTTCCCTCAATAAACCCATTGCCTGATCCCACAGTGGTCTCCGGGTGATTTCTCAGAGCAAGGTTGCTCTGACATAACCCATTGTCCTAACTCTACTACCTCATTCAAGTGTTATTCTATTACCTTTGTGATGCAAGAACAGAATGTGAAAATAAACTGGGAGCTCACTCTGAGTAGCCTGAATAATGAGCTATTTAATTAGAACCTGGAGTTCCTTCTTTTCCTTCCCAGTGAGTGAGGCTGCAAAAACTTCACCTTCTAATAAATGGGAACAGTGGTGTTTTTAACACCTGGCAAAGAAGCCTGCAATTTGTCTTGGACCCTGAAGTCTCACTTATAGGGCAGCTGACATTCTCAAACATCTCTGATATATTATCTATTATTACATAACAAATTACCCAAAGCAAGAGACTTAGAACAACACACATTTATCATCTCACACTGCTGTGGGTCAGCAGCGCAAGCACAGCACAACACTGCCTCAGGGTCACAAGTGTGTAATCAGGAGTCAGACCTGAAGACTCCAAGTTTACTTAGGTGTTTGCTGGCAGGATTCAGTTCCTTAAGGGCTATTGAACTGAGGGCCTCCAATCTTCATGGGCTTTTGGAGAGGAGACGCCACTTTCTATTCTTTACCAGTGGGCACTGCTTCACTAAAGACACTGAAGGAGAGTGTCCTTGCAGGATGAAAGTCAGAGACGTTTACCTATGCCAGTCACTAGATCCAGCCCACACTCAAGGGGAGGGGATTTCACAAGACTGTGAATACCAGAGTAGAAGGGTCACTGGGAGCTACTGTGGAAGTCTGCTTACCACATCCTATAAACAGCTGACACCCTAACCCAGAATGCTGGGTGCCTAAGCAGTTTGTGATTCCTCATCAAAAAGACTACTCTCCTGCTTGCCTTCCAAAGGAGAGCAATAAGGAGGCAGGATCTCTCCATTCCACATACCCTACCCTGCATGTCCAGTTTGCTCTGCTACAGAATAATAGGAATAAGATTCATGTCTTCTCTTTAATTTTTGATAATATATTGAAAATTTCTCAAAAGTGTTTTTCTTAACTTATAGTATTTGATAAGGTTTTGCTAAGTCCTGCTGAACAACAGGTGACACCAGAGACCTGCTTTACATGATAACTTTGCACCTGATTTTCCTCTCTCAGCCCAGTCACTCCTCTTTGCCTCCTAGGTCCAGTTTCACCCCTGAACACTGCTTTTTAGCTATTTTATGGCTCCTGTCCACACCCTGAATGACAGATTCTCCCCACCCTTTGCTCACCAGCTACTCCTGGACATTCAGTCTAAGATGTCTAGGAGCATGATTCTAACGTTCTTTTTTTTCCTTTTTATTAAATTTATTGGGGTGATACTGGTTAACAAAATTACACAGGTTTCAGGTGCACAACTCTACAACACATTATCTGTACATTGTGTTGTATGTTTACCAGGCCAAGTCAAGTAAGTCTCTGTTCAACACCGTTTTATCCCCCACATTCTCCTCCACTTCCTCCATTAGCCTCCCCCCTGGCAATCACCACACTGTTGTTGTTCTTCATGAGTTTTTCTATTTTTTTGCTCAATCCCTCCACGCCCCCTACCCAGACACACCCCAACATTCTTAATCAGCTTTCCTCCACACCAGCACATACATATACACGCATATACTTCCCAGTGGGGACTGGTAGCTACAGTCTTATATACATTTCCTTATACTTGTTAATTACACACATATGTACTTAACAATATACATATCAAACAGTCTTCACTGGTTCCCCACACCACTATCGATACTTTATGCACAAATTAAATCATGCATTCTTCCCTAATTAAACTCCAAATTTCTTTTCCTTTTTGAGAAGTGTGGAAAATCTCCAGTTTTGAAATCAGGCTATCTGGGTCCAAATTTCAGTTTAGTTTTACTAGTTCCATACTCTTGAAAAAATTAGTTAACCTTCTCTAGTCATTGGTTTGCTTCACCCACAGAGTGAGGTGATGACTGTTCTAAGCTCAAGTACAAGGTTAGGATTAAATGCACACAAAGTCCTTAGTATAATACATGGCACACAAGGAGTATAGAATTTTATGTTCACATATATTAACTTCAACAATTAAACAATATTAAATTCTCACAACAACCTTATGAATAGTTACTATTATTCTGTTTTAAGGTAAGGAAAGTGGGACACATGTGACCAGAGCAACTGAACTGAATATCAAATATATACCAGGCTTCAGACTTCGCATGAAAAAAATAAGTACAAATATCTCAATAATTTTGCATACTGAGGACATGCTGCAGTGAGAACATATTAGATTTATTGGATTAAATAAAATATATGAAAATTATTTTCCCATTACTTTTTATTTTATTAATATAGCTACTGGAAAATTTAACATTACAGAGGTGGTGTGCATTCTATTTCTACTGAACAATGCTGATTTAGATAATGAACACAAATCTTCTTGACATTGCCTTACATCCCGTTTTCTTTTTTAATATGCTTTGACTATGCTCTTACAGTTGTCCCAATTCCTTTTCTTTTTGTTCGCCTCCACCCAGTGACCCCCCTCCATCCAGCTGTGCCCCCACAGTCAATGCCCATTGGTTGTGCATATAGTTCTTTTCAATGTCTTCCTGTCTACTCCGCTCCCTCCTACTCTGCTTCTTAATTCCTGTACCATCTCCCTCCCTTCGCCCCCTCTTCCCACTGACCTCCCCCACAAAATGTTTGCTGTACCTATACTTCTTTTCCCACTCTTGTTGCCTACTTAGCTGGCCTTTGTTTCAATTCCCTAGCTTCTGCTGTTGGTTGTTGTGATATAGTTTTCATTTTAATGTTCATAGTTTCGATCCTCTTTCTCCTAAATAAGTCCCTTTAACATTTTATATAACAGTGGTTTGGATCTAATGAACTCTTTCAGTTTTACTTTGTCCTGGAAGCACTTTCTCTGCCCATCTATTCTGAATGACAGCTTTGCTGGATAGCGTAATCGTGGTTGTAGGTTTTTGCTTTTCATCACTTCGAATATTTCTTGCCAGTCCCTTCTTGCCTGCAGAGTTTCTTTTGAGAAATCAGCTAATAGTCTTATTGGGACCCTTTGTATGTAATTCTCTTCTCTCTTGCTGCTTTTAAGATTCTCTTTATCCTTAATTTTTGACTTTTTTAAAAGTATATTTTATTATGTTGTTACAGTAGTTCCAATTTTTTCCCCCTTTGCTCCCCTCTGCCCAGTATCCCACTTCCCTCCAACAATCCCACCCCACTTAGTTCATGTCCATGGGTTGTGCATATAAGTTATTTGGCTTCACCCTTTCCTATATTATTCTTAACATCCCCCTGTCTATTTTGTACCAACTGTTTATACTTCTTAATCCCTGCACCACATCCCCATTTCTCCCCCTCCCCTCTCCCAGCTGATAACCCTCCAAATGATCCCCATACCTATGAGTCTGTTCCTATTCTGGTTTGCTTAGTTGGGTTTTGTTTTCACTTTTTAGATTCAGTTGTTGATAGTTGTGAGTTTGTTGTCATTTTATTTATTTATTTATTTTTCACTGTGTGGTTGCCTCTCACTCACACCCCCAACTGGGGACCTGATATGCAACCGAGTAATGTGCCCTGACTGGGAATCGAACCAGCGACACTTGGCTCACAGGCCGATGCTCAATCCACTGAGCCACAGCAGCCAGGGCTTGTTGTCATTTTAGTGTTCATAATTTTGATCTTTTTTTTCTTAATTAAGTCCTTTTGACATTTCATATAATAATGGCTTGGTAATTATGAACTCCTTTAGTTTTATCTTATCTGGGAAGCACTTCATCTGTCCTTCCATTCTAAATGATGGCATTGCTGGATATAGTGATCCTGGTTGCAGGTTGCCTTTTATCACATTGAATACTGCTTGACAATTCCTTCCCATCTGCAAAGTGTCCTCTAAGAAATCAGCTGATAGTCCTATAGGCACCCTCCTGTAGGCAACTCTCTGCCTCTCTCTTGCTGCCCCCAGGACTCTCTCTTTATCTTTCACCTTTGGCATCTCAATCATGATGTGTTCTGGTGCGGCTCCCTCTAGGTCCAGCTTGCCCGGGACCTTCCATGCTTCTCAGACCTGTATGTCCATCTCCTTTGCTAAATTTTGGTAGTTTTCCTCATTTTTTTCAATTCTTGCTTCCTCATTCTGCACTGGTTGACTTTTTTTCTTCCTTATATTCCAAATCGTTGATTTGAACCCCTGTTTCCTTCTCTTCATCATTGGTTTCATGTGGATTTTCCTTCATTTCACTTAGCATAGCCTTCATTTCTCTTATGCGTCTGCCATACTCAAGCATATCTGTCAAGCCTGTGAGCATCTTTATCACCAGTGTTTTGAATTCTGCATCTGTTATGTTGTCTGTCTCCTCATCTGTGAGGTTGGCTATCTCCTCGTCGCTTAGTTCTCCCACTGAAACCTTGATCCATTTCCCCTTTTGGGTTATACTTCTCTGTCTTCTTATCCTGAAAGACTCCTGTGTTTGTTTGCCTCTGCGTCCAAGGTAGAGCTGCTGCTCCTGTTACATTGTAAGGAGCAGAGCCTTAGGGATTCATCAGTGCAGGGCAACCTGTTTCACCATGTTCTGGCACTGTACATGGGGGAGGGGTCTGAGAGGGAACAATGTCGCCTGCCCAGCACTTGCCCCTACTACAGGCACCTCTCACACCTCCGCACCAGACCGGTGCTCCTGCAGCCGCTGCATTGGCCATCACCCCCAGAGTGGGTGGGACCACGGGGGCCCTTTAAACAAGTGGACTCTGCTGAGAGACCCGCCGTTTCTGCCTGCACCCCAACCCCCACTGGTTCGCACAGTGAGAAGCAACAAGGCCCGACCCTCCCAGGTGCTGGGAACCATGAGCCAAGAGGGCCAGAGAGGAGCTGGGATCGCTCCCCAGGTGTGCCTCCCGACCTTTCAAAATGTGTGACTGCGCTCTTTACTGGCCTGTAGTTGCCGCCGCTGCTTCCACCACCACACTGTATCACCCCTGTCCCGGCTCTGCTCCACTCCCCCCCTCGCCTGGATGAGTACCTCCTCGCCACATTTTTATCTGCTGGACTTCAATGCAGC
Source organism: Furipterus horrens (assembly GCF_987537825.1). Taxonomy (NCBI): domain Eukaryota; kingdom Metazoa; phylum Chordata; class Mammalia; order Chiroptera; family Furipteridae; genus Furipterus; species Furipterus horrens. Next base: position 84,520,257 of record NW_028327176.1, read on the forward strand.
TCAACCATCTGGAACCTCTGGTTGTTTCTAGCTTTGAGGTAGTTGTATTCCTTCTCAACTGTGGAGGGAGACGCAGCCAAATTTTTGACATTTTGATTATAGTGCGTCTTGGTGTGGTTCTCCCTGGGTCCAATGTTTTTGGAACTCTCTGTGCTTCCTGGACCTGTAGTTAGGGAAGTTCTGCTTCATTATTTTTCACATAATTTTTCAATTTCTAGTTCTTCTTCACCTTCTGGCAACCCTATGATTCAGATGTTCGCCCGCTTATAGCTGTCCCATAGGTTTCTGAGCTTCTCTTCATTGTCCTCACTTTTTGTTTCCTCTTTCTGCACTTGTTGACTGTTCCTTCCCCATGTTTAGATTTGATTTGATTCCTGGTTTTCTTTCCCTCACTACTAGTTTCATATGTTTTCATTCATTTCAGCAGGACTAGCCTTCATTCCTTCCCCATCTTGTTTAAGATCTGCTGTTAGGTCTGTAAGCATTCATATAACCAAAGCTCTGAATTGTGCCTCAGAAACATTTCCTACCTGCTGAGCCATTAGATTAGATATTTGCTGGCTGGTCAGCTGTGTCACTGGGATCTCTATCATGATCTGTGCCATCCTGACAGTTTTGTTTACCTTTGCTTCCTGGGCATGGTTGTCACACTTCCTATGCTATAGAGGGCAGAGCCCCCTGCACTCGTCACTACCAGGCGACCCTTCTCACCACGCTGTGGCATTTTCTGTGGGGGCGGGGGTCCAAGATGGATTCGTGCCGCTCACTCTCTGCTGAGAGACCAGGGGTCCCCACCCTCCATCCCCACACCCTCCTGCCCTCACAGTCTGAGGCAATGGGGGTCTGCCTTCCCTGGCATTGGAACGCGAGCTGACAGGTTTGGTCTGCAACCAGGGGTGCTCCCCAGACGCTTCTCGCCTCCCCTTAAATATGGGTGTCTGTGCTTACCGCCATTCTGCCATCATCACTACAGTTGCCACCACCAGCATAGCTTAACCTCTCTTCCCCAGCTTCGTCCCTCCAACCCACCCGGATGAGCACCACTTCTTTATAACTTCATACATTGGACTTCCATGTAGCTTTATTTTCTGGGACTTCTGGTTATTTCTGGTTTTGTGGTAGTTGTATTCCTTCTTAGTTGTGGAGGGAGACGGAGCGTGTCAGTCTAGGCCTCCATTGTGGCTGGAAGTCCCTACATCCCCTTTTCTAAATGTGAAATAATTGGAAGAGAATGATGGCAAATACTATTCTTGCACTAAACAATTAATAACAGATACCTAGAGGATAAAATGCAACTACCAATAGACAACCTCATCTGACTTTAGAAGTAAAATGAAGGGAATTTCTCTTTCTTATTCAATTTCAATCTATCTACTTTTGTTCATTCAGTTCAATAGAATGAAAATATACACCACCCTTACCCTTCACTCCACAAGAGTCATGCATTAGAAGCAAGAATTCTACTTCCTAAGACCCCTCATTACTGTAATTTCTAATGTACCTCACCTCACTCCCAAGCCTAACCAGCTCAACATTTAAATGTTAAAAATCGCAGTATATTAAGTAATATTCAGTGAGTCCTCTGGTTCTGGAGTGGTTTGCACAGTCAGAAGCTATGAGGCTTCATTGTCCCCAGCGCTGGAACCATGAGCTGTGCTGTCTGGTCTGGTGCTCGGAGTGCTACCCAGGTGTCCCTCTTGACTTTTTTAAAGGTCTGACTATGCTTTCTGCTGACCTGCTGCTGCCGCCACCGCAGCCACCACACCACCACTGCCACCGCCACCATACCACATCCTTTCTGCCCTGGCTCCACCCTCCTGTCTGGAAAAGATGGTGGAAGGTAAATGCTGTGCTCACCTCCTCCCACGAAAGCATCAAAATTACTACTAAACTACAATGCTGTCTGAAATCTAGCTGAACAGAAGTTCTATAACTAAGGATATAAAGAAAACACCACATCAAGACTGGTAGGAGGGGCGGAGACACAGAATGTCTAGTCCCACACCCATGTGTAATGGTTAAAAATAGGGAGACTTCCAGCCAAGATGGAGGCATAGACAGACATGCTGTGTTTCCCTCCACAACTAAGAAGGAATACAGCTACCTCAAAACTAGAGATAACCAGAAGTTCCAGAAAATCGAGTTGCATGGAAGTCCAACAAACAAAGATATAAAAAAGAAATACCCATCCAGACAGGTAGGAGGGGCGGAGCCAGGGCAGAAAGGATGTGGTATGGTGGCAGTGGCAGTGCTGGTGTGGTGGCAGCGGCGGCGGCAGCAGCAGGTCAGCAGAAAGCATAGTCAAACCTTTAAAAAAGTCGAGAGAGACACCTGGGTAGCACTCTGAGCACCAGACCAGACAGCACAGCTCATGGTTCCAGCACTGGGGACAATGAAGCCTCATAGCTTCTGACTGTGCAAACCAGTGGGGATTGGGGTGGAGACAGAAACTGCTGGTCTCTCAGCAGAGTCCGCTTGTTTAAAGGGCCCCCCCATGGTCCTAAAACATCCACAGACACACCCACCCTGGGAACGACGGCCATGACAACATCTACAGAGGTGCCAGTCCCATAGGAAAGTGGAAGAAGTACCTGGAAAAGGGGCGAGTGCTGAGCAACTGGCATTGTTCTCTCTCAGACCCCTCTCCCCTACATAGCTCCACAGCATGGTGAAACAGGTCACCCTATACTGACGAATACCTAAGACTCCACCCCTTACAACATAACAGGTGTGACAGCTCAACCTAAGACACAGAGGCAAACAAACACAGGAGCCTGTCAAGATGAGGAGACAGAGATGTATGGCCCAAAAGAGGGAACAGATCGAGTTTCCAGTGGGAGAACTAAGTGATGAGGACATAGCCAACCTAACAAATGAGGAGAGAGCCAATCTAACAGATGCAGAGTTCAAAACTCTGGTGATAAAGATGCTCACAGACTTGACAGATATCCATAAGTATGGTAAACGCATAAGAGAAGAAGTGAAGGTTATGCTAAATGAAACAAAGGAAACTCCACATAAAACCAATGGTAAGGAGAAGTAAACCGTGGTTCAAATCAATGATTTGGAATACAAGGAAGTAAAAAACAGTCAACCAGTACAAAATGGGGAAACAAGAATTGAAAAAAAATGAGAAGAGGCTCAGGAACCTCTGGGACAATTTTAAATGTGCCAACATCCATATCATAGGAGTGCCAGAAGAAGAGAAAGAGCAAGAAATCGAAAGCTTATGTGAGAAAGTAATGAAGGAAAACTTCCCTAATTTGGTGAAGGAAATAGACAAGTCCAGGAAGCACAGAGAGTTCCAAACAAGCTGGACCCAAAGAGGACCATACACATCATAATTAAAATGCCAAAGGTTCAAGATAAAGAGAGAATCTTTAAAGCAGCAAGAGAAAAGCAGAGAGCTACCTTCAAAGAGGTGCCTATAAGACTATCAGCTAGTATCTCAAAAGAAAGTTTGCACGCCAGAAGGGAATGGCAAGAAGTATTCAATGTGATGAAAAACAAGGACTTACAACCAAGACTATTTTATTCAGAAAAGCTATCATTTAGAATGGAAGGGCAGATAAAGTGCTTCCCAGACAAGGTGAAGCTAAAGGAGTTCATCGTCACCAAGCCATTATTATATGAAATGTTAAAAGGACTTATTTAAGAAAAAGAAGATCAAAACTATGAACATTAAAATAACAACAAACTCACGACTATCAACAACTGAATCTAAAAAATAAAAACAAAAACAAACTAAGCAAACAATCTGAACAGGAACAGAATCATAGGTGTGGGGCTCATTTGGAGGGTTATCAGCTGGGAGGGGGAGGGGAGATAAATGGGGAAATGGTGCAGGTATTAAGCATAATTGGTTGGTACAAAATAGACAGGGGGAAATTAAGGACAATATAGAAAAGGGTGAAGCCAAATAACTTATATGCATGACCGATGGACATGAACTAAGTGGGGTAGGATTGCTGGAGGGAAGGGGGTACTGGGAAGAGGGGAGCAAAGGGAAAAGAAATTAGGACAACTGTAACAACATAATCAACAAAACATACTAAAAAAAATTGGGAAGGGCATCTCAGCTGTGGAGGTCCCTCCTGAGGACCAAGGGGTCCCAGCTCCACACCAACCTCCTAAACCCATAGTTCCAGTGCCAGGCAGAGAAGTCCCCATAACTTCTGGCTGTGAAAACCAGCAAAGATTGTGGCTGAGTGAGACAGAAGGCTGCTGGAGTCCCAAGGTGTTCCTCTTAAAGGGCCCACCCACTGACTTACTCAGACTCACGCTCTGAGCTCCAGCACTGGGGCTGCAGCTCACAAGGCACCAGGGTTGTATGAGGAGAAACTGAATTGTTAGGCTTTAGGACAAGGGTTGATGAGGCAGTTTTATCCCAGAGAGGATGGGTGGCAGAGGTCACTGTTCTTTGCTGGCAGACCTATTAGATTCTCCATCAACCTGATGAACACTGTTCACCTACCCTAGTAACTCCCTCCAGCCCCACCCCACATAATTTGTGGGCCTACCCAAGTTGCTTCCAGTGGATTCTCCATACAAATGGCCTGCCTTGACTAGTGTTGTAGACTTTCTTAAAATTTCTCAAAGAGTCATAATTCCAAACAAAAAGCAACTGGCCTTGATTCACACTTAGGCTTCTCCCAATCACCTCCTAGTCCAGCACAAGTGGCAACCATCTGAAGATCACTTTGTAGCTCATACCCAGTTGGCCATGGACAGGATGCAAGCAGCAGCTGACCTTGGCCTGCATCAGAGCCCCTCCTAAGAGGACTCAGAGCCAGAGCACCCAGTGACCAGCTTCAGACCAAACCAGAGCACCACCCAAACAACTCCACAACTGGCACACCTAAAGGGAAGAGTTGGCAGGCACCATAGCCCCACTAAAGCAAACTCTGAACAACAGTTCCTCTACTGTAGACATGGCCAATCCTCACAACCAATCAGCCTGAGGGTTAATCCCTCTCAAGGACCCCACCAACAGCAATGAAGACTCAACTACAACAGGAGGGCATACACAACCCTCACAAGGGACACACCTAGTGCACCTAGTTTTGGTGACTAGGAAGTGCACCATTGGGCCCCACAGGAGCCTGCTACATAGGGCCACTCTACTAAGCCTGGGAGACATGGCAGATTCACCTAATACACAGAAACAAACAGGGAGACAACCAAAATGAGAAGACAAAAAAATATGTCCCAAATGAAAGAACAGAACAAAATTCCATAAAAAGAATGAAACATAATGGAAATAAGCAATCTACCAGAGGCAGAGTAAAAAAACATTGATTATAAAAGAATGCTCAATGGTCTCGTTGAGAACTTTAACAAAGAGACAGGAAAGATAAAAGTGGAGGTAGAAAACAAAAAAGAACCAGTCAGAAATGAAAAATATAATAATTGAAATGAAGAACACATTAGAAGGCATTAACAGCAGATTAAATGAAGAAGAGGATCAAATCAGCTATTTGGAACACAAGGAATAAAAAAAACTCAAAACAAAAAAAATAATAACAAAAATAAAATTAAATAAATAAAAAATAAAAATTAAATAAAAAAATTTTAAAGAAGAATTTAAGGAACCTCTTAGAAAACATTAAGTGTACCAACATTTGCATCATAGGGATAACCAGAAAGAGAGGAGAGACACCAAGAAAATCAATTTGAAAAAATGACTGAAAACTCCCTACCCTGGTGAAGGAAAAAGACTCAAGTCCAAAATGCACAGAGTCCCAAACAAGATGAACCCATAGAGGCCTATACCAAGACACATCATAATTGCCAAAGGTTAAAGATAGAGAATCATAAAAGTAGCCAGAGAAAGCTGCTAGATACCTACAACAAAGATTCCATAAGAGTGTCAGCTAATGTCTCAACAGGAACTTTGCAGGCTAGAAGGGATTAGCATGAAATGGTCAAAATGATGAAAAGCAAGAACCTACAACCAAAACTACTCTACCCAACAGGGCTGTCATTTAGAATCAAAGGACAGATAAAGAGCTTTGCAGACAAACAGAAAGCTAAAGGAGTCTATCACCACCAATCCCATACTACAGAAATGTTAATGGGACTTAAAAAAAAAAAGAAAGAAAATGAAACATAGGCCCTAGCTGGTGTGGCTCAGTGGACTGAGTGTCAGCCTATGAACTCAAAGATTGCTGGTTTGATTCCCAGTCAGGGCACATGCCAGGGCTGCGGGCCAGGCCCCCAGGTGGTAGTGTGTAAGAGGCAACCAGTCAATGTGATGTTTCTCTCACACTTCAATGTTTCTCTCCCTCTCTTTCTCTCTCCATCCCCTCTCACTACAAAATTAAATATTTTTTTAAAGAAACATAAATATGAATAATAAAATGACAAAAACGACATGCCTTTCTCTCAAAAAAGCAATGACAAATGTCTTTGGGTAAGGTAAATAAATAAATAAATAAATAAATAAAACAATATAGTCATTATAGTCAAATCTATAGTTCTCAAACATCTCCCATGTTGAACAATTTGGTTCTTGACCACGTTGTTCACAGAAAAAATTATCTGTTGTTAAACAAAACGTCAGTTGTCAACCCAACAACCCTTTCATGCTGACCTGTATGATCAGTCACACATCTCTCAGGCATGATTTGCTTTTCAAATACATCACTTCTGAAACAGCCTTCTGGAACAAATTATGTTTAAAAACCTAGTTTCCAGGGTATAGGGGACTTCAACACCCCATTGACATCAATGGATAAATCATCTAGACAAAGTTCTACAAGAAAACAGGAGCCTTAATGACACCTTAAACCAGATGGATTATTGATACTTCTACAGCATTTCACCCCAAAACAGCAGAATATAGATTCTTTTGAAATGCACATTGACCATTTTCCAGGAGAGACCACATGTTAGATCACAAAACAAGTTTCAATAAATTTAATACTGAAATACATCATGCATCTTCTCCAATCACAATGGCATGAAACTAGAAATCAATTACAAGAAAAATAAAAAGAACAAACATAGAGGCTAAATAACATGTTACTAAACAATGAATAGGTTAACAATGAGATCAATGAAGACACCTTGAAACAAATGAAAATGAGAACAGATGACCCAAATATACGGGACACAGCAAAAGCAGTCCTATCTCAAGAAATATCTCAAATATTACAAAACCAATACTCAGAAATCAATGCCATTTTTATACACCAATAATGAACTATCAGAATGAGAAACTAAGAAAACACTTCGATTTACTATTGCAAAAAAAAAAAAAAAGTATCTAGGAATAAATTTAACCTGAGTGCAGGAGATAAAAGGCCTGTACTCAGAAAACTAACTATATGACTTAGTTGTGGTCCACAATTTAGCAATTCAATGCTACTGGCATCATAATGCTGTGGAGAGCAAGTGTATCTCCATGTTTTATTCAGATTTGTCTTCCTTCTTTCCTGTTAAGGGTACTTTGTTGACAACAGCATATCCAACAGCTGTAACACCTTTCATGCCCCCTTTCACCAGCCCTATTCCCATGGAAGGGACAGTTTTAACAGCTGTTTTGGTCATTTCCAGACTCTTTCCACTAATCCAAGTGACACCACCAATGGTGGCACCAACAGCTCCCTTTGTAACACTGAAGATACCCCTGGTCACATGGGACAACATGCCTGGTTGCTGCTTCGGGTGATCTTCCATCGAACCTAATGAGAGAAAATAAGACACTTTTACAAGAACAGTAAAAATCATTAAGTAACCTAAGACTTCCTAATAATCATGAGGTTGTTTTGAGAATGTCAATCACATAAATACAAATTTCCATGTTCAGTAATAGCTAAGTTTATAAAAAACAAATTTTTATTGAAACTAATAAGCACAGTTAATATAAATTTTAAAATAGCTGAAATAAAAGGCTTAAGATATAGATAAACACTTGAATATATATTAGTCACCCCTTACCTATGGTTTCACTTATGCGGTTTCACTTACCCAGAGTAATCCATGGTCTGAAATAGTAAATGTTAAATTTCAGAAATAAACAATTCATAAGCTTTAAATTGTGTGCCACTCTAGGTAACATAATTTCCAGGTAGCCTTGCTGTGAGAAATCACCCAGAGAACAGCCTAGGATTTTACACCAGGTTTATTGAAGGGAGGGAAGGAAAGGGGTTAGAGGTAAGAGGAAACTCCTGGTCCAACTCAAGGGCCCATAGGAGCAAGGCAAGGGGGAATGGAGACTCCCGGTCCACCTCGAGAGTTCATCAGAGCAAAGGGAAAGAGGATTAGGAAGCGGGAGTGGAGACTCCCGGTCACCCACGCAGGCCTATAGGAATCACCTGCCTGTGTGTCTGCAGGTGCCATCTCCACACCTTGCAAAACATACATTTCATTTAGGGTGAGTTTACCCATCAACACATTCAGCAGGTTGATTTGCATATGGTTAATTTGCATATGTCAAAAGTCCAGGCGGGCAGTCTAGCTGCCGCCATGGTCTGACAATAATGAAATCATAAACTGTCCCCTCCATCCTGCTTAGGAGGTGAACAATCACAATGTCCAGAGTATTCACACTGTACATACACTACAACAAGATATTTTGAGAGAACACATTCACATGACTTCTTTTACAATATATCGTTTTAACTGTACTATTTTATTAGTTATTCTTGTTGATCTCTTAGCATCTCTAAATTATAAAATAAGCTTTATCATAGGCATATATGTATAGAAAAAACAGTATTTATAGGGTTCGGTACTATGCAACATTTCAGGAATCCACTGGGGGTCTTTGAATGTATCCCCTGTGGATAAGGGAGAACTACTGCATTAAGTATAAAATTATGACGGAAAGGATTACATAATTATTTTGTAATCAAGGTCAAGGTCAGTAACACTAGAAAAGGGGGGAAATTCTGATTTGAGGATAAAATAGATAACTGCTGCATGCTAAATACCTCATGTAGGATTATGCTGCTCTTCTAAATTTGTTGCACATGCATTTAATAAAGGCAATTTTTCTTAAAAAAGTTTTTTTTATCCCTAGCTGGTGTGGGTCAGTGGATTGAGTGCCAGCCTTCGAACCACAGGCTCACCAGTTCAATTCCCGGTCAGGGCACATGCTTTGGTTGTGGCCCAGATCCCCAGTTGGGGGCACATAAGAGGCAACCATACACTGATGGTTTTCTCCCTCTCTTTCTCCCTTCCTTTCCCTCTCTATAAAAATAAATAAAATCTAAAAAAGAAAATGAGAAAGATACAAGTGGAAGCAAAGACCATGTTCACAGACTGGAAGAATTAACATGATTAAAACATCCATACTACCCAAAGCAATCTATAGATTCAATGCAAGTCCTGTTAAAATATCAATGGCATATTTCACAGATCTTGAACAAATATTCCAAAAATTTATATGGAACCAAAGTAAAGACCCCTAAATAGCCTCAGCAATCCTGAGAAAGAAGAACAAAGTTGGAGGTATCATAATATCTGATATCAAACTAGATAATAAGGTCTCTATAATCAAATAGCCTGGTACTATCATAAGAACAGGCATATAGATCAATAAAACAGAAAAGAGAGCTCAGAAATAAACCCATGCCTTTATGGTCAATTAATATTTGACAAAGGAGGCAAGAGCATACAATGGAGTAAAGATAGTCTCTTCAAAAAATGGTGTTGGTGCTGGAACAGAAGACGGCGGATGAGTGAGGAGAGGCTCCTCTTGCTTGCTTCCAAGACTGGTCTAGAGTTTCAGCTAAATGTAGACAAAGCATCTCAGTTAACATCTGGAAACTGGTGGGAGTTGAACAGTGACACTGCTGGCAACAGAGGAGGCCATCTCTGAGCGACCTGTCTGGTGAGATTCATAGAAGAGACACGGGAGAGACATGAGTTCTGGTTGGGTTGGCTCCCTAGGCAGTGGCTGGCGGAGCACAAAGGTTTTTCAATGCCCCGAGGTCTCCCCTGAGAGCAGTCAGAGGTGGAGATTCAGGCTGTGCCCACTGGCAGAGCCAGGAGTTGGCCAGTTGGCATCTGGCTCTGGGAGGCTGGGAGCAGCATTCTTTTCTGTGTTTGTTTGTTTTAACTTATTGTTTTTTGCTTAACGGAGAGGAAAGGCTAGGGGCAGGGTGAGATTCTTGAGGAATGCACGCACAAGAGCCCACTCTCAGGGGCGTACGCGCCCCCCTAAACCACCCTGGCAGGAGTGCCCACCCTGTGCAGGGGAATGCCCCCCAGCTCTTGCGCCCACCTGCCACCAAGGCCCACATTCCAGCTGGCGGGAAAAAGCTCACTTGCCATGCTCAACTTGGGCTGCAGCCAAAAGAGGGTGAAGTGAACTAGAGGAGATTTGGAAAACTTTGGGTGCTGGTTTTGGAGAAAGAGCAGGGGAAACAGCAGACCAGATCCCAGGGCAGACTCAACCCCAGTACAATGAGAGAAATCCCATAAACAGACTACTCCCTTCCAAGAGGCATCAGCTGGAGGCAGCTCAACAACTGTCAGAAGTGGGCAGAGTGACTCTCAGTCAGCTAATTTAAGGGAAGGATCCACCAAAGAGCAACACAACAAACAAAACCAAAAGACTACTAGACAGTCCAAATAAAAGGCATAAAGGGCATCCCAAGAACATCAGGTTAAGGAGATCAAAGAGTCTGCACCATTGAGTTACACAGATTCCTACCACAGAAGATCACACCACGAAGGTAGTAATGAGTGCCAGCCCCGCCCAGGCAGCAAAGGTAAACACAAAACTGTCAGGATGGCATTGATCATGATAGAGATCCCAGTGACACAGCTGACCAGCCAGCAAATATCTAATCTAACGAAGCAGCAGATAGGAAATCTTTGTGAGGCACAGTTCAGAGCTTTGGTTATACGAATGCTTAAAGACCTAACAGCAGATCTTAAACAAGACAAGGAAGGAATGAAGGCTAGTCCTGCTGAAATGAATGAAAACACATACAAAACTAGTAGTGAGGGAAAGAAAACCAGGGATCAATTCAACAAATCGAAATGTAGGGAAGGAACAGTCAACCAGTGTACAGAGAGGAAACAAAAAGTGAGGAAAATGAGGAGAGGCTCAGAAACCTATGGGACAGCTATAAGCAGGCCAATATCCAAATCATAGGGTTGCCAGAAGGTGAAGAAGAAGGACTAGAAATTGAAAAATTATTTGAAAAATAATGAAGCAGAACTGCCCTAACTTGAGGAAGGAAAGCACAGAGAGTTCAAAAAAAAAAAAAAAAAAAAAACTGAACTCAAGAAGGAGAACCACACCAAAACATATTATAATCAAAATGTTAAAAATTAAGGATAAAGAGAGAATCTTAAAAGCAGCAAGAGAGAAGAACAGAATTATATATGAAGGGTCCCAATAAGACTATCAGCTGATTTCTCAAAAGAAACTCTGCAGGCAAGAAGGGACTGGCAAGAAATATTCGAAAAAATGAAAAGCAAAAATCTACAACCATGATTACTCTATCCAGCAAAGCTGTCATTCAGAATAGAAGGGCAGAGAAAGTGCTTACAGGACAAAGGAAAAGTGAAGGAGTTTATCAGATCCAAACCACTGTTATATGAAATGTTAAAGGGACTTCTTTAGGATAAAGAGGATCAAAACTATGAACATTAAAAAGAAAACTGTGTCAAAACAACCAACAAAAGAAGCTAGGGAATCGAAACAAAGGCAAACTAAGTAGGCAATGAGAATGGGAAAATAATTATAGGTATGGGGAACATTTTGGGGGGAGGTCATCGGGGAGGGGGAAGGAGGGAAAGGGAAGGATATGATACAGGAACTAGGAAGCATAGTAGGAGGGAGTGGAGTAGATAGAAAGATGTTGAGAAGAACTATTTGCACAACCAATGGGCATGGACTAAGGAGAGGACAACTGGAGGGAAGGAGGGCACTGGGTGGAGGGGATAAAGGGAAAAGAAATAGGGACAACTGTAACAGCATAATTAATAAAGCATATTAAAAGAAAAGAAAAAGATATACACAACTGAAAGTGAAGGGATGGAAAAAAGTATTCCAAGCAAATGGACATGAATAAAAAGCTGGGGTAGCAATATGTCTATCAGACAAAATAGATTCCACAGCACAGGCCATAAAAAGAGACATAGAAGGGCATTTCATAATACTTAAGGGAACAATCCGTCAAGAAGATATAACCCTGATAAACATATATGCACCAAACATAGGAGCACCCAAATATATAAAGAAAATCTTGGAAGACTACAAGAAGGATATCAACAGCAACACACTCATAGTTGGGGGCTTTAACACCCCATTGTCAACAATGGACAGATCTTTAAAGCAAAGAAACACCAAGGATATTAAGGCATTGAAGAACACTCTAAATCAAATGGACTTAGTTGATATATATATAGAACTTTTCACCCCAAAGAAGCAAAATACACATTCTTTTCAAGTGCACATGAAACATTTTCAAAGCCAGATCACATGGTAGGACACAAAACAAGCCTCAACAAATTCAAGAAAATTGAAATTATATCAAGCATCTTGTCAGATCACAATGCCTTGAAACTAGAAGTCAACCTCAAGGAAAAAACTCAAAGACATTCAAACTCATGGAGAATGAATACATGCTATTAAATAATGAATGGGTTAACAATAACATCAAGGAAAAAAATAAAGAAGTTTCTGGAAAGAAATAATAATGAACACAGAACAGCCCAAAACCTATGGGACACAGAGAAAGCATTCCTGAGAGAAAAGTTCATAGCAATACAGGCCTACCTAAAAAGAATAGAAGAATCTCAAATAAAAAATTTAACCCTACAGCTACAAGATCTAGAGGAACAACAACAAAGTCCAGAGCGAGTAGAAGGAAGGAAATCATCAAGATCAGAGCAGAATTAAATGACATAGAGAGTAAACAAACAATTTTTTAAAAATCAATAAAACTAGGAGCTGGTCCTTCAAAAAAATAAACAAAATCGACAAGCCTTTAGCCAGGCTCATCAAGAAAAAAAGAGAAAGGACCCAAATGAACAAAATCCAAAACAAAAGAGGAAAAATCACAACCGATATCACAGAAATACAAAGGATTGTAAGAAATTACTATGAACAACTGTATCACAAGAAACTTGACAACCTAGGTGAAATGGACAAATTTCTAGAAACATAATCTTCCAAAACTGAACCAAGAAGCAGAAAGCCTGAATAGACCGATAAGAAAGAGTGAAATTAAAGCAGTTTTCAAAAAACTCCTGACACACATAAGCCCTGGACCAGATGGCTTCACAGGCGAATTTTACAAAACATTTAGGGAAGAATTAATGCCTACCCTTCTCAAATTATTCCAAAAAATCCAGGAAGACGGAAGACTCCCAAACTCTTTCTATGAAGCCATTATTACCCTAATTCCAAAACCAGGTCAAGACACAGCAAAGAAAGAAACTTACAGGCCAATATCACTGATAAACATAGATGCTAAAATCCTCAACAAAATACTGGTAAACCGGATCCAGCAACACATTAAAAAGATCATACACCACGATCAAGTGGGATTCATCCCAGGGATGCAAGAATGGTTTAATATTCTCAAATCAATAAACATAAAACACCACATAAAATGAAAGATAAAAATCACATGATCATATCAATAGATACTGAAAAGTCATTTAATAAAGTACACCCATTTATGATGAAAACACTCAAAAAATGGGAATAGAGGGAGCATACCTCAACATAATAAAGGCCATATATGAGAAACCTGAAGCCAACATCATACTCAATGGACAAAAACTGAAAGTGTTCCCCCTGAGATCAGGAACAAGACAAGGATGTCCACTCTCTCCACTCCTATTCAACATAGTCTTGGAAGTCCCAGCCACAGCAATCAGACAAGAAAAAGAAATAAAAAGCATCAAAATTGGAAAAGAGGAAACAAAATTGTTACTATTTGCAGGTGACATGATAGTGTACATAGAAAACCCTATACACTCCACTAAAAAACTACTTGACATAATAAGTGAATTTGGCAAAATAGCAGGGTACAAAGTCAATATTCAGAAATTGAAGGCATTTCTGTACACCAACAATAAAATATCAGAGATAGAAACTAGAAAAGAAAATTCCATTTACTATCGCAACAAGTAAAATAAAGTACCTAGGAATAAACTAACCAAAGAGATAAAAGACCTATACTCAAAAAACTACATAACACTGAAGAAAGAAATTAAGAAAGATAGAAATAAATGGAAGCATATACCATGTTCACAGATGGGAAGACTCAACATCATTAAAGTGTCGATACTACCCAAAGAAATTTATAGATTCAATGCAATACCTATTAACCCTTTGAGTGCCATGTGTAATTGCTAAAATTCGTGAGAGAAATGTCAGGCTATTTTGCTGAGAAATGTAGAGTTTATGAAAAATGTCTATAAGAACATTATTATTCCTAATAACTTACTGAAATTTTCACAACACATAATAAATACACTCTTCTTTTGTAAGCAGTGTTCAATTTAGCAAAAAGTTTATTGCATTAAAATTATTTGATTGTAACAATTATTTTAGAAAAAATAAATTCTTTCAATATGGCTTTTGAAGAATAATATATGGAATAATATAAAACCTATTATTATTATTTGAAAAAACACATAGCTACATGAATAACAAGCAAGAAGTATGCCAAATATTGCATAAATTTTTGAAAACACAAGAAAACTTCAGTACATAAAAATTATAACAAAATTAAAGTCAGTATTTGAACAAACATAAAAATTCAAAATCTGGATCAATGCGAAAAAAAGTTATATCAATACATAACCTGAGGTACAAAAAAAGAGAACAAAACATAAAATATGAACTATTCCATTATTATTTACATTTATAGCCATTGAAAAAAAGTCGCTGGAAGTGACGCTGGCACTTTTAGAAAAATTTGTCAGCATTGCTCACAGCGACAATGGCACTCAAGGGGTTAAAATACCAGTGACATATTTCAACAGACATAGAACAAGTACTTGAAAAATTTATATGGAACCAAAAAAGACCCCTAATAGCCACAGCAATCTTGAGACTAAAGAACACAGTAAGAAGAATCACAATACCTGATATCAAACTATACTACAAAGCCACTGTAATCAAAACAGTCTTGTACTGGCATAAGAATAGAAATACAGATCAATGGAACACAATAGAGTGCCCAGAAATAAACCGAGGTCTATATGGTCAACTAATATTTGACCAAGGAGGAAGGAACATAAAATGGAGTGAGAAGAGCCTCTTCAACAACTGGTGCTGGGAGAACTGGACAGGGACATGCAAAAAAAGTGAAACTAGACCACCAACTTACACCACACACCAGAATAAACTCAAGGTGGATCAAACACTTAAATGTAAGATGTGACACCATAAAAGTCCTAGAGAAAACCATAGGCAGGAAAATTTCAGATATCCCACGTAGCAATATTTTCATCAATAGATCTCCTAAGGCAAGGGAAATAAAAGAAAGAATAAACAAATGGGACTACATCAAACTAAAGAGTTTCTGCTCAGCAAAAGAAAACATCAGCAAGATGAAAAGGGAACCCACGATATGGGAAAACATATCTACCAATGATACCTCAGACAAGAGATTGACGTCCAAAATATATAAAGAACTTACATGACTCAACACCAAGAAGACAGACAATGCAATTAAAAAATGGGCAAAGGACCTGAACAAACACATCTCCAAGGAGGATATACAGAGGGCCCATAGGCATATGAAAGAATGCTCCACATCATTAGCCATCAGAGAGATGTGAATAAAAACCACAATGAGATATCATTTTACACCAGTCAGAATGGCCATCATCAACAAATCAACAAACAACAAGTGTTGGCAAGGATGTGGAGAAACTGGAACCCTAGTGCACTGTTGGTGGGAATGCAGACTGGTGCAACCACTAGGAAAATAGTATGGAATTTCCTCAAAAAAATAAAAATGGAACTGCCTTGAACTAGCAATTCCATTGCTAGGATTATACCCAAAGAATCCTGAAACCCCAATTCAAAAGAACTTATGCACCCGTATGTTCATAGCAATGCTGTTTACAATAGCCAAGTGCTGGAAACAGCCTAAGTGCCCATCTGTAGATGAATGGCTCAAAAATTGTAATATATTTACATAATGGAATACTATGCATCAGAAAGAAAGAAGGAACTCCTACCATTTGTGATAACATGGATGGAACTAGAGAAAATTATGCTTAGCGAAATAAGCCAGGCAACGAAAGACAAATACCATATGATATCATCTAATACAGGAAACTAATGAACAACACAAACAAATGAGAAAAGTTGAACCTGAGGCATGTAAACTAACAGGAGCAGACTAACAGTTACCAAGAGGATGGGGAGAGGGAGAAAGAAGGGGTAAGTAGGGGAAGAGTTTAGTAAAGGAACTAGTATAAATAACCCATGGACATGTAACAATGAAGTGTGGACTGACTGTGGGAAAAAGGGTGGGCTGGGTGTGGGGGGGGCAATGGGGGAATAAGTGGGACAAGTGTAATAGAAAAAGAATAAGTAAATCAAAAATTAAAAAAAAATAAGTTAAAACAGTAAAAAAAAAAAAAACACAAAAAAACGGTGTTGGGAAAACTGGACTAGTACAGGCAAAAAATGAAAATAGACCACCAACTTATACCACACTCCAGAATAAACTTAAAATGGATAAATCACTTTAATATAAGTTGCAATACCATAAAAATCCTAGAGAAAAACTTAGGAAATACAATTTAAGTTATATGAGTATCTTCTAGGGCAAGGGAAATAAAGGGGGGAAAAAATGGACCACATCAAACTAAAAAGCTTCTTCATGGTTAAAGAAACCATCATCAAATGAAAAGGGAACTCACTATATGGGAGAATATATTAGACAAAGATACATCTGATAAGGGTTTAACTTCCAAAATATATAAAGAACTTAACACCAGGAAGACAAACAATCCAATTAAAAAACAGACCAAGGACCTGAATAGACATTTCTCCAAGGAGGACATACAAAGGCCCATGAATATATGAAAAAATGCTCAACATCACTAGCCATCAGAGAGGTGCAAATCAAAAATACAATGACATATTACCTCATATCTGCTAAAATGGCTATCATCAATAAACAAACAAGTGCTGACAAAGATGCAGAGAAAAGGGAACCCCTAGTACACTGTCGCTAGGAATGCAGTCTAGTGCAGCCAAGGTGGAAAACAGTATGGCATTTCCTCCAAAAATTAAAAATGGAACTGCCTTTTGACCCAGTGATTCCACTTCAGCGAATATTTCCTAAGAATCCCAAAACACCAGTTCAAAAGAATATATGCACCCCTAAGTCCATAGCAGCATTATTTACAATAGCCAGGAACTGGAAACAGTCTAAGTGCCCATCAGTAGGTGAGTGGATAAAAAAGCTGTCATACATTTATACAATGAAATACTATGCAACAGTAAGAAAAATAAAGAAAGAAAGAAAAAAATTCTTACCCTTTGTGACAGCATAGATGGACCTGGATAAGTGGAATATGTCAGTCAGTTAAAAGCAAATACCACATGATCTCACTTATATGTGGAATCTAATGAACAAAATAATGAGCATACTAGAGGTATAGAAACATGGAACAGACTGACAGCTGTAAGAGGAGAGGGGGGAGGAAAAAACTGGCCAAAAGAAGCTGAAGGGATTAGCCAAAGAACATATATGCATTACCCATTGACATGGACAATGGTGTGGGGACTGCCTGAGGGAGTTGGGGAGCTGTGGGGGGGGGGGGGGGCACAAGCTGGGGAAAATTCAGACAACTGTAATAGCATAGACAATGAAATATAATTTAAATTTAGAAAAGAAAAATCTCAATAAACAATCTAAATTTATACTGAAAGACTAGAAAAAGAACAAACAAAGCCCAAAGTGAGTAAAAGGAAGGAAATAATGATCAACATAAAATTGAAATAATACAAAAGATCAGTGAAACCAATTGTTTTGAAAAAAATAAACAAAATTGACAAACCTTTAACCAAACTCATCAAAATAAAGAGAGGACCCAAATAAGTAAAATCAGAAATGAAAGGACTTCCAGTCAAGATGAAGGCGTAGACAGACACACTCTGTCTCCCTCCACAACTAAGAAGGAATACAACTACCTCAAAACTAGTAAAAAAAACAGAAGTCCTAGAAAATCAAACTACATGGAAGTTCAACAAACAAAGATATAAAGAAGAAATACTCATCCAGACAGGTAGGAGGAGCAGAGCCAGGGCAGAGAGAACACAGTGTGGTGGCAGCAGTGGCAGGCTGACAGAAAGCACAGTCACAAGTTTTATAGTCAGGAGGGACACTTGGGGAGCATTCCCAGCTCCACACCAGACTAAGCAGCTCATGGTCCCAGCACCAGGGATAATCAAGCCTCATTGCTTCTGACTGTGCAGACCAATGGGGGTTGGGGTGGAGGCAGAAACTGCTGATCTCTCAGCAGAATCTGCTTGTTTAAAGGGCCCCCACAGTCCTAGAACGTCCGCAGACCCATCTACTCTGGGAACAACGGCCAGGGCAGCAGCTAGAGGGGTGCCAGTCCGGTGCGGAATTGGGATAGGTGCCTCGAAAAGAGGTGAGTGCTGAGCTGGCGGCATTGTTCCCTCTCAGACTCCTCCGCCACATACAGCGCCACAACGTGGTGAAACAGGTCCTGTTACTGACCAATCCCTAAGGCTCCACCCCTTACGATGTAACAGCAACAACAGCTCTACCTGGGATGCAGAGGCAAACAAACACAGGAGCCTGTCAGAATGAGGAGACAGAGAAGTATGACCCAAAAGGGGGAATGGATCAAGGTTCCAGTGGGAGAACTAAGCAACAAGGAGATTGCTACCCTAACAGATGAGGAGACAGAAAATCTAACAGATGCAGATTTCAAAACACTGGTGATAAAGATGCTCACAGGCTTGACAGATATGCTTGAGTATGGCAAACGCATAAGAGAAGTGAAGGCTATGCTAAGTAAAATGAAGAAAAATCCACACAACAATGGTGAAGGGAAGGAAATGGGTTCATATCAATGATTTGGAAGATAAGGAAGAAAAGTCAACCAGTGCAGAATGAGGAAGCAAGAATTGAAAAAAGTGAGGAAAACTTCCCAAATTTTGTGAAGGAGATGGACATACAGGTCTGGGAAGTATGGAGGGTCCCAGGTGAGCTGGACCCAGAGGGCACCACACCAGGATGCATCATGATTGAGATGCCAAAGGTGAAAGATAAAGAAAGAGTCCTGGGGGCAGCAAGAGAGAGGCAGAGAGTTGCCTACAGGGGGGTGCCTATAGGACTATCAGCTGATTTTTCAGAGGACACTTTACAGGAAGGAAGGGACTGGCAAGCAGTATTCAATGTGATGAAAGGCAACCTGCAACCAGGATTACTCTATCCAGGAAGGCTATCATTTGGAATGGAAGGGCAGATGAAGTGCTTCCCAGACAAGGTGAAGCTAAAGGAGTTCATCATTACCAAGCCATTATTATATGAAATGTTAAAGGGACTTAAGAAAAAGATCAAAAGTATGAACACTAAAATGAGAACAAACTCACAACTATCAACAACTGAATGTAAAAAACAAACCTAGCAAACAACCAGAACAGGAACAGAATCATAGGTATGGGGATCATTTGGAGGGTTATCAGCTGGGAGTGGGGAGGGGGATAAATTGGGATATGGTGCAGGGATAAGAAGCATAATCGGTTAGTACAAAATAGACAGGGGAAGTTAATAATAATATAGGAAACTGTGAAGCCAAAGAACTTATACGCATGACCCATGGACATGAACTAAGGGGGGGTGGGATTGCTGGAGGGAAGGGGGGTACTGGGCAGAGGGGAGCAAAGGGGAAAAAAATGGAACTACTGTTAACGACATAATAAAATATACTTTAAAAAAATGAGAGAAGTGACAACTGACACCAAAGAAATGTGAAGCATTATATTCAAGCAAAGCATTTCTGTGTTTGGAATTGGGCAGGGTGAGTTTGCTGGTTTTAGAAGCAGCCAATGATTAAACTAGTGAGTAAATGCATAAAAGTATTAACAACTTGTTTTTATGGTAGACTTTCTGTAAAGGTCATAAGTGTTCCTTTTCAGGGTAGCCAGATGTACCAATGTACAGATGAAATTCTATTTTTTCTCACTGACTATAGTGTATTAAAATGGGTTAAAGAAATTTAAACTCCGCCTTTTGCTCTCTGACAAGTTAGTTACTAGTTCTTAAGATTTTAAGCTGTGTGTTCTACTGTGAAAATGCACAGCTGTGCTCTGGATACCCTCTCTGGGAAGTAGAAAGTTCCTAATCATGTATGGCACATTACAAGGCATTCTCATATATTTTTGGCAGATTTGCCCACATCTTCAGATGGACTGGGTTATCCCCACCCCCAAATATGGGACCTGAAATAAATACTACACTGATAGTGGTGATAGATATATTAATTTTTTTAACTGTAAAGTAAATGTGGTCTTTAGTCCTAGGTTTGTGGTGTGTTCACTTATGTTAATGTGTAGGGAAGCGACATTAACTTGATGGTTATGGTGAGTGTATCTTGATATGTTTGCAGAGGTGAGTGTTGCTAAATCATTAATAGCTTTTCATTTAGGGGTGAATCACATGATGAACGGCCTCATCAGAAAAATGAAGGAGCGAAGATGCATGCTTTGCTAAGTAATGAAGTAAACAAGGTTTTGTATGTTTTTTTAATCAAGTGTTGTAAACTTAGTGCATGATTTTTTCATTGTTGTGCTTAATGATTGGTAGAGGAGAAAACAAGAGAGGATAAAAAAAATCTAAGTGTTGCTAACCAATCTTTTCAAAAGTACATAGTTGGGGAGAAAAATCTGACTGCCCTATCGTGTTGAAAGTTCCCATCCTTTTTAATATTCATCCCATCCTACAATCTTCCATGTAGAGGAACTAAATGGTTGTATTCTAGTAATTCACTGTGACTTAAACCAGTGATATTATTCTACTGTACACTTTTGTCAAACCACTTACGTGACTCTAATAAACTTACTAAAACTTGATGACTTCACCAGAGATCTATTAGTGAATTTATATACTACATGACATTATCCGTTTGAGTCTGACATGTAGAATCATTTTTAATTTCATGGAAATTGACAGTCCTAATAGCTCAGCTAATTTGAAACTAACAAAATTGCTGCGTAAAAGAAAAAAAATGGTGTTTGTGTTCAGTAAATGTTTTAAAAAAGAAAAAAAGAAATACAGTATTCCCTCACTTACTGTGGGTATTACGTTCTAGACCCCCCTGCGAAGTAGGAACCTTACATTTATTTTACACTCTTAAACCTACCTAACTTTAACAACATATGTATACAGTACTGCAAAATCCCGCGATATAGCAAAAAATCCGCAATAAATAATTAAGTATATATTTTTTTAAATCCCGCGATACAGTGAGGCCACGATAAGTGAACCGCGATATAGAGAAGGACTATGTACAAAGGAATACAAGATAATACTACGAACAAGTATTTTTGGACAATCTGGAAGAAATGGATAAATTCCTAGAAACATACAAACTTCCATGACTGAGTCAAGATAAAAACAGAATAACATGAAATGGGGTTGAGCCTTGTTAGGGGCACAAGGCTGCCACTGAGAAGAGCAGAGTATAGCACCTGGAAGCCAGTGAGGCAGAGCCACGATGAATAGGCCAAGAAAGATGTAAGAGACTGTTTGACTGAATGGACATAAAATTTCTACTTGTTAAGAATAAGATAATGATAGCTTTTCTGGATAAGAGTAATCTTGGTTGTAGGTCCTTGCTTTTCATCACTTTGAATACTTCATACCAGTTCTTTCTTGCCTGCAAGGTTTCTTTGGAGAAATCAGCTTATAGTCTTATAGGAACCTCTTTGTAAGTAACTCTCCTTTTCTATTGCTGCTTTTAAGATTCTCTCTTTATCTTGAACCTTTGGCATTTTAATTATGATGTGTCTTGGTGTAGTCTTCTTTGGGTCTAGCTTGTTCGGAACTCTCTGTCCTTCCTGGACTTGTCTATTTCCTTCACCAAATTAGGGAAGTTTTCCTTCATCATTTTTTTCATGTAAGTTTTCAATTTCTTGCTCTTCCTCTTCTCCTTATGGTACCCCTATGATTCAGATGTCAGCATATTTAAAGTTGTCCCAGAGGTTCCTAAGCCTCTGATTTTTTTCAATTCTTGTTTCTTCAATCTGTACCAGTTGACCATTTGTTTCTTCCTTGTGTTCCAAATCATTGATTTGAACCCCCATTTCCTTCCCTTCACCATTGGTTACATATGGATTTTCCTTCACATCACTTAGCACAGCCTTCACTTTTTCCTTTCTGTGTTTGCCATTCTCAAGCATTATCTGTCAAGTTTGTGAGCATCTTAATCACTAGTGTTTTGAACTCTGCATCTGTTATGTTGGCTATCTCCTCATCGCTTAGTTCTTCCAATGGAACCTTGATCTGTTCCCTCTTTTGGGCTATACTTCTCTGTCTCCTCAACTCGACAGACTTCTGTGTTTGCCTCCATGTCTTAAGAGCTGTTGCACCTGTTATGTTTTAAGGGTTGGAGCCTTAGCTATTCGTCAGTACCAGGCAACCCTTTTCACCACGTTGTGGTACTGTATGTGTGGGAGAAGTCTGAAAGGGAACAGTGCCGTTTGCTCAGCAGTTGCCCCTTTCCCAACCACTTTTCCCACTTCCCGTGGTTCCACAGTGAGTGGGTCTGCAGACGTTTTAGGACCATGAGGCCCCTCTAAACAAATGAACTCTGTTGAGAGACCGGCAATTTCTTCCTCTGCCCCAACCCCCACTGGTTTTCACAGTCAGAAGTAATGAAGCTTTATTTTCCCAGGCACTGGAATTGTGATTTAACTGAGCAGTCTTGGGTGGTACTGGGAGTGCTCCACAGGTGTCCCTCCCTACTTTTTTTTTTTTTAATGTGTGACTGTGCTTTCTACTGGCCAGCCTCTCACCACTGCCACCTCCATACCCTGTCCTGCCCACTGCTGCTCCACCTCTCTTACTTGTCTGGAAGAGTACTTCTTCTTTGTATCTCTGTTGAACTTCCATGCAGCTGAATTTTCTGGAACTTCTGGTTGTCTCCAGTTTTGAGGTAGCTGAATTCATTCTTAGTTGTGGAGGAAGATGAAGTGTGTCTGTCTACGTTTCCTGGGGGGGAGGAGGAGGGAATCTTCTAAGGAACTTATTCTTATAACCCTACTTATTTAAGTGAAGCATACAGAGAAAATGTAGAAATCCTAATAAATGTTCACAAAGCAAAACTGAACACATCTGTGGGTCCACCACCAAGATTCATAGCAGCAGATCAAGAAACAGTGCCTAAGGAACTTGTGACTGAAAGTGGACCATCACAGTGCACTTTCCTTTTCTTCTGCTCTCTATTGTATGCCACAGAGGACACTTAGGCTAGAGACTTGGAGGAACTCAAGGCAATTTTCTTTGGAGACATTAAAAGCAAGCAGTTAGAAGTCTTATTTACAGAAGGGTCAAGGCTGAAATAAAAGCAGACATCTGACTTCAAAGTGTTGCAAACGTACAAAATGCCACAGCAAACACAAGAGCAGAACATATTTCCCATAACATTTAATCCAAGGTGAGTCTTCTGCTTAACCAGGACTAGCTTAAGCAGGGAACTGATAACAGCTGAAGTTTAGTGAGAATGGACAAATTGTATCTTGGAGTTTACAGAAGTGTTGGGTGGAACTTCTAAAAAATTTCCTTAAAAGCAAGCAGAGAGAGATGCACGCTGGCTGTCCTCTTCTTCCATGGTTCATAGATGTGACAGATAGAGCCCTGGCGCCATCCTGAGGCAGAATAATGAGGGCCACACCCCAATGATGTAAGAATAAAAGAAAACTGGCTCCCAGGACTTTGATGAACCATCAAATAAACCCCGGAGAACCACCTCCAAACTTTTTTTACATAAGAAATAAATTTCTAATTTTTTTAAGCCATTCATCTTTCATCTATTACAGTCAAACCTAAACTGAGAGTAATAATATGCCATGTACCTCCTTATTCAACCCATTTCTGCTAGTACACCTTCCTTTACCCTGTATCCTGCACACGAGCAGGCTCTGTCTCTCCTTGTGATAATCCAATCAAGTCTAATAATGCCTTTTCTCTACAAAGTTAACACTTGTTTCTTCTTAATATGCACTGCTCCTTTATAATATGTTCCAAGAGCACATAGTATTCCCTACAGAGCAAGGAGAAGGTGGAAGGGCTTTTCACTATCAGCTATTAAGAATTACAATAAAGTTACAGTAATTAAGATAGTGTCATACTGGCACAAAAACAGATGTGGGTAAATGTGGATAAGTGATTGTTGATAATTATGACACAGCCGAGCAATTGCAAGAAAGAACACATATTGGTTTCAAGCTATATTATAAAACTGTAGTAATCAAAACAGTGTGGTGCTAGCATAAACACAGACCAATGGAATAGATTGGAAAGCCCAGAAATAAACCCACGCATCTACTGTCAACTAATATTTCACAAGGGAACCAAGAATACTCAATAGAGAAAAGACAGCCTCTTCAATAAATGGTGCTGGGAAAATCTGATATTCACATGTAAAAGAATGAAATTAGACCCCTGTCTTACACCACTAACATAAATTAACTTGTAATTAATTAAAGATTTAGATGTAAAACGAGAAACCATAAAACTCCCAGAAGAAAACAGGAAAAAAGCTCCTTGACATTGGGTTTCGGCAATAATTGTTTGGATATGACACCTAGGGCACAAGAAACAAAATAAAAAATAAGTAGGACTATCAAACTAAAAAAGTTCAGCACAGAAAAAATATTACAATCTATAAAATGGCAAAAAAAATTGCAAACCATGTTTCTGATACAGGGATAATATGCAAAATATATAAAGCTCATACAACTCAGTAGCAAAAAAAAAAAAAAAAAAAAATCCATTTAAAAATGGGCAAAGAACCTGAATAGACATTTTTTTTAAAGAAGGCACCAGGTACATGTAGTCACTCAAAACCACTAATCATCAGAGAAATGCAAATAAAAACCACAATATCACCTCACAGTAGAACGCCTATTACCAAAAAGACAAGAAATAACAAGCATTGGCAAGAATGTGGAGAAAAGGGAACCTTCATGCACTGTTGGTGAGATTCAAAGTTGGTACAGCCACTATGGAAATAGTAAGATGGTTCATCAAAAAACTAAAAATAGAACTGCCTCACGATCCAGCAATTCCTTTCTTGGGAATATATCCGAAAGAAACAAAAAAACTATGTCAAAGAGATATCTGCATCCCAATGTTCACAGCAGCATTACTTACAAAAGTCAAGACATGGAAGCAGCTTAAGTGTCTATCAGTGAATAATTAAATAAAGAAGCTGTGGTACAGCTCTGCTGGGGTGGCTTAGTTGGTTAGAGCATTGTCCCGTACACCAAAAGATTGTGGGTTTGATTACCAGTCATGGCCCATACATAGGTTGTTTCTCTCTCACAGTGATGTTTCTCTTTCTTTCTCTTTCTCTCTCTCTCTCTCGCTCACTCTCTCCTACCTCCTTCCTCTCTCTAAAATCAATGAAAACATACTCCGGTGAGGATTTAAAAAAAAAAAAAAAAAAAAAAAAAAGCTGTGGTATATAATACACAATGGAATATTGTTCAGCAATAAAGGAAATCCTGCCATTTGCAACAACATGGATGAAACTTGAGGGCATTATAAGTGAAGTCAGAAAGAGAAATACTGTATCATCTCACTTACATGTAAAAAGTTAGGGACAAAAACACCAACTCATAGAAAAGAGATCAGATTTGTGGTTACCAGAAGCAGGGGTGGGGGGTGGGGGAATCAGATAAAGGTGGTCACAGGAAAAATCTTTAAATTATTAGATACCGAACTACTGGGCATATAATATACAATATGAGGATTACAGCTAACATTATGGTATAAAGTTGTTGAGAGCAAATCCTAAGCGTTCTTATCACACAAAAGAAATCTTTTTGTTTTGGGGGGACCTATGAGATAATGGATGTTAACTAAACACTGTAATAATAATTTCACAATATATGTAAGTCAACTCATTATGCTATACACCTTAAACTTATACAGTGATGTATGTCAATGTATCTTAATAAAACCAGAGAAAAGAAGGAATTCCATAAGAAAAAGCCCCCCTCCACCCCCCAAAAAGAAAAAGGCCAATAACTCAACAGAGGAAAAAAAATGGGCAGAGCAGACATTTCAAAACCTGAGAATATCAAATGGTCTATAAGCATAGGAAAAGGTATTACACCTCATGTGTAATTATGGAAAATAAAAATTGAAAAATGACACCATGACAACACTCAATAAAAATAAATAACATTCAAGTCTGAAAATGTCAAGTGTTGATGAGAATGTGAAGCAATGATGGTTTTTCTCCTGTGAACTGAAGTCTCTCTGGGAAATGGTGTAGAATTATCTACTAAAGATGAACATATGCTTTACCAGTGATCTAGCAATTCTATTCCTAGAATTACTCAAACCGTAAGAAAGCATTGTAAAATACATAGATGACTATTTGTAGCAACCAAAATTCAGCAACAGTGGGAATAAACTTGGCACATTCACAAGTGGATACTGCACAGCAATGAAAACAAATGAACTATAGCTATAAGCAACAACAGGTGAACGAGAAACATGTTTGCAAAAGAAATGTATATACACAAGAATTCAATGTGACTGTTTACATAACGATAAACCAGGCAAAACTAAACTAGTATAGTGTTTAGGGACACATACTTAGGTGGTGGTAAATCTATAAAGAAAAGCATGGATATAAATAACCAGAGGTCAGGGCAGCCCTATTATCAGAGGGAGAGTAGTGACTAAGAGGAAGCTCAGGGGAGAAGGATTATGAAGGGTTGGCAATGTCATATGTCTTAAGCTGGGTGGTAGTTACATGGTGATATTTTTTAATAGAAATATCTGTGTACCACACTTTTTAGTTTTATGCCTTTTTTGAATGTGTTAATTTCATAATTTAAAAATGTTTATAGCCCTGACCAGTGTGGCTTAGTTGGTTGGGCATCATCCTACAAAGTGCAAGTTCACCAGTTCGATTCCCAGTCAGGGCACATGCCTGGGTTGTGGGTTCAGTCCCAGTTGGGGCACATATGAGAGGCAACTGATCAATGTTTCTCTCTCACATTGATGTTTCTCTCCCTCTCTCTTTCCCTCCCTTCCCCTCTAAAACTAAATCTTTTTATTTTTAAAGTTCACCTATATCTATACCTACCTACCCACCTACTTGTATCTAGTTTGAAAGTGATTAAGGGAAACAATTACTTTTCATTCTCATGGTTTCCTTGAGAAGAGATTTCCCCCAAACTGCCTTCCATCCCTATCCCTGGCCTTGTAAAGCCTAACCTAACCAGTGGAGTTTAGAGAAGCTGAGCGTGCCTGGCCCAGCCTCTTGCCCTTTTCCTCCTCAATCCTGGGTACAGAGGGAGTGATGTCCCATCTGCTCCCGGCCACATAGAAGCTTAGCTGCCAAGTTCTGCTGGAGGCAAGGGTTGGGTTCACTGGTGGGGAAGAGCAGACCTCAAGTGTTGGGTGACATGTTCAATTCAAGGGAGGGTAAGCAATTCAACTAGCTATTTCTGAACTATTCCAACTGGAGTTTCATAAAATAATAAAAGTGTATTTTAGTGTCTGACTTCTGTATCTCTTGTTTGAAACTGGCAGGGAGAAAAGAACATGTTATTTACTTTGGCCCTAAAATAAAAAGAACAAATGACTTTTTATTTTCCTTTTCTTGCCACTGACATTCAACAATTATGAGGCAACAAAATCTGCAACGAGAACCTATACTATCTATATTTAGAATTATAAATGATACTATTAACATTTCTTTTAGTCAGTGATTTACAGTCTTAATGAATTAAACAATTATAGTATGGGGTGGGGGCAAATGAGAGACTCTGGGTCCCTCAGAATGGATGAAGAAACTAGTCAGATACTCACCATCTGAGGAAGGAAGGGAGGGGGAGTTTTCTAAGGAAAATTGCCCCCGTTTCTTTATTAGCCAGGGTTTTTATCTACTTTCTACATGTGGAAATGCATAAGGAAAACATGCAGCCCTTCACCAAATGGTTGGGAGTACAACAAAGGGAAATGCAGATCAATACAGGGTTGAAAAGCCCAGGTATTTTACACAAGTTCAAAAACATTTCCTCTTACTTAATCGTTCTGTTTTTCACATTCTATTGACAAGAATTTGAGGCTATTCAGAGAAAAACAGAGCAGGTTCCCTTTTCCTTAAAGGCCACTTTGCATTTCTATTCTACCTTTAAAAACCCCTGGAAGGTGGGATTCATAGCCAGCATGAAAGACAAAAACCAGCTGGTTAAGACTTAGGTTTCCATTTCTGGCCAGGCTCCACACAGCTGTTGTCAAAGACTTTTGAACCATGTCTGCCTGTCTCCCACATCTCCCCCTTCTTTATTAAGTATCTGAGATATTGAAGTAAGGCCAATGAAACCTGCTACTGTTTTTCACATATTTTGTCACGAGCAAACAGAGTATAATAATATAACTAGAATGCACCCAATAGCTCCCATCACCCGAAGTCTTAAATTTATAAACCAGTTTTTAGGGTTGAATCATTGTAAGTTTTCTTGCAAAGTCTGAAAAAACCTTTTCTTCAGTTAAGTGCTTTAATGTCCTGAAGTTGCTGCTGGAGCTCAAACTGTAATTGGTTCACCTGGCCTTTAAGGTTAGTGGAATAGGCCCCTTTTAGATGACGCTGAACCTCCTCCCATGAATGCTGACTGGAGTTCCATTTCAAAGGAGTAACACAGAGTTTGGAGAATCCTGGATCACAGGTGAGCCGTTGGCAGGTGACTAGGGCATCCTACTGGTCCCCAAGCCATATCATTGCAGACTCCACAGCTGAAAGCCAGGTGAGGGTTTCCTGGTCAATCCATGTTTGTTGAAGCATTTCCTGTGTGGAGTTAGTAAGGACAATGTCTACAGCATGAGCTGTCTCAATAGATTCCATCAGGGCAATGGCAGCGGTGGTAGCTGTCACTGCAATGGCAATAGCAGAGACAATGCATGCAATAAGAACACCTAGAAGCCCTGGCTGCTGTAGCTCAGTGGATTGAGCACCAGCCTGCGAGCCAAGTGTTGCTGGTTCAATTCCCAGTCAGGGCACATGACTAGGTTGCATGTCAGGTCCCCAATTGGGGGCGCGAGTGAGAGGCAACCATACAGTGATGTTTCTCTCCCTCTCTTTCTCCTTTCCCCTCTCTCTAAAAATAAATAAATAAATAAATTATTTAAAAAAAAAAAAAGAACACCTAGAAATCGTCGCACTTGCACCAGGGAAAGTGCGTGGTTAATGGCTGTGAGTCCTCCTGGGTCCTCTCACTCTCTGGTGATATTAACAGGCAGCCACAACTCGGCCTGTTTATGGATTATAAAAACAGTGGTTAAATTGAGCTGGGTAACATTGCTGCGAATAAGGCAGCTGGCATAAATGGAACCTGTTGAGAGTAAGGTTATATAAGTTGGAAACATTGTCATAAGTCAGTTGAGGCGGTCCTGGAGTGGCTAAAAAGAGATATGGGTGAGAAGTACAAACAGTGACCCAGGAATTATCAGTAATATCAAGAGTACAGGACATACGGCCCTTTTACTTCATAATGGGCATGGCCTCTAAGACGTTCAATAAATAGAAGGCCAATACACCACAAATTACTGTGCCAAGGGCTGGTATGTTCTGGAGCAACAATTCTATTGATTGGAGCTCCCAACCCTCCTTTACTCCAGCCAAGGGTGGGGTATTTTTCATTAGGTTTTGCTGGACCATTACTGGTATATACGGCCCATCCTGCACCCCAGTCTTGTGCTATTAATGGGGTATGGGTGATTTGTTTAAATGAAGACTTATTGCCTCAACACAAAGTCCAAGCCACCGTGGTGGGAATTTGAGACTTGGCCTGCCAAAGGGGAATATCAGGAAGGTTACTGCTGTCTCCATTTTGAGTCAGGTTAATTCCAACTGAACCTATTAGAAGTCGGGAGGAGGCTGCATCGACAACTGTGTAAGCACATCATTGAAATTTAAGGAGTAAACGTAAAGTATTAGTTAGGATAGAAAAACAGGTGGGTAATTGTTCTGCTAGAAAAGTGGTGCCTGTCAGGGCACATAGCGACTGTCATTTTTCCTCCAGAGGTCCATCAGGTGGGAGCCATGTCCTCCCTGTCCATTTAGTCATTAGAGGACAGTGGGGGCTCTGAGTGTCAACAGGTTTGAAGTTTAAAGGTAGGTGGATCCAGAACATGGCCCCAATATATATGATGGGGCTCTGAGGCTAGGCCTAAGCCTCCAAAGCAAGTCAGTAATGCAATTATAATACTTAGCCGAATTAGAGGACACGACAGCCATATAGACCAGGAATCTGTTCTCTGGGGTGTCCTCTGACACTGTGTTTTGGAGAACCTTTTCAGACTCTTTGTTAAGGGCTGTTAACTTTTTCCATGTTATTTCAGGGAAAAGACTTTCTGCTTTCTTTTTTGCATCACGCCTCCAATGGCTTCGGCATCAGTGGTGTTGCTCATTCATTGACATCTTGTTTAGTTGTTTTGTCACATTCTCCAGGTGCTGATCTGCTCATCCTGGGATGGTTCCCACCAGAACAGTGGATGTTCATAGCCCATGGAACGGCTTTACTCACTTGCAGGAAGCCACAAAGGACCTATTGGGGTAGAAACACATGCATGGCCTTCCCAAGTTCCTTCTCCTTGAGGGTCCCGGTATAATACTAGGGAGCGAGTTTCCCTATCCTCTGGTCCATGGCGGCAAAAATGCCATTCAACAGCTGAAGTAAGAGAGTCATCACAGTTTAAAAAATTATAAGTATACACTGCTAACATAAATTTGGGGGGGAGGACTGCATACTCCCCCTTTTTTGTTTCTTGAGATTTTTAAAAGTATGAAGGGCTCTTTCAACAATGGCCTAGCCTGTAGGATTATAAGGAATAACTATTTAATGTTTAATATCCCATCTTTGTAGAAATTCCTGGGTGGAGCAAGCTACATAGCCTGATCCATTATCAGTTTTTATTTGTTGCGGACGTCCTAAGTAGCTGAATGCCTTGAGCCAGTATGCTTTGCTGACTCTCCTGCAAGAGCAGTGGTGTGTAATGCTCCAGAATAGGTGTCAACCGAAACATGAATATACTTAAGTTTTCCAAAAGGAGGGTAATGAGTGACATCTGTCTGCCAAATTATTCGTGGGGCTAGTTCCTGAGGGTTTACACCCGTGCTGGGGGGGCGGGGGGTGCCTTGCCCACAGCCTGACAGTCTGCACATTCTCTAATAGGTTTTGCAAAGACAAAAACAGACTGAGTCATTGAGGATCAAGAGATCCCTTAATTAGGGCCTGGTCTAGATAAGTAACAGTATATACAGTATACCCTGAGTCACAAACTAAATTTAAGGGCTCATGGGGCTACTGCTGCAGAGCTATAACGGCTCCTGCTAGCTCTGCCCATTGTGTAGTTGAGTGTCCATGGGTGACACAATGTTTCCATTCTAGGTCCTCTTGCCAGGTAATGGCAGCCTTGCCTGACTTCCCTGACCCATCTACAAATACCGTCTTTGCTCCCAATATTGGGTATCTGGCTTAATTTATCCTTTAGTCGAATGTTTAATTTTGGGATATTTTGCAAAAGTTTGTCAGAAGGAAGACTGAGTTCAATTTTTCCTATATAATCCGCCATAGCACACTAAATTCTAAAGATTGACTAAACATTTGCTGTAAATAAAGCTGGGTGAGAGAAACATGAATGACCACTGGGTCTTGGCCAAGAAGTTGCTGAGTCCTCTCACAGCCCTTTACAACTAAGTAGCAACGAGCTGTTATATAAGTGGTGATAGTGCGTTGAGGTTGATGAGGTAGAAATAGCCATTGGATCATGCTTAGGTATGGCTGCAATTGGCCTATTAACACATTGCATACTGGGGTATTTAAATGCCTTTTAATCCTCTGTTCCAGCAGGTTTTTAAACCTCACTCTTTGAACATGCGTAAGTTTAGTTAAAATGCTATAACTTACTCAAAAATGAAAAATTTTTAATGAAACTTTAAAAGTAATACTCACAAATAACATTAGTATCTCTTCTCCGTGTGATAGTCCATGAAACATTTTCCTTTGTGGAGTGGAACACCGCAAGTAGAGCACACATACCTTGTCTCTTTCCTAATTTTTCTGGAAGTGCACACTTTGCATCTTCTGGTGTGGTATTTTTTCTTTCCCACCCCCATGACAGGAACGAGATGGTGCTTACTAAGGTCTCTTGAGAGACGATGTGAGTGATCTTTTGAAGGAGCATGCTCCATCAGCTTATCTTCGCAGTCCTCGTCCGAGGATAACACATCTGGCTCCTTCCTACTCGCCACCCACTCCTTGGCAATCTGGAGCAGAAAGCCTTTGAATCGAATGCTACTTGATTCATTTAGTGTTTTATAAACTCTAAAAGCATTAAATAGAACACAGTTGATCCACAGCACTACTTTCTTTGACCATTTTATTGTCTTTCTCATGATGGTGTAATACTATAAATACATATCTGCCCTGTCTACACCTTTCATGCACTCACTGTATTTCAAGATGCAGATAGGTTTTTTGATTACCAGTCCTGCGACCCTATCTCTTAGCTTTGCGTTTTCCATTCTAGCACTGTGAATAGTACTAATCATCCTCATCTCTCTTTTGTCTTTCCACACCACTAGTAACACTTCACCTTTACGAGAGAATGTGCACTGTCCCCTTTTCAAAGTTTTCGCTTCACCCTTCAATGTGGCAAGGAGCCCTCTATTTGGCTGTATGGTCCCACAAACTCTTACTTTATTATCCAAGAGTAATTCTGCTATTTTCATGCTGTTGTAATAGTTATCCTGATATACATGATGCCAAACATTGAGATGAGGCTTCAGAAGAGAAAGGATGGTTTGTTCTAATACTTTACCTTCAGCCGAATATATTTCTAAATTACTTATGTAGCCGGAATCACTCTCACTAGTAACCCGTATTTTACAATTTCTGCTGGATTATAGGTCTTGATTTTCAATCTTCCTCTCCATGGGATCATTGCTTAATCAAGTGATGACTCCTGCTTGGGTTTATATACATTTTGAAATTTTTCTACCAAGTATTCTAGAACGGGTCTTATTTTATATAGCCTGTCCGTCGTCTCCAAAATTTCCTCATTATCACTGAAGTGCCATGCTCAAATCGGTTTCTCATCAGCAATTCCCTAAATATGTTGGTTGCAATAAAAGGATCAGTGCTCCAATACTCCTTCAGTGTATCTTTCCTCACTTGACCCAAAATGGCAAAGAATTTTTTCGTTTCAGCAATAGTTATGTCTGACCTCTTCCCTGTTTCTGGGGATTCTTTGTATTTATGTTTGTTTTGATTGTAGTAAAGATTGGATTGAATGCATATCATTTAGAAAAAATCCTCTCCAACAAAGAGTGAGACTACGTCAAGGATACTGGTAGAATTTTCTGGTACTCGTTTCACTCCAGGCTGGCCTAAATATTGCTCTAAATCTCTCTCCAAATCTTTTTTTTCCCATGTAGCAGATGAAGTGTTGTCCTCATTTGCACTATTATTCGAATCACTGTCACTTATCACGAGAGGAGTGGATTTTCTTTTTTTACCGTCACTACAAAATCGGAATCACATTCACTCTCGTCGCTCTCCTCATTATATTCAAATGGCACATCCGACAGATCAGCACACAGATCTAATAAAATTTCTTCTTCACGCAGTGCACTGTCTTTCCTAAGCGATGCCATTATATGGGGTATTCAGTTGAATATTTCCTAAAATAAGGATTTGAGCAATTCCTCTCGCAAGACGCCAAGTTCACAATTCACTAAAACTCAAGGAAACAAACTTCTCAAGGCACATCAAGAGAAAAACTAACCACAGCCCGTAACAGAATTGTGAGTGCATAGTATAGACTCAGGCAGAGAGTGAGTCCCCCTCGTCCTTTTCATTATCTTTGCTTACGTTGACGGAAAGTAGCTGAGAGTTGACTTTGAAGATGAGGCGATACAGATGTGGTTCCTTGCAGATGGCTGATCTAGGACCACGTGGATAAACACTCTGATATAATTAGGCAAGGATGTGGGGTAACCTGAGGAAGTCAGGGATAAAATATCACATCCACAATGAATGGGACTACGCATACATATTGAGCTGCTGAAATTGAAGCTATAGCCATCACAGACAAAAGGTTTAAGATTTAAATATGATTATATGACTAATATTAATGAAATGACTTCACGAAATTAACAATTAAGCTACTACTATCCTTAATTTTAAAAAAAGCAAATGAAAAATTACTACTGAATGTCTAGATAACCTTATTTGTTTAAAATTACGCGATCAAATGACAAGAATTCTCGTCATCCATCCGGAATGGTTGGGATAGAAATGATGAAAATTCTCGCCATCCA
Source organism: Furipterus horrens (assembly GCF_987537825.1). Lineage (NCBI taxonomy): Eukaryota > Metazoa > Chordata > Mammalia > Chiroptera > Furipteridae > Furipterus > Furipterus horrens. The sequence continues at coordinate 84,554,805 of NW_028327176.1, forward strand.
TATGCAATGTGTTAATCTGGTAGGAGTACTTAAGGTTGGAAAGCAAAAGAGCCTGACAGGATACTAAGGGCTAATTCTTTCTAGCTGCAGATTACTAATATGCTGTTTGACAAGGTTTAACTCTTCTATTGCCTGTGGAGAAGGGGCTCAGGGAGAATTAAGATCAGAGTATCCTTTTAAGGTGTTAAAAAAATGAATTAATTAATGGGTAGTAATGCCAAGTCTAGGCGTTATCCAATTGATAGTGCCTAACAACTGTTGGAGATTATTAAGAGTTAGGGCCTTGGTGGAATAATTTGAATTACTTGAGGCCGAATACTTCTATGAGAGAGTACATAACCTAAATACTTCCAAGGCATTGAGTGCTGTACCTTTTCAGGTGCAATTTGTAAGCCTGCTTGGGCTACAGATTGCTGTAAATGAGCACAAGTATTAGCTAATTGCCCTTGAGATTGGGCAGCAACCAGAATATCGTCCATATAATGGTATATAATGGACATGGGATGCTGCTTTCTAGTGGGCTGTAAAGCCTGATGTGCAAAATGCTGACAAATAATAGGACTATTTAGCATGCCTTGTGGCAAGACTTTCCACTGGAACCATTGCAGTGGCTGAGAATTATTAAGTACCAGGATGGAGAATGCAAATCACTCTGTATCCTTTTCTGCTAGAGGTATTGTAAAAAAAAAAAAAGTCTTTTAAATCTATGACTAAGAGTGGCCAGTCTTTAGGTATGCAGGCTGGGTTAGGGATGCCTGGTTGTAAAGTTCCCACTGGTTGAAGAATTTCATTAATTTTTCTAAGGTCATGTATAAGTCTTCATTTTCCAGATTTTTTAGGAACTACAAAAACTGGAGTATTCCAAGGACTATTAGAAGGTTCACTATGCCCTGCCTCAAGTTGTTGAACTATTTCATGAAGTTTTTCTAATTTCTCCCCCTTTTGTGGCCACTGGTCAACCCACACCGGCGTGTCTTTAAGCCAGGTGAGAGGTAGAGGAGATACTGGGACAGAGGCCATTAGGGAAGATGCGGTAGGGTAATTTTCATTTCCCATGAGTAAGAAGGTCTCTTCCCCATATATTTAATGGGGCCAGGATGACGTAGGGTTGAATACACCCCTCTTGGCCATCTGGGCCATAACACCAGAGCGACTAGGTACTTCTCTTAGGCTGGGCGAGACCTCCTATGCCTGTTAGGGGAGTATCAGCCTCTATTAGGGGCCATTCCGAGGACCAGAATTGGTTAGAAATCACTGAAACATCAGCTCCAGTATCTAATAGTCCGGGGAAGCCTTTACCCTTAATTTTAACCTCAATTATAGGTTTATTTAATTGAACAGAGGTTGTCCAAGAGACAGATTGATTATTTGCTCTTCCAACATTCCCCTCTTCCTGTACAGCATTCTGGGGAGGAGAAGGAGCTGCGCTATAGAGGTGCTGGAGGGATAACATGATATCCTGAAGCCTGCAGCATTATTTCAATATTTCCTTCATAGTCTGAATCAATAATACTTGGTTTAACTAAAATTCCTTTAGTAGTAACACTGGATTTTCCTATTAGTCCTACTGTGCCTTTAGGCAACAGCCCCCATACCATGGTAGGAGCCAGGGAAATTTGATCCTGTTCCTTTAAGATTAATTCCCAGGTGAAGACCAGGTCCATTCCTGCATTTTCCCCACTGCAGCACTGAGTTCTGCAACTCGGCACCTCCCTGAGTTCAAAACAACTGGCTGCCTGTCTCTGCAGAGCTTCTGTAGTGGGCTGGGGGCACTGGAGCTCACGCCCCCATTTGTTTCCCTGTTGTTGTAAGGGGTTGCCGTCTCTATCGAATTTTGATCAGCATAGATTGGCCCAATGCTTGCCTTTTCAGCCCTTTTTGGCAGCAGGGGCACAGCTGATTAGGAGCTTTTGGTTTTTCTGAATTCTTAGGCACAGAACGGCATTCTTACTATATAAGGCCAGGCTTGCCACACCGAAAGCATTTTTGATTTGTAGAAATGGCAGCGGCTCGCAAGGAAGCCTTGTGCTCCTTAGTCCCTATATTTTGGCATGCTTTTAAATATTGCCCTGTCAGTAAAAAGTAGATTTTACTGGGGATAGCACCTTTTTACAATCATTGTTGGCATCTTCATAAGCTAGCTGAAGCAATAAGGTCTGGTCCGCCTCCTGGCTTTCTACCTGCCTTTGGATTGCTTGTTGCAATCTATCTATAAAATCCATATACGCTTCCATGGCCCCCTGGCGAATGGTAACAAATGATCTGGGACCGCAGACGTTGGATTCCGGGACTTGCCTCCATGCCTTCAAGGCGATTGCCGAGCACTGGGAAAGAACCTAGGGATCTAAAGCAGCTTGCACGTTGGCTGTATTATACGTGCCAATGCCGGTGAGCATTTCAAATTCAATAGGAATTTGATGGTCTGCGTTTACTGCTGCTTGGTGACGGCAGCAGTCAGTATACTCAGTGACCCAAATTGTGTATTGAACTGGGGCGAGAACGGGTCTAAGCTTTTCCAGTCACAGGGAGTCATATTGTACCCCTCTGTTATTGCCTCTATTATTCCAGATGTAAAAGGGGACTGAAGCCTGTTCTCCTGAACACTCTTAGTTCTTTGAATCTTCCAAAAGGTAAGGACTCATAAGCTACTTGTCCTCTCTGGCCTTGTTTTACAACTACGGGAGAGGCTAAAATAACCTTCCAATCACCGGCTTCTACCGCCTCCCGCAGGCAGCTGTGCATAGCCATGGGAGTTTCGTTAACAAGCCGCAGCGGCAGCGCAGGGCCAGCTTTCAGGTTCTTTGTCCCAGGGCAGGAGAGGCGTCATGGACAGGGTGGTCTTAGCTTCCACTACCCCTGTGGATGGCGGTTTTAATGCTTTCTTGGCAAAGTTCTCATCATAAGTTTTTAATCTCTCCTTTTCCTTCTCTTGAATATGAGGCAGCGGTATCACCCTCCAAACTGGAACTCTCCTCCCTGCTTACTTTGCTTTTAGTTTTTACTGAAGGAATATGCAGGGGAGTTAAAGCTGTATGAACTATACCCTAATTAACTAAATTCTGATGACCTATGGGGATCCCGTTCTCCTGGAGACATTTAAGTTTCTTCCCTACTGTTTCTCAAACCTCTAAATCATATGACCCTTTATCTGGGAACCAGGGGCAGTGCAAATTTATTGCCCGTAATAGATTAATTAAATTATTTTTTTCCACCTGACATCCTGCAGCTTTTAGGAACCAAAAGAGCTAGCGGAAATAAACATCCTATTCTTTAGAAAGACCCGTCCCCATGATAGAAAGAAAGTAGAAACAGAATTTTTATGAAAGTTATTTAGCGTTCTCTCTCTTTAATATATATACATATTCACAGTATATCTTAAGTTGGGAAACGCCACGGGGATGGGGCTGTGATTGTTTTTACAGTGTGCCTAGCGTTGCATGGACTTTGTCTTCTGGCTGGCGGGAAACCTAGTGTTTCTGTTCTGGTCCACATTCCAGCTTATCCTGTCACGGGAATCTTGTTCATCAGCAAGCACCACTAGCGGGCATGTTAACTACTCGTCCCGTGCCCACAGTGTTGTGGCGATTTTTTGAGAGGAGAGTGAGTGAAAAATAATGTGAGTATATAGACAGGAACAGAACAGCTGAGAAATTTTCAGAAAGAAAAGGAGAAATTTTAGAAAAGAAAAGAAAGCTCCCTTCCTTAAACTAAGCACACCAGTGGGCTTACCAATGAAGACGGTGCCGCTGTCCCTTCGTTCAGGAAAATTTGGTCAATTTTTCCCTCTGTCTAGGCATGCTGTCCACAGTCCTCGGCTCCTAGCCGGTGGGACTTCAGCAAGTCCTCTGCCCCACATTGGTGCGTCACCTGAGAGAGACCCTGGGTCCCTCGAAATGGATGAAGAAACTACTCAGACACTCACCATCTGAGGAAAGAAGGAAGAGGGATTTTTCTGGGGAAAATCGCCCCCATTTCTTTATTAGCCAGGGTTTTTATCTACTTTCTACAAGTGGAAATGCAGAAGAAAAACATGCAGCTCTTCACGAAATGGTTGGGGGTAATAACAAAGGGAAATGCAGATCAATATAGGGTTGAAATGCCCAAGTATTTTACACAAGTTCAAAAACATTTCCTCTTACTTAATCGTTCTGTTTTTCACATTCTACCGACAAGAATTTGAGCCTCTTCAGAGGAAATCAGAGCAGGTTCCCTTTTCCTTAAAAGCCACTTTGCATTTCTATTCTACCTTTAAAACCCCCCAGAGGGTGAGATTCATAGCAAGCATGAAAGACAAAAACCAACCCATTGAGACCCAGGTTCCTCGGGTCTGGCTCCACACAGTGGTCATCAAAGTCTTTCGAAACAGGCCTGCCTGTGTTCCACAGGCAAAAGAACAATCCAGAATATAACAAGGTGCTAAAGTCCCATGCTCAAAGGTATAATATAATGGCAGAAGTTCTGGAATGAGAGGCCAGAAAATCCACACAAAGAAGAAGAGTAATGTAATGCTGGGCAGAAAAGCCACAGGACTTGTTGGCTGAGATAGTCTGCTTTCCTTAATGAAGCTATAACACCCACTCTACTCCTCACAGTTTCCTAGCCAAGAAACTAAGGTAAAAAGAAAATTCCTTCTCCAATCTCTTACTTCTCCTGAAATAAACAGCACTGTGCTCCTTATTTTAAACACTTTATTGCTAATTACTATGGGAAAGAGTGATTTTAAACTTGGGGAATTCATTCTACATTTATTGAACACAGGTATCATAAAATTCTTTTTTTTAAATGTGTTTTATTGATTATAATATTACATTTGTGCCAATTTCCCTTCCCTCTGCTCCCCTCCACCTGGTGGCCCCCCTCCCTCCAGTTGTCCCCCCCTTTTAGATCATGTCCATTAGTTGTGCATACAGTTCTTCTCAACCTCTCTGTCTATTCCATTCCCTCCTACCATGATCCTTAATTCCTATATCATCTACCTCCCTCTCCCCATTCCCCCTCCCTGTTGACCTCCCCCCAATATGTTCCCCGTACCTATAGTTCTTTTTCCACTCTCGTTGCCTGTTTAGTTTGCCTTTTTTTCAATTCCCTAGCTTCTGTTGTTTCTTGTGATGCAGTTTTCATTTTAGATTTCATAGTCTTGATCCTCCTTTTTCTAAACCAGTCTCTTTAACATCTCATATAACAGTGGTTTGGATCTAATGAACTCTTTCAGTTTTATTTTGTCCTGGAAACACTTTCTCTGTCCTTCTTTTCTGAATGACAATTTCGCTGGATAGAGTATTCGTGGTTGTAGGTTTTGGATTTTCATTACTTTGAATATTTCTTGCCAGTCCCTTCTTGCCTGCAGGGTCTCCCTTGAGAAGTCAGCTGATAGTCTAATTGGGACCCCTTTGTACATGATTCTTTTCTTCTCTCTTGCTGCTTTTAAGATTCTCTCTTTATCTTTAATTTTTGACATTTTGATTATAATGTGTCTTGGAGTGGTTCTCCCTGGGTCCAGTTCTTTTGGAATTCTCTGTGCTTCCTGGACCTGTAAGTCTATTTCCTTCCCCAAGTCTGGGAAGTTCTCCTTTATTATATTTTCACTCAATTTTTCAAGTTCTAGTTCATTTTCCTCGCTCTCTGGCAAACCAATGATTCTTATGTTGGGCCTTTTATAGCTGTCCCAGAGGTTTCTGATCCTCTCATCGTTGCTTCCCATTTCCTCTCTCTGCACTGGTTGACTGCTTGTTCCTTCTCCATACTCCAGTTTGTTGAAATGAACTCTGGATTTTTTTTCCTCACCATCTGTCTCGTATGTGGTTTTGTTCCTTTCGTTATGAGTGTTTTTTGCTTCTTTCTCATCTTTTTCCAGATCTTTCGTTAATTCTGTAAGCCACCTGATAACAATGGCCCTGAACTGAGCCTCTGACAGGTTTCTTATTTGTTCATCTGTCAGATTCCTCATCTGTTGCCTGGTGAGCTGTGCCACCGGGACTTCTATAGTTGTTTGCCTCATTTTGACAGATGCATTTTGTTTTCTTGGGCCGGCTGTAGGGGGCATTGCCTGTGTACTCGTAATGACCCAGCGTCCAGCGCCGTTCCGCAACCTTTCTTGCTGCGCCGTGGTGCTTTGTCGTCACAATCCAGCAACCGGCGCTTGTCCGCGACCTATTTCGCAGCCCTGTGGCGCTTTCTTTGGGGGCGGGGGTCCAAGATGGATTCACACAGCTATTCCGCTAGGTGACCGGGATCCGTCCTCTCGCCCCCCTGGGCCTCACTGTTCAAGGCGATGTGGTGGCTGCTTTCCCCAGCGTTGGGGTCGCGAGCTGCCGGGGGTTCGACTGCAGCCGGGATTGTTCTCCCTGCTGCTGGGATTGTTCTCCCCGCCGCTGTCCCAGGTGCGACCGCAAACAGCGCCGCCCCCTTTCGCTCTTACCTGCCCAAAGGGCGCCGCTGGTTTATAACTTCATACGTTGGACTTCCGTGTAGTTTTATTTTCTGGAATTTCTAGTTATCCTTTGTTTTGAAGTAGTTGTATTCCTCTCTAGTTGTAGAGGGAGACCTAGTGCGTCCGTCTAAGCCTCCATCTTGGCCGGAAGTCCTCATAAAATTCTTTAGGTTACTCAGAGACAAACACAGGAGATTGTCAAGTTGAGGAGACAGAGAAGTATGGCCCAAAAGACGGAACAGATCAAGGTTCCAGTGAAAGAACTAAGTGACGAGGAGGTGGCCAACCTAACAGATGAGGGGATAGCCAAACTAACAGACGACGAGACAGCCAACCTAACAGACACAGAGTTCAAAACACTGGTAATAAAGATGCTCATAGAGTTGAAAGATAAGCTTGAGTATGGCAAATGCAGAAAAGAAAAAGTGAAGGCTATGCTAAGTGAAATAAAGGAAAATCCATACAAAACTAATGGTGAAGGGGAGGAAACTGGGGTTCAAGTCAATGATTTGGAATATAAGGAAGAAATAAACCAGTACAGAATGAAGAAACAAGAATTGAAAAAAAATGGAAGAAGCTTAGGAACCTCTGGAACAACTTTAAATCTGCCAACATCCAATCACTGGGGTGCCAGAAGGAGAGGGGGAAGAGCAAGAAATTGAAACTTATGTGAAAAAATAATGAAGGAAAACTTCCCTAATTTGATGAAAGAAATACACATACAAGACCAGGAAGCACAGGGAGTTCCAAACAAGCTAGACCTAAAGAGGACCAAACCAAGACACATCATAAGTAAAATGCCAAAGGTTCAAGATAAAAAGAGAATCTTAAAAGCAGCAAGAGAAAAGGAGAGTTATCTACAAAGGGGTTCCTATAAGAATATCAGCTGATTTCTCAAAAGACACTTTGCAGGCAAGAAGTATTCAAAGTGATGAATAGCAAGGACCTACAACCAAGATTACTCTATCCAGCAAAGCTCTCATTTATAATGGAAGGGCAGATGAAGTGCTTCCCAGACAAGGTGAAGCTAAAGGAATTCATCATCACCAAGCCATTATTATATGAAATGTTAAAGAGGCTTACTTAAGGAAAAAGAGGATCAGAACTATGAACATTAAAGTGACAACAAACTCACAACTATCAACAACAGAACCTAAAAAACAAACAAAACAAAACAAAACAAAAACTAAGCAGACAACCATAATAGGCACAAAATCATAGGTATGGGGATCATTTGTAGGGTTATCAGCCAGAAGGGGGAAGAAATGGGGGAGAAATGGGGAAATGGTGCAGGAATTAAGAAGCATAATTGGTAGGTACAAAATAGACAGGAGGAAGTTAAGAATAATATGGGAAGGGGTAAAGCCAAAGAACTTATACGCATGACCCATTTACATGAACTAAGGGGGGTGGGATTGCTGGAGGGAAAGGCATACTGGGAAGAGGGGAGCAAAGGGAAAAGAAATTGGGACAACTGTAACAGCATAATCAATAAAATATACTTTATAAAAATGTATTAGGTTACCAAAGATAAAGATAAAAATCCAGCCCTGGCCACTGTGGCTCAGTTGCTTGGAGCATGGTCCCATAAACCGAAGGACTGCAGATTTCATTCCGAGTCAGGGTGCATGTCTGAGTTGCAGGTTCAGTCCCCAGTATGGGCACGTACAAGAGGCAACCAATCGATCTTTATCTCACATCAATGTCTCTTTCTCTATCCCCCTGCCCCAAACCCCTCTCACTACCCCTCTCACTATCTCCCTTCCTCTCTCTCTGGAACTGGGGGGGAAAAAAAAGATAAAAGCTCATTTTTCTTCTTATGGACACATAAACAAAAACACAGTTTGGAGTGGAGGTGCATGTATGGGTGCTATGAGAGCCATAGAGGTCCAAATAGCTAGTTAGGCATTAGAGAAATGAAGCCTGTGTAAAGTGTTGAATGATAAGAACTGAACCAGTGCTTGGGAACTATGGAAAACTCAAAATGACAGGTGCATGTGGTACAAAGAGAGTGGAGGAGCCATACTGCATATATTTTTCTCTATGCACTATGCTAAAGAGTGTGGATATGATCCTAAAGGCACTAAAAAGCTACTGAACAGTGGAGGGAGAAAATCAATCTGTGCTTGAACTAGAAAGGGAAGAAAGGAGCAGGAAGATAAAGGGGAGCAGTTGAAAGAATTCTTAGAACTCAGTAACAAATTAGTTGTGAAGGGTGAAAGGGAAAAATCCCAGGTTTTGTTCTATAAAACTGAGTGGACCAGAACTCTTAGCCAGAATATGAAAACAAAAGTAATCTCTTTTGTTCTTGTAAGAGGATACTATGTTCAATATTGCACATGCTGAGTTCTAAGTGTCTGAGTTTCAGGAGAGAGATATAAGCTGGAAATAAATTTTGAGAATCTTTAGCATACAGATTAGCAGAACTCAAATGTGCTTCTCTGACCAAATTCATAAGAATTACCTGGGGAAACTTGAAATCATGGGAGTGTTAATAACACTTCAATACTCTCTACAGTTTGAAAAAGTTTACTATTATCAGACATTATGAGAAAGCATTAAAAACCAATTATTTCTTCTTTACTCAAGCAATGAAGCATCTGTTGCTTATTAGAAATTGGGGATAAATCTCCACTTATAATAGCAATAAGATAAAAGAATCTGTATGAAGAAAATTTAAAGATTTTATTGAAGAAATAAAACAAGACCTGAACAAATGGAAAGCAAGCCACGTTCTTAGCTGGGAAGACAATATTAAAAAATGCCAGCCCTACCCAAATTAAGTTATATATTTAATGCTTTTGGGGGGGAGGTTGGGGAGCACAACAAGTTTTTTGTCTTTTAAGGAAAGAAAACTATTTCAGAACTTATATGGAATACATCCCCAAGAACATGTTAAGAAAAAGTATAAAAATAACAGAGAAGACTTGCCTTTCTAGATTTCAGAAACTACTATATATTACAATGTAATAATAATAGAAATAAAGTGCATAATAAATGTAATGTGCTTGAATCATCCTGAAACCATCCCTCCCAACCCCCCAACCCCATCTGTGGAAAAAATTGTCTTCCACGAAACTGGTGTCTGGTCCCAAAAAGGTTGGGGCCCATGACTCTAAATTACTAAGAAAGAGAAAATGCAACTTAAATAACTAAGACATCTCTACTGGCTGGGAAAAAATAAAAACATAGATAATACCTCTGCTAAGGATGTGGGAAAGGGAAAGTTCATGCATTGCTACCAATGGAAAGAACAGGCTTCTGAAAAGGCAATAACCATTAAAATTAGAACTACCGTATTTTTCGCTCCATAAAACACACTGTTTTTTCCCCAAGAACTGGGAGGAAACGTCTGTGCATCTTATGGAGCAAATATTGTGTCACAGACCATGATGTGTATTACCTGGCCTATCAGTAAAGGATAAAACCATTGTAAGGTTATTCAAAGAATGTGGCATTACCAATGCCTTAGATAGAACTGAAGATAGTATCATATATGAAGATAGCGACGGAAGTGATATCAGTGATTGTGAGCAACTGAGCTTCATAAATTCTGACACTAGTGATGATGAGTTCTTGGGGTTCCCAGAAAACTATAAGAGTACATGAACCTTAAAGTCTCTCCTCATTTGTTAATGACAGTGATGATGGTTCTTAATACCGCTGTTGACTGCTGTTCACTTTACACGGTTGAAATATTATTCTGTTATATTTTATTAAATATTTTAGTACACCATTTGGTTCAGATTTTTTTTTTTTCTTGTTTTCCTCCTCTAAACCTAGCCATATCTTACGGTCAGGTGCATCTTATAGTGCAAAAAATACAGTAAAAAATACCCTTCAATACAGGAACCTTTCTCACAGTAATAAATCTACTACACTTATTAACATATGTTCAGAAAATAATATTGTAACACTGTTCATGCAGCAGCCAAAAAAAAAAAAAGGAAACTAAGGAACATTCAACAGGAAACTTAGCGTAAATGCCCACCTGCTGACAAAAGGTTGGAAAATGTATAGTACCTACACAACAAAACTAATTATGCAATCATTAAAAATGTTAAATGAAAAATATCACCAAAATCTTTTACATTTGAAAATATCAGTACTGGCTCCATGGCAGGGAAACAGATTATCTCATACTCTGCTGGTGTGGATATAAATAACTACAATCTTATAGGAAGGAAACTGGAAGACTCTATTATACGCTTAAATGTCCGTGCCTTTTGACCCAGCAACCCAGCTTCCAGAAATCTGTCCTACTAATATATGGTATAACATTCTAAACATATATATGCAAATATATTAAATCATTATGTTGCATATCTCTTATTAATACAATGTTGAATGTCTATTATATCTCAATAAAACTGGGAGGGAAAGATATATGTACAAGGATGTTCACTATAGCCTTTATTTAGAACCTAAATGTGTACTTTAAATAAAATGACTAAATTATGTCTACACAATGAATAACAGACTTGAAAAAGAATGAGGTAGCTCTGATACTGAACTAAAAGGACAGAAGACACAGTATAAAGGATAAAAAGTCCAAAGTGAAGACTGTCTTTCTTTGAAATTTCTCGTAATTTAAAAAAAAAATGAAAAAGGAGGTGGACAGAATTAGATGCTTTGTCTTTTTCTGAGTAAGAATCTCAGAAATCTGGACAGTTGAACCCTCTCCATCCCAATCCACCATATATAACCTCCACTACCTGCACTAATATACCCATTTTCTATGAGTCATTAACTTTAGGCCACGTTCTATTCTCCTTTCCTGATATAAAAATATTTTGAATGTATGTTTATAAATTTTCATCTCATTAAAAAAAAAATCACCTCATTATTATAATTCATTTTTGCATATTACTGTGTTGGAAATCCCTTAGTTTAAATGAACATTACAATACTAGTCAGTCTCCCTCCAAAGCCAGGACAATGAAGCCCACTGCCCAGTCATCCTATCTTAGCACTGAGGCGTTTTGTGATCTAGAACAAGTACTGCTGCTACAATCCCTAATGGCCCAATAGCAACGAAGGGGGGGGTTGGGGGGGAAAATATAATTTAATTGAGTTTAATCCTCTCCAATCATTGGCTACTGAAAGAAATGGACAAAAAGCAAAAGAACAGTAAAGAAAAAATAGAGCAACTGTATTTAGCATGTGGGACATACAACTCGTACATTTGAATATTTCCTGCAAGTAAATAGTTTCTGGTTCCCAGGATGAGAGGCTAAATACCGCATTGTTTGCAAATAGCATCACAACTTACACAGGAACACGTTGGGCCACTGGCCATTGTCCTCGGAGGATATACCAAAATTTGCTCATCTCTTTCAATCAGCATTCTGTATGGCAAGTGCTGGGGGAAAGGCTGGGCAAACTGCCTTCTGAACCAGTAGGATCCTACACTCCTAGCCCAAGCTCTTCCCGACGCCCATCACACTCTCTTTCTCCAAAATCTCAGGCCTGCGACGCTTCCAACAGCAAGGGCGTTGTAATGCAGTGGTGTCCACAAAAGCAACATCTTCTCCCGTGGAGAAGCTCAAGTCACATCCCTAGCAGTGAAAAGAAAGAGCCTTGGCTCACACGCAGCAAAGGGCGTTCAGGGAGCTTGCTGTCAGGTGGAGCGACGAGCTGAGTATACAAAGGTGAGCAACGGAGTCGCAGTACCAGCTCTCTCGGGGCTGCCATTCCAGCAAACGAAGATCATTTCCTCAACGCCTGCCTTGCAGGGACAGGGCGAGGAACAATTGAAGCTCGCAGCTAGAAGAACTTATTCCCATAATGGTAAAACACTAACGCTAAAGTAGTCGGAAGTGACGTACCCGGCGAGATCCGCAGGTCCGCCACGTAAGTGGCCGCCGCCTCAACTAGACACCTTCTCCCTGGAGGGGCCTGCAGAGTCTAAGTGTAGCTCAAAGTCCGCCACCCGCCCTGCCCCTGGCAGCTCCCAACGCCATCCGAAACCAGCCTGGCCAAGCCCAGCCCAGACCGAGCCCAACCCGCAGCTAGACCGGACAGCCACGCCGCCCGCGCTCCTCGGCGCCTTGCGGGCAATGGGCTTCAGAGCTCAGCCACGCGCATGCGCGGCTTTCTCTCCAAAGGAGTCCTCGGATCACCTGGACAGCCACGCTTCAGCCACCTGCCCCTCCGGGCCCCTTCTCGCCCTTGAACCCCTGCTGCTGGTTCTCACCTCCGGCCTCCAGCCTTCTTCTTCAGGCACCGCTAAGTTCTCCCGCGGCCACCCGCAGACACCCGGCTTCCACTAACACTAGCATCTCCGCGCGGCTTCCGCTTCCGGCGAGTATTGTGTGTCGCGCTGCGGGGCGGGGGCGTGGGGAGGAGGAAGGAGGGAGGCAGCGCTCCGGCGGCTCCGCGCCCCGCACTGCCAGACCCGAGGCCGGGAAGGTAGGTGCCGTCCCGCCGCCGAGCCCGAGCCCCGGACTCCGGGGCCTGTCCCCGCTGGCTGGCTCCACACGCCACGTCCCTGCGCTTCGCGACTGCGTCACCGGCCCGCACGTAACCACAGCTGCCTCCGCCCGCCTCGGGCCCGGGCGGACGTTTTGCCGCCCGGCGACGTCAGCGCGTCCGGCGTTGCTTGGCTACCCCGCCGTTCCCCTGTCCCGCTGCCGCTTGCCTCCCGCGGTGGAACTGTGACGCCGTCACCGCGGGTCTCGGCTGCTTCCTAGTAGCGGGCACCCCACCTTCACGTCACACTCCTCAACTGGACACGCATCCCTCCTTCCCTGCCAACCTCTCCCCTTCTCCAGCCCCCTGCGCCTGATCTGACGGGAGAAGATGGAGATGGGGGTGGGACCGAGTTGTGGACCACGCTCAGGAGAGGGTCGCAAGGTGGGGCCCTGGACGGTGGTTAGAAACAAAACTAGAACATGCCTGAAGTTTGCCCTTATACAGAGACACTAGGAATAGAGGGAAACAAATGACCAACCCAGAGGCGCCCAAGGCCTCGTTGTGGCTGTAGCCCCAACTCCTTTCCAACTTTCTAAGCTTTTCCCCATTGTTTTCACACCACTCTTTGCCAGTCTAGATCCCTAACTCTGCATCGAATCCAACTTGCCCCAGGTGAGGTGGGCATCTGATTTCTAGAAGACTAGGAAAAGGGCAGGGTCACTACTAAAAGTTGGAGTCTCATAGGTAGGGCAACATCATCTGACTGAACGGTCCTGGTTGAGGAAAGAAATTGAGGTCCACATAAGTTACTACTCCAAATTAAATGCTTCACGTGTGCCATTAATATGTATACAGGAATAATAATCATTGGGTTAACACTGAGCACATAGACCTACTAAATTTCTTTTCTTCTGCTGGGTCCCTTGGAGGGGAGAGAGGATAGGCAGGAGAGGTCATGGGGATAGAGAAATCAATTCTTGATTGCCCCTTTTCTTTCCCGGTCATTCCCAAAACCTATTAGCTGGAGGCACAGTATGTCCAAGGAATTAGTTATCAATAGCTATTTAATGAGACTTCAGTTACTGCTGAATATTTAAAATAGACTTTTCAGCCCAGTTTTCAAGAACTTAATGACCTGGGCTCAGTAATACAGTCTTTAGTATAGTTGCCATGAATTGATCACTTCAGCAGTTCCAAATGTCCAAATGCACAAATAGAAATGGAGTGTTGTGTGAGTCATTTCAGTCCAAGAAGAGGGCACACTTTCTCTAGGCTAGTCTGCTAAAAGGAAGAATAATATCAGACTTTTCTGAAAAGATGGGTTGTTACCCTTGCATAATTCTGTTTATTACCATTTGAAAAAATGAGAGAACAGTGGCAGAGAATTAGGCTTAGACTCCAGTGAACTATTGTGATAAAATTCTGTAACATTAAACTTTATATACCTAATTTAAGAAATCTTAATACTTTGACTTTTATGGCACTTTTCCCTGTCCCAAATTCCTTATGTACTAGAAAGATATGCAAAACTAGGGATACATTGATCTAAAACTATTGGTTTTAGGATAAAAGTGGGATTAGCTGGGATCAGGAGAGTTGAAGGAAGCCTCTATTTCTGACAAGGGAAAGCAGAGATAAAAGACAGAAGAGATTGGAAGTTGTGTGTCGGTTTCCTGAAGAGGAAAAATATTAGGTTGATGGCCAAAAGTCACAAGTTTTGGAAACAGAGAAGCAAAAGGGAGGTTGAATCTAGTGTAAGAGAAGATGTAAAATACCAACATGGGGCTAAATCTAGAGTTAGGATTTTATATGTGGGTAAATGTTGGGGCAGAGATGCAAAAAAATTAAACATCGAACTAACATTTTTCTTTTCCCTCTTCCTATCCCTAAGTTAAATAATGGCAGAGACAAGTCTGTTAGAGGCCGGAGCCTCTGCATCCTCCACAGCTGCAGCTCTGGAGAACTTACAGGTGGAGGCGAGTTGTTCTGTATGCCTGGAGTATTTGAAGGAGCCTGTCATCATTGAGTGTGGGCACAACTTCTGCAAAGCTTGCATCACCCGCTGGTGGGAGGACCTAGAAAGGGACTTTCCTTGTCCTGTCTGTCGAAAGACCTCCCGCTACCGCAGTCTTCGCCCTAATCGTCAACTAGGCAGTATGGTGGAAATTGCCAAGCAGCTCCAGGCTGTCAAACGGAAGATCCGGGATGAGAGCCTCTGCCCTCAGCACCATGAGGCCCTCAGCCTCTTCTGCTATGAGGACCAAGAGGCTGTATGTTTGATATGTGCAATTTCCCACACCCACCGGGCCCACAACGTCGCACCACTGGATGACGCCACACAGGAGTACAAGGTTGGGAACCAGACACATGGTGTCAATGTGGGGCATAAGGGAGGAGCACAGAGGAGGGGGGCTCCCTGGGTAGAGGATTATACGAGCGGGGACCCAAAAAATACTGGAATTATCTTCTGCAGGGTGGGACCCTTGTAGTACAGGCTTTTCCCACTAGGTGAGTGTTCTAGGAACCCATCTGTATCACTGTAGTAGCTGGCGTTGTTGTGAGAGACTGTGTTTGGCCTCAGTGATTTTTTTTAAGATTGTAAACATGTTTGTTCATCTCATGATGGTGATCTATGAGCGTACCTGCCTACAGCACACTGAGTGTTCAGCAGTTTTTGACCAAAAAGAGCATGACCCCAATGCCCCACCCTCCTTATTCACCCAGTTTTGGCTCAAGCAACTTTTCTTGTTTCTCTGGATGAAAAAAGTACTCAAATGGAAATGTTTTGCCAGTGTGGAAGAGGTGAAACAAGAAATGGCAGACCTTAAAATCAACGAGTTCAAAAACTTTTGAGCAATGGAAAAAATGTCTTGATAGGTGTATTGTATCAAATGGAGAGTACTTTGAAGGTGACTGAAGTTTAAACATGTAAGAATAAATACACAACATTTTATAAGCAAATCCCGGGTTTTTTTGAGTCACCCCTCGTAAGCTCCTGAAGGCAAGACTCTATCTGGTCCTCACTCTGTAGTCCCCTTGGAGCTGCCTACACAGGGAACACATAGTACATCTGAATAATTATACTCAAGCATGAAGAACAATGGTGAGGAATACCCCAAAATTTCTCTTGACTTTTCTAACACATTTGAGTGTGAGTAGTCTTGGACTGTATCGTATATTTCATAAATGAATGAGACATGGAGAAGATCTAAGTTAGGAAGAACTGAAAAGTGGTCTGGTTTCCTCATTTCATCCCTCTGCTCATAGTACCTCTTCTCTTCCCATTAGTATTGGAAATAATGTCATTTCACTTTAGACTAATCACCACTAGACAAAGCTCAAGCAGTCTGTTTGCATCTTCCCCAGATAATGGATTACATGGCATCTGGTTTAAATTATTGGGACACAGGGTAAATGTTTAAGTAACAGAAATTAGCGATTTTAATATCTTAGCACTTTATTAAGTACTTTGGTTAAGTATGTTAATAAAATCTTGGAAATAAAATTTAAGGTAGTTTGCAGGATAGGTAATTAAGATTTTATTATATTTGTAGGTGGTTGGCTTTGGGTGGGAATACAAATTTAAAGAAGGATATCGGCACAGAAGGTCATTTTGACAGTAATAAGCAGGTACTTGAGTTAGAAGATGGATAGGGTTGGTGACAGCTGGACCACTGAGATTCAGAGAGGAAAGTTTTCATGAGCAAGGAAAGTGATAGGGACAGGCTGGTGGCAAGAGGAGGAACCTGTAAGAAGTCGGTGGTGAGATGGATAGGATGCAAATGGTTTAAAACAAATGGGTTAACCTACAAATGTAGGCTGTGTCAGCCAACCCCAGATACAGTCTCTCCCACTTCCAACCCCTCAGGAAAAACTGCAGAAGTGCCTGGAGCCCCTGGAGCAGAAGCTGCAGGAGATCACCCGCTGTAAGTCGTCTGAAGAGAAGAAGCCCGCAGAACTCAAGGTAAAGGCAGGAGGTCCCATATGGGCTTTACTTAGGCAATTAACCAAACATTAACCACGTATTATTTAATCCACCAGTTCTGATTCATTAGAAAAATGCTGTTCTCTCAAAAATGATGATATTTTCTTAGGTTTGATTGTCATTAAACATTGAACTTAAATTGCTTGTCATGAATTAAGTATTGATAAGAAAGGTGGAAGAGGTGAAAGACAAACATAATATCTTACACCTGGCAAGTTGAGGGACTTCATGCCTCTTGGTCTCCTCTTTGTACAGCAGGGAAGGAGGCTCTACTGAGAGTTCTGGGATAGGAGTTTCTTAGAGGGATTGAGGAGAGGAGAATATGGAAGGTTCGCAGGGGAGGAAGGGAGAAGGAACTGAGCAAGAGTTCCCAGAAGAACTGCCCCATGACATTAGGACCACACTATCTTAAGTAAGCTCAAGAATGCCAGGTGATGTTCCTAGAATGTTCTTCCCCTCCCCATCCTCTACCTGTAGGATCCTATTCGTCCTTCAGGCAGCATGAAAGCCACTTCCTATGCTGCTTTTCCTGATCCATCAGAAATCAGCTCTCAATTTTCATACAGTTTCGCATCTCTTTCATAGCATTACCATATTTGTAGCATGATGTTTTGGTATCCTATCCTATTGGGCAGGGAACAAGTATTAATAGTAACAGTAATAACTAATATTTATCGAATTCTGTGCATTCATTTGGTGCTCATGACATTCAAAACTTACAGCATTGTATTAGGTATTAGGTTGGACTTATGAGTTCAGGCTAGACTTGGCACAGTGGGATCCGGAGAAGTCAGATGACAAAGGGAAGGAGGTCCTAAGGTCATCTTTGAAAAGTGTGAACTTAGATACCTTGTACGGTAGATGTTATCACCCCTAATTTACACAAGTGGAAACTGAACTTGGATAGTCCAAATCTAGTCCAAGATCATACAGCCAGTTTGTGGCAAAACTGAGGATACCAGTTCAGCCCCTGCACTCCTTGAGCTTATAGCCAAGTAGACAAAATAAATAATGACATGGCATAAAAAGCATAGTTGCACGTTCATTAGGAGACAACATAGAAATTTGACTTCATTAAAGGATTCCAGAAGAAATATGAGCTTTTGTTGTTGAGATTTAGGAATCACCAGAAATTAAACACAAATTGGAAATAGCAGAAACACTATTTTTTTAACAATGACATTTCATCAGAAAGCAAGTGTTGTTATCTTAGTCCTTTATGCATTTTAACAAAGCAAACATTTACATTTTTTTAATTGAAATAATTTTGATCGCAAAGGTGAATTATAAAAACAAGTTTTTTGCTCTTTTGGTGGACCCCTGAGAAACTTAAAATATATGAAAACAAAGCTTCTTCCCAGTCATTAACTTTCCTTTTCCTACTGATCACCTTCTTAAAGGTAAGGTATAGAAAGGGGAATAAAAATATTTAAAACCCTCTAAATATTTAAAACAGATGTGGTGTTTTTAAGAATGTAAGTTACCATTTTAGTGGTCTCAGAAACTACTACCAACCTTCCTTTTGTTACCATTTGAATTCTCCCTCCTTTTCACTCATCTCCACCTCCAGAATCAGGCCTAATACCCCTTCTAAAAATAATTTGTAATTATTTTTATGTAGATAAAGTTATTTTTATGTAAATAAAAATAATTACATAATTTCAAAAAGAGACTTTCATGTCCAATGATTTGTAATAAAATCTGTGCAATATTTAGACATGATTACCCTGAAAGACACTACAATATATAGTTTTATCCTTTCACCTACATGTAACATCATCAACAATGCAGCAAATACAAATTCCAACTGAAGTAATTGTATAGTACTATTGACTCAAATACCACAAGCATCTTAGCTCTTGGTAACACAATTTTTCAAAATGATAAATAACTGGTAAAGTTCTACAAAAAACAAAATACAGTCTTATTCACCCATTCCTGAAAAATTCAGGTATATTGAAAGTGTATAAGAAACACTCAAGTTCAGGCCTATGTTTTTGAATATGCAGCAGAACATTAGAAAATGGTGCAGGACAGTTCATCATGCAGGGTTGTCTCACACATTGCAGGAGTGCTAACATTTTTCCCAGGAGCACCCCCCAACCACAGCAAACAAAAATATGCACCCCACCCCATTTCCAACATAGAGGGAGGTAATACCCTCCTTAAGAACCACTGCCCTACAAGTACAAAGTGAAAAAAGCGAAGGGATTATGGGGTTATATGAAGAAGAGCCGTTTTACTTCCTTTTTACAGCATTTATGATTCCTAAATTCCACCCATTCATCAACCCTGAACATGAACAGGCTGTGATTTATGTATGGGTAAATGTTGTGGGAATGTATTTTGTTCCAATGTGGGCCTAAGAAGGCAGCAGTGAAATGGGAGCAGTGGCTGCCCTAACACTGGAGCTAATCAGCCTCTCCTGGAAACTAGCTTGAAATCCAGAAAACAACAAGCTTGTAAGGCCCACCCTGACTTTGGGGTGCCACTCCTTCTTCATCCTCCGCCCTGCCTTTCAGTGCCTCTCCACTTCCTCCTTGCACAGTCCTAGTCTCTGCTTCTCACTTTGCTCCCCTCTTGGATTGATGCCTCCCCCTCAGCCACATTACACTTGGAGAATACTTCTTTGGGGAGATCATTTCTTGTTGCAATAAAAGTACAGAGGGAGGATGTGTTTGCTGATAACCCTCAGAGTTATGACTGGTGCTTTGAGTCCTATATTATCAAATTTCAGGAATGTTAGAGGTTCAAGTATATGTTCTGGCTGAGAAAAAACATGTTTCAAATTTCAAGCAACTCATTTACTAAAATCTTTGGAACCTGTTCTTAGAATGGCAACTATCAATTCTCTGAAGTGATTTGAAACTATTTAATAGGTTCAGTCCTAAAATCTACATTTATCTTTGTAACAGCTCATTACTAAAATCTCACTGATTCTGATAGTTTTGCATTTGGTTCTATGTATTTGCAACATACAAATGATGACAGTCTCATCTCTTTAACTTTCCGATATTTGTACTTTCCTTTTCTTCATAAATTATATTAAGTAGAACTTTTATCACCAGATATATCAGATATTTCTGATATCTGAAATGAATTGTCATTATATTTTATTGAGTTCTTATGTCTTGCATTATTTTTACTAAAATATAAAAGTACAGTTTTTTAGAAGTTAATATTAAAAAAATTAAGAGACTTCCGGCCAAGATGGAGGCATAGACAGACAGGCTGCATCTCCCTCCACAACTAAGAAGGAATACAACTACGTACCTCAAACTAGAAACAACCAGAAGTTCCAGAATATCAAGCTGCATGGAAGTCCAACAAACAAAGAAGAAATACCCATCCAGACAGGAGCGACAGCTCTACCTAAGACACAGAGGTAGACAAACACAGGAGCCTGTCAAGATGAGGAGACAGAGAAGTATGGCCCAAAATGGGGAACGGATCAAGGTTCCATGGGAGAACTAAGCGACGAGGAGATAGCCAACCTAACAGATGCAGAGTTCAAAACACTAGTGATAAAGATGCTCACAGACTTGACAGATATCCTTAAGTATGGTAAACGTATAAGGGAAGAAGTGAAGGCTATGCTAAATGAAACAAAGGAAAATCCACATAGAACCAGTGGTGAAGGGAAGAAAACCAGGGTTCAAATCAATGATTTAGAACATAAGGAAGAAAAAAACAGTCAACCAGTACAGAATGAGGAAATAAGAATTGAAAAAAATGAGGAGAGGCTTGAGAACCTCTGGGACAACTTTAAACATGCCAACATCTGAATCATAGGGGTGTCAGAAGGAAAAGAGGAAGAGCAAGAAATTGAAAACTTATGTGAAAAAATAATGGAGGAAAACTTCCCAAATTTTGCGAAGGAAATAGATATACAAGCCCAGGAAGCACAGAGGGTCCTGGGCGAGCTGGATCCAGAGGGGATCACACCAAAACACATCATAATTTAAAAGCCAAAGGTGAAAGATAAAGAGAGAATCTTAAAAGCAGCAAGAGAGAAGCGGAGGGGTGCCTTTAAGACTGTCAGCTGATTTCTCAAAGGACACTTTGCAGGCAAGAAGGGAATGGCAAGAAGTATTCAATGTGATGAAAAACAAGGGCCTACAACAAGATAACTCTATCTAGCAAAGCTATCATTTAGAATGGAAGTGCAGATGAAGTGCTACACAGACAAGGTAAAGCTAAAAGAGTTCATCATCACCAAGCCATTGTTATATGAAATGTCAAAAGGACTTAAGAAAAAGAAGATCAAAACTATGAACACTAAAATGACAACAAACTCACAACTATCAACAACTGAATCTAAAAAAATAAAAACAAAACCCAGCTAAGCAAACCAGAATAGGAACAGAATCATAGGTATGGGGGTCATTTGGAGGGTTATCAGCTGGGAGGGGGGAGGGGGAGAAGTGGGGAAATGGTGCAGGGATTAAGAAGCATAATCGGTTGGTATAAAATAGACGGGGAAGTTAAGAATAATATAGGAAAGGGTGAAGCCAAAGAACTTACATGATGACCCATGGACATGAACTAAGGGGGGTGGGATTGCTGGAGGGAAGGAGGGTACTGGGCAGAGGGGAGCAAAGGGGGGGAGGATATGGAACTACTGTAACAACATAATAAAATTACTTTAAAAAATTAAAACACTTTTAAACATTGATTTTTATCTCCCCAGTGGTCTTTACTCCCAGGCCATCAGTGGGGGTGACAATGGTGATGAGCTATTCTTTAAATAAAGAAATTGCAATGGAAGGAAACATGTTAAACTGTTTTTAATGACACAGGAACCTGTGTTAATTCATACACATGGCAGGTGGGGATAGGGACCCTGTACCCCAATGGCCCTGCTAAACATAGCACCCTCCCTCTTTTCTCAGAGACTAGTGGAGAGTCGCCGACAGCAGATCTTAAAGGAATTTGAAGAGCTTCATAGGTGGCTGGATGAAGAGCAGCAAGTGTTGCTTTCACGACTAGAGGAGGAGGAACAGGACATTCTACAGCGCCTCCGAGAAAATGCTGCTCACCTTGGAGACAAACGCCGGGACCTGGCCCACTTGGCTGCTGAGGTGGAGGGCAAGTGCTTACAGTCAGGCTTCGAGATGCTTAAGGTTCGACCTTTGCCCCTGCTTAGTCCCTCAGGTCGAGCACAGTATAGCTTTGCACAGGCCGTTCTGTCAGCCCAGGATGCTCACTCCTCTGCTCTGCTTCTTTAAACCCAGTTCTCTCTTCTAGACATCCTCAAAGGATCTGATTCTACAGAAAATCTTCTCTGACTTCTCCCATCCCCTTCTAATCATTTCTGTGTCCTTATGTCTTGTCAACAATGATGTGCTTATGCCAAAGAAGAAACCCACTCTTTCGAAAGGAGGGAAGTCTAGTCTGAATTCATGAAAAAACTATGCATTAAAAATGTGTAAATGCAGTTACCATTACTTTTAAGTTCTGGAACTTGATTTACCTAGTGCTAAAAAAGAATAGAAACCTAGTTTGAAAGACACTTGAAATTATGTATAAAAAAAATACTGTTTTTGATATGTAAATGCCTCTAAAATGTTTGAAATCGTTTGTTGTCTTAAGCAGATGCATGGTGTTAGCAAGGCTATAGGAAACATGTTTCTTACCTTAGAGATCAGACTACCAACATTTGAATCAGTGAGGTGCTGTTGTACATTGATCTGCATGCTAATGTACTCCTTGGTGTTTATTATTATGTCCTTTCATGTATGTGTGTTCTGCCTTCCACATTAAACTGGGAAATCCTGGGGGGCAGAGATTTGTCTTCTTTGTCTTCTGGACCCCAAGTATTCGCAAATCAGGATTGGCACATAGTTATTAATGTTTATTAACCAATACCAGACAGGGGATATCAAACCATAGTGGGAAGTATGATCTGTTCCTGTACCACTAGTCTGGAACTATCTGTACTGATCTTCAAGGAGACAGGTGTGTGGTTGGTACTTGGGGGACAGAGGGAAGAGCAGACACAATCCCTGCACCTGCATTGAGCTCCCAGTGTCCTAGAGGTGCAAAAGAAACACAAGAAACCATTTGGAAGTGATGTAAATTTCCAAGCTTCATGATGACCAGAAGTTGAAAGTAGGAATGAGGTTAGGAGAGATGAACCTGGATCCCTCTGGAGCTCTTCTCCTTGCATGGTGACCCTCAGTTTGCCCTATTGCTGTTTTAGAGATCTAAAACTTTTGGGAGGAGGGGAAACCTTTTGCTTATAGGACCCTTTACTACCAGCACCAATATTGCTTTCTTTTCTCCTTCCCTCTAGGATGTCAAAAGTACCCTGGAAAAGTAAGTGATTCCTGCATCTCTTTAAGTGAGTTAGGTCTTGACTTAGAGACTTAGGGTACAGTGAGGACTTGGGGGAATAAGGATGAAAAAGCCATGCAGCTTCTGGGTAGGATATGAGAAAAGGTTTATTACATCCATGAAGCCAGTTAGAGAGCAAATCATCGGGAATAATAGACCCTTACCTTTTACCCTTTGAGCATCAGGACTTCCTTATTAAGGAAGATACCAAGGTAATGTAGAACGAAATTCTACCTATGCCTGTAAGTGGAATTGTGTCCAAACGAGATGCAAGGAGGAAGGGGTTGGGAGAAGGGAGGTCAATTATCTATTTGCATGAAATATAACAATATGCCCAGAAAGTTGTGAAACTCATTCTTAAGGATTTGTCCAAGGGACCGTATGTCTCTCCATAGATTGCCAAAAGAGCAATACGCAAGTGCTTGTCCTCAAGGAGGAAGGAGAAAGTGGGAGGATGGAGCTTCCCCTGACCCTGCCCTTTCTTCCCCTATCTCCCTTGTCCCTCCTAGATGTGAAAAGGTGAAGACCATGGAGGTGACTTCAGTATCCATACAACTTGAAAAGAACTTCAGCAATTTCCCCCGACAGTACTTTGCCCTAAGGAAAATCCTTAAACAGCTAATTGGTGAGTTGTTCCCAAAAGGAAAATAGCAGAGGGAATAGGCAGAGAGAAGAAAGTGTTTAGGTACTAACTTATCTGCACTTCAGTAATCCTGTCTGTTGCTTCCCATGTCCATATCCACATCCACCCCTTTACCTGGCTTTTGATCCCTCAGACTCACAGAAATCCAAGTGAAAAGCCTCAGGTGTCCTCTGCTCTTAAGGACACTATTCTCAATAGGGACTAAGGAAAGTTAAATAATTTGCCTAAAATGTGTCTGTTCTTGAGAGTTAAAGAGAATGTCATTTACTCAGAGAAAATAGTCATAAACCAGGACTATCCCTAGACTGTGATGGTGTCTTCTCTATATCTTTCTTGACATACATTTTCCATTCTTTCTGGTTGTTGCACTGTGCCTCTGCAGTGAGATGATGTCAGGGGCCATGGAGGGAGCACCAGGCATGAGGAACCTAAACCACAAGTCCTTGCAAAATCAAGAGCACATTACTTGCTTATTTTAGGACCAGAGTGAAATTGAAGCCAGTGTTCCCTCCCCTCCCTTAGGTGACACAATGAGTTAAGAAAGTTAACCAAACCACAGTGTTCTGGGGACCTTTAAGGGAACAGGCTCTGTAAGGTAGGCTGGAAGAGTGAGGCAGGGGCATTTGAGCTATTCCCATCCTCATCTAGCTCCCCACTCTGGCTTCTCCCGCCAGCGGATGTGACCCTGGACCCTGAGACTGCTCATCCTAACCTAGTCCTGTCAGAAGATCGTAAGAGCGTGAAATTTGTGGAGACAAGACTCCGGGATCTACCTGACACACCACGGCGTTTTACCTTCTATCCTTGCGTCCTGGCTACTGAGGGTTTCACCTCAGGTCGACACTACTGGGAAGTGGAGGTGGGAGACAAGACCCACTGGGCAGTGGGTGTGTGCCGGGATTCTGTGAGCCGAAAGGGCGAGCTGACCCCACTACCTGAGACTGGCTACTGGCGGGTGCGACTGTGGAATGGGGACAAATATGCAGCCACCACCACGCCTTTTACTCCTTTGCACATCAAGGTGAAACCCAAGCGGGTGGGCATATTCCTAGACTATGAGGCTGGCACACTGTCTTTTTACAATGTCACAGACCGCTCTCATATCTACACCTTCACTGATACTTTTACTGAGAAACTGTGGCCCCTCTTCTACCCAGGCATCCGGGCTGGAAGGAAGAATGCTGCACCACTTACCATCAGGCCCCCAACAGATTGGGAGTGACAGGTAGGGATGTGGGAATAACTGGAATGAGGCAGGACCAAGAGCAATGGGCCTTCCTTCCTGTGACCTGCTGGAATGTCTTCATGTCTGCTTGGTTCCAGTCCTGAACCGTCTGGCAGAAACACCTTGGTTTCTAGAATGGTTATGTGGAGGAGTAGGTAGGACTGTTCTGGGGTGAGAGCACAGCTATATCTCCCTCCTAACTGTCCAAGTGTGGAGCTGGTTCCCAGGGGCTTATCTCCCCTGAAGTTCATCAGGTTTTCTATTGCACAGGAAGGAGAGGCTTTTCCAGAAACAAAAAATGTCCTGGAGAGTCTGACATGCTCAAACCAGTAGAGGAAACAGAAGCCCCTGTAAATAAGGGGTTCTTTGACCCAGAAGAGTTATGTTACTTGAGGAAGAGCACAGAGGTATGTATACCTCTAGGTTGAAATAAAAATGAATGACAGTTGCGTTCATGGGTCTAGAAGTTGAGGAATTTTTCTGAGGGCAGAGACTGGGCATCAAAAGGTTAGAAAGAATGTCAGGGAAGGGGGCTAAAAGAGCAAGTCCCTACAGACTAATGAAGGGGAGAGGATCTTTGGTCTTATACCCCAGAGTAAGGTTGCCATTGTGAGTAGGATGAGCCAGAGGAGAGGGTGAGAATGAAAAAGAGGAGAACCCAGGTCCCTGTCTCAGCCTTCAGCAGAAGTGGTTTATTGCCTGCCTCCTTATAGTTGATTGTCTCCAAGAAATCAGTCACCTTTCTCTTCAAGGGTGAGGTTCCAGAGATCCTGCAAGACAGTCTACCCTTTAACTGCTTTCCCAAGGGAACTTGAAAATGAGAGAGTCAGGTATTAGAGGAAAGAGAAAGGGATTTCTATCCAAAGCTCTGGCCTTATAGAATGTTACTAAATAGTTACTCCCAAGTTGTCAGCCTTATCACCTGGCTAAGGTGTCCAAGCCAGAAAGGGAGAAAGGAAATGGAGTCTTCCTCACTTTCAGGACAGGGTAGGAGAGGGTGGTGTGTATAGGGAAGGACGAGATGGGCAACTTCCTTGTGCCTGTGTGCATCTGGCCTGGAACTAGTGTTCACAGGAGCCAATCTTTTGCGTGTTTGCTGCCATCCTTAACTGTTTGCCATTTCCTCTATCAGAGAATGTAAATCATTTAATGTTAGGCCAAAATAAACAACCTGTAGGGTACATATGTTGTCAAAAAAAGGTAAAGTAATGCATGCCAAACCAAACTAAAATGACGGACTATCTGCTGCTCGGGTAATGGGGTTCACAGAAGGTTGGGACAAGAAACTGCAGCTTAGTGAGGGCATTTCAGTTTCTCCTACCACCTCAACAGGACTTTGTTCAGACTGTCCTCTTACCTTTGTGCCTTGACTGTGGTTCTTTGTGGCAAGATGCTTTGGTTGGTAAAACAATATCGAACAAAGGATCCACTTAAGTGATCTCTGTGTTGCGTGCTAATTTGATAACCACCTCTGTTGATGTGTAAGAATCACTGGGTATTTAAAATGCATGTTCCTGGGCTTACCCTTAGTGACTAATCATGGTCTCTGGACCACCTACATTTTAAGCATACTTCTTTCATTTGAGTCTGGGAACACTTGTGAAACTCATCCCCGGGGAGGTTCCAGCCACTTCTGAGCTGGAAGCCTGGTCCCCTACCCCACCTGACAAGGTTTGAGAGGGGAGAAAGGCCTCACCCTCCCTTCACTTAGGCTGTCCTCTTCTTGTCTCAGGGTTCATTCATGTTCTGCCCCTCCAGCTCACATTCCTCTACTCTGATCTCAGAAATTGATGGCCATGTGAAGCAGAGGTAAACAGGATGACAAACAGAACAAACGGAACATGGAAAGGTCAGAGAGAGGGACTGTGATCCATGTCTGTCTGTGCTGGAGGTGGAGTGTAGTTTCAGGGACAGGACATACTGTTGTCAGGCTTCTGTGCTCCAGTACCTATGACTAGGAGTTAGTGAGGATCACCTGCTATGTGGTTAGTATAGTTTGGTTAAGTGGAAAAGAGCTGTGCTTTCTGAGGGCCTGGAGTCTTGTTCCTTCCCTCCACCACCCTCATGATCCTTTTGAATTTCACTCTCACTGGCACCAATGATTTTTTTTTTTTTTAATGTATAACCTCTGTTCCTTCTGCCTTTAGATCTTCCAGGTATTCACCTTCGGCTTCAGAAAGCAGGGCAGAAGGTCTGTCCAGGTATAAATTGCACAGAACATCTCCCCACCCTAGATGCCGAAGGACCTATCTTCCGTCCTGTAGATGTATAGCAGTTTGAGATCCTCTCCAATATCTCTGCCTAGTATAACTGATCATGGGCTTGAATAAAACTAGAAGGAAGCTAGAACTCACACAGGGACCCTGGGTTAGAATGCAATTCAAACAGATGGGTCTGTGAGGCCGCAAGGTGGCGCCAGAGTAAGTACCAGAAGGGAGAGTCTCGCACTCCAGTAACTACACTTCCCAGAAGGCCTTGCGCTGCTCCTGGGGCATGCCTATCTGAGGAGCGGGGCTTGTGGATCTTCGGGTCAGGGACTTTCATGCAGCCCTGATGGCGGGACCGGTGAAGGACCGGGAGGCTTTCCAGAGGCTCAGCTTCCTATACCAGGTGAGTCCGCGAAGGGGGCGCTCAGCCAGGGTCCCGGTTCCTCAGGCCCCGAGTGACCACCCTTCCCCTAGGCCGCCCACTGTGTCCTGGCGCAGGAACCCGAGAACCAGGCGCTGGCGAGGTTCTACTGCCACACGGAGAGGACCATTGCCAGGCGGCTTGTCTTGCGGCGGTGAGAGGCGCGGAGCACAGCTGCAGGCGGGTGGCGGGCGAGGTGGGGAGCGCGCGAGACTGGGAACGCGAAAGCGGTGGCGCAAACTACCTTCCCCTCCTCCACCAGCGACCCCTCCGTGAAGAGGACCGTCTGTCGTGGCTGCTTTTCCCTCCTCCTCCCAGGTCTGACTTGCACACAGCGACAGAGACGTGAGTGCTCCTGTTGGGGCGGGATGAGTGGGGAGCATTGGAGGGCAAGTGACCTTTCCTCGCTTTGGATGGGTGTCTTCCCTGGTATTCAAAGGAGCCAACTTTGTCCTGCTCTGAGTTAAGTTGTTAACTCCACCTGGGCAGAAGTGAGATGTTGCCGGAAGAGGCAACCTCGCCCATGTGTAAGAATAGATGTTATTTGGCATCATGGAGGACGACTCATCACTATTCATGCAACAAATATTTATTTTTCTAAGGTGTGCCAAGTATTTTACTATATTTGTTATTCTCATTGAAGGTATAGCGTGATGGGACAGACTAAGATAGCAACAATTTAAAAATAGTGTAGAAAATACTTTAATTGGGGGAGTAAAATGCTAAGTTATTTATGCCAGTGGTTGTGAGATTCATGATAAGAAGAAGTAGGAGATGAAACTCTAGACATGTGTGTTGACTTTAAGGTGAGAACTTGTGGTGCTGTCAAGAAAATGAGTTTAGGAGGCTGGTGTTTGAAATGCACAAGACATGAGGCTGGAGAAGGAAATGGCATATCTTGTGGAATCTTATAAAGGAGTTTGGATTTCATCTTAAAGAGTACCAAGAAATTGATTATTTGAGGAACTAGTATAAATGACCCATGGACATGGACAACAGGGTGGGGACTGGCTGTGGGGGATGGGGTAGGGGAGAGCAATGGGAGGGAAAATGGGACAACTATAATAGAATCAGATAAAAAAAGAAATTGATAGTTTATGCAGGTGCCTCACATTATCAAATTTGTATTCCAAAGTGAGGGAGAGGTGGAATTCCTACTAGAAAACAGTGGAAACAAAACTGGGTGTGGGACACCTTTACTTCCCCTAAACCAAGGCACTCTCTTCCACTTTCCCACTTTTATTCCAGGCTGCAGGGGACAGTGCTGGACAGTACAAACCTGCCTAACATGCCAACGAAGCCAACGGTTCCTCAATGATCCTGGACATGTACTCTGGGGAGACCGGCCTGAGACCCAGCTAGGGAGCCAGGCAGGTGAGAAGTAGACAAAAATATGGGATATTCCATAGGGTTAGGAATGATGGGGGACAGAGGGCTGAAGAGGACACATAGGTGAGTTCTGGGTTGGCATGAGAGGTGTCACAGCCTTAGAAAACTCTTAACTCTGCTATCTACCCAGATTCCAAACCACCACAGTCCCTGCCAAACACAGTCCACCTTGCTGAGGAGAAAGTGCAGCCTCAGAGCTCCAATGATCAGTGATGGATTCACCCTGTCTTCCAAATAAATAAAATTTAATTCTGTTTTACTTTGGTGAGTCTGTAAGTATTTCAGCTCTTAATTTCATTTTCCTCTCTTTCTGTCTATTTCTCTGTCATCAGTTAATCTCTCCTTTGTCCTTTGTCTTTATTATCCTATTCCCACCCTTCAGGGAGATCTGATTTCCATAGACCACTTGGCCCCACTAAGCAGCTTGAATATCCAGGATCCTAACTCCTGTGCCCTTTCATATCTGCTTCTCCGTGCTGGTGCAGGGCCATGAATGGAACTCAGATTCTAGGATTGTCTGCAAGGGCCTGTGCTGCCTTAGGGCATTCAGTATTTACCTAACCCTGACTAAAGGGCTGGACAGACTGCTTATACCACAGATACTGGGTTTTTGGTTTTTGTTTTTTGTTTTTCACCAGGAGATATAGGGGAAAAAAATGCAAGTAATAAATAAGCATCTAAGGAGATGTTCAGATCAAAACAGGTGTTAGTATACAGTGCTGAAAAGGAGTGGGGTAGGGAATAGCCCATATTTTGTTGATGAGGCTGCAAACTGGTACAATCTTTTTGAAGGACAATTTGAAAATACCTATCAATATTTAAATATGTATAGCCTTTTTTCACTAATCACAAAATTAGACTCTAAAAATAAAATTCCAAATGAGCACAAAGATTGCATGTAAGGTTGTTCATTGCATCCTTGTTGCAGCAGTTTATCAAGGACTATTCATTCCTAGATTGGAATACTGTGATGCTATTTAAAGCAGTGAGGTTTCTCCACATGTGAAGCTGTAGAAAAACCTCTCAGATAAAATTTCAAGTGCAAACCAAAGTACAGAACACTACGTGTAATAAATCCTCATGTAAAGAAAGATGAGGCATGTATGTATATTTGCCTATGCATTTAGATTTTCTGGAGAAATATACAAGTAGTTGGCAGCTCAGAATCTGAGGTGAGAGATTTCTTTTATTCCATTTTTTCAATCCTGTGATGTGTTATTTTCATAATAAGACCTTTAAAAATGTCCAAAGCACTTTATTGCATCTTTTTGCCTGCAATCATAAACTTCTAGTTTATACAGTATCAGGTGGAAATTTGTTGATCTTTAATTTTAGAGCTCTTTGCTTTCCTGTGAAATCAGAAACATGGTGAATGGTATTGAAACTGACCTGCTTGTTTTTTTGTTTGTCTTGTCCTCTGAAGCTGGATAACTGGATACACCCGCAATTTTGATCCTCAACTCTTCACTTAAAATAGCTTAATTATAGTCTTCTTGGGGTCTTAATGTTTTCTAGTCTCAAAAATGTTAGAATATATTAAGTCCTGAAAAATACCACAAATTAGAGAAATTTTCTTGGAGTGGAAAGTATCAAATTGGTTCTCAGATGATAGGATAGAGAGAAATCATTGCAAACAAGTTAACTTTTATAGATACCTCCACGTTAGAATAATGATATTGGAAGCATGTTTAGTGGCAGTCAGATACATTGTCTTGTAAGTAGGAATAATCAACTGCATTCAATTAAATCTTCATCAAAGTTACCTTCATATTGAAAAACTACAAAACAATAAACTGAAGAATGAAAGTTCTCTGACTTACAAAATTTTCTCTAGCTCTGAAGTATGAAGCAAACAATTATTTGTACTCACTGAGCAAAACTATCCCACTGATCATAAAATCAACTGATTAAAGATTATTGATTATACAGTGGGGAACACAATTTTCATTGAGTTAGGTCTGACATTTGTTTTTGACTAACTTTTGGCATCTGAATCCAAAAATGACCCCAGTTTTTCTCTATCATGTCAACTTCTTAAGGTATGGGATACCCTTCCTTTGTCCCAAAAATCATACAAAATGTACATACAAAGGAAAATTTAAAATTACCTGAATATACTGTTTATTTAGAGTTATTTTATTCATATAAAGGCTATATATTGTTACTATAAGTCAAATTGTGTACAAGTTGTAAAGTTCTACCAAACATACATATTAAGTTATTTTATCTTTTCAAATGACAGGTTAGGAAATGCCAAAATGAGATACTTGAAACAGTCTCCTTCAGTTGGCAAAGCTTTCACAAATTGCTTCATGAGACCCAGTTTTATGTGCAGAGGTGGGACTATAATATTCTTTCTGTCAACAAGTGGCTCATATACAAGGTTTGGATCACCAGGTTTGAGGTCAGATCTTGGAGGCCAATTTGACTCCACCCAATGCTTCTCACAGCTCTCTTGTCCCACATACACAGAAAACAGGGATACTTGGTGTATCCGCATTGCTGACCAAGAAGGAAGCAGACCATTTTAAGGTCAACACAGATGATATAATTGTATTTATGGTATTGCAACAGATCAATGACACTATGTCTTCATATTTTTCATGAAAACAAACTGGCCAATTGGGACTGCACCAAATAAATTGCCATTGTGGAGGAGGACACACTTCAAGTTCTGCTTTGATCTATCGATGAATAGTCACCATTCAGTTGTGTTCTAGATTGGAATTCCCAATTCCTCCATTAAACCATGTATGTTATGGCAATACACAAAGCCACCATCACTTCTAAAGTACTGAAGAAATGCACTTCCTCTTGATCAAAAGTAGGATACCTTTGCTCCTTTTTTCAAGCAATTTTTTCTCGTGCAGTCTTGATGCTAGGAGTTATGACGCCTTTTTGGATAGTTTCAAATCTCATGCCAAATTATTCAACTCATGCTGATCAAATCCCTTATGAACTGAGTCATCTTCAATTTCAAAATCTTCATCATTGCTGTCACTTAGTTCTTCACCATACTCCTGTTTTTTGGCACTGGGATTTCAGCTGAATGAGGCACTGGACATATAGCTGATGGTAGACTAGGATAATAACAGTCACTCGAATTATCTCTGGGCTCTCGCCAAACCATAGGTATACAAAATGGCAAGTTATCACGCGTTCCCTTCGTCCACATCCGTAAACTCAACACACTTCTTGCACACCTCATGAGGGTCCCAACACTTATCTTGATCACCAAGTTTTACTTTAAAATATGCAAAATACTTGTCTGACAAATGCACTAATGTTTGTCCTTTGGGAATGGTGAGACTGCTACAGATATAACAAAGCAAATCAGGGTTGTTTAGGCACTTAAGATGAAAAATAGCAGAGGGAGACATGATCTGAAGGAAAGGAAATAAGTACATATGTAAATACTGCTAATTCTTTGTATACACACAAGAACTCAGACTACACTTCAGAATATGATTCACTATAGAGAGCGGCACACAACCTCTCACCGCACTGTCTCATGTGTAACTGAATAGCCTAGACAAGTATGAACCTGTCGCTGGTCTCCAAGGTCATCCCCCACCCTTCCCCACTTGAGGAAGGTTTGCTCTCAGCCAATAGGGCAGCCCTAGTGCATTCCTCAATCCAGGCTGGATCCAGCCTGGAGTGGTCACATTAAGATAAGCTATACAGAAAAAAAATTGATGTGATAGAAGAAAACTAACTGCAGTTCTGAAATCAGCATGCCTATTTAAGTCTAAAACAGCTGAAAAATCGAATTCAACAGGAATTACATTAAAAATTGTTCCCCTGTGCTATTTGTTCTGGTGTGTGTGTGTATATATATATATATAGGTCCCTGGCTGGTTTGGCTCAGTGGATTGAGCGTCGGCCTGCGAGCTAAGTGTCGCTGGTTCGATCTTCCAGTCAGGGCACATCAGAGAAGGAAAACTCTGATTCCAAAAAACCTCCGCTGCCTTGCGGCATACCTCTTCAGGGGAAAGGCTAAGGGAGTAAACCCCGACAGAAAATCCGGAGCCGGAGTCCCTAAGGCGGTTTGACGTTGTAGTCAACACCGGCAACTCCTGCGGCGCACCTGAAGCCAAGCTGTATTGACTCCGTCTTTCCCTTGGATCCCTCAGCTGCGAAGAGAGGGGGGGTCTGCTGCATGGGCAACAGCAGACCCTCCATATCACCCTGCCCAGGCTCTGTAGCTTCAGTTTCACTGGAGAGGACACTCCAGCGTCATCGCAAGATGTCGATTCAACACGGGAGGAGACAGATACCGTGTCACTCCCGAGTCAGACTGCACAGCCATTCTCGGCGGTGCAGATAGACTCTTAAGAAGCTACACCATCGTCTCTCGAGACGGACGGATGCCAACCGAGGTAGCATAATCCCTCTAACTTTGTTTTTCTTTCTCAAGATTACTTTGGCAATTCAGGGACTTTTGTGGTTAGGATTATTTATTTTGGTTCTGTGAAAAATGCCATTGGTATTTTCATGAAGATTGCATTGAATCTATAGCTTGCTTTGGGTAGTATGGCCATTTTAACTATCGTAATTCTTTCTATCCATGAACATGGTATATGCTTCCATTTATTCGTTTCTTCTTAAATTTCTTCAGTGTTTTATAATTTTCTGAGTGCAGACATGAACCCTTTTTGTCTTCAGCTCGCCTTCCTTGGCTGCACCCACAAGTCTCATTCCTGAGCTCATTGGCTCAATTTTCTGATGGTTTTAGGTGTTATTTGTTTTGAGATCTAGTTGTAATTCTTTCTGTGGTTGTGTGAGGAGGCAAAACGTGTTTACCTAAGCCTCCATCTTGACCAGAAGCTCCCAGCCATTATTAATATAATGAGAACTATTTGCATGACATCGGTGTAACCTGGCAGCCAAGGAGAGTGGACTGGAATGTGCATACATGAATAATGACGACTTCACTGTACTAGTTAGTGCAGGCAGTAGACACCATTGAGTGAGCATGTAATATGTGTGGCCATCACATTCAAAATGACTGAGCGAGTAGAGCAATGAATCTGCATCAAATTTTGCATTAAGCTTGAGCATTCCGTGTAAACTATTTAGATGACTAGGAAGGTTGTAGCTTTGGGCAGCTGGTGATTGGCAGCTTAATCACAACAACATGCTTATTCATACATCACGTCTCCTGCAGAGTTTTTTGATGAAACATCAAGTCCCCCAGGTAACTCAGTCCTCCTACAGCCCAGTGTTGGCATCTTGTGATTTCTGGCTTTTCCCAAAACTAAAATCATCTTTTGAGAGGGAAGAGATTTCAGACTGTCAATGAGATTAAGGAAAATACAATGGGGCAGCTGATGGTGATTGAGAGAACTGTGTGAGGTCCTAAAGTACTTACTTTGAAGAAGACTGAGGCATCATTGTCCTATGTACAATGTTTCTTGTATGTTGTATCTTCTCCCATAAATGTCTCTAGTTTTCATGTGACATGGCTGGATACTTACTGGATAGACCTTGTATAACGGATTTTGCTTACAAAAATCTATTCCAATGTCTCAGTAGACAACATTGCAGTACAAGTACAGAATGTAAACAACTTGCTGCTAGTGACTCACCTCCATAGATTTCACTCTAATGAATTACAGCTAAGGTTGTATTTAAATAGCAAACAAAAGAGAGAGCTGTAGGAGAAACCCTATTTATATAATAAGTTTGATATTGTGTGCAATTTTTAAAAATAAATACAGGAGAGGATTGCTTGATGGAAACAACCACCTTGAGCTAAAAGGTATTTCTTCCCACTGTAGCAAAATAAAAGACAATCTCCACTTGGTGCACTTCACCTTCAAATATACAAGATATTGGGTTCATTTTTAGCAGAAAATGTTTTAAAACTCAAAATGCAATAGAAATTTTAATGATTTAAGAGCTATTATCATCCTGGCTGGTGTGGCTCAGTGGGTTGAGCCCTGACCTGTGAACCAAAAGATCGGTGGAACCAAAAGGTCAGTGGTTCGATTCCCAGTCATGTCACATGCCTGGGTTGCGGGCCAGGTCCCAGTTGGGGGCATGTGAGAGGCAACCAATCAATGTATCTCTCACACATTGATGTTCCTTTCCCTCTTTTTCTCTCTCCCTTCACCAAGATACATCATAATTAAAATTTCAAAGGTTCAAGATAAAGAGAGAATCTTAAAAGCAGCAAGAGAAAAGAAGACAGTTACCTACAAAGGGGTGCCTATAAGACTATTAGCTGATTTCTCAAAAGAATTTTTTCAGGCAGGAAGGGACTGGCAAGAAGTATTCAATGTGATGAAAAGCAAGGACCTACAACCAACATTACTCTATCCAGCAAAGCTATCATTTAGAATGGAAGAGTAGATAAAGTGCTTTCCAGACAAGGTAAAGCTAAAGGAGTTCATCATCACCAAGCCATTATTATATGAAACGTTAAAGAGACTTATTTAAGAAAAAGAGGATCAAAACTTCAGGGTGTCACACTAAAATGTATTCACAGTTTTAATGATTATGAAGTCTGTATTTATTAGCATACAGTTCCCTTTCAATGTTCACAATAAGCTACATAAATGTACTTTTTTATACTTAGCACCTGTTTTCAAACTGATGATCATTCTGGTCTAGACATTGCTGGCAATGTGAAGCAATGGAATCACAAACATCAAGAGTCATTTCATTTGTTATTTGGACACATTCTCTGTCAATGGCTACTTGTAATTCATCAATGGTTTCAGGTTTTTTTAGCATAAATGTTATTCTTGAGAATAACAAGGAAAAATGTAGTGGTGTGAGGTCTGGTGAAGGCTCAGAGTAATCTACAGGACCTCTGCACCCAATCCATCTGTTTGGCAGGTTCTCATTAAGACAGGCCTTTACATCATGATGGTAATGTGGAGGCACTCCATCTTATTGGAAATAAAAGTACTCATCTTGAAAATCTTCGTGAATACATGGCATGGCTGATTCCTGCCATAAATTCAAGTAAGTGGCACCAGTTACAGTACCTTCAAAAAAGAAAGGGCCAATTAATCCATGCGCGGATAAGCCACATCACACCATCAGTCCTGTCTTTACACTTCTACCACATTTTTATACTTCCAGTAGCACTTCAAAATAAACTTTCTTTGTTCAAAACTTAATCTGGCTTCAGCCATTATTTCTCAATGGTTAAATCTAAAAATAAAATAAAAATATTCAGCAAGTTACCAGCTATTAAAGTGTGGATACATTTTTTTTTTGCAACACCCTGTATGAACATTAAAATAACAACAAACTCACAACTATCAACAACAGAATCTAAAAAATAAAAACAAACTAAGCAAACAACCAGAATAGAAACAGAATCATAGGTATGGGGATCATTTGGAGGGTTATCAGCTGGGAGAGTGCAGGGATTAAGAAGCATAATTGGTAGGTACAAAATAGACAGGGAGAAGTTAAGAATAATATAGGAAAGGATGAAGCCCAAGAACTAATATGCATGACCCATGGACATGAACTAAGGTGGGGGGGGGGGGGTTGCTGGAGGAAAGGGGGTTACTGAGTGGAGGGGAGCAAAGGGAAAAGAAATTGGGACAACTGTAACAGCATACTCAATAAAATATACTTTAAAAAAAAGGGGGGGGGGAGAGCAGCTCCTAGTAGTCCACAGAGAGAAAGGAGGAGTGATTTATCTGCCTAGTTCTCTTCTAGATCCTATCCCAATTTGACCCTTGCCCCTTAGCGGCTACTCAGGAAGCTTGATTCCACTCTCAGGCCCTCAGCAGCCACATAGGAAACCAAGCGTTGTGCCTAGCAATGTCGCTTTTCCTCCAGTCCTCAAGAGGCAGGTTGATCCTGAGCAGGCAGAGAAAGAATGAAGCAGTTGACAGAAACTGAGAAGGCATACAAACTGTAAATCATAGTGTGTGTTAGATTAAAGAAATGCACTTTCCATAATAACCCAGTACTCCTTCACGCAGCCTAAGGATTAAGATATTTTCAGTCATTTTGTAAATATTTTGAGAAAGTTATAATGTATACTTTATAATTTAATGACTCCTGTAAGAGAGAATCTTAATCAAATTTTCTATTGCATTTTCAAGGAAAGTGCTTCACTAACATTTTGGACTTTGAAGAGTTATGTTTGTAACAGGTGCTGTAAGAATCTAGAATATTGTCCTGGCTGGTGTGGCTCAGTGGACTGAGCATCAGTCTTCGAACTAGAAGGTAGCCAGTTCAGTTAGCAGTTGGGGGCATGTGAGAGGCAAACAATTGGTGTATCTCTCATTCACTGGCGTTTCTCTGCCTCCCTTCCCCTCACTCTAAAAGTAAATAAATAAAATCTTTAAAATGTTTTAAAATACTTTTTAAAGAGAACCTAAAAATATAATGGGTTCTTAGCTTTTGTTTCATTTCCTTTTTTAAAATTTCTACCTACATGAGTTCTGCTCACTCAATTACTATGTATGTTT
Organism: Furipterus horrens; assembly: GCF_987537825.1. Lineage (NCBI taxonomy): Eukaryota > Metazoa > Chordata > Mammalia > Chiroptera > Furipteridae > Furipterus > Furipterus horrens. The sequence continues at coordinate 84,592,299 of NW_028327176.1, forward strand.
CTAGAATACACAGCCCCATATTTCATACAGTCTTGAATAAAATTAAAGCAAAAGTTATCAATACGTAGTATACCTCTTTAAAGCATTTTAATTGCAGAAAATGAATGCCAAAGTCAAAATAAGTAACATTGCATTGCAAACTATAGGATGTAAATAATTTGCTGCTCTTTAATAATTTTACTTACAAACTACTACCAGTGTTAAATTGGATAATGACCTCTAATAGCCTAATCTATGGAAACTGTGACTGTTGCCTTATAAGGGCAAAAGGGGCTTTGTAGCTGTGATGAAGTTAAGGATCTTGAGATGGAGAGATTATCCTGGATTTTCTGGGTGGGTCTAATGTAAACCTACTGGTCCTCTTCAAAGAAGGCAGGAGGAATAAGAGTCAGAAGAGATGGCAATAAGATGATGGAAGCAGAGACTGAAGGGAAGCACTTGAAAGGTGGCAAGGCGTTACTAGCTGAGGAACATAGACAGCCTTTAGAAGTTGGAAGGGGTAAGAGAAACCAGCCCAGCTGACACGTTGGTTTTAGTCCACAACTAATTTTGGACTTCTGGCCTCAATACCTGTAAGAGAACAAATTTGTTTTGTTTAAAGCTACCAAATTTGTGGTAATTTATTACAGGAGCCATGGGAAATTAATATGAGGGGCGACCTCACCAAAAAAGAAAAATGGAATTATCTTCTGGAGGGTGGGCCCCTTTATAGTATAGGCCTCCCCCACTAGGTTAGTGTTCTAGGAATCCGTCTATATCAGTGTACATGCTGGCATTTATGGCAGAGGTGCCACACACACCCTAGGCTTGGTTGGAAGTTGCTCTGTCCAGCAGAGGCTTCGTGACCACGGCAGAACAAACTTTTACCCAGGACACTTTGTTATGTCTGGGGGAAGGAAGGTGACTGCCTCTCTAGTGGAGACCAGCAGCCAAACCTTCATCCCTTATGTCTTTTATTGAGGAGGATACATGCGAGAGATACAAGGCTAAAATTCATAAATCGTCAGTAGTCATTAGGTGTTTGACAGTAACAGATAACATACACTAATTCAGGAATCACACTGACTGATAGAGTCAAGGTCTGCAAAACATTCGGACCAGGTGCAGAGTTCCATATACTCCCTGCTAAAGATAGCTTACACTACATTGCTGATAAGGAAAGCAGAGTAAGTTCTAAAGCATAATGAGCATAATGAGCATAATGAGCGCTCTTTGATCTAATTCCCATGGCAACCCTCTGAGTGGTTGTCAGTCATGTTCCGCATGCAGCCTTACGTTGAGACTTAGAGGCAAGCGCGGCCAGAAAGCTGGCAGCTCATCATGCTCAGGCCAGGTCTACAATTCCTTAAACCACGAGGAGTGGTTGCCCACCGGCATTGTTGTGAGAGGCTGTGTGCAGCTTCAGTAAAAATTTTTTTTTAAACAATGCATTTGGGAGGGCACCTGCCCACACCATGCTGAGTGTTCAGCAGTTTTTGACCAAAAATAGCATGACCCCTATGCCCCACCCTCTCTATTCACCCCGAGTGCCTTTTATTTGTTTGTTTCCCCAGATAAAAAAAAAAGTCCTCAAAGGGAAACATTTTGCCGACGTGGAAGAAGTGAAACAAAAAACAGCAGAAGCACTTAAAGGCATCAAAATCGACAAGTTCAAAAATGGTTTTGAGCAGTGGGAAAAAAGTCTCTATAGGTGTATTGCATCAAATGGAGAGTACTTTGAAGGTGACTTAAGTTTAAACATGTAAGAATAAATACACAATGTTTTATAAATCTGGGTTTTTGGAGGAGTTCCCCTCATATAGTACCTTAGGAAGTTGAAAGATGACCATAAAAAAGACAACTATGTCAAATCCCGGAATATGTGACTATTGCTGTATATGACAAAAAGAGTGAATATTACCTGTAGAGCAAAATATGTGATGAAGTTAAGGATCTTGAGGAGTTATTCTGGATTATCTGGGTGGGCCTTAAATGCCATCACATGTATCCTTATAAGAGAGAGGCAGTGGGAGTTTTGAAGCACAGACACACAAAGGAGAAGGTAATGTGAAGACAGAGGTAGAGACTGGAATGATGTAGCCATGGGAATGCCTGCCACCATCAGAAGTTGGAAGAGACAAGGAGTAGATTCTCCCCTACAGACTTTGATTTTGGACTTCTAGCCTCCAGAATTGTGATAAAATAGATTTCTGCAGTTTTAAGCCATCAAGTTTTTGGCAATTTGTTACAGCAACCAAAGAAAACTTATGTAACTACTATAATGTACTACTTAAAAGCAATCGATTGGACATTAGCAGAGCAAAATCAGTTTACTCAAATTTGAAAGTTGATATCTATTTGCAACAATATCAATAAATGCAGAAAAATGTATTTGATCCAAACAACTTCCTTGAGTGCAAAAGCATTTTATTTCCACCTAAAAATATAAACTGCACTCCATCTTCTAATCGCTATATAGGATATAACAAAATAGAATGCAAAACTCAATGTAATAATGCATTATTTAAGATAGTTATGTTCCTTGGCTGCTGTGCCTCAATGGATTGAGTGCCAGCCTGCGAACTGAAGGGGTTCACTGGTTCAATCCTCAGTCAGGGCACGTGCCTGGGTTGCGGGCCAGGTCCCCGGTTGAGGGCATGTGAGAGGCAACCGACTTATGTATCTCTTACACATTGACGTTTCTCTCCTTCCTTTCCCTCTCTCTAAAAGTAAATAAAATCTTTTAAAAAAAAAATTTATGAAATATTATAAAAAGTAAATAACTTTGTTTTTTAAGAAACAGAAACATTGCTATGGTACCAGGCATTTAATAACTACCAAAGAATTCACTGACCTACCTACATTGTTATTAGATATTATAGGTTTGTTTTATGATTCAAAAATACCATGATAATAAACATCCATTTGTTGCTGAAAACTAACTTCTAGAGTTGTAGCTGCTGAGAATTTTGTTTTTCAGAGCCTGTGGTATGTGTTGGAAAAATCAGGTCCTCTGATGCCTAATGTGGGAGTTCTGTTTCTACCAGGGGGACAGATGGTCATGGAGTTCTCTGCAGAGCTCCAGTGCTTCCTGATCTGCAATCCCTCCAGGCCAAAGTGAACCCTGAGATAATAAGCCTGGGTCTTTGTAACTGACATCTGTAAACAGTGCTGAATCTATAGCAAAGCCCCCATTTCTCTCTACAAGTGTATGAAAATTGTGGATTAGTGACTCAATTACACACTTCTCAGGGAAGGGCAGACTGCATGCTGGGCCAGTCTATTAGTTCTCAGTCTCCTGCAGCCCCATATAAGCATACTGCTTGTCCCCCGGGCAGTGGCTGGGGGCAGAGGTCAGTATGACCCACAATGCTCAGTGGTTGTGCAGGTCAAGGACTTGGTTGCTCTCCAGTTTCTATACAGGTAGGCTGACCAACTTCAGCAGAGGAAAACAAATGAATCACCACCAAGCCTCCTCTGTACTGCTTTCAAATTGGCCCCTGAATGTCAGCCTACATGTACATCAAAGCAATGATTCCTGCGGTTCTCTCAATATTACTCAAGGTTCTGCCTTGATGTGTCATCATATTATATATCATTGCTGCATTTGTGGCAAGTTTCAGCAGTTATCATATTATATACAGATTATAAAGTCAAATCTAATCTCTAGATTTCTGTGTATCAACTACTGATGTTTGAAAACTGACCATAATTAAAAGCCTCATCAGGCCAGAACTTTGAAGTGTGCTTTGACATAGATTTTCCATAATCCACACCATTATCTCAGGGTTGGCTATGAGCTGCCACATCATCTGGCTTTGTGTACTTAGGGGTACACAGAGGTCCCTCCACAGCCACCTAGTCCATAAGAATTCCTCTGGGAAGAACCACGTGTGAAATTTCTACAAAGGTGATGTTATCTGTGACAACATGTTTTCTTTCCCAAGTGTGCATTTACTGAGTTATCTGATCTTGAGTCTGTTTTCTCTTTTAACACTAAGGAGACTATATTGTGGATCCATACTTCTTCAAGATCCAGCACATAAGCGGCACAGTTTGGTCAGCATGGTCTTTCTCCCTGGCACAGCTAGGTGAAGTGCCCCAAGCACAATGGACTCCCCTTTTCTAGTCTACACAACACTTTTGATTCTGAGCTCTACAGAGTGGCATCTACAGGGCAGAGTTGCCAGTGACTCAGGCCAGCTGGAAGACACACAAGTGAGGGGAGCCCAGAAGTGGCCAGTAGTTGTTCAGTGCAGTTAAAACTGGGGTGAGGGCATGACCCTCATTGCTGAGGGCAGAATGGCTATTCTATGGGAGCTGTATGGATCAGATGTGCTCCCATGTGGGCTGCTGCAGACTCTCTGTGGCCACAAGTCCCATTACGGTTAAAGGGCAGGTGTCCCTAACTAGGTCAAAGTCTCTTTGAGGACTATATTGTGTCTAGAGGAAATTAAATGGATGTTTTTGTGTTTAATTTATGGTTGATGTGTTATCAATGATTGAAAAACAAATGGTAGAAAACTTAAAAATATCTCCAAGCTATTTCTACTTCTCATGACAGTTGATACAGTTTGTCTGTTCTCATTTTCCTGTTCTTGTCAGGATGTTTCTGGACTCTTCTGGGGGAATTCTCAACTCTATGCTTTCAATTTGTTCTCCACATGAAATACAATCCTGGCCCAAACTTTGAGGTATCTCTCTCTCTCTCTCTCTCTCTCTCTCTCTCTCTCTCTCTTTCTCTCTCTCTCTCTCTCTCTCACACACACACACACACACACACACTGTTCTGAGATTACTGTTCCATCAAATTTTTACAATGTGGTATTATTTCTTGGTTTCCTAAAGAGAAGAATGTAAGAAATGACCTTGGCCCCTTCAGGCTTCTTTCAGCGTGGAAATGAAAAGACATTACAAGTTAGTGATTAATTATGAAAGAGTCACAAGACATTCCCCAAGATCTGGTGGAGGTATTTAACAGTAGGACTAAAGAGCCAGATTAAAGGACGGATCATAAGAAAGGAGCAGAGGTGCTGGAGGGCTCCCATGAGAAGACCAATGACAAAGTAAACCAAATGCCTTCAGTTATGCAGAGGTTCTGAGAGAGGGGTTATTCTCTTGTGAGTCAAACAGCTACAGTACTCCCCTTTATCCGTAGTATTGCGTTCCATGATTTCAGTTACCTACAGTCTTAAATTATTAAACAGAAATTTCCAGAAATAAACAATTCATAAGTTTTAAATTGAATGCCATTCTGAGTAATGTGATAAAATCTCATACCACCCACCTCTTTCCTGCCCTAGACAGGAATCATCCCTTTGTCTAGTGTATCCACGATGTATACGCTACCCACCTGTTAACATTTAGTAGCCACTTGAGTCACATAGTAGCTGTCAGTTATCAGATCAACTATCCTGGTATTCAGGACAGTGCTGTGTTCAGGTAACCCTTAGTTTACTTAATAATGGCCCCAAAGGTCAAGAGTAGTGATGCTGGCAATTCAAATCTGCCAAAGAGAAGCCATAAAGCTTCTCTACTAACAGGGTTTGGTACTACTCACCATTACCACAGTCACCTCTAGAACACTTTATTAACCTGAAAGAAGCCTCATACCCATTAGCAGTCACTCTCCATTTTCCCCCCAGACCCTCAGTCCTAGGCAACCACCAACATATCTTCCACCTCTACAGATTTTCCTATTCTGGATATTTTATGTATATTAAATCATATAATGTGTGGCCTTTTGTATCTGACTTTTTTCACTTAGGATAATGTTTTCATGGTTCATTCACATTGTAGCACGTGTTAGTATTTAATTTCTTTCTATATTTTGCCAAATAATATACCAGTGTATAATATGCCACATTGTTGTTTTTTTAATTTGATGACCATTTGGATTGTTTTCATTTTGATTATTATGAATAGCGCTGCTATAAACACTTATGTATAAGTTTTTACATAGACGTATGTTTTACTTAGGAGTGGAATTGCTGGATTATATGGTAATAATACTTAACTGTTTGAGCAACTGCTATCCTCTTTTCCAAAGGGATTGCACCATTTTACAGTCCCACCAACAGTGTTTTAGAGTTCCAGTTACTCCACATTCTTTTTTCCCCACTTTTTAGAGAGAGGGGAAGAGAGGGAGAAAGAGAGATAAATAAACATCAATGTGCAATGTGCGGGAGACACATCGGTCAGCTGCCTCTCGCACGCCTGCAACCAGAGACCTGGGTAACCTTTTGTTTTGCAGGCTGGCACTCCATCCACTGAGCTATTCCACTTTTTAGCAACACTTATCTTTTTTTTATTATAACCATTCTAATGGGTGGGAAGTAGTATCTTATTATAGGGTTTATTCGCATTCCCCAGATGGATAATGATGTTGAGCATCTTTTTATATGAAATTGGGCTTTTGTATATATTTTAGAGAACTGTAAATTCAGATCCTTTGACCATTTTTTAATTGGGTTGTCTTTTTATTTTGAGGTATATCAGTTCTTTATATATCCTGGATACAAGTCCCTCCATTACCAGATGTAAAATTTGCCAAAAAAAAAATTCTTCTGAGGGTTGTCTTTCTGCTTTCTTGATGGTGTTCTTGGAAGCACAAAAGATTTTAATTTTGATGATATTCAATTTATCTATATATTTTTTGCTAGCAGTTTTAATGTCATATTTAAGAAACCATTACCTAATCCAAAGTTATGAAGAATTGCACCTATGTTCTCTTTTAAGTGTTTTATAATGTTAGCTCTCACATTGGGTCTTTGATCCATTTTTTAAAAAATGTTTTATTGATTATGCTGTTACAGTTGTCCCAATTTCTTTTCCCTCTGTTCCCCTCCACCCAGTGACCCCCTCTCCCTCCAGTTGTCCCCACCCCCTTAGTCCATGTCCGTTGGTTGTGCATATAGTTCTTCTCAACATCTTCCTATCTACTCCACTCTCTTCTACTATGCTTCTTATTTCCTGCACCATCTCCCTCCCTTTCCCCTCTTCCCCCTCCTTGCTGACCTCCCCACTATGTGTTCCCCATACCTATAATCCTTTTCCCACTCTCATTGCCTACTTAGTTTGCCTTTGTTTTGATTCCCTACCTTCTGTTGTTAGTTGTTGTGATACATTTTATTTTAATGTTCATAGTTTTGATCCTCTTCTAAACAAGTCCCTTTAACATCTCATATAACAGTGGTTTGGTTTGGATATAATGAACTCCTTCAGTTTTACTTTGTCCTGGAAGCACTTTCTCTGCCCTTCTATTCTGAATGACAGCTTTGCTGGATAGAGTAATTGTGACTGTAGGTTTTTGATTTTCATTACTTTGAATATTTCTTGCCAGTCCCTTCTTGCCTGCAGAGTCTCCTTTGAGAAATCAGCTGATAGTCTAATTGGGACCCCTTTATACATAATTCTCTTCTTCTCTCTTGCTGCTTTTAAGATTTTCTCTTTATCTTTAATTTTTGACATTTTGAATATAATGTGTCTTGGTGTGGTTCTCCCTGGGTCCAGTTTTTTGGAACTCTCTGTGCTTCCTGGACCTGTAAGTCTATTTCCTTCCCCAAGTTAGGAAAGTTCTGCTTCATTATTTTTTCACATAATTTTTCAATTTCTAGTTCTTCTTCTTCACCTTCTGGCAATCCTACAGTTCGAATGTTTGCCTCTTATAGTTGTCCCAGAAGTTCCTGAGCTTCTCCTCATTTTCCTCACTTTTTGTTTCCTCTTTCTGCATGGGTTGACTGTTTGTTCCTTCCTATGTTCCGATTCGTTGATTTGCTCTCTAGTTCTCCTTCCCTCACCACTTGTTTCGTATGTGTTTTCGTTCATTTTAGCAGGATTAGCCTTCATTCCTTTCCCATCTTGATTAAGTCCCGCTGTTAGGTCTGTAAGCTGTCTTATAACTATAGCTCTGAACTGAGCCTCATAAAGGTTATCTATGAGTTCGTCTGTTAATTCATGTATTTGCTTTCTGGTTAGCTGCGTGATTGGGATCTCTATCATTAACCCTGCCAACCTGGCAGTTTTTTGCTTCCTGGGTGGGCTGTGACACCTCCTACGCTATAGGGTATGGAGCCCCATGCACTCTTCACTACCAGGCGACCCTTCTCACCACACTGTGGCGCTTTACTTGGGGGCGCGGGTCCAAGATGGATTCCTGCCATTCTTTCCCCACTGAGAGACCGGGAGCCTCCTTCTCCATCCCCACGCCCTCTAGGCCTCACCGTCCGAGGCATTGGGGGTCTGCCTTCCCCAGCATTGAAATCATGAGCTGATGGGTTCGGTCTGCAGCCAGGGGTGCTCCCAGGCGCTTCTTGCCTCCCCTTAAATACGGGCATCTGTGCTTACCACAGTCCTGCTGTCCCGTCGCTGCAGCTGCCACCACCAGCACATCTTGACCTCTCTGCCCTGACTTTGCCTCTCCTACCAGTCCAGATGAGCACCACTTGTTTTTAAAATCATACTCTGGACTCCCATGTAGCTTTATTTTCTGGAACTTCTGGTGATTTCTGGTTTTGCAGTAGTTGTAATCCTTCTTAGTTGTGGAGGGAGATGGAGCATGTCATTCTAGGCCTCCATCTTGACTGGAAGTCTCTGATCCATTTTTAATTAATTTTTAACTGTGCTGTGAAGTACGGGTCCAACTTCACTTATTTGCTTAGGGGCATCCAGTTGTCCTAGCATCATTTGATAAAAAGACTATTCCTTCCCCATCTTGATTAAGCACCTTCTTTGAAAATCAATTGATCACAAATGTAAGGGTTATTTTTGGACTCTCATTTCTATTCTTATTTAATTTTTTAAGTATATTTTATTGATTATGCTGTTACAGTTGTCCCAAGTTCTTTTTCTTTTGCTCCCCTTCATCCATTTACCCCCCTTCCCTCCAGCAATCCCACCCCCTTTAGATCATGTCCATGGGTCATGCATATAAGTTCTTTGGCTTCACCCTTTTTTATATTATTATTAACATCCTTCTGTCTATTTTGAGCCTACCAATTATGCTTCTTAATCCCTGCACCATTTCACTCTTTCTCCCCCTTCACCTCCCAGCTGATACCCCTCTAAATGATCCTCATACCTATGTTTCTGTTCCTCTTATGGTTGTCTGCTTAGTTTTATGTTTGTTTGTTTGTTTTGTTTGTTTTTTTAGGTTCTGTTGTTGATAGTTCTGAGTTTGTTGTCATTTTACTGTTCATAGTTTTGATCCTCTTTTTCTTAAGTAAGTCCTTTTAACATTTCATATAATAATGGCTTGGTGATGATGAACTCCTTTAGCTTCACCTTGTCTGGGAGGTACTTTATCTGCTCTTCCATTCTAAATGAGAGCTTTACTGAATAGAGTAATCTTGGTTGTAGCTCCTTGCTTTTCTCCACTTTGAATATTCTTGCCATTCCCTTCTTGCCTGCAATTTCTTTTGAGAAATCAGCCGATTTTCTTATAAGATAGAAATCAGCTTATATTCTTATAGGATAGTTACCTTTGTAGATAACTCCGTTTTTCTCTTGTTGCTTTTAAGATTCTCTCTTTATCTTGAATCTTTGGTACTTTAATTATGATGTGTCTTGGTGTGGGCCTCTTTGGGACTAGCTTGTTTGGGACTCTCTGTGCTTAATGGACTTGTATGTCTATTTCCTTCACCAAATTAGGGAAGTTTTCCTTCATTATTTTTTCACATGTTTTCAATTTCTGCTCTTCCTCTTCTCCTTCTGGCACCCCTAGGATTCGAATGTTGGCATGTTTAAAGTTTTCCCAGAGGTTCCTAAGCCTCTCCTCATTTTTTTTCAATTCTTGTTTCCTAATTCTGTACTGATTGACTGTTTATTTCTTCCTTATGTTTCAAATCATTGATTTGAAAACCCCAGTTTCCTTCCCTTCACCATTTGTTTCATGTGGATTTTTCTTCATTCCACTTAGTATAGCCTTTATTTCTTCCCTTATGCATTTGCTGTGCTCAATCATGTCTGTGAGTGTTGTTATCACCAGTGTTTTGAATTCTGCGTCTATTAGGTTGGCTATCTCCTTATCGATTAGTTCTCCTTCTGGGGCCTTGATCTCTTCCCTCTTTTGGGCCATACTTCTCTGTCTCCTCAACTTGACAGGCTCCTGTGTTTGCCTCTATGTCTTAGGTAGAGTTGTCACACCTGTTACATTGGAAAGGGGGGCCTTAGCTATTAATCAGTGCTGGATGACCCGATTTACCACCTTGTGGTGCTTTATGTAGGTGAGGGGTCAGAGAGGGAATAATGCTGCTTTCTCAGCACTCGCCCCTTTTCCAGTCTCTTCACCCACTTCCTGTAGGCAACTGGTATTCCTCTAGCTGTTGTTCTGGTGATGGTTCCCAGAGTGGGTGGGTTTACAGATGTTCTAGGACCATGGTGGCCCTCTAAGCTGACTCTCATTTTTAGGGAGAGGGAAAAAGAGAGAAAGAGAGGGAGAGAAACTTTGATGTGAGAGAGAAACATTGATCAGTTGCTTCTCACAAGCACCCTGACCAGGGAGCAAACCTGCAACCCAGACATGGGCCCTTGACCAGGAATCAAACTTGCAACCTTTTGATTTATGGGTGGATGCCTAACCAATTGAGTCACACTGGTCAGGGATAACTCATATTTAATACTACTCCTTATTATTATATATGCAGCTACTTCCTTATTGATATTTAGGTGATTTATTTTATTACTACAATGAATAAATATCCTGTAGATATTTTTTACAAATATATTCTTATACAGCCATCCCAAAGTCTTTTGATTTCACATAACACTATACCGTGGTAGCTGAACTGATGGTCTGACTGAATAGCTAGATGGAGTGACTGATTGAATGAAATCCTATTTCTGTTGTGTACGATTTCAAACAATAACTACATTTGAAACTCTGATTTTACAGCCCCGGCCACACTTAATCTTTCTCAGTATGAGAGGTTCCCTTTCTGTCTCTAAACTTCTCTGTCCCTTAAACGACCCTTATACTCCAGTCCAAAAGGTTTCTAGTAAGTCCTCTGACCCTAGTCCTACACCTGCTGGCTATGTAACCTAGAGAAGGGATTTACCTCCATTTATTTCACATCTAGTTATCAACTCTCCACATATCTCTTGCAGGTTGCATTGAAAATATGTTTGTGCTTCATATTTCTAGCTATTGTATACACCATCATAGCATTTTTTCATATCATCTACTTAAAGATTTAAGTTCCTGTTGTCCAGATAATCTACATTCCTGAGCTCCTTGCACCCTACAGATCCAAACTGCCTCCCACCTGGGGAATACATTTCTGCCACTAAAATCTCCTCACCCTCCCCTACTCATGTCATATTTTTCTCTGCTTTGGTTCTCTGTTCATTCTGACCCTCTTATCAATTCTCCAGGGTCAGCAATGACCTCTAGTTTTAAATGTAATGTACTTTCTTATCTTCATTTCCCTCAACTTCTCTAGGCCTTTCTCCAGGCTAAAATCCTTCTTCTTGAAATGCTTACCGGTATTTTGGCCTGAATACTATTCCACTGTAGGTAGATCGCCTGGCAGAAGAGAGGCTCAGTTGAGTTATTGCCTCTAGGATTCAGTTCCTCTTCTGCCTCAACTGGCCTTTCTATTATAGTGATATCATGGTCAATAAAGTATTGGAACGAGGGAGATGCAGTATTTGAGATTGTGATTGATAACTTTATTTAAAATCACAATTGCATGACAACTGGGATTTATCATAAACTCCAGCTCCCTACACACAACAAAGTATAGATCTGTCCATGGTGCTGAAAGACTTAAACTGGACTGTTCCACTAATTCAATGAATGGCATTCTTATTTTGGAAAACTGCTAATACGAACTTTACATTTGAATTTTTACATTTATTACTTATAAACTTAGACCATCTAAGCTACTGAAAAAACTAGCAATAAGTCAGAAATATAACTTATAGAAAGACCCACAAAATATTCTCTTTATATTCCCTATACTAAAATGTACAAACAAAACAAAACAGAAGTGAGAAGTTTTTTGAATTTTTATCAGAATATAACAAAGTAAATCTAGTATTATGGAGAACAGATATAAATAATCTAGAGTTTAATTAACTCTATCTTATCCCAACTTATATACTATCCTTTTTAACCTCACCAGACATTTTTTCCATAGTTAATCTTCATTCAGTTTCATTCACACATTTACCCTTTTTAAAAAAAGTTTTTGCCCTGGACGGCATGGCTCAGTTAGTTGGAGCATCATCCCATAACAATAAGGATGGCTGGTTTGATTCTCAGTCAGAGCACATGTCCAGCTGGGGTGCGTGCAGGAGGCAGGTGATCAATGTTTCTCTCTTGCATTGATGTCCCTCTCTTTCTCCCTTCTCCTCTCTCTTGAATTAGAATAAAATAAACCTTTTAAATTTTTAATTTTTATAATTTTTAAAGATTTTTATTTATTTACTTTTAGAGAGAAGGGAAAGGAGAGAGGGGGGGAGAGAAACATCGGTGTGTGAGATGCATCAATCAGTTGCCTCTTGCCTGCCCCTAACTGGGGACCTTGTTGGCAACCCAGGCATGTGCCCTGATTGGGAATTGAACCAGCAGCCTTTTGGTTCACAGGCTGGCACTCAAACACTGAGGCACACCAGCCATGACTGAAAATTTATTTAAGTATAGTTGGTATACAATCTTATATTGGTTATATTAGTTTGAGGTGTACAATATAATGACTCAACATTTTTATACCTTACAGTGTGATCACCCCACTAATTCTAGTAAGTATCTGTCAACATACAAACATCACAAAATTATTGACAATATTCCCCTACCCCTTTTCATTCTATGCCCCCTTCATTCTGGTAAACAGCCTTTCGATCTCCGTTTCTATGAACCTGTTTTTGTTTTTTTGTTTTGTTTGTTTTAGATTTCACATATAAGTGAAATCATACAATATTTATTTGTCTTTCTTTACCTGCCTTACTTTTCTTAACATAATACCCTCTAGTTCCATCTATGTGTGGCAAATGGTAAGACTTCATTCTTTTTCACACTGGTCAGTGTGGCTCAGTTGGTTGGAGCATGTCCCATAACCAAAAAGTTGCTGATTTAATCTCCAGTCAAGGCACAGGCCTGGGTTGTGGGTTCAATCCCTGGTCAGGGTGTGTGCAGGAGGCAACTGATTGATGTTTCTCCCTCACATCAATGTTTCTCTCTCTCTCTCTCTAGAATGATAACAAAATAAACTTTTAAAAAGTATTTCCTTTTTATCACTGCATGATATTCTAGTGTGTGTGTGTCACATCTTCATACATCCATCAACAGACATCTAGCTTGCTTCCATATCTTGGCTATTGTAAACAATGCTACAGTAAACATAGGGAAGCATATATCTTTTCAAGGTAGTGTTTTCATTTTCTCTGGATAAATACCTAGAAGTGGAATTGCTGGGTAGTATGGTATATCTATTTTTAATATTTTGAGACATCACCATACTGTTTTCCATAGCGGCTGTACCCAATCCCTCCACAGTACCGAAGTATTCCCTTTTCTCTACATCCATGCCAACACTTGTTATCTGCTGACTTTTTGTTAATAGCCATTCTGACAGACATTTCCCTGATAATTAGTGATGTTGAGCATCTTTTCATAAGGCCATATGTATATCTTCTTTGTAGAAATGTCTTTTCATGTCCTCATGCCCATTTTTTCATTAAGCTGTTTATTTTACTGTTTTTGAGTTGTATGAGTTTCTTATATATTTTGGATATAAACTCTTTATCAGATATATCATGTGTGAATATATTCCCCCATTCAGTAGGTTGTCTTTTGTTCTGTTGAATATGTCTTTCACTGTGCAAAAGCTTTTATCTGAAGAGGTTCCATTTATTTTTGTTTTTGTTTCCTTTGCACAAGGGCATGTATTCAAAAAAAAAAAAATTACTCAGACTGGTGTCAGTCTACTTCCCAAGTTTTCTTCTAGGTCTTTTATGGTTTCAGGCCTTACATTTAAGTCTTTAATCCAGTTTGAGTTTATTTTTGTATATGATGTAATAGGTAGGACCAGTTTCCTTCTTGCTTTTTTTTTTTTTTTCATATACCTTTCCAGTTTTCCAAACACTATTTGTTGAAGAGACTGTCATTACTCCATTGTATATTTTTACCTCCTCTGTCATAGATTAGTTGACCATATAAGTGAGTGTTTATTTCTGGAATAGCTCTTCTGTTCCATTGACCTATTTGTATATTTTTATGCCAGTACTATGTTGTTTTGAATACTATAACCTTGTAGTTTGAGTTCAAGGAGTGTGATACCTCCAACTTTGTTCCTTCTCAAAATTGCTTTGGGTATTCAGGATCTTTTGTGGTTCCAAATAAATTTTAGGATTATTTGTTATAGTCTTGAGAAGAAGGCCATTGGTATTTTGATAGGAATTGTATTGAGTCTGTACATTCTTTGGGTAGCAAGGTCATTTTAACAATATTAATCCTTCCAATCCATAAACATGGTATATATTCCCATTGATCTATGTCTTCAATTTATTTCTTCAATGTCTTACAGTATTCAGAAAACAGGTCTTTCACCGCCTTGGTTATATTTATTACTAGGTATTTTATTCTTTTGGATGTGATTGTAAATGGGATTATTTTTTAATTTCTCTTGATTGCTTGTTATTAGGGTATAGGAATGTTGACAGATTTCTGTATATTTTGTATCTTGCTACTTTAAAATTATTTTATTAATTTTATTTTTTGGTGGATTATTTAGGGTTTTCTATAAATAACATCATGACATCTGCAAATAGTGACAGTTTTACCTCTTCCTTTCCTATTTGAATTCCTTTTATTTATTATTCTTGCCTGATTGCTGTGGCTAGAACTTCCAGTACTGTATTGGATAATATTGGTGAGAGTAGGCATCTTTGTCTTGTTCCTTATCTTAGAAGTTTTCAGCTTTTCACCACTGAGTATAATGTTAGCTGTGGATTTGTCATACATAGCCTTTATCAAGTTGAAGTAAGTTCCTTCTATACCCATTTTTTAAAATCATAAATGAATGGTGAATTTTGTCAAATGCTTTTCTGCTTCTAGTGAGATAATCACATTACTTTTATCCTTAATTTTGTTGATGGTATAAATCACATTGTTTTATGGATGTTAAACCACCCTTGCATCCCTGGTATAAATTCCATTTGATTATGGTGTATTATTCTTTTAATGTCTTGGTGAATTTGATTTGGTAGGATTTTGTTGGGAATTCTGGCATCTGTGTTCATCAGGGATATTGGCCTGTAGTTCTCTTTTTCTTGTAGTGTCCTTGTCTGGTTTTGGTATCAGAGTAATGTTGGCCTCATAGAATAAGTTTGGAAAGGTGCCTTTCTCCTCAAGTCTTTGGAATAGTTCAATAATAGGTAATAATTTTTTCCAATGTTTGGTAGAATACATCTGTGAAGCTTTCTGGTCAAAACTTTATATGTAAAAAAAGTTCCTCAATTCCATATATATTCTCCTCCATTTTTCTTTTGTTGCAAGCACACCCAAGCTTCTTGAAGATTATAAAATTTCCTCCTCTACCTCCACTTCCTTTGTCCATATTCCTCAACCCCCTGACAAGTAGGATTTCTGACCTCACCCGTCCAGTGGAACTGCTCCCACTGAGATCATAAAGGCTCAGTGTTGCCAAATCCAATGGACACTCTTCACTATTCATGTCATTACTTCTCAGCAGCATTCCACACTGTGCCCTTCCTTCCTTCTTCCCCTGGCTCTCATCTCACACTGTCTGCTGGCTTCTTTCCCTGCCCTCCTTTTAACGTTCTCCACTTTCTTCCTCAGCTGTCTTTTCTTCTCATGTTACACACTTCCTGTGGATGATGTTATTCTCCTCCTCCTCTATGTTAATAACACCCAAATCAGTGTCTGCAGCCACCACCTCTCCTCCCCCAAGCTCCACTTGTATAAACCCTGTCTCAGGAAACAGCCCAGCACCCACTCTGTTGCCTAGCCAGAAACATGTGGTAGACCCTTGACTTGTCCTCCCTTACCCACACAGCAAAAACAATCCCCTAGACCTGTCAAACTCTACCTGCTAAGTACCCCATAAAATTATTTCTCTTCTCTCAATCCGCTACCACCTTCATTCTGTTTTCTAGTCTTTCCCTGGGATTGCTGCAAAAGCTTCTGATCTCTCCCCTTTCCAAACAAGTCTCCACACAGCAACCAGAATAGTCTAAGGCACAAATCTCTTCTTAGGTTTGGGCTTAAGGTTCTCTAACGTTCCTCTGGGTAAAGCCTGCATCTTTAACATGGCTGAAAAAAACAGCAAGAGCTAGCCCAAGCCTACACCTCCAACTCTACCTTTCCCCATATCTCCCTTTTACCCTCTGCCCCAGCCATGCCTACTTTAGTGTGCCAAAACCGTCATGTGCTTGTTCCTGGACCTTTGCTGTCCCCTCTGGAACGCTCTTCCCCTCTCAATGCCTGGCTGACTCCAGCTCAGTCTTCAGGCCTCAGACTCCCTGGTCAAGTATCCCCATAGTGGACGTTACCAAGGCAAGAGGTGTGTGAGGACAGGGTCCTGCCTGGGTATTTCAGCATGGAGGGGAGCTAGGCCCCTGATTTCCTTTGTCCCTTTCAGTAAGTTTCGACCTGAGCCTCAGGCCCTGGTCTTGGGGTATTATTATCCTTTCTTTTCCTCCCAGACATTTGTTGCCAAGATAGTCCTTCTCCTGGTATCCCTTTCTTACAGTCAGTAAGTCATTGGCAGGAGCCAGGAATGAATCATTTAGTCTAGCCCCTTAAGGATGTTAAGAGTTCCTGCTTCCAGGTTTTCAGTATGAACATGCCCCCACCTCAACTTTCTCTCCTGCTCCATTCTCAAACCTTCATCCCCACCCCAGACACTCCCCAGGGCCCCTTTTGACTTGAGACAGCAAAATACAAAACAAGGGAAGAGAAACTCGTTTTTCTCCTTTTCCATGTTTTGAGATGACTTCCCTTAAAAGAAACTGAGCTGAGACCCCCTTTCTTCCATCAAAAGACCCATCCCTGAGACTAAAGAGCCCCAACGGAAGACAGGTTTTTCTCTCAACCTGGACTTTTTCTTTTATAGCACATTTTGGGCAGCCTTCAAGCACATTACAGAATGGGGGGGTCCGGGGGTCCCCAGAGCCTGTAGGCTGGGGAAAAGAAAGCAGCTTTAAAATGCCTTTGCATGCCTGGGGCTAGTGTCTAGTGTCTTTATTATGCAAATGGCTTTGATACTTCCAAGGCCCAAGAAGATGGAAGGGGTCTTGGACCTTGGGATGGTATGGAAAGAGCACACAGAGCCTGTGTGAGGTTCTGTGAATGGTCAGAACTGGGTACCATGCCCACTGTGTCACAGGACGCAGTCAGGGATTTAAAAATAAGCGGCAGACATTTTTAACCGGGTACACCATGCGGTTTTGAGAAGGGGACACCGTGTGGTTTTGAGAAGGGAGAACTCCATGCAGTTTACAAGGAGGCTGGGAAATCCACACGGTCCTGGATTAAAAGCTGGCGAGCACCATAACAGACAAGGCCTCCCCAATCAGAATCGAATGATTGGCAGCTACCGGTAAAGCTTAACTGTGCCTAGGAAGTAGGGAAATGGTATCTCTATAACTTTTCTAAAACTAGCCTGGTTTGGTAGGGGGAGGCAGAAATATGTTTGTGGGTGTCTTAAGGAACATAAGACTTAACGGTAGAAATCCGCAAATAATCTAAATCTATATAACTATTAAATAAACAATTCTTTTTCTTTTCACTAAACTCTGGTATTGTTATAATTCTGGCAGCAGGCAATCGGGCCCCTAACAAAAGAGCCTGTGGGTTCTGTTTCAATCGGAGAGCCCAGGGGTTCTGTTATATATCCACACATTGGTAGTATTTAAACTTGGCACTGGAGTGCAGATCCAAGGACTTATGACCTCATGGGGACCAACAAAGGGCAGGGCTTGAAGGAATGTGTGGCCCCAATACCTCAGCCTCTTTTGCTCCTGGGTTGACAGGGTCTTTGCTGGCATTCTGCCCAGAGACCTGAATGAGATGCTCCAGTGAAGAGAGGGAATCTGGTACTGCCCTTTAGCCTTACCCTTACACCTAATGGTCAGCCCATCAAACAACACTTTTTGCTACCACCCAACCCAGACAACACTATAGCAGACAATAAAGCAAACATTAAATCTTGGCATCCAGCTGCTTGCTTGACAAGGGAGACATATAGCAAAGCCTTAGGTGCCCTGACTCACAAGAGAGTTAATTGCTGCTGCAATACACACACCACCTTAATACAACTCATACCCTGCACTGAGTCACCTCGGCTGTATCCTCAAATCAGGGAAAATGGGATTCAGGAGGCTGGTTCTGTGTCCTCCCTCCTGAATCTCACACACCCTTAGTGCATATAGGCTTTTAAATAATAAAACTTAACACTGTACTTAAAAGGCTGGTCTGCTCAATCATAAATGTGCACACTATTGCCCTGGCCAGTGTGGCTCAGTGGTTAAAGCGTCATCCCATAACCAAAAGGTTGAAGGTTCGATTCCTGGTCAGGGCATGTACTTAGGTTGCAGGTTTATCCCCGGTCCAGACGCATACATTCCCCAATCCCCGTGTGGATCCTGAGTCTGGGTGCGTACAGAGGCAACTGATCAATGCTTCTCTAGCATCAATGTTTCTCTCTCTCCCTTCCTCTCTCTCTCTCTAAAAAAAAATAAAATAAAATAAAATAAAAATAAAAATATCCTCAGTGAGGTTAAAAAATTGTAAATAAAATATGCACACTATTTGTTGCCAGTAATTAAGACTAGTTGGACACATTTAATCAACATTTTCATAAGCATTTAGTCTTAACTAAATATTTTCAACAACAAGAAGTTCTAGAATTATACTGTATGAGCCCCAAGAATTTGGAGAACAGTACACGCCCTTTTTAATCCAAAACTTCGGATAACTGATAATGGGGTCTTGGTCACGGACAGGCTGCAAGTTCAAGTTAGACCCTATTTGTGCATTGTTATGTGCTCAGTGCTTAGCAAAGGCCCAAACACACAATCAATGCTAAGTAAATATTTGCTGGATTTGAATAAATCTTGTAAAAATCTCACTTGGAGATATCAGGATGTAACACCTCTTCCTGCTTCTCCCAGGAGCTTCTGGTATAACCCAGGCCTGGCAGCAGGGGCCACCCAAGGCTGCTGCTCAAAACTGAGAGGGTATGGTAGGAACTCAGATAGAGGGCTGTATGAAGACCAGGCTTCAAAAGCCTGATGTGCCCTACACTCTCCATGTTGATAATGGGATTCCTAAGGTGCACGTAGCAGAGTGGGCAGAGAAAGCAGGTCTCAGGGCCTTAGAACCACTGAATTAACTCCTAAGAGGACTTTACCTTTGCAGAAAGAATGCACAAAAAGAGAGAAGAGAAGCCTCCCACAGCTGTCAGTCTCAAAGAGCCGCTCTCACCTCAATCCATGTGGGGAAGGGGCTACAAAGCAGACAATCTTTATTCACAGTTGGGGTGGCAGAGCAGAGATACCCCCAGGTCAGTCCAAAAGCAAAGACATTGGATGGGAAAGACAGCACAGGACATGGCCTCAGCATTCATCCTCGCCCAGCAGGGCGTAAGGGTTTTTCGAGGCCAGGCTGGACCCTGGAGCTGAGGTTGGGGTGTCCTCATCCCCTTCCCCCTCCTCATCCGCATCCCGGTCCTCCTCTCCTTCCTCCTCACAGGAGCTGCTCAGCTCTTCTTCCTCCTCCTCTTCCTCCTTGTCACCTGCTGGCCCCACCCTGCCCTGCAAAACCACCAGCTCCATGGTCTCCGGATGGGATTCCCAGGTGCCTAGGGAACCAAAAACAAGAAAAGAACAGAAAAAAGTTTTGAACCAAGAATTAAAGCCAGAAGAATATGGCGAAGAGGCAAAGACTAAAAATAACAGTAATTTTTGTAACTGCTGGCATGCATTCCTTCATTCATTCATTCAACCTCCCACGTGCTGGGCATTGAAGAGCTCTACACACATTAACTCTAATTTTTGTCACCACCTTGCCAGGGGGCAACTAGCAACCTGATTTTGTAGATCAGGAAATGACCTCAGAGACACTTGAAACACAGCACTGGCTGACAAGTGCAAAATCCAGGCCTACCCCAGCTCTGTGTAGCCACAAGTCCACGCTCTCTTGCCTACATATAGCAGGGCTAGGAGGCACACTGGCAGGCTGACCTTTCTGCTCACTATAGCCTGGGGGATGAAAGCACAGGCTGAGGCGGCCATCCAGCGCCAGCCGCAGGAGGCTATTGGCCGCTCTGTACACATCGTTCCGCGCTGCCTTGGCTGTCTTGTAACCACGTTTCTCTGCCCAGGCTGGAGAGAGAAAAGCATAATGGGGAGGGAAGCCCATTAACCCCACTTCCCTAACACAGTCCTTCCAGTTTCCAGAATATTCCAGGTCAGAGATCTTGCTGCCCCATGAGAGAAATCTAGAGGTGGCCAGCTATTGGGTCAATGGCAGAACCTCTCAGGAGAGGAGAGGGGACAGGATAGAGTAAAGGGCAAGGAGAGGAGCCAGGCACATGGAACTCACCTTCACAGATGTCCCAAGCACACCAGGGGTGTTCTGCCGAGGGGTCCTCAGCCTCTGGATGGCGCAGGTGGAGCAGGACATGCACAGGGATTCGGGAGGCCAGGTAGCCCACAGCAGTGTAGGGCTCCTGGATCTGAGCGATAGGGAAGATCCCTGCCAAAACCTAAGGGGAAACAAGAACCCTCAACTCCTTCATTGATCTCCTGCCTTCCCCCTCCCTCCTCACTCTGCCCTCATACCTGCAACTGCTTAGGCAGAAGGGAGGGAAATATGAGGCCCGGGCAATCACAGAGCTTCACAGAGGGTGTCAGAAAGTAGGTCTGAAAGTATCGAGTGTGACCCGGGGTTCTGGAGACACTCACGACCTTCCTCCCTACCAGCCCATTGATCAGAGAGGATTTTCCCACATTGGGGAAACCTGAGGAAAGCAAGGAAAGTTAACACTTGACAGGTCTTCACTCTGTTACAGGGAGGATATGGTGCTGTACCTATAGATGAAAGGGGAACTAAGGCTCAGAAATTAATGAAGTGGTTTAACATTGCAAGTTACAAATCAAGCTCTATACTTCCAGGGTTGAATCCTGGCCTCTCCACTTATCAGCTTTGTGACCTCAAGGCAATTGACTTAACTTTCTGAGCCCCTGTTTCCTCATTTTACAGTGCAGATGCCTCCAATCTCAGACCAGTCAAGATTAAATGAGAAACAAATACAACTACATAGGTCAGTGCCTACAGTGGACTAAGCCCCCAATTCCAGTGAGACCCGCATCTCATGATTATCCTAAGTTTTCCAAGGAGAAGCCTGGAGCCCTTGGGCTCACTGCCACTCTTGTTATGACCACCACCTTCATTCTGGCCAACTTCAGTATCTGCACAGATCTCCTGTTCAGCACTCTGGCCTCTCAGTGCCAGGATGTCCCTCCAAAGGTTGTTTCCTCCACCCCACCTCAGCATGACCTGGAGCTTCACACCTTCAAAATCTCAACTACAAGCATCCTCCTCTCTGACTTGACATCCCAACTTTCCAGATCACTTATCCTGATTCCTCCATTTTAATCGAACTTTGACAATGACTCTAGCATGGGAATACAATTCAACACCCAAATCCCTCACTTCCCTCTTTCCCAACTTCTATTTCATGATCCCACTCTACAGCCAATCCCTGTCATAGACCTTGAACTCTCTGGTCCTACCTCTCCCCTCAACCTTACCTGGCAAAACCCAGCCCTATAAAATACAACTTTCTGTTCAGCATCTGCTCCTGTCAGCTGGCTGTGGCTGGGGAAAGGTGCTGCCTGCGCTCTACTTATGACCCCAAAGTATCTCCTTTCCAGAGGAAGGAGAGAGGGAGAAACAACCCTCCTCTGACGACACCCACCAGCCCCATTTCTCCTTCCCTTTTATAGTGAAACTCCTACAAATACTTGTCTTTTTTTGGTCACCACTTATTCACACCCTGTTCTTTATGACTATAAACTATTTAACATACAAATCTCCTCCTTCTTTGTCTCTCAAGGTACATTTCTCTCTCTCCCCCTAAGCTCCAACAAGACTTCTTTTGCTGTAACTTGTTTCCTGAGCCCATTTATTCTATGGCCCACTTCTACCTCTGTGACCTTCTAAATAAGTTTTCTCTTATAGCTTGAAAAAAAAAACCTGTAACATACACAAAAATGCATAAAATATAAAAGTGCCAGATGAACCCCTTATCACTCACTCCTGGGCCCAGATTGTGATGTGCGTCCTCAGAGGCCCCATTGGTTCCTTCTTGATCATAACCCTCTCCCTCTGTTAGCCTTACCCTGAGTTGTAAGGGATTCTGTTGTTTACATTTTATTTTCGATTTATGATCTGTGTATCCCTGAATGATGCAGTTCAATTTTGCAGCTTTTAAACTTTACACAAATGGACTTATGTACTATGGAGCCTGTTGTGTCTTGCTCCTGTCTCACACAATGTTACACAAAGCTCTGCCATATTGTTCTCCATTCTCTCATGGGCCTACCCCAATCTAGCTTTCTCTCCTCCACTCCACTGAAACCATTCATGTTCACATTGCCAAGTCCGCTGAGCAAGTCTCTGCTCTCATCTCAGCTTGTCAGCAACATTTGATACAGCTGAGCCCTCTTTTCCCCTCCAAAAACTTTTCACATTTGACATCTAGGGATCCCTGTTCCCTCTTTCTTTGCCCATCCTCTAAATACCAGTTTGGCCTCCACTTTCCACCTACCTCCTCTCCCATGTCTCATCCAGTCCATGGCTCTAAGTACCATTTATACCAGCAGTCCCCAACCTTTTTGGTACCAGGGATGGGTTTCATAGAAGACAATTTTTCCACGGAGCAGGCTGGGGGGGACGATTTTGGGATAATTCAAGTGCATTACATTCAAGCTCACCTCCTGCTGTGCAGCCTAGTTCCTAACAGGCCCGGACTGGTACAAGTCCGTGGCCCAGAGGTTGGGGACCCTTGATTTATACTCACCATTGGTTCCCCAATTTTAAATCTGTCCCAAATTCAAATCTCCAATCCTCTTCCCTAAGCTCCAGGCTGGTATACCCACTACCTATTCAATATCTCCACTAGGGATATATTTTTTTAATCTAAAATTTTAATGTCTGAATCCCCTTCTCTTCCCAACCCCTCCAACCTGCTCCTCTCCCAATCTTCCTGTCTCAGTGTTCCCAGTTGCTCAGGACAAAAGCCTGGAAGTCCATTGCAATAGCCTCTAATGCACACTCTCTGCTTCCTTCCTTGCCTGCCCCCATTTATCATACATTCTCTTGCTCAAAGTCCACCCCTGGTTTTTTATCAGACTTGGAATAAATCCTAAACTCCTCTTAGCCACGGCACCTTACATGATGTGGTGCCTGGCAGCCTTTCTGACCTCATCCCCATTTCTCTTTTCTGGCTCCAATACTCTAATCCCCCTGGCTGGTCCCACGCTCAACAAGCTTATTCCCAACTCCAGACCCTTTCCCCACATCTCCACAGCCACTTCTCTTCATCATTCCAGGCTTTTCTCAGTAGTCTTTCCCGAAGGACCCCTCCTCTTTAAGTCACTCTCTATCCCCCTTTCATTGTCCCCTAAATAATGATTTCAAATAATGACTCAATTCAGTCACAAGAAAAGAGCTCCATAAAGGCAGGGGCCTTTCTGCCATTTTCATGGCAGTATCTCCTCCCCCTGCACAAGCACCTACTCCTGGTGCTCAGGAGTGGATGAGTGAGAGCAGCATGGCAAACCCAAACCCCAGTGGCCTTTGCCACACCACCCTGAACACAGGCTGCCAAGAGAGGGCAGGGGGCCTCCAAGGTGGAGAGCTGGACTCAGAGTCAAGGGAGCGGAAGTCAAAGGGAAATGATTGGAATGGGGAACAATCTGTCAGCAGTCAGGCAGATTTTCTCCAACACAAAAAGGAGACTGAAAGCTAAGTCAGGAGCATTTCCACGAAGCCAACTATTCTACTGTCCCTAATTTCTTCTAGGCTGGGCCTTTTTTGGTTTCAATAACACCTTAGTACCACATCTTTGCTAAAGTCACTTCTCACCTCTCCCTCCCAAAATGAATAGGGACCCTGGGCCCCTTTCTCCCCAACCAAGACCAGAGACAAATCTCTGGATTAAGGGAAGATTCTCCTTGGCAACAGACTTAAAGGGTTAAGATTCAGAAAGAAACTAACAGTTACTAAGCTCCTACTATGATTTAAAGACCACTCTACTATGGACTAATTTCTACAACTGAAAGAGTTAATACATGTAAGTCACTTAGAACAGTGCCTGGCACATAGTAAGACCATATAAATTTTAAATTTTAACAATTATCATTCTTATTGTCACTATTTGTCAGGCTTTGTTAAGAGTCTCTATATACTCTCCCTTCATTCCTTACATCTGTTCTTTTACTTGGGTATCACTGTCCTCATTTTTAAAATAAAAGTACCTAAGACTCAGAGTGAGTAAATACTTGCTCAAGATCAGTAACTACTTAGAAGAGGTGGAATTTAACTCAGGCATGCCATGATCCTTCCACTACAGCAGAGGGCCTCCAGAGACACTGGAGCCTAATGAGACCTGATTGGCTTCCCTCTTCCAAATATTGACACTGCCCTGTATGGGCCACCACTTCCTTACCCACACAGCCGATGGTCACCACCCCGTCCTTGTAGCGCTCTCGGGTTGGGCCGGCTGGCTCCATTGCTGAGTCTGACTGCTGCTCTACCAGGACTGCTGGCCCATCATCCTCTTCCTCCTCCTCACCAGAGCCATTGCCCCAGGTGGCCCCAGCCACATCCCGGGCAATCTTCTCGCGCCAGCTGCTCAGATCCACTGCTCAGGGAAGGAAAAGACGAAGAAGGTTCCAGGGCCACCTTATATCATGGCACAGACTATAATGACACAGCTGGTATAACCAATGCCCTCTGGAGTTGGATAGTGCGAACCTGCACCACAGACAAGTTTCCCCAGTCTTCACTGGACCCCACCCTGGAATCACATGCATTTCTCGGTCCAAGTTTCCTGAAAAGTTCTGGGAAGCCTGAAGGCAGCTACACTAGGGCTCCTGCCCTCTCTGGTCCCACCAAGTCAGTCTTCCATCCTTCCCCCGGCCTCTCGCCTGTGTCCATAATAGGGGAGTTGATTTCGACAAAAATGAGCAAAATAACTCTGGGCCTTGACACACCCATGGCCTGACACACCTCCCTCTAAGGGGCACAAACCTTTCCCTGCAGTGATGGCTTCACAGGCTCTCAGCAACTGCTCTGGCCCCAGGGCCCGAGTCCATCCTCTCCCCCGCCTCCGACGCTTCTTCAAGACTGAGATCCAAGGGTACAGAAGGGTTAGCACACCCTATCTCTGCCACCATCCTCAGGTCCAAAATCAGGTACTTCTTTGTCAACAGGCCTCTCTCTTCTCCCCTTTGTCCCCTGCCATGCCACCTCTCCCATCCTGCCCTCCTCATTGCCCACTCACCACTACTAGGGTCCTGTGGGATGCGGGGGTCCCGAGGGAAAGAGGTGAAAAGGACGACATGGAGCTGGGGAAAGTGCTGGTGGAAATAATGCTTCCAGGCAACCACGAGAGCCGGTGGGGCCAGATCCACCTTGTTCAGGACCAGCACCAGGGCCAGCCCAAGTTCTCCAGTCACATACTCGTAAAGTGCTGGTGGGAAATTCACAACCTGGGATAGGGTTGGTAAGGGGATGAGCAATGAGAGGTCAACCCAGAGTTCTCTGCCTCTAGCTCCCCACTCAGCAGGCACAGCTTGGAGACAAGACCCTGGTGGTAGCAGATTCTGGGACAAAAAGGGTAAATCAGCCAAACTGAACTACAAAGACAAAACAGGAGTAAGTTATACCTATGGACTTGTGTAGAAGTGTGTATACAACTCATTAAGGACCGCAAACCTAAACGTCTTTCATAGACCTCCCTTTCTCCCACTGGAAGACAGTAGTGATGTGGCAAAATAGGTACACACAAGGGCCATCCAGCAACAGAGTCTACAGCCTTAACCACCACACCACATTCCTGGTGAGTCCTCTGCTCACTGATGTGGTAGGGCAATGGGAAGCTCCCAGCTGCCTTCATGACATCCCCAAGAGCTCCACTCTGGGACTTTCTATTGGTTTAGCTCAGCTGGGCTGGGACACAGGATATGGAGTTTTCCTTTTCTTTTTTTCTTTCTTTCAATTTTTATCCTCACCTGAGGACATGCTTATCGATTTTAGAGAGAAGAGAAGGGAGAGAGGAAGAGAAACATCTATGGGGGACCAAACCTGCAACCTAGACATATGCCCTGACCAAGAATCGGACCTGCCATCTTTTTTTGGTTGACAGGATAACCAACCGAGCCATACTGGTCAGGGCAAGCTATGCAGTTTTTCATCAAAGGAATAACAGAAAGGAGAGTCAGTTGGCCAGGGAAGGAGTGACAAGCTATGACCCTGATGAATAAAAGGACTGAGCCCCTGACTGCAGACAACAGCACAGGATAGAGGAGACTAGAAAGGAAGGTGGATACCTCTCTGTGCCCCAGCTCCTGCCTCTGCCCTTTATCCCACAAGAATCTTTCTCCCTCTTCCTGCTTGCCCAGCCTCATCCCAATACTCACTGGATGTCGGACATCAGTGATAAGCAGGACAATGTCAGACATCTCTAACACTCGCCACAGTTGCCTCCACGTCTGAAAAGACAAAGTCGGTGGCAGAGAACCTGAGCCTAGAGTCCCTTTCCTGCCTTATCCCAGACCAATTTGACCCTGGGTCACTATGCTCCACTCCTGTCCCCTTTCCATTCTCACCTCCAGATTGTGCTCAAAGTAGCTGAGTTTCTCTGAGGAGTAAGCCCCATGAATCTTCCCAAGATACTCCTGGAAACTCCGTTCCTCCTGGCTCATTAGTTGCTCCTTAGACATCTCATAGCTCCAAGGGGGACGTCGGGGAAAGTCCAATACTGCGAAATCAAGAAAAATCCAAGTAAGTTTGAGAATAGTTTCAGGACTCCAGGATGCATCCCAGACCCCTCCTTCCTCACAGTTTTTACTCTTCCACATTCCTTCCCCAAGTCCTGTGCCTGTCCCAAACATCCAGGTGTTGAGTTCTCACTCACCTGAACCAAGTTGGTAGACCTCCTGGATGTCCAGCTCCAGCACCTCAGCACTGACCGGCTGTAGCACTTGCTCCCGGGCTGCTCTCTTTCTCTTCTCCACCTCCTCCCGGCTGTCCCGTTCAAAATGCAGTCGGTATCTATGGGGACAGGGACAAGGCATCCATCTCAATCCTGTGGCCACAAACTCCCCTCTTGTACAGACAACTTCCCTAAGATTTCTCTCCAAGGTTATTTGCGTCCTCTCTGAAACAGCCCTCCCCCAAGTCCCTCTTTCATGTAGTATTCTCACCCTTCTACAGGCCAAACTCTCTCCACCCCTGCCCCCCGCCAAGGGAAGATTGTGGCCCGCTCCCGTGAGCCCAGCGGCCTGCGGAGAACCATGGCATCCCAGTCCCACCACCTCCAGTTTCAAGCCTTCACCAGCCGCAGCCAGCTTTCCCCCCACGCTCTGACTTCCTGGTAAGCGGGGAAGGCCCACTCTCACCGATTTGGGTCATAGCTTCGCGGGCCCAGACCCTGGGAAGGCTGCTGGTTGAGCCTACGGATGTGATGGGTCACAGACTCCCCGTCCGAGGTGTCGGTCTGCTCCTCCCGCCGCTCCCGGCTCCCGCTGCGGCTGTTAGAACTGGATCGCAGCCCATCTTGAAGTCCTGCGGGGAGGAGCCGGTGACGCCAGCGCTGGTCGGCTCTCAGGAGCCAAAAGAACCCCTCCCCCTCACCCCACACCCACTTCTTTTGAGGCCCGATCTCTCAGACAACCTGCTCAGGACCCTCCCGGCAGTGCATGGGGGTACTCACTCCTCCTCCAAGGATCTCGGGGGATGGAGCCCGTTGGAGCAGGAAAAATCCCCTTCCCCCAACTCTCCATCCTTCCCCACCCCTTTCATATAGAGGTGTTGGGGTGAGAGAATCCCCTCCGCAGTCGCCCGCCAGCGTGGGCGCGCTGCCACCGCATCCTCCCACGCCCCCCAGAGGTGCAGTGAACACACCCCTCCTTCCAGCTGTGCCGGAGCCCGAGCCCCGCCCCCTCCTATTACCCCACTGACCTCGCTTCCGCTCCCGCTTGTCCTGCAACTGCTTCTTCTTCTGCTTCACGCTGAAGGGCTTCTTCCTCGGCATGGCCCGGACCAGTCACCTGGCCCGCCCTCCTCCGAGCTCCCGCCGCCTCAACTGATTCCCCCTCCGGGGGCAGCCCGGCCGCCGAGGCCCGGGACCCTCCAAGGGGCGGGGCTATGCGGTGACGTCAGCGGGCGGTCCCGGCCGATTAGCCCCAGTAGCCAGGCTGGAAGGCTAGCGGATGGAGGGGAAATTCAGTCACTTCCCTCCGGGAGCGAGGCAAGAAGATGTGGGGCGGGCTCCCCAAACGTGAGAGTCAGTGGCACTGAGAGGACGCAGCGGCGGCGAGGAAGGAGGCGCGCGTGGGAGGATTGTGCTCACTTCGTCACGGACGCTACCACCTCGCGATCGGAAGAGGGGCGACGCGTCTCAGAAGTACCTTGCGCGCCTTGGAGAAGCTACCACTCACCTGGAGGGGCGGCGAAGCGGCAGGCGGGTCTTACCACCTGGGGAGAGGGGGCGTGGACAAGCCAAAGCTGCCTTCTCAGCCGCTGGGCTTGACATAAAAGGGCTGAGACTGCGCGTCCGGGGATTGGAGCCCAGTTCTGCCTTACACTGTGGGTAGGGTCAGAGGTCTGAAACGGTGGTAGCGGTCTGAATCATCCTGGGAGCTGCCCTGCCGGGACCCAAATTCCTGGTGGGAAGAATGAGAAGGAGCAGATTTACAGATCATAAGGGCAAGCGCGGGCGAGGAGGGAAACCCAGGTGTGACTAGGTCTTTGGGAGGGAGGTCAGAGATCACGAAGTTGTGCCTGCAGCTGTTACCACAGTAACCAGGGGCCGGATGTGTCGGTTTTAGGGTGCGAAAGCCCTCTTCTCAAACCTTCTAGCTCGAGAGTCTGACGACTCTAGTGCACACTGAGAAGCTGGTAATGAAGGGTTTTTCATCGAGAAGAGAAGAAAGGAATTTTTAAAGCACTTATAGAAGCGCAGCGAATGGAAGGTTTGAGATTGCCGCTGTGCCTGGCAGAGACCGAGGGAGGCAGTTGACGTGAGAAAGAGCCGCACAAAGGCTCCCACATCCTTCCGGAAGCTACATGGAGGCGCCTCAGCCTCCCGGTCTACCGCCCCCCGGAAGCGGAAACACAATCCCAGCGTGCCCCTTCCTCACAGCCCTCCAAATCCCGCTGCAGCCATTGCAGCAACCACGATGCCCAAACGAAAGAAGCAGAATCAGCAGCCGCCGCCGCCGCTGGACCCCCAAGTGCCAAAGCGGGAAGAGACCAGAAACGAACACGATGGGAGTCCTACGGGTGAGGAGCCCGGGAGGAATGTGCACATGCCTGTCAGCCGGTGGTGGCGAGGACTTAAGGGCTGAAAGATGCGGGGGAGGGGGCTCCAACGTTAGGAGGAAGGGTGCTCCAACGTTAGGAGGAAGGGTGCACGCACTGATGTGGGGGTGTGGCGTTGAGGGCCGATCCGAGACGGAACCCTGAAAGAGTTCTCGTACTTGAACCCTCAACTTCAGTCCGGCCCCTAAACCTTTCTAAGGAAGGCTGGGGAAGAGAGGATAAAGAGCTCCTTTGCGCAGCCGCAGAACGGCAGCGGGTGGGGCACTAGAGAGGTTGCAGGTTTTGATGACTGGGTGGGATAGCAATTTGTGATTTGTGACCAGGCGTTCACAGGTAAGGTGGAAGTGTATCCTCTAAACTACTGGGGGCAAGGGGAAGC
Organism: Furipterus horrens; assembly: GCF_987537825.1. Classification (NCBI taxonomy): domain Eukaryota; kingdom Metazoa; phylum Chordata; class Mammalia; order Chiroptera; family Furipteridae; genus Furipterus; species Furipterus horrens. Next base: position 84,622,235 of record NW_028327176.1, read on the forward strand.
TATTTGGCCAGCAGTTAGAAAGAGGGGTTGGATTACCTCTGGGTATTTTGGATAGCAACAGTGTCAGGGAAAGAGAAAATTGTAGATATCCCTTCCGCATTATCTCCCTTGACTGAGTCTCCACTTTCTACAAATCCTGAAAACTTGCAAAGGGAAGAGCAGATAGATGGGGTGAAAACACCTAGCACTGCCAAAAATGTACCAGGTTTTACTGGTTGGATTACGAAATGAGTAATACAACCAAAACATAAGAACACGATCATCAGTCCTTTAGTTCATTATAATGATCATATTTTTGTGTCTCCTCTTAGGACAACCCAGCCTTCTGGGCCCTCCCCCCATGGCCAATGGAAAGCCTGGAGACCCCAAGTCAGGTGAGGAGGAAGGGACCCAAATCCTTTGATTGTGTCCTAGAGAAGGGAGCAAGGGAGGAACTAAAACCCAGGAAGGACTTAAAAGCAAAAGATCAGGGATTCAGTACCTAAAAGGAGAGATGTTGTGTATTCACAGCTTGGAAAACTCAATGTTGTAAAAATGTCAGTTCTTCCCAAATTGATATGTAGATTCAATGCATTCCCAGTTATAATCCTTATATTTTTTTGTGTGGAAATAAACATCCTGCATTATTATATGGAAATGCAAAGGATTAGAGTGAGAGATTACAAAGATGATCTTGAAGTGGGAGGGCTTGCTCTGAATATCAAAACTTAGTGTAAAGCTAGTTATAATAATGTGATGTTGTTGCAAGGATAGACGTATAAGTCAATAGAACAGCATAAAGGGTCCAGTAATAGGCCCACACATATCTGAAATAGTGGTCTTTTCAGTTAATGGTGCTAGATTAATTGGATATTCATGGGAGAAAAATGAAATTTGATTTCCTATTCATACCATATACAAGCGTCAATTCCAAGTGGACTCTAGATTTAAGTGTAAAAGGTAAATAATTCTAGGAAATAAATATATTACATCATCTTAGAGTAGGTACAAGTTCTTACACAGGAAACATACACTAACCATAAAGGAAAGATTTATAAACTGATCTACATTAGAAAATATAAACTTCTATTAATTAATGACACCATTAAGAAATTAATAAAGTAGAAGATACTTGCAAGAAATGTAAACAATAGAGCTCATATCTAGAATATAAAAAGAACTCTTATGAACAGGCTGTTAGAAAAATGATAAAAGACTGGAATAGCCCCCTCATAAAAACTGAAATCTAAATGGCAAAAACAAGTGAACAAAACCATCATTAGTTGACAAATAAACGCAAGATAAAAACATACCACTTTGAAATGGAAATGCTTGTGTGCTGTTGGTGAGATTATAAAATGATACAACCACTATGGAAAACAGTATGGAGGTTCCTCAAAAATTAAAAATAGAACTATCATATGATCAATTCCACTTATTAGTATATATACAAAAGAAAGGAAAGCAGAATCTTGAAAAGACATTTGTACACCCATGTTCATAGCACTATTCACAATAGCCAAGAAATGGAAGCAACCCAAATGTTTGTTGACAAATGAATAAACAAAATGTGACATATTTATACAATGGAATATTATTCAACCCCCCAAAATAAGAAAATTCTGTCACATGCTACTGCATGGATGAACCTTGAAGCCATTATGCTAGCGAAAACAAGCCAGTTACAAAAAGACCTATACTGTGTGTTGACACTTTATATAAGGTATCTAAAATAGTTTAATTCATAGACACAAGGTAGAATGGTGATTGCAAGGGGGTGAGTAGAGTGGGGAAAGGAGTTGTTTAGTAGCTACAGAATTTCAGTTTTACAAGATGAAAAAAGTTCTGGAGATGTGTTTCACAACAGTGTGAATTAATTAACACTACTGAGATGTACACTTAAAAATAGGTAAGTCTGGCCCTGACAGGTGTGGCTCAGTGGATTGAGTGTCAGCCTGTGAACCAAGGGGTTGCCAGTTCGATTTCCAGTCAGGCTGCGGGCAGAATCCCCAGCTGGGGGTGTGCGAGAGGCAACCACACATCAATGTTTCTCTCTTTCTCCCTCCTTTACCCTCTCTCTAAAAATAAAGTCATTTAAAAAAATAGGTAACGTGGCAAGTTTTATGTTACATGTTTTACCACAAATTAAAAAAAAAATCCACACTCAGCAGAATTGCAAAAAATGAAAAAGATTGACAACACCCAATGTTGTCGAGGCTATGGAACAATTGCTAGTTGGGGTACAACCACTTTGGAAAAAGTTTGACTTTATTAAACTTGAGCATACATACACTCTAGGACCCAGTAATACCTCTACTGGGTATATACTCAACAGAAATGCATACATAGGTGAACAGAGATATGTATAAAAATGTTCATAGCAGCATTTTTCATTATAGCCCCAAACTGGAATCCGCCCACATGTCCACCATTGGTAGAATGGATAAAAAAAGTTGTGTGTGCATGCAGTAAGACACTATGCTGCAATGAAAATGAAATCCTGGGGCAGGTAACCTGGATGAATCTCACAAACATGATGTTGAGCAAAAGGAGCCAAACACAAAAGAATGCAGACTGTATAATCCCACCTATGCAAAGTTCAAAACCAGGCAAAAGCTAACTTATGGTGCTAGAAGTCAGGACAATGGTTACCTTTCAGGAAGAGGGTGGAATAGTGAGGAAGATGGGACTTCTGAAGGTCCTATTCCCTCACCTGGGTGGTGAAAACAAATTGTTTACTTTGGTGATAAACGAGTTGTGCACTTGAAATTGGTGTATTCTTTTGTGTGTGTGTATAATGTAGTACTTCAATAAAAAGTAAAAAAAGAAAAATTTTGGGCTGCTTTATCAGATTTAAGTTAGCCATTGATCACCTTTCCATGGTCTCTCTCTTTCTCTAGCTCTTCACAGAGGTCCTCCAGGATCAAGGGGGCTGATGATTCCACCACTGCTGACTCTCCCACCTCCTCCCCGAGGCAGAGGCCCAATTTGGGGAGGCTTAGGCCCCAGGTTTGGCCCATATGGTCGTCGTTGGTGGGGGATCAATGCTGAACCTCCTTTTTCCGGACCAGGGCATAGTAGTCCCTCCAGGGGAGGCTTTCACAAAGAACAGAGACATCCTCGAAGGCTCAAAAGCTGGTCGCTTGTCAAGGATACCTGTCCGCCCAAGGATGAACCCCAGGTTGTGGAAGGTGAGACCCATTTTTTTATGCCTGTATAGACTTAATACCCATCACTCCCAGAGTAACCATGACTATTCTCCTTTGGGCTGTCCTTTGTCCTTTTGAAGTGGGAGTAGCCCTGAATGTTTCTTTCCCAGGAGGAACACTACTGTTCCAGAGTATCTGGAAATGGTAGGGAGTAGGAAATCTAAGCACCCTCTCTTATCTCTACTTTTTGTTACATTTATTTTCTTTCTTACATTTTAAATTGCCCAATTTTTCCTTGCTCACAGACAAATCTGATCGCCCTGTTTGCCGACACTTTGCCAAAAAGGGCCACTGTCGATATGAGGACCTCTGTGCCTTCTACCACCCAGGCGTCAATGGACCTCCTCTGTGAGACTGCCTTTCCATCCAAGCTGGAAGGAGCTCTCTGTGACCTAGCAGCCACATATTTCCCTGTGGCCCTGTGACAGCTACTGTGATGCTGTTCCACCCACCACCCCCAGCCAGTGACACCCACCCCTGTCCACCACCTCTCGCATTTGGAGTCCAGAGTTGTGTTTCATCACTGGTGCATAGTGTGCACTATTCTGATCAGCCTCCAGAGCCTTGTCTTCAGGATCCCATCTTTGCTCCCTTCAACTGCCTCCTGGATCCTCTCTCCCTCACCAGCTGACTGCTGAACAGGAAATTTATTTGGTGCTGTTTCTTGTGCAATTGTCCATCCAGCCCCCAGTATTGCCCTCAATTCCTGAGCACTGGAGCATTCCCTTCTTCTAGCTGCTTGTTTTAAGTCCTTTTTATGTGATACCTCCTACCCCCAATATTGGCAGCTGCTCTGTGAAACATCCTAGGTTGTCTGACCTGGGGTTAATATTGAATGACTGGTACAGAGTCACTCCCTGAAAAGCTATTCTCCTTGCTTTTGGACATTGTAGTTTCGCCATCAGTAGCATAGCCTCCACTGCTGTGGTCTGTGATCACTGTGCTTTGTGAAATGTGCATCCCCTCATAGCCTTTCTCAGTGTCCATGGCATTTCTGTGGCTTCCCAACACTGGAGTATTTCTGCCAAAATGAGTGAGGCTCTTGGTGCCCTCTAGACTTTCCCCACCTCCCAACACAGGATGTACAACAGGATGACTACTTTCCTGGCCTCTTGAGATGTCCTCTAAAGCCTCTGGTGGGCCTGCCCTATCCCTTCCACAGCCCATTTTAGTTAGACTGCATCATTGTGAGGCCATTAGGCCTCCTTGTTTGAATTCTGTGAATCTCCACCTGACCTATCTTTGGGTGGAACCTGGACAGTACTGTCATCCTCACTCAGCCTCTGTCCCCTATATCTCTGGCACTGGTTGTTTTCTGTGAAAACAACAGTGAACAGGCTCAGTTTTGAACTGGCCCTGAGGAACTGTGTCAGGATTTGTTTGGGCAAGAGCGAGGGATGAGAGCTGTTGAAGAACTAAAAGTGAATTTTTCTTTTTAACATTTTATATTAGTAATAAATGCAGTAGAAATGAGCACTTTCTTTAATTCTGACGTTCCAGTAATCTCTGGAGGTGCAGATGCTATTCTTGTTGAAGTGATTTATTCTTTTAGTTCATACACAGTGGTGATGGAGAAAGGGAAAGCTTAAGTTTCTTCCAAGCTGAAGGAAGCAGTAGGGAGTCATTAACCAGACCAGCCTGCATTATGTTAAACATTTTATCTGTGTGTGTAGAGTGCCTGTAGGCCAGGCACTATATTAGGCACTAGAGATAACAGCCAAAACCAGTAAATTGAAAATCCACATGTTCGTCCAAAAAATCACAAATACATGTAAAGTCAGATTTTTCAATAGTGCTATAAAGAAGTAAGAAATGATGAAAGGGGGAGTATGTGATAGAGGGAACCTCAGAAGCTGACAGCTGAGGCAAGCTCTGAAGGGTGAGTAGGAGGGAAGATAGGAGAGCTTAGTCTAGGCAAAGGTGAATGCCAAAAGGTGGGAGAGAATAAAATTGCAGGAATATAAAATCAATGTACAAAAATTCAGTTTTCCTATATACTAACAAAAGTTCAGAAAAATGAAAAAAATTTCCTTTTGCTACCAAAATAATAAAATACCTAGGAATAAACTTAGCAAAGGACATGAAACACCTATACGTATACTGAAAACTACAATGTATTAAAAGAGGGCCATGACTGACATGGCTCAGTGGATTGAGCACCGGCCTGTGAACCAAAGGGTTGCTGGTTCTATTCCTTCACCACTTGCCTGAGTTGTGGGCCAGGTCCCCAGTTGGGGCCGTGCAAGAGGCAACCACACATTGATGTTTCTCTCCCTCTCTCCCTCCCTTCCCCTCTCTAAAATGAAGTTTAAAAAGAAAAGATAACATGGAAAGGTATTCTGTGTTCATGGATTGGGAGAATGCAATATACAACTTTAATGCAATCCCTATCAAAATACCAATTTTTTTTGAAGAAATAGAACAAAAGATCGTCAGATTTATATGGAACCACACACACACACACACAAATTAGCCAAAGCGATTCTAAGAAAAAACAAAGCTGGAGATATAACACTACCTGGCTTCAAGTTATACTACAGAGCTATGATAATCAAAACAGCATGGTATTGGCAGAAAAACACAGATAAGAGGAACAAAATTGAGAGCCCAGATATCAAACCACTTGTATATGGACAGGTAATTTTTGACAAAGGAACTAGAAACACACAATGGAGGAGGGAAAGCCTCTTCAAAATGATGCTGGGAAAATTGGAGAGCCATATGCAAGAAAATGAAACGACTACAATTTGTCCTCGTGTAAAAATATTAATTCAAAGTCGATCAAAGACTAAGATCTGAAACGATATACAGAAGAACACATAGTTACTAAATGTATGGACCTTGGTTGTGGAGAACATTTTATGAATTTGACCCCGAAGGCAAGGAAAGTAAAGGCAAAAATAAGCAAATGGAACTATATCAAACTAAAAAGGTTTTTGCACAGTAAAAGAAACGAACAAAACAGGCAACTGACTGAATGGGAGATGATATTTGCAAACAGCAGCTCTGACAAATGTTTAATATCCAAAAAGAACTTAATAAAACAATATCAAACAATCCAATTGAAAAATGGGCAGAGAACTTGAACAGACTCCTCTCTCCAAAAGACATACAGTGAACAGATATATGAAAAGATGTTCAACTCGACTAGCTATTAGGAAGATGCAAATCAAAATTACAATGAGATACTACCTCATACCTGTTAGAATGGTTATTATCAAGACAGGTAATAACAAGTGTTGGGGAGGTTATGGAGAAAAGGGAATCCTCCTTCACCGCTGGTGGGACTGTAGACTGGTACAACCACTGTGGAGCATAGTCTGGCGGTTCCTCAAAAAATTAAGAATAGAGTTACTGTATGACCCAGCAATCCCTCTCCTAGGTATCTACCAAAAAAACCCTCAAAAACATGCATTTGCAAAGATATATACTCCCCTATCACTGAAGCATTATTCATGGTGGCCAAGACCTAGAGACAACCAGTGTCCTTCAATAGAGAACTGGATAAAGAAATGTGGTAAATATATACAATGGAATACTATTCAGCCATAAGAAAAGACGAAACACCATTTGCGACAACATGGATAGACCTTGAGAATATTATGCTAAATGAAATAAGTCAGAAAAAGCTAAGAACCATATGATTTCAATTATATGTGGGATATAAAACTGAAACTCATGGACACAGACAGCAATGTGGTGGTTGCCAGAGGGAATGGGTGGGGTGGAGGGTAGGAGGTGGAGGAGACCTAATATATAGTTACAGAAGATGGATTGACTTTAGGTGATGGACACACAGTGCAATACAAATCTAGTATAGAAATGTACATTTGAACCCCATATGATCTTGTTAACTAATGTCCCCCAATAAACTTAGTTTTTTAAAAAAAGAAGTGGGAGGGGTGTGAGGTTAGGCAGAAGAAAGGAACTAGACCACCTGGGGCCTTGCAGAACAAGGGTTAGGGGCTTTTAAGAATGAAGCCTTAGAAGAGCTTCAGGCAGGCCAGTATCACAGGTTAGATTGTTTTTTTAAAAATATCAAGTCCAATGTAGGGAGTTGGCCAGGCTTGGGGGTGGAGGTTAAAAGTTACTTCAGTAATCCAGGTGAGTCACAGTGGTGGCTTTGACTATGGTTGTGGAGTTGGGGAAGAGTAGAGATTTGGAAATAAGAGGTCAAAATGAAAGTATGTTGGGTTTTTGGGGGTAGTTTGGCTTGCATTACTAAGTGCCATTTAAAAGGAAAGGTATTGAAAAAAAAAAAAAAAAAGACAAGCAATACCGCTAATTTCCTTTTGACAGGGTTGTGTCTGAGTTGGCTTTTTAAAGACAGGGAAGGATGTTGTTGGATATACAATTTTGGTATTCAGATTAAAATGCATAAATCTGAGTTATCTGCATCTAGGTGGTGGTTGAAGCCATGAGCATGGATACATTTATTCACTGTAAATATTAAATACTATGGCCCAGTTTATCAACTTTAAGTTCAATTGTAACAAACCAAATAAGATAGAAGTTTACTTCTCTCACAAGTCAAGAAGTACACAGTCCAAGGCGTGTGTGACAATCATGCTGCCACAATCTTGGGTTTTACCTCCCAGATTTCAGCTCCACAATTCCTGGCATCAGACCCTCCTATTCACAGTCCAAAGCAAAATTCCAGTTTGCTTATCCATGCTCCAATCCTCAGAATTGAGGAAGGGCAGAGCACACCAGCTGTTTTCAAGGAAATTTCCTTGAGGCTAACATACAGCTCTTCAGTTTATATGCCACTAACCATACCTTAGTTCTGTGGTCAATACTAGTGGCAAGTGAGGCTTGGAAAAGTACTCTATTCAGGCAGCCACGTGCTGAGGAAAATGTTGGACTTCCAGCAGGTGAAAACGGTGTAAGATGAGCACCCTCTACCAGCCACTCCCTGCTAAAATTTCAGGATGCAACAGAAAATAAGACAGTAGCCCTGGGTGATGTGGTTCAGTGGACTGAGTGCCAGCCTGCAAACTAAAGGGTCGCCAGCTCTATTCCCAGTCAGGGCACATGCCTGGGTTGAGGGTCAGGTACCCAGTTGGGGGTGCACAAGAGGCAACCACACATTGATGTTTCTCTCCCTCTTTCTCCCTTCCCCTTTCTCGAAAAATAAAATTCTTTTTTAAAAATAAAAGACAGTAATAGTGACAATGCCCTTCCATCTAAAGACCACCAGGAACACACCTATAGTCAAACAGAGTTGGGTTTATTTAACTCTAAAGACATTATCTCATTACAAGAGAGTTAGAAATGACAGGATTAGTGTTAGGTGATTGGGGGGAAGGTTCAAGGAAGAGGGGATTTGTTCTAGATTGGGAACTGTTGGGAAGTAAAGGCAATTCTATGATTGTACATCTTAATAAATCTCATCTAACCCTGGCTGGTGTGGCTCAATGGATTGAGCGTCGGCCTGCGAACCAAGTGTCGCTGGTTCGATTCCCAGCCAGGGCACAGAACTAGGTTGCACGTCAGGTCCCCAGTTGGGGGTGCGAGCAAGAAGCAACCACACAGTGATGTTTCTCTCCCTCTCTTTCTCCTTTCCCCTCTCTCTAAAAATAAAGAAACGAACAAACAAATAAATAAGTTATAAAAATAAATAAATCTCATCTAGAAGGAAAATGAAATGAAATATGACTACAGCTGTAACTTAATAAAAAATAAAATTAAAAAGCAGCCATCACTCATTGTATCCAAGAGGACGCTGTTTACTATTGTTTAGTATTTATAGTTTACACAGTGACCTTGTTTTTGTCTGTGCTTAGAGAAGATTATGAACTTTGTCTTTATCACTGTCACAGAATGACTTTACCACTGGTGTTCTGTGAGGTTCATGATGAACGTGAGAGTACATGGCCTAGCTGTGAGAATCATGCCATTTCCCAGTCATTAGGGCCTATTTTTGTTTTTGTTTTTTGTTTTTCAAAAACAAAAACAGATTGTGATTAATGATATAAAGGAAATAAATGGGATATTGCACAAAGAATAATGCTTGGCTGCTACTTGAGACATAGCGATTAGGAAAGACCTGTTTGAAGAACCTGTAGCTAGTCACCAGGAAGGAGAATATCAGATAGAAAGAAGAGAGGGCCCAGAATGAAGCCTTGAGGAAACTGATATAATTGGGCAAGTTGGGATGGACAAGGATGAGCCAGACAAGGAAACAGGACGGATGGCCAGAGAGGCGGGAGAGATCTCACAGTGCAGTATCTGGTTACTCTGTGCCAGGTACCATGTTAAGTTCTTCATATGTATTGTCTTATTTAAGCCTCACATTCATTCAATGAATACGTTAGTGCCTTCTCTGAGCAGGCACTGTTTTAGGGGCTGGGGGTGTATCAATTAAAAAGACAAAATTCTTGCTCATATGGTGCTTACAGTCTTTTGAGGGGGATCAACAATAAGGACATGTGTAATATAATCTCAAGTAATAAGTGCTCTGAAGAAAAACAAAGTGAAAGAGGAGGCTAGAGAGTGACAGGTCAATACTACAATACACAGGGCTTTTTTTTGTTGTTGTTGTTGGTAGGACAGACTTTATTGTGGCTGCTCGTGGTAAAACATTCAACCCTTCAACATGTGCATTAGGTTTTGTTGTTGTTGTTGTTGTTTGTTTGTTTTTTGCTGATGACCACAGTGTGATGCTCAAAGGCCTTCAGCCTCATCTTTGTCAGTATAGTCAATGGTTATTTTAGTTATAGGGAAAAGTCAGGAAAATCTGGTTTAACATCCCAATTTAAGGACTGCAGCATCTGCAAACCATTCATATAAAGTGCTATGTTCAGTGCAAAAAGGGCAGACTCAGAAGGGCAAGCAGATGCCAGGGAAAGGTGTTTCCTGGGAGACAGATGCATTCTATGACTCAAAGAAGGAATAACCCCTTGTCAAATTTCGAATAGAAGTTTGCGAATAGAGCCCAAAACTAAATGAGAAGTCAATCCTATCAATATCTGCGGAAAATGCATTCCAGGCATAGAAAACAGCAAGGGCAAAGGACCTGAGGCAGAAATGAGTTTTAGTGTTTGAAGTGAAAATGGAAAGTCAGTATGACTAGCTAGACTGTGAGAGATGAGATCAGAAAGTTTGACAGCGGCCAGATCATAGAGAGCCCAGTAAGCTGAAGCAAAGCATTTGGATTTTATACTGAGTGATTTGAGCAAATGGTTTACATTTTTAAACTACTACTGATGGATAGATTCAAGAATGAGAATAACAGCAGGAAACCAGTTAGGAGGTCACTCTTGTGGTCCATGGGAAAGATAGTGGCTTGGTCTAGGGTAAAAGTAAAGGGAATTGGGCAGATTTAGGATGTGTTTTAAAGTCTCAGTTTATGGCAAGAGTGGGTATCCTTGTCTTGTTCCTGATCTTAGAGAAAAAGCTTTCAGTGTTCACCAATGAATGTGATATTAGCTGTAGGTTTGTCACATATGGCCTTTATTGTGTTGAGGTATGTTCCCTTTATAGGTGGTGCAACTCTTTGATGTGGGGAAACCTGGAAGAGACAAAGGTTTGAGGAGTAAAACCAAGAGCTCAGTTTTTGTACATATTAATTTGAAATATTTATCAGAGATCTCAGAGAGGATGTCCAATAAGCAATTGATTCCTGAGCCTGAAGCTTAGGGCAGAAGTTGAGGGCAACAAGAGACATGTAGATCTTTATCAATTATGTATGGCATTTAAAGTCAAGAGACATAGGTAATAAGTCTAGATAAAGAAGAATGTCAAATAATAGTCTCGGAATACTTCAACATCTAGATTTCAGAAGATGCCAGGAAGAGAGGGGAAAGGGAGCAGCCACTGAGATGGAAATAAAACCTGGAGAGAGCAGTGTCCCTGAAGAAAACAAAGGAAAGAGAGATATATTACATGACACTGGAAAAGTGAATAGGATAAGGACTGGGAACTGAGCGGAATCCGCTGACCCTTGGAAAGAGTGAATTCAGGCCATAGCGGGGACAAAAAGCATGATCCTAGTGGTTTAAGGAGAGAATGGGAGCTGAGGGACTTGATAGGCACCTGCTCCCGACACTTATCAAGTGGTAGTGCTAGAAGTGGAGCTAAATCTTGATGGTGGTGGTTGTTTAATGGGTGTATATATGTCATAACTCACCAAAGTGTACACTTTGCACTTTCCTTGCCAATGTATTACATGTTCATTTTATTGTATATTATACTTCAGTGAAGCTTTTACCAAAAGAAAGGGTAGGGGCAGGAGGATTTAAAGCTGCAGCGCACCGTGATTTCTGTTGGTTAGGCTAGAGTACTTCCTCGTCTACAGCTCTAAAAACTTCGCGGGTTTGTGATACATCTCAACACTAGACCGACAAGTCCTTAGTAAGAAGACGGACTGCACCTTCCTGTCCCTAACCAGACGTAAGAGGCTGGTCGAAGGCAGCATCCACTTAAGAAAAGGACGCCTCCAGTCCTTCGTTCTAGTCGGAAATTAGTGATGTAGCGTCTGGGAGTCACCGAGAAGGGCTTCCAAGACTATCATAAAAGCTCTGCCTATGCGGGGAGTAGGAGGACTCCGGCCCCGCCCCGTCGTCGATTATGACCCCAGAGGCCGCAGGCACGCCCCTCAGATGCCAGCGAGGGGTGTACTTGCACCGCCCAGGGGCGGAACCGACCAAACCTGCGTGGAGATGCTGTTGGTTTCGGAGCCCCACGCTACCGGAAGCGGAAATAGGAGTCTGCGCCTCCGGAGTATCCGTAACTGCGATCGTGATGCCGAAAGGTCCCAAGCAACCGCAGCCTCCGGAACCTGAGTGGATCGGGGACGGAGAGGGCACGAGCCCCGGAGGTGAGGCCCGGAGCAGGGAGGGAACAAAAGAAGGAAGAGAAGAGAAATAAGAATGCGCCTGTTTTAGGAGAAGGTCACGGAACGCGAAACTGGCCGGGCCTTGCGGGGCTACTGCGCATGCGTGCATTGGGGAGGAGATGCGTTTTCCCGGTCAGCAGTGGGTTTAGGGTGGGGAGCGAAAGAAAAAGTGATGCGGTCGCGCATGAGCTTAAGCGGGACTGGGCAAGAGACGAGGGAGGGTATTTGGAACCGAGGGAGAGATGGGAAGAAATGAGAAAGTTCTCTTCTGGACATCTTACGCACCGCACTATATTCTACACTCCAAAGAAATGTATAAGCTGTACGTGAACCTTTCGCCGCGCCGCCGCGTCGATATATAGACACACACCCCTTAGGAGCCCATGATCCCACCTACTACTCAAGAGAGGATGGATCCTTCGTAGGCTCTTTCATAAGGCACATCTGACTCAACTGGAGCACCAGGGAAGACGCTGGGTGTTGGAATAGGGGTTAAGGTTGACTTGGAAACAGCAAATGTTTTCTGAAAACGTGTTTTTAATTAAGCACTGTATATACTGTGCTTTGGCGGGGGTGGGGAGGATATGAAGACATCCTGCCAGGCTTGAAGACATTTCAAGAGGAAGATAAAATGGGTACAAATAATTGCAGTAGGTACACAGTGACCAATTTTACAAGTATTTGTTGAATGCGTCCTGTATACCTGGTACAGAGCGGAGGAACTGGGAGTATAGTGATAAAAGATAAGCCTTTTGCGTGGCTGGTGTGGCTCAGTGGATTGAGCGCCTGCCTGCAAACCCAGGGGTCACTGGTTCAATTCCCAGTCAGGGCACATACCTGGGTTGCAGGCCAGGTCCCTGGTTAGGGACGTGCAAGAGGCATCCACACATCGATGGTTCTCTCCCTCTCTTTCTCCCTCCCTTCCCCTCTCTCAAATAAAATCTTTAAAAATTTTTTAAAAAACATTATATGCCTTGCCTTGAAGGGGCAGCCAGTCCAGTGGAGGGAACAGAGCATTAATTAGTCAGTGGTTGACAGAGTGCTATGAGTGTGCTTGAGAATGCTACCGGACTGAGAAGACAGAAGAGGCATTTTACTCAGACAGGGTAGGAGTGTTAGCAAAGACTTCCAGGAATATGTGATACCAAGTTCATTCTTGGAGGATCAGTATGAATTAGCAAGGAGAAGAACATTCCAAGCAGAGGAAGAAGTGTGTGCAAAGCTGGTTCCCACTATTTGTTGACTAGTGTGATGGAGTTGGAAAGATGTGGAGGAGACAGATAGTTAAAGGCTTTATACACTATTCTGAGGGACTTAATCCTAAAGACATTAAGGAGGACCTGTTGAAGTGCATAAGGAGAGAGACAGTCAGTTCACCCTGACAACACTGAGCAGTGGAGAATGGATTGACCTGGTGGAGAGTGGAGGCAGGGAGACTGTTTGGGAGGTTCTCAGAATGATTCAGGGGAGAGAGTAAAGCCCCGGCTGTGAAGACTAAAGAGTTATTAAGGAAGGTGCATTGACCAGAACTGGAAACTGACTAATGGAAGGGAGAATGACACTCACTTGAGTAACCTAGTAGGCAGTGGGTATTAATTGAAACCAGTATGGGCTGTAAGCTGAGGAGTGGGGAGAGATAAGTTTTGAATGCTGTGTTGGAGCTTTCTGTGCAATTTCTAAGAGGCTATGGCAGGGAGAGAACTTGTTTAGTGGCTGTGGAGAGAGACTAGGCTAAAGGGGAAGACACAGGTGAGGGTAGTTGAAGTGTTGGCTATGGATGCAGGTTGAAATAAAGAAGGGCATAAGATGGGAACCCAGAAGAATCTCAACAATTAAAGTAAGGTAGAGAACAAGGCTGAGGAAATTGAGCCTGAGAGGCAAGCAGCCAGAGTTACTGAGGCAAACCAGGAGCAATCAAGATTCCTGAAGTTAAATAGTGACAGAAGAGAAGTAAAAGGTAGGTAGCATGGAATGTTGCAGAGAAGTCAAGCAAATAAGGACTAAAAAAATACTTTTTGGGTTGAGCAACTAAGGGGACAGTAGCAACTTTGTCAAAAGTAGTATTCATTAGGATGTGATACCCAAAGTAGATTGCAGTATATTTGAAAAGGAATGAGATGAGGAAATGAAGCTAGTATGGACTGTGGTTTTCAGACCCAGGGAAGACAGGATAGAAAACAGCTATTGAGAGGAGATTTTAGGATTAAGGAAAGTTTTGTTTTTTTGACTTTGAAGTTAGGAGCTGCTTAAGTGATGTGTAGAGGGGAGGAGCCTTTACAGGAGGAGAGATGGAAAATACAACTTAGTTACAGCCATACTTAGCCTTATTCTATTCCTTAATTAATCACACTTCCTCCACAACTGATCCTTTGCAAGGCTTTTCCTCTCTGGTCAGGAGGGTCAGAGTGATATTTAAAGTACAAAACAGATTTAAAGGAAGGAGAGATGGGATGGTTGTGTTAGTCCTTGGGTGTTGTTAAGGCGAGTTGATCATGTTCCTTTTTTTTAAGTATATATATATATATATATATATATATGTATTTTTTTTTTTTGGTGAAAAAAAGAATTGTTTATTTAACAGTTATATAGATTTAGTTATTTGCGGATTTCTGTTGTTAAGTCTTACGTTCTTTAAAACACCCATAAACACATATCCTGCCTCCCCCCCTACCAAACCAGGCTAGTTCTAGAAAAGTTAGAGAAACTGTTTCCCTACTTTCCAAACACAGTTCAACTTTACCAGTAGCTCCCAATCATTCAATCCTGATTGGAGAGACCTTGTCTGTGTTATGGGGTTCACCAGCTTTTAATCCAGAACCTCATGGATTCTCAGCCTCCTTGTAAACTGCATAGTTAGTCCTTTTGTAATCCACATGGAAATTCTTCTTTTACAAAGCAGCAAGGTACATCCCTTCCTTAACACTGCATCATCAGTCCCAGTTAAATTCACATGATCAGCCTGTCCCCAGTTAAATCCACACAGTCAGCCTCAGCCTCAGTCAAATCCGCACAGTCAGCCTCAGCCTTGGTCAAATCCGCACGGTCAGCCTCTAAGTATATTTTATTGATTATGCTCTTACAGTTGTCCCAATTTTTTCCCTTCCCCGCCTCGGCTCAGTACCCCCCTTTCCTACAGCAGTCTTTCCTCCCTTAGTTTATGTCCATGGGTCATGCATGTAAGTTCTTTGACTTCACCCTTTCCTATGCTATTCTTAACATCCTCCTATTTTGTTTCTCCCAATTATGCTTCTTGATCCTTGCACCATTTCTCCCTCCCAGCTAATAACCCTCCAAATGATCCCCATACTTATGATCTGTTCCTATTCTGGTTGTTTGCTTAGTTTATTTTTTTTTTTTACTTTTTAGATTCTGTTGTTGATAGTTGTGAGTTGTCATTTTAACGTTCGTGGTTTTGATCTTTTTTTTTCTTAAATAAGTCCCTTTAACATTTCACGTAATAATGGCTTTGTGATGATGACTTCCTTTAGCTTTACATTGTCTGGGAAGCACTTTACCTGCCCTTCCGTTCTAAATGATAGCTTTGCTAGATAGAGTAATGTTGGTTGTAGGTTCTTGCTTTTCATCACATTGAATACTTCTTACCAGTCCCTTCTTGCCTACAAAGTTTCTTTTGAGAAATCAGCTGATAGTCTTATGGGAACTTCTTTGTAGGTAACTCTCTGCTTTTTTCTTATTGCATTTAATATTCTCTCTTTATCTTTAGCCTTTGGCGTTTTAATTATGATGTGTCTTGGTGTGCTCCTCTTTGGGTCCAACTTGTTTGGGACTCTGCTTTGTGGACTTGTGTATCTATTTCCTTCGGAGTTTTCTTTTATTATTTTTTCAAATAAGCTTTCAATTTCTTGCTGTTTCTCTTCTCCTTCTGGCACCCCTGTGATGTTGGCACATTTAAAGTTGTCCCAGAGGTTCCTAATCCTCTGCTCATTTTTATCCACCACACATGGGTGAGGGACCAGCTCTTCCAGTGTCTGTGTCCCTCCTACCTGTCTCAATGGGTGTGGTTTCTTTAATTCTATAGTTGTCAAACTTCCATTCAACTCAATTTCTGACAGTTCTGATGGTTGTTCTATATTTTAGTTGTAATTTTGATGTGGTTGTGTGAACAGGCAACCCATGTCTATCTATGCTGCCATTTTGACTGGATCCTCTTTATTTATTTATTTATTTATTTATTTATTTATTTATTTATATATTTAGAGTGAGGGGAAGGAAAGGAGAAAGAGGGAGAGAAACATCTATGTGTGATTGCCTCTCTCGTGCCCCCAACTGGGGACCTGGCCTGCAACCCAGGCATGTGCCCTGACTGGGAATCAAACCAGCAACGGTTTGGCTCTCAGATCGGCGTTCGATCCAATGAGCCACACAAGCCAGTGCTCCCTTTTTTTTTTTTTTTTTTTTTTTTTTTTAATGTTTCTTCCTATGCACTTCAATGAATCCTCCTTCATAATGTCTTTAGGAATTGACTCCTTGGAATAACATATCAAGCCTTTTACTATTTCTCCTGCACATCTTTTCAACTCCATCATAGTAGTCACCCAGTACTGAGGTCAGATTGTGATGTGCCTTCTAGATGGAGGACTTCAGCACGCCTGGGAATAAATCAGGGAGCTAGGAGAAGCCATTGTCCAGAACATGGGTGTAGGTAGAGACAAATATAGCAGAAAAGGTAGGATAGGGCCCTTTCAATCTGAAGTCCTAAACTGTAAGGGTCGTCCTCAGTAATCACCAGTTTTAGGCATAGTAGATGTACAGTAAAATGTTCCTAGATAAATGATTACTATGGATTACGTGGAATTCTTGTCTGAGAAGTACATAATGTAGTAGATAGCAGAAAGCCATTGTTTTTATTTTTTAGTTTTTAATCTAAATTATTACGGAAGTGCTTTTGGATAAGATGGGTGGTTTTGGAGGAAATGTGATGGTGGCTAGCCTGGACGTGAGGAGAAATGAAGCAGCTGGCTGTCTTCCAGACTGGTAGTGGGAGGGAGATACTGAGTTAGACATACCCTCAAGGAAACCAAGATGGACAGAAGGGAGGAGCTGGAATTTATTTAATCAGTAAATTTTTAATTTATTGATTTGAGAGAGAGAGAAACATCAATTTGTTGTTCCACTTATTTATGCATTCATTGGTTGATTCTTGCAAGTGCCTTGACCAGCGATTGAACCCGCAACCTTGGTGTATTGGCATTATGCTCTAACCAATTGAGCTACCCAGTCAGAGCCAGTCAGTAAACTTTTATTTACTTCCTTCTTTGTTGCCTGGCAACACAAGTTAGATAGTACCACAGGTAGCTAAGATGAAAGACTGTGTTGTGTATCACACAGTGTGATTTGAGCTAGAATGTTGTACGAGTAGAACAGATGGGGCAAAGATCCAGATGTTCAGTACTTAACCAGACACTCATTTACATGGCCTGCGGGTTTCATGAACAGCATATCTCAAAATGAATTCGTAGTATCTTTGTCCTACCTTGGGTGGCAAGGGTTGGGAGAAGGAACCTTCTTTTCCATTATCTTGAGTTAATGGTACCAGGAGCCCAACTAATTTTGCCAGCTACATACATAGAAGTCACCTCTGGCTGCTCTTTCTTCCTTCTCACCTCTACCTTCACCCTCTGAATTCTACTTTCTCCCTCCCCACTGCCACCCTAGACCAAGCTACCATTGTCTGTCTTGTGGGACAGTGCAAATGTGTAGGGAATGGTAGTTGAATTAGAAAAATAGTAAAATAGGATGGAGGTCATTGAGGGCTTTGCAGAACAAGATGCTTTGAAATTTGCAGATAAACATTCACAATGTCTGCTTAACCTTCTAGACAAAGTGGTGAAGAAGGGGAAAAAGGACAAGAAGAATAAAAAGACGGTGAGAAAATGAGGGTTGAAGAATGAGAATTGATTGTGAGTGTTTCCATGTGAAGGTAGCAGGAGGTCTGGGGGGAGAAAAGGTCTTGTCAAGAGAGGAAGCAAGGCATGAGTGGAAGGGAGGGTCAGTGGGCCTGTGTGTGGCAGAGGATCTTGGTGGTTCTCTGAGACATTTTTACCTATATCTGAACTCTGTAGTTCTTTGAAGAGCTGGCAGTAGAAGATAAACAGGCTGGGGAAGAAGAGAGACTACTCAAGGAGAAGGAACAGCAGCAGCAGCAGCAGCAGCAGGTAACAAGTGTCAGGGTCCCACTGACCTCTCCGCAGTCCACATCAGTTCAACCAGGTGATGGGGAACTCTCTGTAAGGCAGAGATACTATAGGGACCAGGGCTTCATTCTCTCACTCTCTTTGCTGGCAGCAGCAAAAAAAGAAACGAGACACCCGAAAAGGCCGGCGAAAGAAGGATGCAGATGACGATGGAGAGGAGAAAGAGCTCATGGAACGTCTTAAGAAACTCTCAGTGCCAGCCAGTGATGAGGAGGGAGAAGGTAAATGACCTAAGGGGAATAGGGGACTGGAATTCCTGAGCTGTGAAGAGTGAAGTGCCTCATTCCTTGATCTATGAGTTGGTTTAGATCGAGGAGCTAGGTAGGCATCATTCTTTCCTGCCCCATCTTCTTTTCTTGTCATTTCAGTACCTGTCCTGATACCCCGAGGAGGGAAGAAAACCAAGGTAAGCCACCTGCATGGTAAACAGAGACCTTAGGGGTGCAACCTTGACCATCCAACTGACTTCTCTGGCCCTTTCATTCTCCAGGGAGGTAATGCTTTTGCAGCTCTGATTCAGGATCAGAGTGAGGAAGACGAAGAGGAAGAAAAACACTCTTCTAAGCCTGCCAAACCGGAAAAGAATCGGATCAATAAGGTGAAAGTGGTGGCCCTGCTGGGCACTCCTGCTCCATGTAGCACCTTCTGGCCATGGTGTGCTAATTTCGTAGCTTGATTCCCTGCTCTTGAGCCAGCTCTTCTAGTTCTGTCTTCCTTAAACTGTCAGAATCAGCTTTTTCTTTTTTTTAAAGATTTTATTTATTTATTTTTAGAGAGGGTAGGGAAGGAGAAAGAGGGAGAGCAAAACATCAACATGAGAGAGAAACATCGACCAGTTGCCTCTTTTACATGCCCCCTACCAGTGACTGAACCTGCAACTGCAACCCAGGCATGTGCCCTGACCGGGAATGGAACCGGCGACCTTTCACTTTTTCAGGATGACACACAACCAGCTGAAACACACCGGCCAGGACAAAAAAAATCATCTTTTTAAAATACTCTCTTCATCAGTTAGAAATCTACAGTAATTCTGTTGCTTTCAAACTGAAAATCTAAAACAGAGGCCTTTAAGTTTTTGCTCCTTCAGCTGGGACTCTTCCATATATACATTTCAGATTGGCCTGACTGTGTCTTGGCATCCAGCTGACTTCTCTCTGTTTAAGCCTTTGTTCCTTATGCTGTGTCCTCCATCTTCCCTAGAATGGCTTCTCCAAGCTCATGTCCATTACCTCCTCTTCCCAAGATTCACCCTCTCAAGGAAGTCCTCTCACACTCTGTCCCCCTGCCCATGGAGCTCACTGCCTGACCCATAGGCAGATGGTTTCTCGTCCTCACTGTCTAGTCTCAAGTTGGAAGCTAGAGTTTTTCTGGGTGTCATTTCCTCCTTAGTACCACACAGTACAGTTAACTCCTATTCCTAGACTCCCTAGAAATGCTTGTTAAGCAACAGGGTAGCAAATTAATTTGTGTGTGTGTGTCTCCATGTCTTATTCAGGCTGTATCTGAGGAACGACAACCAGGACTCAAGAACAAAAAGGGAAAGGAAGAGAAGTCAAAGGGGCAGGCCAAGGTGAGGGAGTAAATTGGCAAGAGGAAATGCTGGGTCTCAACAATTTGAGCATTTCATTAGACCTGCTATCTTTTCCCTTTAGCCTCAAAATAAATTTTCCGCCCTGGACAATGAAGATGGAGAGGATGAAGAAGAAGAAATAACAAAAGAAAAACAGCCACCCAAGCAAGGGAAGGAGAAGGCCAAGAAGGCAGAGCAGGTATGTATTTTGGTGTTGAGGGGAGGGGGCCAGGATCTGGGGGTGCTGTTACTACGCACAGCAGGAGTTTTCAAACTTCTATAAAGGATTGCCACATAGTTAATCCTTAGCTTTGCAGGCCACATACAATCTCTGACACATATTCTTCTTTCTCTTTTTTTTTAACAACTCTTTGAAAATGTAAAAATGATTCTTAGCTCATGGCTGTATGAAAATAGAGCTCAGGTCAGATTTGACCCATTGGCCACATTTTGCAGCCCCTCATCCAGAGAGAAAAGGACCTGGCATTAGCTTCAGACCATCTGGCTGTGTGGCCTTGAATACAGCTTTTCCACCTCCTTGGTTCTCAGTTATCTCATCTACATGGTAGAACGGAATCTAGTGATCTCTACAGTCCCCTGTACACTTAATGCTTTCTCATTCTGGATTCTGCTCTATCCCTCAGTGACTATATGTTAGGACTTCCAGGCCTTTTCTTTGCATGTTAACGTGTAAGCTACACAGTAATGCTTGATACATGAGGAAAAGAACCTGTGACATTTATTCTGCCCTCATTTACATTGCGTTGGTAGTTCTGTGCACAGGTCTGTGTACATTGTTTCATATGTACTCCTGCTATCTTCCTTGTACCATTTGTGGTGGCAGAAATACATAGGAGACAAGGGGTAGGTATGAGAATGAGAGAGGGTCCACCACGATATCTCCAGACTCTAGGCACAGAAGGAAAGAACTAACTGTGGAACTAGAGATGGATGACATGAAATTTGAGTTCTCGAAGGGGACCCTCATTTTTCCCCATCCCCTAGTTCTCACCAGGTTCAGAGGAAGAAAGAGAGGAGGAAGAAAGGGATTCTAAGGCCGATGATCCCTATGCTCACCTTAGCAAAAAAGAGAAGAAAAAGTTGAAGAAACAGGTAAGACCTTGGGTTCTTAGTGGTCAAAGGCAGGAAAATTATTTTAAAGCTTCAGCTAGAGGACTTGTTAATTGGGACAAGAAGGAGAGCTTTGAGTGCTCTTGAAGTAAAACTAACAGAGTAAGGAAAGGACAGTGTTCTGTGAGCTTTGTCTAGGTGTCTGATGACATGGGGCTGATCGTGGTGACAGGAAACTGGCAGACAATGGTTTTTCCCTCCTTAGATGGAGTATGAGCGTCAGGTGGCTTCATTAAAAGCAGCCAATGCTGCTGAGAATGACTTCTCTGTGTCACAAGCAGAAGTGTCCTCCCGCCAAGCCATGCTAGAAAATGCATCTGACATCAAGGTAAGAATGGGCTTCTCCAGCTCACCTGCATGACCCTGGCAGCCAGGGAAGTGGGGTGTGAGTGCCTTAGTCCACTGTAGGAAAGCTTGGAGGCATTTTCCATTCCTTGAGTAAGAAGAGAGAAAAATCAGTGGAAGTGTGCAGTGTACACCCTTGGAGGGAAGTAGGTGGCACAGGCTGGACTGGGAGAGCCCATTGAAGGCACTGGGCAGGGAAGCAGCTGGCCTGGTAGGAGGAGAGGATTTTGCTGGAGGTCTCGATTTGGCAGAGGCTTACCTGTAGGGAGAAGTTTGTAGCTACTGTCTTGAGAGGGAAAATTCTCACTGTTCCCCTTCCTTCATTCTGCGCTGCTTCCTTTATGGCTGCAGCTAGAGAAGTTCAGCATCTCGGCCCATGGCAAGGAGTTATTCGTCAACGCAGACCTATACATTGTGGCTGGCCGCCGCTACGGGCTAGTGGGACCCAATGGGTGAGTAAAGGAGGGGCTGGAGGTGTAAAAGGGAAGAGGCCGGAAGCAGGAGTAGAGATTTCTCATTGGTGGCCTGGTCCTAATAGTTTTCATTCCCCAGCAAGGGCAAGACTACTCTTCTCAAGCACATTGCCAACCGAGCCTTGAGCATCCCCCCCAACATCGATGTGTTGCTGTGTGAGCAGGGTGAGGCCCTTGGTGGGGAAGTGGTTCCAGGGATGGGCGTTGTGGTGTCCAACCAAGAAGGGAAGCAATTGTGGTGGGGTTGGAAAGCTTATGTGGGGAGCCTGGGGACTGGGACTGGGAAATGATGCTAAAGAAAGAGGGAGGAAGTGAGGATGGAGGACATTTCATTTGGGACAGGTGAAAAGAGCTGGGCAGGGTCAGGCAAATCAGAAACAGAGCTAAAGGGCAGAGGCAGCACGATCCCTTTACATTGGGGTGGCCTGACTGTCCTCCCCACCCCCAGAGGTTGTTGCGGATGAAACTCCTGCAGTACAGGCTGTTCTTCGAGCAGACACCAAGCGATTGAAGCTGCTGGAAGAGGAGCGACAGCTTCAGGGGCAGCTGGAGCAGGGTGACGACACAGCTGCCGAGAGGCTGGAGAAGGTAGAGGACAGGGCGCAGAGTCATGGGCTAAGACTTGGGGGTTCCTGCAACTTCAGGCGTGACCTCTTCTCCCCCCTCCCAGGTGTATGAGGAACTGCGGGCTACTGGTGCCGCAGCTGCAGAGGCCAAAGCCCGGCGTATCTTGGCTGGTCTGGGCTTCGACCCTGAAATGCAGAATCGGCCCACAGAGAAGTTCTCCGGGGGCTGGCGCATGCGTGTCTCCCTGGCCAGGTGGGCTGCCCCACTGTCACCCTCACGTCAACATCTAATGACCAGGCCCTTTTCCTTTATCCTATTCTTCCAATGCCAGCAGGGCAGTTCAGGGCTTACTTCTCTCTCCCTTACCATCTGTTGAAAGACTTTAGACCTCTTCTCTAGTTCTCTCCCTACCTGGTGGACATTCTCATTGTTGTCTCTTACACAGGAACTTCTTTAAGAAGAGATGGGGAAGGCATGTTCATGGTCTCAGGCTGTGCCTACCGGTAGCTGCTCTGGGATTCTGTGAGCAAAGATCTACCCTCCCTGACCCTACACTTTGCTGTCCAACCCTCTAGGGCATTGTTCATGGAGCCCACACTGCTGATGCTGGATGAGCCTACCAACCACCTGGACCTCAATGCTGTCATCTGGCTCAATAAGTAAGTCGCCCTTAAAGCCTTGGCATCAGTGGTTCTCATGCTGCCTTGTTTCCTCCAGCTTGTCTCCACTCTGCCCTTGATGCACTCAATCCAGCTGGCCCTTTCCCTCCTAGTCACTGTCTGTTTCCTGACTTAACCTGAACTTGACCATTGTGACCTTTCCACTCTTCTCTAAAACCTAGCTACCTCCAGGGCTGGCGGAAGACGTTGCTCATCGTCTCCCATGACCAGGGCTTCCTGGATGATGTCTGCACTGATATCATCCACCTTGATGCACAGCGGCTTCATTACTATAGGGGCAATTACAGTAAGCAGGGTCGTTTGTGGGTAGAAGAGAGAAATGGGGCCCGAAAAAGAGGCCTGGGAGGGAGGGCCGTAGGGATGTGATGATGAGCTTGGTATTTCCAGAACCCAGACACTGATGCCCATCCATCCCATCCTCCTCAGTCCTGATTGTTCCTTTGTCTGCTGGGGAGAGGACACCTACTGATGCCTGTCTCCCTTTTCTGCCCCAGTGACCTTTAAGAAGATGTACCAGCAAAAGCAGAAGGAACTGCTGAAGCAGTATGAGAAACAGGAGAAAAAGCTGAAGGAGCTGAAGGCGGGTGGCAAGTCCACCAAGCAGGCGGTGAGGTCTTCCTGGAGTCTTCTTGGGATGGGGGCTCTTCTCAGAAGAGTAAAGAAAGAGCAGACCCTGGGGATGCAACCTGCATTTCAGGGACCGCTGTAAAGGTGCGACTTTTCTTTCCCTTTTCTCTCCAGGAAAAGCAAACAAAGGAAGCCCTAACTAGGAAGCAGCAGAAATGCCGACGGAAAAACCAGGATGAGGAATCGCAAGAGACCCCTGAGCTCCTGAAGCGCCCTAAGGAGTACACTGTGCGCTTCACGTTCCCCAATCCGCCACCACTCAGCCCTCCTGTACTGGGCCTGCATGGTGAGCCACTGCAGCCCAGCAACACAGGGTGAAGTGTGGGTACCTCAGGCCTCTTCTCTAGAGCCAGGACATAGGGGAGGAACATTAAGGGTAATTGAAAAGAAAAGAAACTGCTTCCTTTTCTGGCTCTCAGGTGTGACGTTTGGCTATGAGGGGCAGAAACCACTCTTTAAGAATCTGGATTTTGGCATCGACATGGACTCAAGAAGTGAGTTGGTGTTGGGTGGCCCAGGAAGTGGAACAGGAGCCACAGGGAGAATGTCTGGGACCTCTTTGACCATCTTGCTTGCTTCTTGCAGTCTGCATTGTGGGCCCTAATGGTGTGGGGAAAAGCACCCTGCTCCTGCTCCTGACAGGCAAGCTGACACCGGTGAGTCCAGGAGCCAGACGGGAAGGCGTGTTGGCGGGAGTGCGTGGGAAGTACGAAAACGTGCTCTTTACCCTAGGCTAGAATCAGGGAGACCCTGAGCCCCTCATCACAGATGACTCATTGCCCCAAGGGTTGCTGTAGAGAACAGTTTAGATCAGTTCAGGGAGGAAAGTCAAGAGAATGAGATTTGGAGCCAGGGTACCCCCATGTGTGTTTTGGTTATATAAGAAACACATTACTTAGAGAGTGATTCAAATTGCATAAGCCAAAGGAAAATCTAGAGATAACTAGTATTAATTGTGGTGGATAGCTTTCTTCTTTATTCCTTTGCAGATGTGCGTATTCTTTTTTGTTTTTTTGACAAAAAGGTGAATTGTTCTATAACCAGCTCTTTCCAGATAATATATATCAAACACTTTTCTATGCCAATAATTATATGGATCTACCAGATTTACTTGACATCAGTTTAAATAATCAAAATACTTATTTTGATTTTCACCAAACAACAATACTATAGCAAGTATTCTTATTATAGATCTTCATAAATTTAGTTTTTCCTAAATTCATTGCCTTTAGGACTTTGGCAGTATATTGCTCCTATAGTGCTTTAGGTAGGTTGTGGCCACCTCTCCTCCCTCTGTCTCTCACCCTCCAGGTGAGAGGGTCCTTTCCTCCCACCACACAGAGTAACCTTTAGGAAGGTGCTTTTAGATCCTCCTGCAACCTGTTCTTAACCCCTCTGTGAGGTGGTACCCTGAGAATGGGCCATGCGTGAGTCTCTCTTGGTGGGAAGGGGTATTTTTTAGTTGTGGTCAGTCCCTCCCTGGTTCTGAATCTGCTTTTGTCTCCCCTCCTTCATTCTTCATCTTTTACTCCCTTTTGCCCTGTACTCTGATTTCCTGGTGTGCCTTTGTCACATTCGGAAGAACATCCATGTTCCCTTTCTCACACTGCCCTATTCCCAGCCCCATTCTTGTATTTGTCTCCCCTTCAGAAAAGTTGGGATGTGGGCCTGCAGCACCTTTTTCCTTTCCCTTGTCTCACTCTTTGCGCTTTTTTTTTTTTTTTACCAGACTCGTGGGGAAATGAGAAAGAACCACCGGCTGGTAAGTCAGTTGGCTTTGGGAATTGGGGAATGAGTCCGATAGAGGAAGTAGAACTTTGACCACCTCCCTCTTCTCTGGGGCAGAAAATTGGCTTCTTCAACCAGCAGTATGCAGAGCAGCTGCGCATGGAGGAGACACCCACTGAGTACCTGCAACAGGGTTTCAACCTGCCCTACCAGGATGCCCGGAAGTGCCTGGGCCGCTTCGGCCTTGAGAGTCATGCCCACACCATCCAGATCTGCAAACTCTCTGGTACTACCACAGGGGGCTGGGGAAAGTCCCCCTCCTGGTCCTTGGTATTCATATCCACAGACTGTACCTAGAGGCAGAAGGGAAGAGGGGGCCTCAGCAAACACACAGACACATCAGAATTGACCTGCAGAAAGGCAGGGCGGTCAGAGGTGTGACGGACCTCCTTTTCTCTGCTACAGGTGGACAAAAAGCCCGAGTTGTGTTTGCAGAGTTGGCTTGTCGGGAGCCTGATGTCCTTATTTTGGTGAGTGAGCTGGACTGTAGGAGAGGGGTAAGTTACAGGTAGAAGTCCTAATGCTCAGTCATGGAATGCCTCCTCCACAGGATGAGCCCACCAACAACTTGGACATCGAGTCGATCGATGCTCTGGGGGAGGCCATCAACGAGTACAAGGGCGGTGAGTTAACTCAGAACCCTGGGGATCAGGCTGCAGTGGCCTTCATGCTCTGATTTCCCCTCCCTCCTTTCTCCCCACCCTCATTGTCACCATCTTTCTTCAAAGCTGTGATTGTTGTCAGCCATGATGCCCGACTCATCACAGAAACCAACTGCCAGCTGTGGGTGGTGGAGGAGCAGAGTATTAGCCAAATCGATGGTGACTTTGAGGACTACAAGCGGGAGGTGCTGGAGGCCCTGGGTGAAGTCATGGTTAACCGCCCCCGAGAGTGATCACCCTTCCTGGAAGACCAGATTTTGTGACCTGGATATCCCCTGTTGTCTGTCCGTCTCCACTCAGAAGTCTGCCTCCGGTCTGCAGCTGACAGGGAAGCGGAGGTGGTCTGACATGACCATGATGCCACTTTGATTGCTTCCTTTCCTCTGAAAGATTTGTCTTTTCCCTTTTCCTTATAAACTGGTCTGGCCTTACTTTTGACATCTCTCTGTGCCAAAAGAGATGACCTTCCTGATCATGGGTTCCATCCATCCAGACTTAGGTAGCCAGTTGTCTTGAGTGTGTCTTATCACTCCGCACCCTGCCTCTGGTCCACTTTAAAGCTTTGGGTCCTGTGGCCCCTGGTCTTTGAGTGGTGTTGCTCCTTTTTTTGATGGATTTTAATGTTGACTTTATGGTACAAATGGCTGTGGCAGTTCAGCTGGGCAAGAAGTCTGAGGCCTCTGCTGTTACCCAGGATTTGGTGTGTGCAGTCTCTTGTCTAGTTGGAGACTTGGGGACAGGAAAGGAATGCTGCTGAACATGAATTTCCCTGTACAAGGGGAAGGAATAAAAGAAAGGAATTGTTTTCACTGTGTTTGGAGATTCATGGGAGCTGGAACTGTTTTTGATCTTGAGATCTTGATTTGCTTTTCAGTTTTCTGGCAGCATTTAGTATCCTTACTTCCTCACTAATACAGATGGATCTAACCTGTACTCTTATTGCACCTATCATGGTGCTTGCTCTTTGAGGATCCTCCCTCTCTTCCTCACACCCTTCAGATAAGGAGAAGGGAGAGTGGTTCATCTCTGCCATCCAGGACACTCAGGTCTCTCACTCTCCAAGGTGTGCCCTCTGGTCAGGGGCCAGCTGCTAAATCACCTGACATGTAGACCACTGGGGGGTATACAAGAAGGGGAAAGATAGGGTCTGCCTTCATGAATAGTTAGAGAAGACTTAGAAAATAAGACATGAATGTACATTGTGATAGGATTAATTGCCAGTGCATGATTTTCTAGATATTACATGCTCCTAGAAGGGAAACATTATCTGGAACTTGATTTTTGGCAGGATCACTTGAGGGTGGACCTTGAAAAAGAATAAGTATTTGAATAATGAGGGAATGGAGAGCCATATTTGGAACCTAGAAAAAGAGCAGATCTAAGGCTTCGAAGGAAGAAAACCAAAACTGGGAGTTAATGAGAGTGTGGCTGGAATGGTTACTTTTCTTAGACTGGAGAAGTGGGTTTGGAAAGTAAAATGCAAGTGGTGGGTGGTGATTTTAGGTAGTGACTGGTGTAGCTCAGTAGGTTGGGCTTCATTCCGCTGACCGAAAGGTCGCCAGTTCTGTTCCCAGTCAGGGCTCAAGCCTGGGTTGGAGGCCTGCTGGAGGCAACCAATTGCTGTTTCTCTACCTTTCTTTCTCCCTTTGCTTATCTCTAAAAATAAATAAAATCTTTGGAGGAAAGAAAAGCAAACTGCAGAAATTTATTTTATTTTTAAATAGTTATTTACTTTTAGAGAATGGGGAAGAGAGGGAGAGAGAAACATGGATGTGTGAGGTAATCAATCAGTTGCCTCTCACATGCACCCAAATGGGGACCTGGCCCACAACCCAGGCATGTGCCCCTGAGTGGGAATTGAACCAGTGATCTTTAAGTTTGCAGGCTGGTACTCAATCCACTGAGCCACACCAGCCAGGGCTAAAACTATAGAAATTTAGAGGGTGGACCCCATAGCTTCTGTGGGGATGAGGCAGTCCTGAACTAGACAGGGTTGGAAAGGATAGGACAGATGGAAGGACCAGGTATGGGAGCTGAGGACAGTTCCAGGGGTGATATGAAGAGCTGTTTGGTTAAGACTGAGGTTGGAAGTTTAATTTTGGGAAATTTTTTTCTGGCCAAGTGAATTAAGTAATACTGGACATGCAGTGAAAGGATTATAGTGGAAGTGCAGGTTTGGTGTGGAGGCAGTCACAGAGGTGCCATAAAGGTACATGTCCAATTTAGAGATAAAGCAACCCCCTCTTAACATAATTGAATGGTAAAAAATCAGGGTCTTGAGTAAGATATTATGTGTCATTTCCACAATTCCCTGAAGTATCATAGAACAGTGGGAGCCAGGTTTCAGGTTCCCTTAATAACGGTGTGACCTTGGACAAGCCTCTTGGTACCTGTTTTCTATAAAATGAAGGTGATAAAAAGTATCTACCTCACAAGTTTTTTAAGAGATTCAACATGTAATTTGTAAAGTGCTTTTCAGCTTTGCTTCATGTGTTTCTTGTTATACTACATTTAAAATTTTTGGTTCACTGGTCTAGATGAGATGATACATAAAATAATAGGAATGTTATTTACAAAATGAGTATCAGATTTTTGATATCAAGTTTTTGATCACTAATTTTACTACAGGTACTTCAGATGCTCCAAAAATAACTTTTATCCAGGGGCACAGATTTTGTATCTTTCATCAATATACACAGTATATAATGTAATGAAATTAGTAATATACCTAAACATGGGCAAAAGGATGCTACCTCTCCCCCCAAAAAACAGCAACATTGAAATGGAACACAGGGAAAAACTTAACAGATTTACATGGTACAGTGTATGGGTAACCCAAAGCCTGGAAAAATACAATTTCATTAACTGAGTTAAATATTTTTATTCATAAACCGCTTTTAGTACCCACAAATCTTGCACTAATGTATATAATGAGCAGCATGGATGTTTCCATAAAGTAGTGATTCTGCATATTTTTCTAATGAGGAAACAAGACTCAGAGGACACTAACTGCCCAGCCTTTGCAGGCCGTGGGGGGCTGTACCTGGAATGATGGCCTGGTTATCTCACTCCAGGGTCTTGGGTATTCTCCCTAACATGTAGAATGTGGACAAGAGGACCAAAGCATAAGTCTTAGAGGGGTGTGAGGGCCAGGGTGGGGCTATTTCAGGAACCCTCAGGCATTTTAGGGATGACTTGTCAGTGTTATGATTGAAGCCAAGGAACAAGGCGTGTGGCCATACAGAACTCCAAAGAGACCTAGGAATGGAAGAAGTTGCCCCAGAGAGTTTTAGACAAGCAAAGGTGGGAACTGAGTTGTGCCCTGGAGCATCTCCTGGAGGCAAGGAGAGAAGGGGTGTCACCTTTACATGGTGTGAATAGGAGAGACTTCTTGAAGGAAGTAATATTAGAGTCAAGGCCTGAAGGAGGTGAACCAATCAGATGAATGGGAAAGAAGAGCCTTCAGGGAAGGCACCAAAATGTGTAAGGTCCAGAAGCTGCAAAGATGCTTGAAACCTATATAATGTCAATAGCCGATGTCACCCCAATAAATTCAATGAGAACGTTTTTTAAAAAACAAGCTGGAAAGACCTTGACAAAAACAAAGAACATGGCTTATGGGGCCAGGACACATGAGACTTTATAAAAGGGAATTGGGATGTGGTCCGAGGAGCAATGGAAGGCCATTGGCAATGTTTATACAGGAGTGCAAGTTGAGCTGTTTTTCATTTGTGCAAAATTGCCCTAGGTGCTGGGTCGAGAACAGTGGGTGGGGCAGACAGGAGAGGAGACGCCAGAAGTTAGATATTGCCTTAGAAAGGAGAAACCCTTCTTCCACTAAGAAAGGAAGGAAAATGATGTAGACTTGTGTGTTTTTAGGTGAAGAGAATGGGGCTCACCTTAGGAGTTTTAGTGCCAGAGAATCAGGAAGAGTTAGGAAGTTTGCCAAGTAGCAGTGAATGTTGAGTTAGTACAGTACTGATAATTTGTACTGGGCCGAGATGGTAGGGTTTTGTAATTTTTTAAATTTATTTTTAGAGGTGGGGGAAGGGAGGAAGAACAAGAAGGAGAGAAATGTGCGAAGGATGAAAGATACGTTGATTCATTGCCTCACACTCCCAACTGGGGACCTGGCCCCTAACTTAGGCATGTGCCCTGACTGGGAGTCGAACTGGCAACCTTTAGGTTTGCAGGCCTGCACTCAATCCACTGAGCCACACCAGCGAGGGCTAAAAATTGGCCTTAGAGATAGGAAGGTGGGGAGAGAGAGAGAGAAACATCACTTTGCTCTTCCACTTACTTATTCATTCATTGCTTTTTATATGTGCCCTGACTGGAAATTGAACCTGTAACCTTGGCATATGGGGATGACACTGCCTGGCTGGGGTGGATTTTGCAAATTTTCAACATTAGATTCTTCAGGAACAGAAATAAGAAAAATAATGATGACTTAGAATTGGAAATGAAATTGATGCACCCAGGGAAGGGTTGACAGACATCTGCAGTTGAATGGGTAATTCGGGAAAGGAAGAACAGAGCAACCTAAATGGGAGAAAAGTGCCTACGGGGGCTTAATGGAAAAAACAAATGGGCCAGTGGGTTTGGTGAAATGGGTGAGATGCTTAGCCTTCCTCTCCCAGCAGCGAAGGAAAATTTGGTAAGTAACAGGTTACTTTGGATTTCCATGGAGAATTTGAAAGAAAAATGACTAACTTTAAATTAGGAAAAACTTTAAGCTCTATTTAAAGTTTCTTGCCCTGAACAGTGTGGCTCAGTTGGTTGGGCATCATCCTGCAAAGCAGAAGGCCACAGGTTCAGTGCCTAGGTTGTAGGGTTGGTGCATGGTTGGGGCTCGTATGAGAGGCAACCAGCTGATGTTTCCCTTTCTCCCTCCCTTCCCCCTTAAATACATACATACATACATAATTTAAAGGGTCTCTTGTGGCCTGTTGTAGGTGATAGAGGGAAGAAAGTGAGAAGCAGGCATTGGACCAGAAGGAAAGAGATGCAAGTTCAGGGATGACCTACTGGTGTGCCTCAGTGGCTTGAGTGCTGGACTGAGAACCAAAGGGTCACCAGTTCGAGTCCCAGTTAGGGTACATACCTGGGTTGAGGGCCAGGTCCCCAGCTGGGGGACATGCACAGGGCAACCACACATTGATGTTACCCTCTTTCTCCCTCCCTGCTAAAAATAAAATCTTTAAAAATAAAATGACCTACTGGGTTGACATGTTCATTGTTTTTTCACTTGAGCTGTGTGCTTCCTTGATATTTCATGTCTCACTTTGGCCTTTAGATTATGTCTTCCTCTCAGGTCCTCTCCTAAACAACAATAGACTGACTGCCTGACTCTCACTCCTGAGATTGGGCAAAAGAAGAAATCTGTCCCACTGGCCTTACCTGTGTAAATGAGGCCTGTTAAATTTAGGAAGTGGTTGCCCTCAGGTTTCCTCTCTTGGAGATAACAGCCAAGAAACTTGTAGGGCAGTGACTTTTCGTTGTTTTCCAGATAGCAGCACCAGGCACAGAATTATTAGAAATGCAAAATCTCAGGATCCAGCCCAGACCTACTGAATCAAAATCTGCTGTCCCCAAACCCCAATCTGTCTTTTAACAGGCCCTTCAGATGTTCTGATGAACGCTAAAAGGTTGAAAAACATTACAGTATTCCCTCACTTATCACGGGTATTACCTTCTAGAGCCCCCGCAAAGTAGGAGCCTTACATTTATTCTACACTCTTAAACCTACGTAACTTTAACAACATACGTATACAGTCCCACAAAATTCCATGATATAGGGAAAAATCTGCAGTAATTAAAATTTTAGAAATCCCGCGATAAGTGAACCGTGATCTAGAGGGCCTGCTGTATTCTCTCCCTCCAAAATGTGATGTGCTTCTAATTTCTAGTTTCAAGAAAAGCAGGTTTAGCCCTGGCTGGTGTGGCTCAGTGGATTGTATGCCAACCTTCAAACTGGTCGTTGGTTTGATTCGCGGTCAGGGCACACGCCTGGGTGTGGGCCAGGTCCCCAGTTTGGGGCATGGGAGAGGCAACCTCTCAATCACATCAATGTTTCTTTCTTCCTCCCTTTCCCTCTTAAAACTAAACCTTAAAAAAAAAAAAAAAGGTTTAAGTAACTTCCTATTTAAAGTTAATCCTATCCTTCCATGTCCTGGTTTCCAAAACCGGTCTTCCCAGGAATCTTATTCCATGAACTAGGCCCTCAATTTAATACACATCCATAAGAACTAGGAGTAATTTGGATCCTACATTTGCTTGCAGCAGGTCTTATTTTCCTTAAAACTCTGCAGCCACTTTTTGGGAAGAGCAGTCTACACTTTCCCTTTCTTTGCTTCTCACTTTATCCATTAAAACTTCTTTCAAGACAGTTCTTTGGTTTCTCCTTCAGCTACTCTCCCTCCATCCTCACTTAAACTCTTTCCCTGGGCACTTCCACAGGGCTAGCAGGTCCAACCACTGCTGTGCCCACACTGCCTGCAGGTCCAGCACTGAACTCTGTTCCAGAGGACCCATTTCTTGCTCTAAGAATGCTGGAATGCTGGTCCTGGGGTTTACTCTGCCAGTGGGGCTTTCTATTACAAGTATTTCACTTTAGCAGCCTTTCACTTAGTATCAGGTCTGTGACTTGAAGGTAGAACTTTAGACTAGCTTCACTCAAAAGGACTGAAACAGATTTCTCCAAGGTTTGTATTTAATGTACCTAAATTGATAACAGCTGGCTTCTGTTTTTTAACAAGTCCAAACACACCAGGGGTTAAATAAGCTGCTTCTCTTTCCACTGTTTATTATTAATGTACAAAATATACAAAACCAAAAGAAAAAAATACTCATTCTCAAATCCATTGTGGCTCTAACACAAGACCCTGCACAAAACCCAACCAATCCACTGTTTTCATAGAAAACAACTGATGCTGAGACAGGTGAAGGAGAGGGCTGGGTAAGGACCAGGTGTGTTGTTCAATGCACCCAGGAAGGTGCTTGGCGGGGATTCGGAAGTAGCCTTACTCCAACAAGGTCCCAGGTGAGGATAGGAAGCGTGCTGACTCCCAAGGTGGTGCATGTAGTGTGACTGTTGGGCCCAGTGTGCCAGGTTTCAGTTCATGAAAAGCTGGTCTGAAGTGTTTTAGTTTCCAGAATGAGCTAATATATGCAAGGTGGACCAACACCGCCAGCCAAAATCTTCACTGGATGCAAATGTTAATTTTCCATCACTGAACCCAGCAGACCCACAATGCAGACTCTGTGCTCGCAAAAGGTTGCAAAGTCTTAACTTGAGAAAGGACTCAGAATGTGTTCAGCCTCTGTTGAGGGGGGAGGAGTGGGGAGCTCTTTCAGTGCAGTGGGATACCCAATACCCCTTTTTACCATCTCCCCACCCCATGAGGAATAATGAACTTGGCTTGCATGACTTCGTAAGTGCAACTGATACCACGCCAGAGCTCTATGCATAGGAAGGACTCAAAATAGGAGGGTACAGGTGTTCTCCAGGTTCTCAGACATTAAAGGTAATACTGGGATGGGGGGCTTGGGGTTACAGGGCAAATCTCACAAAGTGAAGCCAACTGAGTCTCCTCTTGAGCAGTCAGGGTACAGAATGTGTCCAGTCTCTCCTCCCCAGACTGGGGGAGAGTGTACATCAATGTGCACCAGTGATCAGAAAACCCCCAGGAACAGGAGCGGGACTGAGGAGGCCTGCTCCTCCTCAGCTGGGAAAGGGACAAACGGGCCTCACAGAAGCCATAACAGGGCGGAGGAGCAAGGCTACAGCCCACAGGGGTGTGGGAGGGCAGGCAGGGTCCCTAGGGCAGCGGGGGCCCATTAACCCCAGGGTGGTAGAAGGCACAGCTGTTCTCATAGCGGCAGTTGCCCTTCATCATGAAGTGTCGGCAAACAGGGCGGTTTGACATGTCTGGAAAAGAAGGTGAGATGGTTAGATAGGTCAGTACCACCCTCACCCACTTCCAAGTCCATGGCATCCTGAGAACCGTCTTTCAGAAACAGAGCCTTTGGGATTTGGGGGATGAGCATAAAGGTAGGAATAGCCATGCATGCTAGGCAGAGATGACCTCATATTCTGCCTGGCATATCTAGGGCAGTGACACTCCCAGAATCTTGAAACAAAAGCCATATAGGGGGCAGGGACCATCCTTACCTCCTCCATGGCTGTGGCCTCCATCGTGCCCTCGGTGGCCCCCTCCTCCGTGGCCAGGGCCATCATGGCCGCGGTGCTCATGAGGTGGTGGCCCTCGATGGTCATGGACTCGGTGACCAGGGACATCATGAGGCCGGTGGCCATGGGGTCCCCCATGTCCAGGACCTTCATGGGGGCGATGTCCACCATTTCCACCCATGCTCCCACCAGGACCTTCATGAGGACGATGGCCACTGCCACTGCCCATGCCACCACCAGGACCTTCATGGGGACGATGTCCTCCACCCATGCTACTGCCAGGGCCTTCGTGGGGACGGTGCCCGCCACCTCCAACCATGCCCCCACCAGGGCCCCCTCGTCCATTTGGGGGTCCTCCTCCAGAGCGACCTCCTCTGGCCCCTCTAAATGGAGGAGGAGGAGGAGGAGGAGGAGGAGGAGGTTCATTTCCTCCTCGGCCTCCACGACCTCTATGGTATGGTCCAGGACCAGGTCCTGGACCCCCCCGCATTGGGCCACCCCGCATGGGGTCACCAGGGCCATCCCAGAAGGGATCACCCCCCCGAGGAGGGGGTGGGGGACCCAGGAGACGGGGACCCACTGGCCCACCAGGGCCCCCAGGGCCTCCATGAGGACCTGTTAAGAAAAAGGGAAAGAGACAATGTCAGCGACCTGTTATATATTCAGGAACTGCTCCCTCCCAACCCACACCACCTTCCACCTTTTGGTCAATGCTATACTATCACCAGGCCAAAATGAAGCAGATAAGCCCATTCCAACATGTCACTCACCACCTACCTGGCATAGGTCCCCCAGGGCCTGAAGGAAAGTGTTGCATTCCCTTAGGGCCTCCAGGGCCTCCTTGTGGAAAACCATTGGCTATTGGGCCAGGGCCTAAGAGTCCATGAGGCACTGTTAATGAAAGAAAGGAGTCAAATAGTCAGCAAGAGGATTCTAGAAGAGTGACATGACTTCTCAGTTAGGTGTGTCCAATTGATCCTCTAAGACCAATCTGGCAGAGCAATGCTCTCTGGATCTAGTCCTACCTTTTGGCACCGAGTGGCAATACTCCTGTTTCCCCAACCCCACTGCAGACTTCCTCCCCTAGCCCTGGGCTGACCCTGATTATTACCCAGCATCTGCTTGATCTTGTCTGAGTAATCTGGTTGCTTCAGCAGTTCCTCTGACGGATGACTATTTGGGCTACCCTGAGAGGCAAGATCAAGAGATCAAGGTCAATAAAGAGCAGTAGTCCTCACCAACAGAGAAAGGGAGAGCCAAAAGAGGAGGTAAGTGGGAAGATGAGGAGGACTGGGATAAAGAAAAGGGGCATTCCAGACAAAGTGGAAAAGAGGAAGGAGATCTCATACCATAATGGAGGTGAGGATCTCCTGGACATTGATGCCTCCTCCTCCAGGACCCTGGGGGCTTTTCCCAGCACCCATGCTTCCCATAAGATTGGCTAGAACAGGAGGCAACTTTGAGCCACCTGCCCCATCAGGTGAGCCACTGGCCTCCCCAGGCTCCAGAGTCTCAGCATATGGGGTCTCGTCCATGGAACACTCCTGAAAGCAGAACAGAACAATGTGGACTAACTGCAGAACACAGAGAATGGCTCCATGAAAGCTGTATTAACCTCAGTCACAACCCCCATCACCACCTCACACTCACTCACCTCATCTAGGGGGATGAGCTTCGGGGGTATAGGTTCATAAGACTCAGGATCAGGTTCATGAGGGCTAGCAGAAATGCCACAGGTCAAGCAAAAGAAGATTGATAGTCAAATTATTTATTCAGGCCCTGGTATTTCTTCCTAACGTCCAGGCTCTTGAAATTACCCCAGGGCATGTTCCCTCAAGAGCCCGAGTGCTCAACACCCCAGGCATGAACCCCATTCTGTTTACCTTTCCTTGTTCAAGAAGAGCTCCTGAAGGATTCCTTTCTCCCGCTCAGCCTGAATGTATCGCTCCTGGCTGTTGCTTCCAGGGGTCACAAGAGGTGAGGGCAGAACAAGGGGCCGGGGGCACACCCATGGCACCTTCTCCTCCATGTTGTCATGGCTCAGACGCCGGGCTGTCTCAAATGCGTGTCGGTCTGATAGTATCTCTCGCTTAGCTGCCTCACCAAAGTCCTTGATCTTATTCACATTTACTATTGATAAGGAGGAAAAAAGCAGGAGGGAAAGTAAGTACAACCATGTCCTTTTTAAACTCTCTATACGCCCATTATACAGAAAACTTGACTTCTAACCTCGTTCAGTTTCATCCAGTTCAAAATAGAAATATTCTCTCAGTTTGCCCTCCTCAGGCCATGTCACAGTTTTCCTTTTCCTGCCTTTCCGGGTCAGCTGGCTGGTATCACCAGGACTCTCCACTGGCTTTGCATCCAGAGCTCCTGGCTCCAAAGAGGCTGTAAGCAGGAGAGGTTTCAGACCCAGGTTCTTCTTCTTAGAAAATCCCCAAACCTGAACTACTTTCTAGACTTACCTGTATCAAGGAGCTCTGGGACTTCCACAGAGGGAACTGGGGTCCCTGGACGGTCTGTGTCCATAGCCTCAGGAGGTGCTGGCTCTGGGGAAGAAGATTTGGCTGTGCTTGGTTCTGTGCTTGTTTTCCCTTCAAATGGGCTTGGCTATTGTGAAAGAAAAAGTTAATGAGCTACAGGAAAGCCAAGGTCAAGGCAAGGCAATTAGTCCACGGTTCTAGGCAGGATCCCCCAACAGTTCATGTAAATGAAGATCTACATCAAATGCTGCCCACTGCCAACAGTCAACATCTGAAGACAAACAAACTCCTCTTGCCCTCCTGACGCTGAGCTGCTAGGCTCTTCCTTCAACTCTACCTTTATACCCTGTCATTGACACCTGCTACGTTGGGCCCATACCTTGGCAGCTGTAGGCGACAGCACCTTCTTCTTCTTCTTAATTTTGATGCCTGGAACAGGTGCTGAATTGAGTGCATCCAGGAAGCCCAGGCCCTCCATAGCTAAAAAAGGAAAAAGTATAAATGGAATCATTATACCTCCTTCACAATCATATTTCTATAAAGCCTGGGCAGAAAAGTGGGTCATTGGAGAACCTGCCTCAACTTGGGACACAATAAGCTCAAAGTGACCAGCAAGCATATGCACAAGAAATTCTTCACATTATTTTCTATTAACCCTTTGAGTGCCACGAGTAATTGCTAAAATTCGTGTGAGAAATGCCAGGCTATTTTGCTGAGAAATGCAGTTTATGAAAAATGTCAATAAAAATATTATTTATAATAATTTGCTGAAAATTTCACGACATACGGTAAATACACTCTTCTTTCGTAAGCAGTGTTCTTTGATGCAATTTAGCAAAAAATTTATTGCATAAAATTATTTCATAACTATTATTTTAGAAAAAGTAAATTTGTTCCTTCAACATGGCTTTTGAAGTATAATATATGGCATAATATAAAACCAATTATTATAATTTGAAAACACATAGTAACATGGATAACAAGCAAGAAGTATGCCAAATATTGCATAAATTTTTGAAAAAACCAAAACCTTCAGAACGTACCAAAAGAATGAAGACAAACAGCATTCACACTAGAGACATATATCAATAGATATCAACAGTGAAAAACAGTTTATAAACAAAAATGAAATGCAAAAACAATACAATAATAGTAAAATGTTTATATATTAACATTTGTGGTTATTGACGCATCTTGGGTGCAGTCCTTTGTCACATCTCGCACATACTGTTCTCGACCTGATTTTTCTTTCCGGTGCTGAGCATTTCTTACACAATCTTAGCTTTCTTTCTGGAAGCACCTTTACACCATATACGTGAGTGGGACCTGGTGGGTTTTCTTCATTGCTGGATTTGTTAACAGTGTCTCTAACCTCATGCCATTCTCTGGCAAGCTCTTCTGTTATGGAGGTGTTGAAGTTCAGTCAAGACATTGGTTTGTTCCCACCTAAAAAATTTTCCTTATAAAGAATGTATGCATTCAGCAGCATTCTTGATAATACATTGAACACAACCTTCTTCCAATACTTTAGTGTTCTTCTTTCATCCAAATACACGTAAAGCATCATATCAGACGTGTCTATGCCTCCCATGTATCTGTTGTATTCCATTATATCTGGCTTGGAAATTGATGTCATATTTCTTTTTGATGCTATGTTCGATACTGTTGGACCTGAATAAGAGCTAAGGAGCAATGCCTGCTTTCTTTGAGATTTCTTTTCGCTAAAACCACACAGTAACAGGAAGGCATTTTTAAAAAATCTTACCTCTCCCACGTTGAACTTTTGTAGAATCTGGTGAGGGAGAAGTTTTCGATTCCTACAAAGTGTTTCTATAATGTATGTCCCTACTGAGTAGAGGTACCTAGCCAGGGGAATCAAACTAAAAAAATTGTTGCAAAAGATGTGGTAACCTTTATTTGTATAATTCCCTATGGTAAGCAATTTAGTTACTACAGTATAGGCCATACCATGTTTTTCACATTTTCTTTGTCTGTATTACTTTTTGCTCCCAGGCAAGCATAGAATACAAGACAGTAATTTGAGACTGCATCACACATCATCTAAATTTTACTCCCCAGCGATGATGGTGTTTATTTGGCAAGTACTGCAACAATGTGCTGTGACTTTTGGTACCAACCAGGCTCTCATCAATGCTCAATTGTTGGTGGGGAGTATAGTAATGCCGAAAGATACAATTGGTGTGATCAACTATTGGCTGAAATTTAGCACATGGGTCATAGGATAGATCATCAGGAGTGGGGATTTTGGAATTGTCTACAAGATGAAAAAACCACAGCAATAACTGAAATCGTTTATGAGAGACCATGTGCCGGAACCAAGGAGCTGACAAAGATTTTTTTTTTGACCAGTAGTTGTACATGCTTGGTTTGGTAATTATGCCCATGTTCAGTACACAAGCTATAAAAGCTTTTATTTCTGCAACTGTCATTGGTGTCCAAGAACTCACTCTAGAATTAGGGGATAAGTTTTTGTGTGACTGAAGGTGCTGTTGTGCATATCTGTTGATTTCAGTGACCATCAGCTTCAGCAGCACTTCAGTGAAGAGATGAAACTAAAACAATTGGCTTAGAATCAGTCGGTGGGGCTGCTTCAAATCTGGAAGCTCTGCAAACTGATGTTGAAGTTGTGTTGTGTCCTGCCCATCTGCGTCCCGCTCAGCCCAACAGCTTTCACTAGCATCACTTTCAGAAGAAGATGGTTCAGTTTCATCTTCACTTACTTCATCTTCAGATGCACTGCTTTCAAGATCACTTATCACAAAATTGCTGTCACTAGATTCATCACTGATCAATTTAGAAATTTCTTCTTCACGCAAAGTGTCCTTTCTCTTCATTGGGGCACTCATTTTCAGTTTTTCTATAAATATCTTTCCAATATAAAAAAGCACGGGCACAAAGTGAATGAATACTGGCTGTAAGAGTCGTATAAGTTCAACTGAGTCCTTTTCTTCATCTATGACTCTAGAAAGTAGTCTTGCTCTTGCAGCACAAAAAAATGATCCACTCTAGTATGATAAGAATATCGCTTCACCCAGAGGATACCAACTTTTTATTCAAAGCAAAAGAAAGTACGCGTTTACCGCAAACACTGTCGGGCAGTGGTGACATCCGAATCTGCTCCGATGCAGAGAGAGACACTAACCTTCATTGTGTTTACAACCTACTAGAGGGATACCCTGAGAGCCAATGCAGCACTTCGCATTTCTGCAGTAAACAATGTTCCCCTCATTCCGAAAAGCTGACTCATTCTCAGAGGATATCAGGTTCTATCCCTCTAGATGAGGGGGTCAAATGTTTCAAGGATGCTCCGTGATTCTGTCTCTGGTGAAATGGACCTAAGATGCAGCACTTCGCATTTCCTCAGTAAACAATGGCCCTTCATCGGAAAGACTGATGGTATAAGGTTCCCCACTCTATATCATATCCATACTCAGGTTCCTATCTCTCCATATGAAGTGGTCAAATGTCTCAAGGACTCTCTGCATTTCCATCATGAGAGCAATAAACCTACTCTGTTGAGACACCAGAAAAAAATGCTAATGCTATACTGTGAAGCAATGAAAATGTCCATTAGCAAAAGCTTCCATATCATGCACTCTGCATAGTTTTGACAATTATTGCAAAGATAAATGAAATTAAAAGGACCATTTAAAATATAAGTAAAAATTATAATGGAATTAATCTGTCAGTATTTGAACAAGCGTAGAAATTCGAAATTTGGATCTTCATGAGAAAAAGCTTTAACAATATATAACCTGAGGTACAAAAAGAGGAACAAAACATAAAATACGCATTATTCCATTGTTATTTACATTCATAGCCATCGAAAAAAGAGTCGGTGGGAGCCGATGCTGGCACTCAAAGGGTTAAAGGCAGGCAAGCCAGGGTTTGGGATATGAATTAGAGCTCAGGTAATGGACAAAACCAGCCCTGTGGACATGACAGATTTCTGCCAGCTGACAGTGCCAATAATCAGCCACTGAAGCGCACACATCCAACCTCATCTCTAAAGTTACTCAGAAGAATTCTAATAAAAGGAGAGTTTCAAAAGTGCAAAAATTAGAGACTTCTGGCCAAGATGGAGGCGTAGACAGACGCGCTGCATCTCCCTCCACAACTAAGAAGGAATACAACTACCTCAAAACTAGAAACAACCAGAAGTTCCAGAAAATCAAACTGCATGGAAGTCCAGCAAACAAAGATATAAAGAAATACTCATCCAGACAGGGAGGAGGGGCAGAGAGGACGCGGTATGGTGGCGGCAGCAGCGGTGGCGGCAGTGGCAGCAGCGGCAGGCCAGCAGAAAGCGCAGTCACACATTATAAAAGTCAGGAGGGACACCTGGGGAGTGTTCCCAGCTCCTCACTGGACCTCGCAGCCCATAGTCCCAGCACCGGGGAAAATCAAGCCTCATTGCTTCTGACTGTGCAGACCAGTGGGGGTTGGGGTGGAGGCAGAAGCTGCTGGTCTCAGCAGAGTCCGCTTGTTTAAAGGGCCCCCACTGTCCTAGAACATCAGCAGACCCACCCACTCTGGGAATGATGGCCAGGGCAGCAGCTAGATGGACACCAGTCCGGTGTAGAAGTGAGAGAGGTGCCTGGAAAAGGGGCGAGTGCTGGGCAGGTGGCATTGTTTCCTCTCAGACCCCCCGCCCCCACATAGAGCGCCAGAACGTAGTAAAACATGTCGTCCTATACTGTTGAATCCCTAAGGCTCCGCGCCTTACAACGTAAGTGACAGCTCTACCTCGGACGGGGAGGCAAACACACACAGGAGCCTGTCAGAATGAGGAGACAGAAAAGTATGGCCCAAAAGGGGGAACGGATCAAGGTTCTAGTGGGAGAACTAAGTGATGAGGAGATAGCCAACCTAACAGATGCAGAATTCAAAATGATGGTGATAAAGATGCACACAGGCTTGACAGATATGCTAGAGTATGGCAAACGTATAAGACAAGAAGTGAAGGATATGCTAAGTGAAACAAAGGAAAAAATGGTGAAGGGAAGGAAACCGGGGTTCAAATAAATGATTTGGAACATAAGGAAGAAAAGAACAGTCAACCAGTACAGAATGAGGAAGCAAGAATTGAAGAAAATGAGGAAAACTTCCCAAATTTTGTGAAGGAGATGAACATACAGATCCGGGACGCATGAAGGATCCCAGGCGAGCTGGATCCAGAGGGAACCACTCCAGGATGCATCATGACTGAGATGCCAAAGGTGAAAGATAAAGAGAGTCCTGGGTGCAGCAAGAGAGAGGCAGAGAGTTGCCTACAGGCAGTTGCCTATAGGACTATCAGCTGATTTCTCAGAGGACACTTCGCAGGCAAGAAGGGACTAGCAAGCAGTACTCAATGCGATGAAAGGCAACCTGCAACCAGGATTACTCTATCCAGCAAAGCTATCATTTGGAATGGAAGGGCAGATGAAGTGCTTTCCAGACAAGGTGAAGCTAAAGGACTGCATCATCACCAAGCCATTACTATATGAAATGTCAAAGAGACTTACTTAAGAAAAAGAAGACCAAAACTATGAACACTAAAATGACAAACTCACAACTATCAACAACTGAATCTAAAAAGTAAAAACAAAACCCAACTAAGCAAACCAGAATAAGAACAGAATCATAGGTATGGGGATCATTTGGAGGGTTATCAGCTGGGAGGGGAGAGGGGGAGAAATGGGGAAATGGTGCAGGGACTAAGAAGCATAATTGGTTGGTACAAAATAGACAGGGGGATGTTAATAATAATATAGGAAAGGATGAAGCCAAAGAACTTATATGCACGACCTATGCACATGAACTAAGGCGGGGTGGGATTGCTTGAGGGAAGAGGGGTACTGGGCAGAAAGGAGCAAAGGGAAAAAAATTGGAACTACTGTTAACAACATAATAAAATATATTTTTTTTAAAAAGGCTTAAATTTTTTTTTTTTAAAAAGTGCAAAAATTAAAGGACACCAAGAAATCAAAGGAAAATGGAGGAAAACATGGAAGAGAAGGAATACTCCCCATATCATTCCCATGAAGAGTTTACTCCCAAGTTAAACACTCTCCCACTTTGGACTCACGCTGTGGTGGGATGATCTTCACTTTGATCTCTTTGGTAGCGTTGGGTGTTGTGTTGAGAGGCTTGTACTTCTTCTCTGCATGGGGTGCAGCATCTCCTGGGGAGGCTGCAGAACTGTTAGAAGAGGAACTGTCAAGAACAATGTCCTCTTGGCCCTTCTTTCTTTGTTCTCAGACCCCGCCCATTCAGAAGTCCAGCTTCAGAAGCCCAGCACACAGTCCATACCTCTGACGCTTGAGGGGGATGGGTTTAAGATTGTACTTGTCAGAAACCACCACCGCACTGGCGTTCTTCTTCACAGGCACCAAAGATGGGGTCTCCAGCTCTAATCCTGGAGAAGAGGCATGGTGTCGGGTTCAAATCACAGCCCACCCTCTTAACTTTTCCTCTCAGTTCACCTAGCCTTGTATAAGCCTCAGAGCTTTACCCACTAGTCCTCCCTCCTTCACGTGTCATAATGCAGCCACCCCGGGCAGATGACAGCCTCACCAGTGGAGCGGAACTTGGCGTGGCTAGGTGCTGTGGTTCGAAGAGACTTGGGCTTCTCCTTCTTCTTCTCTGGGGCCTCCTCAACCCGAGGCTCAGCCTTCACCTCAGTGAAAGGTCGCTCAGGAGGGGTGTTTCGACTCTTTCCCTCTTCTTTACGTTTTTTCTTATCTTTCTCTGTCGTGGGAAAACAAAGTAGGAAAAGATTTTATTTAGATAAAGGGGAAGACTGCCAGGCAGAGGTGAAGCAGGCTGAGGACACTGAAAGCCACATTCCAGCGGATAAAGGACTTCAGAGCTTACCAGCAGGCTGGGTACTACTCTGGGAGCGGATGACAGCCATCCAGTCACTGACAAGGACAGAGGCCAATTTCCGGAGCTCTGCAGGTGACAGAAAGGGGAAATGCCTAAATAATTTAAAATATTATTTCTTCACCTGGCTGGTGTGACTCAGTGGGTTGAGCGCTGGTCTGTGAACGAAAGGGTCAGGGGTTTGATTCTCCACTGGGGTACATACGTGCGTTGTGGGCTGGGTCCCCAGTTGGGGGCGTGTGAAAGGCAACCACACATTGATGTTTCTCTCCCTCTCTTTCTCCCTCCCTTCCCCTCTAAAAATAAATAAATAAAATCTTTAAAAAAATATATATATATAAATTGAGCATCGGCCTGCGAGCCAAGTGTCGCTGGTTCGATTCCCAGTCAGGGCACATTACTAGGTTGCACATCAGGTCCCCAGTTGGGGACACGAGTGATAGGCAACCACACAGTGATGTTTCTCCCCTCTTTTTCTCCTTTCCCCTCTCTCTAAAAATAAAATAAACAAATAAATAATTTAAAAAATAAGATTAAAAAAATATATATAATTCGTCCATTAACAGATATACAGAGTATGTTGTTAAAAACTACATTAGTACCTCACATATACAGGGGTTGGCAAAAGTAGGTTTACAGTCGTGAGTACATAATACAGTTTATTCTTGTATTATTTATTTGTATTATTTGTTAACCTACTTTTGCCACCCCAGTGTATCCCATG
This sequence comes from Furipterus horrens, assembly GCF_987537825.1. Lineage (NCBI taxonomy): Eukaryota > Metazoa > Chordata > Mammalia > Chiroptera > Furipteridae > Furipterus > Furipterus horrens. The sequence continues at coordinate 84,666,606 of NW_028327176.1, forward strand.
TAATTGTTACAACAACCTAAAGATTTTTATTTATTTACTTTTTAGGGAGGGGGAAAGGAGGGAGAAAGAGAAGGAGAGAAACATCAGTGTGAGATACAACATCTGGGGAACCTGGGCTGCAACCCAGGCATGTGCCCTGACTGGGATTCAAACCTGCAACCTTTTGGTTTGCTGGCTGGCGCTCAATCCACTGAGCTGCACCAGTCAAGGCAATCTGAAGATTTTTTATCTCCCTTCAAAGACACAGAAGCAAAGATTAAGATTCATAAAACTAGAAAGTGGCACAATAAGCCCAATACCTATGCTCTTCCCTTTCTGTTAAGAGAACAAAAACTAAAATCAGGAGAAAGGCAGGCAAAGTTCAAGTATCTGAAGGGCTCCTAGATTTTAAAATAAACAGCATCATTCTGTATTGCCCTAAAGGCAAACTTAACGCAACGTTTCAAGGAAGCTGATTTAAATCCATGTTATAAAAGACTTTCTAGGCAATATTTTTTTCTAGAACGTTGCTAATGATAATGGCCTTTTAATTACGTATAGCAAGGGTGAAAAAAGAGCTTAAAAACAGACTAATTTAGGGTTGTGGTTTATCTAAAGAAAAAAAGTCAGAGAATTTTAAAATAAAAAACAGAATTTGTTTGTAAATATATGAAAAAAATTCCTTTGTAGCGCTTTCCTGTTGTACTTGGCAAATGACATCTCTAATCTATGGCATCTCTCTTCGTGCCAACATTCCACTTCCAGACTCATTTATTTTTATTTTATCTTTAGTTTTAGTTTTTCTATTACGGTTGTCCCACTTTTTCCCCCATTGCTCCCCACCCCACCCAGCCCACCCCTCAGACTCATTTATTAATAAGATTGCCATATAACATTAAAACATAACTTTTCAACACAGTCACACAACTGGCAATTTCTGTACCTAAGGCAAGATGAACCCCAATGTATCCCCAAATCAGGAATACCCTAAAACCTTTTTGGAGCAATTGATACTATGGTCCAGTGAGACTTCAGTTGATAAAAAATGTAACATTTCAGTATCCAAAGGAAGTACAGAATAATAATTAAGTCTATATTCAAAGAAGGCATAACAGTTGAGCCAGCTGGAAAACAGGGGACAATATACCTGAGAGTGAAGAAACAAAAGATGGGCAATGACTTACTGGGCTCTTCTGGGATATATGTTATACAACATATTATTATTAAAGATACTCTGAGATGTAACAAAAATAGTTAAGTGCTCTATATCTAAAAGGGCCTAAAAACTGGGAATTAATATAACTAAAAAAGTTATGGAATATTTTTTACCTAAACAAAACTGTAGTTTAAACCCTTTACCTAAGAAAAAGTTCCCAGTGTTTTCTCCTATAGCTAAAAAGAAACTTTAGATAGACTGACCCAGGCCTAGATGCTCCTTTCACACCAAATGGTCAAAGCCTCTTTCCAAAAGGACCTACTATACTGTTCTCTTTAGACAAAAAGCAAACCTGAACTCTAACCAGGGGCTCAAGTTCTGCTATAATACAGCTCACATGTGGGATACTAGTGTCTTGTGCTCCCGATTTATGCAGTGGGTGTAAAGTTTTTGGGTATTAAAAAAAAAAAAAAGCTGTGACTTTTTGGAGCCAGGCTCTATCTTCAAGCCAGGACTGCATGGCCTCTGCCAGGAGTTCCAAAACCCTTTGTTTTAGCAAAGGAAAAGAATCTGCTGCTATGAAGCTATGATAAACTCCAGGAGTTGGGATTCTGCCCATGCCCTAACAGGAAGGTAATCACTGGCAAAACTATTCTATCTATTGTTAGGAAAGTAGACACTGAATGTTCCAGAATATGCTATATTTATATAGAAGAACAAAAGTCAAGGTTGATGAGACACTCAACAATACTTTATTCCCCCCAAAGAATTTTAAGTGTATGACTTTTACACCAAGAGATCTTAAGAATCAGCTTCTCGTTAAAAGTGTGGTACACCTTATCTTACATTCATTAGTAGAGAAATGAACAAATCCCATTCAAAACTGAGACTAGAAGAGAAGGGATAGGTTAGAGGAACTAATTTTTAAAAGAGAAAAGCAAGGTAAAGTAAAAAGAGAAAGGAAGAAAGGTACAGTTTAAGGATGGGATAAACACAGGGGAATTAAGTGGAAGTAATGGAGGAAGGCCCAGAGAAAGGAAGGACTGGCCCCTACCTTCATCCTCACTTGACTTGCTCAGTTGCTTCACCAGTTTGGCTGTGTTGTTCTATGAGAGACAGGGAGCAGCAAAAGGTAAATGCCAAGCAGACAGTAAGACCACTCAAGAGCTGATAACCCCGTAAACTCACAATCTATTCATAGTCCCTTAACAGTGACTAACATTGATATTTTATTTACCTTTTAAAAAACCTCTGTGGGCATAGTCTTACTTAATCTTTAGTATAATCCAGTTAGGTAAGTACAATTATTCCCATTCTTTAAAGTACATTTTATTGATTATGTTGTTACAGTTGTCCCAATTTCTTTTCCCTTTACTCCCTTCTTCCCAGTACCCCTCTTCCCTCCGGCAATCCCACCCCCCTTGGTTCATGTTCATGGGTCGTGCATATAAGTTCTTTGGCTTCACCCTTTCCTATATTATTCTTAACTTCCCCCTGTCTATTTTGTACCAACCGATTATGCTTCTTAATCCCTGCACCATCTCCCCGTTTCTCTCCCTTCCCCCTCCCAGCTGATAACTCTGCAAATGATCCCCACACCTATGATTCTGTTCCTGTTCTGGTTGTTCGCTTAGTTTGTTTCTGTTTTTATTTTTTGGATTCAGTTGTTGATAATTGTGAGTTTGTTGTCATTTATTCCCATTTTATAGATGGAAAAAACTGAGGCTCAGATATATGGAACCCTTATTAAAGGAGATACATTTGAACCAAGCGTTCTGATTCCAAATTCCTATTTTTTCTGCCATTCTACTTCACAGGCCCAAGATCACAGCCACATCAGAGTCAGTTTAAGTTTTTCATTTGTCAGGCTAAACCAAAAAGGAAGCACTGGGGTGGTAGAGACCAAAGGTACCTGCTTGAGATGGTCCACGGTGAGTGGTAGGTGCTGCAAAGTCAGTAAAATTTGCTGCAACAGGGGAATGTTGTTGGTTGTCTTTGAATATGTCAACCAATTATTAAGAAGCTTGTAGCCACCAACGTCAATAAACCTGTAGGCAGGCAGAAGAATCTGATGCCCTTCCTGAGTTTTGGAAGGACCACATCCCATACTCCTAGTTCCCCATCAACAACCCAGCCTCACCTCCCTCTCCTTCTAACTACATCTTCACATTCCACCCACCCAGATCCCCACTTACTTGACCAATATTTCTGGTGACCGGGTCTGCAGGAGAATGTTCATGTAAGTGCATCGACTCACCATCTTTCGTGCTTCCTTCATTAGACTATAGGAGAGAATTAGTTTGGGAATGGAGCAGCCAGAGAGTGCTTCTTCTTCTGGCAGCAGAACCTCTAATTTGTGAGTGTCTGGAGATTCCTGGTAATTTGGGACATTGCTACAAAGTGGCTACAAGGGCCTCTAGGAGAATGGGATGGATCCAGAATGAAATAAAAACCCAGAGAAGGATGGAAGACAACTGAGGAAATACTGAGTTTCTGATCTGGGGATGAGCATCACTGCTTCCCTAGCACACAGGACATATCTGATTCTGCTTGCAGGTGAAGAGTCCTATCCTTCCACAACCAGCCTTTAGTAGTCTGTTTAGGATTGGCTTAGCCATTTTTTACCCTGGGAAACTTGAGGGTACCTGAAGGAAAATGACCGCTTGGGGATGTGAAATGTGACTCAAACCAGAATCAAGAATTCTGTCACCTGGCTCCCCACTTTCTTCCTTCCAAAGGTGACTCCCTTGAGACTGTGGATGTAAAAATATCTAATTCCATTACAGCCAGGAACCAAGGAATCACTTTTTCCTATCACTTATCCTGAAATATTATTGGATTTCAATCCTATCCCACTGACTTTTCCTTTCCTCTCCAGGAACACTCGGTCCTGTCTGCCTTAATTAGAACATACAATACTGTCTATTTGCAATGAATCCAAAAAAAGGGTACACTCACCCGAAGATCTTGGAAATTCCATCCACATTCTTGACTTCTCCATCTCGGTTAAGGAAGCTATCCAGGCCCTTGAGCAGCTCTTTGGGGTCTATGGGACCCGAACCCATGATCGAGGCTTCTGAGAGAGGACAAAACAAACCCAGAGAATAAATGTGTGTCAAGGACAGTGCCAGTATGCTTTCTAATAAATTCCACTTCTTTATTTGACAAAATATAGTGACTAGTTATTCATGTTCAACTACACTCACCATTTTCAAGATAAAAATCAAAACAGACCATTGTCAGCACTAAGAAAATAGCACTGGCAAGTTAAGCATGGTGCTGCTACTAGATGACTAAATGGGAAAACAATTCAGTTGGTGGACTGGGGCTAGCCACCTCTCCCCCACTCCTAGCTACATCCTTCCTATGACAGCTGAACTTCATTAGTGTTAAGAGCTAAGATTCACATTCCTGTAACAAAATGCTCAATTCTCCAAGGTATTTTTGCTTATTTTTAGGTTCTTGTCCCTCCTTAGTTGCAAGTAAATCTGGTTTGAAAAAAAAAACTGTGACTTGATAAGAACTGCATCAATCTTGGGTGTTGGGCTAAATGTCTTCTAAGATTAATCAATTCCTTTTTATTATAGCTCATTAAAGAGTCATAATCACAAGTGGCAGGATTTGTACTGCTTGCACCAGTAGACAATCAGTTCAAGTGACAGGTGATGAAAAAAAAAAAAAAACAACTTGAAAACAGAACCTTTCCTCAGGGGAGTATGGGTAGCTCCCAGAAATGGAGACAAATGGATGTAAACGAAATCAAGTAGGCCCTCTGAAACCTTAAATAGAATGTCACTCATTGACCAAACACTGCACAAGTTTTTATTATTTCAAAGTTAAGAGCAAGATTGGTTTGTGATTTCAAAAGCAAATATGCAAATCTAACCCCCTATTACCCCACCAAAATAATATCACTATCTAAGATCCTCAAAGAAGGCCTAAAATTAGAATCAATGGAGCCAGAAAGAATGGAATAAAGGCAGACACTGGAAAAATGCCTTCAAATTTTTAGTTACTTTAGTACCAGGTCAGAAAAGGAGTTAAAAGTTAAACTGCTTTTATGGGACAGATAAGTGTAAAGCAATTTCTAGGCCAGAAACCAAGTTCCAGAGAGGTAGTTGAGAATCAGTATGGCTCAGATTAGTATCTTTATCCACAATGCCTCAAAACACCTCTGAGAACCAAAATAGAAAGCCACCTCAGTAATATCTGCATTTGGGTAATCAGGTTAACATTGGGTAGGAAGGAGGCAAGGACAACACCACTTTGAGCACCCTGCTTCTAGTACAGCTAACAGATATGATCCCACCAGAAGTGTGGGAAAACCAGGGTTTTATGAAGATGACTATATTTTGTGCAAAAATGAGGGCAGTTTTCTTATCAGGTAAATTAGTTCTTAGACAAAAAAAAACAATGTCAACCTTTAAATCCTCCCAACAAAAAAGGTCAGTAAATTTCTAAATGCAAAGGTCCTAACAACCTAAACAAGAAAAGGTAGAAGCAGGGACGAGATTGGTTCTTGAGATTGTAAGCTGTGGGCTGAATATAGGGAGAGGAGATGAGTTTAAAAATGCTGAGAGGCGAGTAAATCAGGGTTAATTGTGCTGTGACTGCTGCCCTGGAACCTCCACAAGTACGTACAGGTAGAACCTGAAGTCAGAGGAAAAAACACTGAAGTAGAATACCAGATGATATTAGAAATGTACAAGCCAAATCCACTGAACTGTGGTGACTCTTAGACACAGACACAGGGATAAAGGAATTTTTCCCAGGTAGTAAGATACTATGTAATATATAGACACTATAAAGAGATATATAGATACAAAAAAGGAATATAAAACAATTTCCCATCTATTGGAACCGTAAAAGCAATGAACAAATCCAAATAACATATATCATCAGCAACTAAGATATATACAATTTGACAGAAAGCCTTCAATTAAACTAACTTCAAACCAGCCCCCCCAAACACAGCTGACCCCACTGATTCAAAGCCAGAGTTGAATGTACACCACCTTGGAGAACTCCCTTATACATATCTAACTATCAGCTAAGCCACAGGACTGCTACCCCTTCCTTCAGAAACTCAAAAAATTATCACCTGAGCTCAAATGTTCCTTCACTTAAGAGGGTGGGAGATGAGAGCTCAATTAGTACAAAACTAAATTGTCTAGCGCCTTCTGCTGGAAATAAGACCCAGGAACTTTTTCATTCTCATTCATAACAAGCAAGTCAAGAGAAGCTAGGCAACAAAGCAGAAGAAATGTTATTCAATTTCTTTTTTTTTCCTATTATATTTTGGAAATACAATTAGAAAAACTAAATTTTGTCTCACAAGCACCAATCTTCTGATTAAAAGGAGTTTCCTTATTGCAGCTTTGCTTTCCTACAGGAAGATTAGTTTTCACTCATTTAAGGACCCCAAGTGTCTGACAAGCATTTTTCCTTCTTTTAAAGTCAGTATATTTTGAAAGAAGTTCCAAGGCACTCAAGTGGAAAGGAACAAAGAGCCTAAATTCCTAGAACAGGACTTCAGTAGAAAAGGCAAATAAGTTGACCAGGGAAGGAGGAGCAGTGACCAAGTGCCATAACCTTGCCTATAATATGGAGCCTGCAATGAAAGCTTGAGGATGCTTTCTGAAACCAAAAATAATCCAGGGCATGATATATTTTAACTTTATGGAAAGCAGTACAGAGAGTTGGGGGTTGGGGGGCAGCAAGCCCTGGCCTATCTCCATCTTGCCCTATGCTGTGTTTTCCTTACAGAGGGTGTTGCAGGCAGACACCAGCATCACTAACACAAGACAATGAGTTTTCTATTTTTACCAGAGATAAAATTTTAAAGTCCTTAAGTGACACTGACTTCTGCCTCCAAAGTGAATTTTACTTGAGTGTTATTCAATTAAATAGTGACAAATATTTAGCTTGTATAGTTATTCCATACCGATCACCAATGAAACAGAACTAGAGTGGTTCAGAACAAAAATTCTACACAAGTCAGAGCCCTTTTTGATACAATCCCAACACTCCTCTAACGAAGGAGGAGCCTGAGTTTACCTTAGAGGATTTAGCACTTAAGGAAATAAAAATACTTTGTACCTAACCCCTTGTATACCACTTCCTTTCTTGTGTTTGAGGCATTTCCTAGAATAACTCAGCAGTGGCCTGAATTATGTTTCTCAGGTGATTCTCGAGGTTGTACCTTTCTACTAAGTATTAAACTCCCATCCCTCGATCATTCTGAAAACCTCCCCAAAAGCTTATTTGTGAAATCACCATCCCCACCCCAACAGGAAAGGATCCCAGAGTAGAACTCTGATCACAAACTACAAAGACGAGGTTCTCTGGATTGGTCTGGTTTCCCTAGGAGACTTTGTTTCCTATCTCCCACGTTAATTAAGACTTTATTTATTAATCCCCTGTCCATTAGAGATCAGGAACCCCAGTGGGCAGAATGTTCAGCTCCCAAGGAAGGTATGCTGCAGAGGCACATGGCAAACTGCTTAGAAGATAAAAAAAAAAAAACTTGTGGTCAATAGATATATGGAAGAGCCCCTCCCATCCAATCCAGAAGTTTAATAATTTGAGAATTCATACCCAGTAGAAAATTGGCCCTGAAGTCTCTTCCAAGTCACCACATGGCAGTTGTACAAAATGGCTTTCCAATTCTGTCTAGAACTTCCATGCTTCAATGCAGGACTTTAAAAAAGTAAAGTATATGAAGAGTCTGATAAAGATTTGATTTTGAAAAAGTTGGGGAAGAAAGGGACAGGGCACGAAAATACCACCCTCAGATAGGGTATGGCTTTCCAACATGCACCAATTGCTATAGCACTGCACGAGTTGAAAAATGAAGACATTATTCTCCCATTGTTTTTAAGGGATTTCTCTTAGAAGGAAATAGAAATTCAAAAAAGGTGGCTCTTGGGGAAAAAAATGAAAATTGCAAAATGTAATACCAGAAAGATTTTGCTTACCAGAAACCGTAGCTTGATCCCCCCTGCCTTGAGTTTACAACTGCCGCCTCCTTTCCTAAGATTCACTTCTCATCACAGTACAATGTACAGGAGCTAAGCAATTGGAGAACGTGACACAGCACGGAGTTTATCCCAAAACCCAAGTGGGAATAGGGTGGTTGAGAAGAAATTCCTTAAGTACCCATTCTCCCCCATTATTCTCATTATACAACACAACCAAATGCAGGAGGCCCAAGGATTGAGCAAAAATGGCAAATTTCAGTGTCAGTAGGCCCCATTTGTCTCGTTATTTTCACAAGTCCTTGTGTCTTTCTCCAGTATGCCCCAACACATAAACATACACACAAGCTCACACACACCCTCCCCCAAAAGTCTCCCAGTCTTATAGTTTAACTGGTTTTCTACCCCTGGAAACTGAAGTGGGGAAAACTTCCAAGCAGTTGTTCATGAGTGAAAGGTGAAAAAGCAAGCATCAGGCTCATTGTTACAACAAAAACAAAAACTAGTTGCCGCCCAAGGAGATGAACAGCTTGAAGACCTAATTTGTCAGTTATTTCCCTTTTAAGGAAAAAGGCTATGAAAGATAATATTCTAAAGAAAACACTGAAAATGTCTTTTGCTGGCAGCGTGCACTGGGAGTCCAGAAGGCATAAGCTCACGGGTGGTTTCGAGAGGGTGGAGAAAGAAAGCGGATTACATCACCTTTCAATGAAGCTCCTCCCCCTTGACCAAGTTTCTAGGGCGGCCCTAGGCTCTGGATGGCAAAAGGGGAAGAAAAACAACAGAGGCAAGGACGCCATTTTGTAATGGAGAAGAAAATTTTAAAAAGCCATGTCAGCTCTGCCGGCAGCTAGTTACCTTAAAAAAATAAAATAATTTTGTAAAAACAAAAACAAAAAAAACCGTCCCCCGTCCTTAAGTCTGACCTATTTTCAGTAAGAGCATTGTGAAAATAAAAGTAATTAAAATATAAAATATAACTATTTCCTGCGGGAAAAATTTAACTTCCACTTGTGGTTCAACCTACGATCGACCACCCCCATCTTCCATACAAAGGGCAAGGGGGAGGATTTGGACCCCTCTCAACAAATAGGGTTGAGGTAGGACAAGAGAAAAATGGGAGACACAACCTGCAACACCGCTTGGAAGACAAAAGGACAAGGAAAGTCGCCATATTGAAGCAGGGAAGAAAAAAATCCTTTTAACGACACAATCTTTTAAAAAGCTAGCATTCAATTGCACTAAATGGCTTTTAAAATTATACTCCTGAATTTCACATTTCCCAACCTTTCCACCCTCTTACTGTAGTCTCATCAAAAAGTACCGTTAAAATGTTAAGCTTGCTTTTAAACTATGCAATCTGCAACAATTACAAAACATTTACGTCCCCAACTATCATCTTGTATGTACTGGAACTAAAACTTTGTCCTGACTTGTCTTGCAATCTTTATTCCTAGATTGCCACCTATTTTAACCACACAAATATACCCAACATATTACATTAAAATTGAGGACTTAACAATCTTAAAAGTCATAGCCAGCTAATATTTCTCTGCACATCTCCTTACCCTGCAATCTTTATGTACAGATTGCTTATTAATCTGGCAAATTGAAAGGCGCCCTGCTTGTCTCACACACAAAGAAGTGGGACTTCTGGGCCACAAGAGCCACCGTCTTTTGTATGTGAGCTCATTAACCCTTTTTGAAGACTGCTGCTTAAGAAGGTAACCATCCTTCCTTATAAAAAGCAAATTTAGCGCTTTTGGCAGTCTGGAAATTCGCTGGATTACTAAGGGTTAACCATCAAAATCCTCACTTGCTGGTCCTCCCTCCACCCTCTCCTTGCCGGCAGCAGGGCAGGGAAAAGGTAGGTGGTAGGGGAGAGAACTAGACTGTTCAGACCCAAAGGCCCTTTTTAATGGAGATTAAGTGACCAGTTTGGTCCTTTCTCCAGTTTGTTCTATGGTCTCATTTCTTCCCCTCATTTTTGGTTTCACAAAGGGAAACGTTGATTTCTTGTTGCAAGGCTCGTTTTTGAAAATTCGACACTTACTATCCAATTTTTTTGCGACGTCAGCACCTCGGGCTCAGGGGGGAGGGGGTTGAAATTTTGGAGAAAAAAAAATTAAACCACCAACCAGGACCCAAAACTATTTGGGGAGCCTCATTGGATCAAAAAGTCTCTCAAAAAAACAAAGGCCAACTCAGTATTCATCCCCCCCCCACCCAACTCCATTTAGGGAGGGGGGGGTCGTAGAAAAAAAATTCTGAGTGGATTAAAAAAAGTAAACGCTGGATAAGTGAATTTGCGTGGGTTTGGGAAGGGAGGATGGTTGATTATTTTTGAAGTTATGTGGTGACGGTCCTTCGGCCACAGATTTCAAGTCCCAAGCAGCGTGGGCTGGTGGGGTGGACAAGATAGGTGGGAAGGGGAAGAAGACACAAGTGGTTGGGCTGGTGGCTGCTGTTTTCCCTTTCCCCCCGCTCAGGATCCTTTCAAGGGCTTAGATGTTGCTGCGGCTTGTTTCTTTTTTCCTCGTGCAGGCCTCTCTTTCTCCGAGAAAATTCAAACCTGGGATAAAAGGAACACAAAGGAGAAAGATACAATCAGCATTGGGTTGCTTTTAAACACGCCAAATTGGCATTTTATCCCAAACATCTCAATATCCAACCCCTAACTTGATATAAGTTGTGACTCAAACCTACGCCAAACCAACGCTCTCAAGAAAATCTTAACCCCCAACCGACAAATCACCGAAACTTACCTTTAAACGAACCCGACAATGGCGGCTAGCTGCTCGGGCGGAGTCTTTTATACCAGGACGCCACCCAACACGTCCAAACGTGCTAGTGCGTTTCCCTTGTCGCGAGACATTGTGCGCGAGGCGTAAATTCATTGGCCAACCCGAAACACAACTCGCTAACTCATTGGCTATTTTTCTTCGTCTTCGATCAGCCCACTCTCCCCGCCACCTTCCGCACCTTTCCCCACCTCCTTTCTGGGGAGGAGCGGGGCATCTGCGCCTGACCGGAAAGCCTAGCACCTCCCTTTCCTCTGCATCTACCACTTCCGCTCTCCAAAACATTTCTCACCCTGGGTTGGTGAAACAGGGCCTGCGCATGCGTACTGAGGAAATCTGGGTTAAAATCGCCTTCAAAATTGCTTAAACGGCAAATTCAAAGTATAAGATTTAAAAGTCGTAGTGACTGGTGCATCAATAACTTAATTTGGAGGCCGAATTCCACTGTGACGCAGTTGCAATGAGCTTTTCCTCCAGGCGCCCCCCTTTCTCGCTTCCGTCCTGACGCAAATGCATGCCTGCCCACCGCACTGCGGGGTTGTCCTTGGCCCTGCCCAAGTCAGTTTCCAGGAGCATGCGCAAAAGCCTTCCCGGTCGTTCCTGGTTTAGGTGTACATCATGATGGCGGCCTCCGTGTTGAATACGGTGCTGAGGCGCCTTCCTAGCCTTTCGTCCTTCAGGGGTGCCTGCGGAGTTCAGGTAACTCCTTGGAGTACGTTTTGTAGAACCATTACTTAGTTATACTTGCTCTAGTTCTCGCTCCACTTCTAGGAATCTGGGAGCAGAGGCTTTTCCAAGTGATTATGCCTCCGCTCTTTAGGCAACATCTTGCTCCCACAACACTCTCCCTTCCCTTCACCCTCCTTAAATCTCCGTGCATTTAAAAAATACCAAACCGAGTCGTGCCCTGGTTGGTGTGGCTCAGTGGATTGAGCGCACGGGCCTGTGGACCGACCCAAAGGTTGCCAGTTTGAGTCCCCGTCAGGGCACGTGCCTGGGTTGCAGGTCAGGTCCCCTGTTGTCGTGCGCGAGGCAGCCCATCCGTGGATGTTTCTCTCGCTTTCTCCCTACCCCTTCTCTAAAAATTAATAAGTATGTATTTTAAGTCCCGAGCTGAGGGCAAAGGGCTAGATTTAGATTTCATCATCTTCCAAAGTTATCATCTTGGCTAAATAGGTGAGTGATGCCCCTACCCCACAGGTATTGTACAACCAACTCTTAACTACACAGATGGTGTCTAAATCTGTGGTGCCCTGGAATGCCCTTGGGTTCAGAGGTTGTAACTTATACTGGGAGAATGACTCCCAGTAAAGCCCAAATACCTTCTCGACCTGGTAACCGGTTTCTCAGCCCTCCATCTCACTAAATCAGTTTATTGTCAGCATATATGGAAGTTTAACTCAGTTCTTTGGATTGAGGTTTCCCTCCAGCCTCATATACTCACCATCATGGAGGTTCTTGGTAACGCAGGGCAGTTTCTTAGTGGGGCAATGTGAGATAGGAAGGCTTGTCCAGCTGCCACTCCCTAAAGTGGGACTTAGGAGTGGTGACAGGGATCATTGCAAAATTAATGACAGACCTGGTAGTTTGAAGCTAGCGTTAGGACTCCTTTGTTCTTCACTATGGAATGTTGACCTTCAACTTTTTATAAAGCTGAGCAACTCAGTGATTCTAGATTGGGTTTAGTTGGAGGCTTACCTGTCAGGGATCTATACATCCTCAGACTTTTCCTTTCTTCATCTTTTTCCCTCCAGTAGACTCAGTTCAGTCCAAAAAGTATGAATACCTTGTGTCAGTCACCAGTCATAGTTATCCTCCAACATTAGCTTCTTTCAGAATACAGTTGGAGATAGGGAGAGTGGTTGTTGGTGATGTCAGTTTAACCCCAACAAATATGCTACCTTTCATATATATTCCTGCTATATTCCATTAATACAGTGGGTGTGCATTCCTCTTCACCCTGAAGTGTCAGTAGCAAAACAATCGGGTTCCTTCTTTGAATTCATTTTTTAATTTTCACCCTTTTTTATAGGTTCCCCTCCAGACTCTTTGCACTGAAGCCCCCCTTGAAGAAGATTCTTTGCCCCTGGTCCCCATTTCCCCTTATAAGGATGAACCCTGGAAATATCTGGACTCAGAAGGTAACTGTAGGGGCAGGGTCATGTGGGGTCTGAAATAAATGGACAGAGACATATCCTCCACCCTAACTTGTGTGGTCTTTCATTTCAGAATACAAGTCCCGCTATGGTTCTCGCCCCATCTGGGCTGACTATCGTCGCAACCACAAAGGTGGAATACCCCCACAGCGGACTCGAAAGACATGTATTGTGAGTTTCTGAGAGTAGCATGTGGATGGGATGTGAAGTGGGGGTGGAGACCATGGTGACAGTGGCAGCAGCACTTTTTCTGACAGGGCTTCGAACATCGTCACCTGCCAATTTCTTCTCTCTACAGCGCAAAAATAAAGTTGCTGGGAATCCCTGCCCTATCTGCCGGGATCACAAGCTGCACATTGACTTTAGGGTAAGGAGAATCTTTTCTCCAGGATGAAGATTTGGAGCCTTTTTGCAGTGCTAAAGAGATTGCCTCACTTTTCTTCTGATCTTGGTGCTCCTATACTCCATATTGCACTGGTTCCCTGGCACTGTAAAAACATCCTTCCCTCTAGTCTTCTGCTCTCTACTATGGATTATAGTAAAAAGTTCCATCCCTTTACTGTGGAATTGACAGTCCAATTTGGCAGGCAAGAAAAATGACCATTTCTAATGGGAGAGCAATGCCCAAAAGTTTGTTTATATCCGTCACAATTATTAGCAAGTAGATTGGACTAATTTTTTCTGTGACTTTATTTCCTTGTCATTTTGATGTTTGGTGATGTGCAGCTAGGGGCAGAAACATGAACCACAATATAGAGACTAGTTACTTTTATGAAAAACCTTCATTGTGAGAAGGTAACTTCTCAATTTCAATTGTGTACAGTTGGTTAATAAAAAGGTATTTAAACAATTTTACACAGTTTATAAACACATAACAAGGGAGAAAAAAATTACAAATTCAATAGTGTGGATAATTCTGCCTGCCATTCCAGCTCCACAAGGATACCTCTTTATTCCTTGGGTCTCACTTCCTGTGCTTAACTTGCTAGCTGAGAGTCCTTCTACATAATTATCTTTAAAATTGATCTGAGTAAATGTATACATTATATACAGCATGCTATTTATATGCCGTAGTCATTTGTACATGCACATTACAAAATATACTGTATTTTTGGGGTGATATCAGGGATTGCCAACTGACCACCTGGTTTTTTGCATGAGGGCTGATTTTAGAACCTAACCCCTGAAGAAGAGAATTCTGTATGACTCTTGGTGACAAGAGTGTAGGATGTGCATGTGAAATGGTTGAAAGGCCAAGAAACAGGAAATGTTTGGCTAGAGTTTTCACAAAAGTGTTCAATAAAATGCTGGGGCTAAACCTAGGACATAAAGGAGGGCAACATCTGGAGAGACATAGAAGGATTAAGGTCATATGTGTGGATGTGTAGGGATTGTGTACTTTCAGTCTCTAAAGGTTTTCTTGCTGTCTTCCCCGCTCCTTTCTCCACCATTTTCCCCACAGAACGTGAAGCTCTTAGAACAGTTTGTCTGCGCCCACACGGGTATCATCTTCCATGCGCCATACACAGGTTAGCCCATCATCCATGTCCCCACCAGAATAGCTTTTCCTGGGAGCACTTCTCTTTATTCAGTTAGAAAACAGGTATTTGTTTGGTGACTTCTACCTCGGCATAAAAAGTATGATTGAACCTTTTGGAAATCTTGATTTAATGGGGATACTCACATGCTAAAACATTGACATGTGTATAAAAGATAGGCAAGTGTCATTGTAACCAAACCATCTAAATGTAGCTCTTGAAAGATAAATGGTGATTATTTTTTTTCTTTAAGGCTCTTCATGTTTACAAAAGGCTTTCTCATAAATTGCTCTATATTTGTCTTATATGGTTGACAATTCAATTAGATTTCCCAAATTTGGAATTTTGAGTTTTAACAATTCAAGATTACATCTATTACCTAATTATAGCCACAGGCTTAATCTAGCTCACTGCTGTGTCTGTTTGTCTTCATAGTGTCTACAACTGCTTCCAGGCTACAATGACAGAGTTGAGTAGCTGAGACAAAGACTCTAGGACCTGCAACGTGTAAAATATAGGACCCCATACAGAAAAATTTTGCCATCACCTGCTAAAGCAAGATATATTTGCAAAGGATAATCTGAATTTACCATTTTGGAGATGGCAGTATGATTAGTGGAGTTTGATTTGTCAGGGAGTTTTAAAAGTAGTTTTAAACTCCTGTCAAGCTGTAAAAAACTGAAGAGGCTATTTTACTACTCTCTCAGATTGCCTTCCCAATTAAGCACACTTGTTCTTTGAATTGTGTTCTGTTTCCTGTTTTGGAGCCTTTTCCAGTAAATGGCTTCTCTATAGCAGCTAGACGCAGGTAAGTTTTTATTCCAGCTCTCAAAAAAAAAAAAAAAAAAAAGGATTCTTTCCCTTGGGAAACAGGTCTGAGGAGGAGTTAGGAGAATGGGGAGCCAGGTCTTCCAAACCAGCCCTTTCACCATGTAGAAGCAGTTTGTATTCTTTTCTTACTGTGCTTGATGGAATGAGCAGAGTACCCTTTTTCCTTCCTGCAGGAGTCTGTATGAAGCAACACAAGAGGTTGACCCAGGCCATCCTGAAAGCCAGGGATCATGGTGAGTTTGAGAAGGGGCCCAAAGAAGTTTTGTTAGACATCAGGAAGGTGACTTGGGACTAGAGGATGTATATAAATGCTCCCAGCTATCTGAGAAGTTAGCATGCAACGTGTTTTTTCCTAAGAATCTCTTCTTTCATCACTCCACTGTCCCTTATTTCCTCTCCCCAGTGTTAACCTTGTCATTGTCCCTCTTCTTTCCTTTTTCTTCCCTCTTGTTTAATAACTATTAGTCCCAATGCCATAGCTAGATTATAGGAAGCTTTTTGTATAAATTTTTGGCCCTGTGCTCCTTGATACCTTTGTACAGATTAGGAAAAAGTACGCCTCCATTAGGGCAGATGCAGGTTCATAGCCCTGGTGCAGAGCTGCACAGCTTGATACGCAAGAGTCCAGGCTCACATTTGACCCTTTGGCTAATTGGCCTTTGTGCAGTGTACAATATGTATAAATGTACCCAGTGGCTATGATTGGTTCCTTCCTCCCTTTAGAAGTTATTTTCCTTCTGTGTCTGAATCTGAACTACCGTATCACCTTGCTCCCTTCCTTAACTCTCTCTCTCTTAATCCCCTAGGTCTCCTCAGTTACCATATTCCCCAGGTTGAACCTCGGGACCTTGACTTCAGCAACTCTCATGGAGCTGTGAATGCTACTCCGCCAGCCCCCACTCTGGTTTCAGGTGACCCGTGGTACCCATGGTATAGCTGGAAACAGCCACCAGAGAGAGAGCTGTCCCGCCTTCGTCGTCTGTATCGAGGCCATCTCCAAAAAGAGAGTGGCCTCCCACCTGAGTCAATGCCGGAGGTGCCATTCACAACACATTCCCAGAGCCCTCTGTAAGAGCTCTAGACTGGGAAGGGTACCAAAGGATTCCAAGATAATGCCTAGGAATTAGATGATGATATTCACCCTGAAGAGTTTCATCTGTTTTGTGGTTAATGGCAGATCCAGGGTCAGTGAAAGGAAATGATTGTTGTTGAAGGGGATAAATACATCTGAGGCTGAGGGAGGTCAGTACAGATATATGTGGGAAACCCTAATCCCCATATAATGTAAATAGATGGGTTCAGCCTTCTGTTGCTGTTTCAGATTTATGCCAACTTCCCTTTTCCACAATAAAGCTGTGTCTCCTGTCTCTGGACTGAGTCTTGGAGGAATGGGTGCTCTATGGGGAGAGGAGTCAGTTAGGCTGGAAGCAGCCCAACCAGTAACTCTTGGGACCAGAAGTCACCTGGAATTGGCAATTGCACCATTCTGCCTTGATCACCTTGTGGAGCCCCCCGGTGCCTGAGGCAGTGTTCCGTGGTCTACCGCACCAGCTGCTCACCAGGGCTAATAAGCTGGAGAAGATGGCACTCGGTCCATGGAAAATGCTAAGCACCCACTGCCTTGGGAGTTGCAGGGGTGTGGCATCACTAAGGAAGGGACTGCAAGTCTGACTAGAACAGCACCAGACTAGGGCGAAGGGCGGGGTTTGTGCTGGGCGCTTCCCAGATGAGGAAGAAATAAAGGGTGGCGGGGGCTGACGGAAGTGACGTATGAGGGCGGGGCCAACCTCGCACAATGGGCCATGGAGTTCCCGTTCGATGTGGACGCGCTGCTCCCGGAGCGGATCACCGTCCTGGATCAGCACCTGCGGCCCCTGGCCCGCCGACCTGGAACCACAGCGCCACCCCGGTGACATCTCAAACCCGCCCCAAGACCCTTCTCTCCCGGTTCCTCTAGAAACCCAGTCCAGGCACCACGCCCCCTTCTCTCTGAATAATGGCCCACCCTCCTTTTGATGCCCCAGCATGACCTGTTGGTGACCTTTGACCCTATGCTTAGTGGGGTTGATCTGTGCTTAGATCTAGAACATTTCACCCGTCAGCCAAATATGAAGTCCCAGCCAAAGGATGTGGTTGACCCGCCCTTCCTGCTTCCTCACAACCTCAAGGGAGGAGGGAGTGTGGCACATTGGAAGGGGGTGTGGTAAAAAGTTTGGGTACCAGAGGATGGGATGGAAAAACCAGATTGGAATACGCCAAAGCAGAGTCAGAGAGTCTTTAAGTGCTGAATCTTGTAGTTTTGGTCCAGGTTCCTGAGAGTGATTGTTCAGAACCCTCATTCAGTGATTATCTGACTCTATCACCTCTCTTTCTATAGTGTTGATGTGCAGCAGCAGATTATGACCATTGTAGATGAACTGGGCAAGGCTTCTGCCAAGGTACTGGGGACACCTCTCTAGGAACAGTAGATAAGGGAGGGCTGGGTCTTTGGAAGGGACCTGCAGAAAGTCTGTCTTCAACTCCCTGGCAGGCCCAGCACCTTCCTGCACCCATCACCAGTGCATTGAGGATGCAGAGTAATCGCCACGTTATGTATGTGCTCAAAGACACTTCTGCCCGACCGTGAGTGCCAAATGTTTTTCCATCCTGTATCCCTTTCTCCCCAGCCTCTTTCACGTTTTCATTCTACCTCTCTCAGATAGCTGCTACGCTTCTTCATCATTTTCCCCATCCTGTAGGGCTGGAAAAGGAGCTATCATTGGTTTCCTCAAAGTTGGATACAAGAAACTCTTTGTACTGGTGAGTGCTATTGGAAGCTGAGAGTTCATATTGCCTTGATTCCTGAAAACAAAAGTGCTAAAGTTTAGGAGGTGGCAATAATGTCTTGGTCCTAAAAGATATTTGTTGTTCTTTACCTCTTAGGATGATCGTGAGGCTCACAATGAGGTGGAACCACTTTGCATCCTGGATTTTTACATCCATGAGTCACTTCAACGCCATGGCCACGGACAAGAACTCTTCCAGTATATGTTGCAGGTATCACTTATCTCTTCACCAGTCTGTCCAAAGAGAAATTAAAGGCCCCTTTGCCGTAAGCTCTACCAGAGCCTCTGCCTTTCCCTCCCCAATGTCCCCATGTCTTCCTATTCCCTTTTCAGTCTCAAGTTCTGTTGGCATGTTTCCCCATGCCTTCTCCTACCCTGAGTCCCCTGTCCCTGCAGAAGGAGCGAGTTGAACCACACCAACTGGCTATTGACCGACCCTCACAGAAGCTGCTCAAGTTCCTAAACAAACACTACAACCTGGAGGCCACAGTCCCACAGGTTAGAGGCTTCAGAAGGTAGATCCCCACTAAGCATTCACATTGAATTTATTATTTTGGGTTTGGTACAAAGAATTGGCACCTTCTAAGCACTTCTTATTCCCTATTATATAGGATTCATTTTATACAACTGATTTTGTTGTTGTTGTTGTTTTACCATGTCTCATTCTGCAGCTACTTTACTCTCATCTATTTTGATTCTTCTCATGGCTGTTTTGTATACTTAATAATATGTTTGTGTCCCAAACATAGCCAGCTCAATTTTACCTCCTTGTTTTCACACAGGCCATTATTTATTCAATCAACATTTCTTAAGGGCCCAGAATTTCCTGTCCTTGGGAGCTTTGGTCTAAAATAGGGAAGGTGATTGGTTTATAACTAAATGCAATATAATGTTACTAATGCTATCCATTCATTCAACAAATATCTTGAGCACCAGCACTAGGAATACTTTACTCAACAAAACAGATAAAAGTTTCTGCCCTTGTGTAGCTTATATTTTAGTGGAGGAGACAAATATAATAAACACGTATATCCTATGGTTGATTATAAGTGCTCTGGAAAAAATGAGAGCCAGTAGAGGGCTTGGGAGTGGAGTGCCATGGTGGGGATGGGAATGGGACTGCAAGTTTAAATGGCATAAGTAGGGAAGGCCTCACTGAGGAAGTGTCATTTCAGCAATAAGTTAAAGGAGGTGAGAATAAGAGCCAAGTAATATCCGGAAAAGGGCATCACAAAGGGAATGGCTAGTGCAAAGGCTATGAGGTAGGAGTGTGTCTGGAAGAATGAACTGACTGGTGTGACAAGAGCACTGTGAATGATAGGAGTGTGGGAGGGGTAGTTGATGAGATCAGAGGCAAGAAGGACATTTTGGGCCTTAAAGGCCATTTCAAAGGCTTTGGCTTTTACTCTGTGGAAAAAAAGAAAGCCACTGTAGGGGTTTGAATAGAGGGATGATATGATCTGACTTTTAACCAGATCACTTTGACTTAAAAATAAGGAGAAGGGGAGCAAAAGTGGAAGTAAACAGACCAGTTAGGAAGAAACAATCCTGATGAAAAATAGTGGTGGCCCAGATAAAGACAGTAGCAGAAGAGGTGGTAAGGAGTTGTTAAATTTTAAATATTGTGAAATTAAAGCAAGTAGATTTCCTGATAGATTCTCGGTGGAGAGCGAGGGAGTTAATGGTGATTCCCAAGTTGTTGGCCTAAAAACTTGGAAGGAGTTACATAAACTGAGATGATAGGTGGAACAACTTCGGGGGAAATAGTAGGACTCCAATTTGAATATGTTAATTAGAGATATATGTGATAAGTCCAGGTTGAGTTGGCAGTTTCATTTTCCCTGGAGTCAGAGAAGAGGTTTGGGATGGAGAGTTTTCAGCATATATAGGGTATTGAAAGCAATGAGACAGGATGACATCACCAGGGAGTAACAGAGAAGTGGTCCAAAGACTTGAGCACATGGGTACTCTTTAAGAAGTCAGGGAGGAGAAAGAACCAGCAAGTATGACCAAGGAGTAACTAATGAAATATATGAAAAATTGAAAGTTGACCTGGAAGGCCAGTAAGGAAAGTATTTCCAGGAGGAAGGAATGGCTTACTGATTCAAAAGGTGCTCATCAGTGAAGTAAGAAGAGGTCTGGGAAGTGAGCATCTGATTTAGTTGCCTGAGGCCATTGGTGATTCTGACCAGCGATTTTGGTGCAGTGGTGGGTGGAAATCTGGATGAGGAATGGGCTTAGGAGATTGAGAAACTAGAAACTGGAGACAACAAGAATAAACAAACAAGAACAGGCCACTCTTACTTAATTGAAGTTCCTTATTGGTCAGTTCTCTTATGGGCCCAACTGGGGATCAAACCCACAATCTTGGCATATCGGGATGCTCTAACCAACTGAGTTACTTGGCCAGGGCCTAGGCCATTCTTTTATTACTTTTTTCTTTTAAAAATATTTTATTTATTTTTAGAGGGGAAGGGAGGGAGAAAGAGAGGGAGAGAAACACTGATGTGTGAGAGAACATTGATCAGTTGCCTCTCACATGCCCCTAACTAGGTACCTGGCCCGCAACCCAGGCATGTGCTCTGACTGGGAATCGAACTTGCCACCTTTTGGTTCACAGGTCGGCAGTCAATCCACTGAGCCACACCACATGAGGCTAGGCCACTCTTTTAAATGCTCCTTTAAGGGGAACAGAGAAATAGAGCAAGAGCTGGAGAGGGAAGGGGATCGAGAGCAGATTCTTTTCAGTTGGAAAAACTTAACAGCCTAAGAATAACTTGTATAGAGAAAATCTGATGATGTCAGAGTCCATGTGGAATCAGTGTTGATGAATGGGTAAGAGAGGCTGGGATTGGATAGAAGCATGGACAGTAAATCCATTGTAACATGATCTGATCGATATACTTAGAGGCATAAGGACATGGTGGTGAGTACTGCCTTGGAGTTGAAGTTGGGTAAAGAAAAGTGTTTGTCAGGGGACAGAAGTGGGTGGGTTAAAGTGCTTTTGATGTGTAAGAAACAGCATGAACAAGGTCAGAGAGGTATTAAGCTACCTGTTAGGGCACTACAAAGTTTGGTGTGGCTAGAATACTGGGACTGTGCTTGGGGGCTGGATGAGGGTTGGTTGGAAGACATTATAGCAGGATCAAGGCAGGAGAGAGACAGGGTCTACTTAGTGTCCTCCCACATATATTTTCTCATTAAGAGGCAGCAGAGAGCAGTGGAAGGAACATAGTATTTAGCAGCAAACACATTACCAGGTGACATGTAACACTAGAACAGGATAGAGTATAAATAATAATGGCTAATGTTTCATGAGCTCTGTGTGGTATTGTAGTTACATGCACCATCTCAGTTGATTCTTGCACATCTCTTCGAGGTAGGTGCTACTGTTAAGTCTGTTTGGGGTTTATACAGATGAGCTACTTGACCAAGTTCACATAGCTAATAAGTGGCAGAGCTCAAATTTGAACCTATAGCATACACTCTTAATGACCAAACTGTATTCCTGGCTGAAATACTGCAGCTAGAACCAAGTGTCTGGGACTTGAGGCCCAGCTCTGCCACTTGTAGCTACTTGGCTTTGGGCAAGCCATGTCTCCAAGTCTCTCTTTTTTTTTAATGTATGTTCTTATTTATTTGTACCTCATTTTTGACTGGACTCAGATTTAGAGATAGAAGCTCTCAGAGGACAACCCGTATCTGTTGGCACTCTGTTCCTGGCTTTTTTTTTTTTTTTTTTTTTTTGGCCTCCTTCATCCTTTTAGCCAAAAGTTTAGCATATTCTGCAGTCTCTTCCTTATTTTTCTTAGTACATTGTTTCTTCAAAGCAATATGCCGATGTTTGTGTTTCAAGACACGTGGAGTAACAAGACGCTGAATCTTAGATGCTTTGGTCTTAGGTTTCTCAGCTTCTTTGTTTAGGGGCTTTCTCACATGAATTGGTAGACATCATCTTCTTTAGAGAGGTTGAAGTTTGTGGATCCTGCTAGTTCTTTTGGGCCCCATGCAACAAGGGACAGTAGTATCAATGAGACCAGGAATATCTTTCTACCCCGCTTTCTTACAATGACCAAGTTGAAAACACTGAGATTGGCATCTACAATGCAACACTGAACAGATTTGCACTTTTGCTCTCCACTCCTCCTTGGTCTATAACAGGAATGCCCCTTGCTCAGCAGTAGGCAGACACGTCCATGGGTCAAGACACTCTGCTTCATGGGGAAACCTTGCTTGTCATTCCCACCACTGATTCAAACCCCATAAACCCTTCCATTCTTCACCCAGAACATCAGCAGCAACTTCTGTGACCATACACTTCTTATAAAAGGTACAAAGTGTGCATTCATCATCAACTTTAATGAGTGTCCGGCAGCCAGTGTCTGGGAAAGAGATGTTCACCTTCATCCTGTGGCAGCTGACTGCCTCTGAGGTGCCACAAGAGTTCAAGTCTTTTTTAATTTTTTTTAATGCCTAATTTTTCTTTATTTTATTTTATTTTATATTTTAGAGAAAGGGGAAGAGAGGGAGAGAAACATCAGTGTGTTAATAATACATCGATCCATTGCCTCTCACACACCCCCAGCTGAGGACCTGGCTCACAACCCAGACATGTGCCCTGACTGGGAATCAAACCGGAAACATTTAGTTCACAGGCTGGTGCTCAATCCACTGAGCCACACCAGCCAGGGCTCTCTGTAGTTTTGATTTGTGTCTCCCTAATGACTAGTGATATTGAGCATCTTTTCAAGTGCTTGCTGGCCATTTAAGTATCTTCTTTGGAAAAATGTTCTTCAAGTCCCATGCCAATTTCTAAATTGTGTTTTCTTCTTGTGTTGTAGTTCTTTATATATTCTAGATACAATATCCTTATCAAATGTATAATTGCAGATATTTTGTCCTGTTTTGTTTGTGGGTTGTCTTTTCATTTTCTTGATAATGTCTTTTGATGAAGTCCAGTTTATGTTTTTTTCTTTTGATGTCATATTTAAGAAATTGTCTGAAGTCATAATTTTCCTCAATGTTTCCAAGGGTTTCATAGTTTTAGCTCTTAGAGAGGGGGTAGGGAGAGAGGGAAACAGCAATGTGCAAGAGATACATCAATTGGTTGCCTCACACGCCCCCAACTGGGGACCTGGCCCACAACCCAGACATGTGTCCTGACTGGGAATTGAACCAGTGACCTTTTGGTTCCTTTTGGTTCACAGGCCAGCGCCCAGTCCACTGAGCCACACCAGCCAGGGCTGGACTGACCTTTCCATTGGTCTCTATGTCTATCCTTAGGCCTCTACCACACCATTATGATTACTTTGGCTTTGTAGTATTGAAATCAGAAAATGTGAATCCTTCATTCTTTTTTTTTTCTCAAGGTTCTTTGGCTATTTGAAGTCCTTTGCAATTCCATATCAACTTTGGGTTCAGCTTGTCAGGGTCTGAGTGTTTGACTGAGACTCTCAAGAATAGGAAGGCTGACTTTTGTTCCTCCCACTGTGGTTTTTCTAGCAGAGTTCTGTACTCAAATATGTCGAGTGGCTGAATGGACAACTATATTTTGCTTGTTTTGTCTTATAGGTGAACAACTTTGTGATCTTCGAGGGCTTCTTTGCCCATCAACATCGTAAGTCTTCTCACTTTGTGTGTGTTGGTCAGGTAGTTGGGGTGAGGGAAAGGAAAGAGGTGGATTCTTGGTCCCACTGGTCCCCTCACTGAGAGGCACCACTGCTTCCTTCTTCACAGGGCCCCCTGTTCCCTCTCTGAGGGCCACTCGACACTCTGGCACTTCTGTGGTCGATTCTACACCTGCTGGTAAAGCTGCACTGAATTGGTATAACTGTACTGCTGTGGTGGCTAGTTATTCTGGAGGCCACAGAGCACGGTGTGAGCTGTTGGCAATGTGGAAAAATTCTAAAGCAACCCAAGTTTCCCAGCAGTCATTACCCATTTGCCTTTACCATCATGGTAGCTCAGTGCATTTGAACTTGTCAAGACTTTTAACTAAGCAAGCTTATTGGGAGCCTGTTTGATGATGACTGTAATGTTGATGGGGCCTCTTATTGCTCGAGGTCCATAGAAGTGGGCCAGAGTCATATTCCTTTGTAAACCCCTCAGGTTTCTGTCAGTCAACAAGGGACAGTCAAGTGCAGTCAGCCCTTCCATTTCCAGTCATAGAATATTGACATGAAATGCCCAAAGTTTAAATATTGGTTTGAGAAGATAATGCTTAGAATTTATAACATTTCCAACCAAATAGTGAAATTGATCTGGAGAAACCAGACCTAGAAGGTACTGAAATGCTGCCTGGGTTCCCCATTTCACCTTCATACACACACACTCCCCTGCCAGTTCTTTCTCACTGCCTCCCAAAGGTAGGGAAGCACAGCTATCTGCTAGCTATGTGTATACTGCACGGAAGAGCCCCTCTCCTGAGCTGGCTCTGTGACTAGCTCTCACCTCTTCCATGGTCAGGAAAGGGAGGAACACTCACTCAAAAGAACACAGCTTCAGCCAGTGCCAAGCACTGAAGAGGCAGTTCATTTACATGACTTGCTTTGGTTTCCAAGGCTTTTCCCCACCTGTCTCCTGCTAATGTACAGGCTGTGAGAGGGACTGAAAGAAAGCCAATAAGGACAGTGAGGACTCAGAACCACAGTTGGGGGCTGTGGATAAAACTTTAGATTCCCTGTGAAGTTTCATTTGCTAAACATGATAGAAAACCTCTTGAGATGGAAAAGGAGGGAACAAGTAGAGAAGCGAGGGGATGGGAGGCAGAGCCTTGGAAAATATGTTTGCCTCCCATTTACTCTGATAATGCCTTTCCAGATGTCTGTTTTCTTATCTTTTTTTCTTTCCTAATAAAACTTATATCTCTTCCCATCTTTGCACCAGTAGGAGAGGTTCTGCCACACCCCAACCTCTCCTGACCTATCTAAAGCAATTCCTGATTAACCAAGGATTTTGTCCGTTTCATCTAGAGGGACCTGGGGTCCTAGTTGGCCCAGCTGGAACCATTCCACTGCCCCAGAATCCCAGGGGGGGCCTGACAGCACCCACTGACAGTAAGAGCTTGGCTGCCCTTCTGCACCTCCCAGACCCCAGTCTCCCCTTGGATCTTTTCCCCCTAACTCTGCATTCGGCTTACTCCTTCTGGCTCTCCTCAGAAGTGCCCCAGCATTCTCCCTGAATTTCCTTGTGGTGTGATAATATTGTCACAGAGCTGCTTCTGTGGTGGAGCAGAACTCTTCTCCTTCCCCAGGAGGAATTGCAGTGTCAGGCAGCAGAGGTTTGGGGTCATAGTATAGTAGTTGGGAGTAGTACAAAGTGTCTCCATGTGCTTACCTTGTCTGTGTCTTCTCCCCCGTTAGCTCCAGTAAGGAAGCTGCCACCCAAGAGAGCAGAGGGAGACATCAAGCCATACTCCTCTAGTGACCGAGAATGTAAGACTGGGATAGGGTGTCTGGGCTTGGGGCACCTTAACTCGGGAAGAATTTGTTTTCTCTAAAGGTTCTAATTTCTCTTTTCCTATCCTAATCTTTGCTGACTTTTCTTTATTCTCCCTCTCCTCAGTTCTGAAGGTGGCTGTGGAGCCTCCTTGGCCCCTAAACAGGGCCCCTCGCCGAGCTACACCTCCAGTCCACCCGCCCCCCCGCTCCAGCAGCCTAGGAAACTCACCAGAACGGGGTCCACTCCGCCCCTTTGTGCCAGAGCAGGAGCTACTGCGTTCCTTGCGCCTCTGCCCCCCTCACCCTACTGCCCGCCTTCTGCTGGCCACTGACCCTGCGGGCAGCTCAGCACAGCGTCGCCGTACCAGGTAATAGGAGTTGGATGGTTAGGGAGCCTCTAGACTATCAAAAAGTATTAGAAATGGCAAGGGGCAATTTGAGTCATGAGACCTAAAGCAACAAAAGAGGTGGATTGGAGAATATATTGGGAAATATTTGTAGGAGTGGTGTAGAAATAAATGAGAGTTGGGGAGCAGAACAGGACTTATTATATATATATAAAGCCTATGGACCCCAGTTTTACAGTGAGAGTTGGGAGGAATGGCAGGAAGAACCCAGATCCATGGGTGGGAGGAACTGAACTTTTAAGTTGGGGGAAATCTTCTAACAGTTGCTGGGAAGATGCAGTGTCTCTGACACTGTTTGGGGGGGGGCCACTAGCCACGAGTCAGTGCATTGTATGGCAGGAGCCCATCAAGCAAGCAGGGAATAGGAATCTCTTATATTTTTCTCCCTAGCTTTCTCTTCATCTCTGACTTCTCTGTTTTTCTCTTCCCCAACTTTCCTTTTCCCTACCTCCTGTCCATAACAGCTCCCTTCCCCGCTCTGATGAGAGTCGATACTGACAGACAGCTAACCTGCTTCCCTCCCTGGGAGACCTTGAGTGGGCAGAGACCCTCTCCCCAGAACCCCCGACCTACTCTTCCAGTGCTTCCTCCAGGATCCAGTGGAACCTGACAGAGCCCATAGGATTCCCTCTTCCAGCTTTCTTGGACAACTGGGTTGTGAGAGTCCCAGATGGTCAGATACTTGGTAGCTTTTCTTGCCCGAGAAAGCATCCTAACTTGGTCTCTGAACATTCCCAAGACTGTCTGAACTGCTGCCAGACTCCTTGGTTGTGCACTCATACTAATTACTCAGAGCAGCACACTCTGGCTTGCCGTCAGACTGCAGAATACCATGGAAGGTCCAAGGGCCTCCACTGCCGGAGAAACTTTTTAAGGAATCTTGTCCATGGAATAAATCCCGTATTAACACTACAGTGTCTACTGGTGGCCCTAATACTGCTTTATGCTACCTAATATACTTACCTTTCAGCCTGCTGATGCCAGCCAATGAGATTTGCTTCAGAGCAGTCCAGTTAGGTAAGACAGGGACTTACAGCTCCTTAAAGGGATCCATTCAACATTGCTGAGCTCTTCATTACAACATGTTTTATTTGTCACGGAGCCCCTGAGCTGATGTCTGCTTTGGGGCTCTAAAGACTTGCGACACATCTGAAGACACCACTACTTCCCCCAGACCCAGATTCTGTGAGGGACTTTGTTTCTTGGCAGTAGATCTCAGCAAGCACCCTGGGATCATTCTTTGCCATGTTTCAGAAGATAAGCCTGAGTCTCAAGGCTCTGTTAGCTCCCAGATCCATCCTTCCCCAGTATCTAGATGCTGATATATTCCTATTTTGTGAGATTGCCTTGAGATGAAGGGGCAACTCCTCTCTGGCCTTCCTTTCTTTTTTCCTCCACAGCAAGAATGTTTTTCCCTGCTCCATACCCATGTTATAAAATATTCTCTTCCCTCCCTACCCTCTGGTAGATAAGATACCGCCACTATGTTCCCCCAAATCCTTGGGAGCAGGATCTCCCATTCTCCCTACTCATTTCCTCCTTTTTCTTCTCCCTCTCAGTGTTGTCTGAATAAAGTGTGAATCCCTTTGTGTTTTTTAAATGGACATTTTAAATGGAAAAAAAAACCCAACTAAAAAACCAACTTAAGGCCTCAGCCTCGTTTGTGTGTCACCTTTTATTTTCCTTGGTTCTAATGGGCTTATGTCCCTATCGTCTTCCTCATTGCTGAGATCTGCAGATCTTCTAGCAAGGAGTCCAAGAGTTCCCCTTGCAGGATCTAGTGTCCCCCTTCCCTGTCTTCATTGCTAGATCTTCTGTGGATTCTGTCTCCTCTCATGTAGTTGCTGGATCCCTCTCTGTAGGCTTCTACGTCTACTTCCCCATTCCCTTCAGAAACTCTAGCTCTCCCCAGTGATTTCTACCCTTCACCCCAGCCCAGCCCTTGCTGAGATGTCAAGATTTACCAATATCCCTGGGATCCACTGATCGCATTCCTGTAACAACCCCTCATTGATCCCTGGGTTCCTCTTTCCACTCTGATTTCCTGACTTCTCCCCCACCAAACCCTTGGACCTCTCCCAAGATAGTCCCTGACCTCTGTTGAGTGTCCAACACATTCTATCACCTCCTTTTAAAGGCTCCCTCCCTTTTCTTCTTAAATCAGCTTTGCCACTCCCTATAATTAAGGTAGCCATGGTTTCCACACCAAACATCAGGGCACCTTGTCCAACATCATCAGAATTGCACCAGAAAATCTTTGGAGTATAAAATGAACTCCCTCCCCTTTTCTGGGGCCCAGCTTAGGTTAAAAACCGCTAGGAAGGGTAATTACCTCTCTCTGTGCTCCTGCGCTATTCCTTTCATTCCTCTCCTCTGATTCCTCTATACCCACTCATCTTTCACCCTGTAGCCACTTCCCCATCATCTCATTTCTTCTACAGGGGGACTCCCCCAGGGCTGGTAGCCCAAAGCTGCTGCTACAGCCGCCATGGGGAGTTGAATTTGTCATCCCCCAAAACAGGTAGGTATTAATCCCTCCTTACCCTCAAATCAAGTAGGCCATATTCACTATCTTCTCCAGGCTTTCCATGCACATGCATGGTATTTCCACAGGCAGCCTAGAATGGAAGCAGGAAGAACAGGAAACAGAGAATAGGTGAGGCCTTATCCCCTTCCCTCCAAGCCTCCCAGCACCGGTCTTCCTTCTTAACATCACTCTCAGCTCCTTCCTCTGAATCTTCTCCCAACTGGACGCCACCCCTATTCCCCTTCACATCTTTCCACCTAACATCCTATAAGCCTGTTTCCCCATAAGTTCAACTCTGGTGTTTTCCTTTGGCACTGAGGGGTTTCAAATTTGGACATAGCCCAATGGTTCCAGCTTCACACACCGTCATTTGTCCTCCTCTAGTTAAGAGCCAGACAGACCCTGAGAGTCTGATCTTAATTCCATTTCAGTGCCTCTCTAACCCATTATCGCCCTCCTACCTACCAGGTCTGCCAATGAGGAGCAGGTCTTGTCACAGGATGGGTATTATGGGGAGGAACCCATGCACACAGTTCCTCTACAGGCCCAGACCCCGCCAGCCCAGTACTGGACAATGGCTGGGGACTTGTTCAAAGCCAGATTCATTCGAAACTTGCGGGAACGTCGCAGCACCAGGCCTTGGTGACTGCAGCCCAGTCACACCTTTCGAGTATTTCTCTCACTACAGGAGGCAGCCAAAGCCCACCTTCATAAAAGATGTATTCATTCATTTGTTCATTCAACAGGCTCTCTTAGCAGTGCCAAATCATCTGTATCTTATTTCAACGAGAGCAATAAAGTATTTTTATCACGAATGCTACTGAGAAACTTAACTCCTTATTTCAACCTCACCCCTCACAACACCCAGTTCAGCCCTTTTCTCGCCCAGCTTTTTGCGCAAGTGTTCAGGTGAGTGAGCGAAGCCCGCGGCCGCCAATTTACTGCGCACGCACTCTAAGGCAGCCGCCGATCCGCTAGCGCAGGCGCACTTACAGCAGATCGAGCGCCTCACCGCTTCCCTGGATCTCGCCGCAGTACGCAAGCGCGCTACATCTCCGTTTCCCTCCCCTCAGTTCCTGAGCACCCCCCACCCCTCCTCTCCCCTTCAAGAAGCCGGCACCGGGGCGCGCTCACTCCGTTAGGAGGCCGAAGGCCGCACTCGGGAGGCGCTTTCTCTGCTTCCGGAATATGTACCAGCCCACGCGAGGCGCAGCCCGGCGTCTTCGCCCCTGCCTCCGTGCCTACCAAGTTCGCCCCCAGGTGAGAGGAGGGGAAGCAGCAGGAATCGAGGGGGCGGGGAGAGACCCTTCTCGGAGTCGGCGCGAGGGGCGGAGCGCGGGGCCCGTTCCGCGCAAGCGCAGTGACGCTCTGTCTTACCTGTGCAGGGCGGTACAAGTAGGGTCTGGGGTCGCGGGGACCACGGAGGCAGTACTGCCAGCCGTGGCGCGTCCGGAACGTAGTTTCTGCCGGTTGTGGGGTGGGCAGGCAGGGTTGAAAGTGGGGTGGCGGGACGCGACCGTACTTCGCCTGGGTCTCCGCAATTATCTGTGCCTGGAAGTCATTTGAAGGGCAGAGGGCGGAGAGATTCGCAGCCTGGCCGCGGCGCCGCTCCGGAGTTTCCCGGTCCCGAGCAGACCTACCTGCGTGCGAGCTTTGCAGCCCACGCGTCTTGCACCGGGATATCGGTCCTGGCGGGCAGGCTGAGCGGGGTGGACTCAGCTCAGACCCCTGCCCCCGGGTGGGAAAGATGGCCACGCCCCCGGCGGAGAAGGCGCCTTGGGGACGGAGGTACCCATGCGGCCCGCTTGCCGTCCGGAATAACCACTCTGGTTCTTGGGGAAGCAGAGGGACTCGGGTCAGGCCTCACTTTGGGAAACCACCTCGTCATCGTGGTTTCAACGTCAGTAAAGCAGGAGTGAAGTTTATCTTTTCAGTCACCTGGGCTTCTTTGTCATTAGTGGGGCTCGAAATAATAGCTTATGTTTGTATAATACTTTATAAGTCGCATATTTTCATTTACATTTAGTTTCATATAGTACTCACAATAACTCAGTATGACTTCATCATTCTCGTTTATAAGAGGGCAGTTACTGGAAACTGAGGGAATGAGAGTGCCCAAGGGTTCAGGATAGTCTTGGTGCTCAATGTCTTCTATTCCCGTTGGATTTTTTTTTTTTTTTTTTCTCTATACAACATCTACCTCACACACTTGTGGAGTTGTGTTATAACTCACATCATTTTACCCACAGTGAAAATAAAACCTGTTATTCATTTGTTCATTCTTCAAACATGTATGTTATCCTTGCTGTAAGACAGGTGGAGCTGCTCCCAAAAGTATTGGAATCTTAAATGTAAAGGTATTTGTTAATGTTTTGGGGAGGTGCTTGTCATAAGAAACTTTCCTGGAAATGGAGGTAGATGCATCCCATTCTCCTCCAGTAATTCCATTGCTTTTGTCAGGAGCAGCAAGCATGTAAGGTTGGAATTGTGTTAATGAGCAGTTTGGATGAAGGGCCATTAGGCAGCTGGATTCTTACCTCTTTCCTTTTGTTCTTCTTCCTTAGGATCAGCTTTCTCCATTCCCACCCCTGTGGCCCCACTCCACGACTTCCACTTCTCCATCTTCTCCTCTTCTCTGGTCTCTCCCAATTCCACGCCCTCCCACTCGGCTGCTTCCTCTCTGGTCTCTCCCAATTCCACGCCCTCCCACTCGGCTGCTTCCCCGGGCCGCTCCACTACCTCTCCCTCAGATCCAGGCCCTCGGCTCACCAAGGGTGGTTCTCCCTCCAGGAAAGGGGGAGGAGGGACCAGGGCCTGAATTGCATAGCGGCTGCCTGGATGGGCTCAGGAGCCTATTTGAGGGAACTTTCTGCTCCTGTCTTGGGGCTTTGGTATCTTTCCAAGCTCCTGTGACTGCCCGCCCTTCCCCTGCCACTCCTTCAGGAGATCCAAGTATGGAGGAGCACCTGGCTGTTATGTATGAAAGACTGAGACAAGAGGTAAGTCAGTTCAAAAGTGACCTTCATTGACAGTGGGAAGGAATGCAGGTAACACTTGGAGATAGAGGATTAGTCAACTGGATTCTTTCTTGGAACCACAAAGCATACATAGAAGTGTTACAAACATTTCCCAAGGAAAAAATGATGCTCAGTTTGGATTAAGGGGAGTTAAACATGGCACAGAGATGACCTTTCACTCAGAGGGGGAATAAAGAAACACTAAAAATAGAAAACATAAGTAGGATCATCTTTCCTTTCCCATTGGGTTGACACCTTCTTCTTCCACCTAGCTTCCCAATCTCTTCCTTCACTCTCATGACTACACTCTCTACTCACCGGATGTGGAATTCATCAATGAGATCCTGAACATACGTACCAAGTGAGAATCCAGGCATGGGCAGGGTGGTGGGGAGGAAAAGGTCCTAGTATTATGTATAATACTTGACCCTTTTCAGTTACTAGAGAAGGTACTAGGCTGCTTATCTACAACTGTTCCTCATTCCTCAGAGGCCAGTTTGGTTTTCTGATTCTGCCATCATAAGGTGTATTTCTCTTCCCTTCTGCACAGGGGCCGGACATGGTATATTCTGTCACTGACCCTCTGCCGCTTCCTGGCCTGGAACTATTTTGCACAACTTCGGTTGGAGATTCTACAGTTGACCCGCCATCCTGAGAACTGGACTCTGCAAGCCCGTTGGCGGCTGATGGGACTGCCCATCCACATGCTCTTTCTGCGTTTCTACAAGCGTGACAAGGAAGAGCTTTACCGGTAAGAGAAGTGAGGAAGAACTCATGCTACAATCTGTTTCCTAATTGTACCCTTTCAGGATTGATGATCTAGTCTCACAGATAATAGTGCAGGGATCTTATTTTAGTCTACTTTAATATAACAAATAGGGACTTTGAGTACATTAAGAAATCTCTGAACTCAGCTTCTTCATGTGTATTACCTGGCACATAGTAGGTATTCAAATACTTATCAAATGAAAATTCCTGCTGTCAAGCTTTCCTTCCCAGGAGCCTGCCCACACTTTTCCCTTCCCTCTATTCTCCCTCCACAGGCACAGATCTCCAAAACTCTGAAGGATCCCAGGAGACTTATATCCAGGGTAGTAATGGGCAGTGGCAGCTTGTCCCAGGCTAACCCCAACCCTGTCCCCAAGGCCCTCTTTTCTCTGACTTCCCAGTAAGCTAACAGCAGCCCCATCTAGGCTCTCCTTTTGCTTCTTCCACCCTAAGCTCTTCCTTGTTTCACTGTGCCCAGCTTTAATAAATGTACTCTCAAAATAAAAATAAAGAAAAAAGAATCCTGCCTTATATGTTGAGCCTTACAATCTTAGGTAAAGTACTTGGTAAATTTTGGCAAGGTAGAATCCCAAGAAATTGTTAGGCTTGCCTCAAACCAGCAGTTCGTCAACTTTGCTGCACACTGGGAGTGATATTGGTGCCAGACATTCTGATTTAATTGGGGCAGGATACAACCTGGGCATCAAGATTTTTCAGAGTTCCCCAGATGGTCTAATATGTGGCAGTTAAGGAATTGCTAGTTTAAACAAATGCTTGAATTAAACTTTGGGATCATCCACTTTACCCCTCAGTAAGCTTCTCTTCCTTCACCAGGACCTATGATGCCTATTCCACCTTCTACCTGAATTCCAGCGGCCTCATTTGTCGCCATCACCTAGACAAAGTGAGTCCCAGGGCCGGATGTGGTAGGATGAAGGGGTAGCATGTCCTGCTAACTAGCATTAACCTTTCTCCCTGCAGCTGATGCCTTCACACTCACCCCCAACACCTGTGAAGAAGCTGCTTGTGGGAGCCCTGGTGACTCTGGGGCTGTCAGAGCCAGAACTCAACTTACACCTGTGTCCCAAAGCCTGATCCAGGAACTGGGGTGGGGCAGCACCGAAAACTTTGCTATGCACATGAGGAGGATGTGGAGGCAGCCAGCTTCATCCCCTCTCCCTTCCTTCCCATCTCATGCTGTGTAAAGCTGCTGTGTAATTTAACTTGTAAATAATAAAAGTGTAAGTGAAGCCCTGGCTGGTGTTGCTCAGTGGATTGAGCGCCGGCCTGCAAACAGAAGTGTTGCGGGTTAAATTCCCAGTCAGGGTACATGCCTGGGTTGTGGACCAGGTCCCCAGTTGAGGGTGCGTGAGAGGCAACCAGACACTGATGCTTCTCTCCCACTCTCTAAATAAATAAAATCTTTAAAAAAACAAACAGCCCATTAAAAAAAAAGTGTAAGTGAAAATATTACATCAAATTTTCATGTCACTTTATCTGGATTCCAGAAGTTCCCACAAGCTTTATTCCAAAACTATTTTTATTAATAGATATTAAATTAAATAATGTGTAGAAGGAAAAGGAGCTGGTGTTGGTTCTGATTATGTCCCCTTTTCTTTACCCTAGCTCTTCACGTGTCTTGCCTGTTTTTTTGGGCATTTTCTTAGCATGGGGATCTTCTAGCTCCTTGGCCTTATAATAGTGAGGTGCCACCTCCAAAAGCCAACTGCTCTCAATCTCTAATACCTAGAAGAGGAAAAAAACAACAACAGTAGAGTTCTTGTCTTTCCAACCTAGATTCTAATGTGTGTATGCTCAAAAAAGTTCTCCTCCTTCCCCTTTGACTGCAGGGCTCTAATACCATATGAGTGAGGACCCCCACCCCCCCAAAAAACGGAATTATCTTCTGCAGGGCGGGCCCCTGTAATACAGGCTTCCCCTGCTAGGTGAGTGTTCTAGGAGCCCATCTGAATCAGTGTACCAGCTGGCATTGTTGTGAGAGGCTGTGTTTGGCTTCATTGAAATTTTTTGAAGACTGCCAACACGTTTGCCCATTTCATGATGGGTGATTAATGAGCGCACCTGCCCACACTATGCTCAGCAGTTCAGCAGTTCAGTGTTCAGCAGTTTTTAACCAAAAATGGCATGACCCCTGTGTCTCACCCTCCCTATTCACCCCAGGTAACTTTTTATTTCCCCAGATGAAAAAAGTCAGCTTTTTTTTGGTTTGTTTGTTTTCCTGGATGAAAAAGTCCTCAAAGGGAAATTTTTTGCCGATGTAGAAGAGGTAAAACAAAAAGCATCAGAAGCACCAAAAGGCATCAAAATCAATGAGTTCAAAAATTTTTGAGCAGTGGAAAAGTCTCAATAGGTGTACTGCATCAAATGGAGAGTACTTTGAAGGTGACTGAAGTTTAACGTGTAAGAATACATAATTTTTTAATAAATAAATTCCAGGTCTTTTTGGGCCCCACCTCGTATATTCCAAAGGCTGTTACATTTCTACGTGTTATTCAGGATCCCAAGTAGGCTATTCTTAAAAAAAAAAAACTTGAACGTAAAGACTGGAAAGTACACTCAGGTTATCACCCAACACCCAAAACACCAAGACAACAGCCATTCAAACGTTCATTAAATATACAATTATCAGATCTTAGGAGATGCTGAGTCAGCTGTTAGGATGTCTTTCTATTTTATCCTACCTTAAACCAGTATGTTTTCCTGTTTCTCTGCCAGTCCCAGCAACTTGAACCTGGGATTTTAGCTTGCCAGGAGACCACTTGTCCCTATAATCTCCACCTGCCCGAGCATCCCCTCACCTGTCTCATGAACTCCTTGGTGGTCAAAACAAGTTCATGGTAGAGCAGCCAGCGAGGCTGTTCCTCAAAGAGGGAGGAGTTGGGGTGAACAAACACTGTCTGCTGCTGTTTCACGGTGCGGTAGCCACTGCGAGTCAACCGTGCTGTGTGGTAAAAGTAACCGGCAGTGATGGCCTAAGAAGCGGGTCAGAAAGAATGTCAACAGGAAAGTCAAGACACCCAGGGACCCTCAGCACTCACTACCTGTTTTTAGTTCAGGCTTCTGGAGAACCAGGAAGATAAGGAATGCACAAAGAACCCACTGAGAAGAAACCTCCAGTGGTTTGGGAATAAAGCACAGGAGAGCATGCCTTCCACAAGGGGAAGAAGGCACAATTTTAGGCTGGAGGGGCTGCCATAGGCCCCAGAGGGAAGTTTGCTCTTTGGGATACCCTGGGTAGACTAAAGAAAGGCTGACCTTGTGCTGGCCAGGTGACTCAGTTGGAGCACTGTCCTATACACCAAATGGTTGCAGGTTCCATTGCCGGTTGGAATGCATAAGGCAGGCAACAATTCAATCTATCTCTTCCTCTTTCTCTGCCCCCCCCCCCCATACACAAACACTTCCTCTCTCTCTAAAATCAGTAAATATATCCTTGGGTGAGGATTTAAAAAAAGAATGAGCCCTGGCTGGTGTGGCTCAGTGGATTGAGCACCAGCCTGCAAATCAAGGGGTCACTGTTTCGATTCCCAGTCAGGGCACATTTCTGGGTTGCGAGCCAGGTCCCCAGTTGGGGACACACAAGAAGCAACCACACACTGATGTTTCTCTCCCTCTCTTTCTCCCTCCCTTACCCTCCCTCTAAAAATAACTGAATAAAAAATATATATTTTTCTTTAAAAAGAAGAATGCTAACCTTGCGTACACGAATATAGTCCTCATGGCAGGAACTGAGACCAACTTCCACACGCTCCAAGAGTCCCTCTAGTTGTTCCCGCACATCCCGGGCTCGGCGCATAGATCTGAACTGGACAAAGTTCTCATAGCACCACTGGGAAGAGTAACCACTTTCAGCCCACTGTGAAGAGGGTTAAAAAGGGTCAGGGTAAGCATACAGTAGGACCAGAGTCCCTCATGTCTCCCTCATTCCCACTCATCCAAGCCCAGTGACCTGTGTATAAACGTTTAGCAAAACCAAGTGGTCCCCACCAGGGAGGAAGAAGTTGACACGGGCATTGTCAGCATGGACAACCTTGTCCTTGGGTCGATAGAAGATGGAGTTGTTGACAGAAAGCATAGCAGCCACTGTCAGGATCTCCTCTGAACAACTGTACCTGGGTCAGAAAGGGAAAAAGCATGAGAGTTCAAAGCAAGCTGTAAGAATAGACACACACTGGGGGAAAGTGGCATGTGATGGATGCGTCTTCACGTGTGGACTGCTAATCAGAATAATGGCTACAAATCAGAGACTATATAGATTTGGTGGCAACAGCAATAGCACAGGGGTCAAGGAGGCGGGACTATGGATTACAATGTTATAGAGGAAAAGAATGGGACCTGTGAGCTGTCCACAGTAGGCAAGTGTGCATTAAGTGCACTGGGGAAAGATCACTTCCTTTAAGTTCACATGATAACTTCTGATCTCAGCCACTTCTAGTCTGCAGCCTTAGGAATGAGTTAAATCCCCATATCAGCCCTTACTCAGCACTCCTCACTGATGGAAAGTCTTCCACTTCCGTTCATACTCCCAAATTTTGTTTCCCATTTGATATCATGATCAAGGATACAGCACAGTGTCTTACAGAGAGAAAGAGCAAGTTAACAGAAGTGGCCCCAGAGACAGGAGGAGGCATGGTCAGTTTGTGGGCTGGAGGTCCAGCCAGAGTGGGAGACTTACTTCTCAGAGGCCAGGATCATTTTTGACAGCATGGGGTCCACTGGCAGCTCTGCCATCTTTCGACCAGACTAAGGAGAGGAAAGAGAGGGCTGAAGCCAGTCTTCCCTCAGGTGTCCTTCCACCCTGACCCCTTTATCCTGCCCCAGCCCACTGCTCTCCCACCTCACCGTGGTGAGCTCCCCAAGGTGATTTAGGGCTCCCAGAGCATACAGTTGCTCCAAAGCCAGCAGCAGGGTTTCATATGGTGGAGGATCCAGGAAATCAAAGTGCATGAGGTCATGGATCCCTGCAGAGATGTGAGGGGTAGAACAGAGTCCCTTTACAAGGACCAGTGATTCAAGCCCCACTTCCCTCCTCTCTCAGGACTGGGGGACCCCACTAACCTAAGCTCTTGAGCAGCAACACAACATTGCCTAGGCTGGTCCTTTGGATCTCCGGCACTGTGGTCTCCTCCAGCTCATGCTGATAGGCCCAAGCAGTATACAGGCGGAAGCATTTCCCAGCAGCCACCCGGCCTGCCCGACCAGCTCGCTGATTGGCTGAAGCCTAGAAAGAAAGGAGAGGCAGGCTGGCTGACAACTGGATGAGGGAAAGAGAAAGGGTAGTATTTATGCAAGAAATCTAGGAGGGCGTAGTTCCATCCTCTAAGGAGCCCCCAGAGGCTTCTGAGTGGGACTTTCCTGTGGGCCCATTCCACCTCCCACTCCCCCACAGAGACCCCACTGGAGCTCAGGCTGACCTTGCTGCAGGGTGTGACTGTGAGTGATTCCATGCCTGTGCGGGGGTTGTAGCTCTTCTGCTTACAGAACCCTGGATCCAGCACATAAATAATGCCCTCGATGGTGAGTGAAGTCTCAGCAATGTTCGTTGCCACAACCACCTGAGAGGATATGGGGTCACTCAGAGAAATCAACCTCCTAGTTATGTAGAAAAAGTAATCCTGGGCCCTGGCTGGTGTGGCTCAGTGGATTGAGCACTGGCCTGTGGACTGAAAGGTTGCTGGTTCAATTTCCAGTCAGGGCACATACCTGGCTTGTGGGCCAGGTCCCCAGTTGGGGACGTGCAAGACACAACCAATCAATCTCGCGAAGCAATGTTTCGCTACCTCTCTAAAAATAAATTAAAAAAAAAAAAAAAAACGATCCTAGAAGATTTGGAGTAGACCAGCAGAGGCACATAAGAGTTAGGAGCTGAGGGAATTAGTGTCCAAAGTCAGAGAGGGGAACAGGCCAGAAAAAGCGTGAGGGAGAACTAGGGCTCAGACAGAACACAAGGTGGAAAAGAAATAGAGAAGAGGGTTGATGGGTTTTTCAGAGATGGGAGATGGGGCTATCTAGGTCCCTGCCCTCACCTCCCCAGCAAGCACTTTACATTCACCTTCACTCATTACTGCCTGCAAAAGCCTCCCAACAAACCTTCCTGCTTCTACTCCTGCCTAGGTTACCAGGCATCCAGAATGGTCCTTTTAAAATGTACACCCGTGCCCTGACTGGTTTAGCTCAGTGGGTTGGGCACCATCCCACAAACCAAAAGGTCACCTGTTGATTCCTTTCAGGGCACATGCCTGGGTTGTGCACCAGGTCCCCCAGCTGGGGGCATGCAAGATGCAACCCATCGATGTTTCTCTTGCACATTGATGTTTCTCTCCCTCTCCCTCCCTTTCCCTCTCTCTAAAAGTAGATAAAGATCTTTTAAAAAATAAAACAAAATGTACACCTGTCACATCACTTCCCTCACATCACTCCCCTTTCTTCCAATGGCTCCCTATCCTATATGACAATTTTATCCAAGCTTGTTCAGGCACTGAGTCCTCTAGCCCTCAGCTGCCTTTCTGTATTTCCCAGTACTGCGCTCCCTGGCCAGGCACAGAACACTTCTCAGTCCATGCCTGGGTACTTTTCAAGAGGCCATCCCTCTGCTGGAGCACTCCTCTCTGATACCAACCGGGCTCCCTCCCTCACCCAGATAAGGCCTCTGCTTCAATTTCACTTTTTTGGAAAGGGAGAGGCCTTCTCTACACTCCCAGGAAAGTTCTTCCCTGCCATTTTTCAGTCCTACCAGTCAGCCTCCATCTTCCTATGCTGCAATGTGTCTCTTCATAGGACTCGTCACAAATTGACATTATGTATTGAATGCCCATTGTCTCCTAATTTACACTAGACTGGGAGCTCTGCAAGGCCAGGAACTTTGTTTCATTCATCATTGTATTCCCATCCCCCAGAACAGTGTCTGGGAGGAACCTGGTCAATATTCATGGATGAAAGTTATACCTTTGCTCAAAATCCTTTGATTGCCATTCAGCTATCTAAAGTCCAAACTCTGAATCTTGCACGCAGACCTCATACACACCTTACTTAGGCTTTCCTTGGACATTCCTGCCATTTTTCTTAAAGGTGGAGATAAGCCCCACTTTCCAGCTCACCAGGGCACCCCTTCTCATGCATTCAGCTACCTCTCAGTCCATGCCATATTCATCCTCTCTCTAAAGGTCAGCAACTGACTGCTCCTCGAACTGTGGCTCAGGGGTACACCTTGCACAGGGCAGGCACACCCTTGCTTTCTCACTGCTACTTGTAGAACTATAGGGGTGAAGAAAGTAGGTTTCTGCAACTTACCTTTCGAGCCCCTGGTGGCGTGGGCTGGAAGATGCGAGCCTGCATGTCGGAAGGCAGGTTGGCATAAATGGGCAGCACCAGCAGCTCCCTGATTTTGGAGCCCAGGCGGCGGCAGCGATCCTGAAGCATCTCACAGGCAGCCTCAATCTCCTCCTGGATTTGGGGTGGGGAGAGCAGCAGGGACCCAGAGGCACAAAGGTCAACATGACAGCCTCATCTTCCCCTGGCAGACAAACATCACCACCCCTCCCCCACCTCACTCACCTGCCCTGTCAGGAACACGAGGACATCCCCAGCAGGCTGGGTCACATGAATCTGTAGCACAGACACTACACAGGCTTCCAGGTAGTCAGCCTCTGGAGCCTGGGGTGGAGGAGAGGGCACAGGAAGGCCACTTGCTCAGGCAAGCCTCTTTCCCTCCTCCACATACACTTAATCCCAGGTCCCCTTTGGACTCTCCATTCCATCCTACCCTCCTTGGGACAACCTCCCCCAGCTTCATGCCTCACACTTAAACCTATCTTCCCTGAGTGGGGCACCTTGGTATAGAAGATGTCAACTGGAAACCGGCGTCCAGGAATTCGGAAGACTGGGGCATCATCAAAGAAAGTGGAAAAACGGGCAGTGTCCAGTGTGGCTGAAGCCACCAGAACCTTGAGCTCAGGTCGGAAGCGAGCAACATCTTTGATCAATCCAAAGAGAATGTCTGTGTGCAAAGTCCGTTCATGAGCCTCATCCACCATCACCACACTAGGAAAGAAACAGGGAGCAGTGAAAGAGGAGAGCTGGGAAATGCAGGAGTGGACACTAGGGTTCTCTGGATGAAGGGACAGATGGAGGCAAAGAGTCCAAGGGTGAATGTGGGAGGAGGGGGCTCTAAGAGAAACCCATTGCCCCAGTTAAGTAAGACCAACAGGAAGTTGGAGAAGACAAGGACACCACAGTCTGCAGCCTCTCAGCTTGGGCAAACAAGAGATTGGGAGGCTGGAATTGAGGCCAAAACAAATCAGACATCCCCTCTGAATCAGAGTTAAGAGTCTGCTAGAGTCAGTAGATGGAAGAATATGTTTTAACAGGAACAAAAGTAAAGGCAAGGCCTCTTTCAATAAGGCTAGTCCCCCAGACTGGCTGGGGATGAACAGATGGATCTGTGTCACCAGAACAGCCCAGAAGCTCCCAGGCTTCTGTGGGGCTGCTGTTGCACATCCCTGTTGACCCTGCCACCTCTTATGGAGAGGACCAGTAAGCCTTTCTAGCCCAACCTTTGAGGACTCTGCAGGTTGGTCTCCTAATTTAGTTACATGTATGGACCTTCTTTGTCCTTGCCCTTTTCTTTGGTTTTCTGGTGGTAGCCAAGCCTGTAGGAGCTCACCCCCAACCTCAAACCTTTGTGCCTAATCCTGACCCTGATGGTGAAGCTCCCAGCTGTTTGAGGCTGGGGTTAATGGGAAAGTCCCATGCCCCAAACACTTTTGCATTGGTTTGTCTTCCATGGAAGGGCTGTGAAAAGGTCAAATCATATCTGTCCTATGGCTGCACTCTGATCATCTAGGACCACAAATTCACAGCCTCTTACTCAGCTGGACTGGCCCCACCCAGATCTCATGCACGATTTCTCCCCTCAACACATGCTCATCATGCAATCCCTGCTGGGTCAATGCAGCCCTAAGAATTCACTATTAACAGGCCCTGCAATCTCTACCACTCTATAGAGTCTTGGTATTGAGCTGATATTTGTCTCCCTGTGACATCGGTTCCTAGATGTACCCTCTGGGGTCACATAAAACAAATCTGACCCCTTTCCCTTTCCATGTTATAGCCCTTCACATTTCTAGAGGGAACTAGGTTGTCTCCCTTGAGTTTCTCCCCTACTGTAAGCTGAACATTCTAAGTTTCTTCAAGTGGTCTTCATGTGGTTTTTCAAGTCCCCACTGCTCCCACCCTACCATCCTGGTCGTTTTCTAAACTCTACAAACAATTGGCAAGGGAAGGAGGGACTTTCTCTCTGTATCTTCTGCCCTCTAGCTCCACCTATATGGTACCCAGAGGCCAGCTCTTGGACTGCCAGGATCATAAAGATGTAAGAACTGGTAGATTCATCTAAAGACAATGGCCAATCTAACTTGGGGGGTGGGGGGGTGGCAGAAAGGAAAGGTCAAAGCTAAGAACACACTGGAAGGCACAAAACGGGAGGAGGGCAGCAGAACATGGGGGAAGAGGAGGTGGTAGCTCTCCTATGGGAGATGAGACCATTTGTATACCTGTAGCTTGCAAGGTCAGGCTCAGAGAGGAACTCTCGAAGAAGCATCCCATCTGTCATGTAACGGAGGACTGTTCGCTCTGACGTGCAGTCCTCAAAGCGGATGCTGTAGCCAACCTGTCAAGGGGGTCATGAGCTATAGAAAATGGGCTGGTCTTCCCTGAAGGGAGTGCAGGACTAGGGGACAAGGAGTCAGTACCTGGACCTGTGGTGCAGGGACCTGAGGGCAGTATGGGCTGAGTTCCAGACCCTTGGGGGTCCCCTCATCCCTCAGTCACCCCAGACCTCACCTCATTCCCAAGCTTCACACCCATCTCCCGGGCCACTCGGGCAGCCACACTCATGGCTGCCACTCTCCTGGGCTGAGTGCAGGCAATCTTCATACCGTTCTTGGTATAACCCTGAATGACAGGAGAAAGGTCTCCCTTTTACTAAATATGGTCCTGGGGCCCAGGACAATCCAGAGAAAAAAAAATGTAAATGCAGGGCAGGGGGAAAGGAGGGAACGGATGGGGGCTGAAATCCAGACAAGGAGGGCAAACGGACAGGATGGCCGACCCAGGGCCCTCAAAGGGGTCTTCACCCAGCCCTGGCAGTCCCAGCCCTTTGAGAAATCAAGTTCTGGGCTCAGCTCGACTTGAGCTGGCAAAGGACAGAACAGGTGTGGCAAACTCAGAAGCAATGGGGAACAAAGTAAGGTACAAAAGCAGGAAAACAGGTCCTTTCACTCCTCGTGTTTGGACCCTGCACAGGAACAGAGGCCAAGCTGGATTGGAGTAAGGGGTCCATGTTTACACACACCCCATCATCTAGTTGTCTACACTCCCTTCTAATATGAACACAGAGAATACCTATCGGTCAGGGGCACTGTGACAGGAAGTGAGAATAGAAATGTGAAAAGGATATAGTCCATATTCTCAAGGACCTCAATGTTTAGTGGGAAAGGCGAAATGACTAAAATGGAGGTGAGCAACTACTAACATTATCAGGGAAAAGGAGCTCTCACATAACTGTGCTTGTCAATGGATGAGACCCCCACAGCCTGGAGGGTGTGGGTGACTCACCTCCTCAAAGAGATACTGTGGGATTTGGGTGGTCTTTCCCGAGCCTGTCTCACCCTCGATGATGAGAACCTGATGATTAGCAATAGCAGCCAGGAGCTCCTGACGGAACGGGAACACAGGGAGGCTGCAGCGGACGGCCTGGATGGACTCCTTCTGCTGGACCTGGGTAGAAGGGGGTGGAGCTGATGGCTCCTTAGGAGGAGAAAAAGTAGCATGAGCTTCACGACCAGCTTCCCATTCTCTTCACAATGTCCCAGAGCTTGCCTTACCTCGTCACCCTGGAGCTGAGTGGCCCGGACAAACTCGATGGTCTCCTCTTCCTCTAGCACCAGCTGATACTTGGGCTCCTGGGAAGCAGCGTCTCGGGCCCCAAACTTCAGGGAGGCAGCCCCCAGCCGGGCCTCCTCCCAGCGCCGCTGCTCCTCCCCGGGGGCGCCCGATTCCTCCTCCACCAGATCAACAGCTCGTGCTGGCTGTGCAGAGAAGGGCGCGTGAATACACAGGCTGCCCTCTCTGCCCAGTCTCCTCCTTTCCCATCAGTACTTAGGCCCACTGGGAAAAGGAAGACAAGGAAGCAAGGAAGGGGCCAGTCCCAACTCCCTGACACCAAGGCACAGCCCAACACCCCAATACCTTTCCTCCCTCAGCTCGGAGACCAGGGCTAAGGTGGATGCCTCTTCGCCTCACCTGTCCTCGGGTCTCCTCTGGCATGTGGTAGCGATTTGTGGCCTCCAGCTTCTCCTGCTCCCCAGCTGCTCGGTACTCCCGGGCCAGATCCCGTACTCGCTGTTTGTATTTGAGCTCCCGCCGCTCATGTTGGCTCAGCTCCACATCCCCAAAAAGGAACTCCTCATCCGCCAGCTCAGCCTCCAGGTCCTCAAGCTTCTCTCGCTCTCGCTTAGCTAGGTACTCTCGGCGAGATTTCTTTCGCAGCTCAGGGACCTAGGTAAGCACGGGGCAGTCAAATCCTCCTCCTGCTGGAAGGGCAACCCTTTTCTCTACCTACTTTTAACTAGTGACAGGACTCCCGGACAGACTGGTATGAGAACCTAAATATCAGTCCTTCATCTTTCCTCTGCAATGTATGCGACTAATGGTGGCCCCAAGTGGGGCCTATGAAGGCCACACACAAACTCTACACACTGCCTTCCAGCAGCAGGATCCAGC
Source organism: Furipterus horrens (assembly GCF_987537825.1). Lineage (NCBI taxonomy): Eukaryota > Metazoa > Chordata > Mammalia > Chiroptera > Furipteridae > Furipterus > Furipterus horrens. Next base: position 84,710,829 of record NW_028327176.1, read on the forward strand.
CAGAGGTCCTCTTGAGGCAGCTTCACCATCTTAGTCAATGTAAATGTATTAGGGCAATTATCTGAATATTTTATATTTTACCCTTACTATTTGAGTTAGTGAAAGGGAGAAAACAAAAGGGCTGATACCAGCATTCAGAAGCATAGGTCTTGAAAGACAAATACCATATGATCTCACCTAATACAGGAACCTAATGAACAAAACAAACAAATGAGCAAAACAGAACCAGAGGCATGGAAACAAGGAACAGACTGACGGTGACCAGAGGCGAGAGGGGAGGAGAAGGGGAAGGGTCTAGTATCAATGACCCATGGACATGGACAACAGGGTGGGGATTGACTGTGGGAGTTGGGCGGGGGGCGGGGGGACGTCATGGCAGTGGAGAGCAACAGGGGAAAAATTGAGACAACTGTAACAGAACAACAATAAAGACAGTTAAAAAAATAAAGTAGAATTCTCCCTGAAAAAAAAAAAAGCAGCACAGGTCTTAAACTGAAAACAACTAAGACAAATGAAAACCGCTAGGGACACCAGTAATAGGTAATCTTCACCCCAGTTAGATGCTCCCTGATTGTAAACAGAATGACTGTAGTTTGGGGAAGGGAAAAGACAGCTTCAGAGAATGGCTTTGAGACAAGATGCAATTGGGATGCGGAGCTGTCTGAGACCAACCTCCCCTCATACTGTGCACCATTTGGCTTCTACCAGTTCCCTTTGATATATGCTTTTCAGGACACACTGTAGATGACAGAAGACAGGCCATATCCTTTAGGCCTTTCTCGGCCCTCATCATGTCTCTTTCCTGTGATTGAGATAAGCTTTCCTACTGCAGTGGCACAACCCTGCTGGAGCTGCCCCTGAGGGCTCCAGTTCTGTCTACTTGCTTGGCTTTTCTTGTTTGTTCTATGAAGACTTAAAATGGAGTTTATGTTCATGACCTAATCTGAGAACCACAATCAAACACTCCTTCAGCCTGATGGGTGCAGCAGATGGATGTCTTCAGAATATGGGCAAATGCCCTGACCGGTGTGGCTCAGTTGGGCATCGTCCTGCAAAGCAAAAGGTCACTGCTTCCATTCTGTCAGGGCACATGCTATGATTGTGGGTTCAGTCCCCCGTCAGGGCACATATGGGTTCCTGGTCGAGGTGCATACAAGATGGGTCCATTGATGTTTCTCTCCCTCTCATTCTCACTCCCTTTTCCTCTCTCTAAAAATAAGTAAATAAAATCTTTAAAAGATAAAATAAAATATGGGAAGAAAACCATGGCAATTATGCACCAAAAAAAAGATAAGTAATTGTAAAACATTTAAAAATAAAAATTCATGAGTAGCATGTGTACACACAAAAAATGGGAAAAAAAAACCAAACAAACTTCTGTCAGCAGTGAAGTGACTATTACACCTAACTTCTTACTCTGAAAATTAGTAATTAAAAGGAAACAAACATTTGCCCTGTTTGTTAAGAAGGAATTGTAGCTCATTTCTAGTTCTCAAGGAAAAGCTGTTCTTCACATAAAAAGGACCCCCAAACCACCATTTTATAATCCCCAAAGAAATAACTGATTCAGTGGTTGCTGGACCCTGTAGATGAAAGGCAGCTAGAGAAAGGACATCTGCATTGAGAGATGCATAACTTGGTAGTATGTCCCCTGGACAGGACTCAAGGGAAGTGCTCATCACCACCCAAGAGGTGTCACTGCCACAGCTGTTTAATCTGCATCTGGACAAGCTTTAGACCCAATTTCCACTTTAAAGAAAGCACAGGACATAGAAGAATTTAACACCACAAGATATGGATGAGATAAATCCAGAACACAGGACATGGTAAAGATGAGACAGAAAAAGAGAAAATGAAACAAACTTAAGAGACCTAACAACCAAATGCACAGCATGACCTTTACTGGAGTCTAGTTTGTAAAGAGTCATTAAACACATTTTGGGATAAGCGGAGGGATTTGATTGCAGACAGGTTCTTGATTCATATATGAGAATTACTGTTCATGTTCTTGGGGCTGACAATGGCACTGTGATTTTAGAGGAAAATGTTTTTATTCTTAAGAGGTACATGACAATGATAAAATGCTATGATGTCTAAAACTTTTTTAAATGGTTCAAAAAGGAAAAAAAAAAGCCCACATTTACAGAGACATTGCAAATAATCACACAAGCAATTTTTTAATCCAAACAGTCTGTATGAGTTTTCATTATACTATTCAATTGTCCTATTTTTTCAAAAGTTTTCACAATTGAAAAAGAAAAAAAAACACATTTAAATTCAGGCAAATAAAAACACTACACGAGTACTGAGAGATGTCTCAGAAGTCTCTTGACAGTCATTTTGCGGCATGGGACGTGAGATGGGTTGGTCAGTCAGGAGAGACCTAAAGGCCACTAGGCCATTCTTAGGACACCAAGAGCCTCAAAATTCTTTTGGGAAATCCAAGTGTGACCTTACTTGGGAAGACCGGGCCTTTGAAAAATTGCCTACCCTACCTAGACTCACATCAGAACAAATCAAGTTCATCCATTACAAGGGCTCTGTCCCTGTGTGGTGGAAAGACCAACCTAGGAAACCAGAGGGAGGTAACAAGGCCACATGGGAGATGGAGGGTTAGGTCGCAGGAAGGTATTTGGAAATGGTGTGCCAGAGCTCAATGGTCAGCATATTACTTGGCGGTGGGATAGCTGCCCTGCCCCACCTTCCAGGTGCCTTTTGATTACATCTTATTAAGTCTCATATTTCTCTAACACAAAATATAATTTGATCTAAGAGTCAAGGAAGGTTTCTGGATAGCTTTCTTCCCTCTACAATTTAAGTCCATCCTCAGCAGACTCCTGTCAACTAAGCCCACACCTCCAGGGATCCAACATCCCATCAGCAATCTCAATGCACTTCCTTTGTATCTCTTCTCCTTACCCCTAACCATGCCACCAGAAAGTCTTTCTTTCTGCCTTCTGATTTTGACTTCCTGGGCACTGGGACTCACCATGGCTTTCCGGTCTTCCTCAGCCATCTTGAGGCGCTTCTGAGCCTCTTCATAAGCCTAGGAGAAGAAACCAAGAGTGGAGGAGTGTGAGGCCAAAATTTCCGACAGCCACAGCCACTCCTCCTCCAGAATCTCAATGATCATTCAGATGTTCCCTAGTACAAAGAAATGTCCCCTCTCGCCCTGGCTGGGTGGCTCAGTTGGCTGGAGCATCGTCCCATACACCAAAATGTTGCGGGTTCGATTCCCAGTCAGGACACATACCTAGGTTGCAGGTTTGATGCCCAGTCAGGGCGTGTGCTGGAGGCAACTGACTGATGTTTTTCTCTCACATTAATGTTTTTTTCTCTCTCTCTAAAATCAATAAACATATTCTCAGGTGAGGATTTAAAAAAAAAGAAAAAAAGAAATGTCCTCAGCAGAAGGTGGCCTTAGTTAGCTAGAAGACCCAGAGGGATTCTCCCACCAGAGGTGAATATTCCACTAGAGACATCCCCTTGTCTTTCCAGATAGCGCCATCTCTGCAATCACACCACCTTCCAATTTGGCCCAGGGATCTTCCTGGGGATTACAGAACATGCCGTTCCTATGCACCTTCTTGTCTGACCGCTCCAGAACATTGCGAGTCCGATCCTTATCCCGCTGCCGAACCCGCTCAGCGAAGGCATCACGTTCCTCCAAGTCCTGAAGGCGTTCTCGCTCTGTACGCTCCCATTCATCCTCCGACTCGGGCTTCTCTGTCTGCTGTTTGCTCCCCCTGCGGTCCAACCCAGAGGATTAAATAAGGGCATCCAGGTTTATCATCCTATCATCCACCTGCCCCATCCTCTGTCACCCTACTTCTGACTTACCCTGTCGTCTTCCCTTTCTTAGAAATCTCTTCCTCTTCTTCCTCCTCTTCCTCCTGGCGTTTCTTCCTGAGATGTTTCCGTTTTTTACGCTTCTTCTGGAGACTGCTCCCAGACCTAGTCACAGTCTCCTCACTGCTCTCCTCACTGTCTTCCAGCAATCTATAAGATTGGTTCTTCTCTAACAGGGCTCGGGCCTCTCGCTCGGCTGCCCGAGCTGGCTTTTCGACCACTGTCTTCCGTGGTACCTGTCAACAGAAAAGGGGATGTGAACAACTCCTGAACTCTACCCACCTACTTTGCCCTGTTCCTAATTTAAGGATTGACTTGATCTTAAACTAGCCTTCCTTCACACCATGTTCATCAGCCTGAGTGGGAACTCTCAGCTTCTAAACTTCCTCTCAGTCACTCATTTAACAAACATTTATTGAAACCTGTTCCAGAATTTGTTAGGTATTTATTAGGGTACAGAAATAAACAAGGCACAAAAATCCCTGCCCTCATGGAGTTTACATTCTCAAGCCCTATTTTCAGTTGCTCAGCCTCTATTATTCCCAACGGTTGAGTCAGTCCTACACAAGAACTGACACACTACAAGGACTGTTTTGCAGAGCCCTGTCACAGGCCTGGCACTGTACTAGACTCCAGGGATACACTGGTGAATGGATTAATGTAAAGTTCCTACCTCATATCACACTCTAACCTCATCTCTCACTGAACGTCATATGAAACAGCCAACTAGGCTACCTGCCATTCTCTGAACATGCTGAACACCGGCACTCTTACAATATACCTTCTGAGTACCTGTTCTGTAAGGTGCTCTATTAGGTGGTAGGAACACAAAGACAAATACAGTTCTGTCCTCCAGGATCCCATCTTTTATACTTTTACTCCCTCCTTCTCTACCTGACAATTCCAGGGAATTTTTGGACCTGCTTTTCCGGATCACTACCCCCACCTTCTATGCTCCCACAGCACTTCCCACACCTCTCTTCCATAGCCTCACTATTCAACTGTGGTCCTTGGACACCACCAGTATCAACTGGAAATACAGAAAGTAAGACCCCAACCCTGACCTACCGAATCGGAATCTGCACTTTAACAAGGGCCCTGGATGAATGTACTGCATGTTAAAGTTTGAGAAACACTGCTATTTAACACTTAACCCAACACACTTGAGCCCTCCTCGATCCTAGCACAGTACCCAGGCGAGAGCGGACAAAGGATCAGTGTTTGTGAACTGAGCTTATTACTTAATTCACGGATGCACCGTCAGCCCCGCCACACCCGGACAAATAACCTAGGGCCCCTCCCCTGCTCCACCTCCTCTCTCGCCTCTCCCACGCCGGCCCTCCCCTCCAGATACCTTGTTCCACAGTTTAAGCGCGAAATCCCGGGCTGGCCCGCTAAGGTCCAGGGTATCGGTGTCTCGCAGGCGCTGCACGAACTCCTCTGCCGAGCTGCAACGCTGCGCGGTACAGATCAGGAACTGAGCCACGTGCCGCTCGCTTAGTCCCAGCACTGAATGCAGCTCGTCCTGCACCCAGCGCTCCAGCCCCGCCGGCGTCGCCATGGCGACCCACGCTCCCTGTCTCCCGTCTGAAAGGGTCTCGAGCAGCAGCGCTGTCGGCGGGGTGTGTCAGAGGCCTGGAGCTGGGGACCGAAGCCTCAACTCCGCAAAGGAATTGCCTTACGACCTTACGATTCGATTTCCAACAGTCCAAAGCCGTTTTTCCGGACCGCGGAGGCCGGAAGCAGCCGCACTTTTCCGGCCTGAGTAGTACGGTGGCCGAGCGAGTTCCAACCTCGCGGAACAAAAACGTAGTTCGGTAAAATGTTTTCATTTCCGCCCTACAGAATCTCTGTCGCCCCCTGATGATCAACGTGTGGGTGCGTCCCTTGCCCATTCATTCAACAAATGCTGAGCGCCTAATGTGTGCTAGATACAATTGTAGTCGCTGGGGATATAGCAAAGAACAAATCAGACAAAAATCCCTTACTGAACTTACATTCGAGGGGGAAGGTAAAATACATAGTAATTAAAACATCTAAGTTCTATGGAGCGCCCCCCACAAAAAATGCAAGGTGTATGTTGGCATTCCATTTTATATCAGATCAGGTCCATGCTTATTAAAGATTAGCTCATACTGATTAGCGGTGACTTTTGCTAGGACCCGTCCCTGCAGCAGAAGTGAATACAGGTTTCGCATAAGTGAGGACCTCTGGGCAGAAGGAAAGTTGTGACGTCAGGTAAGAAAAATATGCTTTGCTTCTCTTAATGCTCAGAAAGTGATTTTAAAATGTCTCTAAACTAAGGAACGTGCAGATTGTGTTCTGTATTTGTGCTCATACCTGAGAGATGCACTGGTGGCTGCTTATTTAAAAATAAGCAGAATGACCTGGCTGAATAGCTCAGTTGATAAGGGTCTCAGATACTCCAAAATTGTGGGTTTGATCTCCAATCAGGGCACATACAAGGGTCAACCAATGAATGCACAGATAAATGAAACAATGGATCAATGTTTCTCGCGCACTCTCAAGTCAATAAAATTTTTTTTTTAAAGTTAAATCTATACAAAACATAGCCCTCACTTGTGTGGCTCAGTGGATTGAGTGCTGGCCTGTGATCCGAAAGGTTGCTGGTTTGATTCCCAGTCAGAGCACATGCCTGGGTTGCAGGCCAGGTCCCCAGTGTGGGGCATGCAAGAGGCAATCGATGGATGTATCTCTTGCACGTTGAAGTTTCTCTCCCTTTCTTTGTCCCTCCCTTTCCATCTCTGTAAAAGCAAGTAAAAATTAAATCTTTAAATGTATAAAAAATAAAAATTAGCAGAACTTGTTAACTGACTCTCTGCTGTCTGACCCTGCTTCATACTTTTATGATTAACTGGACTTATCAGACACTACTGTTGAGAAGTGAAACACTGATTCCAATTAACAGCAACTGGTAACTCCATATTATTGGCTTTTTGGATGCATTTTTTTGTTTGTTTGTTTGTTTCTGAGATGGGCTGCGGGCACCCCAGGCATCTCTGGGCTTCCTGCCTCTACTTTCCTGGATCAAAATAGGTTAGGATCTTTACCTAATTAGCTATTCTCATAAGGCTTCTGTTACCCTCCATACCCACACTCCCCACCAAACTGGCTCATTCTTTTGACACCAAAGCTTGTTCCCCTGCTAGTAAATTAAAGACCTCTGGCATATGTTTAGATTAATATGTGATATCTATGTGATAGAACCATAACTACTCAACCATGTCTTTACTAGCCTGGAGAACTAAAAATTTGACCTGGTAAGTAAAAGATAGATCTTTCATATTTGCAGAAGATAGAAATTCTTTGAAATGGGAAAATCTTTCAGTATCAGACTACACTTGGCCAACAAAGCGATGGATCTTAGACCTTTAAGAAAACTTGTTGTCAATCAGAGGAGATCCTTTTCCAAGACACTGCACTTGTGTACATACACTATATTTTTCAGATTTATTATTGAGTGGTCCTGAGTCTTGGAGTAAATGACCCTGGACTAGCTATTGTCTCCTATTACCTGGCTCCTTGCATTGCAGTAAGCCTCTAAATCCTGGAATCCTTCAATTCAGAGTATCCTCTCCTTCCAATGTCTTAGCTCTTTTCATCTACTGATTTGTTGAATGATTCATTCTAGAAATAACTTTTTAATCTATGAGGTGCCAGGTGTAGGGTTGAAAACAATCAGCATAGTCTACCCTCATGGCACTTCCCATGTCTAATGGATATTTCAACTGCACTTCCTCATCCCAGCCAAGAAATCGAGAAATTGGTGCAGGGCTCTCCCAGAGCCCTTTCTGCATGTCAGTGCTGAGTCCCTGGTTCATCCCCATTGTTCTTCCCTCCCACAGCCATGGCCAATTCCTCTTCCTGGCCAATAGGAGATGGCAGAGGCTTGGAAGGAGGAACCCAGAGCATCCCCTCACATACATTTGTTTTTTTCTCTAAAGGAGAAGCAGCAGGAGAGTTGCAAAGAGCTCCACTTTATTATGAAAAGTTGTTTTTGACTTTTTTTTTAAACAGGCGATTGATAAGGAGAAATAGGGGAGAGTTGAGGTGCTTCATTAGTCACCCTACACCCTTGCAATTTAATTCATTTGTGAACCATTTAAATAACCAGGTAGGGTTACAGAGTTAAGATTCTCAGACTTTCCTCTTGGGGAAAACAGGCCTAGTAACACTGAGCAAAAGTGGAAGAAGCCATACCTCCAGGTCACTCCCAGTGAGGTGACTGTGGGGGGCTGGGGAACAAAGATTTCACATGAACATGGAAAATAGGTGTGGCTTGTAAACCTGGGACTTTGGTGGTGGTGGTGGTGGGGAACTGGGTGTGTTTGTAAACCAGGATGCGGTCAAGAGAGGAGGCAGGAGCTGTAAACAAAGGGGCAGGGACCTAAGGGACAGGAGAAAGACATGCCTGTAAAAGGCCTGGAGGCCAGCCTCCCAGGGAGATGAGTGCTTATATCCTGAGAGCCTGAGGTGGGGGCAAGCAAGGTTTTCTTCCACCCCTCAGTGAGCTCTGTGCTCTCCCCTCAGGACTTGGGGCACCTAGGGTGCACTAGCATGCCTGATGCACTCACATTGGGGACTTTGGGTCGAGGTGGAATTTGGGCTCTGTCTCCAGAAACAGGATGAGGAAAGCAAGTTGGAAGATGGTGATTGCCCTTCCCCACCAGACTCATTTTCAGGGTCATCTGCTCTCAATCTTCTGGAATTCAGGATCTTCAGTTCTGAGAAGGAGGGAGGTATGTTCCTGTGTTGGAAGAGGGTCACCTTCGGCAGGACTCATCTGTGGGAGAGGAGGCAATAATGATAGAGAATGAGTGAGGGCCTCTGACTCCTGCCTTCTCTACCCACTCCCCTTACTGAAGGCCAGTTGGCATAGGGATGTCACCTAATACAGTATCTTCCACATCCTGAGTGCTTGTTACTATCAGTAACAGCAGCCATTCTCACTTAGTTCATATTCTGTGCCAGGCATTTTATAACTCATTTAATCTCACAATAACTCCAGGTGAGGTTAAGTAATTTGATGTCCCACCATGGTTCTAGGTGCTTCATAAAAATTACTTAACCCTCTCATCAACTCCAGAAGGTAGTTTTTATTAATCCCATTTCATATAGAATAAACTGAGGCCAACCTTTAGGTTATTTCCCTGAGGTCACAACCATAAGAGAAGATAGAATTCAGACTCAGGCCTGACTGTCCCAAACCCTGTGTTTTAAACCACACTAGACTGCTCAGAAAGAGCCCTGGTTTTAAAATCTGGAGACCCGATCTGTACATCGCCTCCCGGAACCTCAGTTTCCCCATTTGTTAAATAAGCGGGTTGAACCAAAGGACCTGGCAAGCCTTCAAGCACCTCATTATCTTTCCCTTTCCTTCGGGACCTCAGTGCCAGCTCTCAACAGTAGGCGGTGCCTCCACTCACCCACTATCAGCGCCTTGGTGCGAAGCCCACCCTGGAGCTCTGGAGGCAGCTCTTCCTCCTCCTCCTCCTCCTCTTCATCGTCGGGCTGGGCCGCTGGGGCGCTGGCAGCACTGGGAGTCTCTGGATCCTGGCCCAGCTCCTCTAACACCGAGTTCTCTGAGGGGTATTGATATGTGGTCTCCAGGGCTGTCTCACTGAAGGATATCTTGAGCTGCGGATGGAAGGGCAGGAAGGCAGAGGAAACAGGTCAGCGGGCCTTCAGCTCCTCAGGAGCAAGGTGAGGTGCAGGGCTGGATGTGGGCACCCCGCTGACTTGGCCCTTCCATCCACTCTGGGTCCCAGTTTTCTTCTTAATGCTAGTCCTTCAATCCCAGATTTTCCCTCTTCAATCACATTGTTTCAAAAGGTGAGACTTTGGCCTGAGCTTTGGCAGGAGCCTGGGTGGTAGAGGCGAGTAATACAGGACCACGGTTCCTAACTCTTTAGGGTGTGGAAGGCAGAAGGTGGAGTAGAAACCAAAACCATGGAAACTAAGTCCTGTGATCAGAACTGAGTATTTGGGAGTCTTGGGGCTATCAGGAAGGCTACACTGAGGAGGTGAGATTTGAGATGGCCGGGGAGGGAGTCCCAGGGAAAAGCAAGGGCAGTCCAACAGAAGGGCCAACAGATTCTTCCCCCAACACATAGGGAAAAGGACAAGCCCTTGAGTCCCTGAAAGGTACAGCTGGGAGAGGTGACAAGGACAGAGAGGAAAGTCCATGCAAACATAGGGTGGGGGTGGAGAGTACACCAGGATGGACACGCAGAGAAAAGTAAAACACCAGACAGGACCTGGAGAGGATAGAAACTCCTTGCAAACACAAGCCCAGCTGTTCTCACTGCTGTTCTACCCTTCCCCTTTGCCCTCCTAGGAAGCTCAGGGGGAAGGGGTAGGGTGGGATTAACTCTGGAGCCAAAGGGATTATGGAGACAAACAGGAGAATTCCATGTGAACTGCTTGGAAAGGCCCAGATAATCTATCCAGGCCTTCCCTGGCATCTGTTTTGAGAAATTTGGGTCCGGTTTCCTGCACCCTCATCTCAGAATGAACTGGGATGTGAGAAGCCTTGGAGGGTAGCTGGACAGGCGGTTGCTAACACATGCATCCACACAGGAGGCTGGAACTGACAGACTGTGTCACTCCTTGGCTCCAAACCCTGCATCGGCTCCCCATCTCACGGGGGGCAAAAGCCAGAGCCTGACAAAAAGCTTACAGGATGCTGCTCAGGTGCCACACCCTCACCTCTTAGGCATCCTCCATTCCAGCCACACAGGCCCACTGTGGGCACTCCCACCTCAAGGCCTTTGCACTGGCTGTTCCCTCTGCCTGGAACGCTCTTCCCCCAAATATCCCTATGGCTCTCTCTCTCCCAATCACCCTATTATAAAGTTGTCACAATCATTCCCTTATACCCTGGCCCTCTAGCTTCCTCTTATCCCTTGTCTTTTTTTCCCCCATAACCACCTTCTAACCTAACAGAGAACTTACTTATATCCGTGTGTCTGCTGTCAACAAGAATATGGGAGATGCTTTACTGGGCAAAGAAGGGTTCATCCAGACTTCAGATGAGGTCCCTACAGAGGACCAAAGCTGAGGGAGCTATGCTGGGGGAGCCCAGCCTGTATACCCTGGACCCCAGTCTCTCTCTGAAACAGGTAATAGAATCAAGTGATAGCAACCAAACCCCTTACATCTCAGTTTCTCAAAAGGGACCACTTCTGGTTCTGTTACTGACAGATTTACCCAAACTTCTGAGAACCCATTTCTGTTTTCTTTTCATATCCCCTTTCAGGATACCAAGCTCAGTAGTTTATTAGCAACTCTGAAAAAGGACTCACTTTATGTGCTTTCAGTCCATGTTTGACTCTCCCCTCACCCTGCTTCTACACCGCCCCCCGCCACCGCACCCCACCGGAACTTCTGACTGGGCTTCACAGGAATGTACAGCCTGCATGGAGGGGGGCCGGGTACAGAGTGGGTGACTCACTGGCTCCTCTCATCAGCTATATAAGGTCACAAGGGGGCTGGAGACGGGAGGGGCTGGTGTCTCAGCTGAGGGCCCTCTGGGGAAGGGCACCAGCCACAGCCCATCCTTGGGGCTCCAGTGCCAGGCCTGGGATTTCTCTGAATAAGGCTGATGGAATAGCCTGCATATTAGTTACTTAGGGAAGGCAGGGGTGGAGGGTGGGGTCCTCCTATCCCTGCGCCAGTGCACGCCAGCCCCTCATGAGCTGGTGTTGGAAGAGGGCAGAGGGGAAGGTGCATGGGTCTAGAGAACTCTGCTGTTTCTTTCCCACCCCCACCCCTAGTTCTGCTTCCTTCTTCTCTCACCACATCCTGAGCAGTTCTGGAAGGCCAGGGCCCCGTGTTCCTCACTCAGCCCCACCAGCCTTCCGGCCCCCACCCCAGGCTTCCTGTTTGGGTGATCTGCTTCCGGTTCCCCAGCTCCCTGACCTAGGTATGGTCACCATCACAGGCCCTGTCCTGCACTCAGATGGCTCCTGGGCTTTGGGTCCCAAACTTTATGCTTCCCTCTGCTCTTTCCACCTGAAAAGCACAAGCCAACTAACTCAGTAGAATGTGACTTTTCTGAACATTTTTTTCCTGGCTGTTCCTGACCTACCTCCTTGTTTGGTCAGAGGGCTTGGGATGGACTCTGGTACTGCTCAGGGATGGGAGCTTAAGCTTCTTCTGATGATGAATAGGGGGATCAAATGACCCCCAAGCTTATTCTAGGTGTTTGGTCCCTGTAGTTTCCCACTGACACTGAGGATACAGAAACCAGATCTAAGGACGTCATATGTGGGATGAGTACTGGAGACTAGGAAGGGCTTCCCTGTCTCTGGGCACATGTGTGAGGTGCAGGGGGGCTCTCTTTCCTTAGAGATTTTCAAGCTGAAAATGGACTGGTGTGAAGGGAAGGGACTAGAGAATCAGTAGGGGTGGAGCCAGGCTGGGGGAGTTGTCAGCCTAGCTTTTTCCACTTTCCTGCACATCCTGATTCCAGTTTAACCTATGGCCCTCTGCTGGCCTCAGACCGGGCCCCTGTCCTCAACTCCCGTTGGACTCCCTGCTCTCAGCAGTGCCTCCAAATGCACTTCTCTTTTTCCACCCCAAGGCGAGGGTGAGGCCCGGGTTGCAGGAAAGGAAGGAAGCCAGTCCTGAGAAGGGAGGAGAAAGCCAGGGAGAAAGGCAGGAAGGGGGTATATTGGAAGAAGAGAAGGCTTTTCTTGTCCCAAGAGAGAAGAGAGCACTGTCTGAAGCAGTGGCCCCGCTGGGGGTGTGCAACCCAGAGGTCACCTACTTTAAATGCCCTCTGTGTGGGTCTCTCCCATGGGGCACACTTGTTCTTTGGCCAGCTCTGTTCCATTCCACACACCCCCTCCATCCTAGGATGTCCCCACTCAGCTCTGTCTCCCTCTTCCTTGTACTGTGAGGCCTTTCTCCACTCACGTCTTTCCTCCATTTCTCCTTAGACTTCCTGCCCCTACATTCTCTCTCTGGAAAGCTATAAGGGCTTTCACCTTGATGGTCCTGTTATTATAGATTAAAGGTTGTTGGCTTGTTTCCCACCAGAGGGGCTGGGCTGGGTCACAAACTCAAGAGGAAAAGAAGGAAAAAAATGGGGAGGGGGGACCTCAGAGCCTGAGGGAGCAGAGAGTAAACAGCCTGGGTACACCTTGAAAGAGACACACCCAGGGACAGCACTCAGTTATGGGCAGGATCCTTGGGGCCTGGAAGTGAATGGAAAAGGAGGGCTTCAAAAAGGAAGGGTGTGTTTCAGAGTAGAAGGGGTGGCAACAAGAATTAACAATAAAGGAAGACCAGAATACAGGAGTATAAAAAAAGATGAGTTTAGAGCCCAGAAGGAACAGACGAGTGGGCTTCTAAGAAGTCTGGCTTGGCTGCTCCCTACCTGTTTGTGGTGCCTTTCAGGGGACCCCTTGACAAGGCAGCTGCGGCTGAGGCGGAGGTAGCCCCCCAGGACCAAGATTTCCTCAGCAGTCGGGTACCGCTTCTTCCCAGCCCCAGGGACTGTAGCATCAGTGGTGGCTGGAGTGGCAGGGGATGCAGGGGGGACAGACCGCCTTGGGTTGACTGTGAAGGTGTGTCCACTGCGGCGTGGGGCCCCCACCCCTGACCCTGCCTTCACCCCATAGAACAGCCGGCTCATGAGGGGATCCCCAGGGAACTGGGGGGCAGGTGGGGCTGCAGGTGAGGGAGACAGAGGGGCTGCGGGTGGGGGCCGGAGTTCCCCAGCTTCCTCTTCCTGCTGTCTAGAGCCTCCAGTCCCAGCATCCTCTGGTGTGAGGGGGCAGGGCACAAAGTAGCGGTTCTGCAGGGTGCTCAGAGACCTGCCCTGAGCTCCTGCCTCCTTTTCAGCCTCCCCTTCTCCAGCCTCTGTACCAAGAAGCCCCAGATGCTTCTCAGCAGACTCTGGAGGGGCTGGCTTCTGAGTCTGAGTCTCTGTGTCCCTGGGTGTCCATTCTTGAACCTTCCGAGAGTACAGGGTCCAACTCCACCCTTCTGTCAGCCTCAAGTCCCCCTCGCCATCCTCCACAGGGCTGGGTCTCTGTTCTGCTGCCTGCACGCCTCTAGAGCTGTTGTCTGGAGCCTTCCATGTCAGAGTCTCAGACAGCCCTGTAATCTCTTCTGAAGCCATCCTTGGAACTGGCATGTCTTCTCTTCTACCACAGTCCTCTGAGCTGTCTTTTCGTTCTCTGCCTGAGCTCAGCCTCCATTCTGAGGCCTCCAGTTGTATCAAACTTTGTTCCTCAGACTCTATGGAGTCAGACTTCCATTTATGTGCCTCTGTCAGGCCCAACTGCTGGCTGTCAGACTCCGCGGGGCTCAGTCTACTTTCCACCACGTCTTTTCTCCTAGGGCTTTGTTCTTGAGGCTCTGCCAGACTCAGACTCTGCTCCGGTGCTTCTCCAGGGTTCAGCCTCCATTTCCGCACCTCTGACAGCCTGGAGATCCTGTCTCCAGGCTCTTCTGGTTTCTGCCTCCAGTCCCGAGCCCCCAAAGGCCTGGGGTTTGGTTCTCGGGCTCCCCCTACCCTCAGCCTCCTCTCTCTGGCTTCCTTGGGACTGAGCCACTCTTCACTAGATTCTCTTCCCTTGGGGCTTGGATCCCTCATCTCCCCAGGGCTGGGTCTCCACTCTCTGGCTTCCAAAGGCCCAGGCCTCCTTTCTCCAAGTAGCTCATCACTCCGGTGCTGCTGCTGCTGCTGCTGCTGCTGCTGCTGCTGCTGGCGCTCCTGCCGAATAAATCGGTTCTGGTGCACTGGGCCGATGGCCTCCAGGAGGACCGCAGACTTGTCTGGATCTGGAGGTCCAGCCTCTGTAGTCCCAGACGCAGGGCTAGGCTCCCCAGGAAACAGACCAAGCTTGGCCCGGCGGCGCTCCAGGAGCCCCCGTTTCCAAGCTGGCATCTGGGACAGACGCTCCCTCTCCGCCTTCTCCCGGCCCCGAACGGCTGCCTCCTCCTGCCGGCGCCGGGCCAGCAGCTGTAGCTTCCAGTCTGGGATGGTGGCCATGGTCGCCTTGAGGTGAGGGTGGGGAGTACTGGGGGGCAGAGAACAGGAAGGAGATGCTACTGAGAGGCGCAGGGGGTGAGCCCGGGGACGCGAGGACAGGAAGTGGAAGGGAGAGGTAGGACAGAGAAGGGCAGAGGAGCTGAGGGGGAGAGGGCAGAGGGAAAGAGGAAAATGAGACAGGGCAGAGAAAGGAGAAAACCAAGAAAATGAAGAAAAGGCTATGGGCCAAGTTGATGCGGGGTGGGGGTCGGGGGGAAGAGTCAAAGGAAGAGTGGAGATTCAGATTTGACAGTTCAGGGTTAATGGATGTCAGAGACGGTCCCAAGGATGTGAGAAGAAAGAAGGGCGAAAAGAGAAGTTGGTGTGAGGGGGAAGAGAGGAAAGTAAGGCTGCGGGTGAGGGGGACAGGGTATGGGCGAGACGGCCTCACCGCTATCCCGGGGGTGGTGAGAGAGTGGGGACGGAGGTCAGGGAATCCCGCCGGAGCGGGGGCAGCAGGACCTGAACGGATGTCGGGGTAGTGAGGAGGGGCGAAGACTTGAAAGGTCTAGGGGAGCAGGGTCAGAGGGTAAAGGAAGCTCCGCGGATGCAGCCGGGCACGTCTCTGCTCCCGAAGTCCAGGCTCCCCTTCCAGCTGTGCTCCAGCCCCGCCTCCCGCCCCCCTCCGCCCCAGGGCGGGCCAGGGAAATACCCTCCCCCGGGGACTTTCAGAACCCAGGCGCCGGGGCTGCCAGCGCATTCCCAGAACCCTGACGTCCACCCCGACCCCGGCGCGTCACCCACGCCTGCCTCCCCCACCTGCTCTGCCCGTGACCCAGGAGCGCCCAGGATCCGCTCCGCGCCTCTTCTCTCCGGAGCCTTCGCGTCCTGGGCCCCGAGTCTCGGCTCTCACGGAACCCTGACATTGCCAGCCATCCCCGCCCCGCGCTGGCCGCACAGACAACCTCAGCACAGAGGTCCGGGCCAGGGGCGTGAGTGAGAACAGAGCGAGCAGAAAGCCCTCCCCAAGCCTGAAGCACCTCAGTCAACTCACATGCTGCGGGGCTCCCAGGGGAGGGTGCGGAGGAGCCTGGCCTCCGGAGAGAAGGAATCAAGAGAGATCTGGAGACCGGAGGGAGGGGCGGAGGGGGAGGAGTGAAAGTGGGAGCCCTAAAGGAGGGACGAAGACAGACCTTGGGGCCGGGCGAGGGGGAGGGGAGCGGCGACCGCTTTGTCTGAGGACAATGGGGAGAGGGAAGGGGGCGCGGGGCGGAGCCCGAGGAGGGGGTGGGACTTCGCTCTCAGCCCCCTTTTCCGGTCGTCACCCCTGACCCTCCACTCTGAGTCCCAAGCGCCCCTCACCTCGCTCCTGCCCGGTAGCCTTCGAGAACCCAGGTGTCCTGACAGCCGCTACCCCCAGCCCGCCGACCCTGGGCGGCGGCTCGTGACTCAGGCCCCTCAAGGGACTTGGGGAGGAAGCAGCAGCTGCTCGGAGCCCGGCCCGCCCTTCCCATCTTCTGCCGCTCCTCCCCACGCTTTGGCCTTGAGGGCCAGCCTTTGTCGTTGTAGGGTCCCGGGCCGCCGCCAGGCCGTAGGAGGTTCGTGGGGCGGGGGACGGCAGGAGAGGCGCTCGGAAGCCAACAGCTTTGGAAGCTCGCTCCCCTTCCGGTGTTACTGCCTACTTTTTTTTTTATTTTAGCTCTCGTCTCCTATGAGTCCCATGGTCTTCGGGGACATGGGCAATGTGGAAGAACTGGGCTGCTCCGGGAAGGTGGGGTGGGTCCACCGGAGGTGGCCGCCGCCTAGAGGTCGCCAGAGGTGTCTGTTCAGGTTCGAGTTTGGCGCGCCCAGACTCTGCCCTGCAGCTTAAGACACAGTGACAGGCTGCGCAGCATAAGTAGAAAAACCAGGCTGATATTTATTTTCCTGCTGCTCATGCTCCTCAGGAGAGCAGGGAGCCCTTAATTGCCCGAATTAAAGAGCTGAAGAATCCTCTCACTTAAGTTTGGTCGGACCCCAGGGGCGGGGCCTAAGGAGGTGTAGAGGCCTGCCAGTGGGAATGGCGGAGCTAGCTGCAAGTAGAACCTGGAGGGGCAGCCACCACTTGTCAACCTTGTAGAACCCAGCAGAGCTCCTAGAAGCACAAGCTAGACCTGGAGAAGGGATCCTTGGGGTGCAGGGAGGAGTAACTGTGCCAAGGGAGTGGTCAGGCTGGACCCTTCTCTTTTTGAGGATGTCGGGGAAGGGGTATCAAGCCCTAAACTGTGAGGAGACCTATAAGTTCCCCACCACTTCTTTCTGGCTGGTGAGAAGTGGACCTTGAAGTTCTGAAACTCAGAATTTAGGGATGGAGATGGACCCAGGGAGTGGAGTGGACAGGACAGTCCCTTCAGTCCATGGATTTGGGCCTCTGGTCTGAAGCAGCCAACACCTGGATGTCAAGGGATTTGAATTCTGATGGGGAGAGGAAGTACAGGGCTTGAAACCAGGGTTAGCTCCTCACTAGGCCTCACCCTCCTGGGGCCGGGAAAGCAGGTGAAGTTTTCTTTGCAACTGGGCCCGGAGGTAGCGTAGATCTTGCTGATCAAGTCCGTGAGCCAGGCCCAGGTAGAGGGTAAGGAGGAGAGCAAGGAGGAGGCGGTCAGTGCCCAAAGTGGGCACCACCCACAGCACTGTCAGTAGCTCTATACACACTGGGTGGCGCAGGTGGGAGAAGAGTCTCAGAGCCCGGGGAGACTTCAGGGCCAGAGGCTCCCCCAGCCCCAGCACATGGTAGTACACCTAGGAGTAGGAGAACAGTTTAAAAATGGAGTCAAGCCCTTTTCATAACTTAGCCACCTTTTCCTCCCCTTCCAGGCACACTGCTGCTGTAATTCATACCCAGAAACCACCCTTCTAAGTCTTGGGCTTCTGACCCTCATCTTCAGGCCTTGAACCTTCCACAGACAAGGAGGCCCTTGGTTTTTGGCCTTTGAGGAAGGGCCGAGGGGAGACTATCATACAAGAAAGGCAGGTAAGGTAGCTGAAAGCAAGAGGAAGGCAGAAGAGCATGGGAGGGGGAGGAGGAAAATCCTTGGAAAGCCAAGAGGTGTCCTAGAAAGGATGAAAGGTAGGGATCTGGGAGCCTCACCTGTTTGAGGCCCATGAGCTCTGCGTAGTCAAAGACGAGCAGGATGCTGAAGATGAGGAGCCAGGAGATGACGTGAAGCACAAAGCACAGGAGGGGCACCCAGGTGGCCCACGGCTCGGCTCGAGCTGCCCACAATACAGGGCCTCTGGGAATGGGTTCCCAGTATCGCATCACCAGCTGGGGAAGGATGAGGGGCTGGGAGACCTAAGCCCAAAGGCTGCCCCAACCTGAGACTGGCTTGCAGCTCTCCCCACTATTACCATGAGCATAACCAACAAATATTCAGCACGTGGAGGGTGCTGGGTGGGGTCCCAAGGATGTAAGGATGATCCATCTACCCAGAGGACTTACAGAATGGATGAGGGTGATCAGAGTGGTGCATAAAGTAGCCCTTGCCAAGCCCCCACTGAGAAGACAGATGAATATTAACTGGGAAGCCTTCTCTTGTTTTTGAAGAAAGGGTAGGGCTGAGGAAGAGTTAAGGAGAGAATCTCAAGTGGTACATGAACAAATTGCTGAGGTGAGAATGCACATTGCATACATGCTTGGGGAATGACAAGCAGTGCACTCTTCCTGATAAAAAGTAGGGTATGTGCTGTGGAGGAATGGAAGCTGAGATTAGAGTCGTGAACACCCTCAGGTCTCCTAAACCCACATTTTTATCAGAAGCCTAAGGTCCTTGCCTGTGCTATCAAGGGCATCCTTCCCAGACTCTGTTTCCCTTAAGAGTCTTAGCTTCCAGGGCCTCATACCTGCAAGGCCAGGGCAGTGCATGCCACGTACATTGACCTCTGAAGAACCCCAAAGTACCGAGACATCCACACCTTCACTATCTCAGTTGCCATGAGGCTGTGCTGCCCCACAAACAGTAGCAGGAGCCCCAGATCCCAAGCCAGAGGAGCAAGAATGCTGCGGTCTTGAAAGGCAGCCAGCCATCCCTGGTAGGCATCTAGGGCAGTTGGAGAGAGAAAAGAACAGGACTCCCTACCCTCATCTCTTGAGGTCCCAGGCCATGTCGTTCAATGCTTTCAAGAACCTTAATGCTCCCTCTGTAGGCTTTGCCTCCCCCCACCCCCCCACTCCCTCATTTCTTATTTCTTCCCTTTTTCCCAGGCCTCCTTTAGAGCTGGGGAAGATGATTCCTGTTGGATGGTCACAAAGGCATGGCAGGAGAGGCCACCCTTTGCTCCTCTCATTTCACTTCTCCAAATGTCCCCTTTTTTGACACTCTCCTTTCCATAGTCCTGTCTACAAAGCACTTTCCTTAATGTGCCCTGCTTATCGCCCTTCCCCAAAATCTCAAGCCTCACTGTCCCGCCTCTCCAAATCGCTAATCCCTGACTTCCTAATATAGTTTCTCCGGCAGTTTCTCAAAATCTTTCTCGGTTGTAGTTCCCTCTACTGGACTTTCCCAATCTTTAGTCTACGTGCCCCGCCCCACTCCCTCTTCTCTGGCTCCACCTCCCTGCCCTAGAGCTCATCCTCGATCCCTCCAGCTCACCTGGACCACCAGACTTCGGCATCCCTCCAAGAAGAGGCCGAAGGGAGGTAAAGCGCACGAACTCCACTCCGGTGCCAAAAGCCAGGATGAAAGAGGCGAGGGCAGCAGGGACCAGGAGCAGTGCAGGGGCCATGGCGAAAACCAGAGGGATAGGGAAGAGGCGGGCTCGGGATTCCCGCGGCTGGAGACCCGGCCCCCGGTCCCGCCCCCCGACCGGGACCTGCCCAGAGGGGCGGGGCCTCTGTCCGCTGCCCGGGTTTCCGCCCGCGCAGTCCCTGGAGGCTTGGCCTGGAGCCGTAGGGCCCAGTCCCGGGTGCTTCTCTTGAGCCTACGTCACCGCTTCACAGAGAGAATGTTAGAATCCCAAATTGGAGGTGAAAGGGCAGTAGTTCTGCAGCCACTCACGTGGGTTGAATCCTACCTCGGCTATTTTTTTCCCGCCTAAAATACAGCTCCTCCTTTACAGGGTTCTTGCGGAAACGATAGGAAGCCCCTTTCTTTAATAGCACTGCAGAGTCAGAGGTTCTAAAGCCTCAGTTAACGCAATAATAAAGGGTGAGAAAACGGCTGAAAACCCAAAGCTGTGAGTCACCTCCTACATCTTGTTAGACTGAAAAAAGTAACTATTTTACCACAAAATAAGTTAACGATTATTCTGTAACATTAAAATGTTGAGTTGTTGCTTCTCTATTTGCTAAGAAGTGCAGAGAACTTCTCTAACACTACAAGATTTGTTCTTTTTATTTATTTATTTTCCCACCAACTGTGTTCTTTTTAAAAGAAAATTTATTTTATTGATTTTAGAGAGAGAGGAAAGGAGAGTCAGAGACAGACATCAGTCAGTTTGTTTTTACACTTATTTATGCATCCATTGATTCTTTTATGTGCCCTGACTAAAGATTGAACCCCCAACGTTAGGGTATCAGGATGATGCTCTAGCCAAGTTCTCTACCCATCCAGGGCAAGATTTGTTCTAATAATGCCAAAGGCTGTTGATTTGTAACCATAACAATAAAAAAGTAAAAACATTTGTGGTAGAGGCTTTGTTGATTATAGTTGTAAATGTTGCAGCAGGAAAATTTTATCCAAGCTTCTAATTAAACTATGACTACTCTGCAACCTCATTAGTTGGACCTGACTTGTTAAAAACCACTAAGCTCTTTTGTGTTAGCATATTTTCCCTTACAGACCTCTTGGTAATACAGACTAATGTCCATATCTAAAAATCAATATAAAGTAAGGTTTTCTCCACCAGATTAATTTTTTTAATTATATTTTGATTATGCTTACAGTTGTCCCAGTTTTTCCCCATTTGTCCTTTTCCACCCAGCAACCACCACTCCCTCAGGCAATCCCCACACAATTGTTCCTGTCCATGGGTCATGCATGTAAGTTTTTTGGCTACTCCATTTCTTATACTGTACTTCCCCATGGCTATTCTGTAACTACATATTTGTACTTCTTAATCCCCTCACATTTTCACCCATTCTCCCACATCTGCCTCCCATCTGGCAACCATTAAAATGCTCTCCGTATTCACTATTCTGTCTCTGTTCTTGTTTACTTAGTTTGTTTTTAGATTCAATTATTGATATATTTTTCCTTGCCATTTTATTGTTCATAGTTTTGATCTTTTTCTTCAATAAGTCCCTCTAACATTTCAAATAATATTAGCATAATGATCGTTTGGTGATGATGAACTCCTTTAGTCTTTTTCTTGCCTGGGAAGCTCTTTATCTGCACTTTGATTCTAAATGGTATCTTTGCTGGGTGGAGCAATCTTGGCTGTAGGTCCCTGCTTTTCATGACTGAATATTTCTTGCCACTCCCTTCTAACCTTCAAAGTTTCGTTTGAGAAATCAGCTGACAGTCTTATGGGAACTCCCCTGTAGGTAACAACCTGCTTTTCTCTTGCTGCTTTTAAGAGTCTCTCTTTATCTTTAATCTTTAACATTTTAATTATGATGTGTCCTGGAGTGGGCCTCTTTGGGTCCAGCTTCTTTGGGGCTCTCTGTGATTCCTGGACTTGCATGTCTGTTTCCTTCACCAAATTAGGGAAATTTTTGTTCATTATTTCTTCCAAATAGATTTCAAATTTCTTGCTCTTTCTCTTCTCCTTCTGGCACCCTTATGATGCGAATGTTGGGACACTTGAAGTTGTCTTAGAGGTGGCTTACAATCCGCATTTTAAAAAAAATTCCTTTATCTCCTTGTTGTTCGGATTGGTTGTTTTTTGCTTCCTTATGTTCCAAATCATTGATTTGGCTCTCAACTTTACCCACTCTACTCTTATTTCCCTGTAAATTGTTCTTTATTTTAATTAGTGTTTCCTTTCTGACTGGATCGTTTTTATGCTGTTGAGGTTCTTACTAAGTTCCTTGAGCATCCTTTTAACTAGTGTTTTGAACTCTGCATCTTATAGGTTGTTTATCTCCATTTTGTTTAGTTCTTTTTCTGGAGTTTTGGTCTTTTCTTTCATTTGTGCCATGTTTCTTTGTCTCCTCATATTGGCAGCCTCCTTGTGTTTGTTTTTATATATTAGAGCTGCTATGGCTCCCCTGTCTTGGTAGTATGACCTAATGTATTAGGTGTTCTGTAGGGTCCAGTGGCATAGCCTCCCCTTTCACGCAAGCTTGGTACTCAAGGTGTGTCCTTCGTGTGGGCTGAGTCCTCTTGTAGTTAAGACTTGATTGCTCTTTGCAAGTCAATGGGAAGGGTTTACCCAGGCTAGTCAGCTGCAAAGATTGGCTGTGACCCTGGCCACAAATCTCCACCCTCCATGGAGCATCAGCTGTGCAGGGGCAGGGTGGTGGTGCTCTGATATGGTCTGTAACTGTCCACTGCGTGTGCAGGCCCTGGGGTCAGCCCCCACTTGTTTTGCCTAGGGCCACCCTGACTGAGCTATAAAGCAATCTGAGATGGTTGCTACTTGTGCTGCGCTTGGAGATTCCCAGGTGAAGCCAAGCTGTGAATCTAGGCTAGCTGCTGCTAGTACTGGGCCTGGGGCCACTTAGCAAGAGGTATGGGGGCTGGGGGTCACTGAGGTCAACTGTTGCTTGTTTGAGAGGCTGTAGGAAGTTGTGAAGCATGAGCCAAGATCAGGCATTCATATGGAAAAGCCACTGTTAACAGCTTGAGTGGGCCAGTAAGTTGGGTGGCATGGAGCTGCAGGGGATCTCCAGGGAGGGAAGAACACTGTTAGCCAGGTTGATGGAGACTCAGATATGGTACCTGCCTGCCAGCTCTGTGGGGGGGGGGGGGGGCTTCAGAAAAGGGACAATGGCCTCTGCCTCTCTTTCTGTCTTGGAGAAAGCTGTTCCCCAGCACTCACCTTGATGCCAGATACCTCGGTTCCTCCCTGTATGCCACTGGTGCCTTTCAAGCTACTACCGTGGTGCTGGAGCTCAGAGGGAGTGAGACTGAGTAAGTCTGTGTGTGGGTTCTTTAAGAGGAACTACTTGGACTTCAGAAGTTTCTTCCATTGACTCAATTCCCGCTGGTTTTTGCACCAGAAGTTGTAAGGACTTATCTTTCTGGCACTGGAACCCTGGGCCTGGGGGCCTGGTGTAGTGCTGGGACTCCTTACTCCCTAGATATCCCTCCCAAGTTTTTATCCACCACACATGGATGTGGGACCAACCCGATCCATGTTTCCGCCCCCCTACAAGTCTGGATGGATGTGGTTTCTTTAATTCTATAGTTGTCAGATGACCATTCAACTCAATTTATGATGGCTCTGAGTGACGGTTCTTCCATAGTTTATGTGTAATTTTTTTGCTTTTAAAAATTTTATTTATTTTTAGAGATGATAAGGGAGGGAAAAAGAGAGGGAGAGAAACATTGATGTGTGAGAGATATATCAATTGGCTGCCTTTCGCACACCCTCACCTGTGGACCTGGCCCACAACCCAGGCATGTGCCCTGACTGAGAATCGAACCAGTGACATTTAGGTTTGCAGGCCAGCAATAAATTCATTGAGCCATACTAGCCAGGGCAGTTTAGGTGTAATTTTGATGTGGTTGTTCAAAGAGGCAAGCCTTGTTTACCTATGCCGCCATCTTGACCAGAAGTGTCTCTCCATCAGATTTAAAGACCATGTAGTTAAGAATCTTCTCCCAGTCTTTTGGCTCTCTGAGCAGCACTCTGGCAGTGGGCAAGAACAAGCACCTTATGAATGGTGGTGAAAAGGGAGCCAAGAAGAAAATCATTGATCAATTTACTGAGGAAGACTCGTGTGATGCGAAAGCACCAACTATGTTCAACATAAGAAATGTGGGGAGCCCTGGCTGGTGTGGCTCAGTGAATTCAGTACCAGCCTGTAAACCAAAGCGTTTCTGGTTCAATTCCCAGTTCAGGCCACATGCCTGGGTTGCAGGCCAGGTCATTTGGGGGCACGCGAGGGGCAAACACACATAGATGTTTCTCTCCCTCTCTTTCTCCCTCCCTTCCCCTCTCTCTAACAATTAAATGTTTCAAAAAATGTGGGGAAACACTAGTTCGAGATTTCAAGGAACCAAAGTCACATCTGATGGTCTCAAGAGTCGTGTTTTCGAAGTGAGCCTCGCTGATCTGCATAAAGATGAAATGCATTTAGAAAATTCAAGCTTATTTTTGAGGGTGCTAAGGGCAAAAGCTGCCTAATTTCCATGGCATGGATCTTACCTGTCACACAATGTGCTCCACAGTCAAAAAATAGCCCTTGCTGCTTCGGCTGGTGTGGCTCAGTGGATTGAGCACTGGCCTGCAAACTGAAAGGTTGCTGGTTCAATACTCCATCGGGGCACATGCCTGGGTTGTGGGCCAGGTCCCTGGTTGGGGGAATGCAAGAGGCTACCAACCAGTGTTTCTCTCTTTCTCTTTCTCTCTCCCTTCCCTCTCTCTCTAAAAAAGAAATAAAATCTTAAAAAATATATATCCCTTGCCAGTGTGGCGTTGTTGGTTGAGCGTCATTCCATATGCCAAAAGGCTAGGGGTTCAAACCCTGTCAGGGCACATACCTAGGCTATGAGATTGATCCCCAGTTGGGGGGGCATACAGGAGGCAATTGATTGATGTTTCTCACATCAATGTTTCTCTCTCTCTCTCCCTTCCTCTCTCTCTAAAACCAATAAACATATGGCAGACTATGACTGAAGCTCATATTGATATCAAGATTACTGATGATTATTTTATCTAGTCTGTGTTAGTTTTACAAAAAAAATCAGATTTGGGAAAACTTTTTATGCTCATCAACAGGTCCACCAAATGCAGAAGATTATGGAAATCATGATCCCGAGAGGTGCAGACAAATGACTTGAAAGAAGTGGTCAATAAATTGATTCCAGATAGCTTTGGAAAAGCCTTGCCAGTCTATTTATTAGCTCCACAATGTCTGTTAGAAAAGCCAAAATGCTGAAGAAGTTCAAGTTTGAATTGGGAAAACTCATGGAGCTTCACAGTGAAGGTAGCAGTTCTGAAAAAGCTACTGGGGATGAAACAGGTGCTGAAGTTGAATGAGCTGATGGATATGAGCCCCCACTCCAAGAATCTGCTTAATTCAGACTTTTAATGGTGACAAATAAAAAATTCAATTTGTGTAGAGTGTCATCCCAGTATGCCATGGTTGCGGGTTCAATCTCTGGTGGGGAACATATCAGAAACAACCAATGAATAATACATCAATAAGTGGAACAGCAAATCAATGTCTCTTTCTCTCTTTAAAAAAAAAAAAAAATCAAGACTTCCAGTCAAGATGGAGGTGTATGTAGACACGTTGCATCGCTCTCCACAATTAAGAAAGAATACAACTACCTGAAAACTGGAGACAACCAGAAGTTCCAGGAAATCGAGCTGCATGGAAGTCCAACAAAGATATAAAGGAGAAATACTCATCCAGACAGGTAAGAGGGGTGGAGCCAGGGCAGAGAGGACGCAGTGTCGCAGCAGTGGCAGCGGCCGGCAGTTGTGGCCAGCTGGTGGAAAGCACAGTTACACATTTAAAAAAGTAGGGAGGGACACTTGGGGAGTGTTCTCGGTCCCAGACCAGACTGCGCAGCTCACGATTCCAGCACCAGGGAAAATAAAACCTCATTGCTTATGACCATGACAACAGTGGGGGTTGGGGCTGAAAAAGGAACTGTCGGTCTCTCGGCAGAGTCAGCTTGTTTAGAGGGTCCCCATGGTCCTAGAACACCCTCAAACCCACCCACTTGGGGAACCACAACCAGGGCAACAGCTAGAGAGGCACCAGTCCCATACAGGAAGTGGGAGAAGTGCCTGAAAAGGGGGCAGGTGCTGGGCAAGTGACATTGTTCCCTCTCAGTCCCCTCTCCGACATACAGCACCAGTGTGGTGAAACAGATCACCCCACACTGACCTAAGGCTCCGCCCCTTTAAACACAGCAGGTACAACAGCTCTACCTAAGACACAGGCAAACACAGGAGGATGTCAAGTTGAGGAGACTGAGAAGTATGGCCCAAAAGGGAGCAGATCAAGGCTCCAGTGGGAGAACTAAGCGACAAGGAGATAGCCAACTTAACAGATGTAGAGTTCAAAACACTGGTCATAATGGTGCTCACAGACTTAACAAACGTGTGAGTACGGCAAATGCATAAGGGAAGAAGTGAAGGCTATGCTAAATTTAATGAAGCTAAAGTCATACGAAACCAATGGTAAAGGTAAGGAAACCAGAGTTCAAGTCAATGATTTGGAACACAGGGAAGAAATAGTCAACCAATGCAGAATGAAGAAACAAGAATTCAAAAAAATAAGGAGAGGCTTGGGAACCTCTCAGATAACTTTAAACATACCACCATCTGAATCTTAGGGGTGCCAGAAGAAGAAGAGCAAGAAATGAAAACTTCCATGAAAAAATAATGAAGGAAAACTTCCCAAATTTGGCAAAGGAAATAGACATACAAGTCCAGGAAGCACAGAGTCCCAGACAAGATAGACCCAAAGAGGACCATATCAAGACACATCATAATTAAAATGCCAAAGGTTAAAGATAGAGAATCTTAAAAGAAGCAAGAAAAAGAAGAGACCTACCTACAAAGGAATTCCTATAAGACTGTCAGCTGATTTCTCAAAAGAAACTTTGCAAGCAAGAAGGGACTGACAAGAAGTATTCAATGTGATGAAAAGCAAGGACCTACAACCAAGACTACTCTATCCAGCAAAGGCTATCATTTAGAATGGAAGGGCAGGTACAGTGCTTCCCAGACAAGGAAAAGCTAAAGGAGTTCATCATTACCAAGCCCTTATTATATGAAATGTTAAAGGGACTTATTTAAGAAAAAGAAGATCAAAACTATGAACATTAAAATGACCATAAACTCACAACTATCAACAGACTATAAACAAACAAGCAAAAAAGCAAACAACCAGAATAGGTACAAAATCATAGATATGGGGATCATTTGGAGGGTTATCAGCTGCGTGGGGGAAGGGGGAGAAATGGAGAAATGGTGCAGGGATTAAACAGCATAATTGGTAGGTATTAAATAGACAGGGGGAAGTTAAAAATAATATAGGAAAGGGTGAAGCCAAAGAACTTATGCACCACCCATGGACATTAAGGGGGATGGGATTGCTGGAGGGAAGGAGGGGTACTGGGTGGAGGGGAGCAAAGGGAAAAGAAATTGGGACAACTGTAACAGCATAATCAATAAAATATACTTTAAGAAAATCAAGAAATAAAACATTTAAAAAAATCCTATTTCTGATTAAAAAAATAAAAAACCTAGTCATAGTAGCTATCAACATAATAGAGTCCCCTAACTTATGGAAGAAACAGGCCCATATATACTATATGCTTAATATACTATATTAAGAGATTAGGTATATTTATTTATTTTTAAAAAGATTTTATTTTTAGAGACAGGAGAAAGGAGGGAAACATCAATGTGAGAGAGAAACATCAATTGGACGCCCCTCTCATACCTCCAATGAGGGACCCGGCCAGTAACCCAGGTATGTGCCCTGACAAGGAATTCACCCAGTGACGCTCACTTTGCAGGACAGTACTCAATCCACTGAACCACACCAGCCAGGGAGTGGTTATGTATATTTAAAAGGCAGCAAAGTGTTTGGCAAAGTTCATGCTATTTCTACTATACTGAAGTTTTCCAAACTTAGGTATAACTTACCTGCAGAAAAATGCACAAAATAATCAACAAAGTTTCTCTTATTGAACTGAAATTCACATAACATAAAATTAAGCATTTCAAAGGGAACAATCCAGTGGCATTTAGTACATTCATAATGTGTGCAACCACCATCTCCAAAACATTTTTTTTTTTTGAATTTCAAGCAGAAAGATATTTAATAGAGTAACTGAAAGGCGTATAAAAGCATTGGAAAGGCCAAAACATTTTCATCTCCCCAAAATAAAATCCTGTACCCATTTCCCCCTGCTCGAGCCACTGCAAACATCAATCTACTCTTTATCTCTATGGATTTACCTATTCTGGGTTATAAGTGGAATCAGAAAATGTGACCTTTTGTATCTGGCTTCTTTCACTTAGCATAATGTTTTTAAAGGTTCAACCTCAAAGCATTGGTGGCATAAATCAGTAGTATTTCATGCCCTTTTATGGCTGAATAATAATCAATTGTATGGGTATGTCACAATTCGAAACACTTGTTTCCCTCTTTTGGCTTCTGTGAAAACTGTTCATATGAACATTTGTCTACTACTGTTTGTGAACATGTTTTAATTCTTTCAGGTGTATACCTACAAGTAGAATTGATGGGTCATTTGGCAGTTATGTTTAACTTTTTGAGAAACTATAAAACTGTTTATCACAATGGCTGAAGCATTCTACCTTCCTACCAAAAATGTATAAGGGTTCCAATTTCCAATCTCTCTATATCCTTGTAATCAAACCAACCTTTGAAACTTAAATTTAAAAAAACTTAGACGTAAGATGTTATATTTAAAAAATGCACTACACCATAAGGCACAGAATGAATATTTATTTATCATAGAGGTTAAGCCAAAGCTCTAATTTTATAAATACTGTAAAAGTAGGCCAGAAAAGTGCAGAGACCTGCTCAAAGTCAAAGATAAAGGATGCTTCTAACAAGATGGGGCCAGGAGAGAGGAAAATATTTTAGCAGCATTTTATAACTATACGCTCAAATTTACTCCAAGCATTCCTTCAAGTTCCTGACATTAAAACTGTTTCCACTATGTTCTGGAGGATAAACAAGAATCCCAATATGAAAAGGCTTCCAAATGGGAGGCCGGACAAGGAACTATAAGTACATCAGTCTAAAGATGAGAGCAACTTAAGATATCTGAGCATGAGATTAGCCAACTAAATGGTCACTTAAGAAAATCTACTCCCAATCTCCCTAGCTTTGTTTTCCCATAAGCCTTTTCAGCCCCACCCATGTTTCAAGACAAATCAGATCACTATACCCCAATCCTTTTAAAAACCTAAGTTCTTTCTCCCAAATATTTTCGAACTATTTTTTTGGTCTGGGAGGGAAATGGGTACTGGGATGGGTTATCAGGTGTATGACGTTTCCAAAGTGGAGAGAACAAAAGCCTCTGGCTTGGCTTCCTGCTTCAGCACTCCTGTCAGCAGGAACTCAGGTGAGAGGATGGGCAGCCCAACCCGAAGTGGCGTGTTGCATCGAAGGATGTCCTGGAGGCATGTGATCACAACTCTCTGAGGCTGGGGAAGACAGATAGCAAAGACAGAAAGTGAGGTGGAAAAGAACCCTAGAAATAGGTTTAGGATCCACTCATCAGTCTAAGTATCACTAAAACAATACCTCCTGATATGATGCCACATGAAGCATACTGCATTGTCTATGAAGTACTCTTGCCAGAAAAGTTGAACCAGAATTTATTCAACCTTTTAAAATTAACTATAATTTACAGGAAGTAGAGATGATAGAAGAATAAGATAAATGATACAACCAGGGAGCAAACAGTAAAGTCCAGACTGAGGAACATTCTAAAGGACAATAGATCTAGTTTCTATAGGGAGTCAATGGCATAAAAAAGGCTGTGTGGGTTGGGGGAATGCTCTGGAGCAGTGATTTTCACTCGGGTGTGCCGCAAGAATTTTAAAACATGCAATATTTGACTATTTAGTCAGGGGCACTGATCTCTTGTCCCTTAGACTGTCAAATACAAAAAATGACAACAGCCAACAACAATACCTGTTTGGTATGAATACCCTGTTGGACCATAAATATATGTCATATAATAGAAATGCATGTTATTGGTCACATCTTACTGGTTAATTCTTTATTTGTTAAAATATTTTATTTATTTATTTTTAGAGAGAGGGGAAGGGGAAGGGAGGGCCAAAAAAGGGGAGAAAAACGTTGGTGTGAGAGAGAAACATCAATTGGTTGCCTCTCACACACCCGCAACTGGGGACCAGGAATTGAACTGGTGACCTTTTGTTTCACAGGCTGGTGCTCAACCCACTGAGCCACACAAGCCAGGGTCTGACTGGTTAATTCTTGGTACCAGAAATCCTAATATGTAAGTACAGACACTTGATTTTTTTAAAAACTCCCTTTGGAGCAAAACAGGTAGGTAATTACTATTAGTATTATTGTAAATCAATTAAAAGTATACTTATTTTTTGTCAGATCAGCAAATAATATATTTTTTGGTGTGCCACAATATTTTAGTAGTTTATGTGTGCCATGAGATGAAAAAGGTTGAAAATCACTGTAAAAGAGAATTAAGAGCTACAAAGATTGTGGCAATACATAGAACTGGTTTGAACCCTGAACTGAATTATAAAAAGACATTTTCAGACAACTGGAGAAACCTGATTAATGGAGTATGAGAAAATGACTGAGAAACTATTAATTTTGTTATGGATCAATAATGGCATTGTGATGATAAGGAAATGTACATATTTGCCCTGGCTGGTGTGGCTTAGTTAGATGAATTCACGCCTGCAAACCGAAAAGGTGGCCAGCTCGATTCCTAGTCAGGAAACAAGCCTGGGTTGTAGGCCAGGTCCCTGGCTGGGAGTGTGTGAGAGGCAACTGATCGATGTTTCTTTTCCCTCTTTTCCCTTCTCTTTAAAAAATAAAATAAAATAAACTTATCATACTAAAAAAATATATGTTTTTCAGAGACATGTACTTTAAGTATGTAAGCAGAAATATGTTTGCAGTTTTCTTTAAAATACTTCAGTAAAGAAAATGAAAAAAAAAAAAAAAAGGGATAGAGCAAATGTACCAACATCTAAATAAACCTGAGTGATTGGTATATGGAGGCTCACATTATTCTCTCCCCTTTTGTGCACATTTAAAATTCTTTGAAGTACAAAATAAAGTAAGTCTAATTGGTATCAGCAGAGCCCCTCCCTCATTCCTATTGCTTTCTGTACCATCCTTCCCAAACCCTCTCCCTAGATCTAGAATACTCCCCACCCACTCATACCTTGTAGGACCGGGGCATGCTGGGTAGGACAGTGCCTCCACAGCAGCTGATGATCTCTGCCATCTGAGGTGGAGGTGGCTGGACTCCAGGGGTCACATGAATTTCATAGCCCTAAGAGGAAAAAAATGGTGGAGCCAGTGGAAAGCACACCAAAAAGCCGTGCACTGCTGGGGAGAAGACAGTCTCTCACCTCTAGCAGCCTTCGCTCACGAGCCCGGCTCAGGGAGTCACGGAGGCTGAAGCCAAAGTTCTTTTCCTGCTCAGAATCAGTCACCACATATTCATCCGTTGGCAAGAAGCAACCAGCCTTGTGGGACTAAGGACAGTAGCAGTCAGTATCAAAGCCAAGGCCAACCTGTCACTCAGTCCTGCTGCCTAGCATTTACAGGGAGCTCACAAAGTGTTTCTGAATGAAGTCTTCTACTTCACTCACCCTTGTGTTCTTGTATTCCCTTCCTCATACCACTTACTAGACTGCTATGTGAGAAGTCTTATACGGTCATTTGCTCTATTGGTCTGTCATCTCTTAGCCTCTCACCTGGTGCAGCCAGTCCAGGGAGAGGATAGGGATTCCGCGCCCCAGGGCACACAGGAACTTGACTGTCCGGCAGATTCGATCAGTCACCAGGTGGGAAGCCTCTGCTACGGAGCTGGCCAGACTTCCCCCCAGGGCTAGCACTGCCTGCTCTCCACGGGCATCTACTACTCCTGTGAACAGCACCTGTGGAGGGGATTGGCTTAAATTGGTCACAGCAACCCACACATCAGTGCCTATTCCCAAATCCCCCAGGTCTCCTCCCATCCCCCCACATCTGCTCCCATGAAGCCCCAGGCCTCTTCTCTCCTACTTTGGGGGCTGTGGACTCATGTTTAGGTTTGGTCCGACGGAGGTTGCGGCCTGGCACTCCCTTAGGCTCTTCCTCAGCCTGGTCTTTCTTTCTTCTGCCTGGTCCTGGAATCACTTCATCCTGGGATTGAGAAGGATCTTTGTGAGGCTTTCTGAGCCACCAAGCCTTTTCCCAGCTCCATGGCCCCAGTCCTCTCCTCACCTCTTCTTTCTCTGGCTTCTCTGTGGGGTCTTCCCCTTCCTTGAAGAACACTGTCTTCTGGGGGACTTCTCCTCTCTGGAGCCGTTTTTGAAGTGGGGCTGAATCCACAGTACTAGAAGGCCTCTTGCGGTTTTGAAAGGCCTTAAACTGGGTCTCTGGAGCAAACTCATATCTACCTGCTGACTCTACCTTTTGAATCTGGGAAACATGAGTGGGTGCCTCAGGTAGCTGGGCAAAGGCAGGCTCAGGAATGGCCCTAAGGGACTTGGCTGCTCTCACTGCTCCTCGCCTTTGATTCCTTGAGAATGGAGAGTTAGGTTCAATGGGTGCAGAACAGGGTTCAGAAACCATGGGAGTTGTGAGAGATCCATGCTTCCTAGTGGCCCTTGGTCTCCTGCCACATTTGGCTTGAGGGATGGGCTCAGGGGAAATAGGCTGGTCTATAGGGACAGAAGACTGAAATTCAGGAGTGGTAGGAACTGGCACAGCACTTCTTGTAGACCTCAGTGTCCTCCTACAACTACCCTGAGCTATGGCCTTGGGGGTGACAGGCTGGTCTGTAGGCATGGGAGGTTCAAGGTCAAGGGCTGTGGGTTCAGTTGTTTGGTGGGTCTTGACAGAGGACCTACGTGTCCTGCCCCGAGTGGCCCGAGATGTGGGCTCGGGGGGGACAGGCTGCTCTTTGGAGGTGGAAGGCTGGAGCTCAGGAGCTGTGGGGACATTTGGTTCAGGGGTTCTGACAGAGGACCTACGTGTCCTGCCCCGAGTGGCCCGAGACGTAGGCTCGGCGGTGACAGGCTGCTCTTTGGAGGTGGAAGGCTGGAGCTCAGGGGCTGTGGGGACATTTGGTTCAGGGGTCCTGACAGAGGACCTACGTGTCCTGCCCCAAGTGGCCCGAGACGTGGGCTCGGGGGGGACAGGCTGCTCTTTGGAGGTGAAAGGCTGGAGCTCAGGGGCTGTGGGGACAATTGGTTCAGGGGTCCTGACAGAGGACCTACGTGTCCTGCCCCGAGTGGCCCGAGACGTGGGCTCGGGGGGGACAGGCTGCTCTTTGGAGGTGGAAGGCTGGAGCTCAGGGGCTGTGGGGACAATTGGTTCAGGGGTCCTGACAGAGGACCTACGTGTCCTGCCCCGAGTGGCCCGAGACGTGGGCTCGGGGGGGACAGGCTGCTCTTTGGAGGTGGAAGGCTGGAGCTCAGGGGCTGTGGGGACAATTGGTTCAGGGGTCCTGACAGAGGACCTACGTGTCCTGCCCCGAGTGGCCTGAGACGTGGGCTCGGGGGGGACAGGCTGCTCTTTGGAGGTGGAAGGCTGGAGCTCAGGGGCTGTGGGGACAATTGGTTCAGGGGTCTTGACAGAGGACCTACGTGTCCTGCCCCGAGTGGCCTGAGATGTGGGCTCAGGGATGAGAGGCTGGTCTTTGAAGGTAGAAGGGTGGGACTCCAAGGCTATAGAAGAAACTGGAGGTGTTATCCTGGAGCACCCCCGGGGCCTGACTTTGGGTTTTGCACAAAGAAGGTCCAACTCTGAAGACAAGGTATTCTCCAGAACTTTCTGACTCTCATTTTGCCTGGTTCTGGGGATGGGTGGCTCTAAACAAGGTGTAGAGAGAGCAAAGAGGGGCTGAGGAGCAGGATGTTTTTGGCTCTGACAGATGACGGGGTTTTGGACTGGGGCTGAAGCTTCAGGTACTGTCAGAGACAGACAAGCACCTAGGGATTCTGGATCACCCTGGGGAGAAACAGAAGCAAGTGAGAGAACAAGAGGCAGAGGGAAGAGAGGTAGGGACTGGACACTGTCCTTGATACTTGTTACAGTGAGGGTATGCTCAGTGGCATTTATCTTTCTGTCTCAGACCATCTTCCATTAGTCTGGGAACTTCCCAGGGAGGAAGTGGTCTTCTTTACCATGGACCACTTCCATAAGGCCACTACAGTATTGTCAGTATACGGATGATGGATGGTGGGGAAAAGAGGTAAGGGACATGAAGAAAAGGATGTTCTTTCTGAGTCAAGTTGAGGGAGACAGAATTGGGAAACATATATGGAAAATAACAGGAGCCAAAGTAAAGAGAGAAGCTAACTAAGGAGTGGTGAAAATGACAACAATGGAGAAGCTGGGGAAGAGCAGATGAAAGCAAAGTGGAAGGGAGGTAGAAAAAGCAGCTCTCACCCTAGAAACCTTCTCAGCAGGTGGCATCTTGCAATTCAAGTGGCCTAGACAGAAAGTATAGACAAGTGTGGTTGAGCTCAAAGCAGAGTTAATTAGAGGTTATTACAAGGGCTGTGTAACACCTTTGGTCCCCCTATGCCTTCACTTACCTCTCTGCCACCTCCTGGAGCTCACTGGGGCTCCCCTTCTTCCACCTGACTGGCTCCCAGAAGCTCTCAGGGCTGGAGAGAGTCCCAAAAGGTCCCCTACCTTTCCTTCAGGCTCCAGTGTTGGGCTGGAGGCCTGCCCTTTCTGGTCCCAGCTCCCTCTCTTTGTCCCTAGTCTCTGTGCACCTCCCTCCGGTACTACTTTGGGTATGCTGACCTCTAACCCACCTGGCTCACACTTTCTCTCTAGTGCTGGTTTCTCTGCTTCTCTCTCAAATACTTCTCTTGCAAGAGTCTGCTTTACTGTCTCTTGTAGATCCTTGGGTGTCTCAATTTCTTCCTTCAAACTCTCCATATCCCTTTCCATACTTGCATTTTTCACCATTTTATTGGATTCTTGTCTCTGAGTGTCTCTAACTAACACCTGTTTTTGTTCTCTGTCCTTCATCACCCTGGTTAATTCTTCCTCTCCCATTACATTTTCTCTCGATCCTTCTGGTGACAGCTTTTTTGTTTCCCCCCTTAATGGCCCTCTCTCCAGGGTCGCCCTCTCTGCTGATTTTCTTGGTATACCTATGCCTTTCTCCATAGTCTGCATCCCTCTGCCTTGAATCCCCAATGACTCTGAGTAAAGTGGGCATTCTTGATGTTGGTCTTGAGGTGTTGCCCTAGGTGAAAAGAGGTGGGCAATGGGCTGGGTATCTGAGGCCTCAGACTCTCTCAGACAGAATGGCTGTGTAGCCAAGACCTCCCATGGTTCATCCAGGGTACCTGGAAGTAAAGTCAGAGGGAGAGAGAGAAAGGGAGGTTGAGAAGGTTAACAAGTTGAGAAAGGATTAGGATACATTCATGAACAATAAATCTATATGAGTTATTAAAGAAAAGCTGGGAATAAGGATGACAGTTGTAACATTTAATGTTTGTCTCAAAAAGTAAGGCCACATCTTCATATATAAGTGCTCACAGCAGCCTCTTAAAAATAAGGCTAGACAAGTTGCTCTATGGGTCTAAATTAACATGATTTTTTTTCTAATAAGATGGAGAAATATCAGCAAAATAACGAATATGAAAGAAACATGTAAAGAGAAAAACAATGACGCAAAGTTAGGGCCATAGAGGAGGGGAGTTTCTTACACCTGGGGCCTGAAAGCTGCCATAGGAAGCGCCAGGCTCCTGGGTTAAAGAAAAAAGGAAGTTTTTGGTGGGGTTCACCCTCCATGCTCTGGGCTGCTGCTCAAGGAACGCAAAGAACGATGGCCTGAGCACAGCTCCTCCAGAGAACTCCAGGGACCCATTCTCAGTCCCCTGACCTGCCTGCCTGTGCCAGCTTCCACACCCTTCAGGGACCACCAGTCTAATCTCTCAACTCCTGCTCATGTACCAGTATCACCACAACAGATGTCCTCACCATCCACAGTCTGATCCTCTTTCTCCACAAAGCACTGGGTAGCTTGTAGGTCCAGGTTTTCAAAATCTGGTGGAGGAGGAATACAGGATAATAAAAAATCACATCTGACCCATAACACCTGCCATTTACGACAACATGGATGGAACTAGAGGGAATTATGCTTAGTGAAATAAGTCAGGCAATGAAAAAAACCCCATATGATAGCACCTGATACAGGAGACTAATGAATAACACAAATAAATGAACAAAATTGAACAAGAAACAGAATAACAGTTATCAGGGTGGTGGTGGGGGGAGCAAAGGGGGTATGTAGGGGAAGGGTTTAGTAAAGGAACTAGTATAAATAACCCATGGACATGGACAACGGAGTGAGGAATGACTGTGGGAGAAGGGGTGGGCTGGGTGCGGTGGCGAGCAATGGGGGAAAAATGGGACAACTGTAATAGAAAAACAATAAAATTAAAAAAGAATCACCAATTCAGTTCCCAGTCAGGGCACATGCCTGGGTAGCAGGCCAAGTCACCACTTGGGGGCGTGCGAGAGGCAACTGATTGATATATCTCTCGCATATCGATGTTTCTCTCACTCTCTCCCTCCCTTCCTCTCTCTAAAAATAAATCAATAAAATCCTTAAAAAAAAAAAAACCCAAAAAACTAAGCAAGCAACTAGATGAGGAACAGAATAATAGATATGGAGACCTATATGGAGGGTTATCAGCAGGAGAAGGAAGGGGGGGCAATGTGGAGAAAAGGCACAGGGATTAAGAAGCATAATTGATAGATACAAAATAAGACAGGGGGATAAGAATAGTAAAGGAAATGGATAAACTAAAGAACTTACACGCATGACCCATGGACATGAACTAAGGGGGTTGGTTGCTGGAGAGAAGGGGGGGTACCAAAAGGAGGGGGACAAAGGGAAAAAAATTGAGACAACTGTAATAGCATAATCAATAAAATATACTTTTAAAAAATTCAGCACTCTTTGGGCCACTGACCCCGTGTCCATCCCCACTATTTGGCCTGGGCAAAGCCACCAACTCCGCCATTGTAATGAGGGAATTGTACACACTGTTTCTGTCAAGTGAAATCCTTCAGATATTTGGGGGCTTTTCAAATATGCATGCCCTTGATGGACTGGCAGTTTCGTGAGTGCTCTTATAGTGTGAACATGGAGAGTTGAACCTCTTGGTTTGCATGATTTTGTGGGGTTTTCTGGGTCATGTAAATAGTAAACCACTTTTCAGAAGTCGCTTCTGGCTTCTTTCAGGAAGATTCTACTCCACATTCTTATTTTAATACCACAATGTGATGGTATTAGGAGGTAAGGCACTTGGGAAGTGATTAGGTCCTCAGGGTGGAACTGTCATGAATGGGATAAATGCCCTTATAAAAGAGACCCCAAAGAGCACCCTTGTGCCCTTCTGGCATTTAAGGACACAGTGAGAAGAAGCCACCTATGAACAAGGAAGTGAGCCCTCACCAGATAATGAATCTGCTGGTGCCTTGATCTTGCACTTTCCAGCCTTTATAACTGTGAGACATAAATGTTTATTGTTTATAAGCCATCCACTCTGTGGTATTGTTATAGTAGCTTGAATGGACTAAGTCACCCTATACGCTTTCTTTATCTTAGGGGCCAAGGGAAAAGGGCAGGCCAGCACTTACCATCGTGGTTGTCTCCAGAGTCCTTGGACTTGTCCACATGCGGTTCTCTCCCACTTTCTCTGGGGGGCTGGGCTCCCTTTCTCTGTGGCAGGGTGGGTTCTCCTGGAGTAACTGTGTCTACCAAGAGACTCATTAGGTTCTCCCTTGAGACAAGATGGTTCTGCTCCACTTGTGCTATGGGTGGCCCACCCCGGGCTCCCACCTCAAGAGTTCTCTCCTGCTGAAGAATAGGTACAGCCCACTCTGTCCCAGTATTCCCTTCTGCTGGAAGCTGGCTCTTTCTTACATCAGCATCTGTTTCAAAGTCCCCACCTGGAGGAGACTGGGCTTCCTCTGGATGCAACACAGGTAGTTTTGCTAAACCCCCTCCTGCTTCCACATTTGTTTGATTTGTCCATGCCACAGGCACCTGATGCTTCTTCAGAAATACAACAGCTGGCCCCAAGGGGACAGTCTCTTCCATTTGTGTGCTGATGCCTACTGCAGCAAAGGCTTGGCTTCTCTCTAGGTGGACTCCAGGTGAACTCTTATCTTCTTCCATTTCTATATCACTGTCCCTGAAAGGAGGTTGTTTTTTTTCTGAATGTGCTTTGTATGTGTGACCCTTGGGGACATATTCTCTCTTTCCCTCTAGGGACGTGTACTCCTCCACATCTGTGTCACTGTCTCTGCCAGAAGAGGTTTGGCTTTGCTCAAGCAAAGCCAGAGGTTGGCCTCTGTCCTCTTCCATATCTGTATCTCTGTCCCACATAGCAGCTTGGCTTTCTTTCAGACACGCCAAAGTGAGTGCTGCTGACACTTCTTCCTCGTCATCTGTATTGCTGCTGATCACCATGGAGGTTTGACTGTGCTCCAGAGGGACTGTGAGTGGGGCCTCGGTCTCCAGATCTGTGTCACTACCACCCAGGCTCTCTTGAAGATGTGCCAGGTCAGGTTCCCCAGGACTCTCCATACTAACTCCATTGAAGATTTGCCTCTTCTTCACAGGAACTACAGCTGGGGTAGCGGGAATCCCCTCTTCTTCCACATCAGTATCACTGTCTATGAAGGCAGAAGGCTGGGCCCTATCAAGATGAACCTCAGCTGGCCTTCCTGGAGCCCTGCTCTCATCATCCACATCTGTCTCACTGTTCTCCCTAGCAGATTGGCTCCTCTTAATAATCACCCCAGCTGGAACCACCCCATTGCCTGTATCCTTCTTGGTTCTTGTATCATTCTTCCTCTCCTTCCCAAAATATTGATCCTTTTCACACTGGATTTCAGTTGTGACAGCTTTAGGCTGCTCTGTCTCTGCAGTGGCATCTCTTGTGGCAGCTGAGCAGGCCTCCTCCCCTGCTGCTGGTTGTGAACTTTCTTCCTCATCTCTGTCATTGTCCAAGTTGAAGGCACGAGATGGCCCAGGGCCATCTGGGGTAGAAGGTGGTCCCTCTTCATCACTATGAAGGGAAAAGAAGAGAGAGTTTATAGAATCTATTTCCTATGAAGGGATACCTGACTCAGCTGTGAGCTCCTTGAAAGCAGAGACAAGGTAGTATTTGTTTTTCTATCTCCAGCAATTAGTTCTCCACTTGGCACATCAGAGGTGCTCGATAAAAATTCAGCTAGTAAAAGTGTATATGTAGTTTCCCAGCTCTCACTTCCATGATAATTATCTCTCTTAGAGGTTTATCCTTCAGTCCTGGGTTCCTCCTCTTTCTGAAGACTTACCTGTCTGTCCCTTTAGCAATTACCTTTCTGGAATGACTGTCGCCAAAAGGAAGGATGTGGACCTTGGTTCTTTCACCATGCACCCTTCAGAAAGAGGATCTGCCAAGAGTAGAAAGGAGTAAGTTGACAGTTTTACATTCACCATCCCAGTATCCTTGCCCACTCTCCCAATACATACACTTACCTACTTCCTCTTCTGAGTCCTCAGCCAATAGGATCCCCCAGGGTTGAGCTCCTCCCTGTACCCTGGGTGTCTCCTCTACAGTTAGGGGGCCCCGGGAGACAAAGGGCAGGGAGACATCCAGGCGATGGTACTGACAGGGCAAGTCAGCAAAGACAACCAACTCCTGGTCTCTCAGACGATGACTCACCCCAGGGCTCAGGAACTTAGGAGGCCTCAGGATTTGTGTACCATTGAGACTCCCACAATCCCAGAGAAGAGGTGCCTTGTTCCATGCCAAGATTTCAATCACTGCATGTTGTTTGGAGATGGATGGAAAGGGCAGGGCCACAGAGCAATCAGGATTTCGGCCTATCACATTCTTCCCAAGGTAGAGTGGAAAATCTAAAAATTAGAGAGGCAGATAGGTTCCAAGGCCACATTCCTGGCCTGTTATTGGGAAAATTTCTGGTTAAGTACCTGACTACTCACTCAATATCCCCACATACATTAGAAAAATAAAAGGCCCTAGGACATCTAAATAATGAAGAATATATGTGATGCATTATTCATAGTCAACACCCACCCATCCATACTAGGTTTTTTTCTATTGTTATAAAATATACACAAAATATAGCATTTTAACCATTTTTAAGTGTACAGTAAAACCACCCTCAGTAAGTACAGAGCCCTTGCCTGGAACAACCAAGTCTATCAGCCCTCTCTTCTCTATTTCCAGTAAAGTTTGTTCAGATCCTTGTGAAACATATACAAGCTTCTTACAACCCTCCAACTACCTCCCCACAATAATTAGAGGCCTATAGCAGTACTTCAGCATCCATACCCCCTGACCTTTTTCTGGTCCATTGACACTACTGAAGATACGCAGTCGCCCTAAAGGCTCCAAGCTACACTCCAAGGAGTCACTGGTTCTCTCTGTCTCCTCCTCTTCTTCTATTTCCCAGTTAATAGCCTGCGTGTCCTCCATGATCTGGGAAGGAAAGACACATTACCATCATCTCTTAACATTGGTTCACTCACAGTCTC
The DNA here is from genome assembly GCF_987537825.1 of Furipterus horrens. Classification (NCBI taxonomy): domain Eukaryota; kingdom Metazoa; phylum Chordata; class Mammalia; order Chiroptera; family Furipteridae; genus Furipterus; species Furipterus horrens. The sequence continues at coordinate 84,751,077 of NW_028327176.1, forward strand.
AGAGAGGAGACTCAAAACTGGGGGTAAACCTGGATAGTTACAGAGTTTGATGCTTCTCTTTATGCCAAACATTCTGTTGTTAACCTTCTAAAGCACTGAAAAAATATTTTTGACCATGACACAGAATAAAAAATATCATAAGGTTCCAAGGTTAAAAGTAGATGTTCCTCAACTTACAATGTAGTTATATCCCAATAAATCTGTAAGTTGAAAATGCACTTAATACACCTAAACTTCCGAACATCATAGCTTAGCCTAGCCTACGTTCAACATGCTCAGAACACTGACATTAGCCTATAGTTGAGCAAAATCATCTAACACAGAGCCTATTTTATAATAAAGGGTTAAATATCTCATGTAATTTATTTGTATACCAATTATGCAATACTGTAAAGTCAAAAAATTATAGCTTGGAGAACATCTGTATATAAAAACATATTTACATAGACATTTTGAGAAACAATGCTTACCCTTACTATATATGATAGTTTTGTTTTGTTTTTCTATTTTTTATTTTTACGTGCCGGTTTCCAAAACACTAAATTGATTTCAATATCCACTATTGGGTTGCAACTCATAGTTTGAAAAACACCATTTTAATGGGAGGTAACTTTTGCCAAGCATCACCTATGTGCTGGGCATTGTGTTATGTGTCAGGTATAGTAGGCATATGAAGCAGGCATTTAGGAAACTAAGGCTAATATTAAATTATTTGCTCTGGGTAACATAGCAGTAAATGTAAAAAGTAGGAATAAACGTGCTTCTGGCTTCAAAGTCCATGCTTTTTACACTTTACCAGACCATCTCAATGTGATCAGAATAAATCGACTCATTTAATCATTTGAAGAACACTGTAAAGTATCATTATGTTTTATTTCTTTGATAAAGAAACTGCAACAAAGATAGGTTAAGGAACTTGCTCAAGATCACCCAGATGTCTCTCCTCTGTTTAATATTTTTTGATGGCTTTCCATGCCCACAGAATAAAATCTAAACTCCTTAGCAAGAGTCAACACGATCTGAACCTGGTGTCTTGCAATGGATTCCTTGCCCCCTTCCCCCCAAAAGTCGCATGGGGCTTCTTCCCAATCTCTGAACACACTGTCTCCATTGCCCCACAACTGTATGCCTTAGGCCAGCTCCTTGGCCCTTGGCTCCTAGTTTTCTGGCCCAACTCCTACCTATCCTTTCCCACTGAGTTCAAATGTTACATCCTCAGCAAAGCCTTTCCTGGAGCCTTCCCTGCTTTCTGGTGTTCCTAATGTATTCATTCACCGTGGTCAATGGACTTGTACCTATCCTGACACTTCTCACCACATTTTAACCATTTCTGCCTTCACACACCCCCTCGAGAATTGGGCCAGCAGAACTGTGTCTTTTCCTCATGTCCCTCATGTTCGCTCAGCAGTAGTTATTCCGCACCTGGTACCGTTCTAAGTATTAGATACAGTCATGAACCAAACATAAAATTAACTCTGCCCTCCTGGAGGTTACACCACCAAGTCTACTGATGAAAGAACCAATGGAAGTAGATGAAAACTCTTAATGGCAAGAGTGGGATTCACTTAGAAAGATGCCACCCTAGGGAGAAAGCGTTGACAGGGAAAGTAGGACGCCTCCAATGAATGCAGTTAGTGCTAACTCTGTCCTTGTGACTGGTGAGCTCCGCGGGTGCCCAAGACTCTTAGTTCCAACTAATAATAGGCCACCACCTTTGATCCCCAACATGGTGGGTGCCCTCCGGGCCCAACGGTCTCCCAAGTGTCCTAATACCTAAACCCGGGGCGGGGCGTCAAGTACGAACGGGTATTTTAATCCGAAAAGCAGCTTCCAAGTCTCCTCCGCCCAGTGGCACTCAATGCACACCCCTCTGGCCCTCCAGAGAAACAAGATGGCATCCCGGGCGCGCGCCACCCAGAACTCACCTACTTTGAGCCTCCGTGCGCGCCACCAGTAACGGCCGGGACCGGTGGCGCGCGCGCTCCAGCCTGGGTGGAGCTGACTCGCTGATTGGGTCCAGCCACTGTCTTTCACAGCTCCGCGGCAAGCCGATTGACGAAGCCTCCAGTGAGGAGGCACAGACAACGCTCCGTCCCCGCCCCGCTTTCCACACCTTAAAGGGCCGGCTCTTCCGGTGCCTGAGACCGAATACGAGAGGGGGGCGGTCCTCGTGAGTGTGCACAATAGTGCAACTCAATTGGACGGCTCCAAGGATCCATCCACGACTCCCCGCCCACTTCCCGCGCAGATAGCCAATCCGGGAACACAGAGTCTCGCTGCTGGCGGCGCCTAGAGAGGCTTACCATAGTCGTCATCCGCTGCTTCTGAGCAGAGCGTCTTTCCTAGGTCTTCCCAGACATGGTGGGTGCTGACTCATGGGGTTGAAAACGATTTGCGGGTTGCTGTCGTGGCCGGAGGCTGCATTTTGGAGAACAGCCTGCAGGCGTGGCGTTTGAGGACTCCTCACTGCAGTTGAAGTTCATTTCCTTTTGATTTGCTTGCCATGTCATTTCCTCCCTGAGAAAACAGCCCCGATGGACATTTTGAGATTGTTTTCCTAAAGCAAAGCTCTTTATGCCAACAGAGAAATCAAGACAATCCAATAGGTAGAAGGGTTTTGGGGTTATTGAAGCTCTGCCAAGTTAAATGCTAGGTTCGGTAGAGATATTAAAACAAGTCCTTTGATTCTAAATTCCACTGCCACAAAAATAACTTGCATTGTGATTATGCCCTAAAACAAAACAAAACAAAAAATCCTTTTTAAGTGGGTAGAAGTCTTCTTACACAACTTAAATGTTCTTTTATCTGTAAGATGACTGAGATGTATATTGAGTCTAAAGTGAACAATGACCATGCTATGTCCTGTTATAGTGCTTACCACACTATTGTTCATACTTTTCACCAAATTGCAAGGTCGTGGAGACCAGGGAGCTAATTTATAATCATTTTGTATCCCCAGCTCCTCGTTTGCGGGTCACTTAGAATCTATCAATGAGTTAATCTCAGAAAAAGCATGCTACTTTTATTTGAGCCCATCCAACGTTCTCCCATGGATATCACTTCCCCCCATTTAAAAATTAAATCCTGAGGGTCTTGAAAGGTTGCAATTGCCAGCCACTAAGTCTGTGAAATCAGCGAACTGAAAAACTGCTGACTATCCAAGTGTCTAAAGGTAGGCTGGAAAGAATGAAATTTTAGGAGGCATCTCATCCTATAGTTCTCTATTTGACAAAACCACAGATTCAACGCTGCTCTAAGGCCCAGATCTCCCACAGGGACCAAGATCTGTGGCTTCACAAATCCCTGATTATCAGCCTCTCTAAACCTTTCTATTTATTCTTTGAACATACCCCCGAGACAATTACATCTCTGTCCTGCAAAGCCCTTGTTGTAATTTTGTTTCGCTTTAAAATATTACCATTAGAAAACTCTCATGGAAATAGCAGGAAGGCAATCCCCTCCTTCTTCCTGAGGTATCTGGGGGAGCGGCAGGTTAGTGTTCATGCCTTCCGACACCGAGGGGCCAGTTGTTATATACAGAGCTGGGTGCCGCGTTTCTCTCGTTTCACCTCAGTTTTCGCTGAGCTAAGCAATCCAGTCTTTCCTAAGAGCTACCGCAGCGGGGAGCTTTCAGGGCGTGGCCATCCCACCTTCCAACGCCTGGCACCCTAGGGTTCCCAATTCCTGTAGCCCCGAAAACAACTCCCTTTTTGCATTAAAAAACAAACAAACTCAGGCTTAGAGGAAAGTTATCTTGGGCAAGGTCATTTTTCAAGAAACACCGAAAAACCAAAACCCCCAAACCCAGCATCCCTTCATTTTTTTACAGCGTGGACAATGGGGGACTACGACTCCCAGATAGGACTGCGCTAGCGCACCCGAAGAGAGACCAATGGACGTCGGCTACCTGACCGGCGTCGACTAATCAGGGCCAATCTCACGGAGGCTTTGTCTCTGAGAGCCGCGCGGGCCGGACTCCCGCCTCCCGGCCGGCGCACGCGCGCCCCGCCCTGCTCGCCTTCCCTCCCGCGCTCTGCCCTCTCCTTTCTCCCTCTCAGAATCTTCCTGCCGCTGCGTTCGGACCTAGCTGCTCCAGCCTCCGGGGCACGTCGCATTCTACCAGTCCGTGAGCAGCAGCAGAGAAAAGATAATTACATATTTTCTTGCCCCACTTTTCTGAGGCGAGCAAAAAAATTTAATTTGTACCATGAGGGAAATCGTGCACATCCAGGCGGGCCAGTGTGGCAACCAGATCGGTGCCAAGGTAAGGATTTTAAACCTATTAACTATATTTCATTTTTTAAAGGAAAAACACCCAGATAAACTATGAAGAATGGTTGTGGGCTGTTTGCAGTCTCCAGCCTTAGCCAAACTTTGCCAAAAAGGAAGTTTTATATGTATAATACACAATTGTAGCTAGAATTTGCTTCTGAAAAGTAGGGAATTAATTTTTCTTGGCAGACTCATTCTGGGGAAGCTATCAAAAGCACCTTTGAGGTTTGGGGGACGAGAAGACCGAGGTTCTGTAAGGTTTTACTTAAAGGGAATTTCCTAACGGTCCAAGAGCCGGGGAGAGGAAGATGCCGAAACTGGTCTAGACAAAGCGAGGCGAGGTTCCTCCATGTGCATCCCCCTTGGCGGGGTTTCGTGGGCGAAGCCCGAGGGGGGAAGGGGCCAGGATGGGGGAGTAGCTGCAGAGCCAGGCTCCCAAGCTGGGGACGCGGTGCGCCTCGGTGGATGGCACTGCGCGTTACCTCCACAAAAGACCAGGGGTCTCCGCTCGACTCCGTGATGCCCGAGTGGCGGGCCCGTAGTTTTTCGTGGATGGAATGCTAATGTGAGATTCGTTTTGCTGCCTTTATTTCCCCTTAAAGAGACTCCTTTAGGGGCTTGTATAAGATAGAAAAAGGGGGGCTTTTTGTTTAAAGGGTCCTTTGGGACTAAATGGTGGGGAAAGCAAGGGAATCCTTAAAGCAAGAGGGGGGGGGGAATTAACCAAGGGATAAAATTCCGGAGCCAAGTGGTTTTTTTGTGTGTTTTTTGGCGCGCGGCTACAGTGTTGCGGGGAAGGAAGTGCGGCCGCTAGTTGTAGCAGAAGGGCAGGGCCCATTGGGGCGAGCCCTGTGCTGCCCTGCCGGCCGCTAGAGGGCGCGCTAGCTTGAGCGAGGCCCCGCCCTTTCCGCGCCAAATTCGCGCCTCGGCCCCGCCCACGCGCGACGCCTCCCTTTTGTCTGAGGCTTTGCCTTGCGCTCAAGTCGCGAGGAGGGTTTGGGCGGGCGACTGCGGCAGCTGGTTTCTCCACCCTTTATGCGCAGCGTGGAGGGGCGGTGCCCTGCGTGGGGGACGAGGGTTGAGCCTACCTAGGCGTCCGCCTCAGTCTACACCACGGGTGTGTGCGATCGCCGGGCCTTTCTAGCTGGACATCATTTCACATCCCTAGTCGGCTTTTGGGGGTGGAGGTTTTTAGGCAAGGTGTGTGGCAAGCAGATTGAGGGGATTGCAGGCCCTAGAACAGTGTGTCTGGACTTAAGTAATGGAGGCAGTGGCATAAACGGCTGGAACCTTAGCAGTGAGGGTTCATTGCTCTTTCCCAACAGTTCTGGGAGGTGATCAGTGATGAACATGGCATCGACCCCACTGGCACCTACCACGGGGACAGCGACCTGCAACTGGATCGCATCTCCGTGTATTACAATGAAGCCACAGGTGAGGGAAGGAGCCCGGGAATATCAGGTCCCATCTCTACTTCTGCCGTCTCTTTCCATTCCCAGGGAATCCCTTACCCCTTTGGATGAATCCCTTCTTTCCCTTTGGAGACTTTCCTCTAATTTCTCACCATGTGAGCCAAAGACTAGCTCTGATGCCACCAAGTAGCAGTGCATGGAATAACAAATTTGGGTTCCTGGCTGTTACCTAGCCCCAATTTATTTCCTTTCTGCCAATTTTCACTCCTTTCCCTTCCTGCAGGTGGAAAATATGTACCTCGTGCTATCTTGGTGGATCTAGAACCTGGTACCATGGACTCTGTTCGCTCAGGTCCTTTTGGCCAGATCTTTAGACCAGACAACTTTGTTTTTGGTAAGTTATATAGATATTTGTAGGTACCATCATATTCAATTTATGTGGGTGCAAGAGGACAGCCAATGTTGCAAAATGACTTGTAATGGAGAATTTTTATGGGACCATGTTTTTAAATCTCTAATGGAGAGTGGGGGGTGTGACTGCCTTACATGGTAAACTGGGTGGGGACATATGTCACAGGTGAGGAAGAAAATGAAGGTAGGTACACGGGCATTATCCCAAGAGTTGAAAGATGGTTGTGTATGACCCACATTTTACTAATCAAGCTTACCTTCTGACCTTATTCCAGGTCAGTCTGGGGCAGGCAACAACTGGGCCAAGGGCCACTATACAGAGGGGGCCGAGCTGGTTGACTCAGTCCTGGACGTGGTGCGGAAGGAGGCTGAAAGCTGTGACTGCCTGCAGGGCTTCCAGCTGACCCACTCACTGGGTGGGGGTACAGGCTCTGGAATGGGCACCTTACTCATCAGCAAGATCCGTGAAGAGTATCCAGACCGCATCATGAACACCTTCAGTGTGGTACCTTCACCCAAAGTGTCTGACACTGTGGTTGAGCCCTACAATGCCACCCTCTCTGTCCATCAGTTGGTAGAGAATACTGATGAGACCTACTGCATTGATAACGAGGCCCTTTACGATATCTGCTTCCGTACCCTCAAGTTGACCACACCAACGTATGGGGACCTGAACCACCTTGTCTCAGCCACCATGAGTGGTGTCACCACCTGCCTCCGCTTCCCTGGCCAGCTCAATGCTGATCTCCGCAAGCTGGCAGTCAATATGGTCCCCTTCCCACGCCTCCACTTCTTCATGCCTGGCTTTGCCCCTCTAACCAGCCGTGGAAGCCAGCAGTATCGGGCCCTCACTGTACCTGAACTCACCCAGCAGGTATTTGATGCCAAGAACATGATGGCTGCCTGTGACCCCCGCCATGGCCGTTACCTCACTGTGGCTGCTGTCTTCCGTGGGCGAATGTCCATGAAGGAGGTGGACGAGCAGATGCTCAACGTACAAAACAAGAATAGCAGCTACTTTGTGGAGTGGATCCCCAACAATGTTAAGACAGCTGTCTGCGACATCCCGCCTCGAGGCCTGAAGATGGCAGTCACCTTCATTGGCAACAGCACGGCCATCCAGGAGCTGTTCAAGCGCATCTCAGAGCAGTTCACAGCCATGTTCCGCCGGAAGGCCTTCCTGCACTGGTACACGGGTGAAGGCATGGACGAGATGGAGTTCACTGAGGCTGAGAGTAACATGAATGACCTGGTCTCCGAGTATCAGCAGTACCAGGATGCCACCGCAGAAGAGGAGGAGGATTTCGGTGAGGAGGCAGAAGAGGAGGCTTAAGGCCACGCCCATCACTCAGGCTTCTCAGTTCCCTTAGCCTTCAACTACCCCTTTCCTCTCCCTCAGAATTTGCATCTTCTGCCATTTTTTTCTTTTAGGGGTGTTCTAGAACAGTGCCTGGCACATAATAGGCACCCAATAAACATTTGTTGCTTGTTGAATGTCTCCTCTTTTTCCACTCTGGGTAATTATATTTCTGCAATTTGGGTAATCTTGTATTTTCTTCTGGTGCCCATTCCTCCCATCTGTCTAGTTACTATTCCCCTCTGTTTCTAAGATAATTCTCTTAAGCTGGGTTTCATCTAGAGATCCTATTTAGGACTGTCCTGAAAACAGCATTCTAAGCCTGTGTGGTAGCCAAGGGGAAAGGGAATGACTCTTAATCTAGCAGGTAGAACGCCCTACAAGGAACCAGTGGGTTTCCCATTCTAGAGCAGTTTTGGAGAGTGGGATTTGGGCTTTTCTGGTTTTCCAGGTCATCCCCCCCTTTACCCTCAACCCCAGCTTTGGGGAAGGTATGAACAGTATTACCTAAATTTTCAGTGTCTTTTAAGCTCTGTCTTGAGCTATTTCCTTTGCAGGGGTCTGCTGCACTGTGTCAGGTGGGATCCTTTTCTTTTCCACTTTACCTCTCACATTGAATCACTTTGCTCTGGGTAGGAGATAAAGGGGGAAGAGTAACCAAGTCTTGGTCCCTAAGCCTCCAGAAAGGCCTTCCCCATCTCGACTTTTTCTTACCCAAAAAGGAAGAGCAGTCCTGTATGTGTGAAAAGGTACGTACAGCCACCTAAATATTGGAGTCATTCCCTGGAAGAGGGAAGAGGATACCCTCAGTCTTGGCAACATCTCATTTCTTTTGCTATTGCCTTCCCCCCTGCCCCACCCTTGGTTCTGGCGTATCCTACACTTCAAATTTGTTTTGTCTTAAACTTGCTTTTTTTCATATTGAAAAAATGACATTGCCCCAAGAGCCAGAAATAAATGGGAATTGGAAAAAAAAAAATTGCAGGACTTGTGCTCATTTAGCTGGCTGGTCCACTTAAACATATCCTGTATTCTGTTCTCCATGAATCGATAAGAATATCCTTAATACTTAATGACTCTAATGTCTTAATCCCTGGTAACCCTTCATGACCCATTACCAGTCCCTTAAAAGAGGGGAGGAGTAATGGAGAAATACGGATTGGTTGCCCCTCTGAGCCCCAACTGGGGATTGAACCTGCCGCCTAGGCATGTGCCCTGACCAAGAATTTCTCCTGAGACCCCTTGGTTTGTGGGATGATGCCCAACCAATTGAACCACACTGGCTTAGTCTTAACTAAGCTCAGATGCAGGATCTAGGAACTGAAGTGGAAACAATGTGAAATGATGCATATGTGGTTCCTAAACCAGCAGCATCTTGGAACCTGTAGAAATGCAGGTTCTTAGGCTTCATGCAAAATAGTAAACCAAAAACAGGTTGGATCCCAGCAGTCTTAGCTGCTCCAGAAGAATGTACTGGTAAAGGCCCCTATTCCCCGACTAATGTACATACAGCACACCCAGGATTATTGAGTTACGAGTATTTTTCTTTCTGTATACATGAAGATTTTCTCACTCAACATATGGTAAAGGTAACTAGTATGGGATGCTACATGGTCCCATTCTAAACACAATGCTACACTTACTATCATGCTTTTACACTGCACAAAATAAAGCTCCCTGGAAATTTAAGTCTAATTTCCCTTGGGCATATTTTCAGTAATTCTAGGAACTACTGAAATTCACATTTCTTTCACATCATGCTTTCTGACAACTCACTTTGAGGGGAGGGGAGTTAAGCCTACAACTCTTAACCGTGTACAAGTAGCTCCCATTAAAAGCCTATTGGAAGGAGCAAGCTATATTTTCGCATTCATTTTGAAGGAGTTCTATTTTAACTGTTCATGTATCAATACTCAACAGCAATTTATCTGACAAGTTGAGAACCTCTGGGCACCCCTCAGTCTTTGTCAGAAAACAATTCTGGACAACAGGCTCAGTGTAATTTAATTAGGAAGTTAAGTTGGGGTGGGGTTATCAGAATGCTGGCATGGAACCCTTGGGGGACTGGCAGTCTTGGTGGTGGGCCTGGGAAGGGGAGCAACCCTTTTCCAAGGCAAGGCACAGGCTATTTGGCAAGGAGAGATGAGGGGTGGAATCCCATTGTCAAAGGACATGCTGTGGGAGGCCAGTTGAAGGGCATGCAATATGGGGACCATTCAGGCAACTTGAACCATGAAGCCAGGCATCTGTGAAGGTCAAGGGCTTAGGCTGTTCGCAAAGGCTTGTGGTTTACCTGGCAAAAAAGAACAGTGGGTGATGTGAGAACCAGATACCATGTTCTCTCAGGCTCCATCTAGACAAAAGGGTTGCCGGGAGGACATGCACAACCAGGAGTCTTACAATTTTTTTTCAAGTACAGTTTACATTCACTATTTCTATCAGTTTCAGGTGTAAAGCATAATATGGTGTCTGCTAGTTTTTCTTGCATAGACCCTCTGTAGCTTATAATCCTCTACTGCAGGCTTCAAGGAGGCCCAAGGAACCAGCTTGAAGGTCACTGAAATGGTCCAATGCTCGCTCATTCTCTCTCTATATATTTATATACATATATATTTAACACCAGAGAAGGAAAACTCTGACTCCAAAAAACCTCCGCTGCCTTGCCGCATACCTCTTCAGGGGAAAGGCTAAGGGAGTAAACCCTGACAGAAAATCCGGAGCCGGAGTCCCTAAGGCGGTTTGACGTTGTAGTCAACACCGGCAACTCCTGCGGCGCACCTGAAGCCAAGCTGTATTGACTCCGTCTCTCCCTTGGACCCTTCAGCTGCGAAGAGAGGGGGGGTCTGCTGCATGGGCAACAGCAGACCCTCCATATCACCCTGCCCAGGCTCTGTAGCTTCAGCGTCATCGCAAGATGTCGATTCAACACGGGAGGAGACAGATACGATGTCACTCCCGAGTCGGACTGCACAGCCATTCTCGGCGGTGCAGATAGGCTCTTAAGAAGCTACACCATCGTCTCTCGAGACGGACGGCTGCCGACGACGATATTTAACACACTCTTCTATGGCACTTACTATGTACTAGGCAGTGTTCTAAACATTGCAAATATTATTCATGAGGAGACAGGTACAGAGAAGTTAGGTCGGCATGCACTGGAGTCAGGATCCACATCAAAACAGTCTGATTTCAAAAGCCCGCTCTCAGACCTCTACCATAACCTTCAAGTGAATAAACAGGCACCAGGAAAATCAGTGATATGCCTTGGAATTGTCAACAGGCTGCTACTAGTTACTGGTACTCAAGTCAGCCTGGGTTTTGGAAGTCTAGCTTCCCCCGTTGTATGACATGAACTAAGTTACATATTGGAGTTCAGTTTCTTTACTTTGTAAAATACTACATACCCCAAGGTTATTTCATTAAAAAACTTTTTTATAAAAACCATTTATGCTGGTTAGTAAATTAAATGTGAACATGTTTGGCATGCTGCATCACACGACTTAGGAACCCAGAGGTTCTGCTCTATAGCCCCCACCCTGGAGACCCTCACCTGGGAGATGCTGACGCCGGTGAGTCTTTCCACGCTCTCCGGCAGGTGGCTTAGGATGTCCAGGACTTCCCCAGTCACTTTGGCTGCCCCTACGGCTCCACTTCCACTGGACACTAATGTGATCTTTTTGGCAGAGGTCAAGGGACCACTGATCTCCTCTGCCACCTGTTAAATGAGATACCCACTCAGCACTTGAGATTTGATGACACCTCTCCTAAAATGCCATACTTAACCTGAGTTTTTAAAGACCCCCATCCTACTGATCATCTTTCCTCACTTTGGTCACTGGCTTATAATTCCCACCCCTAATTTACAGTTCCCTGGCCTGGTTCTCCTGGTGCCCAGCACACAGCCCCCAGACCTGGGGCAGCTTCTCTAGCAGCATGTCCAGCTGAGCAGCCTCCTGGTACAGCTGGAACGCTTCTGCCTTCTTGGCCATCTGCTCAGCCTCAGCCCGGGCCCGGGCCCCGATGGCGAAAGCCTCGGCCTCCCCACGCATCTAAGGAAGTTACAGGATACTGTCATACTGATGGCAGTAGTTAAGGCAAGAAACCCCAGCTCATCAGCAATGCCCACACCCACAAACCAGGGAGAGCCACCTCCTAACTCACCCTCACAGACTCAGCTTCTGCCTCTGCCTGCATAATCAGCTGGGACCTAGTAAACGAGGGGAGTGGAGGAAGAAGCTGAGGCCCTTGCTCCTGGGGGAAAGGTCCTGAACTGGGGGTAAAGGCTCCTACCACCTGAGTTCCATGGTGGAAGAGTCCAGGTAGTGAAGGCCTCAGCTCTTCATCTGGGGACACCCAGGTGGTGAAGGAGCCAGGAGGGGACAGAGAAGGGGCGTTTACTTCTCTGCCTCTGCTAGGCGCTCCAGCTTGTAGCGCTCAGCTTCTGCAGGCTTCCGCACACGGGCCTCCAGCTCCTTCTCTCGGCGGGCGATCTCCTGCTCTTGCACTGCCACCTGTTGGGACCGCTCCACCACCTGCACTTGCACCCTCTGCTCCTCGATCTGCTGCTTTGTTTTGGCCACCTGGGGAGGAGAGATGCTCAGCGTCAGAGCTGAAGAACAGGTGCCCAGGAACCAGAGAGAAGCCAGGGCAGTGTTCCAGGGTGGGATATAAAAACAGAGCAGGTACAAGGAGTTGTCCCAGGTCAGCTCTGCAAGCCCAGTGGAGTCCATTGCCCACACAGATCCAAGGCAAGGACTGATCAGAGCCAGTATCAACGATGAGGACTTTCCCAAGGCATCCTCAGTGTCAGAGCTGGTTAGGGCTGGAGCCATCACTGCCTCCCTCAGGCCAGACAGTGTCCTTCCATGAGCTTCCATTATGACTTTTTCCACTGTGTCTCCCTATAGAGTGTGAGCACCTGGAAGGCACTGAGCACAACTATGCCATCTATTTACCTCCAGTCTGGTTCATCCATTCTCTTCACTCTCCATCTGTGCTGCTGTAACCTTAGTCCAAGCCGCCAACAACTCCAGCCCCAACTACTGCAATAGCCTCCTACTTTATTTTTAGGGGGCTGGGTGTATGTGTGTGTATATCTTTTTCATTTAAATTTTTATATATGGGTCAAATTCAAAAGAAAAAAGTACATAGTGGGAAGTAGGCCTCCATATTTCCCTTCCTGAGAAGCAACCACTGTGACCAGCTTATTGTGTACCCTTCCAGGCGCACTCTACAAACATTTACAAAAATATGTGTATAGAATATCTCTTATTTAGGCAGATTTCATGTTCTTATTCCTTGTAGAGTACAGGGAGCAGAAGGCTCTTGTCAGAATGTTGGTGAGGAGAGGTACAGGGGAGGACCACACTTCCTTCTTGTCTCATTGCTCATCTCAGCCATGCACCATGCTTGTGGGTGTCACCAGCATGAGACAGGATGCCCCTGCCTTTACTGGGCCCATGTGCTCACTCCAGGGGAAGGGTGCTTCTGGATATGGCATTCTGTACTGTCTCTCACCTGGAAATATCAAGCCTGTTCGAAACTGGACTAGTTGTTCCCCACTGTGTATACAGGATCACCTCTCTTACGTTGGTGTGCTCCCCCATCCCGAGGCCACCTTTTGGGTGAAACTCAACTTCCAGCAGCTTCCATGAAAAGAGTATGTGGGCAGTAACATTTTGGAGACCTTCTTTTTCTGAGATTAAAAAAAATTTTTTTTTAAATTTATTTTTAGAGAGGGGAGGGAGAGAGGAAGAGAAAGAGAAATATCAATGTATGGTTGCCTCTTGCTCGCCACCAACTGGGAACTTGGCCGGCAACTCAGGCATGTGCTTCGACGGGTAATCGAATTGGCAACCCTTGCTTCGTAGTCCAGCACTCAATCCACTGAGCCATAGCAGCCAGGGCTTTCTCTGAGATTTTAACTATACCTTTCTATTTGAATTAGTTATGTTGAGTACAGGTTACTATGTTGAAATTCATTTTTATCAGAACTTTGAAGGCATTGCTCTATGGTCTTCTAGCTTCTTAAGAAACCTGAAACCAAGATGGAGACGTAAACAGACACGCTGCACCTCCCTCCACAACTATGAAGGAATACAACTACCTTGAAACTAGAAACAACCAGAAGTTCCAGAAAACCAAACTGCATGGAAGTCCAACAAACAAAGATATAAAGAAGAAATACTCATCCCGACAGATAGGAGGAGCGGAGCCAGGGTGGAGAGGACGTGGTATGGTGGCGGCAGCAGCGGCGGCACCAGCAGGCTGGCGGAAGCACAGTAACGCGTTTTAAAAAGTCAGGAGGGACACCTGGGGAGCATTCCCAGCTCCTTACCAGACTACACAGCTCATGGTCCCAGCACCGGAGAAAATCAGCCTCATTGTTTCTAACTGTGCAGACAAGTGGGGGTTGGAGTAGAGGCAGAACCTGCTGGTCTATCAACAGAGTCCACTTGTTTAAAGGACCCGCATGGTCCTAGAAGGTCCGCAGACCCACCCATTCTGGGAACGACGACCAGGGCAGCAGCTAGAAGGGCGCCAGTCTGGTGCAGAAGTGGGAGAAGTGCCTGGAAAAGGGGCGAGTGCTGGGCAGGTGGCATTGTTCCCTCTCGGACCTCTCACCCACAAACAGCGTCACAAAATGGTGAGACAGGTCATCCTATACTGACGAATCCCTAAGGCTCCGCCCCTTAAAATGTGACAGGAGCGACAGCCCTACCTGGGATGCAGAGGCAAACAAACACAGGAGCCTGTCAGAATGAAAAGACAGAGAAGTATGGCCCAAAAGGGGAAACAGATCAAGGTTCCAATGGGAGAACTAAGTGACAAGGAGATAGCCAGCCTAACAGATGAAAACACTGGTGATAAAGATGCTCACAGGTTTAACAGATATGCTTGAGTACGGCAAACACATAAGAGAAGAAGGCTATGCTAAGTTAAACGAAGGGATATCCACACAAAACCAATGGTGAAGGGAAGGAAACCGGGGTTCAAATCAATGATTTGGAACATAAGGAAGGAAAAAAACAGTCAACCAGTACAGAATGAGAAAGCAAGAATTGGAAAAAATGAGGAAAACTTCCCAAATTTTGTGAAAGAGATGGACATACAGGTCTGGGAAGCACGGAGGGTCCCAGGTGAGCTGGACCCAGAGGGGACCACACCAGGACGCATCATGACTAAGATGCCAAAGGTGAAAGATAAAGACAGAGTCCTGGGGGCAGCAAGAGAGAGGCAGAGAGTTGCCTTACAGGGGGGTGCCTATAGGACTATCAGCTGATTTCTCAGAGGCACTTCGCAGGCAGGAAGGGCCTGGCAAGCAGTATTCAATGCAATGAAAGGCAACCTGCAACCAGAATTACTCTATCCAGCAAAGCTATCGTTTGGAATGGAATGGCAGATGAAGTGCTTCCCAGACAAGGTGAAGCTAAAGGAGTTCATCATCACCAAGCCATTATTATATGAGATGTCAAAGGGACTTACTTAAGAAAAAGAAGATAAAAACTATGAACACTAAAATGACAACAAACTCACAACTATCAACAACTGAATCTAAAAAATAAGAAGAAAATCCAACTAAGCTAACCAGAATAGGAACAGAATCATAGGTATGGGGATCATTTGGAGGGTTATCAGCTGGGAGGGGGGAGGGGAAGAAATGGGAAAATGGCACAGGGATTAAGAAGCATAATTGGATGGTACAAAATAGACAGGAGGAAGTTAAGAATAATATAGGAAAAGGCGAAGCCAAAGAACTTACATGCATGATTCATGGACATGAACTAAGGGGGGGGGGGGTGAGATTGCTGGAAGGTAAGGGAGTACTGTGCGGAGGGGAGCACAGGGGAAAAATAATGGAACTACTGTAAAAACATATACTTAAAATATACTTATACAATACAATAAAATATACTTAAAAAAAAGAAAAGAAAAAGAAACCTGAAACCATTTTAACGCCTGACCCTTTGAGATCTGTTTTTCTCTCTGGAAGCTTCTAAGTCTTTTCTTTGTTCTCTGTGTTCTGAAATTTCAGCGATGTGTTTCAGTGTAATGTTTTCCATTAATTGTGTTGGGAACTTGGTGAGTTGTTTCAATCTAGAAACTAACATCCTTCAGGACAGATAAACATTTTGCAAATTTTCCATTTGGTTATTTCCTCCCGTTTTCTTTGGTCTGTTGGAGCTACTGGTCTGGACTGTAGTATTTTTATCTACTGCCCCTACTCCCCCATTTGCTTTGGTCTATTTTCTGGGAGACTTATTAGAATTTCTCTTTCAAAGTGATTTTTTAAAAAATTTCTGCCATCTTATTAATTTCTAAGAGCTTTTTTGGTTTTATGTTCTATATTCTGACTTTCTGGATGTGGATTCTTCTCTTCTCTTACTGAGCATATTACTTTTTTAAAAGCTTTCTTCTCCTTGCCTAGTTTGTATCCTTCATACGGCTCTGCTCTGTCTCCTATGTTGCGGGGCACCCTTATAGGTCAGGTAATCCTTGGCTGTCTGCTCACAGTGAACAGGGTCTACAACACTGAAAGGAAGCTCTGGATTATGGGGAGGCTTGTGGACTTAAGAGCTTCACTCTAGGCTGACCAGGGAAGGCCATTTGCTGAGAAATCTCTGATTCTGG
This sequence comes from Furipterus horrens, assembly GCF_987537825.1. Lineage (NCBI taxonomy): Eukaryota > Metazoa > Chordata > Mammalia > Chiroptera > Furipteridae > Furipterus > Furipterus horrens. Next base: position 84,767,160 of record NW_028327176.1, read on the forward strand.
ATCTTTACATCTTTCCTTTTGAATTTGTCATGTTCCCAGAACAGTTTTCTGATCTATTCTTTAGAAGATGGAGGTTCTGGGAGCAAAGTGGGGTGAGGGGTGAGGGGAGGCTTTCAGCATTTAGCATTCAATAGGTGCACAGTCAGTCATGTCCCCATTACTGGTGAAGTACCAGGCCCTCACCTGTGTTGGGCCCCAGATCACATTCTCTGGTTTACTCTCACCAGATAATAAACCTCTAGATGTGTACTGGTGTAACAGGGACTCAGCCCTCAGAAACGGGGTAGAGATTGAGATGTGCATGTGTGCATTGCCTGGCAACCAGAGCAACCCCCTCTGCGCTGTGCAAGAGATTCTGGGGGAGATCACTCAAAAAAGTGCTTGGAAACCAGGCTCCTTTTTTTTCCCCCATTTAAAAAAAATTGTTGTTATATTACAGTTGTCCCATTTTCCCCTCATTACTCTCCCCTGCCCTGCCCACCTTCTCTGTCTCCCACCATCAATCCCCACCCTGTTGTCCATGTCCATGGGTCATTCATCTTAGTTCCTTGACTAAACCCTTCCCCTTCTTACCTCCCTTCTCCTCTCCCTCCTCCCCTCTGGTCACTGTCAGTCTGTTTCTTGTTTCCATGCCTCTGGTTCTATTTTGCTCATTTGTTTGTCTTGTTCATTAGATTCCTGTATAAGGTGAGATCATATGGTATTTGTCTTTTGCCGTCTGGCTTATTTCACTTAGCATAATACTCTCCAGTTCCATCCATGTTGTTGCAAAAGGTTGGAGTTCCTTCTTTCTTCCTGCTACATAGTATTCCATCGTGTATATGTACTACAATTTTTGATCCACTCATCCACTGATGGGCACTTAGGTTGTTTCCAGAGTTTGGCTATTATAAATAGCACTGCTATGAACATAAGGGTGCATAGATTCCTCTGAATTGGTGCTTCAGGATTCTTCAGGTACAATCCTAGCAATGGAATCACTGGATCAAAAGGCAGTTCCATTTTTAGTTTTATTGAGGAAATTCCATACTGTTTTCCACAGTGGCTGCACCAGTCTGCATTCCCACCAACAGTGCACTAGGGTTCCCTTTTCTCCACATCTTCACCAACACTTGTTGTTTGGTGATCTGTTAACGATGGCCATTCTGACCAGCATGAGGTGGTACCTCACTGTGGTTTTAATTTGCAGCTCTCTGATGGCTAGTGATGTTGAGCATTCTTTCATATGCCTATGAGGCCCTCTGTGTATCCTCCTTGGAGAATTGTCTGTCCAGGTCCTTTGCCCATTTTTTAATTGGATTGTCTTCCTGGTGTTGAGTCGTAGAAGTTCTTTATATATTTTGGCGACCAATCCCTTGTCTGAGGTGTCATTGGTAAGTATGTTTTCCCTTACAGTTGGTTCCCTTTTCATCTTGATGTTTTCTTTAGCAGAGTACAAACTTTTTAGTTTGATATAGTCCCATTTGTTTATTCTTTCCTTTATTTCTCTTACCCTAAGAGATATATCGGCAAAAATATTGCTGTGTGGGGTATCTGAGATTTTCCTGCCTGTTTTCCTCTAGGGCTTTTATGGTGTCACAGCTTACATTTAAGTCTTTTAACCATCTTGAGTTTATTCTGGTGTGTGGTGTAAGCTGGTGGTCTACTTTCATTTTTTTCCATGTCCCTATCCAGTTCTCCCAATACCATTTATTGAAAAGGCTATTATCACTCCATTTTATCCTCCTTCCCCTTTTGTCAAATAGTAATTGACCATAGAGACCTGGGTTTATTTCTGGACTCTCTATTCTGTTCCATTGATCTATATGTCTGTTCTTATGCCAGTACCAGGTTTTGATTACAGTGGCTTTGTAGCATAGTTTGATGTCAGGTATTGTGATTCCTCCTACTTTGTTCTTCTTTCTCAAGATTGTTGAGGCTACTCGGGTTGTTTTTGGTCCCACCGGGTCCCTTTTATTGATCTTCCCTCCTTCCCCAGTGCTGAGGGCTGGAGGTCCTGGGCCCCAGACATTAGGGACATAAAAGGGGAGGAGGCTCAGGCCTGTTAGTGGCAGGCCCCAGGCCACACCCCTCCTATGCACAAACTTGTCTAGTGTGGGTGTGCCCCTCCCAGTGCACCTGTCAACAGCTGTAAGCACCCTGCTCCTCCCCTGGGGCAGGTGTCTCAAAGGTCACCAGTGCTGGCCATGGTGGTAGGAAGAGGACAGCCTGCTGTAAGTAGGAGACCTGGAGGCACAAACTCTGAAAAGATGTCTGGCTAGACAGTGACTGGAGAGCAGCTAAGCCACCTACATTTACAAATACTTCTGGGTGGGAAAAGAGGGTACTGGCACAACCTTGAACTGAGATGGCAGAGTGTGACAGGGTGATTTTTCTTCGGGTGTCTTAGACCAAAGTTTATGTGTCTTTTCAGTTGTACAGATTTTTGTACTTGTGTTATTTTCAGTTCTTGAATCAATGTAGTAGTTATAATGACAAATATTTAAATAGCCTTTTTAGATTGTTAAATAAAAGATTCCTTTCTTTTCCACTGGACTCTGTCTTTGGAGTTTTGTCTAGTAGGCAGCTAGTGGTAGGATGCCCCCCAGTGGTTGGGTTCGGTAACAGAAATTGACAACTGCCAGGACCCTAGCTGCTCACGGCAGGTTGACCATCCCAGGAGTGGGACTGCAACTGGGAAATCCCCTGCATGCTCTCTAGAGGTATTGGCCGCCTAAATACACCTGGCAGGTGGAAAGAAAAGGAGTCTGGGAAGGAGGTAGACTCTAAGAAGGAGGAAGGACCACCTAAGTTTTGGGGCTGTGAGCTGTGGTCCAGGTGAGGACTGGCCAAAGGCCATGTGGCTAGGACTGGGTGAGGAGCACCCAAGTTTTGGGGGGCCATAGTTTGGAGACAGCATCCGTTGGCAGAAAAATAGGACCTTAAAACCTGCTTGTGAGATGGATTTGTGGGTTCAGGTTTTATTTATACATTCACAGTTTGCCTGCATTCGTTTGGTCATAGCTTTAGATCTGTACATCCAGGCCAATAAGGAAGGGCAGTTCTGTGCTGGCTCCTGGAGGGAGCCCACCGGTAGAATTTTGGCAGACTGGAGCATGTACTGCTATTATCCAATGTCCAAGGAGGTAGTGATTTATTATTGTAATACTGTGTGGCTTATGTATGCTTTGGATTGTAGGAAAAGGTGGTCCATGCATGGTTACCTAAGGTACTGCAGTATCATGCAATTGAAACAGTATTGCCAACAGATAGGCAGATGGGATGGAATCCATTATGTCAATGTATTTCTGTCGTTGCATAATAGTTTTGCAAGGGACAGAGAACTGCTTGATGGTGCACAGAAGGGAAATGGCCTCAAAATACATCCTTGATAGTAAGACACAAGAAGAAAAGGAGAATAAGGAAATAAGTCTTGTTAATCTCCTGAACCCAGGGGACACAAGGTTAGTAGCAGGAAGACCTACTCAGTCACTACCCTCACTGCTAGTTACTTCTGGAGTGGGGCCCACAGAACCAGTGTCTCTACCCTGGTATGACAAGGGACAGGTCTCCCCCTCAAAGACCCATCAGAGCACCCAATCTGGCCAGGGTGCCTCTCTATCCAGAGCAAGACAGTTTGCTTTGAGGCAATAACCTATAGGCAGAGTAACTCAGCAAGATCAGCCCACTAGCTACTACTGGGCCCATAATATATTCTCCACTTCAGACTTACTGAATTGGAAGAATTCCAATCCCTCATATAGGGAGGATCCTCACAGAATGGCAGATCTTATCATCTCTATTTTTTCCACTCATCATCCAAACTGGGCAGATGTATAGGCTCTCCTTAACATCTTGTTAACTGCAGATAAGATGGCTGATAAGGCTAATAAAAAGGCCCAATGTCTCTACTAAGAGAACCCCAATGAGACCCCCAACCCAGCTGGGGCAATTCCCTTGACAAAGCCTGACTGGAACCCAAATGGTGGGGCCTAGCCTTCCTGGAACATCACAGAAATTGCATCCTGGAAGGGCTTAAGAAAGGGGTGCCTAAACAAAAGAGCCTGAATATGAGACACTTCTAAATTCTTGGAAAGGATCTACCAGGCCTATAGAAAGCACAGTGATGCTGACTCACAGGCACCAGATAATGTGCGGATGGTAAACATGACCTTTATTGAACGAACTACTGCAGATATTAGAAGGCAACTCCAGAAGTTAGATGGGGCATTTAGAATGAATCCCTCTCAGCTGGTAGTCATAGCCTATAAATTCTACAATGCCTGGAAAGCAAGGAAGATAAAACAGGCCACAGTGTTCTTAGAAACAAGGTGGGGCAACCAGAGGAAGAGGTGGGACCCTAAAGGAAAGAGGAGAGGCTCCCTGGGTACCAATCAATGTGCTTATTTCAAGGAGGAGAGCCACTAGACAAAGGAGTGCCCAAAGTTCAAAAAGGAATATGGGGATGAAAACCCTCACCAAGAAATGTTAGAAAGGCGAGAGGAGTATGATGAATGAGGAGCCCCAGGAGCTCCTCTGGACATCTTCTGACCTATTACTATTTCCCCACAGGAGCCCCAGGTCCAGCTGATGGTGGGGAATAAGCCAATTGATTTCCTTGTAGATACAGGAGTTACATACTCAGTGCTGAATGCAAACGTAACCAGGAAAAGTTCGGATGAGGTAACACTTGCTGGAGTGACTGGACAATTACAAAAACAGATGTTCCTTCAACCCCTAGAGTGCCAGCTTGGGGATCAGAGGATTGTACATAGTTTTCTCTACATGCTAGATTGTCCCATTCCATTTCTGGGCTATTTACTTTGCAAATTAAATGCACAAATATCTTTTTCTCCTGAAAAGCAGCAACTATGTATAGAAGTCCCACTTGAACATGCTCTCCAGCTCTACACATTCCTGACTTGTCCAGAAAGTCCCAGAGTTGAACTTTCCCACCTGAGATCGATGAACAGATTGATGAAACCATTTGGGCTGATGGAACCCCAGGTAAAGCAGTTAACGTCCAACCCATAAAAGTTAATTTAAAAGAAAGGGCACGATCCCACTGAAGAAACTGTATGTCCTCAAAAAGGAGACTTTAGAGTGGATTCAATCGACATTGCTCAAGTTCTTAAAATTGTGATTAATTCAACACTCCCACTTCACCAGTCAGAAAGGCTCACTCTGACAAACACTGATTTGTACAGGATCTTAGAGCAATAAATGACATCATGCAAGACATTCATTCTACGGTGCCTAACCCCTATACTCTGTTGACCGCGGCACCTGGAGATAGCAAATGGTTTTCAGTCCTAGACTTGAAGGATGCCCCTTTTTCTGCATCCCAATAGATGAACAGGCTCAACTACTGTTTGCCTTTGAATGGCAAGACCGAGAAACAAAAGCTATGCTCTACTACTGATGAACTGTGCTGACACAAGGGTTTAATAACTCCCCAACTATATTTGGTGAAGTATTAGCCAAGGACCTAAGAGATATTCAATTGAGATTAGGAGTTCTGCAATATGTAGATGACATATTGGTAACTAGCAATACCTATGAAGACTGTTTGCTCAACACCATGACAATTCTAAATCACTTGGCAAAACGGGGATACAGGTGTTGCTTCACAAGGTTCAGATTCCCAAACAGGAGGTGGGATTTCAACTGAAACAGGGCACTAGGAGCTTGATGGTGGATAGAAAGCAAGCCATTACTACACTAAAAAATTCCAGATAACCAGAAACAGCTTCATGGGTTCTTGGGGATCACAGGATTCTGCCTAATTTGGATTCCAAACTTTGGACTTATAGCAAAACCACTGAACAATTCCTTGAAAGGACTGGACTCTGAGCCTTTTGAATGGACAGGAGATTGTCAGGCAGCATTAGATACCTTGAAGAAAAAGCTAGTTTCGGCTCCCGCATTAGGACTGCCCAATTTACACAAGTCTTTCCAATTGTACGTTCATGAAAGGCAGGGGACTGGACTCTGGGAAACATACCCAGACCCATAGCCTATCCCTCAAAGAAGTTGGATCACATGACAAAGAGATGACCACCATGCCTCTGGGCAGTAGCAGCTACCTGTGACAACTTACAGGAAGCTAAGAAATTCACTTTGGGATAGCCTACTATGGTATTGGTACCACACCAAGTCCTAACCCTATTGGAACAGAAAGGAGGGTACTGGCTGATGGCAGGAAGCATGGGAAAATACCAGGCCATTCTGTTGGACAACCCAAATGTTACCTTGCAGACTATCACAACTTTGAATATGGTCACTCTGCTCCTGGACACGGAGGGAAACTTGGCCCTCCAGATGACTGCTTGGAAATTATTGACTAAGTTAATTCTAGCAGGCCAGATCTACTGGACCAAACTTTGGTAGCACCAGACTGGAAGCTGTACACAGACAGGGGCAGTTTTATGGACAATGGCCAATGACGAGCCAGGTACACGATAATCACCACAGACAAGGTAATAGAAACCCAAGGCCTTGCACCTGGAACCTCAACATAGAAGGCTGCCATCATGAGAGCCTTAGTATTGCCCCAGGGAAAGAAGGTTATCATCTATATGGTCTCCAATTATGCCTTCATGGTAGTCCATGCTCATGAAGCAATATGGAAAAGAGAGGACTCTTAACCTTGGGGAACAAGGATGTTAAACATGCAGAGAAGATTTTACAATTGCTAGAGGCAATGAATCTACTGGACCAGGTTGCCATAATGCATTTCCCAGGACACCAAAGGGACAGTTCCCAAATGAGCCAGGGAAACAAAACTGTTGATAAAGCAGCAAGACAAGCAACCTAAGGGCTGCTATACCTGGGGCCTTTGATGCCCTGTTTGGACTTGTCAAAATTTAAACCTCATTACAAGAGATGAGGAACAGACCTGTGAATGGGGATACATTAACACTGACCCTTATTCTATGTGGAAGATCAACAGCCATGGTATGATCTTACTCCCTGAAGCTCTAGTGTATCCCATCCTCAAACACCTACATGAAGGAAACCATTATGGAAGGGATGCTTTAATGGACTTTATTAGGCCACATTTGAAGGGTCCTCATTTGTAAAGGACCATTCAGAGGATCACTCAAGCCTGTCAAGTATGTGCTACAAACAATCCTAAGACAGTGTGCCCCAGCAGAAAAAGGGAATACAATATAAAAGGTTATGCCCATTTGAGGACTGGCAAGTGCACTTTACATAAATGCCTAAAACCAAAGGGAATTTCAAGTTTCTATTAGTTTTTGTGGACACTTTTTCTGGATGGGTAGAGGCATACCCAACTAGAACTGAGAAGGCAACTGAAGTAGGGAAGCTTTTACTTAAAGAAGTGATTCCTAGGTTTGGACTTCCTCACAGTATTGAGTGACAATGGATTATCGTTCACTTGGAGATCTCCCAGAAGGTTGGACTGCCACTGCAAATATGATGGAAACGACATGCACCTTGGAGACCTCATCTACGAGAAAGACTGAAAAGATAAATCACACAATAAAGACCCTGGCCCTGTCTGGTGTGGCTCAGTGGATTGAGCACCGGCCTGTGAACCAAAGGGTTGCCAGTTTGTTTCTCAATCAGGGCACATACCTGAGTTGTGGGCCAGGTCCCCAGCTGGGGGTGCACAAGAGGCAACCACAAACTTCCAGCCAAGATGGAGGCATAGACGGACATGCTCTGTCTCCCTCTACAACTAAGAAGGATTACAACTACCGCAAAGCCAAAAATAATAAGAAGTTCCAGAAAATAAAGCTACATGGAAGTCCAACATATGAAGTCATAAACAAGTGGTGCTCATCCGGACGGGTAGGAAGTGTGAACCCACGACTGAGAAAGATCGAACTGTGCTGGAGGCGGCAGCCGCAGCAGCGGACAGTGGGACCTGGTAAGCAGACACCTGTATTTGGGGGAAGGAGAGAAGCGCCTGGGAGCCAGCCCTGGCCCTGGCTGCAGACCAGATCTGTCCACTTGAATTCCAACGCTGGGGAAGGCAGACCCCATTGGGAGGCAACTCCCTGTTCCTCAGCGGAGAGTAAGAGCAGGAATCCATCTTGGACCCCGGCCCCCACGCAAAGCGCCACAGTGTGGTGAGAAAGGTCGCCAGGTTGTGAGGAGCACACGGGGCTCCGCCCAATATAGCGTAGGAGGTGTGACAGCGCCCCGCCCAAGAAGGAAAGATAAAACAAAATGATCAGAATGGCAGAATTAATGATTGAAATACCAATCACACAGCTAACGAAAAAAACAAATAAAAGCCTCGACTGATGAACAAATAGCGAATCTTTCTGAGGCTCAGTTCAGAGCTATAGTCATAAGGCAGCTTACAGACCTAACAGCGGGACTGAATCAAGACAGGGAAGGAATGAAGACTAGTCCTGCTGAAATGAACAAAAATACATACAAGACAAGTGGTAAGGAAGGGAAAGCCATAGATCAAATCAACAAATCAGAACATAGGGAGGGAACAAACAGTCAACCAGTGCAGAAAGAGGAAACAAAAAGTGAGAAATATGAGAGGCTCAGAAATCTCTCAGACAGCTATAAGCAAATGAACATTCGAATTATAGGATTGCCAGAGGGTGAAGAAGAACTAGAAATTGAAAAACTATGTGAAAAATAATGAAGCAGAACTTCCCTAACTTGGGGAAGGAAATGAACTTACAGGTCCAGGACGCACAGAGTTCTGGATAGGCTGGACCCAGAGAGGACCACACCAAGACACATTATCATCAAAATGTCAAAAATTAAAGATAAAGAGAGAATCTTAAAAGCAGCAAGAGAGAAGAGAAGAATTATGTACAAAGGGGTCCCAATTAGACTATCAGCTGATTCCTCAAAGGAGACTACAGGCAAGAAAGGAGTGGCAAGAAATATTCAAAGTAATGAAAATAAAAAACCTACAACCACAATTACTCTATCCAGTGAAGCTGTCATTCAGGATAGAAGGGCAGAGAAAGTGTTTCCAGGACAAAGTAAAACTGAAGGAGTTTGTTAGATCCAAACCACTGTTATATGAGATGTTAAAGGGACTTGTTTAGAAGAAGGATCAAAACTATGGACATTAAAATGAAAACAGTATCACAGCAACCAACAGCAGAAGCTAGGGAATCGAAACAAAGGCAAACTAAGTAGGCAACGAGAGTGGGAAAAGAATTACAGGTATGGGGAACATATTGGGGGGAGGTCAGCGGGGAGGGGGAAGGGGGAAAAGGGAGGGAGATGATGCAGGAATTAAGAAGCATAGGAGGAGGGAATGGAGTAGATAAGAGGATGTAGAGAACTATATGCACAACCAATGGGCATGGACTAAGGGGGTGGACAACTGGAGGGAGGGGGAGTGCAGGGGGGAAAGAAATTGGGACAACTGTAACAGCATAATCAATAATAAAAAAAAGATACAAAAAAAAAAAGAGGCAGCCACACACTGATGTTTCTCTCCCTCTCTTTCTTCCTTCCTCTCTCTCTAAAAATAAAATAAATAAATAAATCTTGAAAGAAAGAAAGAAAGAAAGAAAGAAAGAAAGAGAGAAAGAAAGAGAGAAAGAAAGAGAGGAAGACAGAAAGAAAAAGATGACAACTCTGGCAAAAATATGCCAGGAAACGCATCTGAAATTGGACCACGCACTCCCCATTGCTTTGCTCTGAATTAGGGTGGCCTCAGAAGCGGGCTTAAGTTAAGGCTTTTTGAAATAGTTTATGGTAGACTCTCCCACATCTGTTTTAGGAATGTTCCCTTTAGATTTGGAGCATGAGTCGAAAATTAAGCACTTAGGGCAAACACTATAATTTTGCACAAGTTTGCTCATTGCAAACCTGTCTATCAATCTGACAAGCCCATGCACCCATAGCAGCCAGAAGACTGCATTTTATTAAAGACCTGGAAGACTCAGGGCCCTGAACAGTAGCTACCCAAACAATGGACTGGTCCCTGGTGCTCAGTCTCAGTGGAGGTGAGTCTGCACAAGTCTTAAATCCTTTGCAGGCCCTTTAAGAGAGAATTCTGCAGCCTCTTCCGCTGCCCCAACCCTCACTTGTTTCCACAGTCAGAAGTTATGGGGACTTATCTTCCTGGCACTGGAACCCTGGGCTGGGTGGTCTGGTCTGGGGCTGGCATTCCTTGCTCCTGAGGTATCCCTCCCAATTTTTACCCACCACTTGTGGATGTGACACTGCCTGTTCCACGTCTCTGCACCTCTCCGACCCTCCTACCTGCCTGGATGAATGTGTGGCTTCTTTAAATCCTTGGTTGTCGGACTTTCATACTGTTCAATTTCCTAAGGATCCTGAGTGATATTAGTTTTGTAGTCTAGTTGTAATTTTTTTTAAGTACATTTTATTATGAGGTTACAGTTATCCCGATTTGTTTCCCCTTTGCCCTCTTCCGCCCAGTATCTGCCTTCCCTCCAGCAATAACCCCTGCTTAAATTCATGTCCATGGGTCATGTACATAAGTTCCTTGGCTTCACCCTTTCCTATACTATTTTTACACCCCCCCATTTTGTTCCTACCAATTATGCTTCTTGATTCCTGCATCATTTCCCCATTTCTCTCCCCTCCCCCTCCCAGCTGATAACGCTCCAAGTTGTCCCCATACCTATGATTCTGTTCCTGTTCTGGTTGTTTGCTTAGGCTTTTTTTTGGGGGGGGTCTTTATTTTTTACATTTAGCTGTTGATAGTTGTGTTTGTTGTCATTTAAATGTTCATACTTTTTAACATTTCATGTAATAAGGGCCTGGTGATGATGAATTCCTTTAGCTTTACCTTGTTTGGGAAGCACTTTATCTGCCCTTCCATTCTAAATGATAGCTTTGCTGGATAGAGTAATCTTTGTTTTAAGTCCTTGCTTTTCATCACCCTGAATACTTCTTGTCAGTCCCTTCTTGCCTGCAAAGTTTCTTTGAAAAATCAGCTGACAGTCTATAGGAAATCCTTTGTATGTAACCTCTTATTTTCTCGTGCTGCTTTTAAGATTCTCTATCTTTAACCTTTGGCATTTTAATTATGATGTGTCTTGCTGTGATTCTCTTTGGGTCCAACTCGTTTGGGACTCTCTGTGCCTAGTGGATTTGTATGTCTATTTCCTTCACTAAATTAGGGAAATTTTTCTTCATTAGTTTTGCAAATAAGTTTTCAATTTCTTGCTGTTTCTCTTCTTCTGGCACCCCTATGATTCAGATGTTGGTATGTTTAAAGTTGTCCGAGGTTCATAATCCTCTCCTTGTCTTTTTGCATTCGTTTCTTCTTTCTGTTCTGAATGGATGTTTATTTCTCCCTTTTGTTCCAAATTGTTGATTTGAACCTGGCTTCCTTCCCATCACTGTTAGTTCCCTGTATATCTTTCTTTATTTCACTTTGTATAACCTTCACTTCTTCCTTTATTTTGTGGCCATACTCAATAATTTCTCTGAGCATCCAGTATTTTGAACTCTGCATCTGATAGATAGGCTATATCCATTTCATTTAGTTTTTTTTCTGCTGTTTTGTTCTGTTCTTTCATTTGGGCCATATTTCTCTGCCTCCTCAACTTGGCAGCCTCCCTGTGTTTGTTTCCATATATTAGCTAGAGCTGTTTGACTCCGTGTCTTGGTAGTGTGGCCTAATGTAGTAGGTGTCCTGTAGGGTCCAGTGGCACTGCCTCCCCTATCACCCAAGCTGGGTACTCAAGGTGTGCCCTTCATGTGGGATGAGTACACCCTCCTCTTGTAGTAGATTCTTGGTTGCTGTTGGCAAATCAATGGGAGGAATTTACCCAGGCCAGTCAGCTGCAAAGATTGGCTGTGACCACTGACCAACCTCCACCTTCTGTGGAGGATCAGCTGTGCAGAAGCAGGATGGTGGTGCTCCAACATGGTCTTTAGCTCTCCACTGGGTATACTGACCCTAGGGTTTCCTGGGTGGTGCAGGCCAAGGTCAGCCCCCACCTGTGTTTTGCCCGGAGCATGCTGCATGAGCTATAAAGCAATTGAAGGTGGCTGCTACTTTTGCTGGGCTTGAGATTCCCAGGCAAAGCCAAGCTGTGAATATAAGCTGGATGCTCCTAGTGCTGGGGCTGGAGCTGAGGCCAGCTGTTGCTTGTTTGATAGGCTTTAGGAAGTTGTGAAGCATGAGCCAAACCAGTCATTCATATGGAAAGCAGCATGTGTGGGCCCATAACTTGAATGCGTGGATCCTCTGGGGATCTCCAAGGCTGATCAAATAGTGTTAGGCAGGTTGATGGAGTCTCAGATATGGCACTAGCTTGCCAGCTCTGTGGGAGGAGGGTTTATAAGAGACAATGTCCTCTGCTCACCTTTTTGCCAGACACTTCTGTTCCTCCCTGTATACTACTGGTGCCTTTCAAGCTGCTACCCAGTACTGGAGCTCAGAGTGAGTGAGTCTGAGTAGGTGAGTCTGTGTGGGGGTTCTTTGAGAGGAACTGCTTGGGGCCCTAACAGTTTCTTCCGCTGACTCAATCCTCACTGGTTTTTGCAGCCAGAAGTTTTGGGGACTTATCTTCCTGGCACTGGAATACCAGTCTGGGGGGCCTGGTGTGGTGCTGTGACTTCTCACTCCTGAGATATTCCTCCTGAATTTTTTAAAAAATATACTTTATTGATTATGTTGTTACAGTAGTCCCAATTTCTTTTCCCTTTGTTCCCCTTTGCCTAGTACCTCGCTTCCCTCCAGCAATCCCACCTCCTTCCTTAGTTCATGTCCATGGGTCATGGATGTAAGTTCTTTGACTTCACCCTTTCCTATGTTATTCTTAACTCCCCCCTATTCTGTACCAACCAGTTACGCTTCTTAGTCCCTGCACCATTTCCCCATTTCTCCTCCTTCCCCCTCCCAGCTGATAACCTGCCAAATAATCCCTACACCTATGATTCTGTTTCTATTCTGGTTTGCTTGGTTGGATTTTGTTTTATTTTTTAGATTCAGTTAATAGTTGTGTTTATTGTCATTTTAATGTTCAGAGTTTTGATCTTTTCATTAAATAAGTCCCTTTAACATTTCATAATAATAGCTTGGTGATGAGGAACTCCTTTAGCTTTCCCTTGTCTGGGAAGCACTTTATCTGCCCTTCCATTCTACATGATAGCTTTGCTAGATAATCTTGGTTGTAAGATCTTGCTTTTCACCTTGAATACTTCTTGCCAGTCCCTTCTTCCCTGCAAAGTTTCTTTTGAGAAACCAGCTGATAGTCTTATAGACACTCCTTTGTAGGTAATGCTCAGCTTTTCTCTTGCTGCTTTTAAGATTCTCTCTTTATCTTTCACCTTTGGCATTTTAATTATGGTGTGTCTTGGTGTGGTCCTTTTTGGGTCTAGCTTGTTTGGGACTCTCTGTGCTTCCTGGACTTGTGTATCTATTTCCTTCACCAAATTTGGGGAGTTTTCCTTCATTATTTTCTCACATAAGTTTTCAATTTCTTGCTCTTCCTCTTCTCCTTCTGGCACTTCTATGGTTTGTATGTTGGCACGTTTAATGTTGTCCCAGAGGTTCCGAAGCCTCTCCTCATGTTTTTCAATTTTTGTTTCCTCCTTCTGTACTGGTTGACTGTTTTTTTCTTCCTTATGTTCCAAATCATTGATTTGAACCTCGGTTTCCTTCCCTTCACCATTGGTTTTGTGTGGATTTTCCTTCATTTCACTTAGCATAGCATTCACTTCTTCCCTTATGTGTTTGCTGTACTCAAGCGTATCTGTCAAGTCTGTGAGCACCTTTATCAACAGTGTTTTGAACTCTACATCTGTTAGGTTGGCTATCTCCTCATCTGTTAGGCTGGCTATCTCCGTCGCTTAGTTCTCCCACTGGAACCTTGATCTGTTCCCCCTTTTGGGCCATACTTCTCTGTCTCCTCCACTGACAGGCTCCTGTGTTTGCATCTGTGTCTTAGGTAGAGCTGTTGCACCTGTTATATTATGAGGGGTGGAGCCTTAGGTATTCGTCACTACAGCAGGACCCGTTTCACCTTGCTGTGGTGCTGTATGTGGGGGAGGGGTCTAAGAGGGAACAATGCCAATTGCTCAGTACTCGTCTCTTTTCCAGACACTTCTCCCACTTCCCATGTAGGACTGGTGTCACTTTAGCTATGCCCTGGTTGTGGTTCCAAGATTGGGTGGGTCTGAGGACGTTCTAGGACTGTGGGGGCACTTTAAGCAAGTGGACTCGGCTGAGAGACCGGCAGTTTCTTCCTCCACCCCAGCCCCCACTGGTTTTCACAGTCAGAAGCTATGAGGCTTTATTTTCACCGGTGCAGGAATTGTGAGCTTCACGATTTGGTCTGGTGCCAGGATCACTGCCCAGGTGTTCCTCTTGACTTTTCTAAAATTTGTGACTGGACTTACTGCTGGCCTGCCTGCCACTGCTACCACTACACCACGTCCTCTCTGCCCCAGCTCCGCCCCTCATACCTGTCTGGATGAATATTTCTTCTTTAAATCTTTGTTTGTTGGACTTCCATGCAGCTGAATTTTCTAAAACTTCTGGTTGTCTCTAGTTTTGAGATAATTGAATTGCTTCTTAGTTGCGGAGGGAGATGCAGTGTGTCTATATAGGCTTCCATCTTGGCCAGAAGTCCTCCCCTCCCGAATTTTTATCCACCACACCATTCTGCATCTGTGCCCCTCCTACCCATCTCAATGGATGTGCTTTAATTCTGTAGTTTTCAGACTTCCATTCAACTCAAATTCTGACGATTCTGATGGCTACTCTGTATTTTAATGTTGTGCGAAAAGGAAGCAATGTCTCTTATGCCGCCATCTTGACCAGATCCCATCTAGTTGTAATATTTTCCATAGTTGTGTGAGGAAGCAAGGCATTCACCTCTACCTTCATCTTGACTAGGAGTCTCCTGGACTGGTCCTTATGACATCCTACTCACAAAGCATTCTTCTCTAAAGCTCTCAAGAAGCCTTGGATCCACCACTCATGGATAAAACAGGCACCACCTGAGGAGGATTCAAACCCTGTTGCTGTGGTTGATCCTGAAAAGCTGGAGCTGAACTCTTGAATGAGATTTGAAATTTCTCTCAGAAGAAGACAGTGGGCCCAGTGCAAAGTGGCAATGTTCCTTTACTTTATCTGTTTACAAATTCAGGGACTTGGCTGCTTGATACTGAGTAAGGGCATGGTCCTTCCCATTGTAAAAAAGAACTAGCACCTAAACTGAGTTATGATTACTTCTGAATGAGTATAGAATATTATGAAAGTTTCAACTTGAAAGAAGCCTCAGTTTTTGGTTACAGTTATTCTTTGCTTACTTTCTGATCTTGTGGGGACTAGGAGGAACTTAGCTGTTTTGTTCATACCTGAAACTCTGTCTTTGCCCTTTGGGCTTCATGCCATTTGGACCCTGTGAGGGTCTTTTTTTGGTACTGGTTGTGTCTAATGTCCCTGCCAATTGGGCTTTGTGCCATTTGGATCTCGAAAAGATCATTTGTGATACCAGTTGGAGTGAGAAAACATATCTGCCACTTGGGCTTTGTGCCATTTGGATCTAGGAAAGGTCATTTGATGCTGGTGGGCATACAAACTAGGGTGAGAGAATGTCTTTGCCATTGGGGTTTCATTCCACTTGGACCTTGGAGAAGTCATCTGTGTGATCCGTTAGTGGAACTGGTTGGTGTGAGACAAGTTCTAAGGCTAGTTCCAGTCCTTCCCCCCATTTTTTCTGAAACTCTGTCCTTGCTTCTGATTTGTTTTGAAAAGAAACTGAGGTTTCTAAAGCTTAAAACTTCACATTAAGTTGGGAAATAAAGTAACAAAAGATATAAGGCATAGATATCATTGTGAATATTGGACTTTAGTGCAGCTGTCTTCAAAGTTTGTTTTCACTTAGAAGTTGAACTAGTTTACATGAAGGCTTTCTCAAACTGTCACTGCTTGATACCATTCCAGCAAAGGCCTTGCAGCTGAGTGTCTTCCCCACTTGATAAGCCACCTGAATCACTGCCTCCTAAGACTCAATGATTTGCCTGGACTATATGGTTGGGTTGTTGAAGTACGGGGCAGCCTACCGGCTTCATTTTCAAACTGGTTTTCTTTTCTGCCTTAATGGTTTGTACAGAAAAGGTCCAGAAGTGTTAAAAGGTGGAATTGTAACAGTCCCAACCTTGGTTATTTAGTTGTGGTTTTGATTGTGCCTTCAAACCCTCTTGCCAAATTTGTCACCTCCAGAATACAACAAAGTTGCCAGCCTATCCATCAATGCAATTCTTTGGACATCATGCTTGCTGCTTTATAGGGATAACCAACCACTTGGACCTTGCAAGATCCTTCTCCCTTGCATGAAGACACCCTTCCACTCCAGAACCCCTTTTGTTAGGGACCTCAGAACCAGGGGACAGGTAGGACTACATCCTTGGCAAGCAGGAAGCAGTTACAGAAGAATAAAACTTTCATCCATTACTAGTGTCCAGAATGTTAAAAGGGGGGGGGAGTTCTAATGGGGACCCCGCCCTCAGAAATGGGGGAAGGGTTGAGCTGCACATGCGTGTGTTGCCCTGGCACAAAGCATTCTGGGGGAGATGATTTAGAAAAGCATGCAGAAACATGGATTCCTTTTTTGGATCTTCCCATCCTTCCTGCCAGCTGGGGGCTGGAGGTCCTGGGCCCTGGACATTAGGGATGGTAAGAGGGGAGGGGAGGAGGTTTGGGCCTGCCAGCAGCAGGCCCTGCTCCCTTCCCCTACACAGACCTATTAATGGTTGCCGGTGCTGGCTGGTGAGCAGCTGTAGGAAATGGACAGTGCACCACGAGTAGGAGGCCTGGAAGCACAGACTCCAAAAGATGACTGAAGCTAGACAGTGACTGGAGAGCAGCTAAGCCACACATGTTTACAATACTTTTGGGTGGCAGAAAAGGTTCCTGGCACAACCTTGAACTGAGTTGGCAGAGGGTGACAGGGTTCTTTTCCTTTGGGGGTCTTAGACCAAAGGTTATGTGCCTTCTTCAGTTACACAGTTTTGTTCTTGCATTATTTTTAGTTCTTGAATTGATGTAGTAGTTGTAATGACAAATATTTAAATAGCCTTTTTAGATTGTTAAATAAAAGATTCCTTTCTTTTACACTAAACTGTCTTTGGAATCTTCCTTAGTAGGCAGTGAATGGCAGGACGTCCCCCCAGCCCTAGCAAACACACACACACACACACACACACACACACACACACAATGGTTGGGTTTGGTAACACTGTAGCAAAGAAGGGACCAGAGAAGGGATCCAGAGGCAGGGAGCCAGCAACAAAATCTAATTGAGAAGTCATGCTTCACCTGTTTTCCTGATTTCGATGGTCTTCATCACAGCGCCAAGCCCATGCATATGCCAGCTCCTAAACCTCAGATCATGTCACTGTTTTCTCCCTGGCACCATTGTTTCCAACTGTCTCAGACATGCTTAGTCAATTATCATGGCTTTCCAGCTTCCAAAGTGATGTTATTCTGTTCCCATTCTCTCTGACTCTCTCTTTTAAGTCACTCTATGTGGTTTTAATAAGGTTTTAGCTGCATTTATTCAACCCATCATCTTTGAAAAAGCTTCCAATTTATCTTTTTGCTGCCCCTCTTCTGAAAATCAATTCAGCACACAGCAGCCAGATTGATCCTTGTAAAAATATAAATTAGACCACAGCCCCTCCCTGCTTAAAGTTTTCTAATAGCTTTCCATTATGCTTTGAATTCTCTTCTGAGTTTCCATCATGGCCACCTGAACCCTATGTGACCTGGCCTTGCCTGCCACTCCTTACAGCACATTAGCTACACCAGACCAGAAACAACCTTTCTGTTTCTGGGATGCACCAAGCTCTTTCCTATCTCAGGGCCTTTGCACGTGCTGGTCCCCCCTACTAGCCACATACAGCTATTTAAATTTGAATTCATTTATATTAAATAAGATTTAAAATTCAGTTCCTCAATCACAATTTCACTAGCCACACTTCAAGTGCTCAACATCACAGTAAAATACAGAACATTTTCATCATTATAAGTTCTATCTGAACATCCCTGATTTAGAATACTCTTGTCCCACAACTCTTTTATATTGCTGGTTCTTTCCTGTCTTGAGGTTTTATTTCATATATCATTTACTCACAGCAGCTTTCTCAGACCACCCCTGACCTAATATAGTAAACCCCACTGCTTTCACATCCCTGTTTATTTGCTTAATAGCACTTAAGCAAGGTACTTAAGAGCCTGTGAAGTTCACTGATTTGCTTGTTAGCTGTGTTCTGTGTTATACTGTAAGTTCAATGAGAGCAGGAACCTTTTCTGTCTCTTATACTTACGTCTTAACCTCCAAAACAATGTCTAGCACATAGTAGGCACTTCACAGATATTAGTTGACTGAATTATTTCCTGATTACCTAACACAAAACCTGGCAGAAAATGAGGAACTGAGAAAAGTTAAATAGAGCCCAAACCAGCCCAATCTGTTAACTTGCAGGCAAAGAAAGCCATGTTTAGAGGGTCAGGGACCTTATCCATAGTTCCACTCATGCTAGTGGTATCCACTCTGTTACTGCTTCTCAAACTCCAATGTATGCATCAATCACCTAGGGAGTTTGTTAAAGTGTAGATTCTGATTCAGTCTGGTCTGGAGCCTGAGACTTTGTATTTTTAACAAACACTCCAGAGTTGCTGCTGGTGCTGGTGGTGGTAGGCAGACCTCACTTCAAGTAGCAAAGCACAAGCCACGAATTTATCTGCACAACTAAAGATGTTTTATACCTCATTATGCTTTTAGCCTGCACCAACTCTCGGCAGAAGTGAATTTCATAATATTGTTATTCTTTGGGTAAAGGTCTCAAAGTACAGTTGATTTTTCTTATTCATGGAGTTTTGTTCTATAAAGTAGCCATGAACACTGAATTAGCAAATACTGAGACTGCTGGCCAAGATGGAGGTGTAGGGAGACACACTTCGCCTCCCTCCAAAACCATAAGAAGGAATACAACTACCTCAAAACTACAAACAACTAGAACTACCAGAAAATTGAACTGCATGGGAGTCCAACAAAGATATAAATAAGAAATGCCCAGACAGGTAGGAGGGGTGGAACTGGGGCAGAAAGGACATGGTGTGGTGGCGGTGGCAGCAAGACAGTACTGTGGTTGGCTGGCAGAAAGTGCAGTCACACATGATAAAAGTCGGAGGGACACCTGGGCTGGAGCCTGAGGAGCAATACCAACCCTAGCTCACAGCTCCAGTGCCAGGGAAAATGCAACCTCATCGCTTCCGACTGTGAAAACCAGTGGGAGTTGGAGTGGCAGAAGAAACTGCCCGTCTCTCAAGAGAGTCCATTTAGAGGGCCCCCGCAGTCCTAGGGCATCCGTAAACCCACCCACCCTGGGAGCTATAACCAGAGCAACAGCTAGAGGGGCACCAGTCCCAAACGGGAAGCGGGAGAAGTCCTTGAAAAAGGGACAAGTGCTGAGCAAGCACCACTGTTCCGTCTCGGACCCCTCCCCCACACAGTGTGTGACAACGTAGTGAAATGAGTCGCAGGGCACCAATGAATACCTAAGAGTCATCCTTTATAATGTAACAGGTGTGACAGCTCTACCTAAGACACAGAGGCAAACACAGGAGGTTGGCAAGTTGAGCAGACAGAGAAGTATGGCCCAAAAGAGGGAGGAGATCAAGGTTCCAGTGGGAGAACTAAGCAAGGAGGAGACAGCCAACCTAATAGACACAGAGTTCATAATACTGGTGATAACGATGCTCACAGACTTGACAGACAGAAAAGGGTGAAGCCGAAGAACTTATATGCATGACACATGGACATGAACTAAGGGGGGGTACTGGGTGGAGGGGAGCAAAGGGAAAATACGTGGGACAATGGTAACAGTATAATCAATAAAATATACTTAAAAAAATGAATTAGCAAATATTTATTTTGTTCCTAGGGGAAATATGGGATTAGGTTCCTGCGAGTCTCAGGTCACAACATTTTATCGGCAGGTCAATATATAACCTTGTTTTATGTGTGTTTCTGTTTAAAGTCACCTTATGTAATAAATATTGTTGGCTTATTATTAATAAACTTACAGCCAACAGCACTATAACTGCTGCCTGAATGAAGCTCATCTAACACATGTATTTCCTCCATACAGCACGTCACAGCCTCCTTGCACTGAGGAAAACTAGACAGCACCTCAGCACTATGCTTAGGGGCTATTTTAAACAGTGAAATCACCAACAAAGAACACAAACATATGAAAAATGTGGCAAGAAATATACTATGAAGACAACATTGTTTATAGTATAACAGTCGAAAGAAGACAGAACATCTTGCTCAACCTCAAGTGGGAACTGTACACCAGGTAACTCAGATTTTTGCCTCTCTTTGCATGTCTGCAAATGACCATAAAAGTGCTGCAAGTACTGATTTTGGAGTTACCAATAAATTTTAGCAAGTAGGCCTATTTTCAGTACAGAATCAGCAAATGATGATGACTGACTGTATCTCCTTGTAATACCCAGAGCTGCCCATACCTCACTTTTCAGGATTCAAAGCTCAACTCTGTGTTTTAATTCCTCACACCCATCTTTGATCACCAGGGCTGCCCTGTGCAAATGGGGACTCACATCCAGGTGCCACTGTACAGGGCACAACCTGTTCCAAACACATGACTAGCCCTACTGATCACATATCTTTCTGACCTTTCCTTTTCTTTTTAGCTGAAATGTTTAGGTCTTTTAACCCTTTGAGTGCCAACGTCTCTGTGAGCATTGCTGACAAATTTTCCCAAAAGTGCCAGCATTGCTCACAGCGACTCTTTTTTCGATGGCTATAAATGTAAATAACAATGGAATGATTTGTATTTTATGTTTTGTTCTCTTTTTTTGTACCTCAGATTATATATTGATATAATTTTTTCTCATGTTGATCCAAATTTCAAATTACACATGGCACTCAAAGGGTTGAGTCTTCCTCATATGGAGGAGTTGGGTAGGAAATGGAGAGTAAGATACAGGGATCAGAGTTAGAATATGAGAGAGTGATAGCCTGAGAGGAATGGTGCAGGGGCAAGGTCCGGCCTAGCCACCTGCCCAGTGTTGTGGCTCTTACCTGAAGCTGATAGGCCAGGTCTGCCTGTGCTCGGCGGGTGTTGACCTCAATGTCATATGCAGCCTTCTTCAGCTCGTAGTCCCTTTGTGCTTTGGCCATCTCGATTTCACTCAGGTATTGAGCAGACACCTTCTCCTGCTTGGCTTTGGCTTCCTTTCCATACAGAGACCAGGTAGGGAGTCAGAGCCAGGAGGTGAAGGCCTCAGGGGGAGAGCCTGCTCCACACCAGGCTTCCCTGCCTTTGCCCCAGCCCTGGTCTCATCTATTTCCTCTGCTAACCCATTCCCACTGGACCCCAGTCAGTGGTGCCCCTCCCACCAAGATCCCCATAAGCCCACAGGGTACAAGTGATCCCCATCTCTCTCACTCGAATCCCAGCATCTCTCTTGGCTTCCGCTTCTCCAATCCGAGCATCTTTTTGGACTTGAGCAGTTCGAGCCTTTCCTAAGGAGTGTAAATAGTCCTGTGGGAGAGATGCAGAAACTGGAGTCCTTGGGAGCGTTTAAGAGGAGGGAGCAGGGAAACAGAGAGGATCAACTGTCCATGTTTACCTGATCATCGTGAATGTCCTTCAGAGTGTAGCTGACCACGCTGATGCCCATGTTCACGAGGTCTGAGGAAGCCACTTTGAAAACCTGCTCTGAGAATTTCTGCCTGTCCTTATAGATTTCCTAGGATAATGAGATGGTGGTAAGCAGGAACTTAAGCTCTCAGACCCTCTGGCCACTGTCTCCTACAAACTAGTTCAGTCCTCAGGACCCCCCTCTGGAATCCCTTCCAGATGTTTCCCTGCTGTCAGGCCCACCTCCACAGTCATGTGGGCCATGATAGCCCTCTGGTGGCCCTCCAGTGTCTCCAGTGCAATTTGGGCAATCTCAGCCTCAGTCTTTCCCAGGAACATCTGGCAGGCGGCGGCCAACATTTCTTTGTTCTGCCCCTGGATTTTCACCTGTAGCCACAGGAAGGGTGGGAAGGATTAGGTGGAGGTCTCAGGAAGCCAGGGAGGAAGCAGGGAGAGAGAAGAGAGTCAAGTACCCTGGAGAAGGTGAGACTAACAGAGAGAATTTCTCTGTAGGCAGAGGCTGGGAAGGCCACGGTCACAAGATCCCTAAAGTCTGGGGACAGAGAAAGTGATAGGTGAGTGGACTCTGGGGGAAAGGCTCTAAAAGCCTCACCTGGGCAATGCCAGTGACTGAGATGGGGACCCCGTGGCGAGTGTAAACCTTTTCACTCTTGACATTGAGGGTCAATGTGTTGAGAGAGATCCTAGAAAAAAAAAAGAGTAGACAGTGAGAAAAAGAGAAAGGAGAGAAAACTAGGATCCCCTTCCCTGGTTCTCTTCTTACCCACCTCTGGATCTGCTGGATGCAGGGCAGAACAAAGACTCGACCCCCAGCCACCATGACTGGGGGGCTCCGGCAGAAACCTGCAAGGTGAAGGGTCAGTGAGCTTGTGGTGGCAGGGGTAAAGCTTTGGAATATGGACTATAGAACTGGGGGAAGGAGGGAGGACAATCCCCACGGGGAAATCTGGGACCCGGAGGGGAGGCAGTCTGGGCCTGGCAAGGATAGCGTCTAGAAATCACAAGCTTGAAGCCTGGAGCGGGGCTGGGGTGGGACAGGGCGGGAGGGATGGATAGCGCTGCGGAGATCGGAGAGGGTTAAGGGCAGAGGCCAGGCTTCAAGGTGCTTTGGGGTCTGAGGAGAGAACTATACTTACCGGAGACCACCATGGCCTCATTCGGGCCACAGGTGAAAAACATGGCTCAAGCGGGAGCTGGAAGAGAGGAAAGAAAGCCTTTGGGAAGGGGGTGGGGCGCTGTGGAGTCCACAGGAGTGACTGTTTTCCTTTCCCGTCAGTCCCGCCCATCTTGCAGCCACCACCGCCCAGTCCCTTGTGCACCCAAGGGTCCGTTAAGCCTTTCCCCTGTGAAATCCATCAGACCCCCAGCGACTCCCTCTAGCCAGCTTACAGCCACTGCCTGAGACCCCGCCTGCAGTGAGCACAGCTTCTCCCTGATCTGATAAACCTTTCCGGAGCCTAGAGGCCCGCTCTCCCTCCCCGGTCCTCCGCAGCCGCACTCCATCTCCTTTCCCACTCCTACCTTCCTGGTTGAGGGGGGCGGTAGGGGAACCTGGGAGCACAGTCGTGGCCACTTGCACACAACCGTCCTGGAAGCCCAACCCGCTGCCGTGCGGGGGAGGGGGACCCACCCACCCACCAAACCGTACCCTGGGGCTGTGGCAATACAACCCCGCCCCGGCGGTGACCCAACCTAGGCCGTGCTTGGCCCGCCCCTCGCTCCCGGCAGGCCCCGCTCCGAACCCTGCCTGCCCTTCCCTTGTACGCGGCAGCCCAGCACGAGCTGTGAGTCCTGCTTTACCCAACCCTCACCGCCCGACCACTCCTTGCTCCGCCCCGGGCGCATGACGTGACCTCCATAGGCTTGGCGCCTGGGCGGGGGACGTTGCCTCATTTTGGCTATGCGCTGCGGGCACAACTGGAAAAACCGCAGACTGGGCAACGAACGTATGCATCTGGTCACCGGATGCTGGGTTCAGTGATCAGGAAAGAGGGGCTGTGGCCTTCCACCCTTGGCGTCCAAAGCGCGGAATCACCGCTAGCAAAGATACTCTCAAATGACTGCCAACAGTAAATTAAGTTTATTTGTGTTCACAGAACATACCGGGCGACCCCTCAGCCGCCTCCTAACAGCTCCTACCCTTCACCACGTAGCCACCCCTTGGAAGCAACTTCGAGGAGACCGAAGACCAAGGACCTTATAGTCAATGGTCCGCCGAAGCCGTGCAGAGTGGACCCAGGGGGTTGAGATGCTGGAGGACCCACCACGGGCCTTGATCGGCAGCCAGGGCGCTATCCACCAATCCCACCAAGCTCAGTATAGAGACCTGTATGTGTAGTAACGGGCACATCTAGCACCCTCGTATAAATTAAATAAATATTAATACATCCCTCTATCACCTAGGGGACAAACATAAATACGTATAAATATTAATTAGGAGAAATGGGTCTTAAGGTAACACCGCCCTTCTCCCCAGCCCGGCCTGGCCCAGCGTGTTCCTGCATGTCCCATTCTGGCGCCGGCCGGCGGCTCCCGTGCAGTGTTGAATGCGAGTTGCCTTGTGCGTGAGTCCCAGTTTGGGATACTCTCTCACACACCAGATACACCTGGTGTTTCTTCGCTTTTTCAGATTTCTTGTTGGGGAGTGTGGAGAATCATGGTTAGAAAGCGGCTGGTTGTTGCTGGAGAAAAGTGCTGAGGTCCAGAGCATAGTCCGAGGGCTCTACCGTCAGATTAAGTTGCTCGACGGCTGGGGTCGCATGGGTTGGCGCGGGGGACGAGGCGCTGGGGGCGTCCTCCGGGGCCAAGGGCGCTGGCACACCTTCTTCAGCCATCAGGATCTGGCAGAAGACTATGGTGAGCAGGATAAAGAGGAGCCTTTTGGCAGGGTTCGGGTCCTCCGCAGGCAGCTGGCGCCGGACCTGAGAGGACATAACAGAGGGAACAGGTCACTCAGGGCCCCGAAGTCCAGCCATCCCCCTCCCCCCCGCCTGTCCCCCTGACCACCCACCACCGCGATACTCACCACTCGTGGGTAGAGGACCCTACGGCTGCGCTTTCGGTGCCCGCGGGAGGCGCTGGTGCGCGTGGTAGGGGCCACCGCGAGCTCTGGGAGAGGGTCAAAAGTGAAGATCTCAGGACCCGATCCCCGCCGGGGTCCCGGGCTAGTGGAAGGTACCGGAGTTGGAGCCCCCAGAATGGTCATGGTGGGGAGGGAACTACGAGAGTGACACATGGCAGCGGAGCAGAGAGCAATGACGAATGCGTCCCGCAGCCTTCCCAAGCTAGTTTTGTGCAGCTCAGAACTGGGCGGGCCCTTCTGGACTCCACCCCGCTGCGAGTTCCGGGCTAGAGCCCGCTGGAAATTCCGACCATTAAGCAAGGGGAGGGGTATGGAGACTTGGCCGGTGCAGCTGTAGTTGCCGAAGTGTATGTTGCGTGTGAGTTGTGAGTGGAGCTGGGCGAGATTCCAGGCTGCAGGCACATGTCGGGACATGTGGCAGCTGGAGAATGGCCCACAGACAGCTTTAGGAGATGGCTCAGCCACAGGCCTCATCTCTGGGGAAGCAGTAGAATATACATTATGTATTGTAGCCATCCTGCTACAATACTGACCCAGCAAAGTCAAGGAACCACAGTTACCCAGGTATATTCAGAGGCTTGTAGATACACATAGAAAACACACACCCAAGAGGAAAGTCATTATAAAAATAGCCAAGTACAGAAAGAAAAATGAACTCATTAGCACACATAGATCCAACCCTGCAGGCCTGAGCAGACAGGAAACACACATACAAACATTCACAGACACACTCACAGCCCCCATGCTAGAAGGGTGGAAAATTTTTCCTTTCTTCCCCTCTAGTTTCTTTGGCTGGTCTAATAATTAAATTGACGTAAGACGTTAACAGCAGAAAAACAAATTTAATTACATACTTAGTGGGAGCCCTCGAGGACCTGAGATTCAAAGGTGCTCAAGTGACTGAGGCTTCCGTGCCATCCTAAGGAGTGGGAGCTGCGGGTTCACCGGGAAGCAGGGCAATGCAGAGAAGATGGGAAAGCAGATGCTTGGCAGTCAGATGTTTGCCCTGCTAAGCAGGCATGTCTTTCAGATAAAAAAAAAAAAAAACCACTCTGGTAATAGCTCTCTTCCTGGTACGGGCTCCAAATAAATTAATTTAGGCAATTAAGGGAGAGGTCAAAAGCTTTTCCTGTGTCTGTTGGGTCTTGATGGCCTTCAGCTCAAAGCAATCCACATGCAAAGTGGCACATTCTGGGGTAGCATACTCTGCTTCCTTCAGCATGCATAATCACATATACGCACACAGCCACACAGAGCGAAGGTGAAGACTACACAAGGACAACTCAACACTTACCCACTTGGATGTTCATACAAAGCTGGGGCAGAGGATCAATAAATACAAAGGCAGGTGATTAGCAGTCTTCCAGATTTGCCCCTTGTTGTGTTGATCAAATAACAAAATTCATGTGAAGTACATTTTAAAGTATGAAGCATCATGCAAATGTTGTGGTAATGGTAATAACTCAAGACAGAATTGACACATTTTCATAAGTGCCTTAGAGACAGCTGCTCATGAACACATCCATTGGGCATTCACTGGTGCCAGGAACCCTGTTAAAAGTACTGTTGAGAGGGCTGAGGTTGCTTTCAGTGTAAGTGCTGCTGAGTGAGGCAAGCTAGATACAGCGGGCAACTCAGGTTGGGCCTGCTCAGATCTCCTTGAGAGTTCTAAGAAACTGGAAGTCAGTGTAAGGGGACACCAAAAGACTAATGTTCAGCCCTGACTGGTGGGTCTTAGTTGGTTGGGCATAGTTTTGCAAAGCAGAAGGTCACTGGTTCAGTTCCGGGTCAGGGCACATGCCTGGATTTTGGGTTCTGTCGGGGTGCATATGAGAGGCAGCTGATTGATGTTTCTCTTTCACAATGATGTTTCTCTCCCTCTCTTTGTCCTTCTCTTCCCCCTCTCTAAATAAATAAATAAATAGATAAATAAAATCTATTTTTAAAAAGCTTGTGTTCACTAATCAATTTGGCA
Source organism: Furipterus horrens (assembly GCF_987537825.1). Classification (NCBI taxonomy): domain Eukaryota; kingdom Metazoa; phylum Chordata; class Mammalia; order Chiroptera; family Furipteridae; genus Furipterus; species Furipterus horrens. The sequence continues at coordinate 84,793,841 of NW_028327176.1, forward strand.
AGACTTCCTGGAAGAGTGGCATGTGAGATGACCTTGAACAGTGGGTGGGCTGCCACAGAGTCAGATGTGGAAGATGACTGTGAGAAAGAGCATGGAGTCAGCCTTGAGCTGGAAAAATACCGCATGTGTTTGGGGAACCACAAAGAAAGCAATCCCAGAGTGAGTTCCTATAAGGGAGTAATGGGAAGCCACAGGGGTGGGAAAGAGTTGGGTGGTGTGGGGACAGCTTAGTTGCCAGCTCAGGAATCTGGGTGTGACCATACTGTGGAGCTTGTGGGGCACAGGTTGACATAAGAGGACAATTGAAGTCAGAAACTGAGCAGGTGAGGAGCATGCCCTGGGTGGGGAGACACTGAGGCAGGGCAGGAGGCTGTTGAAGTGGTCCAAGTAGATGGTAACAAGGGCCTGAAACAGACCATGACAGAGGGACAAAGAGGAGGAGTGGCTTTAAGACATAATCTTAGCATGCAATCACCAGAATTTAATGGTTAAGATGGGTCTCATTAGTGTCAGGGAGCATGGAGAATGGGGGTGCTGACAGCAGAGAATGGAGGGAGCAAAGCTGACTCCAGAGATTTGAAATGTTGGGCTCAGATCTTTATAGTAGATTCTATGATGCCTTGGGACATGATGAGTATATGTCTGACCTCTCCCATTAAACACTGTGCCACGAGTCTTTGTGTCTGCTATAGAATGCAGCACAGTGCCTTGCATGCAGTAGTTACTATAATATTTTTTTAAAAGATTTTATTTATTTATTTTTAGAGAGAGGGGAAGAGAGGGAGAAAGGGAGAGAAACATCCATGTGTGAGAGAAACATTGATTGGTTGCCTCACGCACATCCCTAACCAGGGACCTGGCCCATTACAACCTAGGCACGTGCCCTGATCAGGAATCGAACCAGCAACCTTTTGGTTCATAGGCCAGTGTTTAATCCACTGAGCCGTACCAGCCAGGGCTGCTCAGTAATCTTGATAAATAAAAGATGAAAATGCAGAACTGAAAATACACACAGTGGTTGGGTCACTCCAAACTTTTGAGACATCAATACATTCCTTCAAACTCCACATTGACAGCATCTTAAGAAAAGCTGGAACAATTCTTACACAGACACCAAACAAGGGACACCTAAGGACATTTCTCAACCAAGATTGTGTGGGGATGCAAATAAGTGGACAGCCCCACAACTGGACTAGAAATCAATACTTTACTGCTGTATATACAATTGCTTCCTAGGACTGTATGTGACATTACTTTATGCTCACTACAGTCTAAACACATGAGACCCTTTCAGCATTACACATTTCTTCCTGACAGTCATAAAACAGACCTCTTCTACAAAGACACATCCTTCTCCCACACCTGCCTTTCACATTTGCCATCATCCTTACATCTATAACCAAACACAATGAGCCAACACACCTTCCTAACGCTTATTCCAAGGCAATGTATCCACTACACAATGCCCAACATAAATGCATGACTACTGACATGTGTGGACCAGCCCATGTGCTCACAGACATAAATTTGGGGTGTCAGAGAGTGGGGTGGCACCCTAGATCAGGAGTGCACACTAGGCAGGGGAGGGGAATGAAGGGAGGATGTCAGGTTCTTGTCTGGCTGCTACCTCCCACTTCCGGAATCAAGATATCCAGCTGGGCCTAGTTATTTTCACTGTCCTTCTGGCACAGACATACATTTCTTTGTGGCAAGGCCAGAATGGGACAAAAAAAAATAAGAAGCAGAGAACCTGAGAGCTTGCCGTTCATTGCCTCTTAACCAATGCCATTTCCATTCCTGCTATCCTCAGAGACTCAGGGCTCTGCCCCTACACACCCCAGCCCTCTACACAGGAAGCTAGGGAAAGGTGGAGAGTGAATCATTAAGCCAGTGAGGGTGGGGGGAGTTCCGCAGTGTGGGCTGAGGGCTGAGTTAAGGACAGAAAGGGCCGGGGGCTGAGATCTGTAGCTGGACCAGTTCTCACTGCCCTAATCCTAGGAAACAGAGAAGGAAAACTCTGACTCCAAAAAACCTCCGCTGCCTTGCGGCATACCTCTTCAGGGGAAAGGCTAAGGGAGTAAACCCCGACAGAAAATCCGGAGCCGGAGTCCCTAAGGCGGTTTGACGTTGTAGTCAACACCGGCAACTCCTGCGGCGCACCTGAAGCCAAGCTGTATTGACTCCGTCTTTCCCTTGGACCCTTCAGCTGCGAAGAGAGGGGGGGTCTGCTGCATGGGCAACAGCAGACCCTCCATATCACCCTGCCCAGGCTCTGTAGCTTCAGCTTCACTGGAGAGGACACTCCAGCGTCATCGCAAGATGTCGATTCAACACGGGAGGAGACAGATACCGTGTCACTCTCGAGTCGGACTGCACAGCCATTCTCGGCGGTGCAGATAGACTCTTAAGAAGCTACACCATCGTCTCTCGAGACGGACGGCTGCCGCCGCCGACGACGACGGAATCCTAGGAAAATGCCCTGGCTGGTTTAGCTCAGTGGATTGAGCGTCGGCCTGCGAGCTAAGTGTCGCTGGTTTGATCTTCCAGTCAGGGTACATCAGAGAAGGAAAACTCTGACTCCAAAAAACCTCCGCTGCCTTGCGGCATACCTCTTCAGGGGAAAGGCTAAGGGAGTAAACCCCGACAGAAAATCCGGAGCCGGAGTCCCTAAGGCGGTTTGACGTTATAGTCAACACCGGCAACTCCTGCGGCGCACCTGAACCCAAGCTGTATTGACTCCGTCTTTCCCTTGGATCCTTCAGCTGCGAAGAGAGGGGGGGTCTGCTGCATGGGCAACAGCAGACCCTCCATATTACCCTGCCCAGGCTCTGTAGCTTCAGCGTCATCGCAAGATGTCGATTCAACACGGGAGGAGACAGATACGATGTCACTCCCGAGTCGGACTGCACAGCCATTCTCGGCGGTGCAGATAGACTCTTAAGAAGCTACACCATCGTCTCTCGAGACGGACGGCTGCCGACGAATCCTAGGAAAGCAGGCCCTTGGGCCCTTCCATTTCTAGCTCTCTTCATTTCCTTCCCAGCTTCCCAGGATCACCATGTTCCTTCGTTCTGCTGCTTGACCTGTTATCTTGACCTCCCACCCACCTCTTTCTTAGCCCCTTGGTTTTGTTTTGTTTTTTAATTTTATTTTTATAACACTACCATGGGGAATCCTTTTATATATTTGTGTAATTTTTGCTATTGTGTATCCCACTGGAACATAATCTCCATGAGGCTACAGGCCCACATCTGCCGTTTTCCTCACAACATCCTTGTAGTATCTCCAGCACTAGGCCTTTCACCATTAGGGGCTTAATAAAATCTTCAATCCTTCTCCTCTGAGGATCTACACTTAGCCCCAGAGGCATCTCTTTATACAGCTGTGTCCCTTCAGAGGACCCCACACTCCCTCTTCAAAGGCAGGTGATGCTCAACTGAGGCTCATAGTGATGTCTCTGGATCAGGAAGAACTGTGCAGGCAAGAGAGGCAAAGCCCTGGCCCTCACTTTTTGTAAGTCCCTTAGAACTTATGCATGAGTCCCACCTGGAACTCAGTCTAGAACAGGAGACAAAGGTACTTGGAAGGAGACAGCCTCGGGGAATGGGGAGAAATGATCATTGGAAATGGGAGCTTCTGAGAAAGGGAAGCAGGGACAGAGGGATGGAGCAGAGTCCTGGGGTCACAGAATGAAAACTGACATCTCTTAGCTGCACCTGGCCTTTAGGAGAAGCTCAAAAAATATTTGTTGACTTGAGATGGAAAGGTTGGCAAAGGAGCATATTATCTCTTGGTGTTAGAGGAAACTGGGTTTAAATTCCGGCTCTTCTACTTATTAACTCGTAAAAGTGGACCAACTACTTAACTTCTCTGAGTGTTTCTTAAATTAAAAAGTGGGCAAATTTTCTTTAAGGTTAGTTACTGCGAGGATTAAGAATATGAATACACTCCTTCTCGGAACATAGTGGGTGCTTGGTCTGTGGTGACTGTTACTATAATTCTAGGAAGAGGAGCTGCTTTGGAGCAGATATTGGCAGCTGTGAGCCAACCCAGGAGTAGGAGGCAGGATTAAGAAAATAGCCTCCAAGTGCTAAGATCATCAGGAGATAGGATTTCTCTTTCTGTCCACTCCCCCGTTTCCTCCTCTATCTCAAGCTGGGTTTGTGGCTTTTTCTTTTCTCCAGAGGAGCAGAGACTCCTGCATTCTTATTTCTTGTTCAGCCAACACCTGTTCTTTTAAAACACCCTCCCCTTGCCCTCAAACACATACCTGCTGGACAGACAAATCACCCCAGAGGCAGAGCAGAAGGACAGCTTGTGAGTTCTTGGCAGGGAGTTAATAAATGACTCCTAAAAGATTTCCTTTCAGGCTTTAGGAGAGCCAAGTCCAGGACATGAAAGAGTGGCAAGAGTGCCTGGAGCACCAAAGCAAGGTCACAAAAGAACAAGATATCCCTCCCATGGGATGCCCCCCCACCCTTGGGATGCAGTGTAGACCAGGTCAGCCACAATTCCCTGGGGACTCCTGAGAGTGGGGTGCTGGGTCCCTTTCCCTGTTCTTTTGCCAACACTGGCTTTCCAGGGCCCTGGAGTTTACAGCTCCTCCTCCTGGCCTGTTTACAACTCAGTGAGAGCAGGAATTCATCCATTTTGCTCACTGCTCTGTTTTCAGTGTCTGGAACTGTGCTTCTCATTGCAGGCTGCCCAAGAAGGCCAGACACAGAAGGCTCTGTAGTTCATTCTGGAAGCAGCCCACATCTTTCTGAAGACCGCTCCACTGTCAGCACTGGAGAATATGATTGAGATTTCATTCCAAGTGTAATCGTGGGGGGAAAGTGCAACAAATAAAGTATTCCCGCCTTTGTCTTACCTTTTCAGACTCTCTATTTACTGGATGAGTTGATCTGTAAAGTCAAGGGCTTAGATTAAAGCCTCTCCTCTGCAAGCCCAGGATTCAGCAGCAACTCCCACATTGCTTAAAAGTCAGATGTGCCTCCCTCCTACTTTCAAAGTGCAGTCACCAGAGTTTTTCTTTGAAAGTTGGGAGGGCCCAGGCTCCACCCTCCCAGTGAGGCCTGTGGAGGTGGGGCAGGTACTCTCCCTTGTTAGGACTCGGGTTGACCAGCTCCCAGGGGGTGACCCCTGCCCAGATTGCTGGGAAGGATAGATACCCGGTGTGACTCAGAACCAAGTTAGGGAAAAAACATGCTCACTCAGTACCTGGCACCCTACCGCAAGCCTGGCTTTGATCATGAGCTCATGAAAGAGGAAGCTGGGTGTGGTGGGCAGTAGCCCTGCTTTCCCTCCTATTTTCTTTCTGTGGCCTCATAAACTTCCTAGAGTGTCTGGGCCTTTGCTGCTGGAATCCTGGCTCCAGGTGGCCCTGCCCTTTTATGACACTGTCCCTTCTTAGACAATTGGTCAGTGGTTTCCCTGTTTGGAAATCCCACCCAGCATAGAGGGATTGCTCACTAGGGGAGGCTGGAAATATCATTGTGTCCCCTTGGCTCTGTTGACCTCCTCCACTGTGGTCCATGAACATTTGGGTTTGCTTCTAGAACCTTGCATCTCTGAAGCATACCAGTGGTGCTATTCTTGGAAGCCTGAATAAAGGGTTTGTTTGGAAGCCAGGGTTCCCCAATTCAGGAAAGAAACAGAAAGCCCCAAAGGACCAGCAGCTGAGCTACCCTCTGGGCTGCTGTATCTAGTTGAGACTTACTTACCTAATATTCAGAACAATCCATTTTCAGAAAGGCACCTTTTATTTCAATGGAAATGATGACAAGGACAGGCCCTTTTCCCTCCAGTGGGTCTTCTATGCCTTCCCCAGAACTTTTTTGTTCAAAGACAGACTTCACCACATCAGTGCCTGCTTCTTCCATGCCTCCCAACTCTTCAATGGGGCCTGCACTGGCCTCGCAACCTGAGGCTAAGAAGCTTCACAGGCCTCTTTCTCAGTCCGCTGCTTTCCCTGCCCCTGAGATGGGGCATCCCGTCTGATTTTGAGTTCTTTTTCATACAGGCCAAACTCTTACTCGTCAGAGCCTTCACACATGCTGTTTCCTTTTTCCTTCCCAGTCTCCTGGGAAAAACTCCCTCTAACACCCCATGCAGATTAGTCCATGTGCTTTGTACATAAATTTCTTGGAACACCAAATATAGCATATTATAGTCCAAAGCATATTATAGTCATTTGTCTGTTGATCTTTCTGATTGCCTGGATGTGCACATGACATTGTGATGCAGCTGTTTTGATGCCAGGGACCTTTTTATTTATTTATTTGTTTATTTATTTATTATTTTTAGAGAGAGAGGAAGGGAGGGAGGGAGAGAGAGAGAGAAACATCAATGTGTGGTTGCCTCTTGCTTGCCCCCAACTGGGGACCTGGGCTGCAACCCAAGCATGTGCCCTGACTGGGAATCAAACCAGTGATTCTATGATTCGCAGGCCAGTGCTCAGTCCACTTAACCACACTAGCCAGGGCGATGCCAGGGACCTTTTGATAAGGCCAAAAAAGTTATTAAATTGTTAGCATTTAAAGAAAATCAGTAAGAAATGTATAAACCAGATATTCTCAACCCATTGTTGTGCATATCCTGTCTCTGACTCCCACCCTTTCACATACAATTTGGTAGTGCTTCGTGATATTTCTTTATTTTTTAAAAAGCCAGGTATATTGACCTTACCTACAGTAAAATCCATCCTTTTTAGGAGTACATTTGAATGATGAGCACTGACAAACTCATATAGTTGTGTAAATGGCACCACAATCATAGAATATTTCCACTGCCTAGAAAGATCCTCATGCTGCTTGGTAGTCTTTACACTCTCCCCACTCCTAGTCCCTAGTTACCACTGATCTGATTTCTGTTCCTATATTTTTGCCTACTCTAGAATGCCATGTAAGCAAAATGATAGTAGGCACTCTTTTGTGTCTGGAGTCTTTTGCTCAGTATAATATTTCTGTGATTCACCCATGGTCTCAAACCAGTAGTTCTTTCCTTTTGATTTCTAAATAATATTTTATTGTTTAAATATACTACAGTTGACTTATTCATTCACATTGATGAACATTTGTGTTTTTGACTATTATAAATAAAGCTGCTATAAACATTCATACATAACTCTTTTTGTGGAGCAAACATACAACTCTTTCTTGAGTAAATATCTAGGAGTAGTATAACTCAGTACAGTATTCCCTCACTTATTGCGGGTATTATGTTTTAGACAGCCCTGCAATAGGTGAAAATCCACAAAGTAGGAACCTTACATTTATTTTAATATTTATATATATTTTAAGGCTTTATAAACCCTTCCCACACACTTATAAACCATTCCCAGTTCCTTATTAACCTTTCCCACTCCTTTATTAACTTTTTCCACACTTTTATAAACACTACTTATGTTCTTAAAACATATTCTACACTCTTAAACCTATGTAACTTTAACAACATATGTATACGTTACTGCAAAATCCTATGATATAGAGAAAAATTTGCGATAAATAATTAAATATAATATTTTTTAAAAATCTCACGATACAGTGAGGCCACGATAAGTGAACCACAATATAGAGAGGGACTACTGTATATATTTAATTTTATAAGAAATGGGCATGCTGTTTTCTAAAATGGTTTACACTCCAACAAGTCTGTTTTAACGAGGCTGCATCAGAATGTTCCTGTTGTAAATTCCTGCACCAATCTGCCAGGTCAAAGTGTTTTCTTTGTCAGAGAATACGTTTGCATGTAGGTTATGTCAGGGGATGGGAATGGACTGGGATACAGTCATCCCTGTTGGTTGAAGAACAGGCATGTCCTCTGTAGTTTCGAGGCACAGAGGTAGCTCCAGGAGTACAGTTGCCCCTGCCCAGACCACCCTGTGGTTCTGTTTCTCTGTGTGCCAGTCTCAGTTTTCACTGTGTGGCTTGCCCAGGTCACATGGCATGGTGTGAGGTAGCGCTGGCCCATACTGCCTGGACTCATGTAGTGCCTGGTAGGCACTGTTCCGGGGGGTCTACATGAATCAATTCAGTAAGCCTTCACGAAGTCCTCTATTATTATTTTCTGTATCCTCATTTTACAGATGATAAAAATGAGAGATTTGATGAGGGGGCTCACTTTCTTAAGATGGGAATTAGGTTAGAACCCTGGTCTACCCCATTCCCAAATCCAGCTGTGCAGCTCATTGCTCAGAGACAAGACGCGGGAGCGGTCCACTTAGCATCACTTCGATGTTCTAATTCATCTCAATTTCACAGTAAGCTTCTGAGAAGGGGGCCTTTATATCATTTACTTTCCAGGCAGAGGCTTTCCACAGCAGGGGAAGGGCAGAGCTGGTGTCAGGATCCAGAGACAGAGCTGCCAACCTCTATGTTTTCCTGCCTCTCAGCAATGTTCACTATTATCATTATTATTCAGCTCACTGTCCCAGCTCTTTGTGAACTGGCCATTTTACACTGCTGTGCTGTTCACAGCCTTGCAGGTTTTACTTTCAAACTCTGAATGGGTTGTACATACACTCCTCAGGGTAGAATAACCTAGTTGGGCAGCTCTGTTGGACATGCTCACCTGTGGCTAAATTGTTGGCCTCTTGCCAGTCCTCGGGACCTGCCTCTAGCTCAGGCAAGGATCCTAATCCAGCAGTGAAGTCAGGAGGCAAGGTCATCTGCAGGGCGATCCATGCTTAAGAAATCTCCTCCAGCTATACTTCTTAAGAGGACATTATGTAGCCAGAAGATACGTTAAGGCCTTGAGATCATCTCAAAAGATAATTTGTTTCCCCAAACAAATGTTGAGGTCCTCAGATGAAAGTCGAATCATTGAACCTATTGTCAGTGCTTAGTAACTGCACCTGACATTTATTAGGTATTCAGTAGATTTTGGTTGAATGAGTGAATGATTGAATACAGAGGCCCAGATTCTCTTAATTTCGCTCTGTGCTGTTCTATATGGTAGCATGTGGCTATTTAAATTTTAGTTAATTAAAATGTAATAAAACTTAAAATTCAGTTTCTCATTTGCATCAACCACATTTCAAGTGCACAATATCCACCTGTGGCTGGTGGTTACCATATTAGGAAGTACAGATAGAGCATTTCCATCATACAGAAAGTTCTGTTAGATAGCACTGGGCCAGGTGATGGATGAGGTGAGAGAAGGCAGAATTCTACATTGCGAAAACACTTATTGTAGGATGACAGTTTTTTTTTTTTTTTTTTGGATGACAGTTTTAATCTGCTTTTAACACCTTAGAAACAGTTGAGATCAGTCCTCTCCTATTACATTATGTCACATACTGCCCATTCAGAGGTCTAGAAACCACTTGTTTAGAAATATATAATTGAAAAAGGGAAGCATATTTCTGATCACATCCATGACCCAAACTTCTGTGAAAAAGAAGCCAGGAGGTTGAAGGGGGAACTAAAGCCACTGAATTCTTCTGTCATAGGCCTCATGGAACTAACCATTCTAGGGTGCTTTGTACCCATAATCTCACCTAGTCCTCCTAGCAGCTCTGTAGAACACACAAGGGCTGTGCCAATAAGTGGCTGAAAGTCTCGGGCTTGTGAAATGCTGGAGACTGGTCCCCAAACTCAAAACATCAGTATATTAACTGTCATATGTGTTTCAACCAAGAACAGTGGAAGGCAGAAAGATGGATAAAACATGGGCCTCAAGAATTTTCTGAACTTCCGACCAAGATAGAGGTCTAGATTGACATGCTTTGTCTCCCTCCACAACTATGAAGGAAAACAACTACTGCAAAACTAGAAATAACCAAAAGTTCCAGAAGATAAAGCTACATGGAAGTCCAACATATGAAGTTATAAAGAAGTGGTGCTTGTCCAGACAGGTAGGTGGGGTGAAGCTGGGGTGGAGAAGTCAAGCTGTGCTGGCAGCGGCAGCTGCAGCGATGGCAGCAGGACGGCGGTAAGCACAGACACCCGTATTTAAGGGGAGGCAAGAAGCACCTCGGGAACACCCCGGGCTGCAGACCAAATCTGTCAGCTTCCAATTCCAACACTGGGGAAGGCAGACCCCCTTTGCCTCAGACTGTGAGGGCCGGAGGGCATGGGGATGGAGGAGGAGGTTCCTGATCTCTCAGCGGAGAGTGAACAGCAGGAATCCATCTTGGACCCTCGCCCCCATGCAAAACGCCACAGTGTGGTGAGAAGGGTCGCCCAGTTGTGACAAGTGCACAGAGCTCCACCCCCTATAGCGAAGGAGGTGTGACAGCCCCACACAGGAAGAACAGGTAAACACAAAACTGTCAGGATGGCACAGATCATGATAGAGATCCCAATTACGCAGCTGATCAGGCAGCAAATATCTAATCTAATGGCTCAGCAGATAGGAAATCTTTCTGAGGCACAGTTCAGAGCTTTGGTTATATAAATGTTTACAGACCTAATAGCAGATCTTAAATAAGACAGGGAAGGAATGAAGGCTAGCCCTGCTGAAATGAATGAAAACACACACTAAGCTAGTGGTGAGGGAAAGAAAACCAGGGATCAAATCAACAAATCGGAACATAGAAAAGGACCAAACAGTCAACCAGTTCAGAAAGAGGAAATGAAAAATGAGGAAAAGGAGGAGAGGCTCAGAAACCCATGGGACATTTATAAGTGGGCCAACATTCAAATCATAGGGTTGCTAGAAGGTGAAGAAGAACAACTAGAAATTGAAAAGTTATGTGAAAAAATAATGAAGCAGAACTTCCCTAACTTGGGGAAGGAAATAGACTTACAGGTCCAGGAAGCACAGAGAGTTAAAAAAAAAAAACAAAACTGGACCCAGGGAGAACCACACCAAGACACATTATAATCAAAATGTCAAAAATTAAGGATAAGGAGAGAATCTTAAAAGCAGCAAGAGAGAAGAGAATTACGTACAAAGGGGTCCCAATTAGACTATCAGCTGATTTCTCAAAAGAAACTCTGAAGGCAAGAAGGGACTGGCAAGAAATTTTCAAAGTAATGAAAAGTAAAAACCTACAACCACAATTACTCTATTCAGCAAAGCTGTCATTCAGAATAGAAGGGCAGAGAAGTGCTTCCAGGACAAAGTAAAACTGAAGGAGTTCATCAGATCTAAACCACTGTTATATGAAATGTTAAAGGGACTTGTTTAGGAGAAAGAGGATCAAAACTATGAACATTAAAATGAAAACTGTATCACAACAACCAACAACAGAAGCTGGGGAATCAAAACAAAGGCAAACTAAGTAGGCAATGAAAGTGGGAAAGAATTATAGGTATGGGGAACATTTGGGGGGGAGGTCAGTGGGGAGGGGGAAGGGGGAAAGGGAGGGAGATGGTATAGGAATTAAGAAGCATAGTAGGAGGGAGTGGAGTAGATAAGAGGATGTAGAGAAGAACTATATGCACAACCAATGGGCATGGACTAAGGGGTGGGGGGACAACTGGAGGGAAGGGGGTCACTGGTTGGAGGGGAACAAAGGGAAAAGAAATTGGGACAACTGTAACAACATAGTCAATAAAGCATTAAAAAAAATTTTCTAACCTAGTGAAGGGAAAATAAACACAAAATAACTGTATAGTTGTAACTGAACATATACACACAGCTATGTATGTAGTTACATGTATGTATTATATACATTATGTGTATGCACATACACATAATAACTAACATTTATTTGGTATATTAGAACTTAAAAAGTTCTTTTCCTCATACGAGGACCCTGCAAATCTCTGAGTTGAATGTCAAATTAATGGAATGTTGATACAGAAAGCAAACATTTGAGGAATTCAGAGCAGGGTGAGGTCACAGAGTGATGGGTGATGGGAAACTTTGGTTGAGGCCCAGAATGAACAGAAACTCTGGGCAGCCACACAGACCCAAGTACAACTCCTGGCTTCCCTACTAGAAACCTGCCAGACAACTCTCCATTGCTTATGATTTTGAAATGAGATCATTGTGTGAATTCACTGTACCTCTGGAAGATAAAATGCAGCCTAGTGGATATTTCTGGGCTTTGACCATGCAGTTTCTCCTCTCTGATAAGTGCTAAGAGTACTTAGTATTTTATCTGATGTCCTCCACCCACATACTAAAAAACAAAAGCAAAAAGAACCCAACTTTTATGCATTTCATAGTAATTCTAGAAACACAGAGTAACTCTAGAAGAAAAATGGTTTGAGTTGCCTTTAATAACTGTGGGATGAGCACCCAATGCTGTATCTCAAACGCCTTACTGAATACTCAGGCTCATACAATGTCAGCTCTGCCTACAATTCCTACAGTGGAGGACACTGTAAAGTCCAGTTCTCCACTTTGATTGGGCTTGCATGCCTTCTCCTTACATAGCTGTAGTCCCTTATCGGCCAAGAGTGATCTACAAACGTCTTTCTAAAGTTCTGTGCCCTGTGCCTCAGCTTCCTTAAATTCTTTAAAACCTTATACTTTTCTTCCTTAGCATTTGAATTTCTTTGGTTTCAAGCCATAGAAACTCACTGTGGTTAATTTAAACAGAAAAGTGGGGTATTGGGAGGATATTGGTTGGTTCACAGTGTAGGGGCTTCAGCCTTTCCTTGTAAGGAATTCCAGTCATCCTCTAAGGGCCCATTGCCTAAGGCCTGTAAAAACTTGCCAATGTCTGCTGCTAGCAGTAAGTAATTGCCTCTTTGCAGCTTTTCTCTTGCAGAGAATCTGGCCTTTTTGCAGAGCTGTCTGTCCTGCAGAGAATCTGGCTAAGCAGCCGACTACAGCCCGGTAGCTTGTCCCTGTTGCTGCCAGATGTCACGGACACACCTACCTGCAGCTGCCCCACCCCACTTCCTGCCGGGTCGTTTTCCCGCCGAAGGAAAAGACCCTATACAAGCCCTGCCCTAAACCCCATTCGAGGTCAGCGCTATTTTGGAGAGTTGGTCTCATTCTGGCCACCAGCCTTAAACCTTTTGCTTTCCTTATCCACTGTCTCCGAGTGGTTTATTCTCGCTGAATCTGCGGTAACAGTAGAACCTAAGGGAGGGTAGGGAACCAGGCTCATGGGACACAGGAACCAAGGCAGCTCCAGGGGATTTGGTGGCAAGAATAAAGTCTTGCCCTTGCTACCTGCTGAAATGAATAAGTGACAACTAGTTTTTCCATCCCTCCTATTCATGTGCATCATCCCAAGCCTCAGCAGAGTCTAATTAGCCTAGTTTATGTAGGGGCCAGGGAAAGAAAGGACACCTTAACTGAAAGCTCATTAGGACTGCATACAAGTAATTCCATGAAGAATCCAACAACTGTTCTCAGAGATGAGAGCATGGATGCTGGTTAGTCAAAGCCTAGAGAATATCTATGAGACTCCATTTTCTCTTCCTAACCTCCATCTTTTACTTTTCCTAATTATCCATAATAGGAGTGACAAAAGCACCTTCCAAGTTTGTAGAAAAGATATATAAAAATAAATTCATCCGTACTGGCATTTTCTCCAAAAGGAAGTTTGGCCTTATCCCTCATCATTGAGTAAAAGGATTAAGGAAGATAATGTATGCAAAATGCATGGTACAGTGCCTGGTAGGTAGCAGGTTCATTAACTGTCATTGTATTCCAGCCCTTCCCCAAGGTGTGCTGGAGCCAGCTCAGATCAGACTGTGAGAGCTGATGATTGTATTTTTAGGAATTCTGTGGCCAACTGACATGGTATTGGAAGCATGAGGTTGACTCGACTGGGAATAGTTACACCATAGAAACTGGAAGCGTTGCAAATCAGGACTTTCACACTTATCAGCTCGGCAGTTATTAAACATTTACCAGCACACCCTGCCTCAAAGCCATGGAGGACTTCATGTCACTAAGGGTTAGCTTTAGCTGTAAGTGACAAAAAAGCAAGCAAATAATGGTTTGGTAGATACAAGTCCTCTCTCTCTGATGGAAATAAAGTCTGCCTTGTATTGGCACTTTGGGCTTGGCTAGTAGCTCTGCTTTGTTGCTTCTTGGTTTTGAATATAGGGCGTTTACTCCACATTTCAGCCAATAGGAAAAGAAAGGGCAAAGAAATACACATCACTTCCTTTTAAGTCCATTGACAGAGGTAGCACACCACATTTCTGCTCATATGAAATAGGTCAAAGTAAAGTCACTTAACCATATATACCTGTAAACAAGGCTTGGACTCCAGGAAACCATGTATCCAGCTGAAAACTGATATGGCTATGGATATTGGGAAACACCAGTGGGAAGTAGAAAATGGCTGTGGATACTGCGAAACAGTTGTGGATACTGGGAGATGACTGTGGATATGGGAGACAGCCAGCAGCATCTCCCCTAAGGGGCATGACTTAGGAAAGTGCAGAAGAGGGAAAACTGGTGCTGGTCTGATGGAAATAAGTGTGCTTTGTGGAACTCTGCAAGAGCTAAGTTAAATGAGTTCAAAAGCCGAGGTGGAAGCCAGATCTCAATGAGAGTCCAGGAAAACAGGCCAAAGAATCTTTATCTAGTGCCATTAGAAACAGGAGGCATTGAATTTTGCTGCACTATCATAGGCATTTAAGAATTTTTAATCTGGTCCTTAATAACTAGACATGTAGGAGGAGGGAGGGAAAACAGAAAGGGGCAGGGAGTTGGAAGAGAAGGCTTGATTTCACAGTTCAGGTGTGAGGTGATGATGTGGGGGTATTGAGAATGAGGAGGAAGAAATAAATCTGAGAGGTGTTTGCTAGACAATGTGCTGGGATGGCTGGCTGGCCTGAAAGAGAGTTTCAAGCTAGGGCCCCAGAGACAGGATTAAAGATGGGTAAACAGCACAAAGCACCTTGAGATGTGTTTTATGTTGGGTCACCTAGGAGCAGAGCCTGGCATGGACTTTTGTTCATGGGGATTGATTGGGGGAGGAGAAGGTTGTGAGGCCAACAGGATGGCAAACGTGAAGAAGCTACTCAAGGATGTGGGCTAAGCACACACTGAGCCTACTGGGAGGCTGTTGGCACAAATGGCACCAATTTGCTCCACCTTGAGGGAAGGGGAACTCATTTTTGGAAATGTGATCTGCCATACTCTGTCAGAGCTCTCCATCTGCTTCTTATGAGTGGCCCCATTATTCAACGATCATCAATGATAACATTGGCTTGAGGAACTTTCTGGAGGACAGATCAAGCCTGTGACTTTTGCACAGTAATGGGCACACACAGATACCTGTGGAAGGAAGAACTTTCAAAGCCCATCACCTATTTTTTATGCACATTGCATCATTTGATCCTATGCTAGCTATCATGACCATTTCCCAGTTGAAGACACCAAGGCTTTGAGGGTAAGCAGGCTGCCCCAGACAACCCTGCTAGCAGGAGCTCAGCTGTGGCACGAATCCAGCACAGGCCAACCATGGGGCTATGGACAGAGATCCCTTCAGCACTTAGTGACTGGTCCTGCACTTGATACACACATTTAACATAATGACTTAACATGATTTGCCTCTTTTCCTGTGAGAACAGGTGAGGGCTAGGACAGGAACCCTCATGCTCACCCAGCCTCTGGGCTGGGTAGAAGGCCAGGATGTGGTTCTCTCTGTGCAATCCACAAGCAGGCAGTACCTGCACTGGGAGAGCAGAAGGGCAAGGTGACTGGGAGACACCAGGTGAATTCAGGTGGAGCAATTAGACAGTGACCTCAGGAAGAAGGACTGTCTACCAGGGCCATGGCCTACAAGGGATGCGGTTGAGACAGTTCCTCAGGTCCAGCTCTGAGGGGAGAGGAGACCCAATTTCTGCTCCCTTGCCAACTCATATCACAGCCCCAAAATTCTTCACAGTCTCAGGAAAATCCTGGCAGAGTCTGGTGTGGGTGGCAGGGTGCTTATCTGGATCAGCAGTGGGTGGGAGCAGATCTCAGAACCTGCATCAGGCTTCAATTTTCCAAATCCTGCCTGTTTCTGCCACCTCACCCTCATATCAATCTTTGACTAGCTATCTCTTTAGAATTGTCCCTGGCCTAGCAGTTTCTTTCTCAGAGATTGCAGATCAAGATCTTTTGAAACCACAGTTTCCACTTCTGCTGTGGGGGCAAGAGGCATGGGCAGTCTAACCTCTTGATGCCTGGGAAGTGACAGAGAGGCCCCTGCTCTCCAACACCAGCCCACAGGGACCACCTGCTCCCCTCTGTTAAATGCATATTCTTCCTGCTCAGGCTCTCTGCAAGTGGCCCACTGTGACTTATACTACCTCCCAGCCCTGGGGTCACCTTCATGGACCGTGGTGGACCAGCTCCCGCTGCATCACTGTGAGTCACTCTTGCTGCTCTGTTTCAGCCCCACCAGTGTGCTTAGAGTGCCCCCGCCCCCAACATGCAGGAATTACTCACTGATCATGTCATTGACCCCTCTGGAATGTGTCCCCCCCCACGACATTCATTCTCCCCACATCCTTTACTATTTTGTCTAAACTAACAATGTTGTTTTCTCCCTCTGATGATTAAAATAATAGATGTTTGTGGAAAATCTATAAAATACAAACTGTATACAAAAGAAGATTAAAAGTTACCATAATTCTACAGCCCCAAAAGAGCCAACATTACCATTCTGGTGGTTTCCTTCCAGTATTCTCACCAGGACTCTTCCTGCTTTTAGGCCTTCCCATGCTTATTTTTCTTCTGTGTAAAAGTTTCTCTCTCTTCCCCTCTCTTCCCTTCCCATTCTGTGAATAAATCAACTCATCCTTATTGTTATAAAGGCCATTCTCTCAGAGAAACCTTTCCTCTACCCCTGAGTTAGTCCTCCCTATTACACACTCACGATGCCAGTACTTTTCCTTTTAACAGTCACCACAGTTAGAAACAAACCATCCTTTTTGTCCCTGTATGTTTAATGCTGGTCTTAGCCCCTTAACTTAAGGTCCACATCTGGCTTTGTTTATTCTGCTGAACCTCCCATCTACCACAGTGCCTTGGGTACAGAAAATACAACACATCGTATCCAGACGCCTTCCTGGAATAACCATGTTTTCTAGCATTTTGAACTAATTATAAATAAAATGAACCAATTACCATATGTGTGATATGGTCCCAGGTACAGAAGACTTGGTTCTTTTTCTTTTTTTTTAACTTTATTTTTATTGTTGACACTATTTAAGATGTCCCCATTATCACCTTCCCCCATTCTGGAAACCCAGTTCTTGCCCTCAAGGAGCCCTTAATCTTTTGAGGGAGACCCACATGTAACTGGATTCCAATGTGTCCTTAAGTGTGTGATGATCAATAGTGTTAAGTAAAGCACAGAGGAAATCTCTAACCTAGCCTATTGTTTTAATTTGTCCTTGTTAATGCATTTAGTTCATAGAACCACAGGATAATAAAATTGGATGGCATCATGAGATCAACAGGCCCATCTCTTCCTGTAAGATGAGGAAACTCTAGGGGACTTGGCCAAAGCCATTGGGTAATTTATTGGTGGCAGATTTGGGATTAGAACCTCTGTACTGAGACTTCCAGCACAGTGCTCTTTTCCACTGTTCCTTAGGGGAGTCCTCTTCTCTCTCCTCCTCTCATTCTATTAATCCCAAGTCATGTTGATTTTCCCTCATAAAGGTCTCTCAGGTCTGTCCACTTGTTCTCTCCTCCAGGTCAGCATGCTCCAAGCTTCCATCATTTCCAGCCTCCTATCTGTCTTTCTGCTTTTACTCTTGCTTTGCTGAAATCTCTTCTCCACCTAACAGCCAGAGTGAACCTTCACAGACCTAAATGTGAGCATGTTTATCCCCAGCTTAAAACCCCAGTGGCTTCCCATTGAGCTTTTAGAAATATGATCAAAATATCATAGACTAGTGGCTTAAACAACAGAGATTTATTTCTCACAGTTATGAAGGCTGGGAGTCCAAGATCAAGGTGTCAACAAGGTAGGTTTAATTCTGAGGCATCTTCCCCTGTCTTGTAGGTGGCTGCTGTTTCCCCATGTGCTTCTGTGACCTTTTCTCTGTGCGTCTCTATGTCTTTTCCTCCTTTTACAAGGACACCAATCCCACCAGACCTCATTTTGAATTAACTCCTAGAGGCCCTATTTCCAAATAGAGGCACGTTGGGAATTAGGGCTTCAACATACAAATTTGGGTGACATCATTCAGTCCATAGAACATGGTCTACCAGTCCTCCCTTGACCTATTTCACCGTAACAGCCTCTTGCAGCCTCATTTCTCTCTCTGCCTCACTGCTCCTACATCTTGAATTTCTCATTTCCTTGAAGTATCCTGATCTCTTACAACTCTAATCCCTCCATCATGTTCCCTTCTTCTTCTGCCTACCCCACTCTTATTTGTTCTTTATGAGCAAGTGAATATGGTTTTGCCCCTTTTTGCCTTGAGTCCACTAAGACATCACAGAACCTGCTTTGGACTTTTTTTTAAACCACCTGCTCTTTTGAGAACTAAGATCTGAAGACAACCAAACACAAGGCAGAATGTATAAACTTCTTCCTGAACCAAGGACGAGAACTTCATTCCTGCTTCATTGCTGAACTTTGTCTTTATGAATCTATATCTTGCCCTTTCAATTTCTGCTCAGGGAGACCCACTGAACTCCTTTCTTGAGGGACATGGCTCTCCCTTGCCTGTCAAGCAGTAAACTCAGCTCCCCTCCTCAGCCAGCTCTGATGTCTTGTATTTTGGTTTGCCACTTTCAAATCCCAGTTTAAATGTCAGAGTCTAGGGTAGGCCTTCCCCATACCTGTCCTGCATTTAGTTCTCTGGTTGTGCATTCCTACAATGGTCTGTACTCTGCCTTTTAAAAGAGTCACCTCTCATTCTGCATGTCTCCTGTCAGTCCTTCTGAGCTCTGCAGGATGGGGCACATCTTTGTCTGGTTGATTGTAATACCCTCAGAGCAGCATAGTGCCTGGAATCCAGGAAGCTATCAGTAGATGGTAGCATCTACTAGTAAATGCTCCATAAATATCCATTGTCCTGAGTTGTCCTCAAATAGTTTCTTAGACAGCGTATGCATTTTGTTGTCTAAATTGGACTGAAATTTCTCAGAAGGATCCTGTCTGGTCCAAAAAACAACTCACAGATGATTATTAATTGATCTCCCCATGATAACTTGACCAACAGGCATTCTATTTGAAGAAATATTCAAGTTTAAAAGAATATGTTAATAGCAGGTCAGCTTATTATGAATTTAGTGTAACAAAAATCTACTGAGAATTTAAAAGGCATGAAGGCATTCTTCTCCTTTCCCTCTTCTGCATAGCCAGGACTTTGTTTCTTTGTCCTCACCCTCAAGGAGTCTGTTTCTTGGAGTGTTTTAGAAGGAAAGGGCAGGACTTCCGGCCAAGATGAAGGCATAGGTAGACATGTTGCATCTCCCTTAACAACTAAGAAGGAATACATTTGCCTCAAAAATTATAAAAATCAATCAGAAGTTCCAGAAAATCAAACCAAAGGGAAGTCCAACTAAGAAATAAAAAAAGAAATACTCATCCAGACAGTAGGAGGGGTGGAGCCGGGGCAGAGAGGAAGTGGGGTGGTGCACTGGTGGCAGCGGCAGCAGCACTGGTGGCACCCAGGTGGCAACACTGGTGGTGGCTTCAGGGGTTCCAGGGTGGCGACACCTGCAGTGGCACTGGAGGCAGTGGCATCCACACCAGCAGCAGCAGCTCCAGCGGCACTGGCAGTGTAGCTACTGGGGCTGGCCAGTGGAAAGTGCAGTCAAAGATTTAA
Source organism: Furipterus horrens (assembly GCF_987537825.1). Lineage (NCBI taxonomy): Eukaryota > Metazoa > Chordata > Mammalia > Chiroptera > Furipteridae > Furipterus > Furipterus horrens. The sequence goes on from NW_028327176.1 coordinate 84,813,490, forward strand.
AAAGCCAGGAAAGAAACCTGGGGAACTATTGCAGCCCCGGACCAGACCAAGCAGCTCATGATTCTACCACCACCTGGGGAAAATAATGCCATATAGCTTCTGACTGTGAAAACCAGTGGGGGTTGGGGTGGTAGAGGGAGCTCCCAGTCCCTCAGCAGAGTCCCCTTGTTTAGTGGAAAAGGGGCGAGTGCTGAGCAGGTGGCATTGTTCCCTCTCAGACCCCTCCCCCACATACAGTGCCACAATGTGACAAATATCTAAGGCTCCACCCCTTACAATGTAACAGGTGTGAAAGCTCTACCTAAGATGCAGAGGCAAACACAGAAAGCTGTCAAAATGAGGATACAGAGAAGTATGGCCCAAAGGAGGGAGCAGATCAAGGTTCCAGTGGGAGAACTGAGCGATGAGGAGATAGCCAACCTAACAGATGCACAGTTCAAAACACTGGTGATATAAGGATGCTCACAGACTTGAAGGACAAGATTAATTATGACAGGGAAGAAATGCAGGCTATACTAAGTGAAATGAAGAAAAACCCACATGAAACTAGTAGTAAATGGAAAGAAACCAGGGTTCAAATCAATGATTTGGAACATAAGGAAGAAAAAAACCAGTCAACCAGTACAGAAGGAGGAAAAAAGAATTGAAAAAAAAAATGAGAAGAGGCTTTGAAACCTTTGGGATAGCTTTAAACACACCAACATCTGAATCATAGTGGTGCCAGAAAGAGAAGAGGAAGAGCAAGAAATTGAAAACTTATGTGAAAAAATAATGAAAGTTTAAAGATAAAGAGAGAATCTTAAAAGCAGTAAGAAACAAAAAGAGTTTCCTACAAAGGGGTGCCTATAAGATTATCAGCAGATTTCTCAAAAGAAACTTTGCAGGCAAGAAGGGACTGGCAAGAAGTATTCAAAGTGATGAAAAGCAAGGACCTACAAGCAAGATTATTCTATCCAGCAAAGTTATCATTTAGAATGGAAGGGCAGGTAAAGTGCTTCCCAGACAAGGGAAAGCTTAAGGAGTTCATCATCACCAAGCCATTATCATATGAAATATTAAAGGGACTTATTTAAGAAAAAGAAAATCAAAACTACGAACACTAAAATGACAAGAAACTAACAACTATCAACAACAGAATCTAAAAAATAAAAACAAAAACAAACTAAGCAAAAAACCAGAATAGAAACAAAATCATAGATGTGGAGATCAATTGGAGGGTTAGCAGCTGGGAGGGGGAAGGGGGAGAAATGGGGAAATGGTGCATGGACTAAGAAGCATAATTTGTAGGCTCAAAATAGACAGGGGGGTTGTTAAGAGTAGTACAGGAAAGGGTGAAGACAAAGAACTTACATGCATGACCTATGGACATGAACTAAGGAGGGTAGATGGGTAAGTGGGCAGAGGGGGGCATAGGTAAAAGAAATTGGGACAACTATAATAGCATAGTCAATAAAATATACAAAAATAATAAATAGAAGGAACGGGCAGATTCAGGCTGGGTGGGTCCTAAAAGAAATCTACCTCTAAGTAGGCCTGGGTTTTGAAAGGTGCTGGATTTCTGGTTTGAGAAGGGAGAGTGGGGTGGTGGTGGTGTAGTTGACCTCTTGATTGAGGCTCACCTTTGGGGCCTGAGGAAAGAGAGGGAATGCAGTTTCTCCAGGGCCTCTCCCAGAGCGGCCCCTCAGGTGGGACTGGCTGCCAGGCCTGTGAGAACTGGGCTGGGGTGATCTGGATAGGGAGTTTCCAGAGCCTTCCCGATGGCCCTTAGGCCCCAGGCAAGGCTCTAAAGAAGTACTAAAAATATCACAATACTCTACCCCCAATGTAATTAAAAATAAAAGCACTGTATGAAACCAGAACCAGCTTTAAGGATGTATATAGATTTGTGATTTTTTTTCTAACTACTTTAATGTTCTCCTTCTCTCCCTCCAGCTCCTCCTGCTCCTCCTCCTTCTTCTCAAATATCAAATTATTTTCAAATTTGGTTGTTCTATTTTCTCCTGGCTTTGTTGTTGCCATAGTTCCGTGATCAGGGACTGCCCAGGTCAGCTGAGTGACTTGACTTCCAATGGACCCCGCAGGCCTGGGTAGGGAGCAGGGTTGTGGTCCAGGAGCAAACTCTCTACTGTTTCCACAGGACTGCATGAGCCTCGGCTTCCTTCTGTGACCCAAGAGGAACAGTCTAAACACTGTTAGACACTCACATCCAGTCAGTGATGGTCAGAACTGAAGCCAAATTTGATGTGAGTGAGTCCACCAAGACACAGAACAATTCCCTGAGACCTGAGAGCTGCAGATCAATGATCAATTACTTCATACCTGTTACATGTGTGGACATTCATGCTTGCATACAGATCAATATTTCCAGATAGACAGAGAAGGAACTAGTAACAATGATGGCTTCTAGGAAGTAGAACTTGATCTTCTTTTTTTTTTTCTTTTTAAGGTTTTATTTACTTATTTTTAGAGAGAGGGGAAGTGAGGGAGAAATAGAGGGAGAGAAATATCAATGTGTGATTGCCTCTTGCTTGCCCCCAACTGGGGACCTGGCCCACAACCCAGGTATATGTCCTGACTGGAAATCGAACCGACGACCCTTTCGTTTGCAGACCAGTGCTCAAGCAACTGAGCCTCACAAGCCTGGGCTCTTTTTTTTTTTTTTTTTTGCTGAGTTTTTAAAAAACCACTGAACAGGTGTTATTTTTATAATAAAAATGTACTTTGGAAATTAAAATTACAACAATAAATTCATTAGATTGATAGTATTTTCCCATTTCAAGGTATAGGACAGCTGGAGATTGCTTCCCAGAAGGGGTGAGTGGTGGTGGGACCCAGGCCTGTGCTGCTAGAGGGGCCAGCGAGGCCATCAAGCTGTTGTGTGTTCACTGGGCTGCAGAAAGGATGCTAAATATAGAGCAGGCTGTGAAGTGTGTCAAGATGAATCAGGGCGGGTGCTAGAACATTCCTTCACGCTGTCAATGAGCATCCACCTTTTTTAACTTGCAGGCACCAAAGATGTGGGAGCAAACATAGCAGACTGGGCTCCTTGGGCCCTGGATCTGAAGTCTAAAGGAACATATATGTGGGTTATACTGTCCTAGCAGGAAAACAAGGAGTGAGAGTGTGGTGCCTCCAAGGTTCGGGTCAGGGTGCAGGAAGATGCTGTGCCTTTTCCAGGGCATTTAGTTCATAAGCATCTCCTCTCAGGGTCTCTTGTCTGCTGTTTGAGAAACTAGAAGGTTTCGTTTTAATTTAATAAGACTTTTCTTAGTTAAAAACTTTATTTTGAAAATCAACGTATAGTAAGACTGACTTTTCAAATGTTTGCTTCTACTTTAGTTAACACACTGTAAAACCTCATGTAATCACCACCACAATCACAGATAGAGAACACTGCCACTGCCCTAGTCTCCCTCGTGCTGTTCGTTGTAGTCACATTCTCCAAACCACCCCCACAACGTTTGCTATTCTGATCTATTCTCCATCACTATAGTTTTATCTTTTCAAAACGTCACACAAGACATTACATACCCTCTAATCTTTTGAGACCAGATTTTTTTCACTCAGCAAAGTGCCTTTGAGGTTCATCCAGATTGTTGCATGTATCAACAATTTGTTTATTTTTTTGTTTCTGGATAGTATTCCATGGTATGGATACTACGTTAACTCTTTTCAACCCAGTTTTGAGTAATTATTATACAATTGAAGCTATAACATTTAGTGTACAGAATTTTGTATGAACGTGTTTTAAATTTTTTAATTTTTTAATCCTCACCTGAGAACATTTTTTTTTCATTGCTTTTTTTAGACAGAGGGGAAGGGAGAGATAGAAATATTGATATGAGAAAGAAACATCAATTGGTTGCCTCCTATATGTGCCTGGACTGTGGGTGGTACACATCTGGACCAGGGATGGAATCTGCAACCTGGGTATGTGCCCTGACCAAGAATGAACCCCAAGTCTTTCAGTTATGGGACCTTGCTTCAACCAACTGAGCTACACCAGCCAGGACTGTATGAAGACATTTTTTATTTCGCTCAGGGGGATTGTTGGGTTACATGGTAAATGTATTAATTTTATAAGAAATTACCAAACTTCCTGATTGGCGTGGCTCAGTTGGTTGAGCATAGTCCTGCAAAGCAGAAGATCTCCAGTTCAATTCGCTATCAGGACACATGCCTGGGCTACAGGCCAGTCCTCAGTTGAGGCCATGTGAGAGGCAACCGATCGATGTTTCTCTCACACATCGATGTTTTGCCCCCTCTTTTTCTCCCTCCCTTCCCCTCTCTAAAAATATGAGGTCTGTCCAAAAGGTATCCATCCATGTAATATGAAATACAGAGAAGATATAACATAAAAGAAACATTGTACATAGGACAATGATGCTTCAGTCCCCTTCAAAGTAGGCACCTTGGGACCTCACACAGTTCTGACTGCCATCAGCTGTCCCATCGTATTTTCCCTGAATCTCATTGATGGTCTGAAATCACTTCCCTTCCACAGGTAATTTTAGTTTTGGGAAAAGCCAGAAGTTGCAGGACACCAAATCTGGGCTGTAGCAGGGCTGAATCACCTGGGTGATTTGATGTCTTGCCAAAAAACTCTGCAGAAGGCATGATGCATGAATGGGCACATTGCTGTGATGATGCTGCCAATCACCAGTTGCCCATAGCTGCGGCCCTCTGAATCATCTGAACAGTTTCCGCAAAGGAAATGTTCACACTTAATGCAAAATTTGATACAGATTCATTGCTCTACTCACTCAGTTATTTTGAATGTGATGGCCACACAGTACACATGCTCACTCAATGGCATCTACCGCCCCCACTGACTAGTACAGTGAAGTTGTCATTGTTTACGCGTGAGCATTCCAGTCAACTCTCCTTGGCTGGCAGGTTACACTGATGTCACGCAAATGATTCTCATTATATTAACAATGGCTGGACTTTTTCTGAAACAGACCTTATAAAATTTTAAAATCTTAAGAAAAAGAAATTACCAAATCATGTTCCAAGCATATGACTTTACATTCCATCAGTAATGTATGAGTCTTGCTGTTACTCTGCATGATCACCAACACTTGGAGGTGCTGTCAATATTGTTTATTTTAGCTATTCTAATAGATTTGTAGCGGTAATTCATCATGATTTTAATTTGCATTTCCCCAATGGCCAAAATGTTGAGCATTATTTTATGTACCTTTTTGTCTTCTTTATTACCTCTTTGGTGAAGTGGCTATTCAAATCTTTTGCCTGTTTTAAAATTGGGATGTCTGTTTAGTTGCTGTTGAGTTTTGAGAGTTGTTTACAGATTCTGGATACACGTCCTTTGCTGTATATATGATATTTTCTTCCACTCAGCAATTTGTCTTTCCAGTCTCTTAACAAGATTTTTGGCACAGTAAATATATTTTTATTTGGATAAAGAATATTTCTTTTTTTCATAATGAGAAAAGTACAACCATGTTTATTAAACTTAAGGTGAGGTTGGTAGCAGAGAGGGAGGAAAGCATACTCAGAAATGAGTTCTTACATAAAGCTCAGAACTGGTGTCCAAAATGATCCAGATTACACTTTTCCAAATGGCACAGCCTTTCCTTCCCTAGGTATGAGAGTGAAGGAGTGGTGCTCACAGCAGTGCCCCTGTTGACTCCCTTTCTCAGAAATATTTCTTTTTGTTACTTATTTTTATTGAGATATAACTGACATACAGCAAAGTGTACATATCTTAACTGTACAGCTTGATTAATCATTACATTTGTATTTACTCATTTAACTGCCATCCTGATCAAAATAGCATCCCCCCAGAAGGTTCCCTTGAGCCCTTTCTCACCCCCTCTGAGATAAGTTCTATTCTGACTTCTATCACCATAGATTAGTTTTGCCTAGCAGGTTTCTAATGACTCAGCTCCAAGTTTTGTGACCTACTTGGTTTTGTCTTGTAAGTCTCCAAAAACCCTGCCTTGGAAAGAGATTCCAATGACCCTCATTAGATGTGATGTAGAAATCAGTGAACAATGCTGGGCTTCTTATCATCTTACATTCGGCATGCCAGTGGGCCACATTTCATACCAGGGTCCAAACACTTGGCAGAAAATGGCAGAAAAGGTCTAAGCAGCCTAAAAATCCAGAGGCATGGGAAGGGCACATTCCCAGAAATCAAAAGACATGGGTTCAGCCCCCTTCTCTGACATTTACTACATGTCCTTGAACAAACTGCATAAGCTTGAGCCACATCCACCTCATCTATAAAGCAGGAACATCAATACCTACTGTAGTTATCAGGCCTGTTCACAAATATTGAATCTCTGTCTCCTTCCAGGCACGTAGGAAGATTGTACTTTGCCACCCATTTGACTCTCACCGATTAACCCTGGCATGACTAGGTGGTTTACTTTGACCAATGAAAACATGTTCTTTCTACATGGAAGTTTTATTTTTTTTTAAGTATATTTTATTGATTACATTATTACAGCTGTCCCAATTTTTCCCCCCTTGCCCCCCTCCACCCAGTACCCCCCTTCCTTCCAACAATCACACTTAGTTCATGTCCATGGGTCATACATATAAGTTCTTTGGCTTCTCTATTTCCTACACTATTCTTAACATTCCCCTGTCTATTTGTACCTACCAGTTATGCTTCTTAATACCTGCATCATTTCCCCCCACTCTTCCCCTTCCCCCTCCCTGCTGATAACCCTCCAAATGATCTCCATACCTATGATTCTCTTCCTTCTGGTTGTTTGTTTGTTTGTTTGTTTGTTTGTTTAGATTCAGCTATTGATAGTTGTGGATTTGTTGCTTTTTTATTTTATTTATTTTTTTATTTGTTGCTTTTTTTAATGCTCATGGTTTTGCTCTTCTTTTTCTTAAATAAGTTGCTTTAATATTTCCTGTAAAATGGTGATGATGAATTCCTTAGCTTTACCTTGTCTGAGAAGCGCTTTATCTTCCCTTCCATTCTAAATGATAGCTTTGCTGGATAGAATAATCTTGCTTGTAGGTCCATGGGCTTTTCATTACTTTGAATACTTCTTGCCAGTTCCTTCTTGCCTGAAAAATTTCTTTCGAGAAATCTACTGACAGTCTTATGGGAACTCCTTTGTAGGTAACTGTCTGCTTTTCTTTTGCTGCTTTTAAGATTCTCTCTTTATCTTTAACCTTTGGCATTTTAACTATGATGTGTCTTGGTGTGTTCCTCTTTGGGTCCAACTTGTTAAGGACTCTCTGTGCTTCCTGGACTTGTATGCCTATTTCCTTCACCAAATTAGTGAATCTTTCTTTCATTATTTTTTCAAGTAAGTTTTCAATTTCTTGCTCTTCATCTTCTTGTTGTATCTCTATGATTCAGATGTTGGCATGTTTGGAGATGTCTCAAAGGTTCCTAAGCCTATCCTCATCTTTTTGAATTCTTGTTTCTTCTTTATGTTCTGGTTGAATGTTTATCTCTCCTTATGTTCTAAATCGTTAGTTTGAATTCTGGCTTCTCTGTTGGTTCCCTGTATATATTGCTTTATTTCACTTTGTATAATCTTCACTTCTTCCTTTATTTTGCGGCTGTACTCAATCATTTATCTGAGCATCTTTTTAAATTTTTTATTTATTTTATTTTTAAATTTTTTGTATGTTTTATTGATTATGCTGTTACAGTTGTCCCAATTTCTCCTCCCTTTGCTCTCCTCCACCTAGCACCCACCCTCCCTCCAGCAGTCCCACCCCCATGTCCATGGGTCATGCATATAACCTCTTCTGCACCCTCCTACTGTGATTCTTAATTCCTACTCCACTTCCCTCCTCCTTTCCCCTACCCCCTCCCAGTTGACACCCCTCTACCTCTTCCCCATACCTATGATTCTGTTCCCACTCTGGTTGTCTGCTTAGTTGGTTTTTGTTTTTATTTTTAGCTTCTGTTGTTGATAGTTGTGATTTTGTTTTCATTTTAATGTTCATAGTTTTGACCTTCTTTTTCTTAAATAAGTCCCTTTAACATTCCATATAATAATGGCTTGGTGATGATGAACTCCTTCAGCTTTACCTTGTATGGGAATCACTTTCTTTTCCTTTTTACTCTAAATGATAGTTTTGCTGGATAGAATAATCTTGCTTGTAGGTCATTGCCTCTCATCACTTTGAATATTTCTTGCCAGTCCCTTCTTGCCTGCAAGGTTTCTTTTGAGAAATCATCTGCTAGTCTTATAAGTACCCATTTGTAGGTAATTTTCTTCTTTTCTCTTGCTGCTTTTAAGATTCTCTCTTTATCTTTAACTTTTGGCTTATTAATTATGGTATGTCTTGATGTGTTCCTCCTTGGGATAGTTTTTTTGGGACTCTCTGTGCTTCTTAGACCTGTATGTTCATTTTCTTCCCCAAATTAATGAAGTTTTCCTTCATTATTTTTTCACATAATTTTTCAATCTCTTGCTCTTCCTCTTCTCCTCTGGCATGCCTATGATTCTGATGTTGGCATGTTTAAAGCTATCCCAGAGGTTTTTAAGCCTCTCCTCATTTTTAAAAATTCTTGTTTCTTCCTTTTGTACTGGTTGACTGTTTATTTCTTCCTTATGTTACAATTTATTGATTTGAACCTGGTTTCCTTTCCTTCACCACTAGTTTTGTGTGCATTTTCCTTCATTTCACTTAGTATATTCTTCATTTCTCCCCTGTCATGCTTAATCTTTTCTGTCAAGTCTGTGAGCATCTTTAGCACCAGTACTTTGAATTATGCATCTGTTAAGTTGGCTATCGCTTCGTCTATTAAGTTCACTATCTCCTTGTCAGTTAGTTCTCCCACTGGAACTGTGATCTGCCCTTTCTTTTGGGCTGTACTTCTTTCTCCTCATTTTGACAGCTTTCTGTGTTTGTTTTTGTGTCTTAGGTAGAGCTGTTGCACTTGTTACATTGTAAAGGGGCAGAGTCTTAGGTATTCATTAGTGCTGGTGACCCATTTCACCTTGTTGTGGTGCTGTATGTGGGGGAGGTGTCTGAGAGGGAACAATGCCACTTGCTCAGGACTTGCCCCTTTTCCAGCCACTTCTCCCCCTTCCATACTAAACAAGGGGACTCTGCTGAGAGACTGGCAGTTTCTTCCTCCACCTCAGCCTCCACTGAGGGAACCAGGCCTGCTCAGGAGGATCAGAAAGGGCCTTCTGGAAGACAGGGGTCTGCAGGTCTTGAAGAATAAGTAGAAGCTAGCAGAGGTAGGTAAGTGAGGGCATGCTGGGCAGAGGAGCAACAGGAGCCAGATAGTAGAGGTAAGAAACTTCCGGTGGCCTGGGGCATCTGGAGCCTTCATGAAAGGCAGTGGGCATGAGGAGATGAAGCTGGAGAGGGACTCAAGGGCCTATTACAGGGGCTTGATGTCTTTCACTGGTTGGGCTGGGGCAGATTTGGGCGGCTACACAGAGAAACAATGTGGTCATATTTTAGCTACATTGCTGGGCCTGCTGTGTGAACAGCCAATTGGGACACAATCTCTTTTTATGAGATCTCTTGGGATTGTGCTGACTGCCCAGCAGAGACAGGACTCCTCGTGCTCTGTGTGGAGTAACTACTTCCCCCTTATGACAACCCAGGGGTGAGGGTATTCTTATTTTAAGAACAGAGTCTCTCAGATGACCATTAAGACGCAGTGAGCTGAGAAGCAGAGGTTTATTGGCAAAATGAGTAAGCAGGGAGACCTGCCACAGGTGGTCAGGACTCCGCCTTTCTAGGGGAGAATGGGGTTTCTTTTATAGGGGGAGAGCACAGAGGGGGATTTTTTTGTGAGCCTTGTCAGTAGTCTGGCCTGGCAGCTGCGGGTGTGACAGGCTGATCAAAACAGGACACGGTTTCAGCCTGATACATCCTATCATCTCATAGGCAGCTGCAGGCGGGGTAAGGGGCTGAGTAGTCTGGGGTCTGGAGATGTTACTTATCCTTATTTTGACTCCAAGATAACTGGACACAGAGAGATTAAGTTGTGTCCCTGCCAAAGACCACTCTCCTTGAGTTTGTGGTTCTTAGGAAGGCTCTCGCAGAGGCAGAATTTTGCATTGGCATCCTGCTTTCAGTTGAGGAAATCTTTCACAGAGATGACCTCATTCCAACCTTGAACAGTAGCTTCTGTGAAGGACATGTTATTCATAGCCAAGAAAACCAATGAAGAAAATAAAATGACTTGTCAAAGGTCAGACGTTAGGTGGCAGAGCTCTGACTCAGCCTTGCGTCTTCCAAGCCTGAGCCCAGTGTCAGGGCTCACGTTCATCTGTCAGCGGATGCTGTGCCACCCTCACGCTCAACACGTTGTGTGGTGCCCAGACCAGACACTTCAGCCTCTTTAGCCTCCTCCTGTCTAGGAAAATGCTTTTCTAAACTGAGGGAGATAGTCTCAGAGAGATGTGTTGTTGGCATTAGTTTCCCACTATTGGGTAATGGCTTCCTCCCTCTAGACTGGGTGACGTCAGCCGGCTGCTGGATTTCTGCCAGTGTTCTCCCGCCCAGGAAACAGACTTCCGGCAGGGCTCCCAGCCATTTCTGGCCTCCTGGAGAAGCAGATCTCTGCATTTTCAAAGTGAGAGACTGAAAATCAGATCTCAGGTAGAGTTTCACTATAAAGAAGGACATAAAAATGGGGAAGAGGAATTCAAAGAACTCTGGCTGGGAATGAGCAAGGGTGCCCCTTGTCTAGGACCTAGGGTCTTTCTTGGTCATGAGGTTTAAGATTTTGTGACTAACAGTTAAGTAAATTGGAGGTAGAGGGGGAGAAAGGGAAGCAAAGCTGAGGAAATCTGGGAAAATTACACATAAAAATACAAACACAGAAGGTCAAACATGGGCCAAGAAGAGAATGCTGATCCCAATACTCATGCACTCTTCTGTGGACACTAAGTCTTGAATAATTGGTAACATAAGACTATAGCAGCTCTCATTTCTTTACTCTTTTGAATTATAAAACCATATCAGTCACAGAAGAATCTAAACCATAGATAAATGAATTGAAGTAGAAAGTAAAGTGTCCCTTTCCCTCCCTCTTCTATCCCCAGTCACACTCTTCAGGATGGTTCATAAATGATGTTAGACACTTTAGGGACTCCTTCAGCCAATATTCATCTCATTTAATCTTCTCAATGATCTGAGGTAAAAACTATTATTACACCTTTATATTTTTAAATTATGGTAAAATATACATAACACAAAATTTACCATATAAGGGACCCCTGGAAGCCACTGAAGATGAGCAGGACATCACAGTGGTGTTCTGGCTCAAAGCAGCTGGTGTTGCAGCTTCATCAGTGGGTGCTGTGCTTGAACTGGGATGCATTCACAGGGAAACACAGGTCCTTTCCTGGTTTGATGAGAGTGTGGTTTGACAAACATAAGAATGAAAAGGATTTGGTAAAGGTTGCCCAGCTGCTGAGGCAGCCAGAGGAATAATTCTGGCGCAATCAGCATCCACAGCCATCGTCTTTCCTGACTCTCATGGGCAGCTCCTCTGAGAGTTGCAAGGAATAAAAGGTGTCCGCACAGGGCTCCTGGTATCTTTGCCAAGAGCAGTGGAAGAAACTATAGAGGGAAAGCAGGGAGTGGGTGTCAAGCAGCCACAAGGGGCCACTTGTATGGGGGTCCTAAGACTGAAGCTTTGCACCCTGCCTGAAAGCAAGGTGACACCCCCACTGTGGTGGTATATTGTGACCAGGCCCTGTAAGTAGCCCATGAAAAGAAAGAAAGAGAAAGACACCTCACCATTTATGCTTGCAAGGAAATAAGTTACAGAATGTACACCACTTGGCCTAATAAAATTACCCTTTTAACCATTTTTAAGCACATAGTTCAGTAACATTAAGTATATTCACATTGTTGTTTCATCATCTTCCCCAACTGAAACTGCACCCAGCATTAGTTTGTGTTTTTACACATGAAAAAATTGTAAGCTCCATGATAAAAAGGACTGTGCCTGGTTTTGCTCACCATTATTTCCTCAGGATTCACTTAAGCCTCATACCTAACACATGCAAGATAATAAATATAGGTTGAGTGAAGGAATCTATGAGGCACTGAGACTCAGAGAAGTTAAATAACTTGCATAGGTCAGCCAGCTGGAAAGTCTCTGAACATGGTTCAAACACAAGGCTTTTCATTTATTTCTAACTAAGAGTTTTTATGCTGTGAAACTTTCTCAGGTCCCAAAAGCTCATACCACAAGAAATGAGATTTCCTCAAAGTTTCATTGTAGCCTCTCCTTGTTTCATCTCAATGATTCCATTGTTTGTGAACAGCCATACTTCTCAAATCTAAGGAACCACATGCCTCCCTTACTCTCCCCAGCTGCAGAGACAAAGACTCCACTTCCTTGTATGGTGGTTTTATAGTTGGAAAGTTCTAGATTATCTGACCACAGCCTCCTGCTGCACAATTTACCATAAGTCCCCCTGAGTGTTGGCGTGACCTTTCATTATGGGCCCTGGTTGGATGTGGGAGGCGTCTGGGCCCATGGAAGTCCTGGGCTACACTGTGGTGAGGCACAAGCTGCAGGAGCATGCCCTCGCTCTGGTCCTGAGGTGGTGCTCCCTTCACAGACTGTGGTCCGATTCAGGTTCAGCTTACCATCTCAGAGGAGAGTGGAGCCAGGTGGCATAAACCCCATTATAGACCATTTTGATGGATTCACCTCTTTGGTTATGAGGACAAGAGAGGGTCCTAAAGGGAAAAAAAAAGGACTGTGTGCCTCAGTTTCTGAAGTTAAAGCCTGAAACTATAGTGAGAGTTGAATTACCAGCCCCACCGTGACAGTGATGAGTTTGGGCTCCCCCTGTTGGACACTTTGGAAAATAATTATTTGAACTAGGAAAAATTAAGACAAGGGTGGGGGCAAAAGAGATATTTATTGAGAGTTTACTATATATTTGGTATTTTATTTAGGCATATCATTTCATCCTAAAATAATCCTATGGTGGGTTTTAGCAATCCTATTCTGCAGAGTTGGAAACTAAAACTTGCTCAAGTCACACAAGGATTTGAACCCAGAGCTTCCCCGTCTCCCTAAAGTCCATCCTCTTCCCAGTATTCTGAACCCAAGGAACCACAGCAGAAATAGCAGGTGAGAACCTGTCTCCCTTTACTTCCACTGGGTCTGTTGCTCGTGTTGTCAAGATGTCTCAGGGGTCCAGGGATGCTTTGCTCCAGGGATTCCCCTTGAACCCATGGTGTGCTGCAGCTAACTCAGACCTACTGGTGAGAGTAACTGGAAAATATTCAGGGATTTTGCAAGCTGGTTGTAAAATCATTGGTAAATGGAAATTGGTAATGGTGAGAGGGAGTATTTAAACAGTGGAAATTAGTGTTTCCCCTTGTAATGGGCAAGGAAATGGTGACTCTCAAACCAGTTGAAAATCATTAGCAGCAAAGGACAAATGTAATTAAATCTTGAATTAGGGGTCTCCGAGCCAGAGTTAACAGTATCAGCACACTTACAAGTCAGGAAGGGGGAATTCTGCAGTTTAGCACAAATGCTTCTGAGGGCAAAGGATATCTGAGATCAAAGAGGGGGATATATTCATCACCAAACTCCGGGAAATGGGAAAATGTAGCTAGACAGTCCAGCAAACAAGATAGGGAAATTTCAAAGAAGAACTGGAGACAGACTATAACCAGATCACCCTGAGTTAATTATCACCCTCAGTTAATTTAGTTAATCGCATTAGATTGTAACTCCGGAGTATCCAGCATGGAAAAATGGAGAAGGAGAAGCGGGGGTGGGGTGGGGGGTCGGGGGGCGGGGCGTGCGAAGGTCGGGGAGGGGAAGGTGGTGTTTACTTGCATTAGGATAAAAACGGCCATCTCCATTTTGTCGGTGTGCATGCCCCCGGCTGGCCGTGCGCCCAACTCTGCAGACTCGTGTATAAACGCCTCGCTTTGCTGCTGGTGTCCCAGTGTTTTATTTTGAGCATTTCTCACAATTTGGGTACTCATCCGGGATCCTCCACCTATGTGAGGCAAGGGGCTCTGAGCTAAGATGGGAAGACGAGTCCTACCCATTCTTGGGTGGCTCGCTGGACCCAGACCCGCCCACCCCTGCCTCATAGTGCCTGGAAACGACCCGAGACTTCTTGTTGGGACAGCAGTGGATCGACGTGGAGCGGTGGGTGGGTGGGTGGGGAGTAAAAAAATAAGGAAAAAGCAAACACTGCGGCAACCAGACAACCTTGTGCATGGGCCAAGGTACAAAAATTGGACTTAATTACTACCTTGGTGTTTGGGCATCCTCGGAAATCGAGTATGTGTGTGTGGTTGAGACATATCTCAAGAAACGAAGCGAGTGTGGAGTCCTGATCCACGGTTCCATTCTCCTGCAAGGGAAACGGTCAGAGACGGACAAAGGGAATCTTGGGCTGTGTACAAGAAATCTCCAGTACAGGGGGTTGAGCACACAAGGTGTGGACAAGAAACCTCCAATAAGGGGGGTTGAGTTCACAGACTGTGGGCAAGAAACCTCTAATACGGGAGGTTGAGCTCATGGCGTCTCTGTATACAAGAAATCTCCAGTAAGAGGGGCTGAGTATATGGGTCTGCATACAACAAACTTCCAGTATGGGGCTGTTGAGCTCACAGGTTCGTGTTCAAGAAACTTCCAGTAAGGGGGATTGAGGACACAACTAGATTCAGCCACAGCCACAGGGATTGACTGAGGATGGGAAATAAAAATTCTAAGCCTAGGGAAACTAAAGAAAATGGGGCAAAGAAACACCCCATAGACATTCCACCCAAATGTCCATTAGGGAAAATGTTAGAGCATTGCGGAGAAGATCCCCAGACCCAGAATAAGGAAGAACTGAAAATGGTAGAATATTGCTATCTCCTTTGGCCAAAGGAACCCATTAAGGGATAATCTGTTTTCTGGCCCCAGTTTGGGTCTGATGAAACTTGGGTTTGTAAAACCCTGATCTTATATATGAGTGATCAGGCATCAGCTTCTTAGGAAGAGAAGGAATATGCTCTCTGCTGGTTACAACCTACTGGCAGGTCTACAGGTCTCTTCCCTGTAAAAGAAAAAGAAGAGAAAGCCTGGGACTCTCTGTCCTGTCTCCCACCGCCTTACAACCCTGGCCAGTCAGCGGCCAACTGGGCAGAGGCACTGTGGACAGACGGTATAGATGAATCAGGCCAGGGGCACCTAACAGGTGCCCAACCAGTAGCTGTGCCCCGGACACCCAGGGCACCAGCAGAAATTTACTCTAAGAAAGGAATTAGAGCAATACAAACAGGACCTTGAGAATTTCCCCAAACAAATTGCTTGCAGCATTTCCTTCCACCCCAGATAACTTCTAGCAATTCAATTTGCATCTGAATGCTCCCTGCTAGAGCGCCAAGGAGGGGCAATGTTAAGTTTGCTATCCAAGTGGCCATCTAATCCCCCCAAAAGGTACTAGGTCCTGAGAACAATAGGATAATTAACTTGCTACAGGTAACAGAAACAGCAGGATGTCTGCCTCTCCAGCACTGAGAGAGAGAGAGAGAGAGAGAGAGAGAGAGAGAGAGAGAGAGAGAAGTGACACTTTAAAAAAAACTCAGGCTACTTTTCTTCAAACTGTGGTACAAGTGGCAGTGGTAGTGCCTTGGCTGCTAATCGACACCACCTCTAGGCTTGTAACTGGAAGGCCCTTAACTTCTTCACTGCTTCAGCAGGGGCGACATGCCTATATCTTAAGAAAGAGTGTTGTTACACATGGACGAAACTAATGTTCATTCTAGATATCCTCTTCAGTAGGGAAGGAAGAGGAATAATCAGATGGGCTGCTATAAGAATATGAAAAAGCAAGCATCCTCCTGGTCAGGGAATTGTCCCCGACAAACAAAAGTTTCTCAATGTAGATCCTAGATGGGATAATAACAGGCCAGAGGATAGGACCCAGAAGAGAGACCTTGGGGTCTCGTCATCAGGGGAATCAAGGAGACTGTTCCCCTGAGCACAGAGTGTCTCCAAGGCATTCAAAATACAGCAAGAAATAGATAAAACTCCATTCAGTGTTCCTACAGAAGCTCAGGGACCAAATGAGAAAGTATTCTGGTCTAGATCCAGAGAAAGCTATAGGGCAGGGACTCTTAAAAGTCATCTTTGTAACAGAAGCTGGCCAAATATTTGTAAAAATTGCAGAAGGTAAATGAATGGGCCAGAGAGAACAATTGAAAAACTCCTCAGGAAAGCTCAGAAAGTGTACGTTAGAAAAGAGGAGGAGAAGCAAAAACTCCAAAAAGCTGCAGAATATCTCTGCAAATCTAGGAACTTTTGGCTGCCAAATACTGAGTTTGAGTATAGTACTTCACCATGTGGAAAAGAACAAGGATTGGAAGCATGTTATGCTTAAATCTAAAGAAGTAAAGAGTATTTCGAACATTTGTGAATGTTGCAGAAGGTCTGTGAAAAGTTGTAATAATAAAAAGGAAACAGTTATGGAAGTTTCAAACCTGGGAGAAGAAAACCTCAGCTGCGTGTGTGCTGATTTCATAAAAGTGTATTTTGGTCTGTTCTGTTGTGGAATTCTCTGTATCTGTTTTTGACCAATAAGACCTAGGAAAGGTCATCTGTAAACCAGTTGGGGAGAATGTTTTTTTTTTTTGTTTTTTGCCACCTGGGACCCAGGAAGGGTCATTCTGGGCTAATGACCGTTTCAGCCTGGGCAAGTGAGTATGTCTCTGCTGGGGCACGTCTCTTTAGGAAGCCAGTGGACATACTGGAGAGAGAGGGCCTAGCTGTCTATGTTTTAAATTATTGCTCTGTTTATGCTCTGAAAGGAAAAATTGAGGTTTCCCAGGGAAAGTTAAAACTTCACATGAAAGAAAGGGGAGAAGGGAAAGTGTGAGGCATGAAAATAAAAAAGGTTTGTTAGAAGTTTGTGAAAGTTTTGAAAAGAAATGGTATGATTTTAGTAATGGAAGGTATAATGTACTGAAATGCAGTTTTTGAAGGACAAGGATTTTCCTTCATGCTCTTATATTTTTCTCCCTACCCGATCCCTCCAGTATTTGAAATTCTAAAAAAGTAAGTAATGCCATAAGGTTTCCTTGCCTAAAACTAATAAAACCAGTTGCTGATGGTGGTTTTGTCAACCGAGGCTTTGACTAGGATGTCATGCCTGAAGGAGGCATGCCGAGGCTCTGGTTGTTACCAGAAAGTCCTGGGGAATGGGAGTTGACTTTCAAGCTAACGAAAGCTAAGGAGGAAAAAGCCTAATACCCTGGTTGGTTGTGCAGTTCTTGGCAATCTTTCCAGGGAAGGAACGAAGTTGCTTTCCTGAAAGATGGCTAGAAGAAACCTTAAAGCACAATGAAAAACCTGAAGGACTTATGAAGAGCATGTGTTTTACAGGTAAGGCCAGATGACAAGTGTGTGGCTCAGCTTCTGTGACCAGAAGGACAGACTGAAAGTCAACCTGAATGTTCCTAGTGTGAGTTCCAGCAAAGCAGACTTAAAGATAATATATAATCAATTGCTGCTCTTGTGTTCATGCAAATGAACAGGCTAAATTAAAACTGGACTTAATGCAGTCCCTTTAAAAACAAGGAGGGTAATCTTAAGGAGAAAAATTATGATTTGAGGAAAATCACAATGCTCAGTAGTAGGCTATAAATTAGTACAGCTAACTGTCTTTAAAACTTTGTTTTCAGTCCTGGCTGGTGTGGCTCAGTGGACTGAGAGCCAGACTGCGAGCCAAAGGGTCGCTGGTTCGGTTCCCAGTCAGGACACATGCCTGGGTTGCGGGCTGGGTCCCCAGTTGGGGGCACATGAGAGGCAACCACACATCGATGTTTCTCTCCCTCTTTCTCTCTCCCTTCCTCCTTCTCTAAAAAGTAAATAAATAAATTTAAAAAAACAACAACTTTGTTTTCATTTAAAAGTTAAAACTAGGTTTGTAACATCATCAAAAATGTTCAATCTACAGGCAAGAAGGACCTGTCAAATATCATTCCAACAAAGACCTTGTAACTGGATGTCTTCATAGTCTTACAGATTTAGAGACTGGTTTGTGGGTTGTTGTGTGAATTAACATGTATATTATTCCCCCTGTTTGCATAGGGCATAAGCCCATAATCTCTTTACCTGAATAATTGTCTGTATGTATAGGCCTCACTTAAGAAGCCTATCTGCATAGCTGCCTCCTGAGACTCAAAGGTTTGGCAGAACTAAGTGGTTGGGTTGGTAAAGTGTAAGGCAGTCTACGGGCTTCACTTTAAAACTTGCTTCTCTCTTTCTGTCCCATAGCTTGGACAGAAAGTGCCCAGAAGTCTGAGAAGAGGGAAATCCTAAAATATTCCTCTCAGCCCAAACTAAGTTGAATGGGCAAAGGGCTTTGAACATGTGTGACATGCCTTGCACATCTTCCACCAAAAAAGCCAATTTTTTTCCTAATGGAGGACATTAAACATTAATCCCTGCCTGTTGTCATCTAGTGGTTATAATTTTAATTTTGCCTTTTAACCCTGTTGCCAAATATGTTGGCCCCCAGAACACAACAAGGATGCCAGTTTGTTCAGCAGTGTCAGCCCTTGGAAACCAAACATGCTGCTGCCCAGGGACAGCCAACTGACCTGACCTGGACTTTGAAAATCCTTTCCCATGTGGGAAGGCCACCCTCCCCTCCTCATTCATACTCTATTAGAAATTTCTAGACCCAAGGGTAAATCGAATGCGGTCATGTCCAGCTTGAAGCAGTTAGGGGAGCACGAGACCTTCACCATTGTCCTTTATAAGATAAAGGGTCTTAAGCCTGAGAGAGGGGATTGTTACAGAGGAAGATCCCCAGGAGTTCCCCAGAACCTGTGGTTGGGGGATAGGGGAAGAAGACAATTTTTGGGGTGCCTTTGCATAGCTATAGCTGGCACCTAGTGTCGTGGTTATACAGGTGGCTTTGGTTCTTCCAAGGCCCCAAGGAAATGGGAGAAATTTTAATTATAAAATAGTGACAAAAAGAGGTCAATGGCACCTGCTGGATCATTCGATCCTCATATCTACATTGATGCCACTGGGGTTTCTAAAGAAGTTCCAGATGCCTTTAAAGCTAGCAGTCAGATAGCTGCAAGGTTTGAGTCAGTGCTCTTCTGGTGGTTGACCATTAATAAAAATGTCGATTGAATAAGTTACATTTATTATAACCAGCAGAAGTTTATCAATTATACTAGGAATGCTATAGAAGGCCTAGCTCAACAATTAGATGCCCCCAGTCGAGTGGCCTCGCAGAATAGGTTGGCTTTGATATAATGTTGGTAGAAAAAGGAGGTGTATGTGTAATGCTTAGGGGGGCAGTGTTGCGCCTTTATCACTAATAATACAGCCCCTGATGGAACTATCACTAAGGCTCTGCAGGGACTGACTACTCTAGCAAATGAACTAGCAGAAAACTCAGGCATTGACAATCCCATAACAGGATGGTTAGAAAATTGGTTTGGCAATTGGAAAAGAATGATCTCATCAGCTCTTGTATCCCTCATAGTGGTAGCAGGCATTCTAACAGCTTTAGGCTGCTATATTATTCCCTGCATCAGAGGTTTAGTTCAGAGACTGATTGAGACTGCACTAACTAAACAGATGCCGGCAACTTATCATAATCTCCTCCTCCTAGAGGCCAAAGGAAATCCTTGCTATGAAGAAGAAAGTTGAGAAATCCTTCTTAGGTTTGAAAGGACAAATAAAAAGGTTTGAGTAGTCAATTTCCAAAAAGAGACAGGGGGGATTATAAGGAGCAAGGAAATGGTGACTCCCAAACCAGTAGAAAATAACTAGCAGCCAAGGACAAATGCAATTAAATCCTGAATCGGGGGGTCTCTGAGCCAGAGTTAACAATACTAGCACACTTATAAGTCAGGAAGGCGGCATTCCACAGCTCAGCACAAATGCTTCTGAGGACAAAGGATATCTGAGATCAAAGCGGTGGTGGGGGTGGGGGTTGGGGTGGGGGGATATTCATCACTCTGGGAAATGGGAAAATGTAGCTAGAGAGCCCAGCAAACAAGATAGAAGAGCTGGAGACAGACCTGTAACCAGACCACCCTGAGTTAATTATCGCTCTCAGTTAATTTAGTTAATCGTGTTAGATTGTAACTCTGGAGTATCCAGCATGGAAAAACAGAGAAAGAGAAGGCAGGGGAGCGGGGAAGGGTGTGGGTTTTGTCGGTGCGCATGCCCCTGGCTGGCTGTGTGCCCAACTCTGTAGACTTGTAAATAAACACCTCGCTTTGCTGCTGAAGTCCTGTGTCCTGGTGTTTTACTGTGAGCATTTCTCACACCCTGCTAGCAATCCCGTGTGACTTACCAGCACACCACTGTGACTGGAGTCACCTCTGAGTTTCTAAATGCCTCTAACTGAGCATTAATGTTGAGGCCCTGAGTGATTGCTGAGGACTACAGTGTCTGCCCTCAGGGGTCACAAACTTCCAGCTGCAGGCCGAGGAAGGAAAGATACCTATTGAAAAATCAAGAAGTGTGTGCTCATGGGCCAGAGAAAAGAGGATATAAATATTGATTATTCACGCATGAACAAAGTACCAATGTGTTTAATCATAGGAATCTTGAGGGAGGGGTTGTGGCTTCTCATTAGAGTGCTTTTCTTTTGAAACAATGGAAGAAGAGATTCAATTTATGTGGAAACTAGAAAAGTGCTCTGGATAGGGTTGGGGCCGCTGCACAACGCAGAAGAGGGGAGTTCTCATCTGTGGAAGGAAAGATGACTTTGGGCCTTGAGGTCTGGGGTGGGAAGCAGCTTGTGGACCATATTCCTGACCCACATACTTGCCAAGTTACCCAGGACTACAGGGGTTTGTGCTGAATTGGACAACTCTCCAGAATTTGGATGCTTTGGGTCATGTCATTTGACTACTAGAGTCAGGGGCTTTCCTCAGCTAGTTGAGATATGCAAACAGCTACCTCCCATGATAAGAGTTATATCTGTGGGGTGAGGCATGGGAGAGAGCATCATCATGGGTGGGGAAAGAACTTTCCAGCTTTGCTGTGTCAAGAGGTGTCCCTGTTCCAGTTGCAGTTGAAGGTATCTGTCAGACTTCCCTAACGGCCTAGAGAAGAAAAGGAAACAAAGAATTGAGTAGCAGGTAACAGATAATCTGACTCACAAGATGCAGCTGGTTTTTCTCCAGACACAGCTGGTTTTTCTCCAGCCCGCAGGCGATGGCAGGGACTGTTCTTCCCCCCTCCTGGCTTGCTGCCTCCCTCTCATAGAAACTACTTGAGTGTGAGGGGAGAAGATTAGACACACAGATGTTTCTACCCCATCTGATTAAGGCTCCCTTTCTGAGTTCCAGGTTCTGCCTGAGCACCCACCTCACCTCTGCCTGCCAGCCACCAGGACACCCACCTCTTTTAGAGACCACATTTACTGGCAGTTGTGTAACCTTGTCATGTAAGAAACAACCAGAAAGCCACCAATTTCAGGTGATCCCCATCCAGTGAGGGATGCAGTGGGGGTCTTGTCATTTGTTCCCAGTGTTGTTTGCACCCAGACTGGATAGGTATACACAGGCAAGAGCTGTGAGAATGATGTGACATTTGGTATTAATTAGCCCTTCTACCCCTAGAATTTACTGGCAAAATAGACACCAGAAGATGTGTGCAAAGAGAAAGCTTGAACTCAGAGGCTGCTGGGTTTCTGTTATACAGAGGTTGATACCCAGTGGCACACAGAAACTGATAATCAGGTAAGTATTGGTTGGGGTACCACCTTCTCTAACCTCTGAGAGAGCCTGCTTCAACTGCTGGGTCACCTTCATTCATTCAACAAATATTCACTAAGTTTCTCTTGAGGGCCAGGCACTACCCCAGACACTGGACACACAGTAAACGAGACAGCCATCTTGCTCTCATGGAAGTCACAGGACAAGGGGAGGAATGACATGGGGAAGTAATTAAAGGGTGCTGAGTGCTATGGAGCAAAGTGCCGGGTGTATTGCGAGGTGCCATGAGCAGAACTGAAAGTGGGAGAAGATGGGGGTGACAAGACTTGTGTACTAGAGCCAGTATCTGGCTGGGGAGGCAGACAGGGTTAGCTGAAAGGATGAAGGAATGCAGCTGAATAAAGGGGGCGTGTGTGTGGAGGAGTTAATCTTTCTTTAGCTCAGCTTGGCAAACATCTTTCATAAAACTTCTGATGCTCTGATTAATGATAGCTAAGAAAGTATTAGGAGCAACCAACTAGTAGAACAAGCCCTGACCTATATTCCTTTCCACTTGAAGTTGGACCCTGAGTCTACCACTTACTAGCTATGAGAACCTGAGCAAGTTGCCCACCTTTCTGGTGCCTTGTTTTTGTGAATTCTATCTCCCAGCATTGTGAAGATAAAATATAGTATATGACCATATATTGCAAATCAAATACTATAGCATGCTATAACATTAATACTAGAACTATTACTATAGTATAACTATTATATAAATTATATGTATATTATGTATATGATAGTATTACAGTACATATGTAATATGGCACTATATATGGTATATATTATATCTAGTATAGTATAGCTATAATTATTAGTATAATTATAACTATAAAACTTGGTAGTTACTGTTATTATTTATGTACACCAAGCTTATATCCAAAAGGGCTTTGGTGGTTACTAGAAAGAACTAGACATTATAAATCTAGATAGTCTTAAACAAGAGTAAAATAATATGTCAAGTAGGAAGGGAGAGGAGGTTGTGTATGCAGTGCTAGATAATGTCTGTGTAAAGAGGGTGAGCAGTTGGAAGATGAGTCAGAAATTCCAGAGGGGCCCTATGCTTAGCATGCTGGTTGTTTTTACTGTCCTCCCTCAAGACATCTTGTTTCAAGGAGCTCTGAATTTTTCAAACTCTAGAATCCATTTGTAGTGTTTTGGATGAGAGATACTCAAAAGCAGGGAGATTGCTGTATATTCCACTCTGGCCAGGTTTGACCAAAGGAGAGCAGACTCCTTACCTCCACAAAAAGCATCAGAAATCCTTGTATGTCTCCAAATGAGATGATACATAAACATTACCCAGATTTTCTGGGCCATTTTCAATTATATTTATGTTGAAAGGCTGCTGCTTCCTCTTTATAGTATCCTAACTGTGAGTTAGCTGCTGTGCCTACTTTCACTTGTTTTCTACCTTACTCTGTGAGACATTTTTGAACTGCCTAAAAACATTTCTTGAAATGGCTTCTTGAATCTCTTAAAATATCTGCATTAATTATGGATCAAGGAAGGTGGGCTGCCATCAAGATTTACCCCAATTTCTCCCCCTTTATCTCTCTCTTTTTTCTTCCCTATTCTTTACAAACCCTAGTGTCGAGGGCTGACTTTCAGTAGATTGCAACAGGGGAACTGCTCTGCTACTTATGAAACCTGACCTAGAAGCAGGTCCTTTATGAATGGTTTAGCGCCAGGTTCCCCAAGTACATGCAGTGCATGAAGAGTTATGGGGCGGCCCCCTTTCCAGCTGCACCCAGTTTACCAGGATGAGGAAAATTTGCCCCAATTTATAATTCCTAAAAACGATTACTTTCTCAGAATTGTTCACATTTTCATTACTTCTTTTAAAAAATTTATGTTTTATTGATTATGCTATTACAGTTGCCCTGATTTTTCCTCCTTTACCACCTTGACTCACACCTCCCACTCTCTCAGGCAACCCCCCCACCATTGTTCATATCCATGGGTCATGTGTATAAGTTCTTTGGCTACTTCATTTCCTAAACTGTACTTTATATCCCCATGGCTATTCTATAACTACCTGTTTGTTTTGTTTTTTAAGTTTTCTTTTCTTTTTTAAAGTATATTTTATTGATTATGTTGTTAGAGTAGTTCCAATTTTTTCCCCTTTGCTCCCCTCTGCCCAGTACCCCTCTTCCCTCAAGCAATCCCACCCCCTTTAGTTCATGTCTATGGGTCGTGCATATAAGTTCTTTGGCTTCACCTTTTCCTATATTATTCTTAACTTCCCCTATTTTGTACCAACCAATTATGCTTCTTAATCCCTGCACCATTTCCCCATTTCTCCCCATTCCCCCTCCCAGCTGATAACTCTCCAAATGATCCCCATATCTATGATTCTTTTCCTATTCTGGTTTGCTTAGTTGGATTTTGTTTTTATTTTTTAGATTCAGTTGTTGATAGTTGTGAGTTTGTTGTCACTTTAGTGTTCATAGTTTTGATCTTCTTTTTTAAAGTAAGTCCCTTTGACATTTCATATAATAATGGCTTGGTGATGATAAACTCCTTTAGCTTTACCTTGTCTGGGAAGCACTTCATCTGCCCTTCCATTCTAAATGATAGCCTTGCTGGATAGAGTAATCCTGGTTGTAGGTTGCCTTTGATCACATTGAATACTGCTTGCCAATCTCTTTCTGCCTGCAAAGTGTCCTCTGAGAAATCAGCTGATAGTCCTATAGGTAACCCCCTGTAGGCAACTCTCTGCCTCTCTCTTGCTGCCCCTAGGACTCTCTCTTTATCTTTCACCTTTAGCATCTCAATCATAATGCATCCTGGTGTGGTCCCCTGTGGATCCAGCTCGCCTGGGACTCTCTGTGCTTCCTGGACCTGTATGTCCATCTCCTTCACAAAATTTGGGAAGTTTTCCTCATTTTTTTTCAATTCTTGCTTCCTCATCCTGCACTGGTTGACTATTCTTTTCTTTCTTATGTTCCAAATCATTGATTTGAACTGGAGTTTTCTTCCCTTCATCATTGGTTTTGTGTGGATTTTCCTTTGTTTCACTTAGCATTGCCTTCACTTCTTCTCTTATGTATTTGCTGTACTCAAGCATATCTGTCAAGCCTGTGAGCATCTTTATCACCAGTGTTTTGAATTCTGTGTCTGTTAGGTTGTCTATCTCCTCATCTGTGAGGTTGGCTATCTCCTCATCGTTTAGTTTTCCCACTGGAACCTTGATCCATTTCCCCTTTGGGGCCATACTTCTCTGTCTCCTCATTCTGACAGGCTCCTGTGTTCGTTGGCCTCTGTATCCCAGGTATAGCTGTTGCTCCTGTTACATTGTAAGGGGCGGAGCCTTAGGGATTCATCAGTACAGGGCGACTTTTTTCACCACATTGTGGAGCTGTATGTGGGGGAGGGGTCAGAGAGGGAACAATGCCGCCTGCCCAGCACTCGCCCCTTTTCCAGGCACCTTTCCTACTTCCGCCTCTCTAGCTGCTGCCCTTGCCGTCGTTCCCAGAGTGGATGGGTCTTTAGATGTTCTAGGACCGTGGATGCCCTTTAAACAAGTGGACTCTGCTGAGAGATTGGCATTTTCTGCCTCCACCCCAACCCCCAGTGGACTGCACAGTCAGAAGCAATGAGGCTTGATTTTCCCTGGTGCTGGGACTGTGAGCTGCGAGGGCCAGTGAGGAACTGGGAATGCTCCCCAGGTGTGCCTCCTGACTTTTTAAAGCGTGTGACTGCACTTTCTTCTGGCCTGCCACTCTCGCCACTCCTGCTGCCACCACACTGCGTTCTCTCTACCCCGGCTCCACCCCTCCTACCTGTCTGGATGAGCATTTCTTCTTTATATCTTTGTTTGTTGAACTTCCATGTAGTTTGATTTTCTGGAACTTCTGGTTGTTTCTAGTTTTGAGGTAGTTGTATTCCTTCTTAGTTGTGGAGGGAGACGCAGCGTGTCTGTCTACGCCTCCATCTTGGCTGGAAGTAGTCCTATTTGTACTTAATCCCTACTACTCCCTCCCATCTGGCAACCATCAAAATGCTCCATGATTCTGTTTCTGTTCTTGTTTGCTTAGTTTGTTTTTTAGATTCAATTGTTGATAGATATGTATTTTTTGCCATTTTAGTGTTCATAGTTTTGATTTTTTTCTTTTCTTTTTAAAAAATATTTTATTTATTTCTAGAGAGAGGGGAAGAGAGGCAGAAAGAGAGGAAAAGAAACATCAGTGTGTGGTTGCCTCTTGTGTGCCCCTAGCTGGGTACCCGGCCCGCAACCCAGGGATGTGCCCTTACTGGGAATCGAACCAGTGACCCTTTGGTTTGCAGGCCAGTGCTCAGTCCACTGAGCCACACCAGCCAGGGCTGATCTTCTTTTTCTTATGTAAGTCCCTTTAACATTTCATATAATAATAGTTTGGTGATGATGAATTCCTTTAGTTTTTTCTTGTCTGAGAGGATGTTTATCTGACCTTTCATTCTAAATGATATCTTTCCTGGGTCGAGCAACCTTGGCTGTAGGTCCCTGCTTTTCTTGACTTAGAATATTTCTTGCCAATCCCTTCTAGCTTGCAAAGTTTCTTTTGAGAAATCAGCTGACAGGCAATCTTATTGGAACTTCCCTGTAGATAACTAACTTCTTTTCTCTTGCTGCTTTTAAGATTCTCTTTATCTTTAACCCTGGCCTTTTAATTATGATGTGTCTTTGCATCCATCTTGTTTGGAACTTTCTGTGCTTCCTGGACTTGCATATGTATTTCCTTCACCAAATTAGGAACATTTTCTCTCATTATTTTTTCAAATAGATTTCAAATTTTTTGCTCTTTCTCTCTCCTTCTGGCACCACTATGATGTAAATGTTGGACCTCTTCGAGTTGTCCCTGAGGCTGCTTATATTATCCTCATTTTTTTTTTTTTAATTTTAATTTTTCTCATTGTTCTACTTGGTTGTTTTTGCTTCCTTATGTTCCAAATCATTGATTTGATTCTTGGCTTCATCCACTTGCTGTTGTTTCCCTGTAGTTTGTTCTTTATTTCAATTAGTGTATCCTTCATTTCTAACTGGATCTTTTTTATGCCGCTGATGTCCTCACTAAGTTCCTTTAGCAACCTTATAACCATTGTTTTGAAGCCTGCATCTGATAGATTGCTTATCTCCATTTCGTTTAGCTCTCTTTCTGGAGTTTTTGTCTGTACTTTCATTTGGGTCATGTTTCTTTGTCTCCTCGTTATGGCAGCCTCCCTGTGTTTGTTTCTACGTATGAGGTAGAGCTGCTTTGACTCTGTGTCTTGGCAGTGTGGTCTAATGTAGTAAGTATCCTGTAGGGTTGAGTGGCACAGCCTCTCATCACCCAAGCTGGGTACTCAAGGTGAGCCTTTTGTGTGGGCTGAGTACACCTTCCTCTTGTAATTGAGCCTTGGTTGCTATTAGCAGATCAATGGGAGGGATTTATCCTGGCCAGTCAGCTGCAAGAACTGGCTGTGACCACTGACCACCAATCTTTGTTGTCTGTAGAGGATCAGATGTGCAGGGGCAGGGTGATGGTGCTCCAATGTGGCCTGTAGCTGTCCACTGGGTGCACTGGCCCTGGAGTTTCCTAGGTGGTGTATGTCAAGGTCAGCCTCCACCTGTGTTTTGCCCAGGACACTGTGCCTGAGCTATAAAGCAATTTGAGATGGGTGCTACTTTTGCTGGGCTTGGAGGTTCCCAGATGAAGCCAAGCTGTGAATCTAGGCTGGCTGCTGCTTGTGCTGGGCCTGTGAGGTCACTGAGGCCAGCTCTTGCTTGTTTGATAGAATTTAGGAAGTTGTGAAGCATGAGCCAAGACCAGCCATTCACATGGAAAAGCAGCATGGGTGGGCCCATAAATTTGGTGGGGCAGAGTCTCTGGGGATCTTCAAGGCAGGTCAGACAGTGTTAGCCAAGTTGATGGAGTCTCAGATATGATACCAGCTTGCTAGCTCTGTCGGGGGAGGGTTTAGAAAAGAGACAATGTCCTATGCTGGCCTTGATGTCAGACACCTCAGCATCTCCCTGTGTGCCACTGGTGCCTTTCAATCTGCTACCGTGGTGCTGGAGCTCAGAAGGAGTGAGTTTGAGTAGATTAGTCCATGTGTGGGTTCTTTAAGAAGAACTGCTTGGGGTTCCAGAAGTTTCTTCCATTGACTCAATCCTTGCTGGTTTTTGCAGCCAGAGATTGTGAGGACTTATCTTCCTGGTACTGGAACTCTGGGCTGGGGGTCCTGGTATGGGGCTGGGATTCCTCACTCCAGAGATATCTCTCCTGAATTTTTATGCACCACACATGGATGAGGCACCAGCCCATTCCACTTTGTGCTCCTCCTCCCAGTCTGGATGGATGTCATTTCTTTAATTCCATAGTTACGACATTTCCATTCAAATAGATTTCTGATGGTTCTGATGGTTGTCTATATTTTAGCTGTAATTCTGATGTGGTTGTGTGAATAGGTAAGCCATGTCTGCCTACACTGCCATCCTGACTGGAAGTCTCTTCATTACTTCTATTATCAGTGTTAGTGACTGGCTTTTTTGGAGGGGCAATTTTGGCACAGAAGCAATGTTTTTTAAAAAGTTTTTCTTGTTGGCCCTGACTGGGTGTGGCTCAGCTGGTTGGGCATCATCCTGCAAAGCAAAAGTCACTGGTTTGATTTCCCGTCAGGGCACATGCCTGGGTTGCAGGTTTGGTCCCCTGTCAGGGTGTGTATGAGAGGCAATTGATTGATGTTTCTCTTTATTCTTCCTTTCCCCTCTCTCTAAAAATAAATAAAATCTTTAAAAAAGTTTTTCTAATTGGCTTCTGCCTACTGGACCAGTCACTGAGGTACTGTATCCTCTCCTGTCTCTCAACCACACCCAGCTGGGCAGCCCATTCTTGCCTGAGCCTCAGCAAAACTGTGTGTCCCCACATGTCAGGGTTCCTCAGTGACAACTGAAACTTAGATTGAAGATCCACATCAAGGAGACAGAAGCAGTAATAAAGCCATGCACCCATTATTGCTTAACTAATTCACAGAAATCACTCTAGATATGATTCGTTTTAGCCCCAGTGTTAATTGTTTTAGTGGGGTTTTATGGCAAATTAATGGGAACACAATTCAAATGTTGCTCTTTTCACTGGGGACAGAGAGAACCCACTAATGTAGTTTGCGTCTTTCCCTCTGTGTAAGTTCCTCTCTCTTTTCTGTCATTATGTCATTACTGAATTATTCTAGGTGTGACCCTTGGGAGGAAATGATAGAAAAATGCAGCTACTCTACACTGTGACTTCCACATATGAATGCTCCCAACTTTCAGTCTCACTTGTTTATTATAGAATTGTAAGAGGTCCAACAGACTTTGTTTAGAGAAGTGGTTCATGCATTGTTTGCTGGACTTCTTGGAAAAGGATCCAAAATAGTGAATGTTCAGATGAGTCTCTTTGAAGGGAACCATCATGATGTGGTCATGAGTCACATCAAACACAAAGCTCTGACTGAAGAAGCTTGGCACCTTTTGGACATTTTTGCAAAGATGACAAATATCTTTAGCTATGTCTCTGCTTAAACAGCAGATAAAAGAACCTTTGTTGATTGTATTAATGGAGGTCTTTAGCCCTCCAGGGACCTCAGACTTTATAAGTCAGGCTGAGATTGTCCCTCCAGCACCTTTGCTGCATGTTATATGAAACTGGTTATTACATATAATTGGTGGGTGTCTGAAATAGCAAATAGGTAAGAGATGTGTTCCTGAGAAGAGGAAGCAAGGTTGCTTTTGAGAGAAGGTTGAGAAGTGTTTGTTACCTTCTGGGTTGTTGAGCATATTACGTGGGATGATGCATGAAGAGGACTTGGCCCAGCACCTGGCAGGTAGTAAGAACTCAATAAATACTATATAATAACAATATAATAATTAATAATAATTAGCATCATTTTCCTAGCAGCTTTAGCCTTCTGGCTTCATGTATCAGCAACACTCCTGATTTGCTCATTTCTTGCCCTTCCCTGGTCCTTCTGTTTATGGTTAGTACTTCTTCTGCCTCCTGAAATAATGAGTGTCCTCTCCATGTCATATCTATGGTCAAAGAGCTCAGAGCAGACCTCAGGTGCAGGTGTAGTAATAGACAGGGACAAGGACTAACTTCCAGGTCTTCCAATTTAAAGAGTATTCAGGCCCTGAGTTTACACTACTCAAAATGGAATCTTGTATGTGTAGTTCACAGTTACCACAGTCTCTGGTGATATTTGGTGGCATGTCCCAACCACTTCTCTTTCTGGATCACAGGCACAGTCAGGGCCAGTGGCATCGCCTTACTTCACACAAGCAAAGCCTGTTCATTTGCAGCAGCCAGAATGTGCCAGAACCTGTGCTCCAGGCAGCCTGGGCCTGTGGGAACTGCCTCTAAGCCCACAGCCACATTCTGCAGAGCTGAATGCTCCCCTAACCATGTGGAAAACAGGACCAATAAAATGGCATTGGTCCGATCAAGATAGCATAAAATATATAAAACAAAATGGATTCACTCATGTCAACTAAAATGGCTGTTAGTCAGCCATGACACTTTGGTTCAAGAGGGAAACTACCTAAGTCACTCTAGACACATCTGGCAAGGGGACTCACTTAAGGTATCTACCCATGTGGTCAGAACAGACACATCTGGTAAGGAGACACACCTAAGATATCTGCACATGTGATCAGAATAGCCATGTCTGCAAAGCGGGACCACCCACAGATAGGCTTCTAGGGAATTTACACTCTTGCCATCAGGAGTGCCAAGCAAAACAGCCATGTACCACCAATAGGTTCCTGGACAAATTCTATTTATTGAAAAGACCCAGAAGGGTGGAGTACACCACTTTTCATGTATAACTGAAGCAGGTTCCAGACTATTGCTGAGACAGCAGAGCTCCACACACCAGAGTGCTGCTCTATGTCACTGATCTCCTTTGGCATCAGCTGCCGGAGGCCCTGCCCTGCTGCTCACCTGGCTCCAGAGATCCTTCTTTGCAAGACGCTGACAACTCCCTTGCCCACTGTGTTGTCTCCCAGACCTGCAGACTGAGACTCTGGGACTTCGGTTCACAATCCCCTATTGATTGCTATGTGTGCGTTATATTTCTCTTAGGTTGTTAGAGTGTGAGTAGGATATTAGTGCATGTTGATGTTCTACTTTGAGTGAACCTGCATTCAATAAAAACTGAGTGAGTAGCATAGTTACTGTGTGTGACTCGTCTATTCCTTGGTGCCAGGTTGCTCAGCAGGCAGGTAGCCAAACAGCTGCCCAGCTGACTTATCAGAAAAATCATACTATATCACAAACATACACTCATGACAAACTGGTACTGTTCTCAGTGGTGGGTTAACCTTGTGGGAGAAGAGGCTGGGGCTGGAACCGAGTGCAACAGGCCACCTTGTTACTTAGACTCCTCCTCTGACCAGTACAGAGTGGTTGAGGCAGCAGCACCCACCCTGAGGCTCCGGCTCTGCACTGGTCTCTGACTTAAGTAACAGCAACCACTGCAGAACAGCCTTGAGTACAGGGAGCCTCACATATTTTCTCAGATTCCCTCAAATGTCTCATGTCTTTTTTTAATGAATTTACATTTTTTTGAATCAGGAGTGAAATGAAGTCCATATATTATACTGGTTGATATTTTTCGCATGTTTCTTTTGATATATACCATAGGTCTTTCTCCCCTTCTTTTCTCTCTCCTTGAAATGTGTTTGTTGTCAGAGAAAGACAAATGCCATATGATTTCACTTATATGTGGACTCTAAAGAACACAAGAAACAAGCAAAACAAGAACAGACTCATAGATGCAGGGAACAGACTGACAGTTGCCAGAGGGGAGGGTTTTGGGTTGGCTGCATGAAAAAGGGGAAGGGATTGAGAAGTATAGATTGGTAGTTACAGAATAGTCATGGGGATGTAAAGTACAGCACAGGGAATATAGTCAATAATATTATAATAACTATGGATGATGCCAAGTTGGACTTGAAACACAGGGGAGGGGGGGACTCTATAAAGTATATGATTGTCTAACCACTATGCTATACACCTGAAACTAATATGAAATAATATTGAATGTAAACTGTATTGAAAAATAAAACTAAAAAGAAACGCATTAGTTAAAGAAATTGTGTTTTTTTTTTTTTTTGTCCTGCAGTGTTTCCCACAGGCTGGGGTTCGCTGATTATATTCCTGAGGAAATGGAACGTGCTGCTCTGTCCAGGGAACTTCCTGTGGATTTGTGAGTCTATCTGGAGGTTTGATTCAGTGTTGCTTTTTGCATGGCTCCTCGGAGAATGATATAAACTTCCTACAGAAGGTGTGTATGTTTGCTTGTCTCACTTTTGGTGATGTTATCAGTTATTAGTCATCATGGACTCATCTATGATTCCATTACGGGTTGCAGATGGTGATATTGGAATTCTATCATTGAGTCTTTCATTTACTAAATGGACTACTGTAAGAGGAATCCTTCATCAGCCATGTGGTCAGGTATGGCTCCTAGGAAAAACAGGATAAATGTTGAGATTTCTTTTTTTTTATAAGTATATTTTATTGATTATGTTTTTACAGTAGTCCCAATATATTCCCCCTTTGCTCCCCTCTGCCCAGTACCCCCCTTCCCTCCAGCAATCCCACACCCCTTAGTTCATGTCCATGGGTCATGAATATAAGTTCTTTGGCTTCACCCTTTCCTATATTATTCTTAAGTTCCCCCTGTCTATTTTTTACCAACAAATTATGCTTCTTAATCCCTGCACCATTTCCCCATTTCTCCTCCTTCCCCCTCCCACTTGATAACCCTCCAAATGATCCCCACACCTATGATTCTGTTCCTATTCTGCTTTGCTTGGTTGGATTTTGTTTTTATTTCTTAGATTCAGTTGTTGATAGTTGTGAGTTTGTTGTCATTTTACTGTTCATAGTTTTGATCTTCTTTTTCTTAAATAAGTCCCTTAAACATTTCACACAATAATGGCTTGGTGATCATGAATTCTTTTAACTATACCTTGTCTGGGAAGCCCTTCATCTACACTTCCATTCTAAATGATAGCCTTGCTGGATAGAGTAATCTTGGTTGTTGGTCCTTGCTTTTCATCACATTGAATACTTCTTGCCAGCCTCTTCTTGCCTGCAAAGTTTCTTTTGAGAAATCAGCTGATAGTTTTATAGTCAAACCTTTGTAGATAACTCTCTGCTTTTCTCTTCCTGCTTTTAGGATTCTCTCTTTATCTTGAACCTTTGGCATTTTAATTATGATGTGTCTTGGTGTGGTCCTCTTTGGGTTTAGCTTGTTTAGGACTCTCTGTGCTTCCTGGACTTGTATGTCTATTTTCTTCACTAAATTTGGGAAGTTTTCCATCATTATTTTTTCATATAAGCTTTAAATTTCTTGCTCTTCCTCTTCTCCTTCTGGCACCCCTATGATTCAGATGCTGGCATGTTTAAAGTTGTCTGAGAGGTTCCCAAGCCTCTCCTCATTTTTTTCAATTCTTGTTTCCTCCTTCTGTACTGGCTGACTGTTTTTTTCTTCCTTATGTTCCAAATCATTGATTTGAACCCCAGTTTCCTTCCCTTTACCATTGGTTTTGTGTGGATTTTCCTTCATTT
Organism: Furipterus horrens; assembly: GCF_987537825.1. Lineage (NCBI taxonomy): Eukaryota > Metazoa > Chordata > Mammalia > Chiroptera > Furipteridae > Furipterus > Furipterus horrens. Next base: position 84,846,765 of record NW_028327176.1, read on the forward strand.
CACTTAGCACAGCCTTCACTTCTTTTCTTATGCGTTTGCCATACTCAAGCATATCTTTTGCCTGTGAGCATCTTTATCACCAGTGTTTTGAATTCTGTATCTGTTAGGTTGTCTGTCTCCTCATCTGTTAGGTTGGCTAGCTCCTCATTGCTTAGTTCTCCCACTGGAACCGTGATCTGTTTCCCCTTTTGGGCCATACCTTTCTGTCTCCTCATTCTGATAGGCTCTTGTGTTTGTTTGCCTCCGTGTCCCAGATAGAGCTGTCGCTCCTGTTACATTGTAAGGGGCAGAGCCTTAGGGATTCATCAGTACAGGGCAACTTGTTTCACCACGTTGTGGAGCTGTATGTGGGGGAGGGGTCAGAGAGGGAACAATGCCACTTGCTCAGCACTTGCCCCTTTTCCAGGCACTTTTCTCACTTCTGTATGGGACTGGCACCTCTTTAGCTGTTGCCCTGGCCATGGTTCCCAGAGTGTGTGGGTCTGCGGATGTTCTAGGACTGTGGGGGCCCTTTAAGCAAGCAGACTCTGCTGAGAGATGTACAGTTTCTTCCTCTGCCCCAACCCCCAGTGGTTTGCACAGTCAGAAGCAATAAGACTTGATATTCCCTCGTACTGAGACTGTGAGCTGCGTAGTCTGGTCAGGAGCTGGGAACACTCCCCATGTGGCCCTTCTTACTTTTTAAAATGTGTAACTGCTCTTTCTGCTGGCCTGCCACTGCTGCCGCTGCCCCTGCTGCTCCCGCTGCCTCCACTGCCACCGCTGCCACCGCTGCTGCCACCACCACACTGCATCCTCTCTGCCCCTCCTACCTGTCTGGATGAGTATTTTTCCTTTATATCTTTGTTGGACTTCATGCAGCTCGATTTTCTGGAACTTCTGTTTGTCTCTAGTTTTGAGGTAATTGTATTCCTTCTTAGTTGTGGAGGGAGATGTAGTGTGTTTGTCTAGGTCTCCATCTTGGCCGGAACTCCGAGATCTCTTTGTTATCAGTTTTCAAATTACTATTGAGTTGACTGTCTAGAACTCTTCCAAAGTGACCAATTAAGAGCTTGTTATAGCCCTGGCTGGTGTGGCTCGGTAGATCGAGTGCTGGCCTGTGAACCAAAAGGTTGCCAGTTCAATTCCCAGTCAGGGCATGCTTGCCTGGATTGTGGGCCGGGTCCCCAGTTGGGGTCGTGAGAGATGCAATCAATCTATGTGTCTCTCGCACATCAATGTTTCTCTCCCTTTCTCCCTCCCTTCCCCTATCTCTAAAGATAAATAAATAAAATCTTAAAAACAAACAAACAAAAAGCTTGTTTAAAGTCAGGGGCTTAAACATATCTGATGTCCTGTAGCCATTATCCCTATGAATGCTCACCTGCCCCTTCCTTGGCAAGTGAGAGCCTTTGCCTCTGCTGGAGTCTTAAGAGCCTTGGATAGCTTTGAGAGTTTCTAGTATGATGACATCCAAATAAGTTGTGTACATTTCTTTCCCCAGGCTGAGAAACAAACATTTCCTCAAGGTGTCTATTGATGGGAGATAGCAATTGCAGACTACAGTCAAGGTGCTAGGGATACTTTTTGCTACTGCGCTGGTCCGTGTTTCTAGAGCCTTTCACTGGAAAAGAAATACAAACATAAATAGTTAAAAATAAAATTATCCTTTGTTTATACTAACATTTTTTATTCAAATGGACACTCATTGTTTTACATAACTTTCTATATCTTACCTCTGTTTTTCTCCCAAGCAAATAGCTCAGTTCCCAAACACACCAACATTTGCTTTACCCCCAATACTTATACACAACCTGAAAATAACATCCATTTATCACCATGAATGGATTAATCATTAGTCAATTAACATGATAATAAAAACCATTTTTCAGTCTTTTTGTCCTTAGGGTATATTGCACCATCTATATAAATATAGTCAAATTACTGTGGTTTAAAGCGGACTGAAGTAGTTCTCTCTGTGATCATACCAGTAACTCACTGTGCAGATAAATTCTTTTGTTTTACTTTGCTTTTGATTTCCAGGGGATGCTTTTTTAAAGTTAATCTTTTGTGTAATTATATTAAATTTCACATAGTTTCACAGTCAGATCTACAAAACAAGGTGAATCAAAGAAACCTAGTTTCTATCCCTATCTTCTTCAGTCTGTTTCTGCCTTCCCTCATTGGTAGCCATTTAAAAAGTATTTGGCTTATCCTTCCAGTATTAATATATATATTAACATTTGGGTTGTTTCTAGTCTTTTGCTTTTTCAAAAAGTGCTGTAGGAAATAGCCTTATGCAAACAATTTTCCACGTTTTTTACCAGTGATTTTTTTTGGAATAGATTCTGAGAAGTGGTGTTGCTAGATCAAGGAGGAAATGCACATATAACTTTGTTAGATATCGCCAACAATCCCCTCCACAGGGTGGCGCCAACTTGCATTCCCACCAGGAGTATAATCGAATGCCTGTTTGCCTATAGCTTTGCCAACAAAGTTTGTTGACAAACTCATTTTTGTTAATCCGATGGGTAAACAAATACTAGCTTTGTTATAGTTTTGATTTGTACTTTTCTTATTGGAAACAAGGTTGAACATCTTTTTATAGGTTATGAAGCCCTTTAAATTTCTTTCTGTGAACTGTATGTCTTTTGCAATTTTTAAATTGAGTTTGTGGGGATGGAAAAATTTCCCCTTCTTTTCTAGATTCTTTGGCAGGCCTAATAATTAAATTGACATACGACATTAACAGGAGGAAAACAAATTTAATTACATACTTAATAAGAGCCCACGAAGACCTGAGACTCAAAGTGACTGAGGCTTCCGTGCCATCCTAAGGAGTGGGAGCTGCGGGTTCACCGTGAAGCAGGGCAATGCACAGGAGATGAGAAAGCAGATGCTCGGCAGTCAGATGTCTGTCGTTCCAAGCAGGCATGTCTTTCAGATAAAAAGGTCCTCTCTGGTAATAGCTCTCTTCTTGGTACAGATACCTAATAAATTAATTTAGACAGTTAAGGGAGAGGTCAAAAGGTTTTCCTGAGTCTGCTGAGTCTTGATGGCCTTCAGCTCAAAGCAATCCACATGCAAGTGGCACATTTTGGGGTGGCATACTCTGCCTCATTCAAGTTGTGGTTCTTTTCTCTCTACTTTTTGATGGCATTTTAGCCATTTGTCTGTAACATATTTGTCATTTTATACTTTGCTTATATTTTTTATTTCAAAAGGCTTTGCTTTTGAATTTTTAAGTAGTCAAATTTATCAATTTTCCCCCTCAATTGCAGCTAGATTTTTAGCCATAGTTATAAAAGTCATATTCTATGTGGAATATATTCTTTTGAGTGATATGAGAAATAGATCAAGTTTTATTTTAGTTTTTCATATAAAGTCTCAAATTTGATATTACCTGCCCCGTCCCCCGCCCCCTTCAGCTTGAGTTCTTCTGGACATCTTATTCTTTTCTAGATTTGCCAAAACTGGACATGGATGAAAATAAACATCTGCTCAACTCCTGGCCTTTGGTTCCGTTTTGCTTACTGTTTTTCTTTCCTGGATTCTGTGATTTCTACACAGTATTTTTCCAATAGCTTGAGAGAGCTCTGACCTTTACGGCTTCAGAAAGAGTGAACTAAAGACCTGTCCAGTGAGGGATTCAATCTGGAGCAGGTTCTGTCATTGTCAAGGCTGGCAGGCTCTACATCGGGTGAAGGTGGCTTCCTGAGGAGTGCTCCCAGGTGTGGAACGTTTGGGAATTCAGTTTTTGTTGGTAATCCATGTTCTGTTTCCACGCACTTCCTTATTTTCCACCTTCCTAACTGGAGAACTCTGGTGGCAGAGGAAGGAGGGGGCAAAGGGAAGTCTCTCTTCCCCTGTGCTCACAAAGGACCCAGGGCAAATCCTTCATTAATACCAGCTCCCACTTACTAGCTATTTTTACAGCCAGGTGCCAGGTACTGTGCTAAATGCTTTACAAGGAGTAAATCTTCTATTCTTGAATCGTTAGTTGGCTAAGGTTGGTATTTCTAGAAGGAAAAATAATAGGAAAACTCAAGAGTTAAATATTTAAGCCTTAGTTGATAGGCTTAAGTGATTAATGCATGTGGAAAGCTGTTAGGTTACTCCAGGAACTAGATGAGTGACCACATGACTCCCAGAGGTAAACAAGCAATTTTCAACTTTGTGCCCCAGGGAGGTGCGCAAGTAGTTAAGATGGTATCTGAGCCATTGTGTTCCAAGTAAAGAATTGTTGATCAACAAAAAAAGAAGCACTAGGGCCCTGGCTGGTGTGGCTCAATGGATTGAGCGCTGGCCTACAAATCAAGTGTTGCTGGGTTTGATTCCCAGTCAGGGCACATGCCTGGGTTGTGGGCCAGGTCCTCAGTTGGGGGCCTGTGAGAGGCAGCCACACATTGATGTTTCTCTCCCTCTCTGTCTCTTCCTTTCTCCTGTCTCTCTAAAAATAAGTAAATAATGCCCTCGTTAGAGTTGCCTGTAGGAGGCAGATGATCAGTGTTTCTCTCACATTGATGTTTCTCTCTCTACCTTCCCCCTTCTCTCTTGAATGAGAATAAAATAAACCTTTTTAAAAAATGGACTAGGAAAATCACCACTGAACTGCAACTCTTATCCAATTAACATTCTTTCCAAACCCTTTAGCTTTTTTCCTCCTTATAAAAATAGTGACTTGAAATGAAATGTTAATGTTCCTGAACAGCAAGTGGGTTCCTACTGCTTGCCACCACCCTCTAGGCAAAATTCTGGAGGAAAAGTTTTGCTGATAAAGGAAAGGAGTCTTTACTAAAAAACTACACAATTTTGGAATAACAGCTTTCCAATGCATTAGTCACTTAAGTCTATCAATTAAGGCTAAACTCTTTAAAACCTGAGTTCTATCATTTCCCCTGTTTTTTTCATTATCTTATTTCTATAAAATTAGTTTACAAATTAAAACAACATAAGATAGCCCTGGCTGGTGTGGCTCAGTGGATGGAGCACTGGCCTGTGGACCAAAGGGTCACTGGTTCAATTCCCAATCAGGGCACATGCCTGGGTTGTGGGCCAGGTCCCCAGTTGAGGGTGCAAGAGAGGCAACCACACATTTATATTTCTCTCTTTCTTTCTCCCTCCCTTCATCTCGCTCTCAAAATAAATAAATGAATTCTTTAAAAACAACAACAACAACATAAGATACAAAAGCTACACAATTTTGGAAGAATGGCAGGCTTATCCCAGAGCTTATCCTTTCTAGAACACCCAAAGAATAACCCTGCCACTCTCTGCCAGGCCAGCCCAATTCTAGGCTGCATCTGAAGTTTCTTCTCCCATCCAAAATACCATCTTTTGGAAATGCAGGCAGCTGCAGCACAATCATCTAGACATCCTCGAGGAAGAGAGCCAGGATCCCTTCTTTAATTTCAAATCTCCTGGCCCATAATTCCATGTGCTCTGGAGGCATTCAGCTTCTCAACCAACCCGTCCTAGAGGTATACCATTGCTTTGGGCAATTTTCTCCTACAGCCCCTCACTATTCCTCTCCAGTGACCTGATCAGAGCTCTCTGTATCAATTCCCCCCTTTAACACTTCTAGACCTTTGTAATCTTAGGGAGGTAAATGAGTGAAAGTCTCATTCTTCTGTAGCTACTTCCTACTGGCCATGGCATAGTTCTACTTATTCCCTGGTCCAGAGATCCTTAACAGAAAGGAGGTCTGGAGTGAAGGGAGACCTTCACACAAAGGAGAAGTGTTTTGCAAAGTCCAGGTTAGTTGGCTGTCCCTGGGAAGTGGCATGTGCAATGTCTAAAGGATAGCATTGCTGGACAAGTTGGCCTCCTTTTTATACTCTGGAGGTGAAAAAGTTGGCAAGAGAGTTAGAAAGCATAATTAGAACCTTAACCGTTAAATAGCAAAGGTAGGGACCAAATCTACAATGTCTCTGATTAAAAAAGTGTGGCTTTGACTTCCAGCCAAGATGGAAGCCTGGACTGACATGCTCTGTCTCCTTCCACAACTAAGAAGGAATACAACTACTGAAAAACCAGAAATAACCGGAAGTTCCAGAAAATAAAGCTACATGGAAGTCCAACATATGAAGTTATAAACAAGTGGTGCTTGTCCGGATGAGTAGGAGGGGTGAAGCCAGGGCCAAGAGGTCAAGCTGTGCAGGTGGCGGCAGCTGCGACGACAGCGGTGGGATGGCGGTAAGCACAGACACCTGTATTTAAGAGGAGGTGAGAAGCGCCTGAGGGCACCCCTGGCTGCAGACCAGATCTGTTAGCTCGTGATTCCAATGCCGGGGAAGGCAGACCCCCATTGCCTCAGACTGTGAGAGCCAGAGGGGCTGGGGACAGAGGAGGATGATCCCAGTCTCTCAGTGGAGAGTGAATGGCAGGAATCCATTTTGGAACCCCGCCCTCACACAAAATGCCACAGCATGATGAGAAGGGTTACCCGATAGTGATGAGTGCATGGGGCTCCACCCACTATGGCGTAGGAGGTGTGACAGCCCCTCCCAGGAAGCATAAGTAAACACAAAACTGTCAGGATGGCACAGATCATGATAGAGATCCCAATTATGCAGGTGATCAGGCAGCAAATATCTAATCTAATGGCTCAGCAGATAGGAAATCTTTCTGAGGCACAGTTCAGAGCTTTGGTTATATGAATGCTTACAGACCTAACAGCAGATCTTAAACAAGATGGGGAAGGAATGAAGGCTAGTCCTGCTAAAATGAATGAAAAACACATATAAAACTAGTGGTAAGGGAAAGAAAACCAGGGATCAAATCAACAAACTGGAACATAGGGAAAGAACAAACAGTCAACCAGTGCAGAAAGAGGAAACAAAAAGTGAGGAAAATGAGGAGAGGCTCAGAAACCTATGGGACAGATATAAGCAGGCCAACATCTGAATCATAGGGTTGCCAGAAGGTGAAGAAGAAGAACTAGAAATGAAAAAATTGTGAGAAAAAAATAATGAAGTAGAACTTTCCTAACTTGGGGAAGGAAATAGACTTACATGTCCAGGAAGCACAGAGAGTTCCAAAAGAAATGGACCCACGGAGAACCACACCAAGACACATTACAATCAAAATGTCAAAAATTAAGAATAAAGAGAGGATCTTAAAAGCAGCAAGACAGAAGAAAAGAATTACCTACAAAGGAGTCCCAAATAAGACTATTGGCTGATTTCGCCAAAGAAACTCTGCAGGCAAGAAGGGACTGGCAAGAAATATTCAAAGTAATGAGAATCAAAAACCTGCAACCACGATTACTCTATCCAGCGAAGCTGTCATTCAGAATAGAAGGGCAGAGAAAGTGCTTCCAGGACAAAGTAAAACTGAAGGAGTTCATCAGATCCAAAGCACTGTTATATGAAATGTTAAAGGGACTTGTTTAGGAGAAAGAGGATCAAAACTATGAACATTAAAATAAAAACTGTATCACAACAACCAACAACAGAAGCTGAGGAATTGAAACAAAGGCAAACTAAGTAGGCAGTAAGAGTGGAAAAAGAACTATAGGTATGGGGAACATTTTGGGGGGAGGTCAGTGGGGTGAGGGAAAGGGAGGAAGATGATATAGGAATTAAGAAGCATAGTAGGAGGGAGTGGAGTAGATAGGAAGATGTTGAGAAGAACTATATGCACAACCAATAGGCATGGACTAAGGGGAGGGGGTCACAACTGGAGGGAGGAGGGTCATTGGTTGGAGGAGAACAAAGGGAAAAGAAATTGGGACAACTGTAACAGCATAATCAATAAAGCATATTAAAAAAAAAAAAAAGAAAGTGTGACTTCTTTGGAGGACTGTGTGCAAAGCATGTTACCCTTGTCTGAACACTATTGCCCACTGTAATTAACTCAAGGTGAGGGGGACTATTCTATGATTTCCCACTTTAATACTTCTGGGCCCTTTATGTCCAAGCTATTAGGGCAGAAAAGGAAACCAGTTTTTAAAGTGAAGTCCACAGACCGCACCATAGTTCACCAATCCAACCACTTAGTCCAGTCAAACTGTTGAGTCTCAGAAGGCACTAATGTAGATGGGCTTCTCAAATGAGGCCTGTATTGTGTAAACAACCACCCAGGTAGTGAGGTCATAGACATACACCCTATGAAACAGAAGTGAGAGCACACAGGTTAATTCATACAACAAATCACAAACCAATATCTGAGTCCACGAGACTGTCTCTTGAGAAGACATCTGGTTGCAAGATCTTTGCTGGAATGACATCGAACAGTGAAAACTTGACAAATCCTTCTTGCCTGTAAGTTAAACATCTCTGATGATGTTACAAACCCAGTTTAACTTCCAAGTGAAAACATAACTGATGACAGTATTAGAGATTAATGTCCACCACTGAGCATTGTTATTTTGGTTGAAAATAATTTTTCTCCTTAAGAGCACCCTAATCATCTCAAAGGGATTGCATTTAAGTCCAGTTTAGTTTTTGCCTCTTCATTTGCATAAGCACAACAAAGCAGGAATTGATCACATAGGCTCTTTGAATCTGCTTTGCTGGAACTCACACAGGAATCTTCAGATGAACCCTTTAGTCTGCCCTTCAGGACACTGAGGCCAAGCCACACACCTGCCATGCACCTCTGCCTGCAGCACCTGTTTCCCTCAAGTCCTTGAGGTTCCCATCATGTCTTAAGGTTCCTTCTTGCCATCTTTCAGGAGAGCCACCTATGTTCCTTCCCTGGAAGGAATGTCATGAACTAAATGACCGGACAAGGTACCAGGCCACTTCTTCAGTGGGCTTTCATTAGCTTTAAAGTCAATCTCAGTTTCTGAAGGCTTTCTGGTAACATCAAGATTCGAAGCATGCCTCCTTCAGGCACGACATTTTAGTCAAAATCTTGGTTAACAAAACCACCATTTACAACTGGTAATATTGGTTCTATGCAAAGAAACCTTATCTCATCACTTACTCTTTCAGAATGCCAAATTCTAGAAGGATTAGGTATAAATAAAAACACAAAACATGAAAAAAAAAAATCCTTGTCCTTCCAATAGCCAACAAGACTGCATTGTTTACTTTCCATTTGATGGGAAGTTTTAACTCCTCCTGGGAAAACTTAAAAACAGTTTTTTCCAGAGCAGAAACAAAGCAAAATCCAAAGCAAAGACAGAGTTCCAAAAGAAGGAGGATTGGAACTAGCCTTAGAATCTTGTCTCATTTCTCACCAGTCCCACTAACTGGTCACACAGGTGACTTTTCCTATGGTCCAAATGGCCCAAAGTCTCACTGGTAGAGGCAGTCTCTCAGCTACCAGTGCCTCCACTGGTCTCTTACCAGAGACATAACCTCTGACCACCCTGTCTCATGGCAGAGACATGCTCTCTTGCCTCAAGCCAGGCTCTACCCAAAACCGAATGACCCTCCCTAGGTCCCAAATGGCAAAGGCATTCTCTCCAACTGGCTTCACAGTTGGGACCTCTCCTAGGTCCCAGTGGCCAAACTGTAGAGAGAGAGGATTCCTGATGTACCCCAAAACAGTAAAGTTTAAATCACATCCCCTTAAGATCAGAAAACAAGCAAAGAAAACAAGCAAGCAAATATTCATACCCAAGAGTGATGTTTCCTTTTCTCCATGTTTAAAACTTTCACAACATTTTTATATATTGTTACTCATTCAAAAATAACTATAAATCACTTTCAATCCTTGTTTGTTTTTTTGTTTTCTCACAGTGGGAAGGACCATACTCTAACTCAGTGTCTGGCAGCTAAGAGTCTTTACTTTTGCAAGCACATAAATAAAGTAAAAGAAATAGTGTCACCCTATGTTGGGGGTCACTGTCCTTTTCCAGAAGACAAATTTCAGATCTCCTTCCAGAGTGCAGGCCCAGCTTTTTCTTTCAGCATTAACCACAGCAGCAGAGGGGTGTGTGTGTGTGTGTGTGTGTGTGTGTGTGTGTGTGTGTGTGTGTGTGTGTGTGTGTGTGTGTGTGTGTGTGTCCTCCTCAGGTGGTGCCCATTTTATCTGTGAGTGGTGGATCCAGGGCTTGATTCCCTTTGGCTTTAGGGAAGAATGTGTTATCAACAGGACATCATAGGGACCGTCCATTCTTTGGTCAGCTGCTGTTCAGGACCTTGAGTCCTTCAGGTCTTCATCTGTCTTTGGGTGTGGTTAGTACAAATGGCTCTAATTGGATTTAGCTATTTTTAGGAGTAGGGTAATTTAAGCTATTTACCCTATGGTTGGGGAGAAAAAGTGTAAAGCATTTACTCTTTTTTTAAAAAAGTATATTTTATTGATCATGTTGTTACAGTAGTTCCAATCTTTTCCCCCTTTGCTCCCCTCTGCCCAGTAACCCTCTTTCTCCAGCAATCTCACCCCCCTTAATTCATGTCCATATAAGTTCTTTGACTTCACCCTTGCCTATATTATTCTTAACTCCCCCCGTCTATTTTGTACCAACCAATTATGCTTCTTAATCCCTGCACAATTTCCCCATTTCTCCCCCTTCCCTCTCTCAGCTGATAACCCTTCAAATGATCCCCATACCTATGATTCTGTTCCTATTCTTGTTTGCTTAGTTGGATTTTCTTTTTATTCTTTTTATTTTTTAGATTCAGTTGTTGATAGTTGTGTGTTTGTTGTCATTTTATTGTTCATAGTTTTGATCTTCTTTTTCTTAAATAAGTCCCTTTGACATTTCACATGATAATATCTTGGTGATAATGAACTCTTAGCTTTACCTTGTCTGGGAAGCACTTCATCTGCACTTCCATTCTAAATTATAGCTTTGCTGGACAGAGTAATCTTGGTTGCAGGTCCTTGCTTTTCATCACCTTGAATACTTCTTGCCAGTCCCTTCTTGCCTACAAAGTTTCTTTTGAGAAATCAGCTGATAGTCTTATAGGCACCCCTTTGTAGGTAACTGCTTCTTTCTTGCTGCTTTTAGGATTCTCTCTTTATCTTGAACTTCCGGCGTTTTAATTATGATGTGTCTTGGTGTGGTCCTCTTTGGGTCTAGCTTGTTTGGGACTCTCTGTGCTTCCTGGACTTGTAAGTCTATTTCATTCACCAAATTTGGGAGGTTTTTCTTCACTATTTTTTCACATAAGTTTTCAATTTCTTGTTCTTCCTCTTCTCCTTTTGGCATTCCTATAATTTGGATGTTGGTATGTTTAAAGTTGTCCAAGAGGTTCCTAAGCCTCCTGATTTTTTTCAATTCTTGTTTCCTCATTCTGGACTGGTTGATTGTTTTTTTCAACATTCAGGATCTTGTAGCCCGTTAGGTCACCTGCCAGCTCTCCTGTGCAACTTCACCATCAATATAACATGCCAGGAGCAACACGAGAATCACCTGGCCTCTTGTCTAAACCTATGTCAAAATTTACATACCCTCTCTGGTTTACCTCCCATTCCCTACTAAGACCCGCTGGGACTTCCAACCATACCTCCTGTTCCAGGAGCTCCTCTCCCCCGTTATTCCCCTTTGGCACTTCCAATTTCAGCTCCTGTGTGAGTGCCAATTGTCACCAGTGGTCTAATATTACTCTCAACCTACAAGGTCCTTTTATAGCAAATTCCACAGTACCTGACCCCATCCAGGGAATGGCATAGGCAGAGACTATCTTGGTCTGGGAAAAAGAAACCCAGACGGTACCTTTAGGAGGTACCTGGAACATATACGGGGCACTCAATACAGGCACATCTCCGACAACTCTCAGACTTGCCTACTGTCTTCATCTTCAGCTCTCATTCTAGGACCCTCCTCCTGCGACTCCTTGTCAGCTTTATCAAAAGAACCACCAATACAGCTATGGTACAGACAGCTCACACCCTCATGCTCCTGTCTACTCCTCAGTTCCAACCCCTGCCAGCACAAGAAACATCAGAAATACAGACACGGAGGGTAATGTATACTCTTAACTATACCCCTATGTCAGCAGGAAGTAGTCAGAATGACTGCGACACCCTTTTCCCCTAAACCCTCCATCTGTGACCCTGGACCTCAGCATCATTCTTTTTATTACAAACAAAAGACTAGAAATGCCAGAATATGGAGGCAGCTAGAATGCACACCTGGACTTTTGGTATATGCTAATCAATCTGGCCCTGGACTTAGCTGTTCCCAAAGGATATGCTGATGGACTGAAACCATTCCCAGAGGAAATGGTAATGGGCCTAGCCCAATATGTTAACTAACCTGGTGTGGGGAAAGCAATGAGATGTAAATGACCTACAGAATATGTTGATAAGCAATAATGACTTACTGAAAGGCGTGTTTCACAAGTATAAAAAAGGTGCCTGCAGAAGTGGGGGCCGGGGGACTCCTATGGGCCCACTAGGAGGACCAGGAGTCCCTATTCCCCATTTCCCATTCCCTGTTCCCTGTTCCCCATTCCACCTTTCCAGTTCCCTTTCTCCCCATTCCCCTTGCTCCTATGGGCCCTTGAGTTGGTCCGGAACCTGCCTCTCCCCTTCACCCCTCTTCTCCTTTTTCCCTCAATAAACCCATTGCCTGATCCCACAGTGGTTTCAGGGTGATTTCTCAGACCAAGGCTGCCCTGAAAAAGACTCCTTTTCTTTATCAGCAAAACTTTACCTCCAGAATTTTGCCTAGAGGGCAGCAGGACACCGCTTGCTGTTCAGTAGCAATGACACTTCTGAAATAGATCATATTAGGAACAAGACCACCCCCTCTCTACCATGAGACAGAGACAGAATCTGGCACCACAAAATTAAAAACTGAAAACACTGAAATCCCAAGAACTGCACAATTCACTCATAAGTTGGCCTGCTTCCAGTTGGTTGTGTACTTTTGCTTCTTTTATAGTAGCACCCTGTCCTGGCCTCTCTTTTTCTCTAACTGAATAAAACTTGATTTTTTTCTTACTCCAACTCATTCTTGAAATCTTTTCTGCACAAGAGCCTGGAGGTCACCTGACACAGGAAAGATCCTAGACCAAGCCCACTGGCATGGAACTGGTCTGGTGGCAGTGAGAATCTTTTTCTCTCTTCTAAATTCAGATTGGCAGGAGAAAATATTTGTGGAACTAGTTTCTTGGGCAAATGTGACTCTGGTAAAGATTAGTTTTGAGGCCTTGTTTTCTATTGATCCTGTTCCTTCTAGAGATTTCCACCAGCTAGATGATGCATATCCATCAGGTGTGCAGCAGAATAGGCTGTGAATCCAAGCTTCAGGAATCTAAACCTTATACTGTTCAAGGGGGCAAGCATGTGGTTTTCTGTGTTTTTGGAATAGCTATTGAAGAACAGAACACCCCATTTTTCTTAGTCTAAGTCTGGGAATAAATTGTTCAATCTTGGAAGGCTTAATTATTTCCTCTCTCTATGGAAGGCTTTTGCTTTCTTCTTTAAGCCATAAAAGGCTATTTGAGGCATAATTAAAATTCTACCATCACTGACTTGATGATGGATACCATGAATTGAGAAAATTCTAAATTGAGAATTTTAGAGACCTCTCATATTGGTATAATAACTAGTCACTAAGACAGCCTTAGTAATAGACAAAAATCAAATTCCAGTCAGAACTCCTTCCTACTTACCTTCAGATATTTGCAGATATTGTAAAAAAATAATCCAGATATTGGAAGCACAATTGCTGTGCACTTAAAATGAAAAGAGATGCACAGAAATATAGTTAGTTTTAAAACTTTAGAATTTGCATCTTAGCCTTTTTGGACCTTACAGATGGTAATACAAACATTAGGTTAATTAACAAGAAAAGAGCAGGATGGAAAATCAAGAAATTTCCCCCAAAGGTGAAAATTTCTACAAAATTGGTATATTTAAAGTTGTTTTCATTTTTATTAAATTTATTGGGGTGACATTGGTTAATAAAATTATATAGGTTTCAGGTGTGCATTCTATGATATATCAACTGCATATTGTATTGTGTGTTTACTACCCCAAGTCAAGTGTCCTTCCATCACCATTTATCCCCACCTTTACCCTCTTCAGCCTTCCCCAACCATAAACAGGTTTTAAAGGATCTAATAACTTATCAGAATTTTGGTAAATTGTAAGCTTATTTTCCAAAATCTGATAGGAATTATAAAAAGAAGTCTCAATATCTCTCCAGACCCTCCTACTAGGTAAATAAAAATGTAAGCCCAGCCCAGCACTGCTTAAGGCTGAGGAAGCTCTAGAAAATAAAACTGGAAAAGGGGCACTTTTACAACAAACAGCTGTGCCTAGGCCACTTTCCCTTTTTCCAGCCTTTTTAGAAGTTGTAAAGGCCAAATAAAAAATATTGTATCTCTTCTATAATTATTAATAATTGTTTTAATCTGTTTGTAATACCTGTGTTTTTCTGTGCTTATATATGGTATTGTGTTTTCTGTCTCCTAATGGTATTAGTACTTTATAATATTTGGTTAGCTTGAAGGATTTACTTATATAAATTTAGAAATATAATAGAAACTTACCTGAATGCTTTTTATGATATATAATCTAAAAAATATTTGATATTAAAGCTGGTTTAAAATTTTTGTTAAATAACTAAAAGACATGTCTTTCTGTTACTAATATTACATATAATTTTGTTTTACCAGTGTTTACAAAAATAAGTTTATGTTATCTCTGTTATAAATCTGTCAAGAAAGTAGGTTGGATAATAATTGCCTTATATTTTTAATAGAGTTGTTAAAGCTAATAACTAGATATAACTAAAACAAAAGATTTTACAAAATAGAAACAGACTTAGAGATACAGATATCAGACTGGTTTCCAGAGAGGAAGAGGCTTGCAGGTGGTGGTGAAGAAGGTGAAGGGATTAAAAGTACAAATTGGTAGTGACAAAAAAGTCACAGGGATGTAAAATAAAGTGTAGAAAATATAGTCAGTTAGACTTCTGGCCAAGATGGTGGCATAGGTAGACATGTTGTGTCTCCCTCCACAACTAAGAAGGAATACAACTGTCTCAAACCCGGAGACAATAAAAAGTTCCAGAAAATTGAACTGCATGGAAGTCCAACAAAGATATAAAGAAGAAATACTCATTCAGTCAGTAAGAGGGTGGAGCTGGGGCAAAAAGGAAGCAGTGTGGTGATAACGATGGAAGCAGCTGCAGCAACAGAAGTGGAAGGTTGGCAGAAAGTGCAGTCACATTAAAAAAAGCAAGGAGGGATACCTGGGGAGTGCTCCCAGCACCAGACCAGACAGCCTCATTGCTTTTGACTGTGAAAAGCAGTGGGAGTTGGGGTGGAGGAAGAAACTGCTGGTCTCTCAGGAGAGTCCATTTGTTTAGCGGGCACCCATGGTCATAAAACATCTGTAGACCCACCCACTCTGGGAACCATGGCCAGCGCAACAGCTAGGGAGACACCAGTCCTATACAGAAATTGCGAGAAGTGCCTGAAAATGGGGCGAGTGCTGAGCAAGTGGCATTGTTCCCTCTCAGACCCCTCCCCCACATACAACACCATAACATGGTGAAATGGGTCACCCCGCACTGATCAATACCTAAGGCTCCACCCCTTACAACATAAAAGGTGCGACAGCCCTACCTAAGACACAGATGCAAACACAGGAGGAGCCTGTAAAGTGGAGGAGACAGAGAAGTATGGCCCAAAAGAGGGAACAGATCAAGTTTCCAGTGGGAGAACTAAGCGACAAGGAGGTAGGCAACCTAACAGACGTAGAGTTCAAAACACCTGGGATAAAAATGCTCACAGACTTGACAGATATGCTTGAGTATGGCAAATGCAGAAGGGAAGAAGTGAAGGCTATGCTAAATGAAACGAAGGAGAATCCACACAAAACCAGTGATGAAGGGAAGGACATCAGGGTTCAAATAAATTATTTGGAACATAAGGAAGAAAAAACAGTCAACCAGTACAGAATGAGGAAACAAGAATTGAAAAAAATGAGGAGAGGCTTGGGAACCTCTCAGACAACTTAAATGTGCCAAGATTCAAACCATAAGGGTGCCAGAAGAAGAAGAGGAAGAGCAAGAAATTGAAAGCTTATGTGAAAAAATAATGAAGGAAAACTTCCCAAATTTGGTGAAAGAAATAGACATACAAGTTCTGGAAGCACAGAGAGTCCCAAACAAGCTAGACCCAAAGAGGACCACACCAAGACACATCATAATTAAAACGAAAGGTTAAAGATAAAGAGAGAATCTTAAAAGCAGCAAGAGAAAAGCAGAGAGTTACCTACAAAGGGGTACCTATAAAACTATCAGCTGATTTCTCAAAAGAAACTTTGCAGGCAAGAAGGGACTGGCAAGAAGTATTCAAGGTGATGAAAAGTGAGGACGTACAACCAAGATTACTCTATTCAGCAAAGCTATCATTTGGAATGGAAGTGCAGATGAAGTGCTTCCCAGACAAGGTAAAGCTAAAGGAGTTCATCATCACCAAGCCATTATTATATGAAATGTCAAAGGGACTTACTTAAGAAAAAGAAGATCAAAACTATGAACAGTAAAATGACAACAAACTCACAACTATCAACAACTGAATCTAAAAAATAAAAACAAAATCCAACTAAGCAAACAAGAATAGGAACAAAATCATAGGTATGGGGATTATTTGGAGGGTTATCAGCTGGGAATGGGGAGGGGGAGAAATAGGAAAATGGTGCAGGGACTAAGAAGCATAATCGGTTGATACAAAATAGAAAGGGGGATGTTAAGAATAATATAGGAAAGGGTGAAGCCAAAGAACTTATATGCATGACCCATGGACATGAACTAAGGGGGGTGAGATTGCTGGAGGAAAGGGGAATACTGGGCAGAGGGGAGTAAAGGGGAAAAAATTGGAACTACTGTAACAACATAATCAATAAAATATACTTAAAAAATTGGAATAAGAAAGTAAATGGGTAGATATGAATTCTCATCTGTGGCACTGAAAGTGGTCACCTCTATTATAGGAGACTACACCGCAAGGAATAAAATGTTGATTTCAAAATTTAAAAAAATATTCCCTTGGAAAAATAGCCTGGTACTTTGCTTATTTCCATGGTTCACGATAGTCTTTCCAGGTAAAGAACAAAGGTTGCTTCCCTAGGAGGTGACAAAGAAAGAACCTCAAGACATTTTTGGGGCCTCAAGAAACTGTGAAATTCACCCAAATCTATTTTTTTGCAGACAAAGTCTGATGGCAACTATGTTGCTTGGCTTCTTAGCTGTGAGAATGCTCACAATAAAACACCGGGACACAGGACTTAAGCAGTAACCCAGGCAGTTGTTTATTCACAGATCTGCAGCTCTGGGTGCAGCCAAAAAGCCAAATCAAGGTGTGCGCTGAAAAGATGGAGCTGGCTGTTTTTATCCTAACTTGAGGAAAGCCTCACCCCCCCTTCCCCTCTCCCCCTCCTTCTCCTTCTCTGTTTTTCCATGTTGAATACTCTGTAGTTACAATCTAACGCGATTTACTAAATTAACTGAGGGTGATAATATACTCAGGGTGATCTGGTTATAGGTCTGTCTCCAGCTCTTCTTTGAAATTTCCCTATCTTGTTTGCTGGGCTGTCTAGCTACATCTCCCATTTCCTGGAGTTTGACGATGAATATTTTCCCCCTTTTTGATCTCAGATATCCTTTGCCCTCAGAAGCATTTGTGCTGAGCTGAGGAATGCCCCCTTTCTGACTTGTAAGTGTGCTGATACTGTTAACTCTTGCTCAGAGATCCCCTGATTCAAGATTTAATTACATTTGTCCTTTGCTGCTAATTATTTTCTACTGGTTTGGGAGTCACCAGTGTCTTGCCCCTTACATTAGCCATGTGAAGCTAATTAAAATTCAATCTGGAAATTCCTTATGAAATTCCAGCAAAGCAGATTTATTTATTTTATATTATATGTTATCGATTATGCTATTACAATTGTCCCAATTTCTTTTCCTTTGTCCCCCTTACACCGAGCACCCCCCACTCCCTCAGGCAATCCTCACACCACTGTTTATGTCCATGCGTCATGAGTACAAGTTCTTTGGGCAAAGAAGATTTAAAAGAACTTTTAGAAATCAATTGCTATTCTTGTGTTTTTGCAAATAATCTGGCCAAATTTATTACAACTAGACTTATACAGTAACTTGTCTTAATTTGACTATCTGATAAAAATAAGGGTGATTTTAGAGAAAGATATTGTATTTCCATAGAATCTATAATACACAGTTGTGGATATTAGACTCTAGTTTAGTATATTATCTTTAAAGTTTTACTTTTTACCTATGAACTGGACTGGGTCCTGAATTTTTTTAATTTTCTTAAACATTTGGCTATATAACCTTTTGAACGAATGTTTCTTTTTTTCTCTGACTTGGAATTATTGCTAACTAAAGCTGTTTTTTCCCCCTGAGCCTTGAATTTGCAAAAAGAAGGCATAAACTTGAAAATAACTACAACATCTCATGCTTAAACCATCTCAGTGACTGATGCCGTGTAAGCCATGCAGAATTTTCCTGTGCACGTGATGACATCACCAGAGACATTGTGCTGCAGACCAGGAGAATCAATCAAATAGTTACTGCCTGCCTTCATTCCAGCAAAAGAAGCTGAGGGTAGAAATCTTCTTGATTGACAGCCTTTCAGACTCAGAACTGGTTTATTACTTGCTCTGATCAACTTCTGTTTCTCTTTTGCTTTTCATACACACCTCTTATTTAAAACTTGGTTTCTTCCTTATACAATATCGGCCTCACTATTGGAGCTCATCTGCATCATTGCCTCCTAAAATGAGACTCAACAATCGAACTGAACTGACTTATTCTCAGGACTAAATGATTGGATCAGTGAAATATGAAGCAATTTACCAACTTAGCTTCTGAAATGTGAAACTTTATTATTTAAAGTTTTAAAGGCAGGACTGACAGTGTCACCAGACAGGTTCATGGGGTGTCCCTGCCCTAGCACAGTCCAGGAACTCCAGGCTCTTGACTTGGGTAGGAAACAATTCAAGAGCAAGTTGAAGTGAGAAAGAAAGCAAGTTTTATTCAGGTAAAGAAAAAAAAAACAAGAGGCTAGGACGTGGGCTCCTGTAGATAGGATCAGAGATTTAGCCCAGGACTGGCACTGCCCACTGCCCTCCTGGCTGCGAGTCTTGCAGGGTGCCACTATGAAAGAAGCCAAAGTGCATGTCTGAGTGGATTTGGTCAAACTGGTCACATGGTCAGGCAACACTTGGGATTTTCTGTGATCCCAGTTTCTGAACTTTATGGTGCCAAATTCTGTGTCTGCCTTCTGGTTGAGAGGAGCATTGTGCCTAATATGGTCCATTCAGGAAATGTCATGGCATTCATCCCCTTTAACCCCCTTCTATTTGCGGTGTCAGTTTTTATTATTATGATGGTATAATGAGCTTTGGAATTGGTCTCTGGTCCATTTTTTTCTTTATCTTGGACAGATCTAGTTTTAGCCAGTTGTTGTTGACTTCTAAGAAACCTACCGAAGGGGATTCCTGCCTTAAACTCTTTCTTTCCCTTTGATCAAGTGTGGAGGTAGGGGCACTGGTGAGAGTGTTACAGAACCCCGGGGCTGTTCCAATTGAAAACAAACCTAAGGGCTCTTTAGCTAGGGGCCCGATTGCCCGCCGCCAAAATTATGACTCTCAATACCAGAGTTTAGTGAAAAGAAGAAGAATTGTTTATTTAACAGTTATATAGATTTAGTTATTTGAGGATTTCTGTTGTTAAGTCTTATATTCTTTAAAACACCCATAAACACATATCCTTGCCTCACCCCTACCAAACCAGGCTAGTTTTAGAAAAGTTAGAGAGACCGTTTCCCTACTTTCCAAACACAGTTCAGCTTTACCAGCAGCTGCCAATCACTCAATTCTGATTGGGGAGGTCCTTTCTGTGCTGTGGTGCCCTCCAGCTCTCAATGCAGAACCGCCTAGATTCTCAGCCTCTTTGCAAACTGCTTTCTTCCTGCAAACCGCATGGATCTCCTCTCCTCAAAACCGCATGGCGAGAGCCTCTTAAAGCAGCCTGGAGACCCCTTCACCAAGCCACGTGGAGGGAGCACACGAGAGAGCACGGGTGAGAGAGCAAGAGAGCCCGAGCCAGCGTGCGAGAGAGAGAGCTAAAATGTCTGCAGCTGCTTATATACCCCTGACTGCGTCCTCTGACGCAGTGGGCGTTGCAAACAGTTCTGACCATTCACAGAACCTTACTAGGCTCTGTGTGCTTTTTCTATACTGTCCCCTGGTTCAAGACTCCTCCCATCTACCTGAGGCTTTGGATGCATTAAAGCCATTTTGCATAAAAAAGACACTAGCTACCAGCCTCAGGCATGTGGAGGCATTCCAAAAGCTGCTTCCTTCTCCCCATCCCCCAGCCGCAAACTCTGGGGATTTTTGGACTCCCCTGTTTCTGTAACAAGAGGACCTAGATAGAGGTTTAGCAGCCTGAGACTGGCTCCTACTTCCTCATTCCACTTGCGGAGCATTTTCCCTAACTTCTTTCTAATCCTGCTTCAAGGAACCAAAGTTCTGTCACCCTGAAGCTGCTTTTTTTTTTTTTTTATATTGATTTTAAGCTGTTTATTAAGAAACAAGAATCAGAAAAGATCTTTGCCTACTCTTACCCCCTGCCACCACATTTCTGTTTAAGAGACTCAGACAGAAAAACCTGCTTCAGGAAGCAGATCTTATAATTTTGCCTTAGTCTAATTTGAATTAAGTATGGTAAACAAGAGGGCTTCAGGCAGGGGCCTGTTAGCCAGATACCCCAGTGTCCCATGGTTTCTAAGTTGCCTAGCAAGAATTTGCCTGCCATGTGTGTTCCCTCTTCTTCAACTACCTGCAAATAACCCATTCTCAGTTCTGAAATCTAAGGTCCCATCCTCCATTTTCCTTTGTCCGAAAATTTCTTATATACCCAATATTGCTTCATTGTCTTTGTAATTTTCATGCAATGATCATGCTTATGTGAATTTTTCATGTAGCTGTATTAAACCTTGTTAATCTGTCTCTGTTAATTTTGTTATTAGCCCAGCCTAGAAGAACTTAAATGTGGGAGAATATGTATTAAGATTTTTTAGCTCCCACACTATGAAATCACAAAGCGGTGAATGAGTTTGGTTTCCAACTTGCGCTCCACTCATTGGCTTCCACCCCACACAGGGCATGGGCTGCTTGCCAGAGAAAGGAGCCCTTTTCTCTAATTTGCACAAAAAGTGCCTTTTTTTTTTCTTTTTAAAGATTTTATTTATTTCTTTTTAGAGAGAGGGTAAGAGAGGGAGAAAGAGAGGGAAATAAACATTGATGTGGGTTGCCTGTCGCAGGCCCTAACCAGACCTGCCCCACAACCCAGGCATGTGCCCTAACTAGGAATTGAAGCAGAGACCTTTAGGTTCCCAGGCTGCTGCTCAATCCACTGAACCACACCAGCCAGGGTCAAAAGGTGTTATTTGTTGCTGTGCTTGTATGCCTATGGGCTGCCAAAGCAGGAGGACATGCCTTTTCTTATTTAATTCACCAGGAGGAGTCTTAAAAATGCTCACAAAAACTCCCTGCTGGCTGGCTGTAGCCTCTCTCCCATATGGAGGTCAGTAGCTTTCTCCCCTACTGGTCCTGAAAGCCAGAGATATGCAAGTCATCACTAAAACTCTTCTTTGTCTTTTCCTTCTTTTCCCCACCCAATCAATGTCAGACTATCCAATAAAGATAAGCTGAGGACAGGCCTTATGCTCTTTGCTTCAGACCAACACCTTCTGTTAAAAAGCCATCTCCCAGGCATGCTATGGTGTGTGAGCTGGGTTCACATGGGGCGCCGTTTGTGCTGAGGGCACTGGGGAATATCTCAGCAAGTGCACAGCTCATTTCCAAGTCATCTTTGTAGTTGTCTGACCTCATTTTAATTCTATTTCAGACAGAGATGTCTTCTGATGCTCTCACCAAACTGGGATGAGCTGTTTCTGGAGCCCCTTGTCATAGCTTCCAACTTGGAGGATTTATGAATGTATGAAATAATTAATCAATCTTAAAGTGCTCACCAAATAATGAAAGTACAGAACAGTTATATAGCAGAATTTTTTTTAAATGACAGTTTAGCCCTTTCCTCAAATTAAATCTTATAAAGAAGCTCACTATACAACAAAAACATGAAAGAAGTGAGCCTTGACAACTGCGCACCTGCCTGGTTACTGGCCAGAGCCTCCCAGATACTTCTGTGGATCCCCAAGGGGCTGTTGAATCAGCTTTGCAAATGTATAGGGTAGTGGAAAGGACCCAGGCTAGGTGTTAGAAAATAGCATGGGTTCTTGCGTTGTTACTATGTGAGTGACCTGGGACAAGTGAAACAAGCCACTCTCTCCTGTCAGTTTCATGCCCACACCCACAGGAACAGATCATGCAGGTGCCTGCACCTCAGTTGGAGAATCATCCAGGTGTCTCCTCTCTTTATCTACTCTGAATGCCCTTTCTCAGAAGCAGAGATGCTGGCATTACTCACTCTTTGAAGTGCTGCCAAGGACTCTGGGAAATCCATCTCAGCTCCTGCTTCTCCCTG
Organism: Furipterus horrens; assembly: GCF_987537825.1. Lineage (NCBI taxonomy): Eukaryota > Metazoa > Chordata > Mammalia > Chiroptera > Furipteridae > Furipterus > Furipterus horrens. Next base: position 84,869,182 of record NW_028327176.1, read on the forward strand.
GGGAGGCCGGGGGGAGGGGGGAGTGTCAGGCACAGCAGCTTTGAGCTCTAGGGTCCTCTTCTGTAAACTGGGGAATTGTAACTACTTAACAGTCTTAATGTGTTAAAAGTCCAAAACTTGTTAGCAATTATAATTGTCAGCATTCCTCACTCTTCAGTTTTTTCAGGGTCTTCCCAAAGCAAACAGAGAACATCTGCTGAAATTCACCTGGTGAGGTCATCAGGTCCAGAACATTTTTGTCTTCAGGAAACTTCACTTCCTTCCTTTTTGAGCAAGAGCTAGAAAGGGTGTCTGTTACAACTGGGGTAGGCGGGAGGTACCCACTCAACAACATCGGGGACAATCTTCTATCAAAGCAGAAGAGATGGGTCAATATCTCTTCTTGTGTGAGCACCGTCCTCACTGGGGAGCAAGGTAGAGGTGGTGTCTTGGAGCCACTAACATCCATTCTACCCATTATGTGAGAAAGGGAAGTCTACAAAGAGGCTGGATCTGAGCAGCCCCTATGAAGGGCTAATGGGCAGTGATTTTCCCTCTTCTACCCACCTCCTTATGATTATAGTATTATAATAACCTTACTCCTATGACCTTGCCTCTCTGTAACTGCCAGGGTATTTTTATAGTCTCAGTATTTAGTCTTAGCTATGAGAAAATTTTCTTATTATTATTTTTGTTTATTTTGCATTTCTCTGAGATATTCTTCTAATAGTCTTTTGCCATTTGTCATCTTTTCTCTTTATTCCTTGTGGGTCATAATTATTTCTTTCTTATTTCTGTCACATGCTCTCTCCCTGAAATCTGATCTATCCTTTAAGGACTGTCTCAGATGGCTTTATGAAGTCAACCTGGATGGAGACATTTTCCTTCTCTGGAACACACAGCACTTAGTTCCTGTTGTTACAGAAACAGGGGAACCCAAAAAAACCTCAGAGTTTGCTGCTGGGGGATGGGGAGAAGGAAGCAGCTTTCAGAATGCCTCCACATGCCTGAGGCTGTTGGCTAGTGTCTTTCTTATGCAAAATGGCTCTAATGCATCCAAGGCCTCAGGTAGATGGGAGGGGTTTTGGACCAGGGGATGGTATGGAAAAGGCACACAGAGCCTGCGTGAGGTTCTGTGAATGGTCAGAACTGGTTACCGCACCCACTGCATCAGAGGACATAGTCAGGGATTTAAAAATAAGTGGCAGACATTTTAGCCAAGCTGACCGTGCAGGCTGACTGTGTGACTTTAACTAGGGATAGGTTGACCATGCGGATTTAACGGGGTCTGACGATGCAGTTTTAAGGAAGGGACGTACCTTGCTGCTTTGAAAAGGAACAGACTGACCATGTGGATTACAAAGAATGAACCGTGCAGTTTACAAGGAGGCTGAGAATCCAAGAGGTTCTGGATTAAAAGCTGGTGGACACCATAACACAGACAAAGTCTCCCCAGTCAGAATTGAATGATTGGCAGCTACTGGTAAACCTGAACTGCGTTTAGAAAGTAGGGAAATGGTATCTCTAACTTTTCTAAAACTAGCCTGGTTTGGTAGGGGGGAGGCAAGGATATGTGTTTATGGATGTTTTAAGGAACATAAAACTTAACGGCAGAAATCCGCAAATAATCTAAATCTATATAACTGTTAAATAAACAACTCTTTTTCTTTTCACTAAACTCTGGTATTGAGAGTTATAATTCTGGTGGCAGGCAATCTGGCCCCTAACTAAAGAGCCCGTGGGTTCTATTTCAATTGGAGCAGCCCAGGGGTTCTGTAACACTGTGGCTTCTGCAAACTGGCATGTGCTTGCATTATACTTAGTCTTTGCACCACCCTTTGAGTCCCTTAAAGCAGGGATTGTCTTACACTTAGCCCTGTCCTTGGCAAATTGTACTTGCTTGATAGGTATTCATGCAATACAACTGGAAATTTCAACTTGGGAAGAGAGGACAGATAGACACCAAGCATGATTCATTTTAATAAAGTGGAAATCACTATCTTTGAGAAATGCCTCCTGTGCATGCCTTTCACACAATGATACCGCACTGATCCTGGAAATAAAAGCTGTGGCTAAAAACCACCTGCTCAGAGAACCCTTTTCTTTAGGGGAAATACAAGCTATAAAAGAAGTCATTACTGCCTTGCATCACCTGAAATAAGGAAACTGAATAACTTTTTCCTGGGGGGACACCTACTGAGTAAAAGTTCACACCTGCTTAGGTAAGTAGTGGGTGTGATCAGGGAAGAAGTGATGAATGTTCCTTGGGCCTGAGCACCCACCATCAGCTATTTATATATTAGTGATACAACTTTCCATGTGCAGGGTCCTGGCTATTGCTCAAAGTACTTACATATCCACGCTTAAACAGGACCAGGCCAGGTTAGCTGTCTAAAAAAAGAACTAGGTAGGGCAGGTTCAAAGGGCCCCCCAAATCTTGCACTGGAAAAAGATCCTTCTTAGGATGGGAACATGATGGGAAAGGAGAAGCAGAACATCCCTGTCCGACAATGTTAGCATGGAGATCTCCACCGACCATAGAGGTTAGGAGGCAGGATGGCCTGCAGAGTAGATTTCAAAGTCATTGGCAGGTAAGTGGGAATTAAAACTATGACCATGGGCAAGATCACCTGGGAGGGTGAGCTGAGGATGAATCCCAACATGTAGGTGGAGAACCAGACCTGAGGAGGCCAGGAAGCGATAGTCAGAGAGTTTAAGATGAGGAAAGGAATAAAAATCAAGGGAGCTGAGACTTCTGAGAGAGAATGTGTGAGAAAGAAAACCAGCCCTAATGAACACAGCAGAGTGTCTGCTCTAAGGTAAGAACCCAAAAGTGCCCATTTGACATGGCGTAGGCAAAACGATGGGCCCAATGGAATGAAGGTGATGGAGGGTAGATTTCAGTGAGGCCAGACAAGAATGAAGAATAAAGAGTGGTGGACACAGAGGTCTGTCACCTGCATCCTTTTTCAATGAGGGACTTGTCGCTCCTCTGTGAAAGTATGGTCAGCAGTCACCAGCTGTCAGCTCCTTCAGGGTCCTCCTATTCTCTGGGCAGCCGGCACCAAGGCTTGTGCTTTCAGCCCAATTTGCTTTGCTCTGAGGGGCATCCCTTGTTTCTGGCTCTCCCTAGACTTGGGAGGCTTGGCTGGCACAGTTCAGGTTAGCGCCTCCCTCCCCTGCCCTGCTGCCTAGAGGCCGGTGCCTAATCAAGGACTTGCATCTCAAACTCAATCTTATCTTCTGCTTCCAGAGAACCCAGTCTCTGGCAGAGTGCTGAAACAAGTCTTTTGAATAATTTGTTGGGAAGGGGGAAAAAAGAGAGCAAAAGCAAAAGGAGGGTTTTTTCCCCTTTTTGTTTAGGAGTAGGAAGGCAAGGAAGGAGCCAATGGAGAGGGGTGCTTGAAGACACTGGAGAGAGGACAATTACCAGAGTGAGGTCTGGGGAGAAGATGAGGTGGGGTAGAAGGCCAGGAAGGCTGACAGGCCTGGAGTAAGAGACACACTGCCCATTCTCTGAGACTGAGGCAGAGGACATGTTGCTGGGGTGAATCTACATTGTTTGGGTGATGGTCAGAGAAGTGAGGGATATGCCCAGTTACTTCACTCCCAGCAATGGGAGGTGACCAGTTATTGCAGAGATGAGAGGAGGCCTCCCTGAGTTTAAGCTGGATAAGTCGCTTTCTCCACAGTGAGAGAGGATTGGGGGGAAACTGGACAAGTTTTAGCACAGCTATAAACGGAAGAGAAACCTTGGGAAAAACCCATTAAACAAGAGAATGAGATCAGGAAGGGAGCAGAAAAACCCCTCTTCGTCCTGTTAGAATTTGTTGTGTCTATCTAGGTAGATTTGGGTACTGATTCTGGAATCCACTGGGTTTTCTATTTTTTCAAACTCTCATCTACATATTTGCTAAACACGCACCTCATATAACATACAAGACACGATACAAATACAAACGGGAGAATGGAGGAGAGAATCTCCTGGCACCTTGAAATTCTGCTCCCATTTCTCCAATTGTACCATTTACCTACTCAGTTTTCTCCATGTGTTGTGGGAGGATCCAGTTTGAGGTGTCATGAAATGCTGCGATCAGATGCAGGCCTCCTATCTGTACACATCCCTGACAAGGGGACATGAAATAAGAACAATCTTGAATGACCTGCAGTTGCTGAGTCCCCATAGGCCACATTTACTTCCCCTAAAGGCTTGAAAAACACTTCTTTGTTTCTCATTTCGGGATTTTTGCCTAAGGTCATTGTCAAGGCCACTGATTTATAGTTTCCAACATTCACCTTTTCCCATGTTAGGAAGTCAGAGCTATAGTCCTCTTAGGCATAAGACCTGGGTTCTGGGAATTCAGGTGTGATTTTACGAAGCCCCCAATAAATTTGCTGCCCCCACAGTAACTGCTGATGCCAGTGACTGCCTATGTCCTTCAAAGGTATCCTTACCTGCATACCACTTCTAATCAACTCTCCCATCGGATGATCTGCAGGGGGTCCCTTCAACTCCCACTCCCCTTATCCCCTTAAAACCTCTGCCTTGTTGCTGTTCAGGGATGACATCGCTTTGGTCTCAGCTTGCCTGTTTGCAGCTGGTCAAATAAATCTTTTAAACTCATGGCCTGTTTTCCTGTCATTTCTCCTCTCACTCCAACAAATCTAACAAGTACCTTTGGCCTTCCAGCACCTCCTTCCTTTTCCAGGGTTCTTTGAAGATTGTTGGCAGTGTCTTGGTGATGGTTTTAGTTTTGTTGTTTTTTTGTACTCAGGCATATGGTCCACTCAGACCAGGAGGTGTGAGACCATTTAGAGCAGGTGTTGGGTTCTGATTCCTCTTTGCTAATGGTCCATGTGCCCTTTCCATTAAATGTTACAATTCTTGTGGAGAAGTGGGGTACATTGAAAAGATTGTGCTGTCCCTCTAGCTCCTGGAGACTTTAGACAGTTGGCCATGAGCAAGGGACCATCACTAACTTGTCCTTTTTCCTTTTGTCATAATCAGTGTCTCCTCATCAGGACCAAACTTCCTTATCTTTCCCTGTAGAAATCTAGACACCATTGAGTTCAATGCGCTGGTGCTCCACATATACTGAGTGATATAGTCCAATGTGAAAATGAAGGGAAAAGGGCCTGTTCACACTTTCTGCAGCTGCAAAGGCCCTGCTGATGTCCGCTGACAGTGTAATTGCACATTTTTAATTTATTCAGCCACCAGATGGCATAACTGAGTGCATTCTTTTTTTATTGTTGTAATCATGATAATTTTTTTGAAGTATATTTTTTTGATTATGCTATTACAGTTGTCCCAATTTTTCCCCCTTTGCCCCCCTCTGCCTGGCACCTCCCTTCCCTCCAGCAAGCCCACTCCCCTTAGTTCATGTCCGTGGGTCATGCATATAAGTTCTTTGGCTTCACCTCTTCCTTTATTATTCTTAACTTCTCCCTGTTTATTTTGTACCTACCAGTTATGCTTCTTGATCCTTGCACCTTTTCCCCTTTCTCCCCCTACCCCTCCCCACTGATAATTCCAAATGATCCCCATACCAATAATTCTGTTACTGTTCTGTTCATTTGCTTAGTTTGTTTTTGTTTTTTAGATTCACTTGTTGATAGTTGTGAGTTTTTGTCATTTTAATGTTCATAGTTTTGATCTTCTTTTGCTTAAATAAGTCCTTTGAACATTTTATAAGATAGTGGCTTGGTGATGATGAACTCCTTTAGCTTTACCTTGTCTGGGAAGCACTTCATCTGCCCTTCCATTCTAATTGCTAGCATTGCTGGATAGAGTAATCTTGGTTGTAGGTCCTTGCTTTTCATCACTTTGACTACTTCTTGCCAATCCCTTCTTGCCTGCAAAGTTTCTTTTGAGAAATCAGCTGATAGTCTTATGGGATCTCCTTTATAGACAACTCTCTGCTTCTCTCTTGTTGCTTTTAAAATTCTCTCTTTATCTTGAACATTTGGCATTTTAATTAGGATGTGTCTTGGGGTGGTCCTCTTTGGGTCCATCTTGTTTCAGACTCTCTGTGCTTCCTGGACTTGTATGTTTACTTCCTTCATCAAATTAGGGAAATTTTCTTTCATTATTTTTTCAAATAGTTTTCAGTTTCTTGCTCTTCCTCTTATCATTCTGGTACCTCTATGATATGGATATTGGTACATTTAAATTTTCCCAGAGGTTTCTAAGCCTCTCCTCATTTTCCCCCAATTTTTGTTTTTTCTTTCTGTTCTGGGTGAATATTTATTCATTTTGTTCCAAATAGTTGAATCCTGGCTTCATTCCCATCACTATTAGTTCCCTGTATGTTTTTATTTATTTCACTTTGTATAACCTTCACTTCTTCCTTTATTTTGTAGCCATATTCAATCATTTCTCTGAACATCCAGATGACCAGTGTTTTGAACTCTGCATCTGATAGGCTTGCTATCTCCATTTCACTTAGTTCTTTTTCTGAGGTTTTGTTCTGTTCTTTCATTTGGGCCATATTTCTTTGTCTCCTCAACTTGGCAGCCTCCCTGTGTTTGTTTCTGTGTATTAGGTAGAGCAGCTTTGAATCCGTGTCTTGGTAGTATGGCCTAATGTAGTAGATGTCCTAACGGGTCCAGCAGCAAGCTTTCCCTATCACCTAAGCTGGGTACTCAAGGTGTGCCCCAAGAGGAGGGCTGACTACACCCTCCTCTTGTAATTGAGCTTTGTTTGCTGTGGGCAGATCAATGGGAGGGATTTACCTAGGCCAGTCAGCTGGAAGAACTGGCTGTGACCGCCAACCTCTGCCCTTTGTGGAGGATCATTTGTGCAGGGGCAGGGTGGCGGTGCTCCGATGTGGTCTGTAGCTGTCCACTGGGTGCGCTGGCCCTGGGGTTTCCCAGATGGTGCAGACCAAGGCCAGCCCCCACCTGTGTTTTGCCCAGGGCACCATGCCTGAGCTATAAAGCAATCTGAGATGGCTGCTACTTGTGCTTAGCTTGGAGATTCCCAGGCAAATCAAGCTGTGAATCTAAGCTGGCTGCTGGTAGTGCCAAGCCTAGAGCTCACTGAGGCCAGCTATTGCTTGTTAGATAGGATTTAGGAAGTTGTAAAGCCAAGACCAGCTATTCATATGGAAAAACAGCTTGGGTGGGCCCACCAGTTGGGTGGGGAGAAGTCTCTGGGGATCTCTAAGGTGGATCAAACAGTGTTAGCCAGGTTGATGGAGTCTCAGATATAGCACCAGCTTGCCGGCTCTGTGGGAGGAGGGTTTACAAAAGAGACAATGGCTCTGTTTGCATTGATGCCAGACACTTCAGTTTTGCCCTGTATACCACTGGTGTTTTTCATGCTGTTATTTGGTGCTGGAGCTCAGTTGGAGTGAGTTTGAGTAGGTGAGTACATATGTAGGTTCTTTGAGAGGAACTGATTGGGGCTCCAGCAGTTTCTTCCACTAACTTAATCCCCACTGGTTTTTGCAGACTTATCTTCCTGGCACTGGAACCCTGGGTTTGGGGGCCTGGTGTGGGGCTGAGATTCTCCTTGCTCCCGAGATATCCCTCCCTAATTATTATCCATGACACGTGGGTGAGAGACCAGCCCGTTCTGTGTCTGTGCCCCTCCTACCAGTGTAGATGGATGTGGTTTCTTTAATTCTGTAGTTGTTAGACTTCCATTCAGCTAGATTTCTGACAGTTCCGGCTGATAGTTGTTCTATATTTTAGTTGTAATTTTTATGTGGTTGTGCAAAGAGACAAGTCACATCTGCCTACACCACCATCTTGACTGGATATCCCTCTTGAATTTCAATACAAAATAGAAGTAGCTATTGAGTGCTTTCTCTGTGCTAATTACTATTCTAAGAGCTTTATATGCACTAACTCAGTTAATTCTGACTAACCATGAGGCAGGTACAATTATTAGCCTCATTTTATGGAGAAAATGGAGAGGAGAAGCATGGAAAGGTCAGTAACTTTCTCAAGGTCATAGCAGGGTTTAGGGAATTGTAGCCCTGGCCTGAGCCTGACTGCCACCGGCATCCCAGCCATGCTTGTCTTTAAGTCTCAACATAAGGCTGTGTGTGAAACATGACTGAAAACCACTCAGAGGGTTGCCATATGGGAATTAGATTTGAAAAATTCTTATTATGCTTTTATGCTTTAGAACTTGCTCCACTTTCTTTATCTGTAGTATAACATAAACAATCTCTAGATAGGAATGTATGAAACCTTGCACCTAATACCAATGTGGCGTCAAGATGTTTAATAGACCATGACACAGACTGGTCACTGCGCCCCATGTACTCGTACATGTAATCTATTATTGTTAGCTATAACCCTAACGCCTCCAAACTATTAATGATTCATGAATCTTGACCTTGTATCTCTCATGTGTATCCTCCTCAATAAAAGGTGTGAGAGAAGAAGGTCTAATCGCTGTTCTCCACTAGAGAGGCAGCCACCTTCCTTCCCCCAGACATAATAAAGTGTTCTGGGTAAAAGTTATTTCATCGGACATAATAAAGTGTCCTACGTAAGAGTTTGTTCTGCAGTGGTCATGACGACTCTGCTGGACAGAGCAGCTTCCAACCGAGCCTAGGGTGTGTGAGGCACATCTGCCTCAGCAGGGAAGTCTGGATTCAGAGAAAAAAAGGCCAATAATTTCTTAATTTATTTATTTGCCTTTTACTTTCTTCTATTAACTATAAAAAGTTTTAAATGTGGTTATAGCTATTATTCTGCTGTTTTTATCTTGTTGGACCATTGTCTTCTTTCAGGCAGCTTAGAATATCTTTCTCTTTTCAGAGATTAGAAAATATTCAGATTTTGGGGGAGGGTGAGATGGGTACATTAGATGTTTTACAGGTGCTATATATATTTTTCAAAATAGCAATCATTTCTCCCAAACCTTTTATTGAATTATATTTTTGCCTTGTTTTGTGGTGGTACCTTTCTGTTGGTTTTTATTTCATAGACACTTACTACTTTTAGTGAACGGTATATGTTTAATCATCTCTTTGAGGATACTGCTGTCTCTTTCTGTTTGTTCTATTTTTTTCCACTTTATCTGGCATGATTTCCTAGATTGTTGATGTTGGCTACTTTTCTGTGCTAGTTTTTGTGTATTTTGACATCTTAGTTTCCAGGTTTTCTCTCTCCCTCTCTGGTCCCTCACTCCTCCCTGCCTGGTGCCTAAGCAGCAGTCCTCCCAGGACCCTGTCCAGAGTGAGGTTTCATGTGGCAGTCAGGTTCCTACCTTGGCCTGACCCAGGGGCTGACTCAGCTCCAGCCTCTGGCACAGGAGACAGATTAAGTCCATGTGAAAGCCTGCATTGGTATCCATAGCACTCCCTTGGGCACAGTCTTGGGCAAAATCAGTAGCAACTTTTTTTTTCTTTTCTTTTTGATCTTCACCCAAGGACACCCCCCCCTCCCCACACACACTGCTTAGAGAGAGAGAGAGGAAAGGGGAGAGGAAGGGACAGAGAGAAACACTGATTGCAGGAAGAAGCATTGATTGGCTGTCTCCCATAAACACTGGGACTGAGGAATAGAAATGGAACCCGCAATCCAGGCATGTGCCCTGACTGGGAATCAAACCAGCGACTTTTTGGTTTGCAGGCTGGCACTCAATCCACTGAGCCACACCAGCCAAGGGCTCAGTCTGTTTTCTTGAAGAGAGTGGAAGGGTTGGGAGAGGCCCATCTCAGCTCCTAGCTTTTTGAGCAGTAAGCATGACTCTGGTCCCCACCTCAAGCAGGTAATTTAATTCTTTCTCATCACTGGACAGGACTGAATTCCCAGTAGCCCTTCATTAAGTCCAGACTCAGAGCCCAACAGGCCACAGCTCCAGCCCTATTCATATTTTGTATTTATGTTCCATATCTGGATATATCCATGGAGATATTCTCCCCTTGCTGAACATAATCTTTTTATTTTCTCTGCTATTTTATCCATCCTTGTTCTGCATTGGAAGATTCTGGGCTATATATTCTGCTTCATTCATGAGTTTTTGTATAAGCATTAATTGCAGCTTTATACTACCTGGTAGAGAACTACTTTTAACACATTTCACCATCATACTCTTATAGCTTTCTTCTCAGGGCTAGATTAAGCTGGAGGCTCTACAGCAGTTACTGGAGATGAGGATGGAGGCCATTTGAGGACATTCAAGAGGAGCCCTGGATTGGCAGGTCCAGAACAGGAGGATGGTTTTTGCTTGGGAGTTTCATGCCAACATTTCATCAGGGATCTCAAGCCAGGCTAGATCCAACATGAGGGAGAATACAAGAGGAAAGTTTGAAACCTTGACATGGTCCCTAGATGGAGAACCAGAGGTTTCATATATACCAGCGGATCCCCCCCAGAAAATGATGATGTGTATGACAGCCAGGAGGCATCTGGGCCATTACGTAGCTGTGTCCTTAGGATTCAGTGAGTACATTGGCTCATATTCCAAATCCACCCTGGCCTGGATTAGCAGGGGATTTCCAGTTGCTTCCAGACAGGGACAAGTTGCATGCACCGCCCCAGCAGGTTCCCCTTTCCTGCTGCATGGCAAGGTGACCTAAACTGGAAAATACATAGAGAGTGCTGCCTCCTTGCAATATAAACTGAACCTGGCCTCCTGCTCAAGGGCCCTTGAGGCTATGAATTCCAGGGCAGTGAGGAGCAGCCTCCCGCCCAACTCAGAGGCCCCCGTTATCCTCCTACCTTGAGTGTGGCCTGTGCTCAGGCCCAGGTGCTGAGGGGCAGGTGTGGGCCGGGTTCCATAGAAATCAGACACACTGTCTTCTTGGTGCTTGTGCAGTGCAGTCCTTCCTGAAACATGAAACTGGGTGTCATCTCAGGGCGGAGAATGCCAGGAGTCAAAATTTGACCTTCAGCAAGTGGGAGCCTTCCAATCCTGGCTGGGATAGCAGATTGCTTTGCTTGGACTTTGACCTGAGCCCGGGTTCGAAGGTCTGTGAAACTCTGAAAACCCCACCAGGGGGAGCCCTATTCACATCTTGGGTGTGTGGCTCCTAAATTGCAAATGCTAGGTCTTGAGAGAAAAGCAAGACTTCCGGCATAAGCCGAGGATTTAGGAGAAGTGGAGAGTAAGGGGCAGCCTTTCCACCCCAACAGAAAGTGACTTCTTGAACTATAGGGTAGAGGAGGTGTGATGAGGCTGTGGATGCTAGTGGTCCCAGAGGAAGGGTTCTGGAGCTAAGCCCTGTAGGTGGCAGAAATGGCAGAAACACTCCTGAAATCAGAGGGAGACCTCTGTCTGGCTTAAAAAAAACAAACAAACAAACAAAAAAACTGAATGTATTTCACATATAACATTGTATAAATTTAAGGTGTACAAAGTGTTATTCTGATAGACTTATATATTGTAATATGATTGCTACTGTAGTAATATTTATCACATTATATAATTTTAATACAATATTGTTTATGTTCATTATACTGTGTATTAAATCTCTATGGCTTATTTACTAATTTTTGTAAGTTTGCACCTTTATTTATTTTTAAATTTAAGTATAGTTGGTATACAATTTTATATTGTATTAGTTTCAGGTGTACAATATAGTGATTTGACATTTTTATAAGTTTGTATCTCCTGTCTCCTGATAATCACCATTTTACTTTCTATTTTTTACAGATTTAACTTTTTTAGATTCCACACACTAGTGGTGTCTTTTTCTGTCTGACTTATCTCATAATAAGCATAATGTGCTTTAAGTTCTGTCCATGTTGTTATAAATGGCAGAATTTCCTCCTTCCTCATGGCTAAATAATATTCCATTGTATGTATGTACTACATCTTCTTGATCCATTCATCCATTGATAGGCATTTAGATTGTTTCCATGTCTTGGTTATTGTGACTAGTCCTGCAGTAAATATGGGGGTGCATATCTTTTTTACATAGTGATTTCATTTCTTTTGGATAAGTATCTATAAGTGGAATTGCTGGATCATAAGGTAGCTCTATTTTTAATTTCTGGAGGAATCTCCTTTAGTGTCTGCACCAATTTACATTCTTTGAGCCCTGATGACCTGAAAACCCCGAAGGAAGCATGTATGGTGCTGCCAGGCTGGCCAGGACTCAGCCGGCCTCCCCAGCGCCCTGTGCCTCAGTGGGCAGGAGGAGCAGAGCTGCTCTCCACACCTTGATCCACTTGGGACACACTGGAGCCTAAACTGTAAACTGCTCAAATGCCTGTCCACAGGAGAATGGGAAGAAATACTGTCAAGAGTCCTGAGGGATCCTCAGCCAGGTGAATCTGCAGACATGAATGGCAGAAACCAGGTGCAAAAGGGCCCATTATTGTGTGATTCCATTATCTGAAGCTCAAGTTCAGGCACAACTGGAGAAGTCAGAAGACTGCTCACCTTTGGGAAGACAGAGATTGAAAGGATACATGAGGGAGGCCCCTGGCATCCCGGGAATGCTCTATTCCTTCATCTAGGAGCTGATTACATGGATGGGCTCGGTGTGTGAAAGTTCATTGTGCTATACACTTAAAACTTGTTCACCCTTCTGAGTGTATGTTATATTATAGAAAACACACATCATCTGTGCGAAAAATGGGATGCAGAATGGAGTGAGGAGGTATGGTGGTTTTTTGTCATCTCTGCCTCAGCGCCCTGTGCCTCCTCATTGAATCTCTGCTCTCCTCACCAGAGGCAAAGAGCAAGGGCAGAATTCAAATCATCAAGGACTTTCTACTCTTGCATTCCTGACACCTTCCTTGAGTCTATCTACCTTTTGATCACCTTTCTAATGGCTCCCTGAATTGATCTCCTCTCCTGTATTTTTCAGCTCCTGCAAAATTGGAAATGGATTAGATGGGTATGTGTTATTGAAAGCCTCCAATTAGTTGTCTCCTTCATGAAATACTAACTGGACTCTTGAGTGTCAGCATCAGCATTTGTAAGTCAGTGGAAAGGCCTGTGGGCGGTTCACAGGCAGATACTGTTGGTCAAGTTTGAGATCTTCCTGGCGCCTTCCCAGAGCCACCAGTTTTCCCAGGCACTCCTGTTGAGGCAGGCCTCAACGCACCAGGGATCACCTGGGGGAAGGGGACTACTGCTTTACTCTGAGGAGGACAAAATACGTTATTTGTCCCATTGAGAGATGGTGTTTCCTCGAATCTGCAGGGGCTCTGTGGCTTTTTTAAAAAGTAATTTATTTATTTATTTTTAAAGGGTGGGGAAAAAGGAAGAAAGAGAGGAAGAGAAACATTGACATGAGAGCATAGATCAGATGTCTCCCACCCCCCCAACCAGAGTGAATTCACAACCCAGGCATGTGTTGCTCTGCAGGGCAACCTCCAACTAACTGAGTCACACTGGTCAGGTGGTTCTGTGGCTTTTTGATTCACAAAAATCAGTGATGCTGATCTGGTTTGCAGGCCAAGGTCACATTCAATTTCTGTTTGTTGGAGCACTCTCTGGGAGCCCTGAGTCACTATGTACGAAGTCAAGTCCCCCAGGACTGCATGGCTCAGCAGCCAGCTGTCCTCAAGGAGGAGAAATGTGAGGGAGGTGGTCTTGGACACTCTAGAGCCACCTCTCTGCCAGCTCATGCTGCCAAATGACCTTGGTCAAGAGAATTGCCAAACTGACAGAAAATCATGAGCTGTAAGGCAGTGGTTGTGTTTTAAGCCACCAGGTTCAAAGTATAATAGTTGTTATGCAGTGCTAGGGCATGAACAGTTGACTCCTTACCTAGACCAGGGCTTTGGTGCCCATGACAAGCAGCATCTTCGTGCTGTAAGGATCCATTTCCCTAACTCACCTGTGCCACATTTGGCTACTGTATTTGCATTAGAATCCCTCTAAGCTGCCAGGCTTGTGGCAGGGTCATTTGTTGTGGAATAACTTTTTGTTTTATTTTTATTGATGTAAGTATATGTTCTCCTCGCTGAGAAACAGATGAAGCTTTTTGTCCTCAAATTTTTTTTAAGTACAGAACAGGTGAGCGTTGGCATTTGGATTATGTGGAAACAGCCAGGTTCAGAGACAGAAGTGGGTTGAGCAGAGCTTGGCATTCTCTGAGATCAGGGAATTTCATGCCTTACCCCCGTGGATGGTGGAGACCTAGGCTGGACACAGTTTCTCTCAGCTGGAGGCACATAGGCCAGGGCCCCCCAGGGAGAATCTGCTGTCAGTGACATGGACATTGTGAAGGGAAGTGCTGGGCTTGACCCAGAGGACTGCAGGGCTCAACAGAATCTTCTGAAAGCAGAGGGATCAGTAGAAATGATGTCAGCTGCTATGGACTAAATGTTTGTGTCCCCCCGAAATTCACACGTTGAAGCGCTAATTCCCAGTGTGATGGGATTTGGAGGTAAAGCCTTTGGGAAATAATTATGTTTAGATGAGGTCATGAGGGAGCCCCCATAATGGATTTGGTGCCCTTGTAAGAAGAGAAAGAGAACTGAGCCCCTCCCTGCCATGGGGGGGCACAGCTATATGCAAACCAGAAAAAGAGCTCTCCAAAGCAGCAATTTTATCTTGAAATTCTCAGCCTCCAGAACCGTGAGAAGAAATGTCTGTTGTTCAGTCATCCAGTCTGGTATTCTGTTCTAGCAGCCTGAGCTGAGCAGACAGTTACCAGTGGTTGCTAAGGACAGCTTGCTCTGTTTTCCCAGCCCTGGTCAGCTCCCGATATTTCATCATCATTGCATGGAGGGAGCCCCACTAATGACTAGGGTTGACTTTCTTCCTGGCCCCATAGGTTGGGACACAGAACAGCCTCTAGTTGATTGAGAAAAAATAAGGAATGTTAAATTTCATGTGCATTTTGTAACTAAAAATGATAAACATAATATGCTTCTTAAGTCATCTGGAACAATTTATGGCTTTCTCTCTTTTGCATTATGTGCACCTTTGTCTATGGAATTCTGAGCATTTTCCTTGATAGGATTTTTTCAAAACATCTCCAGGTTTGGGTTTTTATTTTATTAATTTAATTTAAGTTTATATATTTTTACAAAACAGAAAGGCAAGAATACAGAAAAAGGGCTTGCTCAAAAAAATAAAACCCGACTGTTTTTTTACAGTTGTCCCAGTGTTTCCCCCTTTGCTTCTGTCCGTCTAGTACCCGCCTTCCCTCCAACAATCCTCCCACTTGGTTCATATCCATGGGCTGTGCATATAAGTTGGATTATCTATTTCCTATACTATTCTTAACATCTCTGTATCTATTTTGTTCCTACCAATTATGCTTCTTAATCCCTGTACGTTTCCCCCCATTCTCCCCCTTCCCCTTCCCAGCTCACAACCCTCCAAATGATCTCTACATCTATGATTCTGTTCCTGTTCTAGCTGTTTGCTTAGTTTGTTTTTGTTTTTTAGATTAACTTGTTGATAGTTGTGAGTTTGTTGTCATTTAAATGTTCATAGTTTTGATCTTTTTTTTTTGTTTTAAGTATATTTTATTATGTTCTTACAGTTGTCCCAATTTCTTTTCCCTTTGCTCCCCTCTGCCCAGTATCCCCTTTTCTCCATCAATCCCACCCCCTTAGTTCATGTCCATGGGTCATGCATATAAGTTCTTTGGCTTCACCTTTTCCTATATTATTGTTAACTTTCCCCTGTCTAATTTGCACCAACCAATTATGCTTCTTAATCCCTGCACCATTTCCCCATTTCTCCCCCTCCCCCCTCTCAGTTGATAACCCTCCAAATGATCCCCATACCTATGATTCTGTGCCTATTCTGATTTGCTTAGTTGGATTTTGTTTTTATTTTTTAGATTCAGTTGTTGATAGTTGTGAGTTTGTTATCATTTTGATATTCATAGTTTTGATCTTCTTTTTCTTAAATAAGTTCCTTTAACATTTCATATAATAATGGCCTGGTGATGATAAACTCCTAGCTGTACCTTGTCTGGGAAGCATTTTATCTGCCCTTCCATTCTAAATGATAGCTCTGCTTGATAGAGTAATCTTGGTTGTAGGTCCTTGCTTTTCATCACATTGAATACTTCTTGTCGGTCTCTTCTTGCCTGCAAAGCTTCTTTTGAGAAAACAACAGGTAGTCTTATGGGAACGCCTTTGTAAGTAACTCTCCACTTTCCTCTTGCTATTTTTAAGATTCTCTCTTTAACTTTCGGCATTTTAGTTATAATGTGTCTGGGTGTGGTCCTCTTTGGGTCTAGCTTGTTTGAGACTCCCTGTGCTTCCTGGACTTGTATGTCTATTTCCTTTACCAAATTTGGGAAGTTTTCCTTCATTATTTTTTCACATAAGCTTTTAATTTCTTGCTCTTCCTCTTCTCCTTCTGGCACCCCTATGATTCAGATGTTGGCATGTTTAAAGTTGCCCTAGATGTTCCTAAGCTTCTCCTCATTTTTTCAATTTTTGTTTCCTCCTTCTGTACTGGCTGACTGTTTTTTTCTTCCTTATGTTCCAAATCATTAATTTGAACCCCAGTTTCCTTCCATTCACCATTAGTTTTGTGTGGATTTTCTTTAGTTTCATTTAGCATAGCCTTCACTTCTTCCTTTCTGCGTTTGCTATACTTAAGCACATATGTCAAGTCTCTGAGTTCTTTAACATCAGTGTTTTGAACTCTGTCTGTTAGGTTGGCTATCTCCTCGTCGCTTAGTTCTATCACTGGAATCTTGATCCTTTCCCTCTTTTAGGCCATACTTCTCTGTCTCCTCATCTTGACAGGCTCCTGTGTTTGTTTGCCTCTGTGTCTTAGGTAGAGCTATCGCAACTGCTACATTGTAAGAGGCAGAGCCTTAGGTATTTGTCAGTGCAGGGGGATGACCCGTTTCACCACTATGTGATGCTGCATGTGGGGGAGGGGTCTGAGAGGGAACAGTGCTGCTTGTTCAGCACTTGCCCCTTCTCTACCACTTTCTATGTGGGACCGGCACCCCTCTAGCTATTGCTCGTTCCCAGAGTGAGTGGGTCTATGGACGTTCTAGGACCATGGGGGCCCTTTAAGTAAGCAGACTCTGCTAAGAGACCAGCAGTTTCCTCTTCTGCCCCAAACCCTCCCCTGATTTTCACAGTCAGAACCAATGAGACTTTATTTTCCCCAGCACTGGAACCATGAGATGTGTGGTCTAGTCTGGTGCTGGGACTGCTCCACAGGTGTCCCTTTCTACTTTTTAAAATGTGTGACTGCACTTTCTGCCAGCCTGCGGCTGCTGCCGCCACCACACTGCTTCCTCTTTGCCCTGGGTATGCCCCACTTACCTGTCTGGCTGAGTATTTCTTCTTTATATCTTTGTTTGTTGGACAGCTCAGTTTCCTGGAACTTATTGTTGTCTCTAGTTTTGAGATAGTTGTAGTCCTTTTAGTTGTAGAGGAAGACACAGAGTGTTTATCTAGGCTTCAATCTTGGTCAGAAGTCCCTTGCTTATTCTTCTCTTTCTTAAGTAAGACCCTTTAACATTTCATATAATAAGGGTTTGGTGATGCTGAACTCCTTTAGCTTTACCTTGTCTGGGAAACACTTTTTATCTGCCCTTCCATTCTAAGTTATATCCTTACTGGATAGAGTAATCTTGGTTGCAGTCCTTGCTTTTCATCACATTGAATACTTCTTGCCAGTCCCTTCTTGCCTGCAAAGTTTCTTTTGAGAAACCCGCTGATAGTCTTATGGGAACTCCTTTGTATGCAACTCTCTGCCTTTCTCTTGCTGCGTTTAAGATTCTCTCTTTATCCTTAACCTTTGGCATTTTAATTATGATGTGTCTTGGTGTGTGGTCCTCCTTGGGTCTAATTTGGGATTCTCTGTGCTTTCTGGACTTGTATGTCTATTTCCTTCACCAAATTAGGGAATTTTTCTTTCATTATTTTTTCAAATAAGTTTTCAATTTCTTGCTCTTTCTCTTCCTCTTCTGGCACCCCTGTGATTTGGATGTTTATACATTTAAATTGTCCCAGAGGTTCCTAATCCTCTCCTCATTTTGTTCAATTCTTGTTTATTCTTCCTGTTCTGGTTGATTATTTATATCTTCCTTATGTTCCAATTTGTTGATTTGAACCCCCGCTTTCTTCTCTTCACTGTTAGCTTTCCATGGATTTTTTAAAATTTCACTTAGTATAGTCTTCATTTCTTCCCTTATGCTTTTGACATATTCAGTGAGATCTCTGAGCTTTCTGACCACCAGTATTTTGAACTCTGCATCTGATAGGTTGGCTATCTCTGCTTTGCTTAGCTCTTTTTCTGGGGTTCTATTCTTTTCCTTCATTTGGGCTATATTTATTTGTCTCCTCAGTTCGGCAGCCTCCTTGTGTTTATTTCTATGTACAAGGTAAAGCCACTTTGACTCTCTGTCTTAGTGCACCTATTAAGTTGTATGAGGTGGAGCTTTGGGTATACACCATGGTAGGGCAAACTACTTCACCACTTTATAGCTCCATGTGTGGGGGATGGGTCAGAGAGGGCACAATGCCCTACTGCCTGACTTCTGGAGGCTTGCCTGGCATTGTCCCCATTTCCAGTCACTTCACCCACTTCCCATATGTGACTAGTGCCCCTCCAGCTGATGCCCTGGTAAAATCCAACTGTTTTTGATATATGTCCTTTATTTCTTGGTCACTGAATATCTGTTCTCTGTATATCTTTGATTTTAATAAATCATGTGGATTTTTAAAAATTCTAATATTTAAGTAGAAATTATATTTGTGCAGTTTAAAATAAAAATGAATTAACAGATACATGAGAAATATCACTCCCACCCTATACCCACCCTCTTTCCCTCACTTTGCTCATGTAAGCAACCATTTTTATATAATAGGGCCTTATTTGTCTTCCAGTTTCTTTATGCAAATATACTTTTGTTTTTTCCTTTCTTACATTAAGAAAGCATATTATATCTATTCTACTTCTTTCTTTTTAAATTTTAACTAAATATTCTGGATTTCCTTCCATGTCGGCACATTTAGTCTTCCTTCTTCTTTTTTTCTCTTTGACAGCTGGGTATTATTCCAGTGGTAGATGCACTGAGTTGTATGTTCAGTCAGTCCACTGTTGCTGTACACTTGGGCTCTTTCTGATTAGTTCTTATTACAAGTAATGCCACAATGAAAAGAAATATACCTAAGCCAGTTTGTGTGTGTGAAGGCAAATCTATAGAATAAATTTTTAGAAGGGGATTTCTAGATAGAAGTGCAAGTGTACTTATAATTTTAGCAGACACTGCAGGTTTTGCTTCACAGGATTGTGTCACTTTTGCTACTGCCACAATGTGTGAGACAGTCTGTTTCTTCCCAGTCTTGCTCACAAACTGTGATGTCAAACTTAAACATTTTAACCAAACAATAAAATATTTATACACGTTGAATATGGATGCATTTCTCTAATATTGTCAGCCTTTTCTTTTGGGTGTGACCCCTTTCCTAGCTCCATGTTTTCCTCACAGAGGCTGGCCAGTTTTGTATTTCCTTCACTGTCATCAGTTATGAAAGATTTCTGCTAAGGTGCTGGGTTGAGTAACTGAGGTCCAGGTTGGACCATTGCAATAAAATCAACAGATATAGATGATTTGAATGCTTTACTTTACTTGGAACTAGCTTGAGGTTAAAAACAAATTATTTTGTTACTTCTTGTATTATTATTATTTTTTTCATTTTATTTTACTTAACTTTATTTTTTAATATGTTTTATTGATTACACTGTACAGTTGTAACAATTTCTTTTCCCTTTGTTCCCCTCCAACCAGTGACCGCCCTCCCTCCCATTGGTTGTGCATATAGTTCTTCTCAACATCTTCCTGTCTACTCCACTCCCTACTACTATGCTTCTTAATTCCTATACCATCTCCCTCCCTTTCCCCTTCCCCCTCCCTGCTGACCTCCCCCCAAAATGTTCCCCATACCTATAATTCTTTTTCCACTCTCATTGCTTACTTAGTTTGCCTTTGTTTCAATTTCCTAGCTTCTGTTGTTGGTTGTTGTGATACAGTTTTCATTTTAATGTTCATAGTTTTGATCCTCTTTCTCCTAAACAAGTCCCTTTAACATTTCATATAACAGTGCTTTGGATCTGATGAACTCCTTCAGTTTTACTTTGTCCTGGAAGCACTTCTCTGCCCTTCTATTCTGAATGACAGCTTTGCTGGATAGAGTAATCATGGTTGTAGGTTTTTGATTTTCATTACTTTGAATATTTCTTACCAGTCCCTTCTTGCCTGCAGAGTTTCTTTTACAAAATCAGCTGATAGTCTTATTAGAACCCCTTTGTACATAATTCTCTTCTTCTGTCTTGCTGCCTTTAAGATTCTCTCTTTATTCTTAATTTTTGACATTTTGATTATAATGTGTCTTGGTGTGGTTCTCCCTGGGTCCAGTTTATTTGGAACTCTGTGTGCTTCCTGGACGTGTAAGTCTATTTCCTTCCCCAAGTTAGGAAAGTTCTGCTTCATTATTTTTTTCTCACAATTTTTCCATTTCTAGTTCTTCTTCTTCACCTTCTGGCAACCCTATGATTTGGATGTTGGCCCGCTTATATCTGTCCCATAGGTTTCTGAGCCTCTCCTCATTTTCCTCACTTTTCGTTTCTTCTTTCTGCACTGGTTGACTGTTTGTTCCTTCCTTATGTTCCAGTTTGTTGATTTGATCCCTGGTTTTCTTTCCCTCACCACTAGTTTAGTGTGTGTTTTCATTCATTTCAGCAGGACTAGCCTTCATTCCTTTCCTGTCTTGTTTAAGATCTGCTTTTAGGTCTGTAAGCATTCGTATAACCAAAGCTCTGAACTGTGCCTCAGAAAGATTTTCTATCTGCTGCTTCGTTAGATTAGATATTTGCTGGCTGGTCAGCTGTGTCACCGGGAACTCTAGCATGATCTGTGCCATCCTGACAGTTTTGTGTTTATCTTTGCTTCTGGGGTGGGACTGTCACACCTCCTATGCTATAGCGGGCAGAGCCCCATGCACTGGTCACTACCAGGCAACCCTTCTCTCTACACTGTGGTGTTTTGTGTGGGGGCGGGGTTCCAAAATGGATTCCTGTCATTCACTCTCCGCTGACAGACCGGGAACTTCCTCCATCCCCACGCCCTCCAGCCTTCACAGTCTGAGGCAATGGGCGTCTGCCTTCCCTGCCATTGGAATCACAAGCTGACGGGTTTGGTTTGCAGCCAGGGGTGCTCCCCAGGCGCTTCTCACCTCCCCTTAAAAATAGGTGTCTGTGCTTACAGCTGTCCTGCCACCGTCACTGCAGCTGCTATCACCAGCACAGTTTGACCTCTCTACCCTGGCTTCGCCCCTCCTACCCATCCAGATGAGCACCACTTCTTTATAACTTCATATGTTGGACTTCCATGTAGCTTTATTTTCTGGAACTTCTGGTTATTTCTGGTTTTGCGATAGTTGTAGTCCTTCTTAGTTGTGGAGGGAGACGGAGCATGTCAGTCTAGGCCTCCATCTTAGCCAGAAGTTTATTATTACTTTTAAAGTTTATATATCTTTTACAAGTATTTCTTTGTAGTTATTTAATAAAATAAATAAAAATTAAAAGAATTATTTTGTCTATAGAAATTCCAAGCCTTCCTAAATAGAAGTTAAAATATTAAAAGAAATAGAAAAGGCCCCATCACAACCCTATCTTTGGCAGTTCCCCCAGTAGGCTCTCTGTCACGTGTTTAGAATACAAACCAATAGGGGTACTCAAGGGTTAAAGATTTTCACTATTGTTATTGTTGATAGGCTTAAGTGATTACTGCAAGTGCAAAGCTGTTATTCCAGGAACTAGAATACATGACCTATGTGACTGCAGGAGGCCAACAAGCAATTCAACCTTTGTGCCTCAGGGGGTCTGCAAGTATCAAGGTGGTATCTGAGTCATTATTTTTCTGGAAGGACATTTCTGTGATTCAGGTAGAGAATTGTTGATCAGCAGATAAAGAAGTACTAGGAAAATCACTTGCCAGACTGCAACTCTTATCTGATAAACCTTTTCCCAAACACCTTTCCTACCCTTGTCTTCTTATA
This sequence comes from Furipterus horrens, assembly GCF_987537825.1. Taxonomy (NCBI): domain Eukaryota; kingdom Metazoa; phylum Chordata; class Mammalia; order Chiroptera; family Furipteridae; genus Furipterus; species Furipterus horrens. Next base: position 84,891,082 of record NW_028327176.1, read on the forward strand.
AAAAGGTCAACTTGAGATGAGATGTTAAGGTAGTTTTTAGGGTACATAACCTGCTGTCTTCTCATATTGCTAGTGTCTGGATAAAATGCCCATAAAGATTCAATTCTTGTCTCTACTTATTGTTCTAGCAGTGACAGGAAGCACAAATGCCAACTTTTTTCATTTGAAAATGACTCCCTGTTATACCAGGGTGCCATTCAGCTATCGCAGGGGCAGCAGAGGAGCTGCTTCTTCTCTGCCCACTCCTCTAGCTGGTCACAAAGCTGTTCAAATCTTTCTTATCCATGATTTTGTAGAATATACAGAAGCAGGACATGGAGGATACTTTCCATAAATTCCAGGCCAGCAGTCATTGACCAGGGACCTTCATAGGAAGACTGCATGAAACAGAAAATTGACAATAAAATGGCTTAAACAGAGTAGATGATTTATTTCTCATTTTTGTCCACAAAGTCTTGGATGAAAGGTACAGAAAAAACATGGGGTAGGAGGAGCTTCCTGAGCACCATGGGCCCAGGCTCCTGTCTTCCTGCTATATAATTCTATTAAGGCTAGTAAGCCAGGACAAACAGAATAGAGAAACTGACATAGGTAGTTAAACCAGCAGTTTTCAGTAATCTAGTAAATCTAGATGCCAAGCAGTTTGCAGTCATCTAGTAAATCTTATCTTCTCTAAACCAAGGACACTTAAGAGTAAATGGTTTGCACTTCTCCTCTCCAACCAGAGCATACATATTGGGTTGGTCAAAAAAATTGTTTGTTTTGTAAGATGGCTCTAGTAGTGCTTAGCTGTCTTTAACTTCATTCAAAACAATTTTGTTAGATTGTATTGTGATACCTGTCATGTCAGCATGCATTTAAAAAAAAAATCAAAATTGATGAATTTTTTCCATCTGCATTTTACTATTGAAGATGGAAGAAAATATGCAACACTTTTGGCATATTATGCTTTATTATTTCAAGAAAGGTAAAAACATAACTGAAATGCAAAAAACAAATTTGCATTGGATAAATTTTGAAAAGAATGAATGCGGGAGGGAAGGTCCTAAATACCAATCAGGAAGACCTGTTGAGACTTGCAGTAAAAGCTTCAAGGGCTATAAATGAGTGGTGGAAATAAAGGAAGTCTTAATCTAAGGAATTAAGCAGTAGGAGAGAGCCAGGCTGGGATTTTTTCTTTACAAACTTAAAACTTTCACAAACTTCTATAACCTTCACAACCCTTTACAAATCTTTTTACAACTTTCATATTTTCACAAAACTTCTTACCTGAAAGGACAACAAGGCCAGCACCACTTGCTATTGTGGTGCCATTTGCCAGGCAGGCCTATGACCTTCTTAAGCATGACTGCCATTTTACTCTTCTAAACTTATCCTCAGGACTGAAAAATTACTAGAAAAGCAAGAACAGAATGTGACTAATCTCCCTCAGAGCCACAGGCAAAAGATAACAGTGGAGTAAGTTGCAGATTTCGCAAAACCAACCAAAACCTTCTGTGTTACAACGCCCCTAACAGCCCAGTGGTCACACACAGCAACCCCCGCCCCTTTAATAATCCAGTAAAAACTTGATCAAAGCCCCTACATTTCGCTGCTGGTGTATCTCTCCACACTTAAGCCCTTTTCCTCCCTCAGAAAGTGAATAAAACTTTGCTCTCTGCATTTTCTTCTCTTTGTGAATTCTTTCACAGCCCGTGTCACTGGCCACCTTAACATTTTGGTGGCCCATATAGGGACATTCTCTATTTCCACCTCTCCTCTGCCTTATGAGACTTGTGACTAGGGGAGTAGTGGGCAGTGGAAACTCATCCCAGGATTACCCTCTAACCCTGTCTCTGTGAGGTTTGGAGAGAGGATTCTAATTCTATTCTGTCTCTCTGGACTCTATAGCCAGCTACAAAGCCAGCAATCAGAAATATCTCTGACTCTTGGGATCAAAACATTTGCTTTGTCAAAAGTGATAGCTCCCCACCCCACCCCATCTCATTATCATAAAACCTGGTGCCAGTTCTATTGCTTTTCAAGGGTTTCAGCTGTGAGAGATGTCTCTTGACTGTCTCCTTGCTGGGTTCAGTCTGCTCTCAGGCTCAGGGATGCCTGACTCTGAGACAGATCTTTGTGGTCTTGGTCTGCCGTCAGACTCGGGGATGCTCAACTCTGATGGCAGATCTCTAGGTCATCTGAGCTGGGGATACCCTCCTCAAACCACCCATACCCCCCATTTTTCTTGTCCCTGAGATATTCTTCCTTTTCTTTTTTACCATGGGCAATACTCAATTGACACTGCCCAAGGACTCCCCCATTGAGATGTCTACCTAAGAACTTAAAGTTTCTGGGACTTATTGACCTCAAGCCCAGGTGTTTGATTCTTTATTGCAATATAGCCTGGCCCCAATATGAGCTCAGTAACCAGAAGATTTGGCCCACGGACAGATCTCTTACCTATAATACAATCCTCCAACTTGACTTTTATGGTTACCATCTCAATTCCCTATTTAGGTTTATTTCTCAAGAGGAGAAGATAAGGTTTTAACCTTCAGTAGGGATTCCAGGCCTTTCTCCTAACTATGCCATTTTCTTCAAATTTTCCTTACTCATAAGTTTTTCCCCCCTCCTTTCTCTGTCATAAAATGTGTTCTTAAAAGTCAATCTAAGGAATACTAGACACTTACTTTTTGTTTGTTATTGGAAGTTGAGGTTTCTAAGAGTTCAAAGTTCAAATTAGATTGAAAAGGAATTGTATGATTTTAGTAACAGAAGGCAAAAGGCATGAAGATGCAATTTTAAAGACAAGGATTGGACGTGAGTTATTCTAGTTATTTCTAAATGGGTAAGAAAGTTTGTGAAAGTTATAAAAAGGTGTATAGAAGGTTTTGAAAGTTGGAATCTCAGTCAGGCTCCAATACCCCTTCCCCCAATTGTTTCTCTCTGATGACATTTGATGACTCTAGTGGTATCTGGAGTTGTTTTCATTCTCAAACATGCTTTCTCTATCTCTCTATGCCAGTGTGGTTCTCTTAAATGGACTTTCTATTGAGTCTTCTGAGTGGGTTAAATCCATTCCCAGAGCATCTGGCTGGTGCTCTTGTCATTGGTAAAGCCACCCTCATTTATCCATCTCTTTGTATTTCTCTGTTGGTGTAAACTATAACTCATGATCCTCTATCTGGAGCATTTATTTTCTGTCACTGGGTTTCTGACTTTTCAAGGGGCCAAAGCAGCCCTGTCTGGGCTCTTCCCTGCTGCTTGATTTCTTAGATTGAAGCCAAGACTTTCTTTATTTCTGCTGCTCATTCACAGTCCTTGAAGCTTTCATTAAGAGTCAACAAGTCTTTCTGCTTGGTACTTAGAAGCTTTCATCCCATTTTCTAGTCTTCTTAAAAGTTCTCAAAAGCAAATGAGAAAAATTTTGTGCTTTCTCTATAAAAAATAGTAATTCAAATTATGTGTATGGTCTTTATGTGTTCAGTGTTCATGTGTATATTTATGTAAAATGTGTGGTACATTTTCTGCCCCTGGATGGCATAACTAGGATATACTGTTTTTTTGGCCTAAAGAAATTAAATGCTAATATAAATTAAACAGGATCCTGTAATTTGGACAAATTATTTAGTATCAAAACTGGTTTTAATTTGATTAAATTTTTAGAGTGATTACCAATAAATATATATGTTTGTTTTGCCACAAATTTATGTTATAATCTTTTAGTTATGCTTGTTTGACAACCTTCCCAAAGTTTAAATTTTAAGAGATCTTTTAACTGGTTGTACAATGGGCCCTGGAATAATGCAAACATTTATTCTCTCCACTTATAAAAGAGAAGTCTTTTGAACCATTAGGCCTATTTAATATATTCAAAATTACATGGGAAGCTTCACCAAACAGAATAATAATAACTATGTTATATTTATATACATATATTTTTATCAAAATATTCTAGAAATTTCAACCTGTCCTAGGAAAAAACTTCCAAAAATTCAGAGCTAAGTTCAAGCAGTAAACTCCCAGGGGTAGCAGGTGTCCTGTCAGTAATATCAAACAAGCCAAGAGTGATGGTTCCCTAGGAGGACATCAAGCAGTGGTACTCTGGGTATTTGTAACCCACACATTGGAACTTATGAATTGTTTCTAATGTTCAATGCACACTTCTGATAGGTCCTGTACAGCATTGTAAAACTTTGCATATATATACATATATATATATGTATATATATGAGAGAGAGTATTTGTTAAGTTTAAAAATATGGGTTTTATATTATTCTTGTGTGTTATTGTGGGGGACGGACAGGCATGGGGAGATGTAGGAAGCAGACAGGCCTGGTTTAAAAGACTCTGACCACTGTGCAGAGCCGCCCCCTGCTGGGCCCTTAGCTGGCAGGTTGTCTTCCAGGCCTGCTCTAAATCCCACCCTCCGGGGGATTTTAAAGATAGAATAGAAATACAAAGTGACTTTTAAGGAAAAGGGAACCTGCTCTGTTTTTCTCTGTATAGCCTCAAATCCTTGTCAGTGCCTGCGACGCGTCCTGCATGTCGCCTGGCAGGATAAGGTTCCCAACACCGAGGTGCTGAAGCGAGCCAACATGAGCAGTTTGCATGCAGTTCTTAGTGAGAGACGCCTCAGGTGGCTCGGCCCTGTCAAAAGAATGGATGCAGGCCGTATTCCCAAAGACCTCCTCTACGGCGAGCTAGCAGAAGGCCAGAGGATGACAGGGCGCCCAAAACTGCGGTTCAAAGACATCTGCAAAAAGGACATGACGCAATGCTCCATCAATCTCAACACATGGGAAGTTCAAGCAGACGACCGCCTAGCCTGGAGGCTCGCGGTCAGGCAAGGTACGTCACGCGCAGAGGCTGCGCGCAACGAGGAGGCGGTCCAGAAAAGATTGAGGCGGAAGCAGCGTCAACAGCAGCAACAACAGCCATCTGCCTTCACCTGTAACAAGTGCGGCAGGGATTGTCACTCCCAAGTCGGACTGCACAGCCATTCTCGGCGGTGCAGATAGACTCTCAGGAAGCTACGCCATCGTCTCTCGAGACGGACGGCTGCCGATGACGATGATGGCCGATGATGCTAACATTTTCTCTTGCTTTACTGTTGGCTCAGAGACCGACCCCTTAATTCAAGATTTAATTACATTTGTTCTTTGCTGCTAAGTATTTCCTACTCTGGTTTGAGAGTTACCAGTTTCTTTGTCCCTTACACCCACAATTTGGGTTCCAGTCAGGCTCTGTCAAGGGAATTGCCCCAGGTGGGTTGGGGAGGTCCCACTGGGATTCTGTGGTGGAGACCTTGGGCCTCTTCATTAGCTGTATTTATAACCAGACTTTACTAATCTGCTGTTAACAAGACACTGAGGAGAGCCTGTGCATATGCCCAGCTTGGATGATTGGTGGCAAAAATGGAAGCAATAAGATCTGCCATGCTCTGAGGATCATCCCTATATGAGGGGTTGGAGTTCTTCCAATTCAGTTAGTTTGAAGTAGAGAATGGAGTATGAGCCCATTAGTAGCCAATAGGCTGGCCTTCCTGAATTACTCTGCCTATCGGATATTGCCTCGATGGGAACTACCTTGCTCCACATAAGGATGCTCCTTGGCCCAATGTGGTGCCCTGATGGATCCTTCAGGGGGGGACCCATTCCTCATCATACAGGTGTGGAGCTGTTGGCTCCATGTGCTTCAAGAGTAGCTAGCAGAGGGGGTAATGGTAGGGGAGATCCACCTGCCACCAACCCTGAGTCCCCTGGGTTCAGAGCATTGAGGAGGCTTATCTCTTCATTCTTCTTTTCTTCCTGTGCCTTACTGTCAGGGAGAGGTTTTGAGGCCTCTTCCCTTCTCTGCATCGTCAGCTGGTTCTCTGTCACTGGTGAAACATTGACATCATGGATTTCATCCAATCTGCCTAACTGTTGGCAATACAGTTTCAATTGTATGATGGTACAATAACTTAGGAAGCCATGCATGGGCCACCTTTCCTTAATCCAAAATATATATAGGCCTCACAGTATCACAATAATAAATCAATACCTCCTTGGACATTGGATAATGACATTATGTGCTCTAGCCCAGCAAAATCCTACCCAGTGGGCTCCCTCTAGGAGCCAGAACAGACCTGCCCTTATTGTCTTGGATGTACAGCAGGCCCAAGACTATGGCCAGAAAAATCCAAGGAAGATGAAAACATATAAACAAAACTGATACCCGTGACTTCATTATTCCAGAGAGTACTCACAGCCAACCAATCTCACAATCTGTGATCCCCACACAATGGCTTCAACAAAACAATTCTCACCTGGACCTTGTTTTATGGCCCCTTCCCAGACCCATTTCCTTTTCACCTGCTGTAGCAGCACAGGAGTTCAACTCCAGCCAAGTTTACTTTGGATTCTGTGAAACCAAAAAATGACAGTGGATCATTGGAGAGGGAGTTCTTACCAGTTTAATCTTACTCCTGTGGGTAAGGACAGGAACAACAGGATCTGCCTTTCAATTCTTGTTCTGGCAGCAAGCGAGAACAGGGGCCAAGGGATCATTTGCCTTCAGGACTTAGGGAACCATGAGAGCCAGAATCATCTGTGCCACTTGAACAGCAGAGCCCTGTATATATATGTGAAATTAACAAAGGTGGCACCCGGCCAGTCTGAGCTGTGTAATGCTTACGCAGAAAGAATTCTCTTAGATAACGGTGACCTAGGCAAATGAAGATACATGCATGTGGAGGCAAAGGTCCTGGCTATGGTCATCCTGATACAACACCTACCATATGTGTTTAGGTAGCTGTCACCTCAAGGGGGGATGCAGAGGAACTCCCAGAGACTGGGAAATCCCACAGTCCCATTCTTAGGGTCAACCAGCCACAGGCAGCTAGGGTCCCAACAGTTGCCATTGCTGTTACCAAATAGCAAGTTGGGTCCCGCTGCCTGCCACCACCCTCTAGGCAAAATTTGGGGGGCAAAGTTATGGTGATAAAGGAAAGATGTCTTTATTCAAAAGCTACACAATTTTGGAATAACAACTTCCCACTTGCATTAGTCACTTAAGTCTATCAATTAAGGCTAAAATCTTTAACTCCTGAGTTCCCCTATCATTTCTCCTGTTAGTTTTTAATTATCTTATTTATATAAGGTTAGTTTACAAACTAAAACAACATAAGATACAAAAGCTACACAATTTTGGAAGAATGCCAAGCTTCTGCTTCAGAACCAATCCCCCTAGAACACCCAAAGAAGAATAACCCTGCCACCTTCTGCCAGGCCAGCCTGATCCTAGGCTGCACCTGAAGTTCTTTCTACTTTTTCAAAATACCTTCCACAGGCAGCTGCAGCATGGTTATCCAGGCATCAATGAGGAAGAGAGCCACAGAACCAGTCTCTGCCCTCCTTTTATTTTAAATCTTCTGGCCCTTAATTCTATGTGCTCCAGAGGCATTCAGCTTCTAGGCCAATCCCTTCACAGACTGTTTACCATTGCCTCAGGCAACCTTCTCCCAGGGGCCCTCCCTACTCCTCCCTAGTGATGTGATCAGATCTCTGTGTATCAATTTGAGCAATTTACAGCCAGCTAGTGAATGGCAAGATTTCCTCTTTTCTAACCAAGGACACTTGGGAGTAAAGGGTTTATACCTCTCCTCCCTAACCAGAGAAGACATAATCTCTTGGGCCTTAAACCACAGTCCTAAGAAGAGAGAAAGAGGAATTCTTTTTTTTTTTTGGTTTTTCAATTACAGTTGTCCCACTTTTCCCCCATTGATACCCCCCCCAGCCCACCCCTTCTCCCGCAATAATATCCCTCCCCATTGTCCACATCCATGAGTCATTTATACACGTTCCTTGACTAGACCCTTCCCTTACTTATCCTCCTAGAAAGAGGAATTCTAATGCAAATGGAGAGATAACCCCAGAACAAAGTAGCCAGTTTGGGAAGAAGCTTCAGACTCCCTTTTGAGCTCACCTTCAGGACAGAAACAGCACATCTGCCCTCCTCCTAGAAATTTCCTCCTCTCAAATTCCTACATTTCCCCTATATAAACTTTCTTCTGAAGGCTCAAGGGAAGGTGGATGTTAGGGTTTTAACATACCACCTTCTCAGACTGCTAGCCTCTGGTATTCGTCGGCAGCCGTCCGTCTCGAGAGACGATGGTGTAGCTTCTTAAGAGTCTATCTGCACCGCCGAGAATGGCTGTGCAGTCCAACTCGGGAGTGACACGGTATCTGTCTCCTCCCGTGTTGAATCAACATCTTGCGATGACGCTGGAGTGTCCTCTCCAGTGGAGCTGAAGCTACAGAGCCTGGGCAGGGTGATATGGAGGGTCTGCTGTTGCCCATGCAGCAGACCCCCCCTCTCTTCGCAGCTGAAGGGTCCAAGGGAAAGACGGAGTCAATACAGCTTGGCTTCAGGTGCGCCGCAGGAGTTGCCGGTGTTGACTACAACGTCAAACCGCCTTAGGGACTCCGGCTCCAGATTTTCTGTCGGGGTTTACTCCCTTAGCCTTTCCCCTGAAGAGGTATGCCGCAAGGCAGCGGAGGTTTTTTGGAGTCAGAGTTTTCCTTCTCTGATGTGCCCTGACTGGAAGATCGAACCAACGACACTTAGCTCGCAGGCCGACGCTCAATCCACTGAGCCAAACCAGCCAGGGGCATAGCCTCTGGTATTAATAAAAACACAATTATAATCCAATTCCTGTCTGCTTTTTGGCTGAGTGGTGATAGGCAGCAAGAGCTCTGGACTCAGTTGCCCTCCAGTTTCAACATGAGCAACCCTTTGGTAATGTCTTCTCCTCTTCCTCTAACTACTGGATGAAATATGGACCCAGCAGATATGGTGGTGATGCATCATGTTGTGAGAAACGCTCACAATAAAAACTGGGACACAGGACTTGAGCAGTAAAACGAGGCCTTTATTCACGAGTCTGCAGAGCCGGGCGCACCCTCACAGCCAGGAGAATGTGCGCGCCAAGTAGACAAAGGAAACTGGTTTTATAGTCTTAGCTTCCCCACCCTGAAATTGCCACCCTAAAGTGATTATCTTCTCCACCCTAAAATTGCCACCCTAAAGTGATTATCTTCTCTGCCCTAAAGTGAGAGCGATTAGCTTCCCCGCCCTAACGCAATTAGCTCCCCCTCCCCTCTCCTTCTTCCCCGTTTCTCCATTACTGGTTACTCCGGAGTTACAATCTAACACGGTTATCTAAATGCCCCTTCTGTGGTTTGTAGATATGCCAGTGATGTCAGCTCCCTTCTCAGAGACCCCCTAATTACATTTGCCCTTTGTTACTAATGACTTTTCACTGGTTTGGGAGTCACTATGTCCTTGTTTCTAACAATTCCCCCCTGTCTCTTTTGGAAAATTGACTACTCAAACCATTCTATTTATCCCTTCAAATTTAAGGAGGATTTCTTGACTTTCTTCCTCATAGTTAGGATTCCCTTTGGTCTCTTGGAGGAGGAGATTATAAAAAGTTGCTGACATCTGTTTAGTTAAGGCAGTCTCAATTAGCCTTTGAACCAAACCTCTGACGCATGGAATAATACAAAAGCCTAAAGCTGTGAGGACACCTGCTACCACTATGAGGGATACCAGAGCTGATGAGATCATTCCTTTCCAGTTGCCAAACCAGTTTTCTAACCATCCTGTTATGGGATTATCAATACCTGAGTTTTCTGCCAGTTTATTTGCTAAGATAGTTAGTCCCTGCAGGGCCTTAGTGATAGATCCATCAGGGGCTGTATTATTAGGGATAAAGGTGCAACACTGCCCCCGAGCATTACACATACACCTCCCTTTTCTGCCAGCATCATATCTAGTGCCATCCTGTTCTCCCAAGCCACTCAACTGGTGGCATCTAATTGTTGAGCGATTCCTTCTATAGTATTCCTAGTATAATTGATAAACCTCTGTTGGTTATAATAAATATAGTTTATCTAATCAACAGAAGAGCACTGACTCAAACCCTGCTGCTATCTGATTTCTAGGTTTAAACTCATCTGGAACTCCTCTGGGGACTCCAATGGTGTCACTATAGATATGAGGATTATAGGATTCACCAGGCGCCACTGACCTTTTTTTTTTTTTTTTTTTTCCTAACAGGGGCAGTCTGGATCGGTTTTGGAAATGCTAGGGTAAATGGGATAGCCAATTGAACAGGGCACAGGTTCCACTCCACCTGTTAGGCAGGATTTTCCAGAGACTCCTCTGCCCCCAATACCACCAGACATCTGTTCTGGGGATTCGGAGGGGAATATAGTTGCTGGCCCCACTGTAAAGCTGTCTCGCATTTCTGGTATGAGTGCATATTAGGAGTTCTTCCACAGGGGTACTCAAATTCGCTTCCCACCTAGAGAGGCAAGAAGAGTAATTCATGGGCCCCACTGAGTATGAAGGGAGTGACTGAGTCCCATTACTCCTTATAGAGGGAAAGAGGAGAGACAAGCTTCTGCAAGTCTCATTTCCCCATGCATTCTCATACTGGTAGAGAGCGAGCATACACGCCATTCCCGAGGGGTCAGAGTCCCAGCCTAGTGGAAATGGTACAACCTGTGCCTGGGGTCTCCCTGTGGTACAAGCATAACAGTTGCTTTTATTCAGGGAATTAACGGTAAATTTGACCCATTCTACCCAAGCATTTGCATCCCCGTATCCAGTCTCTATCTCTAAGGTCTGTCTGAGGTTTAATACCTTAAAAACTTTTACCTTGGCTGGATTATTCTGGGGTCTTTTCTGAGGTGTTTCTGAGGTCTAGCTGAGAGAAGTTAGATTTTCTAGGGAAGGAGGAGTTGTCACTAAGTGAAGACCTAGCCACCCTACTGGATCTATGCCAGATACATCCACTCCTAAGCCATAAACTCTGGTAGCCACATGGGGTTTCTGACTTAAGGCCTGTGGCTGGTTAAGTGTTAGAAGAGGGTTGCACTGGAGAGGCTGGCAGTTTGGGGAAGGAGCACTTTGGTGAAAGTTATTTTAAGCAAAAGAGAGACCAGTTTTAAAATGAAGCCCATTGACCAACCCATACTTCGCCAACCCAACCACTTAGTTCAGCCAAACTGTTGAGTCTCAGGAGGCAGCAATGCAGATGGGCTTCTTAAGTGCGGCTTGTATGTACAGACAACCACTCAGGAAATTAGATCATAGGCGTATGCCCTATGAAAACAGAAAGACACACACATGTTAATTCACACAACACAATTCACAAACCAGTCTCTAAATATGTGAGACTGTCTTATTGGGAAGACATCCAGTTGCAAGGCATTTGACATTCTTCTTGCCTGTAAATTAAGCATCTTTGATAATGTCACAGACCTGGTTTAACTTTCAAATGAAAACAAACTTTTAATGAAAATAAACTTTATAGACACAGTTAGCTGCACTAGTTTATAGTCTACCACTGAGCATTGTGATCTTCCTCAAATCATGATTTTTCTCCCTAAGATTACCCTCCTCGTTATTAAAGGGACTGCATTAAGTCCAGTTTTAATTTAGCCTGTTCATTTGCATAAATACAACAAGAGCAGCCATTGATAGCATAAATCTTTTAAGTCTGCTTTGCTGGAACTTACACAAGGAACCTTCAGGATTACCTTTAGTCTGCCCTCTGGGCACAGAAGCTGAGCCACATACCTGCCATCTGGCCTTGCCTGTAAACCATGCTTTTTACAAGTTCTTCAAGCTTTCCATTGTGCCTAAAGTTTCCTCCTAGCCATTTATCAGGGAAGCAACCTTTGTTTCTTCCCTAGAAAGATTGCCATGGACCGCACAACCACCCAAGGTGTTAGGCCTTTCCCTCATGGGCTTGCATTAGCCTAGGCATGCCTCCTTCAGGCATGACATTCCAGTCAAAGCCTCGGCTGACATAAACCACCATTAGCAACTGGTCTTATTAGTTTTATGCAAAGGAACCTTATGTCACTTCTTACTTCTTTACAATGCCAAATACTGGAGGGTTCTGGTAGGGAGAAAAATATAAAGGCGTGAAGGAAAATCCTTGTCCTCCAAAAACTGCATTTCCATGCATTATACCTTCTATTACTAAAACCATACAATTTCTTCTCAAAACCTTTATAAATTTCTAACCAGCCTTTTTATTTACATGTCTTACACCTTTCCTGGTTCCCTTTCTTTCATGTGAAGTTTTAAAATTTCCCTGGGAAACCTCAATTCTTCCTTTCAGAGCATAAACAGAACACAAGCGGCTGAGGTTTTCTTTTCCCAGGTTTAAAGCTTCCATAACTTTCTTTTTTATAATTACAACTTTCCTCAGACCTTCTGCAACATTCACAAACTTTCTAAATACCCTTTACTGCTTTAGATTTAACCATAACATGCTTCCAATCCTTGTTCTTTTCCACACTGTGAAGGACTGTACTCAAACTCAGTATCTGGCAGCTAAAAGTTCCTAGATTTGCAGAGATATCCTGCAGCTTTTTGAAGTTACTGCTTTCTCCTCCTCTCTTCTAACATACACTTTCTGAGCCTTCCTGAGGAGTTTTTCAATTGCTTTATTTGGCCCATTCATTTACTTTTTGCAATTTCTTACAAATATTTGGCCAGTTTCTGTTACAATGGTGACTTTTAAGAGTCCCTGTCCCACTGCATTCTCTGGATTTAGACCAGAATACTTTCTCATTTTGTCCCTGAGCTTCTGCAGGGATCTGATGGAGCTGTATTTCGAATGCCTTGGAGACATTCTGTGCATGGGGAACGGACTCCTTGATTCCCCTGATGATGAGGCTCCTAAGGTCTTTCATTTGAGCCCTAGCCTCCGGCCTGTTATCCCAATCAGGGTCTATACTGGGAAACTTCTGTTAGGCCGGGACAATTTCCTGACCGGGGGGATGTTCCCTTTCCCATAGCCTCATAGCAGCCCGTCTGATCATTCCCTTCTCTTCCCCACTGAAGATGTCTAGTATAGACATTAATTCTGTCCACATGTATATGCTGGGTCCGGGGAACTGATCTAATTATTCTGCCAGTCCAAGGGGGTCCTTTACCAAGCGCTTCATATTGCGCTTGAAGTTTCTAACTTCAGTGCTTGTTGAAGGAGCATTTGACATATCTAATATGTCCTGGACCCATGGAGACTTCCCTAAGGGGAAACCGGCTGCTCTGAGGGAACGGGGAAATTCTTTAGGTCTTGATTACATTGTTTCAATTCCTTTCTTAATTTAGATAAGTTGCCACCAGCGCCGTAGGTGTCATGGGGGCGGATACTGGTGGGGTATCTGCTAGGTGTTCCTGGCCTCTTCCGTCTGTACTGTCCGTCCACGGTGCCTCTGCCCAGTTGGCTGCCGGCTGGCCAGGGCTATAAGGCAATGGGAGACAGGACAGAGGGTCCCAGGCCTTATCTTTTTCTTTTTTACAGGGAAGAGACCTGCGGATCTGCTGGTAGGTGGTGATCAGCAGAGAGTATATTCCCTCTCTTCCTTAAAGGCTGATGCCTGGCCCTGGCTGTTGTGACCCAGTGGACCCAGCACCAGCCTGCGAACCAAGTGTCGCCGGTTCAACTCCCAGTCAGGGCACACGACCAGGCCACACGCCAGGTCCCCAACTGGGGGCACGAGCGAGAGGCAACCACACAGCGATGCCCCTCTCTTCTTTCTCCAAAAACAAACAAACAAACAAACAATCCAAAAAAGCTGAACACACATATAAGACCAGGGCTTGACAAACCCAACATTCATCAGACCCAAATCGGGGCTAGGAGACAGATTTCCCCTAAATGGGTTCCTTTGGCCAAAGGAAACAACAATAATTTACCATTGTCTGTTTTTCCTTACTTTTGGTCCCCACCCCTAGGCCTAAAATTTCCATTTCCCATCCTCAGCTGATTCCCATGGCTGAATCCGGCTGTGTTCTCAACCTAACGGACCCAGCAGAGGGGCACTCCACACTCGCTTACTTGCACACAGACCGAGATGCTTCGTTCATCTCCGGCCGCTTCCCTCACAGGACAATGGACCCAGCGGAGGTGCACTCCGGCCGTCTCCCTAATGGGAGGATGGACCCAGCGGAGGGGCACTCCGGCCATTTCCTCACAGGACAACGGACCCAGCGGAGGTGCACTCCGGCCGTTCCCTCACAGGAGAACGGACCCAGCGGAGGTGCACTCCGGCCGTTCCCTAACGGGAGAACGGACCCAGCGGAAGAGCACTCCGGCCGTTTCCCTCACGGGAGGACGGACCCAGCGGAGATGCACTCCGGCCGTTTCCCTCACGGGACAACGGACCCAGCGGAGGTGCACTCCGGCCGTCTCCCTCACGGGACAGAGGACCCAGCGGAGAGGCACTCCACACTCGTACCAGCCACACGCACAACTCGTACCAGCCACACGCACAATCAGCTTCCCGAGGATGCCCAACCACCAAGGCAGTACTTAAGTCCAATTTTCCTACCTTGGCCCGTGCACGAGGTTGCCTGGTTGCCGCGGTGTTTGCTTTTGTTTCCCCCTGCGTCGATCCACTGCTGTCCCAACAAGAAGTCTCGGGTCATTTCCGGACACTGAGGCGGGTGGGCCCTGGGTCAAGCGGGCCACCCAAAAGCGGGTAGGACGCGTCTCCCCACCTTGGCTCAGAGCCCTTCCCGCACACAGGCGGAGGATCCCGGACGAGCCCCCAAATTGTGAGAAACGCTCACAATAAAAACTGGGACACAGGACTTGAGCAGTAAAACGAGGCCTTTATTCACGAGTCTGCAGAGCCGGGCGCACCCTCACAGCCAGGAGAATGTGCGCGCCAAGTAGACAAAGGAAACTGGTTTTATAGTCTTAGCTTCCCCACCCTGAAATTGCCACCCTAAAGTGATTATCTTCTCCACCCTAAAATTGCCACCCTAAAGTGATTATCTTCTCTGCCCTAAAGTGAGAGCGATTAGCTTCCCCGCTCTAACGCAATTAGCTCCCCCTCCCCTCTCCTTCTTCCCCGTTTCTCCATTACTGGTTACTCCGGAGTTACAATCTAACACGGTTATCTAAATGCCCCTTCTGTGGTTTGTAGATATGCCAGTGATGTCAGCTCCCTTCTCAGAGACCCCCTAATTACATTTCCCCTTTGTTACTAATGACTTTTCACTGGTTTGGGAGTCACTATGTCCTTGTTTCTAACAATGTCAACCTTTCATGCAAGAGCAGCCCTCTGGAGAATGGCAGTGTCAGAACATGGAGGCAGCTAGAATGCACACCTGGACTTTGGTCAGAACAAAAACAGGATATGTTAATCAACCTGGTCTGGACAACAACAGGATATGCTAATAAACCTGATCAGAAATGACAACAACAAGACGCAAATGATATACTGAATATGCTAATATGACAAACTCGCCCTTGATGAAATGTGCAGTTGGCAAGTTCAAAAAGGGGGCCTGCAGAAGTCCAGGCAGGTGATTCCTACAGGCCCACAAGGAGGACCAGGAATCTCCATTCCCCCATTCTTCTTGCTCCTGTTAGGGTTAAAGAAACAAGCCAGTTCTTTGCTTGAGAGTTGACAGGCTTCCTAGGTTTTTAGGGTACATGACCCACCATCTTCTCACATTGCAGCATCTGAATAAAGCAACCATAAAGATGCAATCCTTGTCTCTACTTATTGGTTCTGGTAGTAACAGATAGCACAAACACTGACTTTTCCAGTTTCAAGTCTTCCCCAACCCGTTCCCTCACTTACAAGTTCTCCTTTTTTTTTTTCATCAGTCTTCTAGCTTCCCATGTCTGTGCTGGCCTATTCCCCTTCTCCAGGACTGGCAAATCTCTGACCTCCACTTCCACTTCTGAGGTGGTCACCACGACCTGGCCAGTCTCTCCACCACTCAGTTTAGCTGCACAGGATGGAGAGTTTGGAACCCATGCTTTGAGGAGAGGGAGGAAGAAAGCTCTTCTGCAGATACCATTTGTGTTTGTCTTTGGTTGTCACTGAATATAAATGAAGTCACACATTGTCAACCCAGCAAACTTTAATCTCCTATACACATGAGGCCCCAGGAGATCCATGGAGCATTGGGTTAGGAGCATTAGGCTGTGCAGCGCAGAGACAGCATCTGAGGCTCCAGCTTAGTCTGACAGTCCATGGGGTTGATCACCAGCCAGGAAGTGTAGCTTTCTGTCCAGGAAAAACCAGATATATAACTTTTTTTACTGTTATAACTTCATATTTCGTTTTTTATTTGCTTACTTTCTAGTTGGTTCTGCTGATTGGGATACAGAGACTTTTAGTTCCTCCCGCTATTAAGTGTCTATTTACCCAAAACACACACATTAAGTGAAAATGCTACTAAATGAGGTTCTTTTACCAAGTGAGGGAAGATTTTTTCATAATTTGAAATTTTTTACTCTGTTTGCAAGTAGAATGTTTCAGAACTGAAGTTATAAAGCCATTTCAATAACTTAAGAGGCCAATCCCATTATGGGGAAGGGAGATCTGTGCAGAAAACTTTTCTTCTACCTTCCACCCCAACCCCTGCTCCTAAATCCAGGTGTGCAGGGGTCACAGGTCATGCCTCACTGAAGTCAGGAACCTGCTGAGACTGGAGGACACCTGCAGGTGACCAGTACACTGTATCTGGGCCCTGGTTGTAGGCAGTGGCAAATGGACATATGACTTCTGTAGCAGAGGAGACACAGTTGATGGTCACATGGTATGTGGTGGTGGCAGACTATTTTTTTGATGAATGGAGGGACATGAGCAGCACTGAGAACAACATGAGCCATTTTGTCTGTATCACTGTTGCCCTTGCCAGAGGCAGATCATCATGAAGCCCTTGGTCATGGTTTCTCTGGAGGCTAGGAGACTATGTCAGAGATGGGAGTGTAGTTGATAGCAAGATGCCTACGATAAGGCAATTGGGAGTTTCAGGTTGCCTTGAATGGGACACGGTGATCTGTTCAGGGAGTCGTCGGCAGCCGTCCGTCTCGAGAGACGTCGTCGGCAGACGTCCGTCTCGAGAGACGATGGTGTAGCTTCTTAAGAGTCTATCTGCACTGCCGAGAATGGTTGTGCAGTCCGACTCGGGAGTGACACGGTATCTGTCTCCTCCCGTGTTGAATCGACACCCCCCCTCTCTTCGCAGCTGAAGGGTCCAAGGGAAAGACGGAGTCAATACAGCTTGGTTTCAGGTGCGCCGCAGGAGTTGCCGGTGTTGACTACAACGTCAAACCGCCTTAGGGACTCCGGCTCCGGATTTTCCGTCGGGGTTTACTCCCTTAGCCTTTCCCCTGAAGAGGTATGCCGCAAGGCAGCAGAGGTTTTTTGGAGTCAGAGTTTTCCTTCTCTGATGTGCCCTGACTGGAAGATCGAACCAGCGACACTTAGCTCGCAGGCCGACGCTCAATCCACTGAGCCAAACCAGCCAGGACCTTGTTCAGGGAGTATAGTGGCAGAATTTAGCACCTGTGTTAGCTTCCCTCTTACTCTGACCTCTAATCCTTTAAGACACTCCACCCCAGAGCGGCTCTGAATCTGAGTTGAATACCAAGAGTCTGCTGTTTGTATTTTGGTTAGCTCCACCCAGGGGTGAGAGCTGTGAAGTTCATGGGGAAGATCTCCAAGGGAGATCCAGCAGGCATGATATGTTATCCATTCACCTGTCACTTCTGGTTTCCTGTTATGTATTTGATTTAAAATTATAAGCAGATAAATAATAGCCTTATGACTGGCACCCCTACCACTAATACCACTTTCCCTTCACATCATCCTTTACAGCATTATGCAAATCTGATCATGCCCAGCCTCAATTTTTAAAAAGGCCTTCCACAACCTACTGGATAAGATCCAAACCTCGACTTCCGGCCAAGATGGAGGCTTAGACGGACACGCTAGGTCTCCCTCTACAACTAGAGAGGAATACAACTACTTCAAAACAAAGGATAACTAGAAATTCCAGAAAATAAAACTACACGGAAGTCCAACATATGAAGTTATAAACCAGCGGTGCCATTTGGGCAGGTAAGAGTTAAAGAGGGCAGTGCTGTTTGCGGTCGCACCTGAGACAGCGGCGGGGCGGCGAGGAATCCCGGCTGCGGTCAAGCCCCCGGCGGTGCGCGACTCCGGCGCTGGGGAGAGCGGCCGCCGCATCGCCTTGAACAGTGAGGCCCAGGGGGGCGGGAGGACGGATCCCGGTCTCCTAGCTGAATAACTGTGTGAATCCATCTTGGACCCCCGCCCCCAAAGAAAGCACCACAGGGCTGCGAAATAGGTCGCGGACAGGCAGGCGCCGGTCGCTGATTTGTGACGCGTACACAGGCACTGCCCCTTACAGCCGGCCCAAGAAAACAAAACGCATCTGTCAAAATGAGGCAGACAACTATAGAAATCCCGGTGACACAACTCACCAGGCAGCAGATAGAGAACCTGACAGATGAACAGATAAGAAACCTGTCAGAGGCTCAGTTCTGGGCCATTGTTATCAGGTGGCTTACAGAATTCACAAAAGAGCAGGAAAAAGATAAGAAAGAAGCGAAAAACTTTCATAACGAAAGGAACAAAACCGCATACGAGATAGATGGTGAGAAAAAAAAATCCAGAGTTCATTTCAACAAACTGGAATATGGAGAAGGAACAAGCAGTCAACCAATGCAGCGAGAGGAAATGGGAAGCAACAATGAGAGGATCAGAAACCTCTGGGACAGCTATAAAAGGCCCAACATAAGAATCATTGGTTTGCCAGAGAATGAGGAAGATGAACTAGAACTTGAAAAATTGAGTGAAAATATAATAAAGGAGAACTTCCCAGACTTGGGGAAGGGAATAGACTTGCAGGTCCAGGAAGCAAGGAGAGTTCCCAAGAGACTGGACCCAGGGAGAACCACTCCAAGACACATTATAATCAAAATGTCAAAAATTAAAGATAAAGAGAGAATCTTAAAAGCAGCAAGAGAGAAGAAAAGAATTATGTACAAAGGGGTCCCAATTAGACTATCAGCTGACTTCTCAAGGGAAACCCTACAGGCAAGAAGAGACTGGCAAGAAATATTCAAAGTAATGAA
Organism: Furipterus horrens; assembly: GCF_987537825.1. Classification (NCBI taxonomy): domain Eukaryota; kingdom Metazoa; phylum Chordata; class Mammalia; order Chiroptera; family Furipteridae; genus Furipterus; species Furipterus horrens. The sequence goes on from NW_028327176.1 coordinate 84,910,043, forward strand.
AATCCAAAACCTACAACCACGAATACTCTATCCAGCGAAATTGTCATTCAGAATAGAAGGACAGAGAAAGTGTTTCCAGGACAAAATAAAACTGAAAGAGTTCATTAGATCCAAACCACTGTTATATGAGATGTTAAAGGGACTGGTTTAAAAAAACAGAAGCTAGGGAGATGAAACAAAGGCAAACTAAATAGGCAACGAGAGTGGAAAAGGAACTGTGGGTACGGGAAGCATATTGGGGGGAGGTTAACAGGGAGGGGGAATGGGGAAAGGGAGGGAGATGATATAGGAATTGGGGATCAAGGTAGGAGGGAATGGAATAGACGGAGAGAGGTTGGGAGGAACTGTATGCACAACTAATGGACATAATCTAAAAGGGGGGGACAACTGGAGGGAGGGGGGCCACCGGGTGGAGGGGAGCAGAGGGAAGGGAAATTGGCACAAATGTAATATTTTAATCAATAAAACACATTAAATCTGAAAAAAAAAAAAAAAAAAAAAAGATCCAAACCTCTTGACATGGCAAGCAAGTCCCTTCAAGTAAGTCTATCTGATCTCAGGAAAACCTTTTCTAAAAGACAGTTTTGGTGCTCACAAAACAACTTTCTCTACTTTCTTGCTGGCAAAGTTATACAAATCTTATCTATTCTTTCAGTGCTTATATCAGAGGAGAAAGTGCTCTTGAGACAGACTAGTAAACCAGAACAAGTGGAATAGGGAAGCTGGGACAGAGACTTAAATGCACAAGCAGTTTACAGCCATCTGGTAAATCCTATCTTCCCTAAACCAAGGACACTTGAGAGTGAATGGTTTATACTTCTCCCCAACCAGAGGGTAGATAGCTTAAATCAGGGAGATAGATAGCAGAAATCCAATTAGTGCCTTTTGGTAACTATATCCAAGAACAGATAAAGTCAAGAGAATAAATCTCTTCTTGGCACATCAACATAAAGCTGATGAATATTCCGTTAAGATCCTTCTTTAATATCTCCCCTAAACTCCCAGCCTTTAAAACTCAAAACAAAGGGCCCTTGGTGCCCATGCCTTCCCCTTCCACCTCTTCTTCCCTCTCAGGCATGCATTTCCTAAATCCTAAGGGACCCCATGAGGCTAGAAACCAGGGGATCAATGGGCAGTGGCAGTCATCCTGGGCTAGCTCCCTGATCCTGTCTCCAAGACTCCCTTTTTCTAACTTTTCAGTGAGCCAAAGCAGCACTGCCTAGGCTTTCTCTTATTGCTTCTTCTATTCTAGGCCTTTCCTTGTTTCACTGTCACCAGCTTTAAAAAATGTCCTCTAAAAATCACCTAATCTTGTTTTGTGAAATCTTTCCTACACAAAGTCAAGACCCATACACTATGACGAGCTGGCACGAGGCAGACCTGCTTGGGCAGGTCTCCTTTCTGGTACAGAGACACACTACTGAAACCAGAAAAGCCAGTGCTCATGCTGCCTGTCATCTACCAGATCCAATGAGTAGAGACAGGGATTGAATCTTTATGGGTGTTTTAGTCAGATGGTTGGTGATCTGAGAAGACCGTGGGTTTGTACCCTAACAGACTGTCTTAAATTCCATTATAAATAGGCCCTTTTTATAAGGAGAAGTGTAGGTAAAGGGTTTGGAATTCAGTGGAATTGTTAATTGGATAAAAGCTGCAGCATTCCTTCATTGGTGTCCTAGGCAGTGGTCCTTGTGCCCTGGAGAACAATGGCTCAGATACCATCTTGATTGCTTGCAGTCCTCCTGAGGCACAGAGGTGGGACCGCTTATGGTCTCCTGGAGTCAAGGTGGGTCATACCTCCAGTTACTGAAATAATAGCTCTTTACGTACATTGATTACTAAGCTTATTAGCTGTTACACGAAACTAAAATTTTCCAACATTTGAGTCCCCCATCACTACTATGATTGACCTAAGCCAGAGGGCTGCTTCTGTTCCTCTTGCTGTTATGGATTTGGGAGTAACATCAGGGGAAGTTGACTGGGGCTCTTCCGGGAAAGGCTTTCTGCATCTGGATGCAGTTGCGAGAACATGGTATCTGCAGATGCAGCAGCCAAGGTCTGGGGGAATAAATTCCAACACACTAAGGATGGGGAAGCAGAACAATGAGAAGAAGCTGGATCCTTGATGACATCATCAAGTCAAGAAATTAACCTGGAACCCTCCAGAGTTTTTATTTAAAACTCAGCCACAAGCATTCTGACTAATAAACCTTCCCAATTTCATCTTTTACAATTCACTTTTTCTTTCTTTCTACTTAAAGCCTGTAGTGGTCTCTCTCACCTCCACACTCTTGCACATAACAGCGCCCTCTTGTCAGAAAAACTCCCTTCCTTCTCTGCCTAGAAGTCCTACTTATCTTTCTCACATAGCTCAGGTGTGATTCCTCTGTGAGGTCTTTGCAGCCCTCTGACAGACTGTCCCACATTGCTCCAGTCTCTATGTGAGAAACGCTTCAAATTTCTGAACTGGATAAGAACTTCCCACCTGCTCTTATCAAAATCGTATTATGAGCAAAAATATCTCCCAACCTTCTTTTACTAAGCTAATGGGCAAATTAAGACATCTCATAGGGACCCATTACGGCGGGGGTGGGGGTGGGGTGCAAATATAAATTTGTAAGACATTTAGAATTTTAAATTAAAAAACCCTTTTATTATGGAAAAGTTCCAACATATTTAAAAGGAGAGGCGATGCTATACTAGACGCCACTGTACCCACTGCCTGCCCTTGCATGTAAGCACAAGGTCAGTTCTGGTTCAGCCACTGCATGCCTCAGCTGCTCCTGCTTTTCAGGCAGTCTCAAACATCACATCATTTCAGCCATTAATGGTTTACTCTGGATCTAGGAGAAACAGCTTTCCTTAAAAAAAAAAAAAAAAAAAGTAGCCACAAACCATTATCATGCCTCAAAATATCAACATCAATTCCTTTATAGTATCATTAAATGTTCCACCAAGGTTAAAGGGTTTTCTCTGTTCCAGTTATTTTGCACGTGTGCTCACACACACACACACACACACACACACACACACACACACACACACACACAGAGTTTCTTGGAAAATAAGGATCCAAAAAGATCCATATATTGTAAGTGGTTGATATGCCTCAAGTTCCCTTTAAAAATTATTTAAATTTAATTTACCCCATGTTCTACTTTATACTATGCTCTTCTAGCTCAGCCAGCATTCCTGACAGCACCAGAGTTGGAAGGGCAGGACCTCACACCCCCCCAAACAAGGGCACAGAGGACAGCTTTAGTGGTCAGTGACCTGGAGGTTGCAATAAGCAAAGCCTTTCTCAAGGAGAAAGTGGAAAGGAGCTGCAAAAGCTTTTCTGAACTCAAAAAAGAAGGTATCTTCTTTTGCATTTTTAAAAAATTACAGTACCTCTAACTACATCTCAGTTTTCTCAACTCCTTACTTTTGTCAGTCCATTTATGGGGGCAAATGATTTCCATCAAAAGTTAGCCTAAGAAGACCCTCTTGTATTTGCACTGTGAGTGTAAACTGGTCCAATTTGTATGGAAGGCAATTGGCCAAGTCTATAAAAATCACAGATTTTCTTTCACTCAGCAATTCTACTTCTATGAATCTTTCCTACACACACACGCACACACTTGTACGCAAAACAACTCCTGTACAGGGTGCCTGCTGCAGCATTGTTCATACAAAAGGTTGGCAATAATTCAAGTGGTCATGACTAGGAGGCCAGTTTTTTAGAAGATGGTATTTCCATCCTTGTCTGGGTGGCTCTGTTGGTTGGAGTGTCATCCCGTACACCAAAAGTTTGTGGGTTCAATCCCCAGTTGGGGCATGTATGAGAGGCAACCAATTGGTGTTTCTCTCTCTCATCAATGTTCTCCCCACCTCTCTCTCCCTTTCTATTTTTCTAAAATCAGTAAATATATCTTTGGGCGAAGGTTTTTTAAAAAAGGATGACATTTCTTTACAGCGGAGCACAATGCAGTTATAAAAAAGATATGCAGACTCTTTCTATATTGATATTAAAAAATACCCAAGTTATACTGATAGTGAAAAAGCAAGGGACAGAATAGTGTGTATGTGCATTTCTGTGTGTGTATATTATGAATCTGCATGTATATGTATAAAAGGGCATGAGGAACCATTGGTGTCATTGCCTCTGGGGAAGAGACCAGAATGACCTCACTGTAGGTACTTTTAGACCTTTTTCATTTTGAACTGTGAAATGTACTGCATATTGAAAGTAAATTAAATAATCTAAATATAAAATGAAACAGTTAATAGACTCACCTGAGGGATTAGGAGTGACCCTTTTCAGAACTTGCATGACATGACCTCTTTTTGCTTGGCCTGCAGGATGCCTTGCTGCTCTGGTGCCCTCTGACCCAACAGTCCCTCCAGTTCAGCTTCTATGCTGGCCACCCTTTCTGGCCATCCTTAAACATGAGGGCTCCTAAGGACTCAGCCAGATCCCTTCTCTTGTCATTCTATACCACCGGTTGTCTCTCATTTCTTCTCTATGGGACCTCAGTTCACAGCACTTTGCCCTCCTGTGTCTGTGCAAGGCCCTTTGTCTGTTTATTCCATTTTAACCCCTCCCCCCTCAATTCTATTAATCTCTTCACTGGGCAGCTATTCTAGCATGCTCCCTGTCTCTTTTGCTTGAATGTGTTTGTGTAAACTGTATTGCTATTTGGTGTACATGGACTCTTAACTTAAACAGTATCAAAATAGTATCATGTTATAATTCTCATTCTATTTTTTACTTTGTCATTCAATGCTATGTCTTTAAGATCCATCAGTATTGCTGTCTTAGAGAACTGAACCTAACTCTGGCATGATTTATAAACCAATTCATTAATTTATCTGAGCAATAAGCATTTATTGAGCACTTACTATGTGCCAGCCCTACAGACATAGTAGGTGAACAAAAGTGGACAGAGCTGATGAAGAGAGAGAAAAATAGTGTCATGATCATGATAGCAGATGAGGCTGCAGGGGCTGGTAGGGGCTGTGTGGGTCATGTCGGGGAATTTTATTTCTATCTAGGAGAACAAAGAAAACCATTAAAGACTTTAATCAGGGAATAGCATGATCAGGGGTTCATTTTGAAAAAGTTCCTCTGTCTGTACTGTGAAGGAATAATTGAAATGGCCCAGGGTGGGCCCTGGATTCTCTCAGGCAAGGCAGCATACAAATTAAGAGGGCTGATGGAAGAGATGGAAATACATACTCATACTTGAGAAGTAATTAGGGAGTAAAATCCACAGAAATTGGCAATGAGTTGGATACGCGTATCAAGGAGAGGAAGAGGTGTCAGGTGCATGCTGAGAAACCACGCTTGCTTAGCTGCATGGTTGTGGACGATCTTCTGAGAGAAGGAACAGCAGAAAAGGTCGTTTGGGCAGCAAGGAGAAGAGGTAGGTTTTTAATGTGCAAAATTATTTTAAGTTCAAGAATGACAAATTATTACTTTTGTGTGTGTATATATACATAAGAGAGAGAGAAAATAATTGTTTACTATTGTTTTAAGCTACTAACTTTTGGGATAACTTGTCATACAGTGATAGATAACTAACACAATGGATTTCTACCAAATTTGAAGGTTTTGCTTGATAAAGTATGACTTAAAATATATGTTATGTGGAATATACTAGATCTAATTTAGTGGGCCTGTGGTGTCACTTCAAAAAAATTGTCCCTGGCTGCTGTGGCTCAGTGGATTGAGCATCGGCCTGCGAGCCAAGTGTCACTGGTTCGATTCCCAGCCAGGGCACATGACTAGGTTGCACGTCAGGTCCCCAGTTGGGGAAGCAAGTGAGAGGCAACCACACAGTGATATTTCTCTCCCTCTCTTTCTCCTTTCCCCTGTCTCTAAAAATAAAAATAAATAAACAAAACAAACAAATATAAATCGTCGTCGGCAGCCGTCCGTCTCGAGAGACGATGGTGTAGCTTCTTAAGAGTCTATCTGCACCGCCGAGAATGGCTGTGCAGTCCGACTCGGGAGTGACACGGTATCTGTCTCCTCCCATGTTGAATCGACATCTTGCGATGACGCTGGAGTGTCCTCTCCAGTGGAGCTGAAGCTACAGAGCCTGGGCAGGGTGATATGGAGGGTCTGCTGTTGCCCATGCAGCAGACCCCCCCTCTCTTCGCAGCTGAAGGGTCCAAGGGAAAGACGGAGTCAATACAGCTTGGCTTCAGGTGCGCCGCAGGAGTTGCCGGTGTTGACTACAACGTCAAACCGCCTTAGGGACTCCGGCTCCGGATTTTCTGTCGGGGTTTACTCCCTTAGCCTTTCCCCTGAAGAGGTATGCCGCAAGGCAGCGGAGGTTTTTTGGAGTCAGAGTTTTCCTTCTCTGATGTGCCCTGACTGGAAGATCGAACCAGCGACACTTAGCTCGCAGGCCGACGCTCAATCCACTGAGCCAAACCATAAAACTATATATTCCAAGAAAGATATCATCCAAAGAAGCAACACATTCCATTGTACAATTTTATGGGTTTTAAAAATGTTGTTGGTAGCAACTTGAAATGCTTTTGTCTAAAAAATAAACAGACAAATAGGTATTCAAAGATGATTCTGTGTGACAGAACTTCTCAGTAATTGAATAAATAAAAGATCAAACTATCTCATCAATAATTTCTAAACCGAAAGCAGGACCCAGAGATTGAACTCATGACCAAAGCATCACGACCTTCCTATAAACAAACTTTGGACAAATCAAAAGAATTAGAAGCTACTGATTATACCACAAATTATTACTCTATTGACTTTGTCATTAAAAAAAATCAGCCACCATGGCCAGGTGGGCCCCCGTTGTACTAATGCAAAGTGGGAAGAACACGCCCTCCCATCACGGGAGGGAAGTTGTAACCTGCCATAGCATCACCTAGATTCAGCACAGGTAGGTTCCAGGTTTGAAATACAGTGCAGCTACAAGTGTGTCTAAACACAGGGATGATGCTAAGACTTGCAACAATAATGGCTGTGACGCAGCCAGAAATGCCCCCAGTGGTCTGACAGAAGGTGGAAAGAGACATGTCTCATGACATACCTGTATTCTCCATGGTGGTGGCTGTTGCAAGTGTCGGAGATCTTGTACGCCAGGTGGACTGCAGGTGCACTGGTGGCAAGCGTGAACACTAGTGCCTGTGATCATGGGGAAGGTGTTATACTCTGCAATGAGGTTGTGGATGTTCCTCCTCCTGCAGCAGCCATGCTGTGGCCAGATGGATCCCCAGTTAAGAAAAGAGGGGGTGACTTTAGCCAAGGGAATGTTGCCACTGGGTGGTATGTGGTCAGAATTAGGAAGGGCAAGGACAGGGGGCAGTGGTTTTCCTATGGAGCAGGAGTGGTGTCCATAGGCTCCTCGGGGTCCATGGCAGGGATTTGGTGAACTGCCATGGATCTTACACTGCCACCTGGAGATGATACGACTGTGGTGGCATAGTACGGAGGAGTCGTGTCCATTTCGGTGTCATCATCCTGTAAAGCGGGCCGAGAGGTCAAACGTGTAGATGCTCTGGCAGTGATCGTAACAGGGGCCTGCCCCATTTGAGTGGCCAGGGGAAGGGTTCCTGCAGGCACCGAGGCAGATGGAGGCAGAGAAGCAGCAGGCTGAGTGACCTGGGTCTTGTCCCCCGCAGTCTTTTTCCTTGGACCCTCAGATCTTTCCATGGTGTGCAGCTTTGGGTCCATGGCAAGGCAAGGAAGTTTAGCAGGCGGGGGCAGCTCACCTCGATCCCACCGCAGTGGTGGCAGTGGAAGCAAGAGCGGCCCAGACTGCTTTCTTTTGCGGGGCCTCCTGCTGGCAGAGGCCCGGGGAGAATTGCTGCTGGATTGCTTCTCCTTCCCTACACATACTGAATCTGGAGTGCTGGGCAGATGCCCACTGCTGTGGGGGCTGTCCCCATGATCCTGCCCTTTTTCCTCTACCTGGCTGGTCTTGTGTGCCGTGTCTTTTGGGGACTCTTCCGGGACCTTCCCCACCACCTCCTTTGGGAAAGGAAGTGGGACGATTATAGAGGGTCCCGGCTCCTCAGCCTTGACTGCCTGCTCAGGTGGTGAGCGCAGGCCAGAAGATCTGCGACCTGAATGACGAATAGGGCCCGGTCTCAAGCTTCCAGACCTCCCGGATGTACAAGCAGGAAGCACAGGCTTCTGCGGGGGGTCCTTCCATTTCACCAACTGGTGGACTTCCAGAGGGAAGCGCACAGTCTGTGCGAGAGGACACCGCCCTCTCGGGACAAGGCCGAAGGCCGATGGACCGGGAGCATGACAGAAATGAAATAGTGGGTGGAAATGTCTGACAGCAGGGTGGTCCCAGCCAGGTGGGCCATAATCACGGGTGACATGGTGATGGCCACCAGGCAAGGGATGGTGGCCGCGGCGGAGGCGGCAGAAGAACAAGCGAATCCGAGAAATGAAATTGCCCATGTAGGGGCAGTTGTGCACCAAACGAACTCAAATAAGAGTGGAAACAGGGAGAGTCTCTCCTTTGCTTCCTCCTCCTCTGGGGTTCTAGCACACCAATAAATAAATATAAATAAATTATTTAAAAAAAGATTGTCAGTCACCCACCAAAGCAGATTAAAGTTATACACAATGAGAGGCATACAAAGACATTGCAAGCCTCCTAAGATGCTGTGGACAAGGAAAACAAAGAGTAATGGGAAGAAGGAACTTCACACAGGAAGCTGTAACTGTGAGTATGTGAGCGCTCACACTGCAGTACAGGAGGCTCTGGGGACCATGTTGCAGGTGGAGCAGACATGTATTGATATCAGTTCATAATGGGGACAACATAGTGTCCAGTTAGTCTCATATGAAAATATCATCAACTGGCTTTCATAAATCATAGGCCTTTGTGAAGGGCAAAGGAAATAATGTAGAAAAGGATTCAGGAGCTCAAAAGAACTATGCAAATATACCAGGGATTATGTATCAGTCAGGAGAATTTAGGTTTTTTTTTATGGTGACAAAAACTCCCAACTCTTAAGGGCTCACAACATCTATAGTTTATTTTTTGCTCATGCTGTATGTCCATTACAAGTTGGCTGCGGCTCTGTCCCTGTCCTCTCACACAAGGACCCAGATGGAGTCACGGTGAACCACACACTGGCCTTCGAAGCTGCTTCTTGGATGTAACACAAGGCACCTGTGCTCACATTCCATTGGCTTGAGTAGATCACATGGACAAACTTGACATGAAGTGTGAAAGTGTAATCTGCCTATATTTCTACTCATTCCATTGTTTTCTTTCTTCTTGGTGCTCCAAGATCCCTTCTTTTATTATCTCCTTTAGTTTTATTTTTTTATTTTTTATTTTTTTTTAATTTTTTTATTTTGGTTTTTCAATTACAGTTGTCCCCTTTTCCCCCAATTTCTCTCCCCCACCCAACCCACCCCCTCTCCCACAATCATATCCCTCCCCGTTGTCCATGTCCATGAGTCTTTCATACAGGCTCTTTAATTAAACCCTTCTCTTACTTATCCCCCTTCTCTCCCTCTCCCCTCCCCCCTATTGACTGCTATTCTGCTCTTTGTTCTATTTAGTTCCTTTGTTTGTGTTGTTCTTTAGTTTCCTGTATTAGGTGATATCATATGGTATTTTTCTTTCTTTGCCTGGCTTATTTCACTAAGCATAATTCTCTCTAGTTCCATCCATGTTGTTGCAAATGGCAGGAGTTCCTTCTTTCTTTCTGCTACATAGTATTCCATTGTGTAAATGTACCACAGTTTTTTGATCCACTCATCTACAGATGGGCACTTAGGTTGTTTCCAGCACTTAGCTATTGTAAACAGTGCTGCAATGAACATAGGGGTGCACAAGTTCTTTTGAATTGGGGTTTCAAGATTCTTCGGGTATAATCCTAGTAGTGGAGTCATTGGTTCAAAAGGCAGTTCCATTTTTAATCTTTTGAGGTAATTCCATACTGTTCTCCATAGTGACTGCACCAGTCTGCATTCCCACCAACAGTGCAGTAGGGTTCCCGTTTCTCCACATCCTCGCCAGCACTTGTTGCTTGTTGATTTGTTGATGATGGCCATTCTGACTGGTGTATAATGGTATCTCATTGTGGTTTTTATTTGCATCTCCCTGATGGCTATTGATGTTGAGCATTTTTTCATGTGTCTATGGACCTTCTGTATGTCCTCTTCGGAGAAGTGTTTGTTCAGGTCCCTTGCCCATTTTTTAATTGGGTTGTTTGTTTTCTTGATGTTGAGTCGTATCAGCTCTTTATATATTTTGGAAATCAGTCCCCTGTCTGTGATGTCATTGGCAAATATGTTTTCCCATATGGTTGGTTTCCTTTTCATCTTGCTGATGTTTTCTTTTGCTGAGCAGAAACTCTTCAGTTTGATGTAATCCCATTTATTTATTTTTTCCTTTATTTCTCTTGCTTTAGGAGATGTATCCGTGAAGAGATTGTTACGTGAGATATCTGATATTTTCTTGCCTATGTTTTCCTCTAGGACTTTTATGGTGTCACGGCTTACACTTAAGTCTTTGATCCATCTTGAGTTTATTCTCGTGTGTGGTGTAAGTTGGTGGTCTAGTTTCATTTTTTTGCAGGTCCCTATCCAGTTCTCCCAGCACCATTTGTTAAAGAGGCTATTTTTTTTTAAGTATACTTTATTGATTATATTGTTACAATAGTTCCAATTTTTTCCCCTTTGCTCCCCTCCGCCCAGCACCCCCCTTCCCCGACAATCCCCTCCCTAAGTCCATGCCCATGGCTCACCCTTTCATATATTCTTCTTCTTTTTTTTTTTAAATAATTAATTAATTAGCTAAATATTTTAACAATAAAAAATAACAATCCCTCCCTCTCAGACTTAAGACCCTTTACAATCTTATAAAGGACAATGGACGAAGGTCTCGAGCTCCTCTAGCTGCTTCAAGCTGGACATGGTCGTCATCCTACCTATCCTTGGGTCAAGAAATCCCTAATAAGAGTGGGGATGTGGAGGGGAGGGTGGCCTTCCTACAAGGGGAAGGATCGTGCAGACTCCAGGTTGGTTGGCTGTCTCTGGACAACGGCATGCTTGGTTTAACAGGCTGGCATCCTTGTTGTATTCTGGGGGCAACAGGGTTAAAGGACATCATTCAATCCGTAACCACTAGATGACAAAAGACAGGTATTAATTTTTCAATGTCCCACATTAGGGAAAAGAAGGGCTTCTTTGGAGGAAGGTATGCCAGGTACATCTCACCTGTCCAAAACCCTTTTGCCCATTATACTTAGTTTGGACTGAGGGAAATATTTTAGGTTTCCCCCCTCTCAGGCCTCTGGGCTCTTTCTGTCCAAGCCATTAGGATAGAAAAGAGAAACCAGTTTTAAAGTGAAGCCCACAGACCACCCCGTTCTTCACCAACCCAGCCACTTACTTAGTTCAGCCAAACCAGTGAGTCTCAGGAGGCAGCAATGCAGACAGGATTAAGTGAGGTCTATACATACAGACAATCACTCAGGTAATGAGATCGTAGGCTTATGCCCTTTGAAAACAGAAAACACATGTTAATTTATGTAACATAACCCACACACATGTTTATAGATCTGTAGGACTGTCTTATAGGAAAGACATCCAGTTGCAAGGCATTTGACATTCTTCTTGCCTGTAAATTAAACATCTTTGATAATGCCACAGACATAGTTTAACTTTCAAATGAAAACAAATTTTAAATGAAAAGAAACTTTAAAGATGGTTAGCTGCACTACTTTATAGTTTACCACTGGGCATTGTGATCTTCCTTGAATCTTGATTTTTCTCCCTAAGATTACCCTCCTTGTCATTAAAGGGACTGCATTAAGTTCATTTTTAATTTATCCTGTTCATTTGCATAAACACAACAAGAGCAGCAAATGATCACTTATGATCTTTAGTTCTGCTTTGCTGGAACTTACGCAAGGAACATTTAGGGTGACCTTCAGTCTGCCCTTCAGGGCACAGAAGCAGATCCACATACCTGGCATTCAGCCTTGCCTGTAAACACCTGTCTTTTCCAGGTCCTCCTGGTTTTCCATTGTGCCTTAAGGTCCTTCTAGCCATCTTTCAGGAAAACAACCTTCACTCCTTCCCTGGAAAGATTGCTATGGACCGCTCATCCATCCAAGGTACCAGGCCTTTTATCTCGTGGACTTTTATTACCTTTGAAAGTCAGTCCCAGTTGCTCAGGGCTTTTTGGTAACAACCAAAGCCCAAGCATGTCTCCTTTAGGCATGACATTCCAGTCAAAGTCTTAGTCAAAAAAATCGTTATTAACAACTGGTCTTATTAGTTTTATGCAAAGAAACTTAGGTCATTACTTACTTCTTTAGAATGCCAAATTCTGGAGGGATCAGATAGGGAGAAAATATATACAGTGTGAAGGAAAATCCTTGTCCTTCTAATATTCACTGAACTTGCATTTCTATTCTTTATATTTTTGTTTTTTCCCCCCACTAAAAATTTTTCTGTTTGTTTGTTTTTCCATTACAGTTGTCTCACTTTTTTCCCCCTCTTGCTTCTCTGCACCCTGTCCCTCCCTTCTCCCACATTCAGTCCCCACCCAGTTGTCCATGTCCATGGGTCATTTATACATGTTCTTTGACTAGACCCTTCCCCTTCTTACCACTTCTCTCCCTCCCATCTCCCCCTTTGTTACTGTTAGTTTATTCCTCGTTTACATACCTCTGGTTCAATTTTGCTCATTTGTTTGTGTTGTTCATTAGTTTCCTTTAACAGGTGATAGCATAACGTAATTTTCTTTTGTTGCCTGGCTTATTTCGCTAAGCATAATTCTCTCTAGTTCCAATCATGTTGTTGCAAATGGTAGAAGTTCCTTCTTTCTTTCAGTACTTATTCATTGTCATTTTCCCCCTTTGTACTCGTGTTCCTTTCTGTCTCTCTCTGTTTCTTCATCTTCTTAAAGCAGACCCTTTAGCATCTCTTGCAATACTGGTTTGGTGGAGATGTATTCTTTTAACCTTCTTTTGTCTTGGAAACTCCTTATTTCACCTTCCATTTTGAATGAGAGCCTTGCTGGGTAAAGTATTCTTGGTTGTAAGCCTTTATTTTTCATTACTTGGAATATATTTTGCCATTCCCTTCTGGCTTGTAGTGTTTCTGCTGAGAAATCTGATGATAGCCTTATTGGAGCTCCCTTGTATGTTATTAGTTGTTTCTCTCTTGCTGCTTTTAGGATTCTCTCTTTGTCTTTGAATGTTGGCATTTTAATTATGATGTGTCTTGAAGTGGGCCTGTTGGGGTTCATCTTCATTGGGACCCTCTGTGCTTCCTGGACTTGCATGATTCTTTCTCTCTTCATGTTAGGGAAGTTTTCTGTCATTAGTTTTTCAAAGAGGTTTTCTATCCCTTGCTCTTCTTCTCCTCCTTCTGGAATTCCTATGATACGGATATTATTATGTTTCATGTTGTCCTGCCGCTGTCTTAGAGCCTCTTCAATCTTGTTCAGCCTTTTTTCATTTTGTTGCACTGTCTGTGAGTTTTTGTCTACGTTGTCCTTCAGCTCGCTGATCCGATTTTCTGCTTCCTCTAGCCTGTTTTTAATTCCTTCTACTGTGTTCTTCAATTCAGAGATGGTATTCTTCATTTCCTCCTGGCTCTTATTGATAGCTTCCATGTCCTTTTTGATGCTGGTATAATTCTCAGTAAGTTCCTTATAGTTCTTCTGGAGTTCACTGTAGTTTTTCTGGAGTTCTTTGTAGTTTCCGCTGAGCTCATTGAGCTTCTCCATAATCCATGCTTTCAATTCCATATCTGATAGTTGGCTCCCCTCTATTTCATTTAGCACTCTTTCTGGGGACTCTACCTTTCCTTTCGATGGAGGGTTGTTTCTCTGTCTCCCCATTTCTGTGACTCCTATTGTTTGTTGGTGCTTCTTAGAATGATCTGCACTTCCTGGATCTGCCCCTGGTGGCGTCAGATCCTTCCCCACCAGCCTGGTCCGGCTCTATCTCCTTTAGTTTTAAAATTTTGTTTTAGTCATTCCTTTAAGGTAGGTATGCTGATGACAAGCTCCCTTAATTTTTTTCCTCTGAGAACATCTTGATTTTCTCTTCATTCTGAAGGATGTCTATAATGAATGTGAAATTCTGGGCTGACACTTCTTTTCCTTCAGCACATGAAAATGTTGTGCCACTAACTCTGGCTTCCATGGTTTCTGTCATCTGAAATGTTTTTCTCCTACAGGTAATGTGTCATTTCCTGCTGACTTCAAGATTTTTTTGTCTTTGGTATTCAGGAGCTTCATTATGATGTGCCTTGATGTGGATTTGTTTGAGTTTATTCTGTTTCTGGTTTCCTCAACCTCTTCAATCTGTAGATTTATGTCTTTTGCCAAATTGAGAAAAATTTCAGGCATTATCTTCAAATTCTTTTTAAATTCCACCTTGGTTTCCCTCTTTTCCTGAGGCCCCAATGATGCAAATGCTAGATCTTTGGTTGAGTCACAGTTCTTTTCCATTTTGCTATTGAATTCATCTAGTAAAGTTTTCTGTTGTATATTTTATTGATTATGCTGTTATGGTTGTTCCAATTTCCCCCCCTTGCTCCCCTCCATTGAGTACGCACCTTCCTCCAGCAGTCCCACTCCCCTTAGTTCATGTCCATGGATTGTGCCTGTATGTTCTTTGGCTTCTCCCTTTCCTATACTATTCTTAACATCCCCCTGCCTATTTTGTGCCTACCAATTATGCTTCTTAATCCCTGCACCATCTCCCCATTTCTCTCCCTTCCCCCTCCCAGCTCATAATCCTCCAAATGATCCCCATACCTATTATTCTGTTCCTATTCTGGCTGTTTGCTTAGTTCATTTTTGTTTTTATTTTTTAGATTCTGTTGTTGATAGTTGTGAGTTTGTTGTCATTTTACTGTCATAATTTTGATATTCTTCTTTTTCTCAAATAAGTCTTTTTAACATTTCATATAATAAGGGCTTGGTGATGATGAATTCCTTTAGCTTTACCTTGTCTGGGAAGCACTTCATCTGCCCTTCCATTCTAAATAATAGCCTTGCTGGATAATCTAGGTTATAGGTTCTTGCTTTTCATCAAATTTGAATACTTCTTGCCAGGTCTTCCTTGCCTGCAAAGTTTCTTTTGAGAAATCAACTGAAAGTCTTATAGGCATCCCTTTGTAGGTAACTCTTTTTTTCTCTTGCTGCTTTTAAGATTTTATCTTTAACCTTTGGCATTTTAATTAGGATGTGCCTTGGTGTGGTCCTCTTTGGGTCCAACTTGTTTGGGACTCTCTGCACTTTCTGGACTTGTATGTCTATTTTCTTTGTCAAATTAGGGAAGTTTTTCTTTATTACTTTTTTCACATAAGCTTTCAATTTCTTGCTCTCCTCTTCTCCTGTCGCCCCCATGATTCGAATGTTGGCATGTTTAAAGATGTCCCAGAGGTTCCTACGCCTCTCCTTGTTTTTTTACATTCTTGTTTCTTCATTCTGTACTGGTTGACTGTTTATTTCTTTCTTATGTTCCAAATTGTTGATTTGAACCCTGGTTTCTTTCCCTTCACCATTGGTTTTGTGTGGCTTTTTCTTTGTTTCATTTAGCATAGCCTTCATTTTTTTCCCTTATGTGCTTGTCATACTTAATATTGTCTGTCAAGTCTATGATCATTGTTATCACCAGTGTTTTGAACTCTGTGTCTGTTAGGTTGTCTATCTCCTCGTTGTTTAGTTCTCCCACTGGAACCTTGATCCATTTCCTCTTATGGGCCACACTTCTCTGTCTCCTAACTTGACAGCCTCCAGTGTTTGCCTCTCTGTCTTAGGCAGAGCTGTTGCCCCTGTTACATTGTAAGGGGTGGAGCCTTAGGTATTCGTCAGTATGGGGCGGCCCGTTTCACTGCATTGTCGTGCTGTATGTGTGCGAGGGGTCTGAGAGGAAATAATGCCGCTTTCTCAGCACTCGCCCCTTTTCCAGGCAGTTCTGCTTCCTGTATGGGACTGGAACCCTCTAGCTGTTGCCCTGGTTGTGGTTCCTAGGGTGGGTAAGTCTGTGGACACTCTAGGACCACAGGAGCCCTCTAAACAGACTCTCCTGAGAGACGGGCAGTTTCTTCTGCCACCCCAACACACATGGGTTTTCACAGTCAGAAGCAATGAGTCTTTATTTTTTCCCGGTGCTGGAACAATTAATTGCGAAGTCTAGTTTGGGGCTGGGATCACTCCCCAGGTGTCCCTTCTGACTTTTATAATGTGTGACTGTGCTTTCCACCTGCTAGCCACAGCCACTGCCTTGCTGCTACCACTGCTGTCACACCACATCTTTTCTACTCCTTCTCTGGCCCTCCTATGTGTCTGGATGAATGCTGCTTCTTTATATCTTTGTTTGTTGGACTTCCATGAAGTTAGATTTTTTGGTAGTTCTGATTGTTTTTAGTTTCGAGATAGTTGTATTTCTCCTTATTGTTGTGGTGGGTGGTGAACCATATCTACTTACTCCTCCTTCGTGGCCAGAAGTCTCATCATCCAGTAAAATTTAATTTTTCTCATATTTTTTAGTTCTCAGAAAAGAGCCCTGTAGCAGGAGGCTCTTTACTCTTGGACAGGGATAAAAATCTAGGATCCTTACTTAGTCTTCTTTGATACCACCCCAGGAAGGGAATGGAGGCACATCAGGGGCCTTCATAGGTCAGGTTTAGAGGAAGTCTAGACCTCTCACCCAGTCCTTGCTGATCGGGGTGGGGATGTGTAACAGGAGGGTCAGACCAAATCACTAGACCCCAGGAAGACCCCAATTTGGGGAACCCCAATCTGGCACAAAAGGCTGCTTCCTCCCTCCTGCCAAGAGAAGGTATGGAGTGAGGAGAGCTGCCAAGGTAGCAGATTGAAGCAGCCAGTCTTCTCCAGAGGGAGAGGCTGCGGGATAAGGGAGACTGCTTGAGGCCAATTAGGAACAAAGGAAACTGTGAACAAGTCAGCAAGTGTGCCGGGACAA
The DNA here is from genome assembly GCF_987537825.1 of Furipterus horrens. Classification (NCBI taxonomy): domain Eukaryota; kingdom Metazoa; phylum Chordata; class Mammalia; order Chiroptera; family Furipteridae; genus Furipterus; species Furipterus horrens. Next base: position 84,926,990 of record NW_028327176.1, read on the forward strand.
CCAAGCAGCCTGTGCTGTCCCAGCAGGGAGTGACTGCAGGAGAAGGCTGCTGCCTTGGGTAGCATCACTAGCAATACAGCTAGCATAAGAAGGAGCAGAGAGGCAGAGCTGTACTCACAGGAGGGACACCTGAAATGGGTTGGGAAATGCCAAAGGCAGCCCAGGAGCTGCAGCTCCTGGGTGAGCTGTGGGGGCTGGATGCTCTGCCCCGGGTGACTGAAGATTTTGCTGCCTTATGGAACATGGTGGCTGGAGGAGAAGCAAAAGCAAACATGGCCAACATTAGCCCTCATTGGTTAAAATGGTGAACATTCCTGTTACAGAGTGGGATCCCCAAGCAGATGGGAAGGGCTTTGACTGTAGAATGGTGATGGGAAGCTTTAGGGGCCTGCATGAGATTTCATGGGTGGTCGCAATTGGTCACCCTGCTCACTGCATCATGGGCTGAAGTCAGGGATTTAAAAATAAGGCAGTAGCCATTTGCATTATTTGATTTTGAAAGGGAAAGGAGGGAATGCCATGCTGTTTGCAAGGAACCAGGAGAAATCCATGAGATTTGCAAGGAGGTAGAAGGGGAGAGCCATGTGGATTGAAAGAGAACCACATGGTTCTGGATTAAGAACTGAAAAACACCACGACACAGGCAAAACCTCCCCGGTCAGGCACAAATGATTGGGAGCTGCTGGTAAAGCTGAACTGTGTCTGGAAATCGACAGACTTCTATTTCCCTAAACATAAATGATACCTCCGACTTTTCTATTCTAAAACTAGCCTGGTTTGGCAGGGGGAGCCAGAACTATGTGTTTGTGGGTGTTTTAAAGAAAGTAAGACTGAACGGCAGAAATCTACCGTTAATCTAAATCTGTATAACCTTTAAATAAACAATTCCTTTTCTTCTCACCAAACTCTGGTATTGAGAGTTCTGCTTTTTGGTGATGGGCAATCTAGCCCTTCATAACTAAACAGTTCATGGGTTCTGCTTAAACCAGGGCAGCTCGTGGGCTCTGTTTTACTCCCACTGGCTTCCGGGCATATGTGGCATTTGGGGAGAGGACTTAAACAGAAGGCAGGAAAAAGCTGCTCTTTTCTTTGCCTTGTCTTACAGATGCCAGTTCACCTGGGGCTTAGGCCTTGCATGTTGAAAGCCAGCTCTGGGAGAAAGTCCTCGCCGGGCACCAGCCCTTGGGACGCTATATACCACACCACACGCATGCTGGACTGCTTCCACTCTCTCACTGAGAGCAGTGCATGGAGGCTGAGAGCAGCACACAGAGGCATGAAATAGAAAGTTCCCCACAAATGGAGCTTCCCCTGCACAACTGTCTGGAGTGGTCTGACAGTGCACCCCAGATCCTGAGGGCTGCTGTCGGCAATGGTGACTCTGGCACCAGAGAGAGCGCGAGGGTCTTGAGCTGGAGAGATGGAGACCCGTTTGTGTAACAACACTGGGCTAGAAATAAGTAATAATGGGGAACCTCTGGATGTGGATTTGGACTTTAATCTTCCTGGGGGTGGCTGGTTTTCTGTGCTTTGTGGGAGAGGTGGGCTCAGAGCAGGAATGCTTACAGTCCCCTTAAATTGGGAGCTCTGTTAATAAAATCCTATTTCCTTCCCCACAAATCTTTGTGTTATGCATACACAAGATGGCAAGCAGGTGGAACCCAGGCTGTCTGGTTACAGATGGAGCTGCATTTTTTCCCTTGTCTCAGTTTTTTTGTCTAGGTAGGTTCAAATGATTTTTAGAAAGAACTATGAAATTAGTTATGCTCATTATAAAAAATTAAAACATACAGAAAAGTACAAAGTATAAAGTAAAACTTCTTTCCTTTCTTATCCACAGGCCTCAGTGATTCCCTGTGAGAATTGTTCTGTAGCATCCATACAGGTCCACGTGATGGGGGACTCAAACATTGGGAAAGTTTTAGTTTCAGGTAATAGCTAATAAGCTTAGTAATCAATGTATGTAAAAAACTATTGTTTCAGGAACTGAAGGTATGACTCACCTTTACTCCAGGAGACCACAAGCAGTTCCACCTCTGTGCCTCGGGAGGACTGTCAGCAATCAGGATTGTATCTGAGCCATTGTATTTCAGGATGAGAAGACCACCACCCAGGACACAGATAAAGACCATCACCAAGGACACATGTGAAAGAATGCTGCAGCTTTTATCTGATTAACTTTTTCCCTGAATTTCAAACCCCTTACCTACAATTTTATTCTCCTTATAAAAAGGGACAGTTTAAAATAGAATTTAAGATGGTCTATTAGGGTACGTACCTGTTGTCTTCTCAGATCACGGCCATCAAGATCACCCATAAAGATTCAATTCCTATCTCTGCTTATTGGGTCTGGTGGGTGACAGGCAGCATGAACACCACCTTTTCTGGTTTCTCTCTCTCTCTCTCTCTCTCACACACACACACACATGTATTTATGGACACATATTTACTACTCAAGTGCCCAAGTCTCTCTGCGTCTCTGCTTGGTGGGTTTCTTTAGTGCCATGAGAGCTTGCTCAGCCATTGAAGACAGCCTAGAAGTACAAAGGACTTAATACCTCCAAGGGCAACTGCCCACTGATGAGGGAGAAGACTTGGTGAGTGCTATGGACTGACTATGTCTCCCCTCCACCCAAATTCATATGTTGAAGCCCTAATCCCAAATGTCATGGGATTTGAAGGTGGGGTCTTTGGGAAGTGATTAGGTTTAGATGAGGTCATGAGGGTGGAGCTTCCATGATGGGATTTGTGCTCTTACAAGAAGAAGACAGCAGATTTCTCTTTTTCTCTTCACAATGTGAGGATAATCAGAAGGCAGCCACCTGTGAACCAGGAAGAGAGTTCTTACCAGACACCAAAATCTGTTTTCACCTTGACCTTGAACTTCCCAGTCTAGAAATGAGAGAAAGAAATGTTTGCTGTGTAACTCACCAGTCTGTGGTGATTTCTAATAGCATCCTAAACTAAGATGGTGGATAAAAACTTCTTCATTCCTTAGGGGGACAAAGCTGAAGAGCATTCTATATAGTTCTATTAGGTAGCAACTAGGAATGAGGGGCCAGAGGGGAAATAAAGGCAGAGCCCTTGCCATTATAATCTAACAAAGAACTTAACACAGGAGGCTAGAAACAAAGGAAGACATGTCTCACCCATTGACCCAGTAGTCCTGAGGCTGGTCTGATAAGACTGCCAAGCATTCCTAACAACACAAGCAAAACTATGATAGTACAGGAGGAGGGGAGAGTCCTTGAGACTGGGCTTCTGTAAGCTTCTGTAATACTCTTGCTAAGATTGCCAGGTGTCCTGAACATCCCCCAGAACAGCGGTTCTCAACCTGTGGGTCGTGACTCCTTTAGGGGTCGAACGACCCTTTCAAAGGGGTCGTCTAAGACCATCGGAAAACACATATATAATTACATATCGTCTTTGTGATTAATCACTATGCTTTAATTATGTCAATTTGAAACAATGAAAATACATCCTGGATGTCAGATATTTACATTACAATTCATAACACCAGCAAAATTACAGTTATGAAGTAGCAACAAAAATAATTTTATGCTTTGGGGTCACCAAAACATGAGGTGACCCCAAAGCTTTTATCCAATTAAAATTTTTCCTGAATTCCAAACTCCTTACCTACACTTTTCTTCTCCTTATAAAGAGTCATGGCATTAGGAGATTGAGAACCACTGCCCTAGAAAGTGGGAGGGGAGTCCTTGAAATTCTATGTACCATTTCCACTATCTGGTAAAGAACCCCCATACATACCTACGTTTGGGTAGTCACATCTCCCCAGGGGAATATGGCACCACCTTTACCCACCAATCAATATGTAACTCCCTCACTCCCAACCCGCCTGCTGTATAAGTCCTCAAGACAAAGGACCTGGGGCCTCTGGCCACCTGGCCTCTGGCCACCCTCGCCTCTGGCCATCTGGCCTCTTGCCACCCTGGCTCTTGACACCCTTGCCCTTGCCTCTTGCCATCCTTACCTTGCCATGCCATGAGCCTATGCTTTTCACCCCAACCTTGGCAAGGCCTCTTCTCTTCCATGAGAATGCATCACTAATAAACCCTGCTTGCACGTTAAGAGAACTGCTAATCTGTAATTCTTTACTGTGTCAGCAAGAAGAACCAAGTTTCTCCTGCTAACAGTTCCTTAGAGGGTCCCCAACAGTTTAAAGTCCCAGTTGCCCCCAACAGTCATCTGCTTATCAACATACTGTACTGGGTTTTTTCCTCCCCACCTCACTCCTTCCATCCACTTACTTGTGATTTCTGGCCTCTATGACTAAATAAGCTACTTTTCAAGCAAGTCCTCATTTAAGGAATGCTATTGGAGAAGTCTAAACTAAAAGAATAATTGTTGTGGCTATTCATCCCTGTTAAGAAACAGTTAACTGTCTTCCTTTCCTTTCTCTTCTTTTTCCCCTTCTTTCCTCCATTCCTTCCTTCCTTCCTTCCTTCCTTCCTTCCTTCCTTCTGTCTGTCCTTCTGATGGGGGACTCAAATGTTGGAAAATTTTAGTTTCAGGTAACAGCTAATAAGCTTAGTAATTAATGTATGTAAAAAGCTATTGTTTCAGGAACTGGAGGTATGACCCACCTTGAATCCAGGAGACCACAAGCAGTTCCACCTCTGCGCCTCGGGAGGACTGCAAGGTATCTGAGCCATTGTACTCCAGGGTGAGAGTACCACACCCCAGGACACAAAGACCAATGGCCAGGGCACAAGGACCACTGCCCAGGACACAGAAGGAGGAATATTGCAGCTTTTATCCAATTAAAATTTTTCCTGAATTCCAAACTCCTTACCTACACTTTTCTTCTCCTTATAAAAAGGGTCCATTTATAATGGAATTTAAGACACTCTCTTAGGATACAAACCTGCTGTCTTCTCAATCACCAACCATCTGAATAAAGTGCCCATAAAGATTCAATCCTTGTCTCTGCTTATTGGGTCTGGTAGATGACAGGCAGCATGAACACTGGCTTTTCTGGTTTCACTTCTTTTTCAAACAGAGTAATGGAAACCCTGTACACATTTTTGCACACCTACAAATATTTCCATCTGTAGGTTAAATTCCTAGGGGTATAAAATAGTTGGGTGAAATTATTATGCACATCTAACACTTTCATAGACACTGCCATTTTCTTTTTTTTTTAATACCAATTTTCTTCAAAAATTTGTGTAAACTTATTTGGAAAAAATTTTACACATTTTCACCTCAGTTCTTGCTCCTGTCATGTAAATTCTCTTTGGAGTTTTCTCCAGGTGTCTGCCCTATGACCTCCTGATTTTATGAACACCCTTCCCACCCCCAGTAGCCCAGAGCCCCAGGTCCTAACTTCCATGCACTGGATTTTGAGGGTGGGAGATTTCTGAGCTTTAATAGAATTTGATCACCATAGGTTTCCCATGGAGACTCCTGAAGGCCCAGGTTTAGTTTAGCCCTGCTCTGAGCTCTGGAACTTGAGTAACATATAGACCTTTTTTAGAAGAAATTCAATTCTCATGGACTTTACTGAAATTATTTTTATTACTTAATGCTTGCAAACCATGTACAAACACAGTTAAGTACAAACTTCTTGTGCTTCAGAACTTAAGCAGTTATGAAACCAAAACAGAGTAACATTAAATCAAACAAAAGTGGGAAGACAATTTAAATAGTAATTTTGTCACTGAAAAGGGGACCTGGCCTCTAAGCACATCTGCCTAGGACAGGCAGGTAGTGTGTGGGTTCTTGATGTGCAGGAAAGATTTCACAACAGTGCAGGTGATTGTTAGAAGACATTTATTACAGCTGGGGATAGTGAAACAAGGAAGAGCTTGGATAGAAGAAGCAATAGGAAAGAGCCTAGGTGGGTTTGCTTTGTTTCTCTAGGAATATTACAGGAAAGAAATGAGCAGAGGTGGGGCTGCTGTCAGCTCACTGAGAAATAAAAGTCACAGTGACAGAAGCGAACTAAGGTGGGGCTGCTATTGGCTCACTAGAAAGTCAGAGAAAAGGGAGCCTTGGGGACAGGGTCAGGGGGTTAGCCCAGGACAAGCTGACACTGCCCATTGCTCCCCTGGTTGCAAGTCTCAAAGGATAGTCCCTTAGAGTTTAGGAGATGCATGCCTGAGAGGGAAGAAGATGGGGAAGGGAGAGGTGTGGGCTTGCTCCTGGGAAGGAGAGTGTGTACTGGAACCTTCATTTAGAGGGTTTTTAAAGGCTTGGAGCCTAGGGGAGATAGGGGAGAATCTCAATAGAATATTCATCAGCTTTATGTTGATGTGCTAAAATGAGATTTATTCCCTTGACTTGATCTGTCCTTGCGTGTGATTGGCAAATTGCTAATTGGATTTTGGCTATTTCCCTAAAAAGTGTGATTTAAGCTTTTTTACCCTCTGGTTGGGAAGGAGAAATATAAACCATTCGCTCTCAAGTGTTCTTGGTTTAGGGAAGATAGAATTTACTAGATGGATGCAGACTGCTTGTTTAACTATCTGTCTCAGTTTTCCTATTCTGCTTGTCCTGGCTTACTAGCCTGTCTCAGTTTGATAAGATGAATAGTTGTTTTTCCGAAATGCAATGCTGCTGGGAACATGAACACACTGACTGATGCAGCTTCTTTTGAAATTGACACAATATTCTACTGTGTGCTTTCTGACACTCTGTTCTTCCCCTACTCATCTGTTCAAATTATTAAGAAACCTTTGTCAGTACATGTTTGCTGGACTTCACTTGCTACAAATGCACTCCAGATAATTAAGAAGTGCTAGCTTGCCATAGCTAGGTAGCTCAGTTAGAGTATTATCCCGATATGCCAAGGTTGGTGGTTCAAACCTCAGTAAGGGCACATATAAGAATCAACCAATGAATGCACAAATAAATGAAAAATAAAGCAATGTCTTTCTTCCTTTTCTTCTTTCTTTCTCCTTCTCTCTCCTTTCCCCCTATCTCTAGAATCAATAAATAATTAAAAAATTTAAAAAGACATGCTAATGACATTAAGAAAATGACAGGCCCGAATGCAGGCACTCATGTGTAGGTCAAGAGCAGGTACATGTGACCTAGAGCATGCTTATGATGCTTTCTAAAAATTACCAGTGAAACTGGCCAGGTAGCTTAGTTGGTTAGAAAATTGTCTGGATATGCAAGGTTGTGGGTTCGATCCCCAGTCAGGGCACATACAAGAATCAACCAATGAATGCATAAATAAGCGGAACAACAAATGGATGTCTCTCTCACTCTCTCTTTCTCTCTAAAAATCAATCAATAAAATTTTTTAAAAATTACCAACAAAACGAAAACATGAAATTGAATAATTTTCACAGGTCCTAAGGAGTCCAGGGACCTCTGTTTAAGAAACACTATCCTAGCACTGACATTGACTTCCAGGGTGAGCTTGGACTGATCTTTTGCTGTTGTTGGATCTCTGTACATTCTTCATACACAAACAAGAATGATTTGGGCCACCACTATTCCTGGGAAATGAATGAAGTTAGAGGATCTTCAGGAAATATAAAGGAAGAGATAGGATTTATTACAGTCCTCTAGAGTTGGGAAAATAATGACAGCTAAGACCCTCCAGGCTAGATTTGGCTTTGGAGTAAAAAGGGCTCGGGTTGGAATTCTAGATCTACCAGTTGCTGTGTATGTGTCTATGGGCAAGTTACTTGATTTCTCTAATCCTCAGTTTCTGCCCCTGTAAAAGTAGGCATATTTCAAAATGTCAGTTCCCAGAGCTGTGGTGAGGACCAAATGAGGAGACTTGGGAAGGTGCTAAGGGCAGAGCCTGGCAACCAGCAAGGCCCGTATTCAGCAGCCATCATCAGGAAGGGGCTAAAGGCTGCTGAGAATGCCACAGGCACTTGGTGAATGACACAGAAAAGAGAAAGGGAAGATTCTAAAATTCTGTTTACAAATTACATTTCTGATGTATGATTGTCAGGATATTTCCCCCTAATGAGCTATTCTAAGCTTCCTCTGAGCCTTTCTCAGTTATCCCCTCTGCCTCCCAGCGGCTCTACCCCGCCCTTCCACCAAAGACTGGAATCCCCCCCCCCGCCCCACTCCCAGGCTTTCACGTCTTTCTGCAGTAGTGTTGGTGACCTGTGCAGCGAGTGCCCCCCAGTGTCCTTCCTGTTCATTGCAGAGACCATGAGGCCCATGAAGATTGATGAAAGGTAGTTTCCAAGGAGGGGCAGGACTCAAGAGGCTCAGGTTAGTATCCAGTCCAGCCCCACAGAGGCCATTCTGCCTCTCCCAAGTCTGAAAGAGAAGGTGGAGGATCTAGGTGAAGTGTTGGGTGGAAAGCAGCAACTTGCCTCAGATCTAAGGCAAGTTACAGCCTTTCTGGACTTGATTCCCCTTTTATGAGGAACCCTACCCCACCCACCGTAGAGGCCCCAGAGGGACAACCAAATGATAGGTAAAAACACCGGGAAAATACCTAGAATGTACACTGCTTTTCTGTAGGAGCTCACCATTGCCTTATAGCATTCCTGGCTGGGGACTGGGAGTAGAACACCAGGAGGGTGCGGACAGGATAAAGGTGGGTTGACCCCTCCCTCCCCCTCAACCTTGCTTGGCACTGTGCATCCAACACTATGCTGTCAGAACCACTTTTAAAATAACACAAATCTAATCATGTGATTTTCCAGCTCAAATCTTAAGGATCTTCCTCCTCACTTTCAGAATAAGCCAAACTACTAATGAGGTCACCTCGCCTCACTTTGCCTTTCTGGGTTTACTCATCTGGACAGATCTTGTCTTCCAGTCACACTGCATTTTCACATAACCATGTTGATGCCTCCCTGCGATTGTTCCCTCAACGCTTTCAGCCAGGAATGGCCTTGCCTCATTTCTGCAAATCTTTAAGACCCAGTTCAAGCTCCAACTTTTCCATGAGGTCTTCAGTAATCTTGCCTTCCACTCCATGTAGGAGGACCTGGGTTCACACAGCCCCTTCCAGCTCTGACTACGGCATGGGTCAGCTGTGTTCTATGACTATATAGATACATACACACACATATGCAACACATATACACACACAATGGAGACTGAAAAATAATGTTGGCTAGGTTGTAACCCAGTGCACACAGACATGGCAAGCCAAGTGTACACAATGCTATGCATGCCAAGATGAAGGGGTAGTTACAGAAGGGAAAGGAAGTTAAGGGAAGGGGAATTTAGAACCATAGAGCTTTAGGATAAACATAGAGTTCTTTCTGTAGGGTTCTCTCTTGTAGGGTTCTTATGATTACTGAGAGTGTGAGAACGTCCATAAACCCTAGCTCTTCCCATAGACTCTCCAGACTGATTGCTTGCTTAAAGTTCCAGTTAGTCTTTATCAACATATACATACATATATACTCATACACATACAGGCATAACACACATATATACACATATGTGCACATTCATGCACACATACACGTGTCTGGCTCCCCCTCTAGATTGTAAATGTCTGGAGGACAGTGAGTACATTTTTCATAGTTCTTACTGTCAGATCCCTGCCCTGCACAAACCCTTAATAACTGAGGAATGAGTTGGGAGGTGGAACTCAGAGACCCAAGTGATACATGAGAAAGCCACAGAGAGAGATCACTTCTCTTGGTGGACTTTGGATGGTTGCTTCTATCAGAAGGCCCTGTCCTTTACAGCCACTTCTCAAAAGATCATCTCAGAAGGCTCCCTGTGCAGGGCAGGCATTATCTCCATTTTAAGGGTGAGGGAACTGGGGTGCTGTAGATGTTGAGGGGCAAGTTCACTCCTGACCTCTAAGAGGAAAGCTGTGGTTCCCCATCCCCATGGGGTGCTCTGCATCCCGGGCCCTGGTGCTGTGAGAGGCATCAGTAACTTCTCCCTCCCTCCCCATCCCTCCAAACCCAGTCACTTTGGCTTTGGGGATCCTAGTTTCCAAACCAATAATTGGAGTACCTTGTTTAACAAGGACATTTGTACTTCAGAGGGGACAGGTCAGGCTATGTTTAAAGTTGGGGTTCTTGAAAATTAAGGGTGACTTCTGGCCACAGGTTCTTCCTATGACCACTGGTACAATGGGGGCAACCAACTAGGAGACTGGTACTCTGGTTATCCCCAGGGTGCAAAAACTGAGAGAAGAAAGAGAAGCGTTAGGGACTGAGGAGGCCTTCAAAGGACCACCGCCAATCAATTCTAACCTCTCTTCTTCCTCCCTGGGCTGTCCCTCCTGCCGGGAGCCTCCCCATCAGCTGGACCAAATCCCTCAGCACAGCCAGCCAGGCAGCTTTCTCTTGAGCTGCCTCCCTCCACCTCCTTTTGTCTGGGGGTTCTTTGTCTGCCGTCTCCCTTTGGTTCAGTTTCTCAGTCCTGGCCTCCCCCTCCCTCCCCTTTCTCCTTGGCCAGGCTGTTCCCTCCTTCTCTGCGGGGGCAGGGAGGCTCAGCTAGGGGAGCTGGCTGGGTTGCCATGGTCACGTTGAAGCCGAGGCAGCTGGCCTGGGCAGCTGCTCACCGCCCCGAAGGGCGGACAAAGGCAGGCAGCCTTGGCAGCTTCAGACCTGTAACCCCCAAAGGCCTGAGACTGAGGGACTAGTCGGAACCCAGGACTGAGCTGGAGGTGAGAGGAAGCCAGAGCTGAACTGGGAGGGCAGGAGTGAGGACTGAGCTGGGCCCTCCCCTCAAAGGAGGAACCAGGCAGTCTAGGTTGGAGGGGAGTTCTGCCAGCCTGGCGGGAGGAGAGGAAGGATGGAGAAGAGAGTTTGACTATGGGCTGAGGGGCAATGATGGCCCCAAGGGGAAGTCTTTGACCTGTGTTCTGATACCCAGAAGCAGGTTTGATTCCATCTTTCGCCCATCTTTCCTGGTCTGTCCCACAGGTGCCCCTCAAACTTTCTTAGTCTCTTATTCTTCTCATCTCCCCATGTCCCTGTGTTTCACCCCTGGTGCCTCAGTCTCCCTCCTCTTCCCCCATCTTTTGGTCTCATTCCAGCCCTTTCTTCTCTATTTGGTCTCTGTTTCTTGTACTCTTGGTCTGTCTGCCTGCTCACTACTCAGGGAGCCTCACTTTCCTGCCCTCCTCTTTGCTTGTCGCTCCTCCCATCTTCATCCAGTTATATTGCTCCATCCAGCACTTTTCTCTCCAGACCTCAGTCTTTCCACCTTTTGCTGCATGTGGTGTGCCCTTGTCTCCATCCCCTTCTCTCTCTCGGACCCCTAGTCCTCATTCTTGGCCTCCATGTATCCCTTGTCTCCAAGTTCCATCATCATCATCAGCTATCTCCATGGCCCAGGCTACCCAGAGCTGAGCTTGACTGCATCTTTCTCCCTTCCAGCACTACATCCTCCTCCTGCTTCCACTCTTGGGCCTCAGTTTCCCATTTGCACCAAGTGGTACCAGGGCCTGACTAATGCCTAGGACCTTGTCTAGCCCTCACCTTGCCCTCTCACTAGCCAGTTCTCACTCTTCCCAGCAGCTAACCCAGCTTGCTTGCCCCAGAGCCAGCTGCACCTCCCAGGAAGGGGACTGTAGCTCAAGTGGGAGGCTGATCTGGTCCTTCTTTCCTCTCACTGGTCCTGACGGGTCTCCCCACTGTGGCCAGGTGGTCTGCAGTCCTGAAGCTACTGTCTCCTATCCGTGCCTCTCCTTACATTCTCCCTCCCCCCCAACTGTTTCCCTTCCTCTCTTTCCTGGGCAGCAGGAAGCCATTGGCTTGAAGGGGAGGGAAGTCTGCCTGGGAGGGCATGGATGGGGGAGGGGAAGAGACCTTTGGAGGTTTGGGAGGACAAAGGGTCTCTGCAGTTAGAAGTGATGCAGGAGACATGGGGTGGGCTCTGGCTAGTTGGGTGGACACTCAGTCTTGATGCTGCTCTGGGGCCCCAGATGGCAGGGATTTCCCTCACTGGCCTCTGGGAATCTCGGCTCCGAGCCCCACATTCCAGCCGGCTCCAGCCCCCTTTCCGCTGTCACTTGACTCCCCTGGGCCCCAGCCCTGCATCCCTGTCACTCCTCCAGTCCTGGGCTGGGGTGAGGTGGGCATCACCAATCAGGAATTTCTTCTGGAGAGACAGGGGGGCAAGGATTTCAGGATTTTATGGTTAACTGTACTCTGCAGCAGACCCCTCAGTGGACCTCTCTGTCTGGCACCGCTGTGCCAACTGGCTTGGGTCAGCATGGGCCTGGGGTGTGGAATGTCCCACCGGGGCGTGAGGGGTTGCTTCTTCTCTCCTGAGGCATGGGGTGCAGCTCAGCCTGGCTTCAGGCTGGTCTTCCCCAGCATTGCCCTGGAAGGAGAGGCTGAGAACCGCCCAGGTGAGGTTCATGGACACCCTGTCCCCATCCCCAGCCTGACTCCACCCCTCGGCCAGCCTCTCCTGCCCCAGGTTCCCCAGCGGCTGTCTGGGGAGGGGTAGGTGCTCTGGGGGCACTCTGGGGTTTGGTCAAAGAGGATGATTCTCTCAGTGACCCTGATTGTCTGTTAGTGAGTCCCTTAGCAGGTGGGATGTCCTTGGGTTTGTGTGTCGTGGGTTGGAGCATGTGCCCAACTGTGCCTTGGCTCTCCCAAGGGCCAGTCTCTTCCTGGTAATGCTTTTGTGTACTTATCAGGTTGGGACTGTGTTTCTTCTCGGCTGGTGTCCGGGTGAGTTTATATTTGCTGTGAGGTGCATGGAGCCAGAGCTGGCTGGGCCTGAGGGAGGCCTGCCTTGAGGAGGACTTCAGGGCTAGGAGTCCAGGGAGGAACTGGAAGGGCCGAGAAAGAGGGGCTGGCGCCAGGCTCTGGGGCAGTGGAGGTTGAAGTGCAGAATGGGTCCGGGGAGGAGGCTGGTTGGACAGGTGAGCCCTGATTCTCTCCACCAACCAAACTCCCGCTGCTGGGCGGGGGCCTGGGCCTGTGGGAACCTGCTTCTTCGCGTTGCCCTGGGGCTGTCCCCCATCACCTCCCTCTCCGGGAACTGAGCCCAGAAAAGGGGGAGTAGGGAGGGGGTTGGGTGTGTGAGAGGCCCTAAGCGGGGATACGGCGGCCGCAGGGGCCTCAGCTCGGCGATTCTCTCCGTTGGGGAACCTGGGGGGTTGGTGCGTGGAGGGCGATGCGGGGGCCACGCTGAGGTGGGCGGTGACCGTGGGGACAACCAGGAGGTAGCAGCAGGCCCGACTGGGGGCGGGGCGGGCCGCAGCCCGGCCGCGGGCTGGGGGAGGTGGCGGGGGCTGGGCGAGGGAGGCGGTGCCTGAGCGCGCGGCGCACAGCCCTGGCTCCTCTCCCCGGAACAGGCCCCCGACAGCTGCTCAGGGAGCCGCCGCCGACACCCAAGTCCCGCCGGCGCCTCCGCTCCGGCTCCCGGCTCCCGCCGCCTCCCCCGCCCCTCGCCCGGCAGCCGCCACCGAGGTCCCACTGCGGGCCGGACGCCGGGTTCGCGGGAAGAGCGATGAGAGGTAGGGAGAGCAGCAGAGGACCCCTGCAGGGCGAAGGGCCGAGCGCGGCGGCCCAGGGCTGCGGGCCGCGCCGGGGAGGCAGGACGTGCCGAGCTGCACTTGCTTGTCCAGCCCCTCGAGGGCTGTCCCTGCCTCCCTCCCGGGGGCTCTGCTTACTCTCTGTAAGTGCAGGAGCCCCTGACGTCGGTAAAGTGTGTTCCCGCATTGAGCAAGGACCCCCCCCCCCTTACTCAGCAGGGAAGACAGGTGCTCATAGGAAGCCGCACTGATCATCTCCTCGAGCCCGTGAGAAGTGGGCCTGCCCTCCCGCTTAGCCGGTCCTTGGGTCCTGCACCCAGCCAGCACCCAACTGGCAGCCTGGCCGCAGAGGGACTGGCTCCCTAACCTGCTTGTGGCAGCCACCCATCCACGCAGGATGGTCAGGTGGTTCTGAGGTGAGAGAATGAGCGCCATCCTCAGTCTCTCCTCCACTCCTCCCTCCAGCCTTTCCCCACCCGCAGGTCCCCTGCTGGCTGCACATTCCTTTCCAGACCTCCACCCCCAGCCAGTCTGGTGTTCAGACTCACTGTTGCTGAGGGTAGTCGGTGTGCGCAGAATTGAGTGGTACAGGAGACAGGTGAAAGCAGGGTACGCGGCTCTTCCTTAATGCTCCCAGCTGTCCAAGTTCCCCACCCCCTCCACTTCCTGTTGGTTTGGTCACCCTGTAGGTGGTGGGCCCGTGGGATCCTGTCCCCCAAGGGCCTGAGTGTGTGTGTTTCATATTGTCCTCTGATGGCAGGAGCATATATATGGTGTCTCGTTATTTCATGTTTGCAGGTGTCTGAAGATGGCTCTTCACTGAGTGATGGGCTTGGACTTCAAGAAGGCTGAGGTGTGGATGGAGTTGATGTGTGAGCATCTGTGTTTGCTTTGGCTGGGAGTCTATGTGTGTAACAGATTTATGTGGATATCACATGTGAGTGTCACTGAGTTTGTGACGGGTTGTCTGTGAGACACCGAGGTGTGTGTGTGCGTGGGCTAATCTAGCTTGTGTTTACAGCAGGCTCTAAGTCCATGCGTCTCACCACATATGTCTGTGTGTGAGTGTGCATGAGTGTGTATCAGCATATACAGAGCTGTGTGGGTGTTGTCTGGAGTGGGGGGTGGGGAAAGGAGAGTGAACAACCTGCCTCCTGCCTGGGTGTCTGGCCCCATGGTTGTAGAGCGGCAGAATGGGTGGAGCTGGGGTAGGTCTAGTGGGCCTGTTTTCCCTGTGTCTGACCCAGTGGAGAGAATGGGGAATGGAGGTGTCTGAGAAGCATTGTCCCAGACGGCTGTGCGTTTCTCTGCTGGCTCTGTGCTTTGCTTCTGAGCCTGCTCTATTTACCTCTTGCTTTGTGTTTCTGGCCCTGCCTCCCCTGACCCCCCTGCCTCCTATCCTCTGCCTGCCTTTGTATCCCTGCCCAGGCTCCTCTTGCTCCATCTGGCTCCGATGACTCATCTGGGATAGGCATGAAGGTTACTCAGGGGAACAAGGGCCCCGCTGTTCCTGACAGTGGTGGGAGTGGAGAGTGGGACCCAGGAATTCCAGACCCCTGTGTGTAGCTTCTGGACCCCCAAGAGACTAGGCATGATGCCTCTGGTTCTAGCTCTGCTTGGATACGAGGGTGCCCCTCACAACTCAGTCAGCCCCTCAGCTGCTTCTTCAGAGCTGTGGGGTCTCAGCTGCTTCTTACATTCCTGCCTGGAGCATTGTGGGAGCAGCTAAAGGAAGACAAAGAGATGGGGGAATGTCCCCCACTCCTCCTACCTCCTGGGGTGACCTGAGCCCTGTCTTCAGACCCGCCCTCCTCTCCAAGGCAGCTCAGCCTTTCCCTCAGCCCTGGGCTCTTCCCCCTTCAGAAAGTGGGAACTGAGGGCACAGCTGGTCTGGTGGAAGGCAGAGTACTGAGAGCTAGCATATGAGGGGTGGTCCCTCAGGATTCCAGGGCCTGGAGAGCTCAGTGCAAACCTAGGAGAAGGACAGGTCAATATAGCTTTTCCTGTACTAGGGTTCATAAGGAGATACCAGATGGAATGGTTTTAGTTGGGACGAGCTGCCTGGGCCCCAGAGAGGAAGAACAGGGGGTTCTCTGTGCCTGGGCACAGATCACCTGAGGTTTGTGTTGAAGTGCAGGACTAGAGTGGGGCCTGAGATCCTGCATTTCTCCCAAGCTCCCAGGTGCTGCCAAAGTTGCTGGTCCAGGGGTCATACTGGGCTTAGCATAGCTACAGAGGACTGTGAGATTGGAAAGTGCTGGAGTCCCCCACTTGTCTTAGAATTCTGGGCTCCTAGGTGGGGAGGGGACCACAGTTTAGCCCAGTGTCTGGCACATGGGAAGCATTCTAAAAATATAGCTGATGCTCTCAACTCCCACTGTTGTCATCTTACTGCCATTATGTCCCAAGCAGCCTGTTCTGTCTCTCTGTTATTGCTGTAGCTGTGGCTTGCTCTCCCAGATTGCCCTTTAACTTATTTCCCACCCATTTTGTCTCCTGCAGAGATGCTGCCCCCACCCCCTTAGGCCCACGGGGTCAGTAGCTATGGGGCCAGGAGCCCTCTCGTTTCTACTGCTGTTGCTGTGCTTGGTGACAACTGGAGATGCTGACATGAAGGGACATTTTGACCCTGGTGAGGAGACTGGCTCTTGGGTCCCTTAGGGATGGGACTTGGTAGTCAGAGAATCAGGGGCCTTGACCATCTGTCTGCCTGTATTCATCCAGCCAAGTGCCGCTATGCGCTGGGTATGCAGGACCGGACCATCCCAGATGGAGACATCTCCGCCTCTAGCTCCTGGTCAGACTCCACAGCTGCTCGCCACAGCAGGTACCTGGCACACTGGGGCTGCCCTGGTGGTTAACTACTAGGTTCTTTATTTGCCCTTCCAACCCCTCTGCATAAGCCAAGAGGCTTCTGAGAAGGCCAAAGCCAATGAAACTTCCACAGTCCTGGGAAGGGTGGGGCTTTAAATACTAAATCCAGAGGCAGACCCAGGGCCAGATGTTCCCTCTGATCCCCTGCCCCCTCCCAGGCTGGAGAGCAGTGATGGGGACGGGGCATGGTGCCCTGCAGGACCAGTCTTTCCCAAGGAAGAGGAGTACCTACAAGTGGATCTTCGGCAGCTGCACCTGGTGGCTCTGGTGGGCACCCAGGGGCGGCATGCCGGGGGTCTGGGCAAGGAGTTCTCCCCTAGCTACCGGCTGCGTTACTCCCGGGACGGCCACCGCTGGATGGACTGGAAGGACCGTTGGGGTCAGGAGGTGAGGCTGGCAGGGGTCAGCAGCCGGGAAGGGTGGCTCTTCTCCAGCTACACTTTAAATGCCATCTATCCACTGACCATCCTCCAATTCACACCCTCTTTAGCCCAAATCTCTCCACCTGAGCTCTATCTAGTTTTGGCACACCTGACCAACTTCTGCACCATTGCACCTAGATATCTAATGGGTGTGTCAAACTTACCATCGAGTTCCCAAGCTGAACTTGAGTCTCATGATCACCCCAAGCCAGTCTCCCCTCATTCCCACAGTGTTCTCTAGCTCAGGAAACAGTACTACCATGTGCCTAGTTGTTCAGGCCATGAGCTAAGATGGTTTCCTTGACTCCTTACTCTCTTACTTCCTGTTTCCAGTGCATCAGCAAGGCCAATCTCTGCTACCTCCATGCTGTTTCCTGCCTCTGACCTCTCCCCACTGCCCCCACCCCATCCCAGCTTAGGTGAAGGCCCGATGTAGTCTCCTAACTGTTCTCCCTGCTTCTGTCCTTCCTGTCTGAAGATCTTGCCCCAGAGGCCACATCCAGCATACTTTAGAAAACACACTGGCTTGCTGGTGGCCCTCTGCTGGCTCCCCACTGTGCCAGAACAAAAGTGAAGGACCTTCCTGAGTACAGAAGCTTGATCTTCTCTGGCTCCTGCCTATCCATTATCCTTGCCCAACCTGGGCCACCCTGGTTTTCTGGCTGTTCCTGAGCAAGCTAGGGCTCATCCCACAGCTTGAGCACATTTCACTTGCTGTTCTCTGTGCCTGGAAATCTCCTCCTCTGCCCCCACCCATGTGCACAGTCTCTCCCTCACTCCATTTAGTTCTTCCCCCAGATATCACCTCCTCAGAGAGCCTTTTCTGACCAACCCCCTTCCCACTGCTCCAGCCCCACTCCCCACCTCTTGTTCTTCACAGCTGTTTCCCTACAGTCCCTGCAGGGGAGGGACTGGTGTTTGCCACTGAGGACGTGAGGGCTGGTGCCTGGCAGACTCTGGGCCAGTGCCTGTAAAGTGACAGAGGGGATGGGCGAGCCGGAGCAGGGGTGCAGGGCTGTGAGGAAGGGGTGGAATCCGGCACAATGAGTTGAGTGACTTTAAGACCGATACAGGGAGCCAGGCCAGGAGTGGGAGGGCTGACCATCAGGCTGGCAGACGTGTCAGAGCACTCTGCTGCAGCCCCACAACCCGTGTGCTCAGCATCACCCTTCCTGGATCTGTGTGTGGCATGGGTGGGGGCCTGGGAGCAGCTGGTGACAGAGGAGTTAGATTTGCCTTTCCTACCCATGCACCCCATTTCCTGGCCAACAGGTGATCTTAGGTAATGAGGACCCTGGGGGAGTTGTGCTGAAGGACCTTGGGCCCCCCATGGTGGCCCGGCTGGTTCGCTTCTACCCCAGGGCAGACCGGGTCATGAGCGTCTGTCTGCGGGTGGAGCTCTACGGCTGCCTCTGGAAGGGTGAGTTGTTCAGGGGTTCATCCCCCTGAGAACTCATTTTATATCCTGGGGAGAGGGGCATCCAGGGCCTTCTTTTTCCTGTTGGGAAGCTATCACTCTGAGGAGGGGACTGGCCAGCATTGCCTCCTCTGTGCCAGTGGGCCTGCGGAAGGATGGGAGACGGAGGCTCCTGCCTTCACACCCCTTCTCCAACCCTGCCTCAGATGGACTCCTGTCTTACACGGCCCCCATGGGGCAGACGATGTACTTAGCTGAGGCCGTGCACCTCAACGACTCCACCTATGATGGACACACCACACACACAGTTGGCGGGTGAGGAAGTAGGCCCCACAGGCCGAAGCCTGGGGAGGGAGGGAGGGAGGATAAAGTGAGTGGGGGTGGGGTGGGGGTGGGGAGTTGGTAAGTAGTCTGGGCAGTGAGATAGAGGAATGGGGAGGGGCATGGGTTAGGTGAGGCCTCAAAGGACAGGACCAGGATTGAAGGGCAGCAAGGCGACCACTAGCTCATGTGACATCTTGTGCAAATTAGAAGGCACCTCTTTGCTAACACATCTATTGGAAATAGTCACAATAAACACACACATCACAGGGTGCTTTGTGCAGCACATTATTTCAAAGTACCCATCCCAGTCCTGGGTCTGGGCCAGGCCACTGTGGGGTTTGGGGTGGCAGAGCACCTCGGTACGCGACACTTTCTTCTCTTCCAATCTCTTACTTGGCCCCTTTTCTCCAGGCTGCAGTATGGCGGTCTGGGCCAGCTGGCAGATGGTGTGGTGGGGCTGGATGACTTTCGGAAGAGCCAGGAGCTGCGGGTCTGGCCAGGCTATGACTATGTGGGATGGAGCAACCACAGCTTTCCCAGTGGCTACATGGAGATGGAGTTTGAGTTTGACCGGCTGAGGGCCTTCCAGGCCATGGAGGTGAGTGTGTCGAACTCCCAGGGAAAGCTGTGAGACAAGGGTGGGGACCCCTGGAATGCTTGCCTGGGCTCTGCTGGCCTTGGCCCTATGTCCCTTTTCCCTTCCCCTCAGGTCCACTCTAACAACATGCACACCCTGGGAGCCCGCCTGCCTGGTGGGGTGGAGTGTCGCTTCAAGCGGGGCCCGACCATGGCCTGGGAAGGGGATCCTGTGCGCCACGCCCTGGGGGACAGCCTGGGGGACCCCAGAGCCCGAGCTGTGTTGGTGCCTCTGGGCGGCCGCGTGGCCCGCTTTCTGCAGTGCCGCTTCCTCTTTGCTGGGCCTTGGTTACTCTTCAGTGAGATCTCCTTCATTTCTGGTAAGCTCTGATGTCAGCCCAGTCCCCAGCCTCTGTGCCAAGACCTCAGTGCCCCAAGATACCCACCCCTGGCACCATATCTACCCATCACCCATGAGGCTTCTCAGGCAGGGAGTCCTCCAAATAATTTGAATGCTCCCTCCCCACCATTGTCTCTGTCTGTCCTTCATGAGCACCTTCCTCAGGACTGATGTTGAGCCAGTATGATAGTGTTGGCTGTTAAAATATTGAAGTACTCTGTGCTGGTTGGGAAATAGCCTCTTCTTTAAGCCTCCTGATACTACGACCCCTACCCTGGGTCTCTCCTGAAAAGCTAACATCCACCATAGTCAGGGCCTCCAGAGCCCCGAAACCCTGTTCCTACCCCTGTTCTGCTCCCACTCCTCACCTTCTCACTAGTTCTCCTCCAGGTCCCCCTCCCTGCATCTCCCCTCCCTCTCTGCCTTATTTCCTTCTCTTCCTTCTTCCCAGATGTTATGAATGACTCCTCTCTGACTCTGGGGGGCACCTTCCCACCAGTCCCCTGGTGGCCACCTGGCCCACCTCCCACCAACTTTAGCAGCTTGGGTAAGCAACCCGGGGCCTCTTTTGGGTGTGGGTCCTGTGTGCTGGTCCTCCCTGTATGCTCCCCAGCCTGGCTGGGAAGCTCTCTGCCATTCTGACCCTCTTTCCTCCACCAGAGCTGGAGCCCAGGGGTCAGCAGCCTGTGGCCAAGGCTGAGGGGAGCCCAACTGCCATTCTCATCGGCTGCCTGGTGGCCATTATCTTGCTGCTGTTGCTCATCATTGCCCTCATGCTCTGGCGACTACACTGGCGCAGGCTCCTCAGCAAGGTGGGCAGCTGGGGCAGTGGGTAGGGCTCCAGGCCTGAGGCCACCTGTATCTGCGTTAGTCAGGGTCCAATAGGGACCCAGAGCACAGTCTAATTAGAATAATTGGAGGGGGGCTCAGTAAAGAGACCACTTACAAAAGTGTGAGTGGGGTACATGGAAGTCAAGGGTAGTAGTTGGGTCCCCAGCACCAGTCACCACAATGTCACCGTCCTGGGCTGCTTGGTGAGAGACCATACTTACCAGAACCCAGGAAGTGAGCCTGTGCAGAGAATACCTTGATGGGGCAGCAGACTGGTTCAGGGATTCAGTAGCCTGAGTTTTCCCCTCAGGGAGGAGCTGGGAGAATAATCAGCCTGACCACACTTTCCACACACTTTCCATGGGTCAGCCCTCCAAACTCCTGCTGGAGCTCCTCTCTGGCTAACCGAACCACAGCCTGTCACCGAAGTCCATGCTGGTCACCTCTTGGGGCCAAGGCTAAGTGGAAAACTTGGACCTGGAGAAGCAGCCAGAAGATGTCTGGCATACCCCAAACCCATGTCTTTCAGTGAAAGTCCAGAGTGGTGATATGCATTAAAGTTGACAATTATGAATTGCTCAGACCTGGGTGGGATCCCATCCTGGGACTCAAATGCTCTTGAGCCTCTGTTTCTTTACCTGTGAAGTGGAGTTAATTGTAGATACAACTCCAGGGCTGTTGTGAGGATGGAAGAAGGGGACATGGGGACAGCATTTAACAAAGAGCTGGGATGTGCATGTTAAGCAGCAGCACAGTTCATGTTTTGCCTTTCCCGTGACAAGGCCGAGCGTCAGGTCTTAGAAGAGGAGCTGACAGTTCATCTCTCTGTCCCTGGGGACACCATCCTCATCAACAACCGCCCAGGTCCTCGAGAGCCACCCCCTTACCAGGAGCCCCGGCCTTGTGGGAATCCACCCCACTCTGCCCCCAGTGTCCCTAATGGCTCTGGTAAGACCTGACTTGTTCTGGTTCTACCTCCATCCTCTCTGCCTGTTTTCTTACTGTGTTCCTTTCCCCTACCCTTCTTTTTTTGTTGTCCCCAATTTCAACTAATTTTCTTATTTCTGTGCCCCTGGTCACCACCCACTATATCATTCCATGTCCCTACCATATAATCTCCCTCAAGAATTTCCCATTTGTTACCCAAGAGTCCTCAGTGGTGTCATCCTGTCTCTGTCCCATACACAACTCTCCATTTTTGTTGTGCCCTCTCATTTTGTCTTCCTGGTCCCTCTCCTTTTTCCTAGACTCACGATGTTTCTTCCATCCATCCATCCATCCATCCATCATCCATCCCTCTATGGTCATACATCATTCAGCCATTCACCATGTATCTATCATTTGTCTGTTCCTCTATCCATCTATCATCCATCCATCCATCACATATCCAACCATTCGTCCATCACTCATCTAGCCATTCATCTATACATATTCATACACCCATCTGTCCATCCATCATCCATCCATCCATTCATCCTACCTTCCATCATCTATTCATCCATCCATTCAGACACCCATCTGTTCATCCATTCATTATCCATTCAGTTATCCAGCACTCTCACATCTTGTTTGATCCTGTCTCTCTTAGTACACTCGTTCCCGTCAGCCCTGGTCTTTCTCTTTTCCAGTTCTCCCTGTCTGTCCAGCCTTGAGTCTCATCCCTTCCCCGTGTCTCCCCCACCCCTCCTTCTCCCGACAGCGTTGCTGCTCTCCAATCCGGCCTACCGCCTCCTTCTGGCCACTTACGCCCGTCCCCCTCGAGGCCCGGGCCCCCCCACACCCGCCTGGGCCAAACCCACCAACACCCAGGGTAAGCCCCTCTGCCCTGGGCTCCGCCAGGCTCCCCACACCTCTACTGGGGCAAGGAAGAGTCCTCACACCTTGCACTGCCTCCTCTCCTCACTGTGGCCTCTTCTGCTCTCCTGAGTCCCCATGGAGGACTTTCTTATGCCCTTAGCTCTCCTCTGCTGTTCCTTTTTAAAGTCTCCCCTTTAGCTGAGGAGTAGAACGCCCACTGGTTCTCAGCTTTGTCCCCCTCCTCCTCTTCCACCCCATCTCTTCAGCTCTCCAGAGCCAGAGAGGAGGTTGCGGTGGTGGCCCAGGTTCTCCTGTAACTGCTTTGTTCTCCCCTCTCTCTAGAACTCTGAGGAGGAGGGCCTCTCACCCTGGGTGCTTGCCCTGTACCCCCATGTGTCCTCTCTGCAGTCCCAGAGGTGAAGGCTCACACTCCCACCCTTTCTGTCTGCTCCTCCCCTCCTTGGTGTTGCTTTCTCGTTGTCACCCCTTCTCCAGAGCTAAGAGGGGGAGCTCTGCCTCTTCTCCTCTGTCTGTAGACCCCTTGTTGTGCGGGCTATGAGGAACTGTTCCCTTCTCCGTGTGCCCCTATCTCTGCTTGTCTTTGAGCTTGGTGTGTTGGAGCCAAGGCTGAGAGTGGGGACTGTGGAGGAAGGTGGGGAGCAGCTCAGTGAAGGAGAGGGGCTGGCAGGGAGTGGGACAACGATTTAGAAAGTGGAGGCTGACTGGATGGCTGGCACCATCCTTCTTCTGATGGTGGGTAAAGGAATTCCTCTTCTGGACAAGACTTAGCTCATGGTTTCTTGGGCCGTGCTGGGATTTCTGGAGAATAAGGCTTTATGACCATCTCCAGTGCCTCAAAAACTGGAATGACTAACTCATCCCACACCAGCATCTTCTCTGGTTTGAGGAAGCTGATGGAGGGTACACCTAGTCTCCCACCCAGCTGGGACATGGTGTCCATGGAAGGCTGGGGTATGGAGAACTGTGGCTCTCGGTGGCTGCTCCTGATGCTGGTCCTGTCTTCTTTCCTTCATCCCTCCAGCCTGCAGTGGGGACTACATGGAGCCTGAGAAGCCAGGTGCCCCGCTTCTGCCCCCACCTCCCCAGAACAGCGTCCCCCATTATGCCGAGGCTGACATTGTCACTCTGCAGGGCGTCACCGGGGGCAACACCTATGCTGTGCCTGCACTGCCCCCAGGGGTGGCTGGGGATGGGCCCCCCAGAGTGGATTTCCCTCGGTCACGGCTCCGCTTTAAGGAGAAGCTTGGCGAGGGACAGTTTGGGGAGGTAAGGAGGATTCCTGCCAGCCATCTGTCTGGGATTTTGACGGCATGCCCACACATCCCCCTTGGGCAGGAACTTCTCATCTGTGATTGTGTTATCCTAACTGAACCTTTTTAAAAATATTTTTTTAATTTATTTTTAGAGGTGGGGAGGGAGGGAGAAAGGGAGAGAAACATCCTGATGTGTGAGAGATACATCGATCTATTGCCTCTTGCATGCCCCTAGCCAGGGACCTGACCTGCAACCTAGGCATGTGCCCTGACCTGGAACTGAACCCGTGACCTTTAGGTCTGCAGGATGATGCTCAACCCACTGAGCCACACCAGTCAGGGAATCCTTTTGACCACATAACAAATGACCTTATTTCTCCAGGTGCACCTGTGTGAGGTAGAGAACCCTCAAGATCTGGTCAGTCTTGATTTTCCCCTTAATGTGCACAAGGGACACCCATTGCTGGTAGCTGTCAAGATCCTACGGCCAGATGCCACCAAGAATGCCAGGTAAGGATCAGGATTGGCATTTGGGAGGACAAGGGAGGCCACAAAGAGCGGGAAGTGATCTAGAGAGAAATGTGGTAGAGATAACAAAAGGGTTGTCTGGGGAAGGCCCCATATCATAATGAGTCAGCATGGATCTGGGTGGGTTTCTGGTCCATGTGAGTAGGGGCACAGGTGCAGGTCAGCCCCTCGGTGTCCTTGCTACCTTCTCCCTATCTTTCCAGGAACGATTTTCTGAAGGAAGTGAAGATCATGTCAAGGCTTAAGGACCCAAACATCATCCGGCTGCTGGGTGTTTGTGTGCAGGATGACCCTCTCTGCATGATTACTGATTACATGGAAAACGGCGACCTTAACCAGTTCCTCGGCGCCCACCAGCTGGAGGACAAGGCAGCTGAGGGGGGCCCGGGGGATGGGGAGGCCGTCCAGGGGCCCACCATCAGGTCAGTGGGTACCCAGGCTGGCCTTTCCCTGAGAGCTCCAGTCTGGAGGCAGAGGGGAGGCTCTGGGTTTGGGGGAGCCTGGGATGAGGGATATGAGGGTTAGAAAAGCTGGGCATGGCTACAGTGAGGGGCCGAAGGGACTTGGACCTTGTCAAGAATTTCCCTGTGCCCTCTGTCACCCTCACGGCCTGAGTCCACATTCAGGGAGCATAATAAAAGTGGTAGCTCCCTGGGGTTGGATGAATCAAAGGTTGAGCAGGCACCTACCTGTGGGCCTCCACCTGGTACTTCCATCTCAGCACCAGAGTTGGTGTAGCCCAGTCCCAGGGAGTGGCTGCCCTTCTCCTGCTAATCTGTGAGGTGAGGATGAGGCTGGGGCTATCCCAATGACCCTCTGTCCTTGGCTCCCTTACTCAGCTACCCGATGCTGTTGCACGTGGCGGCCCAGATCGCCTCAGGCATGCGCTATCTGGCCACACTCAATTTTGTGCATCGGGACCTGGCCACAAGGAACTGCCTGGTTGGGGAAAATTTCACCATCAAAATCGCTGACTTCGGCATGAGCCGGAACCTCTATGCTGGGGACTATTACCGCGTGCAGGGCCGGGCAGTGCTGCCCATCCGCTGGATGGCCTGGGAGTGCATCCTTATGGTGAGAGGCGGGCAGGGCAGGGAGCTCTGGCTGCCTCTTGAAGCCTGTGGTCTCATTCAGTTTCCTCATCTATAAAGTGAGGGTTTGGACCAGTGCCCTATGAGGTTCCCTGTGGCTCAGGAACTGGAGAAAGCAGGGAGGTATGGAGTGATGGGCAGGGGTCCAGGAGACTAGAGGATCCGAGAGATGGAGTCAGGGTGGCAGAAGCAAGAGAGACCAGGGGATAGAGAGGACTAGAGAGAGAAGGGAATGAGTTGGGAGCTAGTCATGACCAGAAAACGGGGGGCAGGAGTGTAGAAAAGGGAAGAAATGAGGGAGAGGACTAGAACCTGAGAAGGAAGGCAGAGCTGAGGGGAGGGACAAGCTTATTGGGAGAAAGCCCACTGGGAAGAGTGTCGTCAGGCCCAGGAAGTGCTGAGGGGCTGTGGCCGTGTGGGGAAAGGAGGAAGTCTTTGTTGCCTGATGCCTTTCTCTGCCTGTTGCCTTATCCACACACCAGGGGAAGTTCACAACAGCGAGTGATGTGTGGGCCTTTGGGGTGACTCTATGGGAGGTGCTGATGCTCTGCCGAACCCAGCCCTTTGGGCAGCTGACAGATGAACAAGTCATCGAGAATGCAGGGGAGTTCTTCCGGGACCAAGGCCGGCAGGTCTGAGCACCTGGGTCAGGAGGATGGGGCCGGGTGCTGGGAGGGCAGAGCCTGCCATCTTGGGAATTAAAGAGCATTTGTTCCCTGCCTTCCATCCACGCTGCTGCCACAATGTAGGTGTACTTGTCCCGGCCGCCAGCCTGCCCGCTGGGCCTGTATGAGCTGATGCTTCGGTGCTGGAGCCGAGAGCCTGAGCAGCGACCACCCTTTTCCCAGCTGCATCGGTTCTTGGCAGAAGATGCACTCAACACAGTGTGAATCATGGTACCCGGTGGTCCTCCCTCAGGGACACTCAGAGGAGCCCAGCAGCACCAAACCCAAGGAGCTAATGGCATCCCCACTCCCCCTGCCCTTCACCTCTGAGAGGCAGTGTGACTGCAGGTGGGCTGGGCCTGCCAGGGAGCTGACACTCTCCCTGCTCCTCTCCTCAAAGCCCCTGCCACCCACACAGCTGGCCCTGTGGATGGGATCCTCTTGGACATCTTCTAGCCATCCCTTGGGGGAGTGTGGGACAAATACAGGGCAGACACTGGACTGGGCCCCTGGAGCACCGAGGCCCCTGGACAACACTGGTTCCTGGAGGGAAGGCTGTGGCTTCCCACCCTCTCCATCACACACTGGACCCCACTGGCTGAGAATTTGGGGAGTGGGGAGGACAAAAAAAGGAATTGTCCTACTCCTGGAATTGTCCTCAGCTTTGGCTTCTTCCCGCCCCGCCCCCCCCAATCCTCTGAAACACTGGACCTGGGGATGATCCCTGCCCTTGACCCCCAGTCATGCCCACCTCCCCCTGCTGTTTTGAAACTAGAACTTCTCTAAGCCTGTATTTTCTGTGGAATAAATATTGGGATTAGGGGAAAGGAAACAATGGCTGTGGCCCTGGGGCTGGGCATCTCTATTGTAGCTGCCACATTGGTTTTTCTGTAATCACTTGGGGTTTGTACATTTTTGGTGGGAGAGACAGATTTTTGCACTAATATATGGATCTATCTCAATGTAATTTTAATCCCCTGCACTAGGCAGGTAATAATAAAGATTGAGTTTTCCACAGCTATGCATAGGTTTCTTGGAGTTTTGGTAAAATCTACTTCTGCCCTTCCTTCCCCCCATCCCATTTTCTTTATTTCTTCTCTTTTTCCTCCTCTCTATTCCATTTCCTACCACGTACTTTGCCCAGCACTACTGTGTCTCCATAAGCCAGGCCCTTGCCAGTGGGACCTCAGATTCATCAGTTGATAAACCTCATCAGCTCCAACAAGAGCTCTGCAGGAGGCCTGTGGTCTTAACCTTGTCTGACCCATGAACCCTTCTGACAGTCAGGTGATGGTCTACTGACTCCTCAGAATTTTATGTTTTAAAACCCATTTAAAGTGTGTGTTTGAGAGATAGATGATTAGATAGATGATTACAGAGACATTACCAAAATGTGAACAATTATACTATATTAACATCCTTTTGCATATATTTAATAACACCTAGCAGCAGATGTAATAAGTACTGATATTTTCAAACAGTATAACAATAACATCTGAGATTTCTACGACTAGTGGGATATGGAAATAGCTGTGGTGTTCATTAGTGACAGTCACATGCACTGCTAGTACTCCTGGGATTTTGCTCAGACACTTGAAGGAAATGCTAAATTTCAGTTAGAGGTTAATAAATTAGAGGTCTTTTCTTTTTTTCTTTGCCTAGCCCATATTCTAGGACCCCTGCCCCCCAAGGGTCTGGAAGTCCCAGGTGGTGAATCCCTGGATTAGTCTCATCGTGCGTGCAAATCACCCAGTGGATGACTTCTGGGAGCCAGAAACAAGAGCCTAAATTATTTCAGAGGCTTGGAATGATGACCTATAACCACCAAGAGAACTTTTAACAAAGAGTTCAAATTTGGTTGGAAACGGAAAAAAAAAAAAAAAAAAACATTGCAAGCATTCAAGAATGGCAGGCCCATCTTGTGAAATAGAGACCTAGGAGTCATGGTTGATAATATTTACAGAATGATGAGGATAGCAATGAGGATAATTTAATCTTAGGTTGAATTCATAGACCCTTGGAGTCCAGGACACAGATCTGAGTCCTACTGAAACCTGCATAACATCAGACCACTGGGAACCACAGTCTAAGCTGGGGACTAAGAGGCCAAGGGTTTAGAAGCCAGAACTCAGTGGTTAGGGATAGATGCCATGTGGTGAGCCACGACCTCCTGTCTCTGAGCTCAGAACTTGAGCTGCAGACCAGGGATTAGAGCAATTTTCAGCCTTTTTCATCTCATGGCACACATAAATTATTAAAATTCTGCAACACACCAAAAAATATATTTTCTGTTGACTTCACATAAAAATAGGTATAATTTTGATTTATTCACACTGGACAGCTATTGTGTTGGCTGTTGTCATTTTTTAATTTGACAATCTAAGGGAAAAGAGGTTAATGTTCCTGACTAAATAGTTAGGTATTGCATGTTTTAAAAATTCTTGTGGCTCACTGGTTGAGACTTGCTGCTGTAGACGTGTGCAAGGAGCCAGAGTTCATGTGTATTTTGTCTTGGCATGTTCACACTTGCTCCTCCCTGTCTCCTGACTAAATGGCAGCATCATCCACCCTGCTGCAAAAGCCAGAAACCTGGGGTCACCTATTCTCCCCTCACAAATCCAGTCTATCACTAGGCTCTGTTGATTTTACTTCCCAAATTTCCCTTCAATTCATCATTTCTCTCTCTCTGTCTTTCCATCTCCCCCTGGCACACAGCACCTCCCTCTTGCCTGGATTACAGCAGTAGTCTTCCAGGATCTGCCTTGCTCCTCTCTGGTTTGTTTTCAGCCCTGCAGCCACATTGATCTTGAAAACACTTAAATGTGATCCCTTTCCTTTGTTTCAAACCTTTTCATGGCTTCCCATTGACTTTAGAATAAGAACAAAATCTTGGCCAACTTTGGCCCTCCACTTCCAAGTTGGGTCCTTCACCACTCTCTCCTTTATGCACCACTGGCCTTTCAGTTCCACCCACTGGCCTCAGTCCTTCTTGCCACATGGCCTTTGTAGTATGCTATTCCCTACATGGAACACAGCTCCCTGCGGTCTGTCTTGGTAACACCTGTTTGTCCCTCAGCAGTTGCCCTTGACTTGCCTGACCAAGTCAAACCCCTTCTCTCAGTCAAACCCATGCTCTCAGAGCAACATGACTCTCTATAGTTTTTTTTTAAAGGAAATAATATTTACTGAACACTTACTATGTGCCAGGTACCATACTTCTTACATATTATATCTTATTAATACTTCCAACATATAAAGTAGCTAAAATTATTGCCATTTCACAAAGAAAACTCTGCCGGGTTAAGTCACTTGCCCAAGCTATAGAGGGTGAGCTGCTCAGAAGCAGCCTGTGTGGGCTCCTGGGTCTCTGCTCTTTCTCTAGTATGTTGTCTGAGGGGTGCTCATGAACTCCATATCACAGCAAGTTCTGGAGCACAGGCTCGATATCTTTAAGTCAGGGAGCTCCTACAAATCAGCTCCTAGAAGCCCAGACTGATATTCTTCCTAAAGACCAGTTCCAGAAACTCAGCCTGCTCAGTTCCTGCCGTGGAAACCTTGCCCTCATCCACTGCATTCCCTCGAGCAGGCAGCCCCAAGAGAACTCTGTGATGAGGTGGTCTATACCAGCACCATCCAACAGGTAGCCACTACTGGGTCCTTGAAATAAGCTAGTGTGACTGAGGATCTGAATTTTTAAAAAGATTCTATTTATTGTTAGAGAGAAGAGAGGGAGAAAAGGAGGGAGAGCACCATCAATCAGCTGCCTCTTGCATGCTCCCAACCAGAGACCTGGCCCACAACCTCCAGGTATGTGCCGCAACCAGGAACTGAATCAGCAATCCTTCATCATGTGGGATGACACCCAACCCACTGAACCATGCCAGTCAGGGCAGGAACTGAATTTTAAATGTTTTAACTTAAATGTAGATAACTGCAGGTGGCTAGCATAGCCTCAGAGCTTCCCCTATACTTGCAGAGAACTGTGACCTGATCTGCCCAGCGCCCCTTGCTTGTTCCCATCAAAATGACCTATTTGAGTTCACGTAAAGCTCCTTACAAAGATGGGACTGGGTCAGTTATGCCATTTTGTAATCTGCTTTTCTTCCCCTCATGACAGGTTGTATGTAGCTCCAGGTCATACAGTGACCTCCTGTCAAAGCGTTGCCCAGTATTTTACATGTTTCAATGACTGACATTTTATCTAACCAACTCCCAGTGATGGACACTTGGGCTGTTTCCATTGTTTTAATAATACAACAACAAACACACTTCAATAAACATCTTTGCATGTATATCTCTGTACCCAGGTGGAAGAATTTTAGTATGGTACATTCCTAAAGGGGGAGTTGCTAGGTCAGAGGGTAGTCACATTAAAACCATTGGTATGTACTGACAAACTGCCCTTAAAAAAAACATGCCTATGTCAACCTTCAACAAAGTATATATGAGTATGCTTATATGCTCATATACACTGAAGTTAACATTGAGGTGCTCAATCCTTATTTTTCAATTGGATGTTATTGTTTCTTTAATTCACTTTTCCTTAATTACTAGTGAAGTTGAGAGGTTTTTTATTTGGTTATAAGTCATTCGTATTTCTTCTGTTTATTGCTTGTTTTCTCTCTTGTCAACTTTTCCAGTGTGTTGTTTCTTTCTCTCACTGCTTTATAAGAGCTCTTTGTATTTTGTCCATTTAATCAAATACTTCTTCCCAGATTGTAATTTGTATTTTAACTGTACATAACATTTGCCACAAAGAAGCTTTGTTAGTTTTGTGGCCTTCTTTGAGGACTTTAAATATTGATTGCTAAAGAAACAAAACAAACATGACAAAATGTTATACAATTAGTCCCTCATCCCAGGCAAATGCCCTTCAAATACCTGCTTCGGCACTTTCCAGTTGTCTGGTCATGGGCAAACTTGATTTCACTGAACTTTGGTATTCTAGTCTGTAAAATGGTAATAATAAAACTGGCATTGCCCTTACTGGTGTGGCTTAGTGGGTTAGGCAGCATCCTGCAAAGTGCAAGGTTGCCAGTTTGATTCCAGGTCCAGGCACATGCCTGGGTTTCCAGCCAGGTTCCCAGTTGGGGAGTGCACCAGAGGCAACTGATGGGAGGATGTTTTGATGGATAGATGTTTCTCTCCGTCCTTTGTTTCCCCTCTCTCTAAAAATAAATAAAATCTTAAAAAACAACCCAGAACTGGCCTTATAGGAATTTAGGGAAGTGTGTAGCTCTGTCCTTGGCTGAAGACGGTCTTTTCCCCTTCCCTGCAGTAGGTTCATAAGTCAAATCAGACTAAACAATTGTGTTAAACATTGTATTTACTAGTATCTTCTAACTAAACGGGGGGCTGAAGTATGGTGGACGTGGCGATTAAGATCTATACTTAACGTGCCCAGTAAGGCACATTGGATCGTATTAACAACACAACTCGCGAAAGCGGTCTAGAGAGCGCAATATTCCAGTTTTACCAGGAACAACTGAATTCGAGGAACCTAGTTTCGAGCGTCTCTACACCCAAGCCCCTCACCTAAGAGGTGTCTGCGCGTCTCCGCTGGGAAGCCTGGGTCCCGCCTCATGTACTGATAGGTTAGGAAAGCCGTTGGCAACTTACGTGGAGAGCGATTGCGGAACCAAGTGGCCCGTCTTCTGTGTCCCGGGCTCTTTCAATTAAAGGCCAACTTCTTTCCTCTCCGCTTCCCCGCGGTGCCTTTTGGGAGTTGTAGTCAGACGCACTTCAGCCTGCTTGGCAGGTGGGCAAGGACAAAACTCCAAATCCCAGTATGCCCCGCAGCGGGCAAGTGCAGCACCTATTCTTATCCTCCCTACTTTTTCACTCCATTCTCTTTTGAAGCCTATACTCGGGAGCCTTCTTTGTGAAATTCTTCGTCGCTCTCCCACTCTTTTTCTCTCATTTTTTACCATCCTTTCACCTATTCCCTGGAAGCAATGCGAGATATTGGCTCCGATTAAGCGACGTCTTGGAACTCTGGGTGCACAAGGGAGGGGAGGGCGGAGATCGACCCCGAGTGGTAAGGGGGCCGGGAGAGGGGGTGGCGGAGTGCAGGAGCTTTGAGTGAGAGGGAGGAGTGGGAGAAAAGTAGGAGAGAAGTCAGGAGGTTGGATGGTGTGGATCAGGTTGAATGGGATGAGTAGTAGTCTTGGAGGAGAGAGAAGAAAAAAGGTAGAATTAGATTTGGGAGACATGGAGCGGAGAGGTAGTTCATTGCGGTTCCCAGCAAGAGAATAGATGGGAAAGTCTGACAGATGTGGAGCTTATGGGGTTCTCTGACCAGGAGAAGTGGAAGAGAGAGAGGACTGGGCTCAACAAGTCTTTTTGTTGCTGCTTAGTAAAGATGAGACAAATCATCAAAATATAAAATAATTCTGCAAATATGGGACAATTAACAATTCTGTTACTTAGAAATACTGGAGTTGAGGCCAGAAGTGGGGTGAGGAGGCAGAAAAGGAGGAAGTCAGTCAGGTTTGGGAGAAATGAGATGAATGACATGGAAAGGGAAACCATAGAAAAGATGGTCCATGTGGTGGGAGCCAGTGGATCTGGGACTGGAATGAGAAACGTGAGGGGTGACACTGGCATGCATTGTGGGAGTGTGTTTCTAACACTTGCGTTTCTCAGGTAATGGAGAGCACCCCCTTGAGGGGTGGACTGAACCGAGCACACCTACAATGCAGGAATCTGCAGGAGTTCCTTGGGGGTCTGAACCCAGGGGTATTGGACCGACTGTACGGGCACCCTGCCACCTGTCTGGCTGTCTTCAGGTGAGCATGCCCTTTATGGCAGGGACCATGGTGGGACAATGTAATGGGGCTTGCAGACTGGGGTAAGTTATCATGTGTAGAAGCCCAGACCTAAAGGGCTTGGGGATTAAAGTGTGTCAGGTCAAAACAGATGGTGTTTGTGGGGACAGAAAACTGTAAATGTGTGTATTGGTTGGGCGGGGGGGGGGGGCAGTGTGTGTGTGTGTGTGACAGGGCATGTTGAGAGGCTGAGATGCAGGAGATGCAGATCTAAGGTAGTTGCTGATATTAACATTTTACCTCTGGCCCCTGCAGGGAGCTCCCATCTTTGGCTAAGAACTGGGTGATGCGGATGCTCTTTTTGGAGCAGCCTTTGCCACAAGCTGCTGTGGCCCTGTGGGTGAAGAAGGAATTTGGCAAGTGAGTCTACTGCATTCTCAGCTAGGTACAAATTTCTCAACAGCTAGAGTTCCCAAACTCCTGTTCTTGGAACATTTTCAGGAAATATTAATAGGTACACCACAAAACTTATAATTAAATAAGTTTGGGAAACTGCATATTGTATTTTCCCTCTTGGAGAGTTATGACACTGATTTCACTCTTGTGAAACAGTGATCCAAGGACCACCAGTTCAGAAAAGACAGAAGTGGAGGCCTTTATGGGCCTCCTTCTTTTTGTTCTCCTGATACCCCCTCACCTCCCTGCTTCTGTTTCAGAACTCAGGAGGAGAGTATAGGGCTGCTTAGCGGCCTCCGTATCTGGCACACCCAACTGCTCCCTGGTGGTCTCCAGGGCCTCATCCTCAACCCCATCTTCCGCCAGAACCTCCGCATTGCCCTTCTGGGTGGGTATGTCACTTCCATCTCTTCCTCAGCTGGGCCAGGGGAACTAAACTTCTGGATGGGGAGCTCTGAGGTGCCTGTCTGGAACTTTGGGGGCTCCACCTTTGGGAGCTCCTTTAGGACTAAGTTGGACCAGATACAGCTGCACAGTATAGCAAAGATCTCCCATTCATGACGCATGGGGATGAGGGTGGAAAGAGGGCAGAGGGAAAGCAGGGGACACAGGCAGGGCTCCTTACTCTCGGTCCATCCTGGCATAGGGGCAAGGCCTGGTCTGATGACACAAGTCAGCTGGGACCAGACAAGCATGCCCGGGATGTCCCCTCACTTGATAAGTATGCCGAGGAGCGATGGGAGGTGAGGACTTAGGACTCTGTGTGTATCTCTGCTTGTGCTCCCACCTCCTGTGGACCCTAGAGGCATCTCTTTTCTCTTGCATTCCTCAGGTGGTGCTGCACTTCATGGTGGGCTCCCCTGGTGCAGCTGTCAGCCAGGACTTGGCTCAGCTCCTCAGCCAGGCTGGGCTCATGAAGAGGTGAAGAAAACCTGCTTCGATGTATCCTTGGGTCCTTGCTAAACTGAGTGTTCGGGTGGGTCAGGAGTGCAAGGGGTTGACTGAAAAAGGAGAGTTGAGTGGAGTATGGCCAGAGGTAAACCATAAGATATGAGAGGACCCGTGGGGATGGTGGCCTTTCTCTGCACACCTCTTCCATTGTCACTCTGTCCCCAGTGCTGAACCTGGAGAGCCACCCTGTATCACCTCTGCTGGCTTCCAGTTCCTGTTGTTGGACACCCCTGCCCAGCTCTGGTACTTTATGCTCCAGTACCTGCAGACGGCCCAGGTGAGGGGACCGCATGCTTGGCTCTTCCCAAGGCCCACTCAGAGACTGCTACCTGCAGACTCTGCTCCCTGATATTCTCTCCTCTCATTTTCTCCTTCCTGCCCTTCCCTTTGCCTCTGCCCATCCCTTCTTAGAGCCGGGGCATGGACCTAGTGGAGATCCTCTCCTTCCTCTTCCAGCTCAGCTTCTCTACTCTAGGCAAGGTAAGCAGAGGATGGAACTGGGGGCTTGGGTGGGTGAACTGAAGGGAGTGAGATGGGGAAAGGAAGTGAAGCTATGGGGCAACAGTAAAAGATGAGAATGAATAGGGCATGGCCAGAGATGTGAAAAGAGGAAGCAGGTGGCCTGGGTTGGGAGCAGTAGAATGGGATGTGTTTTGTACTCTGTCTGTCTCTCTTCCTCAGGATTACTCTGTGGAAGGTATGAGTGATTCTCTGTTGAACTTCCTGCAACATCTTCGTGAGTTTGGGCTTGTTTTCCAGAGAAAGGTATGAGCACCCAAATACATGGCGTGTAGGGAAGAGGCAGGGTGGAATGCTGCATTGGCCTTTAGAAAGGAGTGGGGTTTCAGGAGGCAGCAGGGAGCCATTACAAGGACTGAATACTTGGGTCCCTTGGGAGAGAAGTTGGGAGTTGGGACTCTGTGCACTAGGAGGGATTTGGTGTCTCAGGAAGATATAAGGCAGTGACAGCTGAGAGATCGCCCGCCCTCTGCCTTTCTCCCATCTATCCTTTCCAGAGGAAGTCTCGGCGTTACTACCCCACGCGCCTGGCCATCAATCTCTCATCAGGTGTTTCTGGGGCTGGGGGCACTGCACATCAGCCAGGCTTCATTGTTGTGGAAACCAATTACCGACTGTATGCCTACACGGGTGAGGGAACATAGGGCTCCTGGGAGAGCAGGTTGGATTGGGAGCAGGGAGGGGGAAGGAAGCAGGAAGGAATGCCAGTATCTTTTCGGTTTACCAGACAGTTTACAGAGTTTTCTGACATTTCCCATCACAAATGAGGGCAGGGCTTGAGGTAGTCTGGGTATGGGGGAGCTTTCTCATCCTCTCTTCCTGTCTCTGGGTCAGAGTCGGAGCTGCAGATCGCCCTCATTGCCCTCTTCTCCGAGATGCTCTATCGCTTCCCCAACATGGTGGTGGCGCAGGTCACCCGGGAGAGTGTCCAACAGGCCATCGCCAGTGGCATTACAGCCCAGCAGGTAGCACCCCTTGGGAGGGGGGAAGACAGACTGCACTGGGCTGTGGGGTACAAGGTAGTTACTAGGTCTGTTACAGTAGGTGGAAGTGAGTTGTTAGTTTGCGCATAGATCAGGTACATGAGAAGTCAAGGCTGTAGGTGTGGGAATAGGCAGACATTGGAGAGAAACACCTGAGGGACTAGAGATAGCCCTGAATTTGTGTCTTGGCACCACCACTTCCTAGCTGCATGAACAGACTGGTTGCTTTGTTTTTGAAACTCAGTTTCTTCATCTGGAAGATGGAAATAATGAGTTTTCACTTCACTGGGTTTTGGGGAGGCTTCAGTGAGAGAATAGTGGTAAAACACTAAGCTAAGAGCCTGCTGCACAATCAGTGCTGCTATTTTAAAGAAAAAACAAGGCTGTACAAAGGGCAGACGTGGCAGAGAAGGAATGGCAGACGGGACAGTGGGAACAGCAACTTGGGACAACAGCTGAACAGGGCATGGGCTGATGACAGGCATGTCACTATGAATTTTTTTAAACAGTAACTTGATGTTCCATTGACATTAGGTGACAGCCTAAGTAGCTTTCCTATTCTTCTGTTTTTCTAGATCATCCATTTCCTCAGGACAAGGGCCCACCCAGTGATGCTTAAACAGGTACAGACAGGTACCAAGCTGCTGGAGGCTGACAGCCCCTGACACCTGGTGGTCAAGCGATGGAAACTCTGGGGAACAGTGTAGGAATGGGTTGTCAGGGGCAGTATTCTTGAATCGTCCAGCCGTCCCTTGTCCCTGCAGACACCTGTGCTGCCGCCCACCATCACGGATCAGATTCGGCTGTGGGAGCTTGAAAGGGACAGACTCCGGTTCACTGAGGGTGAGTAGCTTCTGATCGTTGGTTCTTGGTTATTGGGTAGAGGAAGAACAATTCAGTCTTGAGCTGAAAAATATATTGTTGCATTTTATTTTTTTGTCTGACTGACAAGACATTTTATTTTGGGGTAAATCTAGTAGTAAATATAATCTCAAATTAATGTAATTTGGATTTAATTAGAAGAGAAAAATTGGGAGGGGTAATCCATAGTAACCTCTCTGGTTTTGGTGAGCACTACTGGGTTATCTTATTGTATTACATTGCCTCCCTGAATATGGGTGGATGAGGTTCAAAGAGACAAAGATTAGATTTATATTGTGATGGGTGGCCTGATGTGGAGGGGCTCATGATCTCTCCTCCTCTGCCCCGCTGCCCGTCCTCGGGCCCCAGGCGTCCTCTATAACCAATTCCTGTCGCAAGTGGACTTTGAGCTGCTGTTGGCCCACGCGCGGGAGCTGGGCGTGCTGGTGTTCGAGAACTCCGCCAAGCGGCTCATGGTAGTGACACCTGCTGGGCATGGCGACGTTAAGCGCTTCTGGAAGCGGCAGAAGCACAGCTCCTGAGCGTGTGCACCAGGACTGGAGCTGGGCGCAGCCCTGTAATTCTTGGGTTTTTATTTACACGTGGGGAGTGTTGAATAAAGTCTTGAAAAGTAAGCCACGCGGCCTCCGGCTTCTCCGCCCCTGCTTCCGCTCCCTGCGTCTGCGGTCATTGGGCGGGGAAGAGCGGGGGGTGGAGCCAAGCGGCTACTACCGCGCATGCGCTTTCGGGCGCCGCGCGCGCCCCGCGTTGCAGGTCAGTTTACGCGGTAGGCTTGCTGGTAATCCCTCCGCAGCCGTCGGCGTGCTGCGGAGTGCCTTGGGGTCGCTGCGGGCTCGCCCGGTGAGGCGCCGGGGCCGCCTCCGGTGGGTGGGACGCGCGGGGCTGGAGGCCGTGAGGGCGATGTCTGGGCAGGCCAAGGTCGCGGTGACTGGCCGGACTCCTTGGGCACGCATTTGTCGGTTATCTTCCCCGAATCTCCGAGTATACCTTCCCGTGTGTCAGCGACCACCCCTACGTCTCACGTGCATAAGTTGGGGGCCAGAAACCCTGGCCCTTCCCCAGAAGAGACCTGATCCTCCTGACTCCATGATCCTGTTATTGTCGACGTTATGCTCTTCAGTCCTCAGAGAGGAAGGGTTGTTTGGGAAGGGGTTGAATAACAGAGCACTGCTAGTAGGAGGCAGGGAATAAGGAATAGGGTGTGTCTTTAGGAATCTGACCCTCGCACACCCCCATATTCTCCTCATGTGCTCTTTTTTGTCAGGAACAGATCGTGGCCCCTTTGCAAGCACTCCTGATGCCTCATTTACCTCAGGCTTTTTTTCTACGATGGGGGCTGAGGACCCCGCGGGGCCTCTCCAGGCCCCATCTTTCTACCCAGTCGGAGCCCTATGGATCCGCCATCTCCCAGAGGAATCGTGAAGCCAGACAGAAGCGCCTCCGAGAGAAGCAGGCGGCGCTGGAGGCTGGGTTGGCCGGGAAGAAGAAGGTTGGGGTCACACAGCTTGTCCTTGGGTCTCTAGGAAGACTTGAGGGGCTGGAGGAGAGACTGCTGCATTCCACATGCCTGGTCTTTACTGGAAACTGTAATCTCCCTCTCTGGTTCCTCCTTCCCCCAGTCATCTGCAGAATCCAGTAAGTCCTGGACTCCGAAAGAAATAGTGTTGTACGAAATCCCCACGGAACTTGGTGAAAAGAAAGGTAACAAGGAAACTTAAAGGCCTTCTCTTTCACATTCTCGTTGCCCATTTGGTTTGCTGAAATGCAGCCTGGCAATGAAGGTTAGGAGTTACTGGAACTCTCCTCTGCCTCCCCAGATGTCTCCCAGCCTCTGCCTCCTGCATACAGCCCCCGATACGTTGAGGCGGCCTGGTACCCTTGGTGGGTTCGAGAGGGCTTCTTCAAGCCAGAATATCAGGTTTGTACCTGGCAGGGAGGGGCACTAAACAGTCCCCAGGGTAAGTGGCCCATGAGGTTGATGGGCACAACTGAGCCTCAGAGTCTGGAGCTCACAGCCACCCACATTGGAGAGCTTGTCTCCTGCTGCTGGTGTCTCCAGAGCATTCTCTTGGTGAGTTTTCTCTTTCCCTGTTACTTGCAGGATCACTCTTTCCTCCCCTTCTTCATGTCTTAGAGATACCAGAGGGAGCTATTCACCCAGTTAACATCCAGTCTTCTCTTGCCCTTTGACTTTGCCCCTTGCTTCTAGATCAGGCTGCCCCAGGCTACAGGGGAGACCTTTTCCATGTGTATCCCACCTCCCAACGTCACTGGCTCTCTACACATTGGGCATGCACTGACAGTGGCCATCCAGGATGCTCTTGTGCGCTGGTGAGGGGAAAGGGGCTGCTTGAGCTCTTGGTGGGGAAGGGAAAGGGGCAAGGGGTGAGGATAAACATGTAAGCTCAGGGCTTCACGTGCCAGTGTTTCTGTTGCAGGCACCGGATGCGCGGGGATCAGGTACTGTGGATCCCTGGCTCAGATCATGCAGGAATTGCTACCCAAGTATGTCCTTTGCTTTTGTTTCTTTTTCTTGGGTGAAAGACATTTCTTCCCCCAGAAGTGACCTGATTCACTGTTTTTTTCCCCCTAATCTTGTAGGCTGTGGTGGAGAA
Source organism: Furipterus horrens (assembly GCF_987537825.1). NCBI lineage: Eukaryota > Metazoa > Chordata > Mammalia > Chiroptera > Furipteridae > Furipterus > Furipterus horrens. The sequence continues at coordinate 84,965,779 of NW_028327176.1, forward strand.
GCAGCTGTGGAAGGAGCGAGGAGTGAGGAGACACGAGTTGAGCCGTGAAGACTTCCTCCAGGAGGTGTGGAAGTGGAAGGAGGAGTGAGTATGACAGGCATAGGGAGGTTGAGCTCATGAGTTTGGGGCCTTGCTTTCTAACCCCTCTCCCGACTTGTGGTCGCTCGTCCCATTTTCCCTCACTTCCCTAACTTCCAGAGACTTGAGTTCTAGAGCCTGTCAGCATTTAGTGACGTCTCCAAGCTGTGCCTGTGTATGTGTCCCTGTGTGTCCCTGTGTGTGTGTCTGTGTGTGATACAGTAAGATGTGTATAATGAAGTGTGTATGTGCATATATATGTATACATAGAATTCTCCCCTCCCACACTTGCCCCATTTTCCGTTGCCTAGACTTCATCATCTCTGCAACTCACCCATTCCCACTTTCCATCTGCTTGACTTTGCCCTATTTTTCCAGGTTTGTTATCACATGCCATCTTTTCATAAAGCTTTTTAGGTTTTCCACAAATTGGCTGCCCCTTCCTCTGTTAGTGTAGAACTTTATACTTTTAAAAATTTTATAGAACGCTCCACACTGGTTTGTGAGTCTGTCTCCATTAGCTTTTGGAGGCTAGATCAATGGCATACTCACCCCACCCTACAGCATTGCTGGGGTGTCATAGGGCCTGGTAGGTACATTATTGGTGCTCCGGACATGTTTGCTGACAAGTCTCTCTGGGCATAGGAAAGGTGGCGAGATCAGTGAGCAGCTTCGAGTTCTGGGGGCCTCCCTGGACTGGGATCGAGAATGTTTTACTATGGATGCTGTGAGTGTGCCCAGCCTGGTCCCTGTGGGTCTCAGAGAGGTGTTTAGAGATCTGCAGGGAGGTGGGTTGTGGTGTGTGCTGGAGGTAGCTGGGGTGGGAGTGGTGATCCCTGAATGGGGTGACAGGCTGAGAAGGGGCTGTTGGGTATGGACACTCAGGTCATTCTAGGGCTCCTCAGTGGCTGTGACCGAAGCTTTTGTGCGACTTCACAAGGCAGGGTTGTTGTACCGCAGCCGGCAGCTTGTCAACTGGTCATGTACCTTAAGATCAGCTATCTCTGACATTGAGGTAAGGCAGAGGAAGAGAAGCAGGTTTGTGAGAGCGCTGAGGTGGCTGAAAGCCCAGATTCTGGAGCCAGACTGCCTGGAATCCCATCCAGGTCCTGCCACCTACCACCTCTGTGACTTCTGGCTTCTGTGAGCCTCAGTTTTCCTAATCTGTAAATTAGGACTGATGGGAATGCCTGCATCTTGGGGGTGTTGTGAGAGTGAAGTGAGAACTCATGGAAGGTATTCAGCAGAGTACCTGTGTATGGTTTAAGTGTTCGGTGAATGTTTGCTATAACTGTACTGCACAAGAATTAAGGTGAGGGCAGAGGGAGGTGGCTCCCCACTCCTCTGAATGGCTTTTTGATAGACGGGCTGCAGGGAGGCTGGGTGGAGGAGTGGAGGAGGGAACACTGGGTGTTAATCTTGCAGAAGGGCTGCTCTCGGACCCTGCTTCTTCCATGTCTCTAGGTGGAGAGCCTGTCCCTGCCTGGCCGCACAGAGCTTCGACTGCCCGGCTGCCCCACCCCTGTGTCTTTTGGCCTCCTTGTTTCTGTGGCCTTCCCTGTGGATGGAGAGCCTGGTGAGGGCAGTCCTTGGAAGGGTTGCCCACTGGTCTCTGCGTCCCCTGTTTCCTCAAGCCTGTGTTGGGCTGATGAGAGGGAACCCACTATCCTGTTTCACACATGGCCTGGTGGGAGGGGCATAAGGAACCTTGGTAGTGTTTGTGTTTTTGTGGGCACTTATCCTGGCTATTTGGGGCCATGTAAGAAAAGTGCACATGGTCATTGCCCTTTGGGAGCTTAGTGTAATTCTGCAGGAGGCTGCCACCTCCGAAAGAGACAAAATATAAATTCTGAAGTGTGGTTTGAACAGTAAGTGTTCTGAAGAGTTTAGAGAAGGGGAAATAGATAAGGTGGAATGTCAGAAGCTGTTTTTTGTAGGAGAGACTGGTGCCAGACCCAAAGAATGCTCAGCATTTATGATTAGGACACTGAGTGTTATAGTGTCCCTCGGGTGCCATAAAAGATTCTGGTTGCTTTTATTAAGGCCACACCCATTTCTTCCATGCAAGCTGTCAAGGACTTCCTTAGCACCAGATACCAACCCAGGCTCCTAAAAACACTGGTCTTAATTTCCCCTAGTTACTTTTGGGGGTCTGCCCAACCTTGACTGCTCCTACCCCTCCCTTTTTCAGTTCTCCTCTCTTTAGCTATGTCCACAGGGAGGGGTGAGAGTGACTGCTAGCTAGATGTGCCTGAATTTTGTCCTCAGACACAGAGGTCGTGGTAGGGACCACGAGGCCAGAGACGTTGCCTGGAGATGTGGCAGTGGCCGTTCATCCCAATGATACCCGATACACGGTAATGCCCAGTACTTTGTGCACCTGGTGTTCCCACAGCTTTCTCTTCCCTTCCTTTCTGGATGGCGACTTTGTCTCTCCTGCTTCTACTTCCTTTTCCTAAGAATTCGCAGCTCAGTTCTCCAGTGGCTCTGAGTCTGCTCCCATTTGTTCTTGATGTAGTACTTTTCCTCTAGCTCAGGGGTTGACCAGGCACGGCCGAGGGGCACATCCACGCTGCCTGTGTTTGTGTGCACCACACTCGTTGGCTATGCTCATCTTGGCTGTGTTATCACCTCTGCCACAGTGGCAAGTGGAGTAATTATGCAGAGGCTGCATTTGTCTCTTGGCCTGCAAAGCCTTAAAGTATTCATCCTCTGTTCCCTTAAGAAAACATTGGCTGACTGCCACTCTGAGTCTTTACCTTGGTTTTCATCCTCTTACTCTCAGGGCTTTCCTGCCCTGCCAAGACCTTTCTGCTCACACATGCCTGTCCCTGACCCCTCTCCCTTCAGCATCTACATGGGCGACACCTTCGTCACCCCTTGACGGGGCAGCTTCTACCCCTCATCGCAGACTCTGCTGTCCAACCACATGTGGGCACAGGTGAGTGGAGGTCAGGGGAAGGAGAGAAAGCCAGGATGCTGGGTGGTAGGGATGAGGAGAAAGAAGAAAGGAGGGAGGGAAACCTTGTATGGAGTAGTCTGAGTGGATGGGGGGAAAGAAAGGGAGGCACAGAGAAGAGGGGTGGGACAGGGGGTTGTAAGTGATGATGATACCTCTGGAAAAGCAAAAGCCAGGGTCAGGGTTCAGTGTTCACAGCGTCTCTGCTCTTCCAGGGGCCGTGAAGGTGACTCCAGCTCACAGCCCTGCTGATGCTGAGCTGGGAACCCGACATGGCTTGAGTCCCCTAAGTGTCATCGCAGAGGATGGGACCATGACCTCTGTTTGTGGGGACTGGCTGCAGGTGGTATCGACCTTAGTGTTACCCTATCCTTTAGGGACACCCTTTGCCCCACCTCCCCTCTCCTACTCTTATTTCTCTAGAGCCCTTTAACCTTTATCATTGCTACTTTCCTAGGGTCTTCATCGATTTGCAGCCCGGGAAAAGATTATGTCTGCACTGAGGGAGAGGGGCCTGCTCCGGGGCCTCCAGAGCCATCCCATGGTGCTGCCCATTTGCAGGTGATCCATTTTAACTCCTTCACCTGGGACCCCCCCCCCCCCCCCCCCAGGAGGGACCTGGCATGGTCTCTGCACCTTCATGCTAGAATACAGGCCCTGTCAGCTTCATTGACTGTTGTATTCTCAGTACTGAGGGCCTGGCACCTAGTAGGGTCCCCAGTCCCTGGGGCGGAAGCGCAGGGCTGGGGGAGCAGTGAGCTCAGCTGCCTCCCTTTCAGCCGTTCCGGGGACGTGGTAGAATACCTACTGAAGAGCCAGTGGTTTGTGCGCTGCCGGGAGATGGGGGACCGGGCTGCTCAGGTGAGGCCGCACTGCAAGCAAGGGCTGGCGCCTGGGGAAGGGGTGAGGAAACAGGACAGCTGTGGGCAAGGAGGCGAGGTGGCCCAGACAGGAGGTTTGGAAGGACCTTTCTGAGCTTGAGAACCATGTCAGAGGGAAGCTGTGGGTGCAGGACAGGGAGCACTGTCTGAAGGCCTCTCTGTGCAGGCTGTGGAGTCTGGGGCTCTGGAGCTGAGCCCATCTTTCCACCAGAAGAACTGGCGGCTCTGGTTCTCCCGCATCGGGTAAGAGGGGCACTCTTTGAACTGGGAGGGGACCACTGCTCATGCTGAGCAGCCACTCTGCTCTGTGGCAGGGACTGGTGCATCTCTCGGCAGCTGTGGTGGGGCCATCGGATTCCAGCCTACCTGCTTATAGAGGAGCAGGTGAAGGTTGGTAGGAGGAAGTGCAGGAGGGGTGGGGCCAGGCAGTGGCATGGGGGCGGAGAGGGCCTTAGCATGTGATCCAGGCCTCAAGGCCAGCCCAGCTTCCTGCCTTCAGGTGCTTTAGCCTTAGGGCGGCCTGGCCTTCTTCATCTCACCGCCAGAGGGCCCAAAGAGACCTTGAATCTGAGGTTGCCTACCTGCCAGGTGTTTCTCCTCACGCTTCCCTTGTTCTGCAGGGCGATAGGGAGGACTGCTGGGTTGTCGGCCGGACAGAAGCTGAGGCCAGAGAATTGGCTGCAAAACTGACAGGAAGACCTGGGGCAGAGCTGATCCTGCAGCGCGGTGAGGGCCTGGGTCTTGGGGAGGTGAGGTCCGGAAAGCTGGTTGTGAGGGTTGGGCTGGAAGGATGGGCAGCAGTGGGCTGAGGTCCTAGAAGCTGAGGTTCTAGTTGTCTCCATTCCCTGTTCTGTTTTGCAGACCCTGATGTCCTGGACACATGGTTCTCTTCAGCTCTTTTCCCCTTTTCTGCCTTGGGCTGGCCCCAACAGGTGAGGCGCCAGCCTGAGAGGAAGAGACTGAAGGTGGGGACGGGTGAAGGACACACTTGGGCCCTCCAAGTCTCGAAGAGATGGCACTCAGGGCCTCTTCCTGCTTATCTTCTTCCTCCTAGACCCCAGACTTCAATCGATTCTACCCCCTATCACTTTTGGAAACTGGCAGTGACCTCCTGCTGTTCTGGGTGGGCCGCATGGTCATGTTGGGGACCCAGCTCACAGGACAGCTCCCCTTCAGCAAGGTAACAACCCTTTAGTGCCCTGTCCCTCTCTAATGCTCCAGTTTTTCCCTAACCATGTCCTCTCTTCTAACTCCTACGGTGTTTTCCATGTTCTCAATTCTTGTTTCCTGATTCATTTCCCACCCTAACCCTTAAAGCACGGGGGCCAGATATCCCAAGGGATCCTCCAGGGAAAGGCTCTGCAAGCTACCCTCTGCTGACCACTCCATACCCCCAGGTGCTTCTTCACTTCATGGTCCGGGACAGGCAGGGCCGGAAGATGAGCAAGTCCTTGGGGAATGTGCTGGACCCACGGGACATCATCAGAGGGGTGGAGCTGCAGGTCAGGATGAGATCTGGACAGGGCTGGGGTTTGTGGGGGAGAGATAGGGAGCCTGCCGAGAGAAATCAGTTTGGGGGACAATGGGTGGGAACCTTGTAGGAGTGGGTCGTGGTCTGAGGCCAGTGAATATTCACCTGTCCTAGGTGCTGCAGGAGAAGCTGAGAGATGGGAACTTGGACCCCACAGAGCTGGCGATTGCAACTGCAGCGCAGGTGTGTCCCCAGTGTCTGCTCCGTCTGGCCTCTAGCTCACAACAACCAGTTTCCTTTGTGATCCAGGCTTCTGGCCCTGTGGCTTCATAGATATCTGCTACCCATCCTTCCTCTGATTGCAGAAAAAGGACTTTCCTCACGGGATCCCCGAGTGTGGGACAGATGCCCTGCGGTTTGCTCTGTGCTCCCATGGGGCCCTGGGTAAGCCAAGCCAGGAGGTGTTGGGGTGTGAAGAGGGGCTGGCAGGGCTGAAGGCGCCATGTGCCACTGCCATCCACCTGCATGCTCTCTGCTTTTTCTCCCTCCCAGCGGGTGACTTACACCTGTCTGTCTCTGAGGTCCTGAGCTACCGGCATTTCTGCAACAAGATCTGGAATGCCCTGCGCTTTATCCTCAATGTCCTAGGGGAGAAATTCATACCCCAGCCTTCAGAGGAGGTAAGAGACAAAGAAGAGGTGCTTGAGACTGGGGTCGTCTGATGTCTGAGGTGGAAGACGGCATCTAAAAGGAAAGGCAGGGAGTGTGAGTTGAGCTGTCCCCATCCTGCAACCCTCTTCTGTCTGCAGTTGTCCCCCTCCTCCCCCATGGACAGCTGGATCCTGAGCCGCTTGGCACACACTGCCCGAGAGTGTGAGCGAGGCTTCCTTACGCGAGAGCTCCCACTTGCCACCCATGCCCTGCACCACTTCTGGCTCCACAGCCTCTGTGATGTCTACTTGGTGAGTGGGGCTGGGGTTGGTATGCATTGCAGCCCTGCAGACCTACTCCTTGTCCCTTTGAGATCAGGTTCCCTGGCAGAGAGGTCTCAGCTAGTTTCTCGATTGTTCCCTTAATTAGGACAGGAAGACAGATGAACCAGGGAATCCCACCTCCCCTCTTCCTTGCGACTGACCTAGTCACTGTTCCCTGTCTGTCACCTGCGGAGAGAGAGGAGGTGGGGAGACTTCTAGAAAACTGAGTCTGACAAAGCAGGGTCAGGAGGCAGATGGAGCTTCTTCCTTAGCTTCTGTCTGCTGAGTTCGGACCCTGGGGAGGCCAGGAGCTGTGAATGGCCAGGGAGGAAGCAAAGTTGGTCTTTAGACCCAGGGTTCTCACACTTAATCCTGTGTGAGAGTCAGCGGGAGGGATAGCTGGTTAACCTGTCCCTGAGTGCTGACTCATCAGATGGGGTGGGGTGGTGGAAATTGTCACTGCTTGTCCCAGGGGATGCTGCTAGCTCAGGATTGCTGCCCGAGATCACTGTTTCTTAATCTTAAAAAAAAAAACTTTTTATAAGCAAAACCTCAATACTTTTTTTTCTAAAGTATACAACCTTCCTGACAATTTTGATTTCCTACCCACTCTGAGTTTCCCTGCCTGAGATTCCCTTTCTCTGGGATAGCCAATGGTGTCCAAGCTGCAGTGTGCAGGTAACCTGTAGCGTCCTGACTGGTAGGGCAGCCAGTGTGTGGAGGGGCTGTGGCTGTAGCTGTGGCCCAGCCCTCTCCCCTGACCTGCAGGCGTCTTCCCTAGGAGACTGTGAAGCCCCGGCTGTCACACTGCCCCCGCCCCCCGGGGCCTCCTCAGGTGCTGTTCTCCTGTGCTGACGTCGGTCTGCGCCTGCTCGCCCCGTTCATGCCCTACCTGGCTGAGGAGCTCTGGCAGAGGCTGCCCCCCACGCCGGGCAGCCCCCCTGCCCCCAGCATCTCTGTTGCCCCCTACCCCAGTGCTGGCAGCTTGGTGGGTCACACACATTCCTGGAGTGGGACTGTTGGGGAAGGGTTGGGGTGTAGTCTTCTAAAAGGGTTTGCTGCTGTGGGGTTATTGACACTGTTGTTTTGTACTTCAGAGTCTTTGCAGGGATGGATTGTTCTCTAGCACTGTCTTGGGGAGCAGTATTAAACAGTGGATAAGAGCAGGACTGTGTCGCTAGACTGATCCTTGCTAGCTATGTGACTGTGCCTCAGTTTCCCCCATCTTTAAACTGGGGATAGCAATAGTCAATGTCATGGTTGTGATGAGGGTTAGATGTTAGTAATAGGGTAACCCAAAAGTCTCTGCAGTTTTAAGCTTTAATGACTTGAGAAGGATAAATGCAGCAAACTTAACCCCCCAAATAAGTCATTTTAAAGGTTAACTAAATTTATTTTTTAATTATGTGGTTTTGTGAGTTTTGAATAATATATTTAAAATTTTATTTTTAGTTGTTTGCCATCTTTGATCAGAGTGACTAAGCAGACATCAACCACTGATCATCTAAGACCTTCTTAGATGACTCCCCAGTTTTTGCTTTGTTCCATCCTTGAGGTGGTGCAGAGGAGTGAGGTGGGTGGGTGGAGGATAGAACCAGGAGAGTTAGTATGGGTGTCCCAGGAGCCTGCTGGTCAACTCTGGGTCCCTGTCTCCAGGAACGCTGGCACCAGCCTGAGCTGGAGCGGCGCTTCTCCCAGGTCCAGGAAGCTGTGCAGGCACTGAGGGCTCTCCAAGCCACATACCAGCTCACCAGGGCCCGGCCCCGAGGTGAGGCGTGTTCCTGCAGAAAGAAGGGGCTGACGGCAGAGGGGGAAACCTGGGGGCAAGGCCCGGGGTAGGAGGTGCAGGATGGGAAGGGAGGCAAGGTCTCAGGCCTTGACAGACTCCCTTTCCTCCCAGTGCTCCTGCAGAGCTCAGAGCCTGGAGAGGAGGGCATCTTTGAGGCCTTCCTGGAGCCCCTGGGCACCCTGGGCCGCTGTGGGGCTGTGAGCCTCTTACCTGCTGGCGCAGCTGCTCCCTCTGACTGGGCCTGGGCCCCAGCCAGTGACACCGTTCAGGTCTACATGGAGCTGCAGGTGCCCGGAGGAGATTGGAGTGGGGGAGGGGTCAAAAGGTGTTGGGAAGAGGGCAAGGGCAAGTTTTATAAAAGTGCAGAGGGGTCTTAGCATGGGGAAGAAGGAAGTGCTGGATGGGCTGCAGATGTCTCTCTTCTCCCACAGGGCCTGGTGGACCCCCAGGCCCATCTACCTCTGCTGGCTGCCCGAAGACACAAGTTGCAGAAGCAGTTTGATGGCCTCATAGCCTGGACCCCATCAGAGAGAGAGGCGGAGACTCAGAGGCAGCAGAGGGTAAAGCTGGGAGGCCACCCAGGGAACCTACCTCCCTGAGGGACTGTGGTAGGAGGGGTGGGCCTCATACCTGGATCCTTACCTGCTCCTTCCCCTGCCCAGCTTTCTTCCATCCAGCTGGAATTGTCAAAACTGGACAAGGCGGCTTCTCACCTCCAGCAGCTGATGGACACAACTCCCAGCCCCAGGGAATCCTGAGCCCTCACTCACTGTCCCTGGCGGTTCTCTGCCCTCCCAGACCTGCCTTGGAGAACAAACTGATCCTGCAGTTGCTGGCGAGATGGGGCCTCAGAGACCACATGGTTCACCTCCCTCATTTATGGGAACAAACCAGCTTGGTCAGAATGACTGTGAGTCCCTTGAGATGCTCACATTCCTGTTCCTGCTTACCACCTGTACAGCCCCACCTAGAAGTTTAGGCGTGAGGAGATTAAGATAAACTAAAAATCTTAAATGCATGTGCCTGTAGTTCTTTTATCCCTCTTTCCCTCAGTGGTGACTTTCTTGCCTTTCAATTCTTCCCTGAGACTCTGGTCTGGGAAGAGAGGAGGGCCACCTCTTCCTCGGGCTTGGCTTGAGCCACAGTGGGAGTGTGGGTGCTGGGCAGTACCTGCCTTGTTGGAGGAAAGGAGAATTCTCGAAGGCCTCTCACAGTGGCCTGGGTTCCACCTATTTCCTGGATTTTCTGACAGTGCCCCAACTTCTGCTGGCACTTCACCACTTCCTTGTTCCTTGACTCCCCACGTGTGCTGAGGGGCTGCAGAGAGTGCCCCACCCTTTGGGTACCTGAGACGAGTGCCAGGGGCACCCTGCCTAGCCCCTGATGGAGGTACAGAGATGGGCAGATTCCGACCCCTCCCCCACCAAACATCTTGCCTCATCTCAGTGGTATTCAGAGGCTGGCTCTCCCATGCCCAAGTTCCATTCTGTCCAGCAGCGCTGAGTAGCTGCTATTTATGGCTGGGGCCTCCGTGGTGCTACTTAATCCTTCTGAGAATCTCAGAGGTGGGAGTGTTCTCTCCATTTTAGAGATGAAGAAATGTGCTCAGAGAATAAAATTAGCTTGTATAAAGTATCAACTGGATTCAACCAATAAATTAGTCATAAATTCTTTCTGGTTGCTGTGACCAAACTTCATGTATCATGGCAACTTAGATGAGATGAATGTTTCATTAGCTGGGCAGAAGGGTTACCCCTTTTAACATTTTCCTGCCATTCTGATGCACTTTTTCTAATTCTAGGTCTAAGATCTCCAATTCCCACAAGCATATCCACATTCCCACCCAGAAGGAGGAGGGAAAGAATGGGATGGGCAGCTTCCTATTTCTCTTTCCCAAGTTCAAAAAATATTTCTTGAGCACCTGCTATGTACTAGGCCTTGTTCTGGACCCTTGGATTTATCAACGAATGAGAGAAATGAAGATGGCCCTGATAGTTTTTTGATTCTAGCAGGGAAAGCCAGAAAGAATACAGAGAAAATAGAGAGTATGTCTGAAGGTGATGAATGCTATGAGGAAGAAAGAGTAGAACAAGGTAAGGGGACTTGGGGGAGCAAGTTGTCATAATCACAGGGGCAAGTCATGAAATACTGGGCCCTCAGCTACCTCTCCTCTGGGCTAATTCAGAACGATTACAGAGGAAACTAGGGAAATTTTGTGAGTTTTGTTTTTATTCTTCCACTTCTGTGCTCTCCTCATCTTCAGGGCTGCTCCACACAGAGCTGTTGCCTTTACCTCCCTCCAGAGCAGCCAGGCTCTCATTTCATACTGTGGTGCTGGTGATTGGGGCGGAGGATGGTAGGCAGGGGCAGGTGTTGTGGAGAGCGGGGAGCAATCATATCAATACCCCAAATGATCAAGTCTTGGCTGAGACAGCTGGTAAGAAGTTAATATAATCTTGAGTGGGGAGTCAGATGAATCTCTGCCTCAAGAAAATCAGGAAAAGGACAACCCTGGACCTTGACGGGACTTACACATTGGATTTGGGTTTCCCTTCTAACAACAATCCCTACAACTTGTGTCCCTTACCTGACAGGCACGATGGCACATGCCCTAGGTAGCTTACCCTTGTAATCCTCACAACAATCCTACAAAGCAGGTACTGTCATTATCCTTATTTTGCAGGTGAAGAAATGCAGGCTCCATATGGATGAGAAACACCTAGAACTCAAGTGTTATGGGCCTCTGTTGCTACATGTCCTTATGTTTAGTCAGCACAACCTCTGCTAGCACCCGTTCCCCCCCAACCTATGCCAGCTGGCCACCCTCTCATCAGCTGAACCCCCCGTCTCACCTGAGCTGCCTCCCATCCCTCCTACCCCAATTGACCTGTGTGGATCTCAGGGTTAGGAGGCCCGTGTCCTGTGGGTGTCTGTCCACATCCCTGTCTGGGTTCTGAGCCCCCAGCCCCACAGCTTAATCAAACAGAGAGGAAATAAAAATCTTGCTTATCTTGCTTAAGCCACGGCATTTGTCTGGTGTCTGACCTCCCCACTGCTAATGGACATTGGGCAAGTGGCCTATCTTCTCTAAGCCTCAACTTCCTGATCTTTAAAATCAGATAATATCTATTATGCTACATTTAAGATTGCTGCAAGCATTGACCTAGGAGATCATCACTCCTGGAGCAACGTACAAATTCAGTACAATGGACTTTCCCTTATTCCCAGGTGTTCTGAAAATCTCAACTTGAAGTGTGTGTTCACACCTCAGTGTATGTGTGTTTGGTATGTGTATGTCCCCTAGTTAATTCCCTAGATTATTTCTAGGCCTTTGAAAACTGGCGTTGAGGGAGAGCGAGCCCATCCTGGAACCTCTCTGCTTCCCAAAGGAGAGTCAGAGATGTGGGTGTCCAATTTCTTTTTTCTAGCTGGCCCTCTGCTCACAAACCCACCAAGTCATTAAATTCAGCACATTTACTGCCTCAGCAGGTGAGGGCCTGCTGGAAGATGGGGCCAGAGTATCCCCCCGGAAGTGGGGGTGCGGTCAAACACCCCATCCAGGAGGGACACGGGCTCTGGTTGCTCTCAAACTTTGCAGGCGATGTGGTGTGGGGATCCAGCTTGATGGAGGGTGACGTTGGTCCCTGATGGGAGGTGGAGGAGAAGGCAGAGCTGGGGAGGGAAAGGGTTAGAGGGCAGGGTGTAAAATGGCTCTCGCACCCAGAGATGGCCAGGTGCTGGCAGGTCCAAACGGACTCAGAAACAATATGGGTTCACACAGCCCCATCCTTTGCCCTTTCAAAGACATACTTCCTTGAGCAATTCCAGGGAGCTGGCATCATAGGAGGAATTTGCCAGAAAGGCATCCTTCAGCTTCACTTGCAGAGTCATTCCTGGCCCTAGGGATCCAGAGGTACAGCTTAGGACCCAGCTACCAGGGCTGGGGATGTGGGTACCCCTGCTGCCTCACCCCGACCCAACTCCCTCTTCCCAACAAGGCCTTTTCAGACCCTCTCAATGCAGAGTTCACTCCTGAATTCTGGGGAGTTCAGGACTGGGGTGCCATTGTCTCTCTAGCTCCCCTTCTCGGCCCATTTTTGCCGTGAGGATCCTTGTGCCCAGCCCCTTACCCCTCACCTGTTCCATGTGAACTGCCAAGGAGGGTCAGAAGGAGGAAGAGGGGCAGCCTGGTCTCCATTGTGGCCACCTCACTTCTCTAATAAACAGAAGAGATGTCTGAAGCTCCCACTGGCCTCTCCTTACCTGGCCTACCTTTCTACAGCCAATCCTTAGCACAGGCATTTGGGGGGGGTGGGGGGGGGGTGGAGCTGAGCAACTGGATTTTCCAGTTCTCCCAGTGTGGCTTTGAGGACCCAGGAGAGGGCCATTCACTGGGCTGTTGGGGAAAACAGTGGGTGGTCCCTCCTCACCTAACCCCAATGGGTGCCTGGTCCTGCTGAGAGGGAAGCGGAGGAGGTGCCTCTTCTGCAGATGTCTAGGTCCCACCCAGGCCAGGGCCTCTCAGTGTCCTTTAGGGATTAATTATTAACTACAATTAATTCTCATCATTCATGTCACCAAATGGCTCAGGAATGTGGGCCCAAAAGGGAGGGGGGATTAAGCCAAGTTTCTTCCCAAACCCAGATGTCCTGTTTCCCCAGCCACAGTGACTTTCTAAGTGAAAAATGTGGGTAATAAGAAACTTTCATCTCTGAATGTTTTTAGTTGCTCTAAAACATCCCAGATACTCAGGTGGAGACATGGGTTTCATCAAATCCTCCTCTCCCTGCCTTTTGTGTTCAGGCAAAAGGGGATACCCTCATCTACTGAGTCACAGGCACTCAGAATGGCAAACTCAGGACAGATGTGTAGAGGAAAGTTTGAAGCTCATCTAGTTTACCATCTTTCTTTAAAAACTAGGAAATAAGGCCCAGAGAGGGTGAATGACTAAGGTCACACATCAAGTCAGTAGCAGAGAGATTAGAACTCATTCTTCATAATGCCAGACACACCAGACACACGGACAAGACTGACATACCAGTCACGTCAGCCCCTGGAATACACAAAAGAACATCTTCCCATCTGCCTCTCTATGTAACATCTCCCCTCTCCCCCTGAAACTCAGAGGGCCCAAGCACAGAAGAATGAAGGCAGAGATGGAGGGAGATGTTTACATCATCAATGGGACTCCCAAACTTGCAGTGAAAGAATAAATGAACAGAAAGATTAGCAGTTCCAGCAGGAAGGAGCAGCAGGTAGAAGGTGGAGAGATGCTTTGGGGCATCTGAGTTAAGAGGAGAGGGGAGCACCTCTGTGTCTTTTCCTTTCTAGGTAATCATAGCTAACACTCTGTGTGTTGGGCAAGTTAGAAACATTTCTTTTAATGCTCATCATGCTCCTTTACACTAGAGGCTCTAGAACACCTTGTTTTAGGAGTGAAGACACATCTCCTGAGTAGCTGCACAGTTGGGAAGTGGTAGGCAGGCTCTAGAGCTGGTTTTTGAACTTCTACAATGCACTCCCTGAACATGATGTGGTCTTCCCTGCTGCTCATCTTGTCCACCAAAGGAATGGAAAACTTTGGGGCTGCAGTCGTCTAGATGAGGGTGGCTTATATCCTCCCTTCCCCTGGGTCTCCTAAAGATCAGATGCAGTCCCCAGGCCACAACATCCTTTACCCCCAACCAGCTCCCAATTCCTCCTTCTTCTAGAGACCTATGTCCTCACCCGCAATAGTTGTATTTCTAGCAGCAATAGAAGGACCTGGGGATAGGACACCTGATACCCTCCTTTTCATGAGGGTCTGAGTGGGGGACTGACACAGGTCCTTAGTCCAGAAAAAAGCCTGAGGGCCAGGTAGGGGAGTCTTCAGCCTCTTACTCACTGCCCCCCTCACCCATACTTCCTGGGATCAGGCAGGGACAGGTTAATCCCCTGGGGACAGCTTGGTGACCTCTCCCTGGATGGGGATCCTGGTGTTGATGGAAGTCCCGGCACACCTGTCTCTCTAGAGGCATGTAATGGGCCTTGGAGCCTTTAAAAAGCGCTGGCAATGGGTCTGGGAAGGCACCTGGGCTGGCACCATGGATACAGTGCTGGTGCTGCTTGTGGGCTTGCAGGCCTTCACCACACGAGGTGCACACGGGCTTGAAAGGGGTGCTGAGTGTTGGGGTGAAGACCCAGGGATGTGGCCGACTCTTCTAACATGATCATATTATTATTTTCCAACAACTCAGCTGCCCCCATTGAGGACCACTACAGCTGGAGGCATCCCCACTGTTTCTGACAGTGTCTCTACCTCTGGTGATATCTCTGGGGGTCTCCCCACTATCTCTGGGGATCTCCCCTCTGTCTCTGGGGATCTCCTCTCTGTCTCTGGAGATTTCCCCTTTGTTTCTGGGGGTCAACCCACTGCTTCTGGGGGTCTCCCCATTGTCTCTGTTGATCTCCCCACTGTCTCTGGGGATCTCCCCACTACCTGTGGAGCTCTCCCCTCTATCTCTGAGGGTCTCCCCAGTATCTCTGGGGGTCTCCCCTCTGTATCTGTGGGTCTCTGCACTGTCTCTGGAGGTCTCTCTACTGTCTCTGGGGCTTTCCCCTCTGTCTCTGTGGATCTCCCCTCTGTCTCTGGGAATATCTCTGTGACTGTCCCCACCATCTCAGTCTCCCCACCATGTCTGTAAGTTTCTCAACAGTTTCTTCAACCTCTGAGTATTTTCCCAGTCATCCTGAAACTTTAGCTCCAATCATTTCTGGGAGCACTTCAGGACCAGTCTCAGCGTCATCAGGTGATATTTCTGTTGCTCAATCTATCTTTGAAGGACTCATTTTTTAAACGTGGCCCAAAGCTGAGGGTGGGGGCATTCTGTGCTTGGGTGGAAGCATCAGTCATCAGTCAGCAGTTCCCCAGAGCCTCATGAAGGGGATCCCTGGCCTTGGTGGCTGCACAAGGACTCCTTCCTGCTTTCCAGTTTCTCAGCTTTTTCTGTGTGGTTAGTACATTTGTATCCTGCCTAAGACATTTTCTTGCTTACTTGGAGGTTATGAAAATATTCTCAAAAGTGTTATTACAGAAGCTTTATTATTTTAGTTTCCAAATTTAAGCCTATAATCTATTTCAGATTAATTTCTTTTTTTAAAGTATATTTGATTGATTATGCTGTTACAGTTGTCCCAGTTTCTTTTCCCTCTGCTCCTCAGATTAATGATTAATTTCTGTGTATGGAGTGAGGTAGAGGTCAAGTTCAATTTTTCCCCTTATGGTTAGCCAGTTATCCCAGAACCATTTATTTCCAAGACCCTCAGTCGCTCCCCACCATTGCATTGTGTGAGTACCTTTATTAAAAGTCAGGTGACCATGATGTGTGGGCTGTTTCTGGGCCTGATTCTGCTCTTTCATTCATCTGCTCTGTCTCCAGTGCCACAGGGCTTGATGACTCATCTCTGTAGTGAGTCTTCAGAGCTCATAGTATGAGTTCTCCTCTTCTGTTTCTCTTTCAGATTGTCTTGGCTATTCACAGACTTTTCATCTTTATAGAATCAGTCCATTGATTTCTATCAAAGGCTTGGATTGAAGCCCTTGAAAACCCTCTACCTTGAGATTCTGTCCCCGAGAGGAGGGGAGAGAACTCCACAGAGAAATGTGGTCTTAGAGTCACAGAAACATGAGAGTCACAGAAGGAAAGGTGGAAAGGTGGGGAGTGGGGCTTGAGGTTCCACCTGCCTCTGTCACTGTCCATCTCTGCTCCTCAGGCCTGACACCCCAGGAGACGGGCTTTGTTCCAGACTGGGCCATTGTATTGATCACAGTCACTGTGGTGGCATTAATTGTCAGCTTACTGTGTGGTATCAAGAGGGTGAGTGAAAGCATGGTCTGAATGCATGGGCCAGCAGGGCTGGGACCTGGTGCCCCAACACTCTGACAAGCATAGGGGCTTCAGGGAGAAGGGTGACAGTTTCTATACTTAGGGGGTATTTAGGGCAGAATGGAACCCTGGTCCTGGTGGCTGGCAGGCATGGGGGCTTGGGGACACTGACGGAAAGGCTGGAGAGTGCTGGAGGCTGACCAGATTACAGAGACACGAAATTTAGCTATTGGTCGTGAAGAATCAGCTCCATGGAGCCCCAGTTTGAATCCAGGCTCTGGCATTATATCTGGGTGACCTTGTGCAAGTTACTTAACCTCTCTGTGTTCCAGATTCTTCATTACTACTACTAATAAGTAATACTTAAATAGCATTTATTATGTGTCAGGTGCTATACTTATTTTAGTTCAAAGCAACCCTATGTTATAGGTAATATTATTACCCTCTCCTTGTATAGATGAGGTAATTGATTCCTAGATAAAATGAGAATGATAACAGCTGTTGTAGGATGAAATGAACTTATGCACATAAAGCCTTTAGGTGCTTGGCACACAGTAAGTGCTCAGTAAATTCATCTGCTTCATTAGCATTATTGTTTTTGCTGGAAGAGGAGCATGAGAGAGTCAGCGGTCTGGGGTTTTTGGTTAATCCATCCTATCCTCCCTCATCTTGCAGGCCTGCCAGTTCCGGAAAGAGATGAGTATTTTGTGTGGCTGTGGCTCTGTGACCCCTTATGGCTGCCACCAGGAGGCCACCAGGCAGCACTGCTCAGTCAAGTGAAGGGGCAGAGCCAGGATAGCAAACACCCTGCCCCTTTGGCCTTCCTAATTCCTCTCCTATACAGATTAATTGAACAAACAAACAAACAACAACCAAAAACAAAACAAAACAAAACTCATAGAGGCAGACAACAGATTAGTGGTTACCTGAGGGGCTGGGCTGGAGGTAGGGGGAGGGTGAACAGGGTAAAGGGGTCAATTTGTCAGCTGACAAATGAAAACTAGATTTTTGGTGGTCAGCATGCTGTAGTGTATACAGATGTCAAATTGTAATGTACACCTGAAACTTATATAATGTTATAAACCATTGTTAATGAAAAAAACATTTGAGGGACAATTAGGAAAAACTAAAAAAAGAAAAAGAAAAAAAAGAAAAAAGTATCCAAGCTTCCATTAAGGCTAACTAGGCCTGTTTCCTATGGGTGGATTGCTCTGAGGCCATGGGCCTGCCAGGTTTCTTCCCACAATGGAGTAAAGGGAAGTCTAGGGTCTGGTCCTGTGGCCAGCCTGCCATCTGCCACTTCACCTCTCTGACACAGTGTTCCCACCTATGGAAGGAAGAACCAGCACTAGATGACCTCAGGGTCTTCCAGCCCTCATAGAGTCTTTGCCCCTTACCATTTCTCCCCATTCCCACCCTCTTCCCCCAAGAATCAGAGACGTCTCTTAGCTGAGGACACTTTGTTTGGGTCCCCAGGAACCAAGAGGGGGCTTCTCCTTTATACCCCTTTCCATATGGAGCCCCCTTGGGCTGGCTCCTGGCCTTCCCAAGACCCCCAATTCTCTCAGCTCCAGAGAGTGAAGAGCCCTGCTCTCTAATGACCCCTGGACACTCTGGGTGGGTGCTGAGTAAAACAGGATCCCCTCTACTGGTCTCCATTTGCCTAAGTGCATGGGCTTTGCCATCGGGCAGGCACCAGCCATGTCTGGCCTCTGCTGCTTACCGGTGCTGTGATCTTGGGCAAGTTTCTCATAGATTATAGCAAGATAAGGTACTCGGCATGTTCTTTGGTACACAGCAATGCTAGAAAGTCAGTGGCTGGTAGGACTGTTTTGTGACCAGCTCCTCTGCCTATAGCTCAGATACCACAATCTCCCTCCAGGTTCCTCTACCCCAGATGCCTGGGTCCCCTGGGGAGGTTGTGGCTAAAAAGAAGGGAGGTATTACACAATGAGATTTCCACCCTCAGCACTGTTGACATATGGGGGCTGGAAAGTTTGTTGTGGAGACTGGTGGGTGCATTATGGGATGTTTAGCAGCATCTCTATCCTCTACCTGCTAGATGTTAGTGGTAGTTCCCTCCAGGTTGTGACAAGAATGGCTCCAGACATTTCTGAATATCCCCTGGTGGGGCAAAACTGCCCTTCCTTGGTATCTGGGGAAAGGGGTAGGGTAGCGGACTAGTGGAAAGGGGGCTGCTGGTCATTCCTGAATCCTGGTGGAGTTGCGGGGGGGCCCTGTGTCTGCCTCAGGTACCCATCCTCCAGGAGGCATTGCCAAGTTCTGAGTAGTCATTCTTGGCCTGACTCCATGAAACCTCATTAATCTTCCATTAATCACATTAATGAGCAATTGGCCTGTTTTCCTCTTCCCACCCATTCCAGCCCTGCCCATGGCTCAGGTACTAGTCACACCAGGTAATGAAAGGAATTCACATGGTCAGTCCCCTAGGCCCCCCGTGAGCCGCACGACCCAGGCCCTGGCCTTTTGCCTCCTAGGGCCTGTGCCACTCCCCAAGAAGGGCAATGGCCAGCCCTTGCTTCCAATCCATTCAGCCCACTAAACACTTACTGATTGCTTGAGCCAGACACTGTGCCAGGCACTGGGGAGGCAGCAGTGACCACAGCAAAGGCCTTGTCTGATTGATGCTGATTTTCCATGAGGAGACACACAGTGAACACATTGAAGTGAGCAATAGGGGTGGTGACTGAGACACCTGGACCCCCAGCTCTGCCTCTCCTCAGAGTCCCCCAAATGTGCCCTCCCCCCTGCTCTAGCCCCAGTATGGATAGTCTGAGCTAAGGCTTGCTTCAGGCAAGGGTTCAGGAAGGAGGGAAGGGGAGACTGGGGAACCCTAGACATGAGGGGTCTGCATTTCTGTGTAGGGGTGGATGGGGGCTTAGGTGGGAGAGGGGAAAGGGCAGGGATACCAAAGATCTGGACCTGTCTTCATCCCTGATGAGGTAGGTCAGGTCAGTACCTGGGGTTTAGTGTCTGTTACTGCCCTGCTGTCTCCACATGCTATGTTCTTTCTGGACAACTGCAGGTGCCCAGGTCTGTAGCGGTGGGCCATGTGTGTGTGGGCTGCCTCTCCTTTGCTCTTTCACCTGACCCCCTTAGGCAGCTCCACCCAGGGCAAAAAGAGTGGCCTTGTGAGAGCAAGGGGTGTGGCGAGCTGGGCTGACGCACCGGACAGGAGACAGAAGGTGAAGCTGGAGAAGACCAGAATTTGAATCTCCTCCTGTACTGGACATCCAATCTCCCCCTCCCCATTCCACCTAGCCAGTACCCAGTCCTTTTAGAACCCGCCGTCTGCTTCCTCCACCTCAGAACAGTCTGGGGAGGGTCAGGAGTCTACCCTCCCAATTCTTTTGCTCTCCCCCAGATCCCAGCCGTAGGGCAGGTGCCCAGGTTCCTGGCTTCCTGACGCAGCAGCTGCGGTCTCCTGTTATCAAGGCAGCCCTGTTGGGTGGGGTGGCTCCGTTTGTTTAAGGTTTAGGCCTGAGGGGCCCCAGCCCCCATGACGTCAAACTGACCCCGTATAAGATGAGAGGACCCCAGGCCTCAGCTTAAAGTTGTTGACCTGCTGCTGCCACTGCCATGGCCCAGCCAGCCCACTGCGCCCGCTCTGACTTTGGCCTCCAGTATTGCCTCCTCTTCCTTCTAGCTGCTCAGGGAGCAGGTAAGGTGCCCTCAGAGGCAAAAGAGTCGCCTTTACACAGGGCGATAGAAGAATGAGAGGGGTTGTTTCTTAGCAATCATAGAAATGACAGCAGATGAATGTGCTGTGGGAAAGGGGTTGGGGACAAGCTGCTGCATACAGTTGTCCAGGCTGTGCACTGCTCAGGTGTGCTGGCTAAGGGCCGTGCTGGCCAAGAGCTGTGCTGGCAATGAAATGCAGCCTATACTTTGCTCCTTGCAGCCATGCAGAGGGGCTTTCTTCTGGTTTGCACACGGATGCTGTGTGGAGAGGCAGTCCTGCATTGGCAGCGGGGATCAGACATGCCCTGGGCTATACCAGGAACTCACAGATGCTTGGGGTACTTCATCTCATTTCATCTCCTCAAATCCCCTGAGGTGGTTAATAATATCCCCTTGTATAGTGAGGAGAGTGAGACTCAGGGAGGTTAAGGGTCTTGCCCAAGCCTCAGAGGCAAGTTGGCTTTGGCCACTCAGAACTGCCTGCTGCCCTTGAGGCACAAGGTGCATTTTCTTCTGAGAGTTCTGTTCTGTGCTGACATGGGCTCCACCTTGACTCTGGTCTATTTAATCAATCCACACACCTCTAAAAGGGGAAACTGCCTGGCCAATGAGCATGGTTGGAGGCTATGGAGCATTTACTATGTGCCAGGGACTGTTCTAGGCACTTCACCCACGTTGACTCATGAATCCTGATGGCAACTTGAACAGGGTTTGTGGTTTTGTCCCCACATCACAGCTGGGAAACATCCCAGGGCTTCAATGCAAAAATGAATATGGAAAAGTTTGATGAGCTAAGCAGACCCTACGACATAACGTGAAATCACCAAATTAGTTCACTTAGTTAAGAAGCAGTTCTGTGACTGAACCCAGGGAAGAGAGATGCCAAACACAGGGGCAGCTTGGCGCAGGCCTGAGTGATTTGGAGGAGGGTCTTCACAAGGCAGACATGCGAGTAATAGATTCAGACAGACTCTCCACATAGTGGATAGAGTCATCCACAGTAGTGGCGCTGCTGCTTTCAACCAGGGCTAGGGAAGCTGAGTTTGGCTGCCCTGGGCAGTATTTGGGGCAGCGTGTGTGAGGGTGACATTATGGGAAGCTTCTCCTTCTCAGGGCTCAGGGTCTTGTGGGGGCCAGAGTGTATGGGGTAGGAGTTGGGGGATGGTGGATGGTGGGACAGGGTCTGAAGAGTCTTCAAGTTGCCTCTGCTAGGTCTCAGCAGTGCCTCCTGTCTGTGTTCTCACTTGATGGCTTCCTCCCATTTTGGGGGTCCATGGACAGAAGCACCAGAGCCACTGTCAGCCCCCAATCCCTGTATTCTCATCCCTTTCCCTAATGCTGATGGTGCCACCTACAGCTCTGCACCACCTGTCATACCTATAGGGACAGAAGAGAATGAAACAATTCCACACACATTCACTTCTGAGGGACATTTACTCTAGGTCACAGGACAGGCACAGGGAAGACTCACAATCTGAGTTTCAGAGCAGGACACTCTGGATGGGTGGGTGTGGTCTGGGAGATGGCCAGCAGGCGTCGGCAGCAGACAAGAGCAAGAGTGGTGAGAGGCGGTAGGCTTGAGGCTGGGCTGGGGTGGAACTGCATGTGAGCACATTACTGTCCAGCAGAAAGGGAGGCTGGGGAGGGAGGGAAGAATGATGGCTGGATTCATTTATCCACAGGACCGGTCCATACCCAGACTTAGATATCTGGACCTTACAACCCCAGCATCTGCGTGGTGCAGCCATGGAACCTTAGGGGCAGGGTCCAGATGGCATCATCTTTGAGGAAGCACACATGGAGCTGGGCCCCTGGGGTCCTGGGGAGACTCCAAAGCAGACGTTTTCCTACAGTAAATGTTATATGAGTTAATTTCTATGACAAAAACAATAAGTGTTCTTTCTAGAAACTGAAAAATAGAAAAAATTAGAAAGAAAAATATTTTTCCTAATACTCTAGTCACCTGGGCAACCATTTGAGTGTATTTCCCTTTAGTCTTTTTTTTTATATGTTGAGATTCTATAGACATTTTAACAAGCATTTGACCATATCATTGGTAGGACACCAAGAAGCACCAGAAATACTGCTTAGGGGAAGGCTGCTTTGATGACAGCCTGTCTACCTTCTTTTCAAACAAGTGAATGAAGCAAATTGAATAGACCTTTGGAATTGTACATAGTTTTGATGTTGTGAGATTTGTCTTCATTCTTTTATCCAGACTAAGCACATACTTCTAGTAACTTCTGCTAAAACCAGATTTTCTTCTCTGCCTAAACTCAGTGACCAAAAAGATCCTCTACAGGCCACTATTGTAGTCAGTGAAATGAGTCTCACAGTGAGAAACTCTTAGGGAAATAAAGTTGCTTCCAATGGTAGATCTACTGGGGAGGAGAAATGGTTAGCTTGTTCTGGGGGTTAGTCTCTGATTTGCTTCATGATTGGGCCCAAGACCAGGGAACCCTGGAGCTTGAGTCATAAATGAAGGAGCCATTTTTGAGGGTCAGATATTATAGGTGATGATTCCACAGCTGTGTGATGCAGATCTGAATTTTAAGATCTAGTTTTCTGAGTCTAGTTATTGATGGTGTGGCTTCTGTGGCTCAATGATAACTGGAGTCCCAGAACTGGTGGACAAGAAGTACATCTCAGGGGCTCAGCACCTAACATAACAGAAGCTACCCCTTGGTCTTCCAAAAAAATTTTCTTTTACTTAATGTGCATAATGAAAGGTTGGCAAGGCTTAAATATTCTCTCATTTCCCCATTTAACAAATATTTAAGAAGTACCTGTAATTGACCAGACATTGTTCTAGGCTGGAGACAGCAATGAACAAATAAAAATCCCCACCATTATGGGAATTAAATGATGTATTGTCTATTAGAAAGTGGTGAGTGTTATGTTGATAAACCCCGGGGGAAGCAGCCTGGCAGTGGCTCACAGCTGCATAGTACAGGTGGGTCAGGAGAGACTGCAGCAGGAAGGAGGGCTGGGCTGTGGCTCAGGCTCCCTTGCTACCAGGAGAAGAGCTCAGCAAAGTGTGAAACTGTTTCAAAGACTACAATTCAGATTCAACAAATGCTTTAAAGAGTCTGCTATGCTCTACTTTCCTCAGTCCTCACACTAAGCTGATGCAGCTGGCATCACTGTTACGGACATTTGGGGACATGGGGATTCAGAGCATTTCAGTGACCTGAACAAGGATGCAAAGCTGGCGTGGGACCAGCCTAGACCCCAGACCTGTCCTCTGGTTTCTTCAGGCAGTAGAGTTGCCATGCTGTGCTGCAGCCCACTTATTTATTCTATTATTGGGCATTTATTCACCCCTTATCATGTTTAAAAGCATCTGGGGTGTAGGGAAAAGTCTGACTTTGCCATTTACTTAACCTCTTTGAACCTCCTTTCCTCACCTGTCAACTGTAAGATCATACACTTGCCTCAGAGGATTGTGGTGAAGATTAAATAAACAAAGAGAAGGAAAGCATCCTTCAGGCATTCCACAAATGTCCATGTTCTATCTGCCCAAAAGATCTGGGCTGACCTACAGGCTGTTCAGGGTGGCCTGGGGGCTAGAAGCCCAGAAGGTGTGTTTCATTCTGGTTCTACCTCTTACCTGCTGAGGGTCCTTAGGGCAATTACTTACCCCCACCCCCTGCCCCAAACCTTGAGTTCTCATATATGAAAAGGAGAGAATTAACACATAGCTCTCTACCTCAAAGGGTTGTTGTGAACAGTAAATCGGTTAGTACACGTCCTCCTTTGCAGGACCTGCCTGTCTCACAATCAGTGTTCTTGGCCGACCGTTGTGTGGATTGTATGCAAGTCATCATTTCTCCATGAAACTCAAGTTTCTGGGCTGTAAAATAGGGAAGTTAACAACTTCTAAGGTGCCTCGTGGGGAGCTGGGAAATTAGCTCCTGTGGAGGAGAACCTAGAAAGAGACTGTCTTTGAGGCAAGCAGTGGAGTACCGGGCTGGAGAAGGGCCCAGTGAGTGAGAGAGCTGCTGCTGCAGAGAGAGAGGGAGAGCAGGGCGGCACAGTGAAGGGAGTGCCTGGCACTTGAGTCCTCCTCTCTAGCCCCAGTGCCCATCCTTGACTCTCATCAAGGACTTGGGCTTTTCTACTACCTCCCCCTTTTCTTCCCACCCATATTTCTTTCAAGGACTGAATTCCCCAACCCCCAACTTTCCTTGTAAGCAGGGAGTTGGGTGGATTGTGGTTTCCTGTGGTTGGGAATGGGTCCAGGTTCTGGTTGCCGCCTTGAGCTAACAGAAACTGGAAATCTCAGTTATGTAACAACACTATCTCTCATTCTTTGGTGATCTCCTGGCTCTCACTCAGACACCTCCTCTGTCCCCATGGGTTGTTTTCCATGGAATTAAGGCCCATATCTGTTCATTGATAGGGGTGTTTTGCCTCACACCCTGTCCTTAAACAGTGTGTCTTCCAGAATTCAGCTGCCTAGTTCACTCTTCTTAGGACCCCTAAGCAGATATTTTTTCTTATAAGAGGGCCACCTTAATTTATCCAAGATAGCTTTAGCTTTGATCTCTGACAGGAGGATCAGTGGGGGAACCTGAGGGTTAAATCATCTCATTTACTTCCCTTCACTCAGACCAAACTCCATCATAAAAATGAAAGTTTCCCATCCTCCAATTCCTCTTCTTATCCTTCTCTCTCTCATCACTTGTGTATACTTACAAATTCTTACAGAAAGTTCTGCTAGATATCTGACCTCTGGAGCTAGAATGTTATGAATAGATGAAGATTCTGATATTTACTACCTTTCTTCTCAGCTCTACCATGAAAAGGGAACTCCATTCCATAAGTATTATATAAATTCTAAAGGAGCACTTACAGAGCAAAATTTCAGTCAATATCTGCTCTCAAAACTTATGATTTGATAGGCAGGGAAGTGTGGAGAGGTTGACAGGCACACAGACAACTGTAATGTCAAGTTGAAGGTAGCAGGAAAGGGTAATTAACAAAAATTTTTGAGCACTGATCTGCTTGAAAAGATCAGAAAAGATTCCATAAAGATAGACAGATTTAGAATTTAGAATTGAGGAGTAGAGGTGGAGAAGGGGTGAGGTAACATTCTTGCTGAAGGCACAGCCTGATAAAAGGTTCAGACACTGGAGGTGAGAATGTAGATTAGATATTATAGTATTCTGAAGAGACTGGCTGGGGAGATATATCTGGGATAATAAAGAGATCCTTAGAGATGGAGGTGGGAAGGGAAGCAGAGAAGACAATGGAGAAACTTTCTTACTTGACTCTCTCCCTTTACAGGTGCTAGCACATTTCAAGAACTTCAGAACCCTGGTGAATCCCCAACATCTGGTCATTTTTCCCCTCCTACTCCAAACCTTGTTTACAGTGCTACTTCTGACCACACCACTCTTCATTTAGGACACAGCCCTCCAGGCCACCCTGCATCTACAGAAACGCATCAACCCAAACAGTACTGCAATGCCACACATCATTTTAAGCCAAATCACAAACCTATAGATAACTCCAAAAGCTCTACAACTCATCATGGAGCTGCTCCCACTTTGGAACAAAACCCCAGCAATCAAAGAAAAGATCCAGTTATTCGGAATGGACGCTCTGCTGACTCCAATAACACACATAAAAAATTATCTGATGCAAAGTATTCAACAACAAAACCCAAGAGTAAAACAACTTGTCTTAAGACCAAAATAAGCACAACAACAGTAAAGAGAAATGCCTCCAAAACAGAAATGCCTTTGGAAAATACCATTCTTACATTAGACAGTAAAAGCATCACAACTGTATTTCACCACTCAGCCAATTCAGAGATCAATGAAAGACCCCTATCTTCCTCAGAAAAAAGCACAACATACCAAGCATCATACAAGGCAAAAAGTACTACAGAGGAGAAAAAAACGGTTGATAATCATACAGTAGCAGCTAATTACAAAACTACAGTAGCCTTAGACAGGACACTGATAAAGACTAGAGGACAAACAAAAGAGACACCAAGAGCCACTGAAAAGAATGAACAAACAACAGCAGAACATACATATCATGGACAAAAGACCATTTCAGCCTTTGTGAAGACTACAAGAGCCCCAGCAATGCCTACAGACCATGAACAACAGAGCACATCCACCCATGAGAAGATCACCAGAGCCCCAGCAATGCCTACGGACTATGGTCAGCAGAGCACATCAGCCCATGAGAAGTTCACAAGAGTTCCAGCAATGCCTACAGAACATGAACCGCAGAGCACATCAGCTTATAAGATTACAAGAGCTAAAGCAATGCCTACGGACCACGGAGAACATAGCACATCGGCCCATGAGAAGATCACACAAGCCCCAGCAATGCCTACAGACCATAGTCAACAGAGCACATTGGCCTATGAGAACTTCACAAGAACCCCAGTGATGCCTACAGAACATGGACAACAGGGCACATCCACCCATGAGAAGATCACCAGAGCCCCTGCAATGCCTACAGACCATGGACAACATAGCACATTGGCCCCTGAGAAGATCACACAAGCCCCAGCAATGCCTACGGACCATGGACAACATAGCACATCAGCCCATGAGAAGATCACACAAGCCCCAGCAATGCTTACGGACCATGGACAACATAGCACATCGGCCCATGAGAAGATCACACAAGCCCCAGCAATGCCTACGGACCATGGACAACATAGCACATTGGCCCCTGAGAAGATCACAAGAGCCCCAGCACTGCGTACAGAATATGAACAGCAGAGCACAGCAACTCATCAGAAGATTACAAGAGCCCCAGCAATGCCTACAGACCATGGACAACAGAGCACATCGACCCATGAGAGGATCACACAAGCCTCAGCCATGCCCACAGGCCATGGACAACAGAGTACATCAGCCCATGAGAAGATCACACAAGCCCCAGCAATGCCTACGGACCATGGACAACATAGCACATTGGCCCCTGAGAAGATCACACAAGCCCCAGCAATGACTACGGACCATGGACAACATAGCACATCGGCCCATGAGAAGATCACACAAGCCCCAGCAACGCCTACGGACCATGGACAACATAGCACATTGGCTCCTGAGAAGATCACAGGAGCCCCAGCAATGCCTACAGAACATGGACAGCAGAGCACATCAGCTCATAATATTACAAGAGCCCCAGCAATGCCTACGGACCATGGACAACAGAGTACATCTGTCCATGAGAAGTTTACAAGAGCCCCAGAAATGCCTACAGACCATGGACAACAGAGCACATCGGCCCATGAGAGGATCACACAAGCCCCAGCCATGCCCACGGGCCATGGACAACAGAGTACATCAGCCCATGAGAAGATCACAGGAGCCCCAGCAATGCCCACAGACTATGGTCAGCAGAGCACATCAGCCCATGAGATCACAAGAGCCCCAGAAATGCCTACGGACTATGGACAACACAGCACATTGGCCCATGAGAAGATCACACGAACCCTAGCACTGCCTACAGAATATGGTCAGCAGAGCACATCAGCTCACCAGAAGATTACAAGAGCCCCAACAATGCCTACTGATCATAGACAACAGAGCACATTGGTTCATGAGAAGTTCACGAGGCACTCAAGTAAGACTATAGAACACCCACTGAAGACCACAGGGACCACAGAACAAACTGTAAGAGCCTCAGAAAAGCCTGTAATACACACAAAGAAGACCGCATCTACCAAAGGGAAGACCACACCAATACCAGCAAAGCCTACAGTAAACCCATCAAGAAACACAGCCAGCACAGAGACTGTAAGATCTCCAGTCAAGGTCACAGGAGACCAGTCTATCACTACTTCCTCTCCTCATCCAAATAAAACTGAGGATACTCATCAGGTGCCCATTGACTCTTTTACACTTTCCACATTCAGCATGGAGTTGAGTTCTGTCATGTCAGAAGCCCCAGTCAACAAGAGCCAGAACAAAGATGGCTCACAGGGAGGTCTCCATGTTGGAGAGATGGAGAAGGATGATTCATTCCCTCCATGGGCCATAGTTATTGTGGTCCTTGTGGCTGTGATTCTCCTCCTGGTGTTCCTTGGCCTGATCTTCCTGGTAAGAAACAGGGATGCTCCAGTGTAATGGACCCATGGGGTACAGAGCTGAGGAGAGGTTATGGATCAGAACTAGAAGAAATAATGAGTCTAGAAAAGTCATGGGGCAGGGTAATAGAGGGGCAGCGTTGGTGAAAACTATGGGGAAAGAACAGATGCATGTGATATGAAATGTAGAATTGCAGGGAAGGCTGTGGATAAAGAAAAAGGGTGTAGAGGAAGGAAATTTTGTTAGAATAAGGAAGGAGGACAGAAGAAGGAAGAAGAGGTCTGGAGACTCTGTATGAGATCAGGAGCTGGAATAAGAATCAAGTTTGGATAAACTCTTGGGAAAGAACCAAGCTGAAGGTCTGGATCAGGGAATAGAAAAGGGCCTGAGATAGGGGT
This sequence comes from Furipterus horrens, assembly GCF_987537825.1. Lineage (NCBI taxonomy): Eukaryota > Metazoa > Chordata > Mammalia > Chiroptera > Furipteridae > Furipterus > Furipterus horrens. The sequence continues at coordinate 84,993,959 of NW_028327176.1, forward strand.
GTTGAGGAAGCAAATGGCATGGCAGATGGTACTCATTTCTCCTTTCTCCTCCCAATCCCAGATCTCCCACATGATACGAACACGCCATGCACTGATTTACAACACTGAGGACAATGACACAGAGGATGACGGGGGCACAAATTCTTACCCAGTCTACCTGATGGAGCAGCAGACACTAGGTGTGGGCCAGATCCCTTCCCCACGATGATTTTCCAGAAAGTGCCCACCTCCAGCTCTGTCATGTCCTACCCCTTTCCTGGATTAAGAATCAGAGTCAACAATTCCTATTTCCTGGACTCCAGGAAGGGCAAAGTACTGACAATTAACAACATCAACCCCTTGTCTGCTGTGGTTTTTTTTTTTTTTTTTAAGTATATTTTATTGATTATGTTGTTAAAGTATCACACTTTTTCCCCCTTTCTTCCCCTCTGCCCAGAACTCCCTTCCCTCCAGCAATCCCACCCCACTTAGTTCATGTCCATGAGTCATGCATATAAGTTCTTTGGCTTCATCCTTGCCTATATTATTCTTAACTTCCCCTTGTCTATTTTGTACCAACCAATTATGCTTCTTAATCCCTGCACCATTTCTCCATTTCTTCCCCTCCCCTTCCCAGCTAATAACCCTCCAAATTATCCCCATACCAATGACTTTGTTCCTGTTCTGATTTGCTTAGTTGGATTTTGTTTTTCTTTTTTAGATTCAGTTGTTGATAGTTGTTTGTTGTCATTTTAGTGTTCATAGTTTTGATCTTCTTTTTCTTAAGTAAGTCCCTTTGACATTTCATACAGTAATAGTTTGGTGATGATGAGTTCCTTAAGCCTTACCTTGTCTATGAAGCACTTTATCTGCCCTTCCATTCCAAATGATAGGTTTGCTGGATAGAGTAATCTTGGTTGTAAGGTTTTGCTTTTCATCACCTTAAATATTTCTTGCCAGTTCCTTCTTGCCTGCAAAGTTTCTTTTGAGAAATCAGCTGAAAGTCTTATAGGCACCCCTTTGTAGGTAACTCTCTGCTTTTCTCGTGCTGCTTTTAAGATTCTCTCTTTATCTTTCACCTTTGACATTTTAATCATGATGTGTCTTGGGGTAGTCCTCTCTGAGTCTAGCTTGTTTGGGACTCTCTGTGCTTCCTGAACTTGTATGTCTCTTTCCCTTGCCAAATTTGGGGAGTTTTCCTTCATTATTTTCTCACATAAGTTTTCAGTTTATTGCTCCTCTTCTCTTCTTGCACCCCTATGGTTTGGATGCAGGCATGTTTAAAGTTGTCCCAGAGGTTCTTAAGCCTCTCCTCATTTTTTTCAATTTTTGTTTCCTCATTCTGTACTGGTAGACTGTTTTTTTCTTCCTTAGGTTTCATATCATTGATTTGAACCCTGGTTTCCTTCCCTTCATCACTGGTTTTGTGTGGATTTTTCTTCGTTTAATTTAGCATAGCTTTCACTTCTTCCCTTATGTGTTTGCCATATTTAAGAATATCTGTCAAGTCTGTGAGCATCTTTATCACCCAGGTTTTGAACTCTGCATCTGTTAGGTTGGCTATATCCTCATTTGTTAGGTTGGCTATCTCCTTATCGCTTAGTTCTCCCACTGGAACCTTGATCCATTCCCCCTTTTGGGCCATACTTTTCTGTCTCCTCAACTTGACAGGCTCCTGTGTTTGTTTGCTTCTGTGTCTTAGGTAGAGCTGTCGCATCTGTTACATTGTAAGGGGAAGAACCTTAACTATTAGTCAGTACAAGGCGACATGTTACACCACATTGTGGTGCTGTATGAGGGGAAGGAGTTTGAGAGGGAACAATGCCACTTGCTCAGCACTAGCCCCTTTTCCAGGCACTTTTCCCACTTTCATATGGGATTGGTGCCTCTCTAGCGGTTGCCCTGGCTGTCATTCCCAGAGTGCGTGGGTCTGTGGACTTTCTAGGACTGTGAGGGTTCATTGAACAAATGGACTCTGCTGAGAGATCAGCAGTTTCTTCCTCTGCCCCAACCCCCACTGGTTTGCACAGTCAGAAGCAAAGAAGTTTTATTTCCCCCAGCGTTGGGATCGTAAGCTGTGCGGTCTGGTCTGGTGCTGGGAGCGCTCCCCAGGTGTCCCTCCCAACTTTTTAAAACGTGTGACTGTGCTTTCCACCCGCCTGCTGCTGCCACCGCTGTGGCCTCCACCACACTGCATCCTCTCCACCCGGGCTCTGCCCCTGCTACCTGTCTGGATGAGTATTTCTTCTTTATATCTTTGTTGGACTTCCATGCAGCTCGATTTTCTGGAACTTCTGGTTGTCTCTAATTTTGAGGTAGCTGTATTTCTTCTCAGTTGTGGAGGGAAACACAGCGTGTCTGTCTAGGCCTCCATCTTGGCTGGAAGTCCTCACCTGCTGTATTCTTATTGAAACTAGTCAAGGGATGAGTTGATAGCAAGAAGGATGTGAGTTTGGGAGACAGAAAAGAAAGAACCACTAATACAAGCAAGTGTTCTCTGTAGAAGATGATGGTCTGAGAATGAAAAGATGCATGATGAACACTTGAGGTGGGGACAAATACAGGACATTGATGCTGGGAGGGGCAGGATAGCTTATGGAAGTTTGGGAGCCTTAGCGGGCAATGCCCAGATCTGGCTTGTGAGATGGGGATGAGAAGAGAGAGACTGAGGCCAATCTATATTATTCCATCTACTGTTACTTAGGGTGTGTGTAAACAGGCTTGTCTCTCAATTCCCAGGGTTACTCTCCTTTCCCTCTTTTTTTTTCTTCCTCTCCTTCTCATTTTCCTCCTCCTTCTTCTCCCACTCCTTCTTCTTCTAATGTAAAAATAGGATCTGCGAGGAAAAGAGGATTTATTTCTTTCTCCATGCTCTCCATTTCCAGCAGAAATCAAAATTCCAGAAAAGATCATAAACATCTCAAACTGAGATGGTTCTTTCCTCTTCCTCTCAAATCTCTTAGTTTTTCTAAATGTCTGTAGTGGACATCCTGCAAGTTTGGCTTGCTGAATGTGGCTGAGCACACAGGGAAGAATTTTGTTTGGCCTGCAGTTTCATCCATTGATACCCATCCCAGATCTTCCCTGATGGTGTTCTCTACTCAGCATTTTATTTTCCTGCCTCTATCATCAAAAGCCACTCACCAGTCTTCTCTATTGCCCCATCCTCTTTCTTTACACCTTCATTACAGATTCTGATACCTTGCCTCCACCCCCTTCAGTAAGAATTTTACCTACAGCATATGTTTTTTAGGTTTTTTTCTCCAAGTTATTAAAGCCCTTTTTCCTATTACTGATTGAGCAAAGGTGGAAAGGGAGAGTTGAAAGATGACAGATAGCTTACTTGTAGCTATTGGTCTTTTTATAATAAAGCGTACAATATTTATAAAGTAAGGACATCATAGTTATTGGACTATCAGTTGGAAGAAAGTTTTGACTGGTGTTCTTGGCTCTGAATGTGACCTTGCAGATTACCTTGAGCAGGAATGGCTAGACGACAGGACTGAAAATCTTTGGAGGGTGAAGCAAGAGAAAGTTAAATTTCTTTTCTTTTCTTTTTTAATATGCTTTATTGATTATGCTGTTACAGTTGTCCCAATTTCTTTTCCCTTTGCTCCCCTCCACCCAGTGACCCCCCTCTCTCCAGTTGCCCCCCCTTAGTCCATGCCCATTGGTTGTGCATATAGTTCTTCTCAACATCTTCCTGTCTACTCTGCTCCCTTCTACTATGCTTCTTAATTCCTCTACCATCTCCCTCCTTCCCCCCCCACTGACCTCCCCCCAAAATGTTCTCCATACCTAAAATTCTTTTCCCACTCTCGTTGCCTACTTAGTTTGCCTTTGTTTCGGTTCCCTAGCTTCTGTTGTTGGTTGTTGTGATACAGTTTTCATTTTAATGTTCATAGTTTTGATCCTCTTTCTCCTTAACAAGTCCCTTTAACATTTCATATAACAGTGGCTTGGACCTGATGAACTCCCTCAGTTTTACTTTGTCCTGGAAGCACTTTCTCTGGCTTCTATTCTGAATGACAGCTTTGCTGGATAGAGTAATTATGGTTGTAGGTTTTTGCTTCTCATTACTTTGAATGTTTCTTGCCAGTCCCTTCTTGCCTGCAGAGTTTCTTTTGAGAAATCAGCTGATAGCCTTATTGGGACCCCTTTGTACGTAATTCTCTTCTTCTCTGTTGCTGCTTTTATGATTCTCTCTTTATCCTTAATTTTTGACATTTTGATTATAATGTGTCTTGGTGTGGTTCTCCCTGGGTCCAGTTTATTTGGAATTCTCTGTGCTTCCTGGACGTGTAAGTCTATTTCATTCCCCAAGTTAGGAAAGTTCTGCTTCATTATTTTTTCACATAATTTTTCCATTTCTAGTTCTTCTTCACCTTCTGGCAACCCTATGATTTGGATGTTGGCCCACTTATAGCTGTCCCATAAGTTTCTGAGCCTCTCCTCATTTTCCTCACTTTTCATTTCCTCTTTCTGCACTGGTTGACTGTTTGTTCTTTCCCTATTTTCCGATTTGTTGATTTGATCCATGGCTTTGTTTCCGTCACCACTAGTTTCATATGTGTTTGTATTCATTTCAGCAGGGCTAGCCTTCATTCCTTCCCCATCTTGTTTAAGATCTGCTGTTAGGTCTGTAAGCATTCATATAACCAAAGCTCTGAATTATGTCTCAGGAAGATTTCCTATGTGCTGAGCTGTTAGATTATATATTTGTTGTCTGGTCAGCTTCATGATTGGGATCTCTATCATGATCTGTTCCATCCTGACAGTTTTGTGTTTACCTTTGCTTCTGGGGTGGGGCTGTTACCATTCCTACGCTATAGGACGGAGCCACATGCACTCATCACAACCGGGTGACCCTTCTCACCACGCTGTGACATTTTGTGTGTAGGTGGGGGTCCAAGATGGATTCCTGCCATTCACTCTCCGCTGAAAGACCGGGAGCCTCCTCCTCCATCCCACCCCCTCTGGGCCTCACAGTTCAAGGCAATGGGGGTCTGCCTTCCCTGGCCTTGGAATCGCAAGCTGACAGGTCTGGTCTGCAGCTGGGGGTGCTCCCCAGGGGCTTCTCGCCTCCCCTTAAATACGGGTGTTTGTGCTTACAGTCGTCCCACCACCATTGCTGCTGCTGCCGCTGCCAGCACAGCTTGACCTCTGTGCCCCAGCTTCACCCCTCCTACCTGTTCGATGAGCACCACTTCTTTATAACTTCATACATTGAACTTCCATTTATTTTCTGGAACTTCTGGTTATTTCTGGTTTTGCGGTAGTTGTTTTCCTTCTTAGTTGACAGAAGTTGAATTTCTATTGCTCCTAAAGATGAGCAGGGCTGAGTTCATGCTAAGCTCAATTACATGGTGACAAAATAAGGAAAAACTTGTTACTTAATAAGCAAGTATTTCTAAATACCTATTATACATTGTGTTAAAGAATATAAAGAATTTTAAGATATAGTTTCCACCTGAGACACAAATAAAGAAAAGTTAAAATTAAATAATTCAGTAAGAGCTATAACAAGGTAGTACTACATAGAATGAAAGAAGACTCTAATGAATGAAACCCAGTATTTATGGGCATCTGCCGTGTTCCATCTTTATGCTAGCCTTGCTCCAAAGCCATTCTGTGCCCAAATGTCAGTCCCAGCAGAACCACCACCCATCCTCCATGCAGCCAAGGCCTTACTCTCACCAGAGTGTGCTTGCTGATCAGAAGTGCACTTGATTTGCCATAAGCCTTCCAACCTTAACTCCACTCAGCATCAAGTAGTATGGCCATGGGTTGTTCTTCGCTACCTTTGGCAACCCACTTGTGGGCCGCTGGCAACCTGTCCTAATCAGTAATCTTAATCCAGACACTCATGCCACTGAATAGTCTGCCAGGGCTCAACTTTGGGCTGATGGGCCTCAGCCTGAGGGTCTCTCTCAGTGTCCCACCTGACAACCACTCTGCTTGGGTCCCAGAAAGGAGGCATGCAAGGCATCAGAGGGACCCCAGATATAGATCCCTGGAGAGAGCCTTGAGGCAGAGAGGGCCACCTGGGTTCTGGGAGAGGGCCGGAGTGTCTGAGGAAAAGGAACAGGATGTCCCATTTTTAGTCATCTGGACAGATGGTGATTTGGCATGTGGCAGCTACTAGGACAGGAGTGTTACTTGCCCTGGAAGGAAAGCAGTCAGATACCCCTTAACCCCAGCCACTAACCACTGAATTTCCACACTCTGAACCCTAATTTTAAAAGCTAAAACAAAATAAAGCAAAAACACCTTTGCCCCTGCCAAGGTATCAGCATGGATCACTAGGGCCAAAGGGCGTGTGATGAGTGAGTGGGGACGTTTTTCATCTCCAGGGCAAACATGGTGCAGGAGGGCGATTCTTCCTTCCCTTTCTCTTCTTTTGCCTGCTAATGATCACTTTGCAACCTAGGGAAAACCCTTTAACAACTCCCAGGCTGGGCTCTCCTTTGGCAGAAACACTTCATGAGTGGCTCCCTCTTCAAGCTTATGGAGCCCCTGTCCCCTGGGGAGAGCACCTCCCTGGAGTGAGTGCCCAAGACCCCTGGGACTGGGTGGCCAGGGGCGACTGCAGAGGCGCAGCCAGCATGTGGCTGCGTTCTCATTCGCGTGGCCCTCCCGCCTTTCCTCCAAGCTCCACCGGCCAGGGCTCCTGGGGCTCCTGGGGCTCGCTTGCTAACAGACGGAGGAGCACTCACCATCGCCTGCAAGTGGGCGATGTCCTGGAGGAGTCACTACCAGGCCAGCTCGCCCTCGGATTTCGTGGTCCCAGTCGCCACCCCCTCCTCCGGCCCAACCCTCCAGACTGCTGGCAGCTTGGCTTCCACCACCCCGCATAATGGCAGAGCTCTGGAGATTTGCCTTGCTTTCCCACACACAGCGCCAACCCCCAGTCACTGCCATCTGAGCCTGGGAAAACTGGGCTCAGAGTTCAAATCCTCTTGGCACCTGTGGAACAGAGTTTATTTCCTCCCAATCTCAATTTCACTTTGTTCCTCAGTGGCACCAGGCTCCATGTGCCCGTGACAGCATGGTCCTGATGACTGGGATGTTACAGAGTGCAAGTGAGGTTTGTATCAGAGGTATCCAGCCCCTTCCTACAGAGTCAGGTCTTCCCTTTCAGCCCTTTGGATCTGGGCTCAGAGCCTTGTTCTTCTGGCCAGTCAATACCTCAGGCCAGCCTCCGTTACCTGTGTCACCTTCTGAGGCTTTTGAACTAGCCTGGAAGGTTCTCCATCTCCCCTCACAGGGCCCAGTCCCCTTGTAGCTAACTGCCAGCTCTCACAGCCCACCTGCCCGACAGTGAGTGTTGGCACAAGGACAAGACCCAAGGCTTTGGGACTCTAACCTCCATTTATTTCTCCTCTGCCTCCCAGAAAAGCTTCTGTCCCAGAAATGAGACATCCCCAGAGAAAAGAAGTTATTTTTGCTGACCTCTGGCACCCAGGGTGGGTTTCTCCTCCTCTGACAGCTTCCTTCCCCTGGAAAGGGCAGGCCCAGAAGTCATGGCCTCCCCTGTCCAGTGGCAACTATAAATGCCACAGCTCTGGCCACATGAGACAAGGAAGTAAGCCAGACATACTGTGGGAGCAACTCTCAGAATCCAAGAGTCCAGCTGTCTCAGTGCCCAGCTCCATACCTCCAGCGAATCTGCACCAACTGATATTACTCCTCCCCAAACTCTGGCCCAGGCCAACTTTTAATTCTTCCTGAAAGTTCATGTCCCACCGAGTTGCCAGACACCAACTGCCTTTGTAGCCCATGTCCACTCTGAAACCCAGACATTTTGATGGCCACTTCCCTGTGGATTATTTAAGGGTGAGGAGAGGAAAATTACCTCCCACCTCCAGTGTCCATGTATTGCTTCACTTTGGAATCCTGGAGCTTGTAAGTGTATTATCCATCGATCACAGAGGACATGGAGGCCACAAAAAGTCAGAAGGGGAGAAGGGTCCCTGTCCCAGGTACTTGGCTTGCATAGTCTCAGTCTTTTTCTGGAAGCAAAGATGATAAACTTCTCTTTGCCCATTTCTGTGAAAGTCAGTACTGACTGTAGCCCTCACTGACAGTGATTCTGACTCCTGCTGTGCCACAAATCCATCTTTATCCTCCTCTTCCAACCCTCAGCTCTCAGCATGAGCACAAATAGCCACTGCTTTGATTTCCCTTAGAATCCTGGAGTAAAATGGAGTGTAATAACTGCCTGGGAAATGTTTTGTATCTAGCTTGAAAATCCTAGTTTCAATATCATCCTTAATTCCTTATTAGAGCTAAGTTCCAAGTCTAAATAAAGCCCAGTCAAATGAAAATATCCCTTCCAGAAATGCTGCCTCAATTTAAATCCTTGGTCAGCTCTCACAATCCCCAGAAATCCCCAGAGAGAGACATAAGCAAGGGGCCACAGAGAGCCCAGAGCTATGTGGCTTCTGAGTGAAATCAGCCTGAGGAGGAGCAAAGCCAGAGCTCCTCTGTTCCAGCCATTTCACCTCACTTCTAGATTCCTGCAGAATTTCAAGTTTCTCTTTTTAATTATTAAAACCCAATGTCAAACAACTTATAAAGCTCCTTCACCTTTGTTGTCTCATGACATGCTTAATGAGGGAGTGGGAAGGGTGGGTGTGAAATCGACAGAACAGGACTTTGTGTGATGTTTTCTGTTTGCTTTGATGTTTGCTCCTGCATGCTCCCTCTGCTTTTTCCAGTGACTGTCCTCTGGAGACTACTGTCTTTCTCACCCTGCTTTCTCCCTCCTCTTGCCTCTCTGCAAGCCTATTTATATTTTTGTTGCAGGTGACTTCCAGACCTGTCTCTAGCGCAGCTTTCTCTGAAATCCAGTACTGTATCTTCAGGTTCTTTTCTCCCATAACATTGTCACTTGGTTGTCACATCCTATTGACCATGACATTCATGTATTTGTTCTGCAAACATTTTTGGAACATCTACTCAGCACCAAAGTGAACAAAGCAGGAACAGGATGACTTTAGGGGGCTTAGTCTACTGGGGAAGGCAGATGTGACACAAGGAATGACACATAAACAAAGAGTTACAAGTTTGCAAAAACGCCACAGGCTCTGCTTCATCTTCCACCGGCAGGTTACACAGTCGCGTCATCTGCGTCCATTCTTTTCTCCCTTCTCTAATATGCACCCATTCTTTTTCATGTCTGAGTCCTGCTTTCCAGAGGCAACACTTGCAATTTTTAGCTTTTTCTCATGGTATTTATACCTGCAAATTAAAAAATCATAACCGCATTATATTGCTATTTTTTTTAAAGATTTTATTTATTTATTTTGAGAGAGAGGGGAAGGGAGGGAGAAAGAGAGGGAGGAAAACATCAATGTGTGGTTGCCTCTCATGAGCCCCCAACTGGAGACCTGGCCTGCAACTAACTCAGGCATATGCCATGACTGGGAATCGAACCAGTGACCCTTTGGTTTGCAGGCTGGTGCTCAATCCACTGAGCAACACCAGACAGGTTATTCATTAATTTTAAACAAAGACCTTAAATGCATCTTTTACTGGGCCACATAATATTGTAAGGTTCAAAATAGCTTCTTGCCCCAAATTTGCCTGAAAAGACTTAATACTTTAGATGTATCCAATATAATGGGGGATAAATGTCCTTTCCAAAATAAAACAAATTTAAAAATTCAAATTAATTTTTATCAGTAGACTTTAATTTTAGCAGCAATTATTAAATAAGATAAAAAGGAAAGTCTCTAATAGTAAATTACACGAGTCCTAGAGACAATATCCATGCTCATCGTCCCATTTGTTCAGAACATAATTTATCTGGAATTTGGCTCACAAGTTTTTTTAATCCTCACCCGAGTACATTTTTTCATTGCTTTTAGAGAGAGAGGAAGGGAGAGAGAGAAATATCAGTGAGAGGGAGATGCATCAATTGGTTGCCTCCTGCATGCATCCGGACCTGGTATCAAACCTGCAACCTAGATATGTGCCCTGACTGGGAATCGAACCCCCAACCCTTTGATTACAGGATGATGCTTCAGCCAGCTGAGCCATATCAGCCAAGGCACAAGTTTGTTTGTTTTTTTAAATCTTTTCATCAGGTATACTTTATTTATATTTCTTCTATGTTCATATGGGTATTTTCTATCATTCATCTACATCAGCTATTTAAGTAATTTGTACTAACAGAATTCACCTGTCTTAGAAAAGCTTTCAGATGCAATAGTGGGGCTCAGCAGAGTAAAAAAATACAGCACGATGAGAATGTCTCTAGAGTATGGCTCATACGTTTTATTTTTATTTTTATTTTTTAAGTATATTTTATTGATTATGTTGTTACAATAGTTTCAATTTTTTTCTTCTCTTTTCTTCTCTTTTTCCCCTTTGCTCACCTCTGCCCAGTACCACCTTCGCCCAGCAATCCCATTCCCCTTAGTTCATGTCCATGGGTCATGCATGTAATTTCCTTGGCTTCACCCTTTCTTATATCATTTTTAAAATTAATTCATTCATTTTTTATAACAATAAAAAATAACAATTCACCCCTCTCAGACTTAAGACCCTTTATAATCTCATAAAGGACAATGGGCAAAGGTCTCATGCTTCTCTAGCTGCTTCAAGCTGGACATGGTTGTCGACCTACCTACCCTTGGGTTCAGAAATTCCTAATAAGAGTGATGTGGAGGGGAGGGTGGCCTTCCCACATGAGGAAGGATCTTGCAGACTCCAGGTTAGTTGGCTGTCCCCAGACAGTGGCATGCTTGGATTAACAGGCTGGCATCCTTTTTGTATTCTAGGGGCAACAAATTTGGCAACAGGTTTAAAAGGCATCATTAAATCTATAATCACTAGATGACAAAAGGCAGAGATTAATTTTTCAATGTCCCACAATAGGGAAAAAAAGGCTTCTTTGGAGGAAGGTGTGCAAGGCACATCACACCTGTCCAAAGCCCTTTTGCCCACTATACTTAGTTTGGGCTGAGGGAAATATTTTAGGTTCCCCATCCCCATCCCAGACCTCTGGGCCATTTCTGTACAAGCTATTGGGATAGAAAAGGGAAGCCAGTTTTAAAGTGAAGCCCACAGATCACCCCATACTTCACCAACACAACCACTTAGTTCAGCCAAACCGTTATGGCTCAGGAGGCAGCAATGCAGGCAGGATTAAGTGAGACCTATACATATAGACAATCACTCAGGTAATGAGATCATAGGCTTATGCTCTATGAAAACAGAAAACACATGTTAATTTATGCAAAATAACCCACAAACCAGTCTCTAAATCTGTAAGACTGTCTTATTGGAAAGACACCCAGTTGCAAGGCATTTGACATTCTTATTGCCTGTAAATTAAGCATCTTTGATGATGTCACAAACCTAGTTTAACTTTCAAATGAAAACAAATTTTAAATTAAAATAAACTTTGAAGACAGTTAGCTGCACTAGTTTATAGTCTAGCGTTGGGCATTGTGATTTTCCTTGAATTGCGATTTTTCTCCTTAAGATTACCTTCCTTGTCATTAAAGGGACTGCATTAAGTCCAGTTTCAATTTATCCTGTTTATTTGCATAAACACAACAAGAGCAGCAAATGATCACATATGATCTTTAAGTCTGCTTTGCTGGAACTTACACAAAGAACCTTTAGGGTGACTTTCAGTCTGCCCCTTAGGGCACAGAAGCTGAGCCACAGACCTGCCATTCAGCCTTGCCTGTAAACACCTGTCTTTTCCAAGTCCTTCAGGTTTTACATTGTGCCTTAAGATTCCTTCAAGCCATTTTTCAGGATGTTCCTTCCATGGAGAGATTGCCATGGACCGCACAACCAACCAAGGTACCAGGCCTTTTTTCTCATGGGTTTTTATTACCTTCAAAAGTCAATCCCAGTTCCACGGGGCTTATTGGTAACAACCAGAGCCCAGGCATGCCTCCTTTAGGCATGACATTCCAGTCAAAATCTTGGTTAACAAAACCCCTATTAACAACTGGTCTTATTAGTTCTATGCAAAGAACCTTATGTCATTACTTACTTCTTCAGAATGCCAAATTCTGGAGGGATCAGGTAGGGAGAAAAATGTACAGTGCAAAGGAAAATCCTTGTCCTTCTTATATTCACTAAAATTACATTTCCATACTTTACAATTTCTTTTGCTCATTTTCCTACATGTGAGGGTTTTTATGGAAGGGGGTGGGGGGGTTTGCTGGCTCATTTATTAGTTCATTTTGCTTTCATTCCCTCCCCACTAAAATTTGTTTTTGTTTGTTTTCTATTACAGTTGTCCCACTTTTTCCCCCAATGCTTCCCTGCACCCTGCCCACCGCTTCTTCCACAGTCAATCCCCACCCCGTTGTCCATGTCCATGGGTCATTTATACATGTTCTTTGACTACACCCTTTCTCTTCTTCTCCCCCTTCTCTCCATCCCCTTTCCCTCCTTGTCACTGTTAGTCTACTCCTTGTTTATATGCCTCTGGTTCAATTTTGCTTGTTGGTTTGTGTTGTTCATTAGTCTCCTGTATTAGGTGACATTGTATGGTATCTTTCTTTCATTACCTGGCTTATTTTGCTAAGCATAATCCTCTCTAGTTCCATCAATGTTGTTGCAAATGGTAGAAGTTCCTTCTTCCTCTCTCCTACATAGTACTCCATCGTGTAAATGTACCAGTTTTTTGATCCACTCATCTACAGATGGGCACTTAGGCTGTTTCCAGCACTTGGCTATTGTAAATAGTGCTGCTATGAACATACGGGTGCATAGGTTCTTTTGAATTGGTATTTCAGGATTCTTCAGATATAATCCTAGCAATAGAATTGCTGGTTCAAAAGGCAGTTCCATTTTTAGTTTTTTGAGGAAATTCCATACTGTTCTCCATAGTGGCTGCACCAGTCTGCATTCCCACCAGCAATGCACTAGGGTTTCCTTTTCTCCACAACCTTGCCATCACATGTTTCTTGTTGATTTGTTGATGATGGCCATTCTGCCCAACAGGTTTTTTTTCATTTCTGTCACAGATGCTGCCACACGCTACTTCTGGGAGTGTGTTTGTGTGTGTGGTGGTGGGGTTATTTTCCAGCCTTTTTTGATTTTACTCAAGTGAAAATAAATTCACTTTTCTAAGTACCTTTTATCACAGCTCGAATAGCTTAAAGATTTTTAAATACTTTATTAAAGGCCAAGGGCAGATAACAAGGCAATAGCCTTAACAAAAATGGAAGCCACAGTAATGCTCGCCCTGGTGTAGGGGAGGTTCTGGGGCTCAGAGTGCTGACCTGTTTCCAGCCCTGACCCGTGCTGTTGCCTATACTGGGTTGTGACAGCCATGCACTGGCAACTGACTGCATTTCTGCATTCTAGTCTCCATCCTGCTCTTAATCATCTACTCCAATACATTTTTCTTTCTTTCTTTTTTTTTCCCAGATTTAATGTGTTTTATTGATTAAAATATTACATTTGTGCCAATTTCCCTTCCCTCTGCTCCCCTCCACCCGGTGGCCCCCCTCCCTCCAGTTGTCCCCCCCTTTTAGATTATGTCCATTAGTTGTGCATACAGTTCCTCCCAACCTCTCTCCGTCTATTCCATTCCCTCCTACCTTGATCCCCAATTCCTATATCATCTCCCTCCCTTTCCCCATTCCCCCTCCCTGTTGACCTCCCCCCAATATGCTTCCCGTACCCACAGTTCCTCTTCCACTCTCGTTGCCTATTTAGTTTGCCTTTGTTTCATCTCCCTAGCTTCTGTTTTTTTTTAAACCAGTCCCTTTAACATCTCATATAACAGTGGTTTGGATCTAATGAACTCTTTCAGTTTTATTTTGTCCTGGAAACACTTTCTCTGTCCTTCTATTCTGAATGACAATTTCGCTGGGTAGAGTATTCGTGGTTGTAGGTTTTGGATTTTCATTACTTTGAATATTTCTTGCCAGTCTCTTCTTGCCTGTAGGGTTTCCCTTGAGAAGTCAGCTGATAGTCTAATTGGGACCCCTTTGTACATAATTCTTTTCTTCTCTCTTGCTGCTTTTAAGATTCTCTCTTTATCTTTAACTTTTGACATTTTGATTATAATGTGTCTTGGAGTGGTTCTCCCTGGGTCCAGTCTCTTGGGAACTCTCCTTGCTTCCTGGACCTGCAAGTCTATTCCCTTCCCCAAGTCTGGGAAGTTCTCCTTTATTATATTTTCACTCAATTTTTCAAGTTCTAGTTCATCTTCCTCATTCTCTGGCAAACCAATGATTCTTATGTTGGGCCTTTTATAGCTGTCCCAGAGGTTTCTGATCCTTTCATTGTTGCTTCCCATTTCCTCTCACTGCATTGGTTGACTGCTTGTTCCTTCTCCATATTCCAGTTTGTTGAAATGAACTCTGGATTTTATTTCCTTTCCTTCTGTCTTGTATGCAGTTTTGTTCCTTTCATTATGAAAGTTTTTCGCTTCTTTCATATCTTTTTCCTGCTCTTTTGTGAATTCTGTAAGCCATCTGTTAACAATGGCCCAGAACTGAGCCTCTGACAGGTTTCTTATCTGTTCATCTGTCAGGTTCTCTATCTGCTGTCTGGTGAGTTGTGTCACCAGGATTTCTATAGTTGTCTGCCTCATTTTGACAGATGCGTTTTGTTTTCTTGGGCCGGCTGTAGGGGGGGCAGTGCCTGTGTACGCGTCACAAATCAGCGACCGGCCGGCGCCTGCCTGTCCGCGACCTATTTCGCAGCCCTGTGGTGCTTTCTTTGGGGGGCGGGGGTCCAAGATGGATTCACACAGTTATTCAGCTAGGAGACCGGGATCCGTCCTCCCGCCCCCCTGGGCCTCACTGTTCAAGGCGATGCGGCGGCCGCTCTCCCCAGCGCCTGAGTCGCGCACCGGCAGGGTCTTGGCCGCAGCCGGGATTCCTCACCGGGGTCGCGCACCGCCAGGGGCTTGACGGATCCGGGATTCCCCGCCGCCCGCCGCCCGCCGTTGTCCAGGTGCGACCGCAAACAGCACTGCCCTCTTTAACTCTTACCTGCCCAAATGGCACCGCTGGTTTATAACTTCATATGTTGGACTTCCGTGTAGTTTTATTTTCTGGAATTTCTAGTTATCCTTTGTTTTGAAGTAGTTGTATTCCTCTCTAGTTGTAGAGGGAGACCTAGCGTGTCCGTCTAAGCCTCCATCTTGGCCGGAAGTCCGAGAAACATCCCCAATACATTTTTCTTGTTGTATTAAAAAAAAAAAATGTCTATGTTCCCATTATAGCCTTATGTTTCCTGTAAGTGGTCTTCAGTATTTTTAGGATGAATCAGAGTAAATACACAATAAATACATGAAAATTTCACCCACCAGCCAACACATCATTGGCATAATTTACAATCAATTTATTTAAGTTTCTTATTTCAGATTATCTGATCTCTCTCTATAGCAAAAACAAAATGAGACTCACCAATCATGAGCAAACCTTTATATGTTTAAGATGAAAATGTAATAATAACTAGCATTTTATTAACAGTTTACTAAGTGTGAGGTCCAGAGCCAAGAGTGCAAGAGTGCACCGTCTCCCCTTAACTCTGCTTACCAACATTAGGGCATGTACTTGTATTATATGGCAGAGACTGATTTAAGTTTCTGAGGATATAAGGCAGAACCAGGCTCTAACCCAAGTCTGCTCAGGAGGGCTGAGCTCCCATGGGTGTTTATCACTGGTTTGCCAAGCATTAGCTCTTTGTGAGCCTTTCCTTATATATATTTTTTTAAATTGAAGTATAACTTATAGGAAGTGCATGAATCTCAAGTGTACAGTTTGATTGATTTAAAAATGAGTACACACCCATATAACCACCACCCAGTTCAAATTTTTGAACATTTCTGTCATCTGAGTAGTTTCCTTTGTGTCCTTCCCTGTCAATTCTCGCCCAACCTGGTAACCACTATTCTGCCTTCTGTTTTGTGAAATTTCATTATTTTTACCTGTCTTCACAGACAGGTTGGTTGATTAACATGACAAAAGCCTCCCTGTTTCTGGGAAACTCTGCTCCCTGGGTAGAGGCTGAGGATTCACCCTTCTCCTGAAACCCTAGTGGCACATGGCCTTGCCAAGGGAACAAGGCAAGATCCCATCATTCACCAGGAGAGTGTGCAGTGCAGGAGTGAGGACAGTGGTTTGCACAGGGAAGTGGAGGAACCAGTGAGAGGAAGGAAGCAGCAATAGCAAACCCACAGAAAGAATGAATGAGAACAGAGAAAAAAACAATGTGTTTCAAACTGAAAATTTGTTAATTTTAACAATCCAAGAAAGTTTCTTTTTTACCATATGATTTCATTTGTATGTGGACTCTAAAAAACAAAGGAGGGAAAGAATGAACAAAACAGAAACAAACTGATCCTTGTGGGGCAGAAAGGGGGGATGCAGGGGTTAGGGGGCTGGGTGAAAAAGGTGAAGGGATTGAGAAGTACAAATAAGCAATTGCAGAATAGTCATGGGGATGTAAAGTACAGCACAGGGAATATAGCCAATAATACTGTAATAACTATGGATGGTGTCAGGGGTACTAGACCTATTGGGGGGGTTATTTAATAAGTTATATAATATAATACCTAAGCAATCACTATGTTGTACACCTGAAACTAATATAATATTGAATGTCAACTGCAACTTAAAAATTTAAAAAAAATTTTTTTTTAAGATATGCAAGGATTGCTTGTCCTGGGAAGGGATTAGACCCAGCTCTGACACCACGCAGTCAAGATGCACAGGATGCAATGTTGCTTCAACTTCAGAGCAGAGACTTTAAAATATTTACTATACTGACATAATCCTGACACAGATTTTTAATATGTTGGACACATCTACTATGACAGCAAAAAGTGGTATCACATTTTCAAAACACCTGCTTCTCTCTTCAGGCCAGCACTTATCAAATCTGTGAACCTTTTGCCAGCAGCCTGGTCCTTCCTGTCCTCCATGACCCAGCTCCAGGCCCAGCTACCCCTAGAAGTCTCCCCAAGTCTCTAGGCCTCTCTAGGCCTCCCTGATGCTCTGCTCTGAGCTTCCCAAATCAGTATGGAAATTAGTTAAGGGAAAATTTGACTCCCTACAAGAGTACAAATTCCTCGTGGTCAGAAGTCTTGTCCATCTGCACAGATGACTGGACACTACCCACAGAGAGCAGGAAAGAGAGGGTTATCTGTTTGATTTGCTGGCATAGACTAGCCAGAACTTGACAAGCTGGCTTTTTGATGAAAAAGCCTGGGTTTGGCCCTCGTCTCATCCTCTGTCTCACTCTCTGTCTCTTTCTCTCCATTTTTGTCTTCCTTGGGCAAAGATCACCCCATTCTGGGCTGAGTCCACAAGAAGGTCAGTCTGGTTCATCTCTAAGGTCTTAAAATTGGAATTCCTAAACTCACTTTGATTAGATGTTGTGCCAGAATCTCAGACCAACTTCTTCCTATCGTGTTCCATTGACAGCACAACAGGGAGCAAGTATTGGTTACCTCACCAACTCCATTTCCTCTTTCTGCATTGCCCCCACTGGCTGGACCAACATGTGTTGTCCTCTCCTTTGTACATCTGCCTAAGGTCTTATGCTTAGGGTCTTGGGAGGGGCCTGCTTTCTGCTGGGGGTGGGGGTGAGACCATTTTACCACTTACCAGTCCCTTGCTTTGGTATAAACTTATTTGTTTGAAATCACTATATTTATTCATTTGTCAAAATATCTTCATCCAAAGTTCGTGTTGTCATTTCCCAGATGTTTTCTCTATGGATTATGCCAAGTTGAAGTTATCACACCCATTTTATAGACAGGGTTGTCAAGGCTCACAGACAGAAAGTCACTTGTTCAGAAACTCAGTTGTTAGAAGCCTCTTGGACTTTCTGATTCTTGCCCACAATGTATGTGAATATTCTGTTTATTTCTTTGCTCCTTCCTTCTTTCTAGCCCCTTCCACTCAGACTTAGTTATGAAGGAGGACCCCCCCAAAACCCAGAATTTATTTATAATAAATTGTGTATTTATTCTTACATGTTTAAATGTCAGTTAACTTCAAAGTACTCTCCATTTGATGCAATACACCCAACAACATGTTTTTTCCACTGCTCAAAACAGTTTTTGGACTCATCAATTTTGATTCCTTTAAGTGCTTTTGCCATTTTTTGTTTCACACTTCCCACATTGCTTTGAGGAGTTTTCTCATCCAGGGAAACAAACAAACAAAAAAAGTCACTTGGGGCAAGATCAGGTCAAGAGGGAGGGAGGGGCACAGAGATCCTGCCATTTTTGGTCAAAAGCTGCTGAACACTCAGTGTAGTGTGGGCACATGCACTTGTAAATTACCCATCATGAAACAGACACATGCATTGAAAGAGTCTTCAGAAAAATTCACTGAAGCCAAATGCAGTTTCTTACAACAATGCCAAGTGGTACACTGCTACAGATGGGTTCCTAGAACACTCACCTACTGGGGGAAGCCTGTACTACAAGGGGCTCACCCTCTGGAAGATAATTCCGGGGGTTTTGGGTCCTCCCTTGTAGTTATTCCAGAAAAAAATTATTTCTAACTCATCTGAGGATCCCTTACAGCATAGCCCAGCCAGTATTTGACATGCAGTAAACACTCAATAAACTCTGTTGAGTGGACACATGCTTCTAAGTAGAAAGACTTTCTAGATTACCTACTCTTGCCAAAGACTTGACCCGATGTTTTATGCACACAAAGGCTCCACTCTCTGGGGCTTCTCTGGGCTGTTTCCCTGTCTGTAGAGCAGTTATAGAGGGTTGGACTTGATGTCTATATTCAATCTGCTCTCACATCCTGTTATTAGCTCTAGAATTTTGCCCAAGAGCACAGCTGCCTGTGCTTCTGGGAGCAAATGACTGGACAAGGATGCCCAAGCCAGCCAATGTCAGGGAAGGCAAACAGCAACACCTGGGCATATCCTCAGGTACCAAGCAAGGAAGATGACATTGTGCTGAGCTTTGGAAACTGGTGTTCTGTAAAGAGATAGCCTGAGTCATGCAACCAGTATTTATACCAGGCACAAATGCTAGGAACCAGCTAGGGAGTCCAGTTAGCAAACCATGTTTCTCCTTTCTCTCAAAAAGTCTGTTTGCCAGTGATAAACAGAAAGGTTTTTCTTCCAATAATCAATCATGTTTCTGTGTAATCTTGTCCCATACCTCTGATGCCATGAAGAGCCAGAGACTTCCTGGTGAGGCATGTAGCTGCAGCCAATACAATTCAAGAAGGTTTAATGCTATAGAAGGAAGATTTAATGTTAATGTTTTGTGGGGTGGCTTTTTTTCTTTTTGGCTCTTTTAGAGGGACTTATCCTCTGATAAATAGAGGCATTTGTAACCCCCATGGCTTTGTCTGGACCAGGACACAAGATGGGGCCCAAGAATACTCCACAGCTTTGAAAATGAACCAGTCCATGGAGCAGCACGTGGCTTTGGACTTAAGGGAGCCATGAATTGACCCACAGCCATGGGGGTGGTTATGGCATCATAGGCATGAGGAAGACCATACAATAGCCATGAAATGGGACAGAGAGGAGGCCACGGAGAAGCCACACAGGAAAGGGGGGGTATAAACATGAACAGGTCAATGGAGAATGCTGTAGAAAGAAAATACTGGGGAGTAAGGGGATCATGGAGCAGAAGACAGTGACCATAAAATGGGTCTGACTGGGCTTCCAAAAAGGCAATGGAGTGGACAAGGTACATTAATCATGCCTTTTGGGGAAAGCAACAAAAATCACTGGACAAAATCTTGAAAATATCTTTGTAACTGTACCAGTTAGTTGGATAGATAGTAGATTTTATTTAGATCAACAACTGAGAGTAGACAGATACTCAGAGAGATTGAAGGAAAGCTCTGAGCCAGCCTTTACTTTGAGGGCATGTGTCAAGTCTGGTGAACTTTAGTACAAAGGCACAGAAGCAAAGTCCAGGACCTGAACAGGGGGTAGCATGTAATAGGAAACCCTAAATAAAGCTGACACCTACAGAGCTAAAGCTTTAGTACGTAGTTAAACTAGAATAAAACTGCATTATCCATCATGCACATTGGGGACTGAAAAGAATATATATTTTTAAACTTAACACTGAGTGGAGGGTGTGAAAAATCTCCCATGAGAATTTCTAAACTGTATGACATTCTTCAGTTTTTTCTATTATCCTCACACAAGGACATGCTTATTGATTTTAAAGAGGAGGAATGGAGGGAGGGAGAGAGAAAGGGAGAGAAACATCAATGTGAGAGAGAAGCATTGATCGGTTGCCTCTTGCACGTGTCCCAACCAGGGATCGAACCCAAAAAGGAAGTATGTGCCCTTACCGGAAATCGCACCTAAGACACTCCAGTTTATGGGATGACGTTCCAACCAACTGAGCCACACTGGCCAGGACTGACATTCTTCATTTTTAAAAAAAGGTCAGAGCAAGGCAAATTTGTCGACTCATTTTGTAATGAGAGCAACAATAAAAAACACAATCAGAGAGAGCAGTATGATATTTCTTAAACAGAGAAGAATGACAGTCCTTTCATAGTCTTTGCTAAATTCAGCAGTTGAAAAGGACAAAAACGACAGAGAAGTTTAAAAACACTGCTGAGTTAATTTCTAAGACTTCCACAGAAAAAAAGATATAACAAGTATCCTACTGGATTCTGAAAAGAAGACTTTCACACCAGAGAACTCTCCTTCATTAAAACATGGTCTCACATCAAGGATTATCTTAGCAAAAATTACCAATTGACATTTCTGGGACCCCAGATGTAGAAATGATTTTTGTGGCTGGTTGAAGGGGCAGATTCCAAAAACGGTGAGAAGTCACCACTAATTATATCAAGCTGAAGTCCTGACCATGAAATTCATTGGTGAAAAGTGCACACTTGGCAAACTGATCTTCACTGATCTATTGTCCATGCTTCCTATTTTTAAAAAACTGAGGTAGAGTTGACATATAACATTACATTAGTTTCAGGTGTAAAACATAATGATTTGATATTTGCATACATGCAAAATGATCACCATTGAAAGTCTAGTTAACCCCTGTCTAGGTTTGTAGCTTCAAATCACACAAACTAGGTAGACAGAAAACCATCTTGAACTTACTCAGTGCCTCCTTCCCCGCCCCCATAATCTCCTTCATCTTTGGGAAGATTCTTCCTCCTTACTCTTTGTTTCTTCCAAATTTCTTCCACTTGGAAACTATATTTTTATGTTTTTCTCTTTTCCATTGTCCTTTATTATCACATCTTGTTATGTGCCATACACTGTGCTGGTGCCTTTAAATACACAATCACTTATTTCTTAAAACAATCCAATGGGCACTTAAATTTCTGGCTCTACAATGGGTTAGGAGCCTTGACCTAAAATACCCTGAAAAGCTTAAATTGGTGGCCTAAAAAGTTTTCTTAAAGGAACAATGAGTTGGCAGGAAAGTAGAAAATGCTAAAATTAAAGACTAAGTTAGGAATTCATGGAGTAAGGGGAGCACTGAAGCCATCTTTGGCCAGACCCAGTGCACTTAAGCTTCAGTAGCTCAAAATTAATGGGAGTCGACCCTCACATTAATCTGAAACCTTCAGGGAGAGTGCAAACTGAAAATAAGCCCACCTCTCTCCTAAGGAAATGCAAGTAAAATTGCCTCTTTCTGACTTTGGTGCAGGGGAAGGGAGGAGAGGGGGAAGCATGTCTTGAGAAATAGCTGTAACCACAATACTGTACATTGTTTGCAGCCCCAGATCAAGGGTAATTCAAAAGACCTCAAACCTATAATTTAATGTAAAAGACTCCTTGAGTGGCCTAAACATGCAAAGACTCTGTGGAAGATCAGCCCTTCATCCCAGGCCCCAGGGAACTCCTACAGATAACATCACAAGAAGAATAAATTCAAATCATAATTCTCAATCACAAATGAAAACAGACAACAGGAGTGAAAGCCAGCAAGAAATAAGACAAAACAAAATAGCAGGATCAGATCCACAAAACCCAAAGATACTGTCATTATTAAATACAGAATACAAAGAAAGTAGGTTTAAACTGTGCATCATAGCTTTACAGCTGTCCATTAAAACCCACTCTCCATCTTTCACAATAGAATTCTCAAGTTTTAGTTGAGCACTCTTGTTTGAAGCTGACTGTAACTGTGCAACCATGTGCTGGCTTATGGTGTAGAAGCAGACAACAATAATCTCTCATGAAGCTAAAAAGCAAGATAGAATTAAAATACTTGATAACCTTAGGGTATGAGTTGGGAGATGGATAATAAGAATAAAAGTGTAGATTAAAAAGCAGTGCAGAGACTTCTGGCCAAGATGGAAGCATAGACAGACATGCTGCATCTGCCTCCACAACTAAGAAGGAATACAACTACCTCAAAACTAGAGACAACCAGAAGTTCTAGAAAATCAAACTACATGGAAGTCCAACAAACAAAGATATAAAGAAGAAATACTCATCCAGACAGGTAGAAGGGGCGGAGCCAGGGTGGAGAGGATGCGGTGTGGTGGCGGCAGCAGTGGTGGCAGCAGTGGCGACAGCGGCAGGCTGGCAGAAAGTGCAGTCACACATTTTAAAAAGTCAGGAGGGACCCCTGGAGAGCATTCCCAGCTCCTCACCGAACCTCGCAGCCCATGGTCCCAGCACTGGGGAAGGTCAAGCCTCTTTGCTTCTGACTGTGCAGAACAATGGGTGTTGGGGTGGAGGCAGAAACTGCCAGTCTCAGCAGAGTCAACTTGTTTAAAGGGCCCCCATGGTCCTGGAGCATCCACAGACCCACCCACTCTGGGAACGATGGCCAGAGCGGCAGCTAGAGGGGTGCCAGTCCAGTGTGGAAGTGGGAGAGGTGCCTGGGAAAGGGGCGAATGCTGGGCAGGTGGCACTGTTTCTTCTCAGACCCCTCCCCCACATACAGCGTCACAACGTGGTGAAACAGGTTGCCCTGTACTGATGAATCCCTAAGGCTCTGCCCCTTACAATGTAACAGGAGCGACAGCTCTATCTGGGACACGGAGGCAAACAAACACAGGAACCTATCAGAATGACGAGACAGAAAGGTATGGCCCAAAAGGGGAAACAGATCAAGGTTCCAGTGGGAGAGCTAAGCGATGAGGAGCTAGCCAACCTAACAGATGAGGAGATAGACAACCTAAGAGATACAGAATTCAAAACACTGGTGATAAAGATGCTCACAGGCTTGACAGATATGCTTGAGTATGGCAAACGCATAAGAGAAGAAGTGAAGGCTGTGCTAAGTGAAACAAAGGAAAATCCACACAAAACCAATGGTAAAGGGAAGAAAACTGGGGCTCAAATCAATGATTTGGAACATAAGGAAGAAAAAATAGTCAACCAGTGCAGAATGAGGAAGCAAGAATTGAAGAAAATGAGGAAAACTTCCCAAATTTTTACAGGTCCAGGAAGCACAGAGGGTCACGGGCGAACTGGACCCAGAGGGGACCACACCAGGATGCATCATTACTAAGATACCAAAGGTGAAAGATAAAGAGAGAATCCTGGGGGCAGCAAGAGAGAGATGGAGAGTTGCCTACAGTGGGGTGCCTATAGGACTATCAGCTGATTTCTCAGAGGACACTTTGCAGGCAGGAAGGGACTGGCAAGAAGTATTCAATGCGATGAAAAGCAACCTACAACCAAGATTACTCTATCCAGCAAAGCTATCATTTGGAATGGAAGGGCAGATGAAGTGCTTTCCAGACAAGGTGAAGGAAAAGGAGTTCATCATACCAAGCCATTATTATATGAAATGTCAAAGGGACTTACTTAAGAAAAAGATCAAAACTATGAACATTAAAATGACAACACACTCACAACTATCAACAACTGAATATAAAAAAGAAAAATAAAATCCAACTAAGCAAGCCAGAATAGGAACAAAATCATAGGTATGGGAATCATTTGGAGGATTATCAGCTGGGGGGGGAGGGAGAAATGGGGAAATGGTGCAGGGACTAAGAAGCATAATCGGTTGGTACAAAATAGACAGGGGGATGTTAAGAATAATACAGGAAGAGGTGAAATCAAAGTATGACCCATGGACATGAACTAAAGGGGGTGGGATTGCTGGAGGGAAGGGGGGTACGGGGCAGAGGGGAGCAAAGGGAAAAAATTGCAACTACTGTACCAACATAATCAATAAAATATACTTAAAAAGAAAATAATAAAAAGATGTGTCAAGGTCCTTGTGTTGTTTTGATGAAGAGTAAACCACTAATTGCATTTAGTCTATAATAAATATGCATGTTAAATTTATTTTTCAGGATAACTTCTAACAGGTGTGATCTGGACTGGACTTCAGGATCTTTGCCTCCACACAATTCTAGAGGGGAAAAGAGGGTTTCTTTCTTAGAGTGCTACTGGGTTTTTAGGATTTCTAGGAGTCCAGGACCCAATATGTTACTAATCAGCCCCTTGCCTTCTGCCTCAGGAACTGCCCACACAGCTGCTAGGACATTCATGTCTGAGCCTTTCCCAGCACACCCCACCCCTTCCTGACTCTCAGACTCACTCATTCCAAGGTCCCGTGTGTCTCTAGCCCCCTCCTACTTGCCAGCTTCTTTCTAGCAGGTCTCACGTGTTGGGGTTGCTCATTCACCTAAAAATAAACAATCTGAGAAACATCTGACTTCTGTCACACACACTATGTGTGGAATTCCCATCAGTGCACACCTCTTGCCCTGGCCATAAGATGTCTTCTTCATGAACTCTTAAAGCTCCCACTCACTTGGGTTTCTTCTATCACACTCATCTAGCTGACCGTGTGCTTTCTGATGCTACATGCAGGTCCAGACCCAATAGGAAGCTCCTGGCAGACTCAGACTATAGATCTCCCTCCCCTAACATACTTGAAGTGTCCTAATGTGGCCTGAGGTATACCCTATTGAGAGATGCTTCATTGAGGCTTATGAGAAGGAATATCTGTAGGATCCCAGGGTGGAAAAGCTCCAATGGATTCCTCTGAAAATCAGCAAGAGGGGAAGTCCTGGGTCACAAGGGCTCCCTAAACCACTCCTTCAGTCTGGCAGGTCGTTTGTTCCTGCACATTCAACACTCTCCCCATGCCCTCAGTCTCCATGCCTAAGAGACCACAGAGATGGTTTCATTGATCCCTGGATTCCTCTTCCCCTGTTCATTCAATACACACTGTTTAATGCACACCAGGAGGGCTCCATCTGCCTCCTTCAGGGGGCTGAGATCTCTCATTACTGCTGTCTTTAGAGTCTTATATTTCTGTTTGCTTGAGAGATGTGGGGTTCTGTTTCCTTAGCTCTGTCCATTAGGGCTTCTTCCTTGCTGAAGCAGGCACATAGGATGTCCTGACCAGGAAACAGAAAGAGAACAGGCCCATCCATGCCTCAGAGGGTGGGTCCCTTCCACTCTGACAACCTTGATCTTCTTGTCCCATTCCACTTCCTGCTGAAACCCAGCCCAGTGCCCTGTCTAGTGTGATCATGTCATCCTCCTTCTTACCCTTCCTCTTGACCCCTAGCCTATTCCTTCCCAGGCTCAGTATTGTTTTCTTAGCTGCTCACAGTTGACAGAAGAACAAGTCAACTTTTCACCTCCTCCCCAACCCATATGAATCTATAAAGGCCCCCATGGCTCTTACACATAAAGAAAGAGGCAACAGCGTCACATGGAGGAAGCTTAAGGAACCCAGGCATCCAGTCTCTCACTCCACCTCTAAGCTCACGGCTCTTCCCAAGAACACATACTTAGGAGAGCCAAGCTCCTGGAAGCTCCAGCCTTTATCTCTTCACCTTGAGCTCTTCTTACTCAAGAATACTGCTCTTTGTCTTCCAGGTGTTGGTCACATCTGGGATCCAACCATCTTGCTTTCAGGCCATCAAGAGGCAGATCAAGATGCAGAAAGGAAGTATTCCTTTTAAGTATTGGTTACTATTGCCACTCCTACTTTTAGAACATGGTGAGTGATTTTCTTTAAAAGTGGTGGTCTGAGAACCTTTGAGGGGGTGTGGAGTGGTGCCCACTACTTAGAGAAGCTCTGGCAGTCCTCCATATGACCATCATCATTTACTCTAATCACTCCAGTCTAATAACAAATAGTCAGGGAGGCAGTCTGAGCACAGTATTTAAACTGGTCTTCGATAGCCTGCATAAGAACTATGGCTCCATCTGTTACCTGTGTACTTTGGGTAAACTGTTTAACTTCTCTGTGCATCAGCTCTGCATATATAAAATGGTATGACCTGTGTGATATGGCTGGGGGTGCTAAATATTAAGAATAATAAGAGTTAATTATTTCTTAAAATATCATCCACATAACAGTCTACAAACTTAATTTCTCTCCTGTTCCTAACTTAATTCCACATAAGCCTATGTTAACCTCATAACTTAGGACCAAGGAGAATAGGAGAATAGGATTTATGAGTCAAGACTAATTTTCACTCTGTTTCCATAGTTCTAGCATGCAAACCCTCCATAGGCCATCTCTTACTGCACAACCAGAAAGCATGACTTCTTAGAGAATTCATAATTTTGAATCAAAATGAGCCCTCTTATTATTTTGACTCATCTGTTCTCCAAAACTTCTCAGTGTGAGTACACTCTCTTTCACATGGCACCTCTACTTTTGGTCATCTCAGTTTCCTATTTAGTTTTATGCATGATTCTGACCTTAACCCCAATTTCATCCCATTGCAGAATTGGAGACTTTCCCAAAATAGAGCTATACTCTAATCCTATGTTACTTCAAATAAGACTAAGGAAAAAGTATACATGTGCAGAGTGAGCTGGTGGGCACCTATGTCCCAGTTAGTAGTAAAACAAGCCACAACAAGATAAATGCAGGCTCTGGGGAACCTGAGTATCTTTGTCCTTCAGGGTAGTGAGGGGCAAAAAATAGGCACAACCTTAACCTCAGCTGAGCCTCCAAGAACATTAAAAACTTCCCTATACCTGTGGGTCTTGATATGGTCCTTAGTTCTGGGAGAGCTTATACGTTTAATCTACATATAAATTATTCTTCTCCAGTCTCTGCCACACTGGTCAGGAGCCCCTGGCACTTTAATGCATATAGAATAATTCACACCTTTAGAAGGGACAGTTACCTGGGCCCCATCTCAAACTCTCACTCATTTAGTCTGGGGTGGTTTGTGTAGAAATCTTTATTTTCAACAAGCTCTCCAAGTGATTCTAATGTAGCTGTTTTCTGAATAGCAGTTTGAGAAATGTTTTCCAAGAAGGGAACAATACAACTTAATCAGTATATACTAGTTTCAGCTGGGTCCTACAAGTTCTTTATGAAAATTTTTATCTGTATTAGATCTTGTATAGCAGATTTTGGAATAAGCTTACTGTCAGTAAAACTAGGTCAGATAACCCTGGTGTTAGGGCTGGGTAGAGAGGGTGACTGCATGGTAGCTGAAAGTGCTGGTTCAACAGCTGGGATTTAAATTCCTTTTCTACTACTGACCAGCTGTGTAATCTTGGGCTAGACTCAACATTTCTAAGCCTCAATTTCATCATCTTAGCTGGTGATAATAATAATATTGATTTCATAGGCTTGTGTGAGTAGAATTATCTATGTAATGAATTTAATCAAGGGTTGAACAGAAAGTATATATGCTCTCTTTTTCTCTACCTTCCTCCCTCTCTCTCTCATCTTCTCTCTCTCTCTCTCTCTCTCTCTCTCTCTCTCTCTCTCTCTCTCTCTCTCTCTCTCTCTCTCTTTCTCTCTCTCTCTATATATGTATATATATATATAATCATTTGTCATTATAATCAGGCATAACCTGCAGTGATAATAGTACAACTGTCAACACAACTTCCAGTGTAGCCCCTGGGGGAACCAGTACATTCACCAACACTGTATCCAGCACAGCATCCAGTACTGGATCCAGTACAACATCCAATAAGACCATCACACCTGCCAACCCTGGTTCCAGCACAGCATTTAGTGAGACTAGCAGTGTGACCGCCACTAGAACCAGCTCAACCTCCAACACTGGATCCGATGTGACCGCCACTAGAACCAGCGCAATCTCCAACACTGGATCCAGTGTGACCGCCACTAGAACCAGCGCAATCTCCAACACTGGATCCAGTGTGACCGCCACTAGAACCAGCGCAATCTCCAACACTGGATCCGATGTGACCGCCACTAGAACCAGCGCAATCGCCAACACTGGATCCAGTGTGACCGCCACTAGAACCAGCGCAATCTCCAACACTGGATCCAGTGTGACCGCCACTAGAACCAGCGCAATCTCCAACACTGGATCCGATGTGACCGCCACTAGAACCAGCACAATCTCCAACACTGGATCCAGTGTGACCGCCACTAGAACCAGCTCAACCTCCAACACTGGATCCGATGTGACCACCACTAGAACCAGCGCAATCTCCAACACTGGATCCGATGTGACCACCACTAGAACCAGCGCAATCTCCAACACTGGATCCAGTGTGACCGCCACTAGAACCAGCGCAATCTCCAACACTGGATCCGATGTGACAGCCACTAGAACCAGCACAATCTCCAACACTGGATCCGGTGTGACCGCCACTAGAACCAGCGCAACCTCCAACATTGGATCTGATGTGACCGCCAGTAGAACCAGCTCAACCTCCAACACTGGATCCGATGTGACCGCCAGTAGAACCAGCTCAACCTCCAACACTGGATCTGATGTGACCTCCAGTAGAACCAGCTCAACCTCCAACACTGGATCCAGTGTGACCTCCAGTAGAACCAGCTCAACCTCTAACACTGGATCCAGTGTGACCTCCAGTAGAACCAGTGAAACTGCTAACACTTCCAGTGGGAACAGCACAGTCTCCAACACTGGATCCAGTGTGATATCCAGTAGGACCAGCGCAACCTCCAGTACTGTATCCAGTGGGACCTTCAGTGGGTCCAGCACAGCTGTCAATGCTGGATCTAGTACAACCTTAGGAGGTTCAGGCCCAACATATCCAACTAGAATGCACATAACTTCCAATAGAAACAGTACAAGTGCTGCTACTTCAACAAGTAAAGTGGGGCCTGATGGGTCCCTGAAGCCATGGGAAATCTTCCTCATCACTCTGGTCTCGGCTATAGTGGCTGTGGGATTCTCTGCTGGGATCTTCTTCTGTGTGGTGAGTGCCTAATAAGTAGTGTAGTGCTTGGGGGAGGAGTAGCAGGAACATAGGAAATGGGTATGAGTAGTAGGGGAACCAAGCTGGGGGTGAGTGTGGAGGGAGGGAAAATCAGGGAGAGTTAGTACAGAGAAGTACCACATTGTGGCCAGAGGAGCCAATCAGTGTACAAGGGAATTATTGACTTGACAGTAAAGGGGCCAAAAGAAGGAAAAAGCCCGAAGGAAGGTGTACAAGATGACAATGATAGTTTGAGGGAGGAGAAGACTTCAGAAGGAGTTCATGGTGAAGATTTAGGAGAGGGGATATAATTTTGAAAATATTTACCTTTCTTTTTCTAGAGAAACTCCCTGATCCTGAGAGATGTCTTTGACACAGCTGTCTACCACCCCCATGGTTCCCACCTTGGCCCAGGCCCTGTAGGGAGTCATGGAGTCCACCACAGGCCTAGGTGGAGCCCTAGCTGGTTCTGGAGGAAACCAGTATCCTCAGTAGCCATGGAGATGAGAGGGAGATACAATGAACCCTGAGTGGGGCTGAGGCCAGAGTGCCATATTCTTCATGGAGGAAGTTGATCTGGGGGACTGGAGATCTAAGTGCCCTTTCATTTGTACCCAGGAGCCTCCTCCCAGTTTTGTTTGAATCTCTGACAACCTTGGAAAAGATACTTCCTCCCTCTGTGTTGCTTTTACCAGACACTGGAAAGAAGAGACACTATTGGTCATTGAGCTAAGAAATAAACACATCCAAAATAAATGACAGAGAGAACATGTATGTATACATGAGTGGGTGTCTATTGCACTGACATGAATTCCACAGTTATATGAGAGAAACCCCCATTCTGTAAAGCACCTGGCATTCAAAATCTCCACAGTAAAATCCAGAGACCTCATTCATGTGTCCCCATTTTCTAATTCTTCTTGCTCTAAGTAGGACTCTTGCCCAGGATTCCCGAGACTCACTCAGGTTCACAGGGGAATGAGTTGGGAGAAACGAGAAGGGAGGGCCTGGGCCAGGATTCCAGAGGCACACTGGATAGGCCTGTGGTGCAGAGGTCATGTGTGATACACAGAGCTCCCAGAGCATGATGAGGTGGAGGGGTGCAGGATGCAGTGGCCCAGGTGTGTTCACTCCACATCACAGTGTGCAGGACATTTACATTTGGTCATCAGACCTGAGCTACTGTCAGAATGAAGATGCTAGTTGGCATGTTTCTTTCAGAATGGTGCAAACTTCGGAAGAGAGAAGAAGTACTTTGTATTGTACCAGGCAAGGTCTTTCTGGCCTGAACCTATCTGGCTAAGGTCTAGCTTTTTAAGAGGCTCATGAAGTCCCCTCCTTGAAGGGCTGCACATATCCCTTTCAGGGTTGCAGGGGACCAGGCTACCTGAACCTACACATCTTGGAGGACACAGGGAGCTGCTTCAGAAAGTCAAGTTGCTCTAGGTTCCATAAGGCAGTGAGATGGCTCCCACCCAGGACAGAGCCCTCTGGAGAGAATTAGCAGTTTGCTGGTGGCTTCATCCCAACTTGCAGCAGTGGAAACTGCTTTGCTTTCCAACACTCACTGGGTTTCTCGAACCCAAACAGTTGAACTTAATTAATGAGGCCATGCTAAGCTACAGGTAGGCTAATCATCATCACCTCACCGAAAGAGATCCAGCAACCAGAAGGAAAAGCTGAGTTGAACCCCAGAAAAGGTGCTTCCCACTGGTGTGAACTGTGAAAAAAATAATGGGAAAGATGTGAAAATAACTGAGATAAGACAAGGCAAACCACCTAGGTAATTAAACATTGTAAAACATGACTTTTTCACAGTTAAAATTGTAATAGGTGAACAAAAAAAGACTGGCCACTGTTGAGAATAACATTAATAATCTGGAAGAGCAAGTGGGAAAAAATAGCTTAATTAGACACAAACTATGGAGATGAGAACCACCGGAAAGTGGAAGACACTGGAGGACAGACTCAGGAGGACCAATATGTGGGTAAGAGGTTCAAAACAGAGTAGAAAGAAACGGATGAGAGGAATGAGAGAATAATAGAGAAGAAAGAGTTGAGCCCGCAGATTGAAGTGTTCACTAACTACAACTCTGTAAATACACTAAAAATCCTTGACTTACTTACCTATTTCAAGCAGGTGAACTATATGGCATGTAATTATATCTCAGTAAAGTTGTCACAATATTATTACCAGGCATTTAAAAAAATGTGTAAATAAAAATTTTGGTTGCTAAAGATAAACAAATGACTCAAAGCAATGGGCACTTTGAAACCATGGTGAGCAGTTTATCTTGTGATTCGTCGTCGGCAGCCGTCCGTCTCGAGAGACGATGGTGTAGCTTCTTAAGAGTCTATCTGCACCGCCGAAAATGGCTGTGCAGTCCGACTCGGGAGTGACACGGTATCTATCTCCTGCCGTGTTGTATCAACATCTTGCGATGAAGCTACAGAGCCTGGGCAGGGTGATATGGAGGGTCTGCTGTTGCCCATGCAGCAGACCCCCCCTCTCTTCGCAGCTGAAGGATCCAAGGGAAAGACGGAGTCAATACAGCTTGGCTTCAGGTGCGCCGCAGGAGTTGCCGGTGTTGACTACAACGTCAAACCGCCTTAGGGACTCCGGCTCCGGATTTTCTGTCGGGGTTTACTCCCTTAGCCTTTCCCCTGAAGAGGTATGCCGCAAGGCAGCGGAGGTTTTTTGGAATCAGAGTTTTCCTTCTCTGATCTTGTGATTAATTCACTGGTTATTCTGTAAATATCTTGCTACCCCCAGAACCTGGAGTGTGCTTATAGAGTTAGAAAGCATTGTTACTTAACTTTTGTCATAAAATACACTCCCATGAACACAGATGTTTCAACCTGATGAAGCCCTGGCTCACGGAGCAGAAGTCTGGGAAGTGGACAGGTGAGGCGCTGTCCTGCCAGACCTGTGCTTTTGCTTTGTTGATCTAGTACATTGATCTTCAAATGAGTCTGTCCTCTGCCCTTGGAGGTGTGTAAAGACTTTCTAAAGAATATCATGCAGCTGTGGGATATTTTATAGAAATCATTCTCCAGATCTTCAACTTCCATATATACAGTTGCCTAAAACGGATCTGAGAAGACCTCTGTGGTCAAAGCATCAGGCTAGTTACACTTTTCTAACTCCCCTTTAGAGCCACCTACCTTTTCTTTCTGTCCCCTATTATTATAGAGCAAATGAAGGGATACCTCAAAATTTTCCTCTAATTTAGGCATCGTATACCCAGAGTAGGTCTTCATGCTTTTCACCTGCCTCATATACATTTCTATTAGGGGCTAAATGGTATGTAATAAACTGGTAATTTTGGTACATGTCCAGATGTTATATATTCAGATATATGGTAGAGTGAGGTACAGGAGTAATGAAATTCCTGTTTAACAAACTCTTCTCGCCCATCTGTGTCAAAGAATGTACCCCTCCTGTGGGAGCCTGCTGTGAAGGTAGGGCTCAGGCAGCATCTGAGACTAGTTACACAGGTGGCTGTGCCTGCGCTAACCTGGGTGAGAACCCGTGGCAAGAAGCGCTTCTTACTGGTCTGTCTCCCTATTGTAGAATATTCAGGATTTGTAAAAATATGCTGAAAACAGAAACTGATTGAAACCCACATCCTAGGCTTGTACACCATGCTTTGTGAGGACACAGTCTCATTCACCAGCTTCTTGGTCTAGGTTACAGTTGTATATTTTGCATGACTTCAAGGAGAAAAATCTAACTAGTTCCACTTTTACTTCCAACTGATTAATGGTACATCTTAAGATGAACATGGAGAGGCTGTACAGAATGTCAGTTAGGAGCATAGGATAAGGAACGAGAATTTCTGGTTTCAAATCTAAACTCTCTGAGGCCTTGCACAAAATCCCTAATTCTGCCAGACTTCAGCCTATAAAAATGAGGGACTAATGGACCCACTTCATAAAGTTGCTGTGAAGCCCTTAGAATAGTCCTGCATTAGTAAGCACTCTACAGATTTTGTGATTTTGTATATTAGGTAGGTTCTTGTTTTATATTTTCTTGAAAATGTGGAAAGATGTTTTGTAGAAAAAGTATTTTCAATTACTTTTCACCAAAAGGTTATTGAGGAATGTAAATTTTAAAGTCACAAGAAACTTAAAAAGTTTATAAACATGTTTTTTGATATGGAAAAATGTGATGATCAAAAATATCTTTTAAACAAAAAATATTACAGTTGAATACTGTGGGGCAAATAGTGTGTTCAGAGAGCAGAAGGAACTCTGTGAATCCCTGACTGTTGAGGAAGAACTTGCTTATATGCTATTAAAAAGGGAAACAGTGGACACTGAGATGATACAGTATCAGTATCCATTTGAAACATTTCAAACAGCAACAAAACTGTCTTATTATTTCAATGTCTATACTTATAATATGGTAGAAATTACATTTTTAAAAAATAATTAAGTTTATGATTGAAAGTTTAGATTAAACATCAACCAATAAGGGAATATATAGGTTTTTTTTTTTTTCTACACAAACGGTGGTTCAGCTGTTCGATGAAGTTTAAGCAGCGTGATGAGAGATCACCACCTCCAGTCCAAGGGTAACTTCCACCCTTGGGAGCCAACGTGGAGGAAGATGGGTCACAGGCAAGGATCGTATTGGTTTGTTTTTCACAGAAGATCTTGTTTCTTTTTGTTTTATTTCTTTTTTCTGATAAACCAAATGTAATGTGGGAAGACAGCTTTGAGACTCTTTGTAATGACAAGAACTGCAACTGAGGATAAGCTAAATTTAGAAAGAGAAAGCAGGCTCTTGTCTGGTAGGTCAAGGGAGATCTGAGTCAGGACATGGCACCGTTGAGGGATATGGCAGTGAGAAGCTGGGACTTGGGAATTTTATAAGACTTTCAGCACAAGAGGTATAAGGATGAATTTCAAACCCACACTATGTGTTTACTTTACACAAGTGCTTGGTCCCTGAAGTGTCTCACACTGTGACAAACGGATCTCTTGCTCTCTCAAACAAGCAAGACTTCTAAGCCCTCAGCCCCCATGTGCTCTTTCCTTCATATCATCACAGCTGACTCTCCAAACAGGCACTCAAACAATGGTCTCTGACCAGTCAGCTTCATGCACTGAGCCCGCTCCTGACTCCTTGGTTCTCTGGCACTGTGCCCTCTTATGATTGCTTCATCTGTTTCTTCATGCTGCCCATGCTGGGCCTCTGTAGCTCCTGTGGTCTTATTTCTAGGTTCTTTTCAACAGTGCCAGATCTGGGATCCTACACAGGATGAGGCAGGGAACAGGCACTTTGGAAGGAGACAGGCAGGGGCCAGTCCAATGGGAAGCCCTGTTTGCATGTGACAAGGACAGACTCTAAAACTGTTAGTTTGATTTTTGACTTGTTAGCTTTGTGAGTTTTGCAAAATTAGTTGACTTCTATCTCTGTGACTTAGTTTCCTTCTCCAGAAAATGGAGACAAAGGTAGCATTGTGTCTTAGGGTCACTGGACTCCCCCACTCACCTTCTTTGACACTAGAGTGAGAGAGTCACTCAGTAATCATCCCTACAGTCAGAGAGCCCAGAGAAAGGATCACAGCTCTCTGCTGCCCTCCATCTAGGAGAAAACACTCTGGAGAAGACCTCAAATCCCCAGCTTCCCCCAAATGAACACCTGTTGACTTTTAAGATCCACTTGCTTCCTTTTCTTCTCTTCCTCCTCTTCCCTCCTCTATACAGGACGCCTGCTTTGGAAATGAGGCATACGCTCAAAGAAAACAGGCTTCAGATCATTCTGGTTCAAAGGGTGAATCCTTTCCACTGGACACTGATTCCCTCCCTGCCCCTCTCTGGACCTGCCCCCTCTGCTCTTGCTGACTTGCCTTCTGCTGCCTTCACTCCTGCAGGGACCTCGGTGCAAACAGCCCTGAGCTGCAGACCAGGACACAGAGATGCTCCTCCCTAGGAAGGAAGGACCTAAAGTTCTGGCCAGTATAAATGTCTTGGATATGCTAATGAGAAAAGAGAAGAAAACTAGAAGTCAGACTGGGGCAATTTGTGGAGCTTCCCAGCCTCCACCTCTGCGAGGCTCACCTTGGCCCTGACAAGCCTTCTGGGATTTCCCTGCAATTATACTTCCCTTTAAGGCTCTGGGGGTATGCCCCTTGCCTCTCCGACTCTGCAGTTCTCCTTTCCTCTGGAACCCAGGCATTCTAGATGACAACATCTCCTGTGCATCATTTCAAGATGAGGAGAGGGAACACCTCTCCTAATTTCCCAGTCCTGTGGCTGCTGCTCTTTGGAGTCCTGGGTAAGTGACTTACGAATTAATGAGGAGAAGGGTTTGGAGGCCATAGGTCTGACATGGGGGTTCCAGTCCAGGCATGATTCCTCTTCCAGAAGCAAAGATGACTCACTCTTGGCCATTTCTGCAAAAGTCAGTACTGCCCCCAGCTCCATTGCCAGAGAGCTGAGTGTCAGCACAGCCAAGGGTGTCTTACTTCCTCTGGATTTTGCACAGATGTTTTGTTTTCAACTGCAACATCCTAGTTCCAATAGCATTCTTAATTCCAAATGAGACCCAGGTTCTGAATTTAAAGTGAAGTAGAAATATTCCTTCCTTGAATGCTGCCCAATTTCAACCATGCTTCCTCCCCCAGAATTCCAGAGAGAAACAAACTAGAGGTTGCCCGTGGGAAAGCATGGCTTTCCTCAGAGTCAGTGGTGGTTTTTATAGAAGAAAGCAGTCCATGGGGTGAGCGGTGGGGATCAGTGGGACTTCACCTCACGCCCTGAGCTGGTTTCACAGACTCCGGTCTTTGATTTCTCACATCAAATATTCTTCCTTAATTATTTGATACAGGTTTAACCAGCATATCTACTTCCTTTGCTTTGCTATAGGAAGTCAGGTCAAGAGGACAAAGGTGCAGAATTAAAAGAAAAGGTCTGGGTTGAATGATATAGAGGATTTAGGATGATTTGTCCCCTTTCTTCACCAATATGTCCATGTCTTGCATCTTCTTCTGGATTTTCTCCATCCTCTGCTCCAGCCCTGCCTCTCTTAGGGCTCTCTCTTTTCTCCCGCATTTTTGTGATCCCCTTATCCCGAATGCTTCAGCTGTTCCCTCTCTACCAGTGGCTCCCAAATCCATTTCTAACCCATCTAGATCATTGGTTCCAGTCCTATCCATCTGATTTTACCTCCGACCAAGCATGTCCTTCATGTAGTCATCCAACAGACATTTACTTACCTTGGGCCAGGTGCTGTGACCTGCCAGGCCATGGTGAAGACTACTGCAGGAAAGCCAGAGTTCTGCTCTCATGGGACTCCAGCTGCTGTAGAAGACAGACAGACCCCAACAAGGTTTCACCACGAAAGAGACAAGTGTACTCAGTGCTGACAGGCACCTCATTGTCCCACCACCAGGTCCATAAAGTAACACCCCCACCACACACTCTGTTACAGGGAATTAGCAAGGATTAACTTCCCTAAGGGAGTTCTGCTTCCCTTCTCACCCTCCTGTCATCTTAGGGGCCTTCCCAGGGGTTTTCTACTTCTCATGTCTTTTCTCCCTCCACCATTTTCCAATCCCTCCCATCAACATCCAAACAGTGTGCATAAATACCACTCAGAGAAATTATTAAAAACCTAGGTTCTGGGGCTCTGACACCCAGAGATACCAGTTCGGTAAGCATGGAGTGGCTGTGCTGAGATCTTGTGTAGCAAGCTCTCAGGCAATCTAATCACAGAGGTTCCCAGGCTCAACATTGTAGTAATAATTTCCACCCCTAACACCTGCCCAGCCACAACACAACCAGTCACTGCCTCCCCTCCATTCTCCTTCATCACCCACCTTTAAAAGAGTTCCCTACATTTGCTATTTCCAGTTCTCACCTCCCATTCACTTGTTTATTTTATTTTATTATGATAGGTAATGCACATAAACAGTTCTGTAAAAGAAAGAATCCTGCAGGTTTATAGTCAAACCTCAGACCCTGACCCCTTCCTCCCACTGCTTTTCCCTAGTGTGTCCTACTCCACAGAGTTTCTTTTGGTATTTACCTTCTTATTTCTAAATAACATTCTTGTTTGTTGGTTGTTTTGGTTTTCATTCCTTCTACTCAAAAGGAAGATTGAACACCCCCCTCCTGCCCTTGCACATACACACCTCATATTTCATCTCACCATTCCCCCAAATGCTTATATCAAATCTTTGGTATTAAATTAGTATTTACATCACGATAACTGTACAAGTAATGTTTATAGCTGAGCCATATAATGCATAATGATTATTCTCCTTTCTTGAACATTTTTTGTTTTTCTAGGTATTAATCATAGTCTCATTTAAAATTTTGCTTTGCTTTCTTCATATATATTAATTTACCCAAAAACATCTATCAGAAGTATAAATTTCTTTTCAATATACATGAGGCAATCTATCAGATTCACTCCTTCCTCGGAATCCTATTTGGAAGCAACTGTCCATCTCCAGTCAATACTTGCCTCTCCTGGGTTGCTGCTTAGCTCTTGTCTACAATTTTTCCTTACCAACACTCTGGAAATTTTCTTTTACCTCTTATAGATCTCTATCTTGTTTCTTGTTTCATTTTCTCTTTGGATGCACTTTTTCTAGAAGATTCTTGAGAGGGGGCTCATGGTAGGAAATTATGTTAAAACCTTATGCACTCTTAGGGTAATGTAACCAACAGATCCCAAAAGTGACTTTGAAAAATAAATGTTTAAAAATAAAAAATAATTTATTATAAAATTAAAATAAAGTAAAATATAATAGACTTTATCATAGAGTGATGGGAACTCTGTTCCATGCAATCATTCAGGGTTCCAGGCTGAAGGTGGTTCTGTCATTTTCTACACATGGTTTCAATGTCATCAACATTTATATGTCTTCTGCTGTTGTTATCTCTCCAGTTCTTTGTCCTTATAGAATTATAGTTCTGTCATTATTTTTACTTTGGTTTTCTGTGAAATGCTTAAACCTCCATGCATACTCATTCATTTTTCTGTTCACTCCAATCATGGTCTGTCCCATCACGCAAACCTGTTCTCAATACATTGAATAGTTACCTCCATATTGTCCCGAATCCAACCGGACACTCTGCAGGCCCCATCTTACTTGATCTCTTCACAACGATCAACTCAGATAACCACCATATTTTTTCTAGACCCCCTCAATCCTTTTACCTCCCTTGATATTACCTTTTGGTTTTCTTACTTCCTTATTGGCTGGTCCTTCTCAGTCTCATTTATTAGCTTCTTTTCTACCTGATATCTGAATGATGGAGTACTCAGGGCTTCTTCACCAGCTATTGCCTCCCCAACAGATAATCTCAGCCACCCTCATCACTTTACACAGTCTATGTTTACATGACTTCCAACTTTATGTCTATTGTTCTGATCTCTCAACTGAGATCTAAGATTTAACTACCAGCTAGACACAGTCTATTGAATATCTAATGGGCATGTAAAACTCAAAATTGTCTAATATTTCCAGCTTCTGCATCTTTCTTATCCATCTGAGTAAAAAAAATCAATATTCAACTCTTCACAAGCACCAAAGCTAGTAGTTGTCCTTGATTTCTCTCTATTTCTTTCTATCAACCACCACAGCAGTCTTTCAACACATCCTCTTGACTGATTCTACCTTTCTTTTCTTTTTTTAAATTTTTTGTATTTTTTTTCTTATTTTTAAGTACATTTTATTGATTATGTCATTATAGTACTCCCAATTTTTTTTTGCTCTTTGTTCCCCTCCGTCCATTACCCCCATTCCCTCCAGCAATCCCACCCCCCTTAGTTCATGTCTATGGGTCATGCATATAAGTTCTTTGACTTCACCCTTTCCTATGGTATTCTTAACTTCCCTGTCTATCTTGCACCAACCAATTATACTGCTTAATCCCTGTGGCATTTCCCCCTCCCAGCTGATAGCCCTCCAAATGATCCCTGTACCTATGATTCTGTTCCTGTTCTTGTTTGTTTATTTTGTTTTTGTTATTTTTTAGATACAGTCGTCGATAGTTGTGAGTTTGTTGTCATTTTGCTGTTCATAGTTTGGATCTTCTTTTTCTTAAATAACTCCTTTTAACATTTCATATAATAATGGCTTGGTGATGATGAACTCCTTTAGCTTTACCTTCTCTGGGAAGCACTTAATCTGCCCTTCCATTCTAAATGATAGCTTTGCTGGATAGAGTAGTCTTGGTTGTAGGTCCTTGCTTTTCATCACATTGAATACTTCTTGCCAGTCTCTTGCCTGCAAAGTTTTTTTTGAGAAGTCAGCTGATAGTCTTATAGGCACCCCTTTGTAGGTAACTCTGCTTTTCTCTTGCTGCTTTTGAGATTCTCTCTTTATCTTGAAACTTTGGCATTTTAATTATGATATGTCTTGGTGTGTTCCTTTTTGGGTCCAACTTATTTGGGACTCTCTGTGCTTCCTGGAATTGCATGTCTATTTTCTTCACCAAATTAGGGAAGTTCTCTTTCATCATTTTCTCACATAAGTTTTCAATTTCTTGCACTTCCTCTTCTCCTTCTGGCATCCCTATCCTCATATTTTTGAATTCTTATTTCTTCTTTTTGTTCTGGTTGAACGTTAATCTTTTCCTTATGTTCCAAATTGTTGATTTGAACCCCAGCTTCCTTCCCTTCACTGTTGGTTCCCTGTGGATTTTCTCTATTTCACTTAGTGTAGCCTTCATTTCTTCCCTTATGCTTCTGCTGTACTTAAGGAGTTCTCTGAGCATCATGATAACCAATGTTTTGAACTCTCCACCTGATAGTTTGGCTATCTCATTTCACTTAGTTCTTTTTCTGGAATTTTGCTCTATTCTTTGATTTGAGCCATATTTCTTTGTCTCCTCAATTTACCCTCCCTGTGTTTTTTTTCTGTGTATTTGATAGAGCTGATTTTACTCCCTGTCTTAGTAGTGTGGCCTATGTAGAAAAGGCACCTGTAAATTATGTGGGGCATAGCCTTAGGTAATTGCCAGGGTGGGGCACTCCACTTCACCACTTTGTGGCTGTGTGGCAAAGGCTGAGAGGGGACAATGCTACCACCTGGCTTCTGGTGGTTCTCCTGGTGCTTGCCCTGTTTCCAGTCACTTCACTCCCTTCCCATGTGTGAATGGTGCCCCACCAACTGTGGCCTCCATGGTAAACCCCAGAGTGGATGATTTGCATACATTTTAGGATCTGAAGGCGCTTTAAGCAGCAAAAATCCAGCAGTTTCTTCTGCCGTCCCTTCCCCCACTGGTTTTTACAGCCAGAGGTGATGGGGGTCTATCTTCCCAGTACTGGAAACTTGAGCTGTGTGGTCTGGCCTCAGCTGGGATCACTTACTCCTAAGGTATTTCTCCTGTCTGTTCCTGTTCCGCCACTGCCACAATTCCGTGCCAAACCACTTCTCTACCTGTCTCTGTGACTCCACCCCTCCTACCCAACTGGGTGAATGTGTCTTTAAATCCTTGGTTGTTGGACTTCCATACAGCTCAATTTTCTGAAAGTTCTGTGTGTTATTAGTTTTGAGATTTGGTTGTAATTCTTTCTATGGTTGTGCAAGGAGGCAAAGCATGTCTACCTACGCCTCCATCTTAACCAGAAGTCCTATTGTATTCTTTTTGATGCCATTGTTAATGAGATTGTTTTCTTAATTTCCTCTTTCTGATTTTTTGTTATTGATATAGAAAACAGCAACCAATTTCTGAATATTAATTTTGAATTATGCCACTTTGCTGAATTCATTGACTAGTTCTAATCTTTGGTGGATTCTTTATGGTTATCTGTATATAGAGTTATGTCATCTGCAAATGACAGTTTTACTTGTTTTTCAATTCAAATGCCATTTACTCCTTTTTCTTGTGTGATTGCTGTTGCTAGGATTTCCCATACTATGCTGAAAAAAGTGGTGTAAGTGGGCATTCATGTTGTGTTCCTGATCTTCACCATTGAGTATAATGTTAGCTGTGAGTTTGTCATATATCGTCTTTATTATGTTGAGATATGTTCCCTCTAGCCCAACTTTGCTGAGAGTTTTAGCATAAATGGATGTATTTTGTCAATATATGCTTTTTTTGCATGTATTTATATGATCACATGGTTTTTTTTATTCTTCATTTTGTTTATTTGGTGCATCACATAAATTTATTTATGGATATTGAACCAACATTGCATCCCAGGAATAAATCCCACTTGATGATGGTGTATGATCTTTTTAATGTATTGCTCAATTCAGTTTTCTATTTTGTTGAGTATTTTTACATCTATATTTATCAGGCATATTGGCCTATAATTTTCTTTTTTGGGTAGTGTCTTTGTTGTGTTTTGGTATCAGGGTACTGCTGGTCATGTAAAATAAGTTTAGGAGCCTTCCCTCCTCTTCAACTTTTTATAATAGTTTGAAAAGAAGAGATATTAACTTTTCTTTGAATGTTTGATAAGATTCACCTGTGAAGCCATCTGGTCCAGGGCTCTTGTTTGTTGAGTTTTTTAAATACTAATTTGATTTCTGTGGTAGTCGTCTGTTCAAATTTTCTGTTTCTTCCTGATTCAGTCTAGGAAGATTGTATGTATCTAGGAATTTATAATTTTCTTTCAGTTTGTACAAGTTGTTGGCATGTAATTATTTGTAGTATTTATTAATAATTCTTTGTGTTTGTTGTTATCTCTCCTCTTTTACTTGGGCCTTTTCTCTTTTTTTTTCTTGATTAGTCTGATTAAGTCTTTATCAATTTTGTTTATCTTTTCATAAAAGCAGCTATTGGTTTTATTGATCTTTTCTATTTTTCAGATTTTATTTAGTTTATTTATGCTCTGATCTTTATTAT
Source organism: Furipterus horrens (assembly GCF_987537825.1). NCBI lineage: Eukaryota > Metazoa > Chordata > Mammalia > Chiroptera > Furipteridae > Furipterus > Furipterus horrens. The sequence continues at coordinate 85,035,839 of NW_028327176.1, forward strand.
TTCTTTCTTTCTATTCACTTTGGGCTTTTATTGTTTTTCCTTTTATGACCGCTCCTTGTGGTTTCAGAAATTGTAGCCCAAGTCATGAGCTAGGACCCCCTGGGAGACCTCTAAGTCTCAACAGAAAACTGGAAAGCTGAGTCAGACAAGATCGAAGGCCATTCAGAGGGTTCCTATGGGAATTGGGTTTAAAGAATACATATTATGCTTTAGAGCTTGCTCCACTTTTCTTATCTGTTAGTTAACTATAAACAATCTGTAGCAAAGAATATATGAAACCTTGCACCTAATGCCAGTGTGGCATTGAGATATTTAGCAGAGCCTGACACAGACTAGGCATGGTGTTCTCTATATTGATATCTGTAATCAGTGACTGTCAACTTAACCCAAGTGTCTAAAAGCTAATTGATGACTTATGAATTTTGACCTTGTATCTTCCACATGTACCTTTCTCAATAAAATGCATGAGGAATGGAGGCCTTGCATTTTCTCCACTAGAGGGAATAGCCACCTCCTTTCCACCTCCAGACAAAATACAGTGTCCTGGATAAATTTGTTCTGCCGTGTTACTGAAACCTCTGCTGGACAGAGAAGTTTCCAACCAAGCTAGGGTGTTTGAGGGAAGTCAGCCTCACTTTTCCAGTTCTTTTAGGTGTAAGGTTAGATGGTTAATTTGAGACTTTTCTTGTTTCTTGAGGTAGGCTTGTATTGTTATAAATTTGCCTCTTATAAACTTGACTGGCTGCATCCCATAGATTTGGGTCATTTGGCCTTCATTTTCTTCTGTCTCAAAGTATCTTTGATTTCCCCCTTGGTCTCACTGTTAACTCATTCATTATTTAATAGTATGTTATTTAGCATTTACATATTTGTTTTTCAGTTTTCTTGCTGTAAATTATTTCTAGTTTTATACCATTGTTATCAGAGAACATGCTTGATATAATTTCAATCTTCTTACATTTATTAAGACTTGTTTTGTGACCTAACATATAAACTATACTGGAATGTTTCATGTGCACTTGAAAAGAATGTACATTCTGCTGCTTTTCAATGAAATGGGCTAAAAACATTTATTAAGTCCATCTGGTCTAATAATGTGACATTTAAGACAACTATTTCATTGTTGATTTTCTGTATGGAAGATCTATCCATTGATGTCAATGGTGTGTTAAAGCCCCCTTCTATGACTATATTACTGTCCATTTCTCCCTTATGTTCATCAATATTTGTTTTATATATTTAGGTGCTCCTATGTTCGGTACGTAAATGTTACAAAGATCAGACCCTCTCGTTGGAGTAATCTCTATATCATTATAAAATGTTTGTTTGTTTTTTTTGTCTCTTGTTACAGTCTTTGTTTTAAAGTATATTTTATCTGATATATGTATTGCTACCCCAGCTTTAAAAATAATTTTCATTTGCATGAAATATCTTTGTCCATCCCTTTACATTCAGTGTATATATGTATCTTTTGATCTGAAGTGGGTCTCTCTTATAAGCAGCATATATATGGATTTTTAAAATTTCATTCAAACAATCTATGTCTTCTGATAAAGCATTTAATCCATTTACATTTAAATTAATTGTTGATATGTATATAGTTATTGTCATTTTATTATTTTTTTCTGATTATTTTTGTAGTTTTTCTCTTTTCCTGTCTTATTCTCTTGCTCGCTTTTCTTGTATGTTGATTATCTTCCATAATGTCATGTTTAGATTTCTTTCTCTTTATTTATTGTTTATCTCTTATAGATTTTTGGTTTGTGGTTGCTATGTGCTTCACATATACCAACCTACATTCGTAGCAGTCTCTTAAGTTGATGGTCTCTTAAGTTTGAACACATTCTAAACACACTACCATTTTTATTCACCCCATCCATGTTTATGTTTTTATCATTATTATTTATGTGTTTTGCTTGTGTGTGTTTGTGTCTATCCCTTAATATATTGTTTTAATCACACAGGATCTTCTTACTTTTGCCCTTTTACCTTTGTAGTAGCTTTATAGTTGGTTGATACACTGTTTTTCTTTTACTGAGTGTTTGCCTTTGTCAGTTAGAATTTTTTTATTTCTTATATTTCTTATTTATATGATCCTTTCTTTTCTTCTTAAAGAAGTCTCTTTAACAGTTGTAATACTGGTTTAGTGCTGATAAACTCCTTTCGCTTTTTTTTTTTTTCCCCTAGGAAACTTTATCTCTCCTTTGATTCTAAATGATAGCCTTGCTGGGTGGAGTGATCTTCATTGTAGGTCTTTGCTTTTCATCACTTTGAGTATTTTCTGCCAATTCTTTCTGGCCTGCAAAGCTTTAGTGGAAAACCAGCTGAAAATCTCATGGGAGTTCCTTCTATGTAACTGCTTTTCTCTGATTACTTTTAAGATTTGCTCTTTGTTTTTAACCTTTGGCATTTTAATTTTTATGTGTCTTGGTGTGGCCTCGGGTTCATCTTGATTGGGACTCTCCATTTTTACTGGTCTTGTATGTTTATGTTCTTCATCAGAGTAGGGAAGTTTTGGACATTATTTATTTAAATAGGTTTCTAATACTTTGCTCTCTCTCCTCCTCCTGGTACTCCTCTGATGAAAATGTTGTCATGCTTGATGTTGTCCCACAGATCCTTTAAAGTACCTTCATTTTATAAAATTCTTTTTTCTTTTTTAGTGTTCTAATTGGTTGTTTTCTGCTATATTCTCTTCCATATAGCTGATCTAATTCTCTGATTTATCTAATCTGCTGTTGATTCTCCCTAATGTATACTTTTTAAAATCATTTTTTATTTTTAATTACATTAAATTATATTAGTTTCATGTGTATACCCCAGTGATTTTACATTACATGACTTAATAAGTGATCATCCTAATAAATCTTGCACCCATTTGACATGGTTATTATACTGTTATTGACCATAGTCTCTATGCTATACTTTACTATGCTGACTATTCTGTAATAACCAATTTGTACTTCTTAATCTCTTCACCTTTTCCACCCAGCTCCACAATGTCCCCTCATCTGGAAACCCTCAAAACACTCTCTGTACCTATAATTATGTTTCTGTTCTGCTTGTTTATGTTGTTTTTTAGCGTTAATTTTTGATAGAAATGTATTTATTTTATTTTATTATGAAGACCGTTTAACACTTCATATAGTACCAGTTTGGTGGTAATGAACTCCTTTAGCTTTTTATTGCTTTGTATTCTTTATTTCAGTTATACATTCTCTGTTTCTGACTGCTTCTTTTTAATATCTTCTATCTCTTTGTTGAGTTTTTCTCTGAGTCCATTCATCCTTCCCCTAAGTTTATTGAGCATTCTTATAACCAGTGTTTTGAACTCTGTGTCTGGTAGATTGCTTCTTTCCATTTCATTTAGGTCTTTTTCTGGAATTTTGTTTAGTTATTTTATTTGGGATAAATATTTTGGCTGCATCCCTATATTTGTTTCTATGTATTAGGTAAAGATGCTAAGTCTCATGGTTTTGACAGAGTACCCTTAGGTAGAAGGTGTCCTGTGGCTCCCAGGAGTGCAGTCCCACTCTTCACCTGATCCAAGAGCTCCAAGGGTGTCCCTGGTGTGAGTTGTGTGTGTCCTCTTGTTGTAGTTGAGCCTTGATTGCTGTTGGTGCATCAGTGGGTGAGACTGATCTCAGTCTGACTGGCTGTGAGGGTTAGCTGTGTCTACAGCAGACAAGTGGTTGTACAGGACTGACTCCATGGAGTGGAAGTTGCTTAAGCAGGGTTATGGTGCTAGCTGAGTCTGCCCTGCATGTCTGTTATATGTGGAGGTGGTTAGGTGGTGCTGTGGTACAGTCTGAAGCTGACAACCAGGTATGTTGGTTTTGAAGGCTCTTGGGAGGGTCTCTGGTGCTGGCCATTTTTTACCAGCTTGGGGAAACCTAGTGAGAGATACAAAGTGATCTGTTGTTGATTGCCACTTATGCTGGGATTGGAAGAACTTAGGAGAGGCCGTTCTGTGAATCAAGGCTGTTTGCCACTAGTGCCAAACAGGGACCCTTTGGTGAACACTATAATGTAAGCTGAGGCCAGCTGCCTCTTGTGCCAGGTTTGTGGATGCTTAGTTGAAGCCATGTTTCCAGCCAAGACTGGTTGCCACTTATACCAGGCTTGGAGTCACCTGAATGGAAGTTACAATACAAATCAAGATAGTATGCAACTTTTGCTGGGCTTGAGGCCATTTTGCAAAAGGTACAGGGCATGCAGAGGCCAGCTTCTGATTTTATGGGGTTTATGGACATTTAAGAAATTTTAGGAAGGTTCACAGCACTAGCTGAAGCAAGGCCTTTGTGTGGAAAAGCCACTGGATGTGGCTGGGGCAAGGTGTGTGAGGTGGGTGGGATGGGGTCTCAGGGAATCACCAGGGTAAGTGATCAGTATTAGCCAGGTTACAGGAGATCTCAGATTAGGCACCTTCCTATGCCAGGATGGCTGAGTGAAGGGGAGGGCTCAACCAAGGAACAACTTGCCAGTAATTCTGTCCCTGGAGAGAGCTGCCCTGACCCTTACCCCTCCAGCTTTTGTTATAAAGCTAGTCAATTAAGTTCCTCCCCATATAACCCTGATGATCTTTGTGCTTCCACCCTTGCACTGGAGCCCAGAGTGAGTGAGTGAGTCTATGAGCCAGCAAGTCCATGCATGGCCCTCAGAAGAAATGTATGGGACTCCAGCAACCCTTCAACTCACTTGGATGCAATTCCCACTGGTTTTCATAGCCAGATGTTATGGGTACTCCTTGGCACTGGTGTTCCTGGCTGGGGAGCCAATGTGAGGCTGGGACTTCTTACTTCTCAGGGGGACCTCTGCAATTGAGATAACCCTCCTGATTCTTTTTTAAAAATCCTTACCTGAGGATATGTTTGATTGGGTTATTTTTTTTATTTTTTTTTTAGAGAGAGAGGAAGAGAAAAAGAAACATCAATTGATTGCCTCCCGTATATGTCCCAACCAGGCATCAAAACTGCAAACTAGGTATGTGCTCTGACTAGGGATTGAACCTGCAAACTTTTGGTGTGTGGGATGATGTTCCAACCAAATGAGCCACCTGGTTAGAGTGAACTAATTTTTTAAAAATGACTAACAAATTAGGAATAAAATAGTCACAGAGGAAGGGAGAAAACACATATCAATATAATGAAACACATATTTTAATAATAAGCTATCCAGGACTACAAGAAAGTATAGGGAACATCTAGTAGAAAGAAGGAATAATGTTGATTTTAATGTCCATAAAAAGCAGAAATTACTTTATAGAGGAAAATAAGAGAAAGATAAAAAATACTGTTATATCTGATCACAAAATTCTTATGAATGTTCCTATGAAAAACCATCCATCCCTACAAACAGCAGTCACAACAGGTGTCAGACCTCTCTGAGCACAGAAATTAAGACAAATGACAACTTTTCCCTGACACACCAATCACAGCCTCTATCACAGTCACTGCAGAACGTGAGATCATTAGTGTCCACTAGAGGCTCTGGGGCAACTGCAATGTCTGTGCCCCCCACAGTCACCACAATGCCTGTTGAAACTGTCACAGCATCTGTGTCCACTACATTATTCAATAGAATCCCTGAGAGTACCAAGGCCTCCATCATAACCGTGGTGCCCTCTGTGCCCACCACTGTCTTCTCTACAGCCTATGAAACCGCCACTGCCTCTGGGACCACTGCAGAGTCTAAATCCGCAATGGGCTCCACCACAGGTTCTGACAGCATCTTGATCCCCATCACAGAATCTGTGCCCACCACAGCCTCCATTACAGCCTCTGAGACTACCATGCCCTCTACAACAATGTCTATACCAACCACAACCTCCATCATCAACTCTCAGACCACCTTAGCTTCCACCGTGAACTCTGAGTCCTCCACCACAGCGTCTCTGACCATAAGAATTTCTATTCTGGCTTCCGAGTTTACCATAGCCTCTACCATAGTTTCTGAAATCACCACATCCTCCATTATGTCTTTGCCCATTACAGAGTCTACCTTAGGCTCTAAGAACACTACATTTTCTGAGACCACCATGGCTTCTACCAATGAGACTACTAGAGCCTTTGAGACTACCAAAGACTCTGAGAACACCCTGGCCTCTACCACAGTCCCTGAGACAATGATAGTTTCCACCAAAGCCTCTGGGACATATGGACAGTATGTGCCCTCCACAACTACTGCAATGCGTTCTGAGACCACTACAGCCATCTGTGACCACCATAACATCTTTGCCCACCAAAGCCCACACCATGGCCTCTGAATCCACCACAGCCTCTTCTATAACATCTGAGATCACCTTGCTCTCTACTACAATTTCTGTGCCCACCATTTCCTACATAACAATATCCTTGTCCCCCACAGCCTCCACGACAGACTCTGAGACTTCCGCAGGCTCTGAAATTATCACAACCATCACCGCGGCCTCTGAGGTTACCATGCCCTCCACCACAGCATCTGTGCCCATCACGACCTCTACCACAACCTCTGAGACCAACAGGACCTCCACAGTAATGTCTGTGCCTACCACATTTTCACCACAGCCTCTGAAAGCACCACAGGCTCTGAGGCCATCACAGGTTCTGCCACAACCTCTGGACCTACCATGGCCTCCTCTTCAGCCTCTGAAACTACCATGACCTTTACCACAGTCTCTGAAGCTATGACACCCACTGCCAAAATGTTTGTATCCACCACAGCCACCATTACAGGCTCTGAGACAGCTATAGCCTCTACCAAACCTTCTGTGATAACTGCAACCTCCGAGAACCATACAAGCTCTTCAATGCCCTCTAAGACCTTTACATCCTCCACTACAGCATCTCTGCCCATGACAGTCTCTACTCCAGCCTCTGAGTTCACTGTGGCCTCCACCCTAGCCTCTGAAACCCCCATGGCTACCACAACATCTATAAAAACCACCACAACATCTGCACCCACAACTGCCTCCATCTCAGTGTTTGAGACCTTTGTGGGCTCCAAGACAATGTCGGTTCCCATCCTGGCCTCAACCAGTCTCTGAGAGCATCATAACCTCCATAACAGCATCTGTGCCCACAGTTTCTACTTTGACTGCTGAGTCCACTGTGGGATCTGCATAGTCTATAAGACCACCACGTCTTCTGCAATAACATCTATGTCCACCTCATCCTCAAGCACTGGCACTAAGAACACATTATCCGAGACCACCATGGCTTCCACCACCAATGCTGAGACCACAACTACCACCAATGCAGCCTTTAATACCACTACCGTCTCCAGTAAAGCCTTGGTGACAACTGCAGGTTCTGTGCCCTTCACAGCCACCACAATGCCCATCAACACCAGCACAGCATCTGTGTCCAACATAGCCTCCACTATAGCCTCTGATAGCACCTCATCCTCCATGATAATAGCTGTGCCCACCACAGTCCTCATGAGTGAAACCACTACAGGCTCTGAGAACACCATAGGCTCCACCACAGCCTCAGGGATCACTGAAGAGTCTGTTTCCACCAAGGCATCCACCTCAGCCTCTGTGACCTTCTCCACAGCCTCTAAAAGCACTGCCTCCTCTATCAAAATGTCTGTGTCCACCACATTCTCAGAAACTAGCATAGTCTACACTACAGCCTCCGGGAACACCATAGGCTTAGAGACCTCCATGGCTTCCACCACAGCCTCTGAGACCCCCACTGCCTCCACAATGGTGCCTGTGCCTACAACACCCTCAACCACAGCCTCTGAGAATGCTGCAGAGTCTTTGTCCACCACACATTCTGACATCACCACACACTCTGACATCACCACACCCTCCACCCCAAAATCTGAGACCAGCGTGGCCTACAGTCCACTTCTGGAGATAACTTCAAAGTCTGTTAGCAGCATGGCCTCCATATGAGCCTCTAAGTCTACAATGTCATCCTCAACACCATCTGTGAGCACCATAGCCTTCAGCATCAGCTCAGATTCCATCAAGTCCACCACAGTCTCCTCACCAGCCTCTCAGCTGACCACAAATTTTTCAACATTTTCTGAGCCCATTGCAAACAACACTGCAGGTTCTGAGACCCTGATTGTATCAACCACAGCTTCTAAGAGCACCACAGCCTCCATCTCAGCATCTGTGCCAGCCATATTCTCCTCCACAGCTTCTAAGACACCAAAGCTTCCACCTCACCTTATGGGTTCATTACAGCCTTCACTTGGGCCTCACCACACCTGTTGGCCTCTACCTGTGCTTCTGGGACCATGACAGTCTCCAGACTTTTCACAAGCTCTTTCACCACCTTGATGTCCACCAAGGCCACTGACTTTTCTACTCAATCCATGACCAACACAGTTGTTTCAGGTACTAATCACTACATCTTCTCTAAGCACTTTCTCACCTGTTTCTATTATTTCTGGTCTAGACTCTAGTCAAGTCACCACACATATTGGATATAATTGTATTCCCTCTTCTTATTCATCCTTATTTCTACTCTGGCCTCATCTCCTTTTGTTTAGTACCCATCACTTCTATCCCAGTCAGAAATACTTTTTTGCAAATATCCCCTCCACACAAGTTAATTATAGCCGATCACTTCTGCTGACAGCAAACTTACCTCAACTCTATTGACAACTATCCCAATTTGTTAGATACTCTCACTTCTGTGCCAAGTATGACCTACCACCTCATCTTCAATATTTTGACCCCTGGTTCCATTCATGGGCCAAGTGTCACCCATCATATGTTTTTCCAAATATAGTGTTATTGGAGCATCTATAGCTGATTTCCAGGGACTTTGTATAGTTGTGACAAAGTCTGTGTGACCCAAATAGCTTTTAAAATTTACCATCTGATACTTAACAAAAAAAGTTTGCCAACCCTTGTTCCAGTCTTAGACCACAATAATTTTTATTGTGCTCTGAAACTTTCTCTGGAAAAAAACATGTCTGTATTTGCTGTCAGCACTCATGTTGAAGAAGATTCTATATACTTTGTTCTGAACCTCCCACTGTGATTCCAGTGTGTGACACTGTTGTGTGTCTATGTAACCACTTCTTATCCAAAGAGAGTCATTGCTGAAGAAGCCACCATTGCCACTGCCTCTGCTATATTAGGTCCTCCACCTATTCTGAGTCCACCCTCTCCTGTCTCTGGGGACAGCCTCCTACATATGGGTCAGGTTCTTTCACACCTGTTCAGAGCACACTCACCTGGACCTTGTTGACCACCATGATAGTGTTAGGTCACGTCACCTCTGCTCCCAGCCATGGCCACTGCCTCATCCATGAGTAGATCTCATTTTATCATCTTCCTCCAGCACTCTCCTTACATCCAGTGACTATATCACAAGAGTACCATTTCTGTCTCTTTGGGTGACACTTCTGAACTTGAATAGGTCTTCTGCTTCTGCATGAGTCACAGTCACATTGCCTCAATCTTCTGCCTCCACTGTCATCAGCACCAACAATGGACATATTCTACCTCTTCCTCTCTGAGACATACACCTCTATTCTGGGGTCTATGGCCTCCAATAAACCATTTTCTACCATCTTTCCTCCCACCACAATACCTCTCCTTCAACCACCACCACTACAGGTGTGCTGGATTCAACTCCTCTGTTCTAAGTACACCTTCCTCCCCCTTAATAGTCTCCCCTACAAATGCAGTGTATTGTGTGATGTGTTTCCTAGGCACCAGGACCGCTGGAACAAGACCCACTAGACCCATCTCTGTCACCACTGGAATGGATACATGACCACCTCTACCAGCAATGTCGACCCTGGGATTTCCCCAAAGACCTCTGGCCTGGGATCATTCAGTATTGGAGCTTCATCTACCACCTTAGTCCCTGGAACTAGGATCACCAGTACAGGGTCTACCCCTGAGCCAACTACGACTCCTGGAACCCGCACCACCTCCCATAAAATCATCTCAGTCACCATGGGCACAGACATAGTCTATGAGAGCCACACACCAACAAATGTCACTAAACCAGGTGGACATTTGGAGCCCTGGGCCATCATCCTCATCTCTCTGGCTGTCATTGTGGTCAGTGTTGGATTGTTAGTGGGACTAAATTTTTGTCTGGTAAGTATCAGGGATGAGTTAATAAGGGAGACTTCCAAGAAGATAGAAGATAACTGAGAGTAGACCTTACATAAATAGTGCTATTAGTATATTCAGACAGAGAGGAGAATGGGTTTTTGAGCTTAAAAGAAAGGAATCACTTAGCATATTACAAAGACATGAGAGAATGACTGAGTTAGGGAAGGTAAAGGGTATAATAAGGTAGAAGAAGAAAAGGAAAAAGGGGATGTTAGGGCCGAAGGGAAAAAAAATTGTGCGATTGGAGAAAAAAATAGACAAAACATTATTTAAAGAAAATCGTATTTCTTAATAAAAAAAAATCTGGACATTCAAATATTTTAGCACTGGAAGTAGAATCTCCAAGGAGTGAGGGTCTTCAGTACCTGGCTCTTTCACTTACACCCATTACTAATTTTAGTGCTAGTTCTTCTTGAGTACTTCCTTTATTCTGATGCTTTTGCACAGGTAGAGATGAAGAATCTGTCCTTGGTTCTCCTCAGCTCAGCTGATAAGCTAGAATCATCAGAACATTTCACCAAATCTGAAAGAGAAGGATAGAGAAATAAACATAAACCAGGAAACAGCAATGTTCAGCCACCAAAGTACAGGCTTCTAGCTATCTTCCATTGTACACATTTCATGCTCTCACCAACTCTCTCATTTCATGTTCTGTCTGGGATGGCTATTCTCTGACTTCCCATTGTATCTCTATTCTCTGGCCTTGATCATTCTCTGAACATATGATTTACTTAAAATTTGATATTTATTTATATTTTTCTTGCTTTTTTTACAGTTCCTGTTAAAAAGCTCATGTTTGAGGGATGATGTGAATCAGTGGTATTCTGACACTGAGTCACACAGCCTCACAAGGGACTGTGCATCTCTTTCCAACTCTGAATTCACTGATATCACATTGATAGCTTAAAATATGCTGTGGTGATAGCATTCACTGAAATGGGCAAGTATACAAATCATGTCCTTTTTGCTTCTGAGAGCTGCTTGTTGAACAATGACCAGTGTACCACTGGTAAAAGTGGGTAAACAAATGAAAAACACATTACAGTCACAAAGTGTTGACAGGCATAACCAATTTACTAGGATTCTTTATTTCAAAGTTTTCAGCCTATCTCCATAGTTAGGCTACAAAATAAAGACCCATCACCCAGGAATGATTTTTTTAATTACTTCATAATTTTATGTGCAAGGTCAACAGGTAACGAGAACTAACATTAATTGAGGTTTTACTAAGTGCTAGGCCAAAGGCTGGGTACTTACAATGCATTATGCCAATTAATTTGCTCTATAATCTTATGGGGCTGTTATACCCACCTTCTAGGAACCCGGAGCTCTGTGATCTTAATTATTTGTTCCAGCTCATGCAATAAGTGGCAGATCTGGGACTCTAACCCAGGTGGTTTGTTTCTGAAGTTCATGCCTGTCATCACAAGGCTTTCTGAGAGTTCTCATTCCATTCTCCTGTCCTCAGCATCCTTACTGACTAACGAAGTCTTGCAGGTGAGTCTCTGCATCTTTCACATAAGAATGTGAGTTCACTTTTGTCTCAAAAGTCTAATAACACATAACCTTACCACACTGCAGAGGACACTTTAATAAGGTAACAAGGGACGGTGTTTTCTCAGGTAGAGGAACAGTAAAATGATAAGGAGAGAGAAATACACACAGAGATATAAGAAGGGTGATGGTAAAGAGCACAAACCAGGTCATTCTGAAAAGTGAAAAGTCTGATGATGAAATGGAAATGTACAATGATAGGGAAGAGAATTTACTTTTATATCCTTTTCTGTTTTGGAGTGACTTTTCCTCCCCCTTGATAAACAGTGGCACTTATTACCCTCATGACCACAGAATTGGCCTTGGTCTGGATCTGGACACAGGATGAAACCCTGGAATGCTCCACAGCTTGGGAAATGACCTGGTCCATGGAGGAACACATGGTTTTGAACACAGAATGAGCCATGAGTTGAGCCACAGCCATGGAGGTGGTTATGGTATGAATCATGGTGGTGTCGTGGGCATGAAGGAGGCCATACAATAGCCATGAAGAAAACCAGAAACAAGGCCCAAGGAAGGTGTGGAGTAGGCCAGGGGGAAGCCAACATGGAAGCCTTTGCAGGACAAGATGGCTCTGGCCATAGACTGAACATTAGAATGCATTGTGAAGAAAGTGTGGGGTAAATGGGGCATGCAGGAGAAGAAAAGAATGATCATGCAATGATTAAAATGCAGTATTAAAAGGTTCGCAGGGAGTGAGGTCAAGGTCAAGAAAAGAATCACAGAGACCTTGACCAACACTGGGAAAGATGAAGCAGGCACTGGGTTTGGAGGAGATGCACAGCTTTGTGCTTGGAGATGACTTCAAGTCAAAGCTGGCTTGAGTTTTACCTGTGTCTCAGACTCTATCACCTCAACATCTTCTCTATCATCTCCCACCATCCAAGTCCTGGCCAGTGTTTCTCATTCCTATGTTTTCTCAGGATTCTATAATCCCTAAGAAATAATATCATATAATAAATGTATTATCAGGACCACACACTTCCTTGTTTTTCTATTTTTTCTTTCAGTTTTCTCAGTGATATTTTTGAGTGCTTCATATGTACCAAATGCCTTTAAATACATCATCTTCTAATCGTTAAAACAATCCTGTGAGGAGAACCTTGGAGTAGGCAAAAATATTTAAACTAGACACAAAAAACACCAACTCACTGTAAAAGAAAATTTTGATGGTTTGGACTTCATTAAAGTTCAGTACAAATGACTCAATCAGAATACAGAAAGAACCACAAATCAATAAGAAACAGGTAAAACAATTTTAAAATGGGCAAAAGATTTGACAAATAGTTTAAAAAAGGATGAAAAATGGTCAATGAACTCTTGAAAAGATGCTGAATATTACTGTTTATCAGAGAAATGGGAATTAAAAAATCACAGTGAGATACCACTGCATATACACCACAATGACTAGAATTTAAATGACTGACGATGCCAACTGTTGGCAAGGATGTTGAAGAACTCATACATTGCTAGGGAGAGTGTAAACTGATACAATTGTTTTGGGAAAATATTTGGCAACACTAAAATTAAACATATATGTATCATATGATCCAGCAATTTCACTCCTAAGTGCATACATCCAACAGAAATAAATGCCTATGTCCACCAAAAGACGTGTCTCAAAGCAGATTTACTTATAATAGTGCTAAACTGGAAATTACCTCAAACCCATTAACATTAGAATGGGTCAATAAATGGTGATATTCTTGCAATGAAATGCTATCCTATAGGGGGGGAAAAATGAACTACTGGATCACACAATAGCATTAATGAATCTCATAGATATAATGTTGAGTAAAAGAAGTAAAAAAGCACAAGAGTACATACCATATAACTCCATTCACATGTAGTTCAAGAGCATGTGGAATAAATCTACTGTGATAAAGGTCAGAATTGTGGCTGCCGGTGAGAGGGCCTTGTGGAAGGAGAGATGATGATACTCTATATTTTGTCTGAATGGTAATTATTACATGGATGTATACATATTTAAAATGTCATTGAAATGTGTACGTAAGATTTGTACACTTTGTTATATATAAATTATACCTCAATTAAGAAAATAAAAGGTGTCCTCTGAGACCTTATTTTCTGACACTATTATGATTTCCTTAGTTAGAGAATGTGATTGAGAACACATGAAGATAAATAAGGCATTTGGTAAACTCAATGACGATGGTGCTGGCAGAAGGAAGAATTGTGTGCAGGGATGGCAAATATCTATTTCAAAGAGGACAGACCACTGCTTCCTCCAGGTTGGAAGTGGTCCAATATAATCACTGACACTGGGTCTCTCTGGAAAATGATTCTATATAGTGAGGTCAACATTGACCTCTGCTATTAGCAGATTAGGCACTCTGCAATGGAAGTATCTTTCTGGATCAGCCTCGATGAGGAGAAGGCATCTCACTGAACCCATGCAAACCTCCATTCCTGCCACTATGTTTGCTTTATGCATGAGCCCTTTGAACAAGCACTAAAGCAGCTGGAGAAAGGGGTTGACCGACATCCACAAAATGTGTCATCTTGTCCACCTGATAATTGAAAGACCCCTCTGAAATTGAAATTGAAAGTAGCCAATGCCCATGGGTAAATATTCACATAGGACACAAATACACTCACCAGAAGGCCCATGCACATTCCTCTTTCCCAGACTTCTTGTCATCGATTCACCAATCATAGTCTTTCCACATTCCGAGTTATCCAGCTAAACTATTAGCTAGCTGCCTCTGTATCAGGGTAAACTGTAACTCTGGCCATCTTTTTGCTCAGGCAAAGTAAACAAGCAGAGGCCTTGTTCAAGTTTCTTCTCCACTGTCTTTCAGGGCTACCCTGAGTGAGGCTGAAGTCCACTTTCTGGTGGTGCCTAGTGTATCATGCAGAACATCTTCAAACCAGATGAAACCTAACCTTTCCTTTCTCAGTCAGCTGAACCTAGGAAACTCTCCATGTGACTGTGGGTGTGGAGGGAGTGATTGGAAATGTATCTGGATGCCATGGACTTATGCCTTTTACTTGTGTCTTGAGGACCTAATTGAACCCAAATTCATATACAGCACTTTCACTTGAAGAGGGAAGTGATGTCAAGTATGCTCCATCTTACAGTTAGGAGGTGCAGACAACACACAGTTCCTAAAGGGCACTGAAGATCCAATATCAAGTCAGGTGCTCGTTATTAGAGGAAATAAAATCAGATGGTTTGGGAAGAATTCAGTTCCTGATGGTTTTAGAACTGAGATCATGTTTCCTTGCTGGATGTCAGCTGGAGTTGCTCTCAGGCTCCAGAGCTGACCCTATTTAAGGAGCTGGAGGCAATGAGGGGTGTTTATATATGGTCTGTGGTAGGAAAAATAATGCCCCCCAAAGATGTCTGCATCTTAATACCAGAACCTGTAAATATGCTGCCTTATGGCAAGAGGGTCTTTGGAGGTGTTATTACATTATAGATCTTGAGGTGGGAAGATGACCCTGAATTAGCCGGATGGGCAAACATAGTTATAAATGTCCTTATAAAAGGGAGACCAGACAGTCAGAATCAGAGAGAGATTTGATGATGCTATGATGCTGGCTTTGAAGGTGGAGACCAGGGCCATAAGCCAAGGAGTGCAGAAAGCCTCTAGAAGCTGGAAAAGCAAGGACATGAATTCTCCCCTGCACCATCCTGAGGAAGATAGCCTTGCCCACACCTTGACTCTGGTCCTGTAAGACCCATTTCAGACTTCTGACCTCTGGAACCCTACGAAAATAATTTGTGTTGTTTAAGGCCACTGCATTTGTGGCATTTGTTACAGGAGCCATAGAGAACTAATAAAGGGTCCCTGAAGAATCTGCATCCTCTTGCCAAGGAAGTGCTTCAGGAGGGCGTCACTCCAGGGTGTCCAGACTGGAGAAGTGAACTTTCTCAATTGGGGCAGAAGGGCTACTTCTTTAGCCAAGGAAAGCTCAGTGGGATTTGGAGGCTCAAGTTTCTCAGATTCAGCTAAATCTACTCAAGTGTCTCCACCCAGTTCAGGGCTTCTATTTAACAAATAACCTAGATGTCACATTAGAGACTGGCAAGGATATAAGTGCATGTTGAATATAATTCTTCAATCTCCAGAATCAAACGTTGAGGCTGGTTTTGTCATACACAGTCCTTGTTTCCAGAGATAGGCCTTTCTTTCCAAGTAGTCAGAGAAGCTTGCTTGTTTCCAGTGTTGATTTGACAGGGTGTGACCTTCTTTCTGTGCTCTCTCCAGGGCAGTCGACCATGCTCCCACCACCATGATCTGTCGACTCCCCAGACTTACCCTGCAATAATTACTTTATTCCAGGCACAAGCACACATGGTAACTTAAGTAGCTTTTACTACATTTGCTGTAAAATACAAACAACCCCATTTTGTACCAGTGTAAAGTCATCCCTGCCCTGAAGCCTAAACTGGTCAGAAAACCAATCACAGATTCCCATTTTTGAGGGTCAGTTTTCTGAAATCTTTTCTTATACCAAATATTGTAACAATCAGAATTCACTAATGAAAATAGAATCCATTCTAAATATTTCAACCAGGAAGGGAGTTAGTACAAAATAACAGGTGCTTATAAAACTACAGTCATACCTGAGTACTCATCAGCTTTGTAACTCATCAAACCCTGTATTCATCACATTTTGATGAGAAAATAATGTTTCAGCACTTGGTGCTTGCTCAGGATTCATCTCACTTGCTAAAACTTGTACGAGTCACGACGCCGCCCGGCAAGAGAAAATGCTTCATTACTCATTGTTTGCTGGGTACTCATTTGGTACTCGTCGGTTTCGGCACTTGTGACAAGTTCCAGAACAAATTAACAATGAGTACTGAGGTACCACTGTAATTGAAAAGCTGGAGGAATAAAGGTTAGATGACAGCTAATAGCTTCCAGGTTCACTGCTACAGAACATGAGAGCTGTTCCCTGAGCCAGGGACATGCTAGTTGCACAGCTCTGCAGCAACAGGGAAAATCAGAATCGTCACACCTGCCACAAAGTCCCCACCTGGGGAGACCATGTACCTAGCTGTTGTCACAGCCAAAAGAAATCTAAGTCTCATGAGAGTTTGTCTCATTGGAGGAACATAAAGTTGTGTCTGGAACTTACTGGCAAGGAAGCCTGGAAGATGTCAGTTTCAGGCTCAGTGTCTCTGCCACACAGGGGAGAGCACCATGCCAGTGAACATATACTTACACAGATCACAGTATTGAGGAGCTGGGGTGGGACTAGAGAGAGCAGTCAAACTAGAAGGAGAAAGCTGACTTTTTGTCTAACAACCTATAAGGATATCCAAATGTTAAGATTAAAAGACACAGTATAGAGAATCTGGAATTCAGGGAATTCCCAAATAGGACTTTTGGGAGGTGGGGGTGGGGGTGTCTAAATTGTACAAAAAATACCAATATTATGCTGTGACTTTGAAAAATTTCTATTTGTATACAAGTGTTTGGACCCCAAAATGTCTAACAGTGGAGTAAATTAATATCTCATTCTGTAAACAAGACAAAGTCCTAAGATGTCAGCCTCTGCATCCCTCTCCCCTCATGGTTGTCAGAAATAGCTCTCAAAACAGGCATCCAAATATGACCTCTTCCCTGTCGACTGAGTTTGGACAACCTGCTTCTAACTCACTCATTTAATGGTATGTCCCTTCTGATGAATATTGCATTGATGTTTGTTTCAAACTTAACCTTGCTGAACCTTTGCAGGTTTTGTGGATCCTGAATTTCTGTAGGGTAAGGGTTAGGCACATGTGATTTGGTTAGAAGGGAGCAACTGGAACCATTCTGAAAGCAATGTTACAATTGATGGTTTCTTATAGTGATGAAGAACATGACACAGGAGCCAGACTTTCTGAGTTTGACTCCTGACTCTACCACCTGTTACCTTTGTGATTCTGGGCAAGGTAAACCGAGGCCTCTCTGTGCCTCACTTTCCTCACTTATAAAATGGGGGATAATTATGGCACCGAAAAGAGAGTAGCTGTGAAAAATAAATGAGCTAATAAACATATGCAAAGCACTTAGCTTCCATGATCAGGCACGTTCACGATGGTGCAGTCTTACACATTGGTGGCAGCCTCTGCAAAGCACTAAATAATGTCTGACACGTAGAACACTCAATAGCCACTATCATTAGGTATTATTTTTTGTTAGGTGATATCGGTTTGCCAAACCATACAGTTTCCAGTTGTACAATTCAATAAAATATCATCTGCCCACTGCATTGTGTGCCCATCACCCCAAGCAAAGTCTCTTTCTTTCCCAATTTCCCCCCTTTGCCCACCTCCACCTATCCTCCCACATTGCTTCCCATTTGGCTATCATCACATTGTTGTTTGCATCATTAGCTATTAGTAGATTATTTGTAGATAGCTTTTGGAGGAGAGAAGGAAATGCAGTCATGCCTTAGTACTCATCAGCTTCAGAATTCGTCAAACCCTATCCTCTCACTTCTCGCATTTTGACAAGAAAAAAAGGTTTCAGCACTCAGCGCTTGCTCAAAACTCACCACACTTGCTAGAACTTGTACGAGTCACAATGCTGCCCCACAAGAGAAAATACTTCATCACTTGTCTCTTGCTCGGTACTCAGTTTTGGCACTCATCACGAGTTCCAGAACGAATTAACGAGTACTGAGGTACCACTGTACTTTTGGGGAATACTCTTTAGTGGATTTTCACAGAAACTGTCTTTGTTTAGCAACCATACTGTTTTTAATTAGAGCTTATACTTAATCAGGGTGTCTTTGAAGGGAGCAGATGGAGACAGGGGGAGGCAGGACCAACACCTCCTTCACTAACCATCATTACTGTCAATCCTTCTGAAGGTGTTGGATCAGGGCCATTAAAAATTTATTCCAGTGTCTGAAGCATAGTATGAGGTCAATAAATAAATTTTAATTGAATAAATGAATAAAAATAATTTTCTACTTCTATTTAAAGTCTAGTAATTTAATTTGGATTTTTATCTAAATAATTATTATATGTTTGCATTCATTTGTTTGAAATATGAGTCAGCTTTGAATACAATAAAATGTCAGCATCAATCGCCGGTTAAAGTGCAAATATATTTTGATTGTGGTTATGTTTTCATTACATCTGAAGTGGACTAATAAATATAATCAAATTTAAACAAATTTAACAAAGCTATTAAAATAGACACATAGACCAATGGAACAGAATAGAGAGCTCAGAAGCAAACCCACCCAAATATTGTAAACTGATCTGTGACAAGGGTGCCTAAAATATACAATGAGGAAGGGTTAGTTTCTTTAATAAATGGTA
Organism: Furipterus horrens; assembly: GCF_987537825.1. Taxonomy (NCBI): domain Eukaryota; kingdom Metazoa; phylum Chordata; class Mammalia; order Chiroptera; family Furipteridae; genus Furipterus; species Furipterus horrens. The sequence continues at coordinate 85,054,759 of NW_028327176.1, forward strand.
TTGAAAAAACTGGATATTCACATGCAAAAGAATGAAATCAAACCCTTATCTTACACAATACACAAAAATTCCTTGAAATGGTTTAAGAACTTAAGTGTAAGACCTGAAACTGTTAAAATTCTAGGAGAAAACATAAAAGGTAAGTTCTTAGGCATTGGTATTGATAATAATTTTTTGTATTTGACAACAAAAGCACAGACAACAAAAGCAAAAATAAACAGGTTGGTCTACATTGAACTTCAAAGTTTCTGTACAGCAAAGGAAACCATCAACAAAATGAAAAGTCAACCAACAAAATGGGAGAAAATATTTGCAAACCATATATGTGATAAGGGGTTACTACCCAGACTATATAAGGAACTTATACAACTCAATAGCAAAGAAAAACAACAACAAATAAACAAAAACAAATGATCAGATCTTTAAAATGGGCAAAGGTCTTGAATAGTCATTTCTCCAAAGAGGACATGCAGAAGGACAATAAGTATGAAAAGGTGCTCAACATCACTAATCATCAGAGAAATGCAACTTAAAACTGTTGCCAGTGGAAGTGGGGCTATTTCATGGGATCACAAGAAAAGCATTTCATAGACCAATGCATGGGACATTGTTGTGTGGCAAGATTTATTTGGTTGGAAATAGAAGACTGTCCCTGTGTCCCATCTCCATCCATCCTGCCATGGAAAAGTCCAACCATGTCTTCAGCAAGGGCAAAACAAAGGCCAGTGTCCAGAGTTTCTGTTTCATTGTTCCAGCATCAGCAGTGTTAGTCCCCATCCAGGTAGCTCAGCATGGTTCCCAGCTGTGCTGCTCTACCCAGACTCCTGCCTGAAGCTTGTGTTTGGAGTTCCCAACTGCTAGCCTTGCGGCTACTAGACCCACATGGTTACTATGGGAAGAATGTGCAAAATGAATGGGCGTATTTTGGGGTGGGGAGGGGAGAAAGACTTTGTTCCTTGGGATTGTATTATTTCAGGCTTGGAAAGGACCAGGAGATTTTCAAACTAACCAATCAACTTTCCAAACTCTCATAGCTTGCACTGGGCCCACCTTCTAGCCAGTCTTGGCTCCTATTGCACATGCCTCATAGGAGCACCTCCCTCTGTGCCATTTTGATTTCTACAGTGCATGTGCTTATCTCCCCACAATCCCCGCATAATCCGTTAAGGGAGGGTGGGCTGCTCCCTACATAGGGGCAGAGAAGAGTGTTAATCTCCTTGGAGGAACAATGCTGTGATCCTCCTGGGGAGTGTGTGAAGTTGTAACCTGGTGAAACAAGCTTATGTGCTGCAGTTGATTGTGCTTACTAATGTTTAATTCCCTTTGCTTCCTTCCTTTATTAATATCTAGCTGCCTACACTAACAAACCACAATGGCATATCAACTCACACCTGTCAGAATGGCCATCATCAATAAATCAACAAACAAGTATAGGTGAGAATGTGGAGAAAGGGAACCCTCGTGCACTGTTGCTAAGAATGTAGACTGGTGTAGCCACTGTGGAAATAGTATGAAAGGTCCTCAACAAATTAAAAATAGAACTGCCTTTTGACCTATCAATTCCACTTCTGGGAATACTGGTATATCTAAAGGAAACAAAGTCATTGTCTCAAAGAGATATCTGCACTCTTATGTTCTTTGCAGCATTATTCACAATAGCCAACATATGGAAACAATCTATGTGTCCACTGGCGATGGATAAAGAAAATGTCACACACACACACACACACACACACACAAGTATTGTTCAGACATAAAAAGGAAATCCTACTATTTTGAGATAACATGATAAACAAGTGAAATAAGCCACACAGAGAAAGACAAATACTGTATGATCTCAGTTATGTGTGGAATCTAAAAAAGTCAAACTCATAGACCCAGAAAATAAAATGATAGTTCCAGAGCTGGGGATGAAGGAAATGGGGAGATTTTAATCACAGGGTGCTTACTTTCAGTTAAAAGATGAATATAGTCTGAGGAGCTAATGTATAGAGTGGTGACTGTAGTTGATACTGTATCATATAACTGAAGTTTGCTAACAGAAGAAAGTACGATGAGTAAGAATTCTCTCTCTCTCTCACACACACACACACACACACACACACACACACACACACACACACACACACACACTGAAGGGCAGCTGGGCCAGAGATAGTGTTTGTGCTCCCAAATAGAACTACCTCTTTGTTTTGTGCAATACCAGGGGATGTGTGAATGCCCAGCCCCAATACCAGAGCTAGGTAATTTGAGATCCAGTCCCTTAGGTGGCAGCTGTAATAGTTGGGGTGCTGCATGTGTGACAAGCTCCTTCTGGGGAGAAGCTGAAGTGAGTCCGGGGAAACAGCAGGGGGTGTGCTCACCAGCTCTTCCAAGCTCCCAGGAGGAAACCAGTCAGCTCCCACAGGTAGGCTGATTAAAGCTGGACCCTCAGGCAGTAGCTGGGAGAGTGTGCAGTCAAGCCCTTTCCAGAAAAATGCTGGGAAATGGGATTTTACCTGCTCCCTCTGTGCTGAGCCCAGGAGGGAGAGCTGCAGGGAGTGCTTATGCATCCATTAAAACTGCTTTTGTGTTGAATATTGTTCTATGAGACTCATAAAGGCAGAGCCTGGTGGGCTATTAGAGCTAGTTGATTTGGGATCCAGTCCCTTGGGTGTCAGATGCAAAAAGCTGGGACACTACATATGTGCCCAAATGCCTTCAAGGAAGATGCTGGTGACTTGGTCTGTGGTTAGAACAAGCTAGAAGGAAAAGGCAGGGGAAGTGCCCACCTGCCCTTTTGACCTCTGAAAAAGATCCCAGTTGGTACCTAGATGTGAGCTAATTAGAAGCCAGACCCCCAAGCAGCAGCTCGAAAGTATGCAGTCAAGCCCCTCTGGCAAAAATGGAAATCTGGTGCTTTTGCCTGTTCCTTCTGCCTGAGCCTGGGGGACAGCTGAGGAAAGTGCTTACACGCCTGATAAACAACTGCCTCTCTGTTTACTGTAGTCTCATGGGACTCGAAATACAAGCCCCATTGGCTCTCCAAGCTAGGTGACTTGGGGGCCAATCCTTCTGGTGGCAGACTTAAAAGTTGGGGCACTGAATGTGTGGTCCAAACTCTTAACTCGTTTTTTTTTTTTTTTTTTTTTTGGTTTTTCAATTACAGTTGTCCCATTTTTCCCCCATTGCTCCCCCTTCCCAGCCCATCCCTTCTCCCACAATCATATCCCTCCCCGTTGTCCATGTCCATGAGTCATTCATACACGTTCCTTGACTAGACCCTTCCCTTACTTATCCCCCTTCTCTCCCTCCCCCCTCCCCCCTACTGACTACTATTCTAGTCTTTGCCTATTTAGTTCGTTTGTTTGTGTTGCTCTTCAGTTTCCTGTATTAGGTGATATCATATGGTATTTTGCTTTCTTTGCCACAGCAGTCAGACAAGACAAAGAAATAAAAGGCATCCAAATTGGGAAAGAAGAAGTAAAACTATCACTATTTGCAGACGACATGATAGTATACCTAGAAAACCCTATAAACTCCACTAAAAGACTACTCGATATAATAAGTGAATTTGGCAAAATAGCAGGATACAAAATAAATATACAGAAATCTAAGGCAGTTCTGTACACCAACAATAAAATATCAGAGACAGAGGCAAAAAAGAAAATACCATTTACTATAGCAACAAGAAAAATAAAGTACCTAGGAATAAAGTTAACCAAAGAGACAAACTCTTAACCCTTCCAGGAGAAACTGGGAGTTAGGAGTTTCCTCCCAATTGTAAGGTGCTGTGGGGTTTATGGCGAGAGTATGTCTCAGCCTTTCTTACTCATCATGATGTGGTATTCTCTTAGTCACCCAATGTGTGGACCCATTCAACTGGCTTCAAAGTATCTCTCAGAGGAATATGGTTCATGTAGTGGTCAACTTGGTGCATCCATGGGAGGAGGCAAAGTCAGAAGCCTCCTATATCACCATCTTGGTGACATTACCCTGACATAAAATAACTTTAGTCATCACACTTAGGTCCTTCTCCCCATGTCTCTTCCTCATCATACCCTTCTATCCCTAGGAATGGGGCTCCAAAGTCAGATGATATCAATTACATCAAACAATATTACATATTTCTCTTTGTATCCAGGTCACACCATGTAAATTTTGACTACTCATATATGTAGCTTGAGCCTTGAGTTGGACCTTTGCCCCCTGCTGAGAAAGCCTCCACCAAGGGCATGGCTAGGGAGACCAGTAGTCACCCCAGCTACAGGGCAACAGGGGGGAAGAGTTCACTGTGTTCTCCTGCTGGAGATGTGGAGGTAAGTCTTTAAGGACCAACTATCCATGGGACAGAGCCCTGAGGCACAGCATTTTCTGGTTTCTGTGATGTAATATTCCTGCCATGGCCTCACTCAAGCTATCAACATGATGTCACTGAACAGGGAGCTGTGAAGAGAGGCACAGTAGCAAACCAACATATAGTAAAAAAATTACAAAGTGATCAGTTTTGATTATTTATTGCTTTGTTTTTAATTTTAAAATGCAAGTTTATATAATTTAATTTTAGAGCAGTTTTAGGTTCAGAGGAAAATTGAGGGGATGGTACAGAGATTTCCCATGTATTCCCTGCCTCCACCCAGCCACAGCCTCCTCATTATCAACATCTTCCATCAGAGTGGTACATTTATCACAATTGATGAATCTACATTGACATATCATAATATAATTTAATTTTTAAAACTAGACTATTTTTACAGCAGTTTTAGGCTCAGAACAAAATTGAGTAGAAAGTTCAGTTCACATATGCCTCCTGCCCCTACACAGCACAATATTCTATAATGTAATTTTTAACAATGCCCATGTTTAACCACAAGCTCACACATTTCCTGAAAATTCAGCAATCAGCTCATGCAAGCTAGAATGAGCCTGCTCCAGTGCTTGCTGCCCTTATCAGCACTTAGAGATGCTGCAAAAGGATCACTTCAGAAACCAATATTCTGAAGGAAATCTCATCATGGGCATAGAGGTGTAATGGGGTGCAGAGTGGGGTTCCCCTGAAAATAACAGAGCATATTCCCCACAGCCCTTGGTTGGGGGGAGGGGGAAGTGGATGATATGGTATTCAAGATACTTTGCATAACAATGGCAAATTAATAACCATGCATTTCTTGAAGATGTCTGCCACCCAAGCACAAAAGGTGTACATGACTCTGAGAACATTCAGGGACTCATGGCATAGCCGGGGAGCTTATACAGTGCCTGTATGAGAGGCAGGGGGTAGATGTCCTGGGAACTCTTGCCCTGACTAAAGATGGCAGACAAAAAAAAGGAAAAAGATAATGGGGAACTGGCAAAAAGGGCAGACACTAATACATCATAGGAGGGGCCAGATATGAGGTCACATGGGAAGTTCTGGGCTGAGCATTTTAAATAGGAGTAGGCTGAGAGAGAAGGAAGAAGAAGCCACACGATCTGAAAGAGAGGTCATAGGAGTTGACTATGAGGTCTGGTGTGTAGGGGGAAGCCCTGCAGTTTGGGTTAAGAGCATGCCACAAGGTTTGGAGTAAGAAGAAGACAGCAGAGCTGATAGAGCTGTGTGAGGACCTGCCTAATCAAGCACAGATGCTTGGAGCGGAACTGTGACCAAGAATGCTGAGTTGCAGAATTCCGCTTCTCTGGAGGATGTATGGAGAAGCCACTCTCTTGGAACGTGTACCTCCCTGGATCCCAACATGACCCAGTGTAACACGGCATGTGTTTTCCTGAACCACCACATGGAGGCTGCGGACAGCACACCCCAGATCCTGAAGGAGAGAGCTGCTGCAAGAAGATGGCAATTCTGAAACCCACAAGTGCGCAGTCCAGAGAGGATGGAGGTCTGTTTGTACAGCTGGCTTAAGTACAGATGAAGATATGGGGAACTTCTGGGCATGGTTTTGGCTTCTAGCCTCTTGGGGAGATAGGGATGGGCTGGGTCTTGTGAGAGAGGAAGACTCTCAGCCCCTCTGAGATATGAACCCCTTAAATAAAAACCTATTTCCTTCAACACTAATAGTTGGGTCATGTGTCAAGGTGCAATGAGGCCAAGTCCCAGTTTGCTCAGTTAAATGGGCACCTTCATGTCTTCCAACTTTTAGACCAATTAACTTCCTTCCTCTTTTCTCCTGTTCAAGAAGTGGAACCCCCAAGGAAAACAGGTTTCTGCCCGTCTTTCACTCATAAGGACAGACCTCCTTAAATCTGACAATTGTGCAGTCTCTCTTCCACCTTTCCTTTTGTTTCCTCCCGTTTCCTCCCAGAGGGGACAGAGCTGACCCTATTTTTTCTTCTCCTCATGCCACCATACATGCCCCTCTCCAAACAAAAGGCACCATCCCACCTCTCAAACCTCAATAACCAAACTGCACAGCCCAGAGTTGCTCCTTCCAGGGGAGGCGATCCAAGAAATACTGGCCTCCCTCACCCAGTAGCAACTACAAAAGCCACAGCTGAGGTCAAGTGCAGAAGAATATGGAGCGCTCTGTGGTTCCCAGTGGCCCAGCTCGCCCAGGCCCTGGCTCCCACCACCCCAATCCCTACCCCAACCCCCCACATACACTGTTCTCCTCCCAGGTCAGGCTCCTGGCTGGCCTTCACTGTTCATCCAGAAACTTCATTTGCCATGAGACCCCAGATGTCTGGCCCTTAACCACCCCTACCCCATTGTTCCTCTGGAGCCTCATTTTCCTGGGATCCTGGATGCAGCCACTGCTTGAAGCATGTTTTATGTGGAACTAGAAAATCCTAGTTTTAATCCACCCTCAATTCCAAATCAGTACCAGTCCCCACATCTAAAGGCAATGAAATTGATCATCTTTCCTTCTCAAATGTTGTCTAGTTTCAAGTCATTAATACTAATAGTCCCTGAGGGTGCCCACTGATCCAGAGTGGCTGAGGGTAGTTAGCCTGATGGGACCTACAGGTTTCAAGTCTTAGTAATTATACACTACTTTAGCTCACATATAGCCTCTTCATCTCCATTGTCAAATGAATTTTTTTTTTTAATGAGGGAAAATTTAAAGAAAAGGTTTAGGTTGAACAAAGAAGAGAATTTTAGGTGTTTTTATCTCCCACACTCTCACACTGCTCTTGGTCTCCTTAACTGGAGGCCTCCCCTCCTCCCCAAGCCTCAACACTCTTGCATCCATGGCACACTTCTGCCCCTCTCACAGAGCAGGAGTCACACCTGTGACAGAAACACCTCTGCCCAAGACATGGTCACCATCAGGACACACACAACTGTCTTTATCTTGGTCCCTACCAGCCCTGGGACAAAAACCAGCACGCCTACTTCAGAGAAGACCAGCTCTGGGATAGAAACAAGCCTGCCTGACCCAGATACCACAGCCACTGGAGCATGATTAGTGTTCCTGCCCAAAGCATGGGAGCCCTGCTCGGCTCAGATGCCACATCACTGAAATAGATGCCTCTCCTCCATCCAGCATCACCTTTTGAGGAAATAGGCACAACCCTTGATCGCCTCCATCTAGGTCAGCATCCAAGGACAGAATCAGCCACTCCTGTTTCAGATAAGGCCAGAATAGGACAAAATTGTTACCGGGGAGACCCAAGTTAGGGGGCTCCCCCTCCTTGGTTCTTGTCTTGCTCACAAAAGATGAATTAAGGCAAGAGACAACACACATAGTGGAAATGAGTAAGCTTATTTATGAAATACACTTGAGCACAAAGCTGCAAGCGGGCACCCAGTTAGTCTAAATGTCCCAACTATTGGAATTTTAGGGGTTTTATGCTTGTAGCCAGTTTCTAGGTTTCCCCTCCTCCTCCCTTCTCCAGACCTTGGGATTAACATACAGTTTGAAATGATTTCTTTCCCAGATAGTGGAAATGATACTCAGAGTTTCAAAGGCTCCCCTTCTTCTCCATTATCATAGTTTCTCTTGTGATTTTCAGAACACTTGGCAATCTGACCGGACTCAGAACTGCTGAATTAATGGATGAGACATATCTTCCTCTCCCTCCATGCCTTGGTTTGCTATCTATTCTGCCTAATATTTCCCCCTCAAGTGACATCACTCAAATGCTCTTGGAGTGCTGAAGGTCAAAATCAGTTTTCCGTATCTACTTCATACTGATTAGGGTCCTAAAGCTGGTTCTGGGACGCTGTCACTTGTTCCCTCTCTGGGGAGGTAGGGTTTTTGTTTTAGTATATTTTATTGATTATGCTGTTATAGTTGTCCCAATTTCTTTTCCCTTTGCTCCCTTCTGTCCAGTACCCACCTTCCCACCAGCAATCCCACTCCACTTAGTTTATGTCCATGTGTTGTGCATATAAGTTCTTTGGCTTCACTCTTTCCTGTATTATTCTCAACATCCTCCTGTCTATTTTGTTCCTACCAATTATGTTTCTTAATCCCTGCATCATTTCCCCATTTCTCCCCCTTCCCCCTCCCAGCTGATAACCCTCCTAATGAGCTCCCTACCTATGATTCTGTTCCTATTCTGGTTGTTCGTTTAGTTTGTTTTTGTTCTTATTTTTTAGATTCTGTTGTTGATAGTTGTGAGTTTGTTGTCATTTTGTTTGTTTATTTACTTTATTTTTAGAGAGAAGGGAAAGAAGAAAGAGAGGGAGAGAAACATCACTATGTCGTTGCCTCTCACTCGCACCCCCAACTGGGGAACTGATGTGCAACCTAGTCATGTGCCCTGACTGGGAATCGAACCAGTGACACTTGGCTCGCAGGCCGATGCTCAATCCACTGAGCCACAGCAGCCAGGGCAGTTTGTTGTCATTTTAATCTTCATAGTTTTGATCCTCTTTTTCTTAAATAAGTCACTTGAACATTTCATATAATAATAACTTGGTAATGATGTACTCCTTTAGCTTTACCTTGTCTGGGAAGCACCTTATCCGTCCTTTCATTCTAAATGACAGTTTTGCTGGATAGAGTAATCTTGGTTGTAGGTCTTGCTTTTCATCACTTTGAATACTTCTTGCCAATCCCTTCTTGCCTGCAAAATTTCTTTTGAGAAATCAGCTGAGAGTCTTATATTCATCCCTTTTTAGGTAACTCTTCTTTTCTCTTGCTGCTTTTAAGATTCTCTCTTTATCTTTAACCTTTAGCATTTCAATTACGATGTGTCTTGGTGTGGTCTAGCTTGTTTGGGACTCTGTGCTTTCTGGACTTACATATCTATTTCCTTTGTCAATTTATGGAAGTTTTCTTTCATTATTTTTTTCACATAAGTTTTTAATTTCTTGCTCTTCCTCTTCTCCTTCTGGCACCCCCATGATTCAGATGTTGACAGGTTTAAATTTGTCCCAGTGGTTTCTGAGCCTCTTCTCATTTTTTTCAATTCTTGTTTCCTCCTTCTGTAGTGGTTGACTGTTTATTTCTTCCTTATGTTCTAGATCATTTATCTGAATCCCAGTTTCCTTCCCTTCACCACTAGTTTTGTATAGGTTTTCCTTTGTTTCACTTATCCTAGCCCTCATTTTATCCCTTATACATTTATTATACTTAAGCTCATCTGTCAAATCTGTGAACATTGTTGTCACCAGTGTTTTGAACTCTACATCTGTTAGGTTCACTGTCTCCTCATCTGTTAGGTTGGCTATCTCCTCATCATTTAGTTATCCCACTGAAACCTTGACTCATTCCTTCTTTTGGGCCATACTTCTCTGTCTCCTCATCTTGACAGGCTCCAGTGTTTGTTTGTCTCTGTGTCTTAGGTAGAACTATCGCACCTGTTACGTTGTAAAGGGCAGAGCCTTAGGTATTCATCAGTACAGGGTGACCCATTTCACCATGTTGTGGCACTGTGTGGGGAGAGGGGTCTGATGGGGGACAATGCTGCTTGCTCAGCACTCACCCCTTTTCCAGGCACTTCTGTTTCCTGTAAGGGACTAGTGCCTCTCTAGTTGTTGCCCCAGCCATTGTTCCTAGAGTGGGTGGATTTGTAGACATTCTAGGACTGTGGGGGTCCTTTAAACAAGCGGACTCTACTGAGAGACTGACAGTTTCTTCCTCCACCCCAACCCCCACTGGTTTGCACAGTCAGAAGAAAACCAGTTTCCCCGGCACTGAAACCGTGAGCTGTGCAGTCTGGTCAGGTGCTGGGAGGCCTCCCTAGGTGTCCCTCCTGACTTTTTAAAACTTGTGACTGCATTTTCCGCTGGCCTGCCTCTGCCACCACTGCTGCTGCCACCACACCGTGTCCTCTCCACCCCAGTTCCGCCCCTCCTATCTTATGGATGAGTATTTCCTCTTTATATCTTTGTTTGTTGGACTTTCATGAAGCTCGATTTTCAGGAACTTCTAGTTGTCTCTAGTTTTGAGGTATTTGTATTCCTTCTTAGTTATGGAGGGAGACACAGTGTATCTGTCTAGGGCTCCAGCTTGCCTGGATGTGCCACTCTGTTTCTAAGAACACTGAGGCCTGCTTTATCTTCCTTGCATCCCCAGTGTTGTAGACTTTAAAGGCTATGTCCACCAATTGGGAGGAATTCATTCCTAATACCCCATCTCAATGTTGGAGTTTCTTTCTGATATTCAAGGCACTTTGTCCAATAACAGTCATGTTTACCACCCTCACATTTTTCTGGTGCCTCTGGGTCAGCATCAGTGTGCTTTCTATACACATGATAAATTCCTCTAAAAATTTAGAAGGGTCCTAATCTGCTCTTTGTTGAACAGCCAGTATCATATTTGGGCTCTTTCTTAAGCCCTTCCAGTATGTACTTTTTGTAATATTTCAGGAAGGCTAGGCCCCCACCATTTGGGTTGTAGTCGGATTCTGTCAAGGGAGTTGTCCCAGCTGGGTTGGAGGTTTCATTGGGAATCTCTTGGTAGAGATGTTGGGCCTCTTCATTAACCTTATTTATAACCAGCCATCTCTCATCTGCTGTTATCAAGATACTGAAGAGAGCATGTACATCTACCTAGTTTGGATGTTGAGTGACAAAAACAGAGTCAATAAGGTCTGCTATTCTCTGGGGATTATCCTCATATGAGGGGCTGAAATTCTTCCAATTCAGTAAGTCTGAAGTGGAAAATGAAGTATAAGCCCAATAGAAGCCAGTAGGCTGGCCTTTCTGAGTTACTCTGCCTATAGAAAACTGCCTTGCTCCTTGGCCAAATTGGGTGCCCTGATAGGTCTTGAGGGGAGAGACCCATCCTTCTTCATACAGGGGTGGAGCCATTAGCTCTATGGGCCCTACTTCAGGAGTACCTAGTGGTGGTGAGAGAGGTCCTCCTGCCATGAGCCCTGAGTCTCTTAGATTTGAGCATCGATGAGGTTTATCTCATCATTCTACTTTTCTTCTTGCACCTTACTGTCAGGGAGAGGTTTTGAGGCCTCTTCCCTTCTCTTCACTATCAGATAGTTATCTGTCCCTGATGAAACCCTATTATGTAATTACATAAATACATTGACATAACAAATTTTATCCCATCTGTCCAACTGTTGGCAATACTATTTCAATTGCATGGTGGTACAATAACTTAGGGAGCCATGCACGGGCCACATTTTCTTAATCCAAAACATATGTAGGCCACATAGTATCACAATAATAAGTCAATACCTTCTTGGACATTGGATAATGACAGTACATGCTCCAGTCTGCCAAAATCCTTCCCACTGGGTTCCCTATAGGAGCCAGCACAGAACTGCCTCTATTGGCCCAGACATACAGACCAAAAGCTATGACCAGAAAAATCCAAGAAACCTGAGAACATATAAACAAAACTGATATCCATGACTCCATTATTCCAGAGTACTCACAAGCAAATCTGCCAACCAGTCTCGCAAATTGAGGTCCCCACACAATGGCCTCACCAAAGTAGTCTTTACCTGGACCTTGTTTTACAGCTCCTTCTCAGACCCATTTCCTTTTCACCAGCCAGGCATGTTTAGGTGGCCAATACCTTGAGCGGATGTGCAGAAAAATTCCCGGAGACTGGGAAACCCCACAGTCCCACTCTTGGCAGCCATAGGCATCTAGGGCCCCACCAGAGTCACCATTGCTGTTACTGAACAGCAAGTGGGGCCCTGCTGCCCACCACCACATTCTAGACAAAATTATGGAGGCAGAGGTTTGATGATAAAGGAAAAGAGTCTTTATTTTAAAGTTACAAAATTTTGAGATCTGAACACTTTAACTCTTTAGTTAACAGCTTTGATCATTTAAGCCTATCAATTAAGGCTAAAATCTTTAACACCTGAGTTCTCCTATCATTTTTCTGCTTAATTTTTAATTATCTTATTTCTATAGGATTAGTTTACAAAGAAAACCAACATAAGACACAAAAGCTACACAATTTTGGAAGAATGGCAGGCTTCTGCCTCAGAACCCATCCTCTCTAGAAAACCCAAAGAAGAAAAACCTTGCAACCCTCTACCAGGCCAGTTTGACCCTAGGCTGTGCCAAGAGTTCTTTTTTCCATCCATAATCCATCCAAAATACCATCCTTTGGGTAACACAGGCAGCTGCATGTATCCTCAAGAAAGAGAGCCAGAGAGACATCTCTGCCCTTCTTTTATTTTAAATCTTCTGGCCCATAATCCCATATGCTCCAGAGGTGTTCTGCTTCTCAGCCAATCCCATCCTAGACTGTTCACCATTGCCTTGGGCAACCTTTTCCTATGGCCCCTCCCTACTCTTCCGCAGTGATCAAATCAGAACTCTGTATCACAACCACCATGAGAAAAGCCAGCACCTCCAAGTCACTCCTCCCCAGCCCTGGAAGCACTCCTGTCTCAGGTAATTCTAGTCCCAGAGCGTGAAACCGCCTCTGGCAGAGGTAGAGCCTCCAGGGGGAATAGGTGTGAACACTGCTTCTCTAGGCACACATTGCACTGCAACAGGGATCGCACTCTTGTACAAGCACCAATTCTGCTCCTGGGTTTGGGACATCACCCTGTGCCCTGGGAACAACCTCTGAGATAGGCCCACCAGCCCAGAGATGAGCATAGTCACCTCTGGTGAAACAGGATCTTCCCTTGAAATAGTGAGTTGGACTAACTGAGAGAAACCACAGCTGATGGGTCCCGTCAGTGCACTCAGGGTGAGCGGCACTCAGTGACTAAGATACTTGCAGCCTGAGCTTCATCCTCATTTCTCTGGCTTCTGCTGTGGCTACTGTGGTTCTGTGAGTAGGACTTGGATTTTTGCCTGATGAGTATTTGAAACTTGTTAATGTGGACTCTGTTGGTGATGCTAGATCACAGGTTGTGAAGTGTATATGGGATACATGGAACTAGTATAATCTAAGGTTCCCATAATCAGAAACAATAGAAAGTAGAGACTGTCAAAACCACAATAAGAAAAAATGCTCAGACAGAAAGCATAGCATATTATAGGACAATGAGGGAAGAGCTCAGCAGAAAACAAACAGAGAGCTACAAAAAGGAGGACAGACAGATTTGGAAGTAAGGAAAACAAAACCCAAAGCCTCCCAAGATTTAGCACCAAAGAGGCCTTTTTAGAAACAAAGGAGAGGGGCCCAGATATTCACACTGGCTTCAGTTTGGGGTACCTCTTTTAACTCATGCATCCTGACCAGGTTGTGACAAGGTTGGCTGTAAGGAGCACAGACCTTTCCCTTTGATGTTTCTGTCCCACTGACAGTGGGACCTTATAGAGGAGGTGCCACACACACCCTAGGGACGGTTGGGAGTTGCTCTGTCCAGCAGAGGCTTTGTGACCACGGAGGAACAAACTTTTACCCAGGACACTGTGTTATGTCTGGGGGAAGGAAGGTGACTGCCTCTCTAGTGGAGACCAGCAGCCAAACCTTCATCCCTCATGTCTTTTATTGAGGAGGATACATATGAGAGATACAAGGCTAAAATTCATAAGTTGTCTATTGTATTCAGTTGTTTGACAGTAACAGATAACATACACCAATTCAGGAATCACACTGACTGATAGAGTCAAGGTCTGTAAAACATTCGGACCAGGTGCAGGGTTCCCTATACTCCCTGCTAAAGATAGTTTACACTACATTGCTGATAAGGAAAGCAGAGCAAGTTCTAAAGCATAATGAGCATATTGAGCATAATGAGCGTTCTTTGATCTAATTCCCATGGCAACCCTCTGAGTGGTTGTCAGTCATGTTCCACACGCAGCCTTATGTTGAGACTTAGAGACAAGTGTGGCCAGAAAGCTGGCAGCTCACCATGCTCAGGCCGGGTCTACAATTTCTTAAACCACAAGGAAAGTTTGCTCACATCTCCCTCTTTTTTGTTTTTTTGTGATGCCTATAGTAGATAGGCCTACAAAACTTGCTACTTGCTTTTCTCTAATACGATCATGGGTAAATAACTTGCAGACACATCAAAGGACACAGAGTTTAATAATGATCAATAAACATCCAGCTACTCCCAGTATCCAAATACATAAATTTAGACCTTGAAACCAATTTTTAGGGTTAAGCCATTGAAGGTTATTATTTAGGGTTTGAAACACTTTTTGTAAGCAAGTTGCTTAATATCCATAAATTGCTGATGAAGTTCAAATTGTAGCCAATCAATTTGGCCTTTTAGGCTGGTGGGAAATGTATCCTATAGATGATGTATTGTCAGCCTAAGAATGCTGACTAGAGTTCTATTTAAAGGGGGTAACATGTAGTCTTAAGAATCCAGAGTTGCAGGCATCCTGTCATTCCCTCAGTCACAGTAAGGCTGATTTCATGGCTGAGAGTTGCAACAGGACATCATAGGGACCAGTCTGTTGTTTAGTCAGCAGCTGTTTAGGGCCTTGAGTTTCCCAGGCGTTCAGTAAGATATGGTTCTCTGGTTGGAGTGGATCTAGGAGCTTGTCAGGCGGATAGATAAACCTGTAATGAGTAAACTTGTACAAAATGGTTAATTTATATAACTTACAAACCAGACTTTGAGTCTGTAAGACTGTGGAGATATCCAGTCGCAAGGCCTTTGTTGGAATGATAGTATTTTTGATGATGTTATAAACCTAGGACTTTTGTACGTAAAGCAGAGACAAGCCTATTTCTGTAATTAAGAGGTTAAACAGTGACAGCTATTCCCTGGGAGGGTGTTGGGAGTGTAGAGTGCCCCCTGTTTCTGCTTTGAAGCTAGAGAAAGAGAAACAATTTTATTTTGGTGATTACTGCATTTAGAGACCTTGAAAGTTTTCACAGAGGCTAGAGAAGGCAGGGGAGATAGCAAGCTTGGCACGGCTTGTTCTTGGGACTGCAGCTTCTAGGTTTAAAATTTACAATATTTTAAAGGCTTATATGCTTACTTTTCCTTCTTATTTCTTTTTTACTTTCACCTCTATTCTTGAGTTACCCACTCAAATGTCCTTTCTTTCCATGCCATACCCAGTCTCCTTTCTTTATGCCTTCTTTTTCCTTCCTTTTTCCTCACTTTATTTTTTTCTTTTCTTTCCCTACACAATTCTTTTTCAACCTGCACAGTCTATCTATGACTTACTTGGACTTTCTGCAACATACATAATTCTCTTGACCCAACATTCTACAAGAAACACAATAAAAATTTTAAAACTTAAGTCTAATTAGGTTACTAGATTAGTTAGATTCTATGGGGAGCACTCCATACTCCCCCCCCCTTTTTTTTGAGAAGTTTAAAGGTTTTAGCTAATTGTGCCTGTGAAGAGGCGGCTATTAAAATGTCATTCATATGACAAATTCCACAAGGGTGGATCCTTATCTTTCCCTGCTCCTTTTTCTTGACTGGGGGATTTCCCTGTCTGTGTCTGATTTCTCCTGAACTGAAAGTTTCTGTATATAAAGAGGAGCTAAAGCTGTTCTAACTATGCTCCAAGCTAATAAATTCTGAGATCCAGTAGAAGTTCCATTTCCCTGAAGCGACTTCAATTTTTCTCCAACTTTTTCCCAAACCTGCAAACCTAATGTGCCCTTCTCTGGAA
This sequence comes from Furipterus horrens, assembly GCF_987537825.1. NCBI lineage: Eukaryota > Metazoa > Chordata > Mammalia > Chiroptera > Furipteridae > Furipterus > Furipterus horrens. The sequence continues at coordinate 85,070,648 of NW_028327176.1, forward strand.
ACCAGGGGCAATATTCCTTAACAGTTTGCAGTAATTTAATTAGGTATTTTTTCTTAATTTGACATCCAGCCCCTTTTACCAGTTACTGTAGCAACTGAGAATAAATCTTTTGTTCTTTAGATAACCCTGACCCCATTCTTTCATGGGAAGTGGGTCCTTTTTTGTTGGTTTTAAATTTCCCCCTTCTCTGCCTCTCATTCAAAGCAGACCAGTAATTGTTCAACTCTAACTAGGGATTAATTAGTGTAGTGGGTCGAAGTGTGCTGCTTGTGAGGAGGGCTTCTAAGGGTGTCATGCCTTGGTCATCCCAAGCTCTCTTACATGTCTCGGTTTCTCTCCCAGCCGCCTAAAACAACTAAAAGGGCTCGGAGTGCTGAATGACCAGTTCTTATTTTGCACTTCCCCAGGTGAGCCAAGAATTATATTACTGTGAAGGGAATTTCTATGAGGCCACTACACGTCTCAGGGAATGACCCCAGACACCTCTGCTAGCTCCCAACTCACGTAGGGACACCTGAGAATTTGGGCCAGAGGGAGGAAGTACCTCTTATCTTCGGAGCTTGGTCATTGCCAGAGCCCTCATATAAATCCTATTTCTGGCCTAAAGCTTTTCTCATTCTGATAAAATCCTAATTGGTGGGAGACGCCATGGGGTTGGGCAGTGAGTGCTTGTGACTGTGTTCCTGATGTTGCATGGACTTTGACTCACAGCCGGCAGGTGCCTAGTGCTCTAACCTGGTCCGTGTACCAGCTTATCCTGTCACGGGAGACTTCTAAGCAACGAGCGCCCTATCGGCTTTTAACTGCTCAACCTGTGCCCATAATTTTGTGGCGATTTATTGAATGAGAGAAGCCAAAATGTCCTTTGAATGAGATGAGAGAAAAGCAAAACCAAAAACCCCTGCCAAAGAGAGTGGCAGAAAGAAATCCTCCCTTCCCAAACTAAACCACACAGGCAGCCTTTTCCAGAAAGAGCTTGGGGGCTGCAGCCCTTACCCTGGGCGAGGCACCAAAATTCCTATCCATGCAGTGTGGTTGTCCATGGTCCGGCTCTTGGCCCCGCAGCCATTCCAGATGTGCCTTCTCTGAGTGCCCCATGTCCAGGCGCCAGATATGGCGGAGGTGCTACACACACCCTAGGGACGGTTGGGAGTTGCTCTGTCCAGCAGGGGCTTCGTGACCATGGAGGAGCAAACTTTTACCCAGGACACTTTGTTATGTCTGGGGGAAGGAAGGTGACTGCCTCTCTAGTGGAGACCAGCAGCCAAACCTTCATCCCTCATGTCTTTTATTGAGAAGGATACATATGAGAGATACAAGGCTAAAATTCATAAATTGTCTATTGTATTCAGTTGTTTGACAGTAACAGATAAAAAAGACTAATTCAGGAATCACACTGACTGATAGAGTAAAGGTCTGTAAAACATTCGGACCAGGTGCAGGGTTCCATATACTCCCTGCTAAAGATAGTTTACACTACATTGCTGATAAGGAAAGCAGAGCAAGTTCTAAAGCATAATGAGCATAATGAGCATTCTTTGATCTAATTCCCATGGCAACCCTCTGAGTGGTTGTCAGTCATGTTCCACACGCAGCCTTATGTTGAGACTTAGAGGCAAGTGCAGCCAGAAAGCTGGTGGCTCGCCATGCTCAGGCTGGGTCTACAATTTCTTAAACCACAAGGAGAGGTTGCCCACAGGACCTGGTCTCATAAACATGCATCTTCTTAGTTAATACAACGGGTGATTTCTGTCCTTGGTGGCAAGCAATCCACTCTGAACACTGGAATTTTTATTTATTTTTTGCTTTGCAAATTCTACTGTGTTATATTGGTATGGCATAGTAAATGAGAATACATAAGTACAGTAAGGTCATTATTTTATTAAGAGTTTTTCTATTTTCTCAGAGACAGAAATAAAGAGTAACACAACAAGGATATGAAGAGAGACAGAAAAAGTAAAGAGATTAGGAAGAAGTTTTTTAAAATGAATTCTCCTAAAAAGTATAAGGCTGTGATTTATGTCAACCAGGTGGGTGGTGAAATGGCAGAGAAGGATCAATCTCTGAAAATATCTGCACTTTCCTCTTTTAGAGGAATATTCTTCTGCCTCTGAGAAACATAGGTACTTATTACACCCAATACCTAGGCCTGTTCCATTGTCCTGCAGTCTTAGTAATGAACTGAGCCACATAGGGTCCCTTGTCCTTGGCCATAAAGGAAACTACAATGTGGGCCATGAGTTGAGCCATAGTCATGAAAATGATTGTGGAAGTCATCGAGGCGTCTACTGTGGAGGCCATGGTGGAAGCCAAAAGCATAGGCATAAAAGAAGTCATAGAAAGGGCCACACAGGTGGCAATGACAGGGCAGGCCTTAGAGGAGGTCACTGAAGAGGGCATGGTCATAGCCACTGGACAGTGGGAGACATTTTAAGGCAGGAAATCTTGGGGTAGGAGAGGGTCATGAAGAAGACAAAGAGCCACGATGGGAAAGTAAGTCAAGATGGGGGATCAGAGTGTTCCCAGGGAATGGCCATAGGTCATGTCCTAGGTCAAGAAAAGAACTAAGGAAAGCCTCTCAATGTCTGACCAACAAGGTTACAGCTCAAGCAGAGTGTGGTTTCAGAAGAGACCCACAGCCTCATCAGGCTTAGAAACGATCTAAAGTAAATGTATTCCCTGGGATCTTCCCACAACTCAGAGTCTCAGGGTCAAGAAGGTTCTTGTCCCTTGATGGGTGTGGGGATGGGCACAGTGACTACATTCAAGGTAGCTGTTTTTCCATCCTCTCTCCACCCTGGTCATTGCAGTGCCCTCCATCATTTGACTTTGTCATTGAAAAGAGTCTTCCTCTCTTCTTTTATGTCTCCTCCACATGTGTGACTAAGAAGAAAATTACTAGACACTCTAAGAAATAAATATACTCTAAGAAATAGAAGTTAATTAATATATGTGGTATTCAGATGAAATGTCTATATTTTAACTTTGTGTCTGTTTTGTTTCTGAGCGACTTCTATATGCCAAGCACTTTGTGAGGGCTTTTATATAAGTGGGGACTATAATCTGAACTTCACAACCCTATGAAGTTCAAATTATAGTTCCCACTAAGTAGATGAGAAACCTGCAACTCAGAACAATAGCTAATAAGTGAGTGAACTTGCACTGTGCAACATGTTCTCTAAATCCAATTGGTTCTAGAGAAACAAAAAAAAAAAATCTTTCTACTTAGAAATGTCCTTAATATTTTTACCCTTACATCAGGATGCTGAGATCCCAGTATGGACTTGTTACTGAGACCACCCCTTATGCATCCCCCACATGGAATTTTCCATCCAAGAGAGTGGACAAATGAACTCCAAAGCCTTTGTCAGAACATCCTAGAATCCATATTCCTGGAGCATTTGAGATCTTGATCCCCAGTATATGTTATCATTTGGGTCAAATAAACTCTTACAAAAATCCTCAAAAAATTTTCTAGATTTCTGTTCCCCTTTCACCCAACACCTCAATTTCTACCACAGCTCATCCTCTTCCTGCTTCTAGAACTCAGTCATTCATTCAAAGTTCTTTCATGTCTTAGGATATAAACTCCAGAACAGAAATTTGTCTCTTCTATTCACTGGTGCACAATGTCCAGCACGTAGTGGGCAATCACTGAATATTTGTGGGATGAATCACCAACCATCTCCTGCTTGTCAGCTCACTTCCATAAAACTTCACATGCCATGAATATTCTTTTATCTAAACATCTGAATGATCTGAAATAGTTCCTCTCTTGGGAAGCCTCCATGGCTGGAAGGCGATGGAGACAACTTGTTCTGATACACATAGCAAAAATTAAAACTCCCATGGAGTCCATTCCCAATCTTTTGCCATGAACTGGGTGAAAAAATTGCCAACCCTGTTAGGCCATTACTGTCTCTGTCCGATCCCCTTGTCTACCTGTCTTTCTGTCATTCCTGCTGGCCTCATTCAGCATCTTAACAAGATTATACCCTAAGCCCTCAGCATCTCCCTCAATTATTCAGCTTGTCTGGCACACAGCACCAATGAGAACCAGCTGATATTCCCTAGGGTAGAAGAGTTCCTATGAAGTCTTCAAAAACAAAAGAGGAACACTCCTGTCAAGGAGCATTGGCAGAAGGAAAATTCTCCTCCAATTGTCATTACTCTCCATAGGAACCATCCAGTGTGTGATGGTGAATGTTTAATGACAGGTCTTTTGTGGTGAAAATGTTCCCTCCAAAGCTGACTTCAAGCTACCAAAGTGATGTCACTGAACATGGAGTTGCCAAGAGATATGCACACATCACTCTATGCTATCTCCACCAGACAGATGGAATAGATGTAAAGAACTTCATGAGCATTAGGGAAGAGTAAAATGTAGTGATGGGTTTTAAGTATTTTTACCTTTGTTTTTAATATATTTATTTATACATTTAATATATTTATTAATTTAAATTATTTATAAATATATTTATTTATATTAAAAGCAGCAGACTAGATCCCAGTGCAGAATCATCCCCAGTGCTACAGGAGAAGTCTCTTAAGCAGGCTACTCCCCTCCAAGTGGCATCAGCTGGAGGCAGCAGCTCAACAACTGTATACAAGAAGGTCACATCACAAAGGCAGGAAACAAAAGCAGGTCAATCAAAGAACAGAAATAAACAAGAAGAGCCACTGAAAATGGGGAAAAGGAGAAACAACACCTCATCGAAAAGAAAGGAGAAATTCCCAGAAGGAAGGATAAATGAAACAGAGGCAAGCAAACCATCAGATATGGAATTCAAAACAATGGTAATGAGGAACCTCAATGAACTCAACAAACTTAGAGGAAACTACAACAAACTCAAGGGGAACTACAAAGAACTCCAGGGAAACTACAAAGAACTCAAAGGAAGCTACAAGGAACTTACTGAGAACTACACCAGCATGAAAAAGGACATAGAAACTATCAATAAGAGCCAGAAAGAAATGAAGAATACAATTTCTGAACTGAAGAACACAGTAGAAGCAATCAAAGGCAGACTAAGTGAAGCAGAGGATCAGATCAGTGAGTTAGAGGATAATGTAGAAAAAAATTCTCAGACAGTGCAACAAAATGAAAAAAGACTGAAAAAGAATGAAGAGGGTTTAAGAGACCTTCAGGACAACATGTAACATAATAATATCCGTATCATAGGGGTACCAGAAGGAAAAGATGAGCAAGGGATAGAAAACCTGATTGAAAAAGCAATGACAGAAAACTTCCCAAACATGAGGAGAGAAAAAGTCTCACAAGTACAGGAAGCACAGAGGGTCCCAATGAAGACGAACCCAAGGAAGCCCACTCCAAGGCACATCATAATTAAAATGGCAAAACTCATAGACAAAGAGAGAATCCTAAAGGTAACCAGAGAAAAACAGCAAATAACATACAAGGGAGCTTCGATAAGGCTACCCGCTGATTTCTCATCAGAAACACTGCAAGCCAGAAGAGAATGGCAAAAAATATTTCAAGCAATGAAAAACAAAGGCCTACAACCAAGACTACTCTATCCAGCAAGGCTCTCTTTCAAAATGGAAGGTGAAATAAGAAGTTTCCCAGACAAAAGTCTAAAAGAATACATCTCCACCAAATCAGCATTGCAAGATGCTAAAGGGCCCGATTTAAGAAGAAGAAGAAAAAGAGAGAGGAACAGGAACACAGGTGCAAAGGGAAATGAATAAATACCTGTCAATAATAACCTTAATTGTAAATGGATTAAATGAACCTATCAAAAGACATACTGAATGGATAAGAAAACATGATATGCTGTCTACAAGAGACCCACCTTAGAACAAAAGATCTACACAAACTGAAAGTGAAGGGATGGAAAAAAAATTTCAAGCAAATGGACATAAAAAAAAAAAAAAGCTGGGGTAGCAATTTTTATATCAGACAAAATAGATTTTGTAATAAAGGCCATATAAAGAGACAAAGTAGAAAGATTAAGCTGAGACAGACACGTTGCGTCTCCCTCCACAACTAAGAAGGATTACAACTACCTCTAAACTAGAAACAACCAGAAGTTCCAGAAAATCAAACTGCATGGAAGTCCAGCAAACAAAGATATAAAGAAGAAATACTCATCCAGACAGGTAGGAGGGGCGGAGCCAGGGCGGAGAGTATGCGATGTGGTGGCAGCAGTGATGGCAGCAGCGGTGGGCTGGCAGAAAGTGCTGTCACACGTTTTAGAAAGTCAGGAGGGACACCTGGGGAGCGTTCCCAGCTCCTCACCAGACCTCCCAGCTCACAGTCCCAGCACCGGGGAAAATCAAGCCTCATTGCTTCTGACTGTGCAGACCAATGTGGGTTGGGGTGGAGGCAGAAACTGCCGGTCGCAACAGAGTCTGCCTGTTTAAAGGGCCTCCATGGTCCTAGAACATCCGCAGCCCACCCACTCTGGGAACGACGGCCAGGGCGGCAGCTAGAGGGGTGCCAGTCCAGTGCGGAAGTGGGAGAGGTGCCTGGAAAAGGGGTGAGTGCTGAGCAAGTGACATTGTTCCCTCTTGAACCCCTTCCCCGCATACAGCACCACAATGTGGTGAAACAGGTCGCCCTGTACTGAGGAATCCCTAAGGCTCTGCCCCTTACAATGTAACAGGAGTGACAGCTCTACCTGGGACATGGAGGCAAACAAACAGAGAAGCCTGTCAGAATGAGGAGACAGAGAAATATGGCCCAAAAGGGGAAATGGATCAAGGTTCCAGTGGGAGAACTAAGCGATGAGGAGCTAGCCAACCTAACAGATGAGGAGATAGACAACCTAACAGATGCAGAATTCAAAACACTGGTGATAAAGATGCTCACAGACTTGACAGATATGCTTGAGTATGGCAAATGCATAAGAGAAGAAGTAAAGGCTATGCTAAGTGAAACGAAGGAAAATCCACACAAAACCAATGGTGAAGGGAAAGAAACCGGGATTCAAATCAATGATTTGGAACATAAAGAAGAAAAAAACAGTCAACCAGTGCAGAATGAGGAAGCAATAATTGAAGAAAATGAGAAAATCTTCCCAAATTTTGCGAAGGATATGGACATACTGGTTCAGGAAGCATGGAGGGTACCGGGAGAGCTGGACCCAGAGGGGGCCACACCAGGACGCATCATGACTGAGATGCCAAAGGTGAAAGATAAAGACAGAGAATAAGCATGGAGAATCTTGTCATGCAGAATGTAAGGAAGTACTTTGAGAAGAGAACAGAAGATATTATAAAGGCCCTGAAGCCAACCTAAAAGTGTTTCCAATGGCCAAAGCTGACCAACAAAACAACTAGTGATAGTATTGGGTCATAACTCACAAAACACAGCGAACATCTGCAAGTCGTGCTGATATAAACAAATAACTGAATAAATAAATTGGGTGAAAGTACATTTCCCTACAGAAGAATCCCAATGAACACATACTGAAACAATGAAGAACACCATTACCACCCCACAGTAATAACACAATGCCAAAAATAGTGGGTGAAAGTTTAAGCAAACATAGCATATTTGTATAGTCTCAAAAAATCTCCCCACATATACTTAGTAATTTCAAAGAAAAAAATAGTAATTTACAGTGAAGAATCCTGTCAGACACCACCTTAACAGAGTTATCAAGATCAACATCCCCAATAATGAGTCACATTGATGTCATGAGCATGTGGGTAGAAAGCATCAAGAAGAGCACAGCTCTGGGATGTCCTTGCTAACAATTCATAGCCCCAAAGTAATCATAAGAAATCAAATCAATAACAAGAAATCTGATAAACCAAAGGTGTGGGACATTCTATAAAATGACCAGTACTCTTCCAAAGTGTCAACATCCTGAAAAGCAAAAATAGAGGAACTGTCCCAGATTGGAAGGAACCAAGGCAAACTTAGGAGCAAATGCCATAGTCTGGATCTTGAAACAGAAAAAGGACAATAATGAAAAAACATGTTAAATCTAAATGAATTCTGTAGTTTAGTTAATAGTATTATATTAATGTTAATTTCTTAGTTTCTTTAATTGTAACAACTATATAATGTTTTGGTTTTTATAAATATAATTGTACTATGCAAACATTGACATAGGAATATATAAAAACTCTCTGCTATTTTTGCAACTCTTCTGTAAGTCTCAATTATCTCAAAATAAAAAGTTTTAGGTTTTAAAACAAAATTAAAAGGCCCTCAAAGATCTGTACTTGAAAAAAAGTAAATTTTATACATGTAAATTATAACTTTTGACTTAAAAGAATGTTGTTTTCTTACTATAGTTCTTTAAAATACATGTGTGGCAAAAGTAGTTTACAGTTGTATGTGAAACTGTTTATTTTTGTATTATTATTTATTAATTATTGTAATATGTTACATATGAACAACTATAAACCTACTTTTACCCCACCCTGTATATTCATTGGTTATATTAAAGAAATCAGTACTTTAAAAATACATCTAAGGGACTTCTGGCCAAGATGGAGGCCTAGACTGACACGCTCCATCTCCCTCCACAACTAAGGACTACAACTACTGCAAAACTAGAAATAGCCAGAAGTTCCAGAAAATAAAGCTTCACGGAAGTCCAACTTATAAAGTTATAAAGAAGTGGTACTTGTCCGGATGGGTAGGAGGTGCAAAGCCAGGGCGGAGAGGTCAGGCTGTGCTGGTGGTGGCAGCAGAGGCGATGGCAGCAGGACCACGGTAAGCACAGACACCTATATTTAAGGAGAGGCAAGAAGCACGTGGGGGGCACCCCCGGCTGCAGACCAAACCCATCAGCTCATGATTCCAACGCCAGGGAACGCAGACACTCATTGCCTCAGACTGTGAGGGCCAGAGGGCATGGGGACAGATGAGGAGGCTCCTGGTCTCTCAGCGGAGAGTGAATGGCAGAAATCCATCTTGGACCCCCGCCCCCACGCAAAATGCCACAGTGTGGTGAGAAGGGTTGCCTGGTGGTGACAAATGCACAAGCCTCTACCCCCTATAGTGTAGGAGGTGTGACAGCCCCGCCCAGGAAGCAAAAGTAAACACAAAACTGTCAGGATGGCACAGATCATGATAGAAATCCTGGTGATGCAGCTGACCAGCCAGCAAATAAGTAATCTAATGGCTCAGCAGATAGGAAATCTTTCTGAGGCACAGTTCAGAGCTTTGGTTATAAAAATGCTTACAGACCTAACAGCAGATATTAAACAAGATGGGAAAGGAATGAAGCCTAGTCCTGCTGAAATGAATGAAAACACATACAAAACTAGTGATGAGGGAAAGAAAACCAGGGATCAAACCAACAAATCAGAACATGGGAAAGGAACAAACAGTCAAAGAGTGCAGAAATAGGATACAAAAAGTAAGGAAAATGAGGAGAGGCTCAGAAACCTATGGGGCAGCTATAAGCGGGCCAACATCCGAATCATAGGGTTGCCAGAAGGTGAAGAAGAAGAACTAGAAATGGAAAAATTATGTGAAAAAATAATGAAGCAGAACTTCCCTAACTTGGGGAAGGAAATAGACTTACAGTTCCTGGAAGCACAGAGAGCTCCAAAAAAACTGAACCCAGGGAGAACCACACCAAGACACATTATAATCAAAATGTCAAAAATTAAGGATAAAGAGAGAATCTGAAAAGCAGCAAGAGAGAAGAGAATTAGGTACAAAGGGGTCCCCAATAAGACTGTCAGCTGATTTCACAAATGAAACTGCAGGCAAGAAGGGACTGGCAGGAAATATTCAAAGTAATGAAAAGCAAAAACCTATAACCACAATTACTCTATCCAGGGAAGATGTCATTCAGAATAGAAGGTCAGAGAAAGTGCTTCCAGGACAAAGTAAAACTGAAGGAGTTCATCAGATCCAAACCACTGTTATATGAAATGTTAAAGGGACCTGTCCAGGAGAAAGAGGATCAAAACCATGAACGTTAAAATGAAAACTATCACAACAACCAACAACAGAAGCTAGGGAATCGAAACAAAGGCAAACTCAGTAGGCAACGAGAGTGTGAAAAGAATTATAGATATGGAAAACATTTTGAGGGGTGGTCAGTGAGGAGGGGGAAGGGGGGAAAGGGAGGGAGATGGTAGAGGAATTAAAAAGCATAGTAGGATGTGGTGGAGTAGATAGGAAGATGTTGAGAAGAACTATATGCACAACCAATGGGCATGGACTAAGGTTGGGGGAACAAGTGGAGGGAGGGGCGTCACTGGGTAGAGGGGAAAAAAAGGGAAAAGAACTTGGGACAACCATAACAGCATAATCAGTAAAGCATATTAAAAAATGAAAAAAAATTAAATAGGTTGATAATGCCAAAAAAGTACATCTAAGTAATATTCTTCTTGAAAATATGTAGTACACTAGAATAAAATTAGTAGTTAAATTTGGTAAACTGGACATTCATTAAATTGGCTGTGAGGAAATCAACTGCCATCTAAGAGGGGAACATGATCTGGCCTCCTGTGGTTCCTGAGCTCCTCTTCTGGTTAGAAGGATGCTGGAAAAGACAGAGCCCCACACATGGTAGTCGGGGTCAGAGAAGGAAGGTCTGGCAGGACCTTTGGAAGTGAGCTAACTCATCTAGCCACAGAGGAAAGCCCAGTGGGATGAGAGACTCGTGTGGTTGGAGCAAGGAGGTGAATCTGCCACTGAAGATGAGCCAACCAAAAAGGCTTTGGGGAGGATGAAGAGAGAGGGCTATCTTTTTTAAGATGGAGAGGTTGGTCTTATGCCTGTCATCAATGCTGCTCCTTTCTGTGAAGCACCAAGGTCTCACCAGGCTCTCTTCCAGGCAGGCTTGGCACATGCCCACCTTTGGGAAAGCAAGTCCAGCTCCTCTCTGAGCACTGAGATCTCTAGGGCTCTGCATCAGAGAGTGATGCTACCCACAGTGACAGCCTGGATCCCATTACAGCTCAACTCTGGGGGTCTTTCACCAGTGACACATCTCTTCTGATTTGCCACGTTCCTTAACAGAGACTCGTGGAGCAGGCTGCTCCTTCTGCAGGAAACACACATAAGCCCTGCACCACCGTGGGCTAAGGAAGGAGGAAAGATAGAAAAGGTGGAGAGGAGGGAGGAAAAGGTCCTGGCTTCCAGCCATGCAGATTCTCTTGAGATGAAAAGAAGAAAATGTTTTACTCCCCGCCCCCCCCTTCTCCTGCTGCTATTTCCTCTAATTGAGTATTCAGACCTGGGTGAGGGAATTGATTTTGGAAAGATGGATGCAAAGGTTCCCCAAGGCCTGCAGAGCCTGGTTGGAGCCCTGGAGAAGGAATCTCCTGGGAGGCAGCAGCATTAGTCCTGATAAAACTTGGAGAAGCTCCAACATTGCTGACCACCCCAACTCTCTGTCACAGGAAAGTAGAGCTCATGGGCTCCTGTTCCATCTCTTTCTCAATCCTCTTTTAGCAAATGCTCTGCTTTTTTAAAGTTAAATTTATTGGGGTGACATTGGTTAAACATTATGTAAGTTTTAAGCATACAATTCTATATTTTATCATCTTCATATTGTATTATATGCTAACCACACAAAGTCTAGTTTCCTTCTGTCACCATAAATTTATACTTTATTTAAATCCCTGTATTTCAACTCTCAGACAAATGAAAGATTTTGGCTCTATTAGAGGAGTGTGGGAAATCAGCCTCAATCTTGCCAGGCCAGCCCAGATCTGACCCACAAACTGTCTCATATAAATCATATATCAAGTCATGAGCTGAATTTAATCTAATATGAATCATAGCTCCTGCCTCATTTGATTGCCAGAGCCCCAGGCATAACTGGAAGAGAGGAGACACAAGCAAACACAGGATCAGAATAGCTGAACTGTTGAAATGCCAACCCAAGGCAAGTGAGGCAGAGAAAGACAGGTTTTCTATGCCATGAACTGCAAAGGGCAGAATCAAAGGCTGGGTGGGCAAACCTTCTAAGGACATGGCTTAGCTCAGAATAGTCCACATTGTAGTGCAAGAGACTTCCTTGTAGAAATTGTTTTATCAAAATTAAATTCAAAATCCTAAATCTATCCTTAACTCAAATAGATTCAGCCATGTTGTATGAGGAGATGCTTCATTTGAGTGGGCAGGATAGTTATGAAGAATATTAAGCAGAGCAGAGAAGGAACAAGCCAAAATGTTTCCACTAAAAACCTAGTGACTGGCCCTGAAGTCTCAGAAACAAGAGAAAACTATACCACCGATGACCTGGGGACCACTGAGGACTATGACACTGTAGACCCAGGGACCACAGGAGATTATATCACTAAACACCCAGACACTTGCCCTGATGGAACAGGTTTCATAATCACAGTGAAACCCACTGGGCTCCTGACACCCATTAGAATCATCTGCATCTCCCTGGCAGCCACTTCAGTCATGGTTTCACTTTTTGTTGGGCTTGGCTTCACTGTGGTGAATATTTGGCCCAGGAATGTGAAGAACATTATGCAAATGGAGCATCTGTGGAGGAGGAAGTGGGCATGGGAAGTTGAGGCATGGAAATTTTCCGAGGTCAGGAAAGCTACATAGAGTTTTGCAAAGACATAGAGAGAGGCAGAGATGAAAGAAAGGACAGGAGCGGGTGCTATAAAAGGTGGGGACAGAATTGGATGAGAGGGAGATATAAGAGACAGACAGGGAGCAGGAGAAAAACAGGGGAGAGGAAGAGAGTACAGAGAGATAAAGCAGACAGAAAAAGGAACATAAAAACACAGGTATAGTAAGACAAGGTGAGAGCTAAAGCACACATAAACATAGATTTAAAAATCGGAATTTTCATAAGAAGAAAAAGAATTGGGGGATAAGAGAAGAGGAGGAAATGGAAACATTTTGGATGGTCCACTCAGGTCAGAAATATATTATTTCATACTATGACCCACTCTAGAATTCTGCAGATGTTTTAAAACCAGGATTGGAAGGGTTTTTACGAGCATGCTACTCTATTACTGGAGGGACAGCTGGTACCAACTCTCAAAGTGGAACTCTGGGTCCTTTTCTGTGTCTGAGGGTCCCCACTGTTTCTACAAGACAAAAGACTAGGTGCCAGCATGTGGCTTCCTCTTGCTGATTTTTGGTCTAAAACCCAAGCCTTCAACCTCTGGCTTCTGCTCAATGAGGAAGAGCTCGTCCTTTTGGTCGTCCTGACCTGATGAGGAAATGCATGTTGGAATCTTTGCAAGTGGTAGCTTACATGATTAGCTAGCTCATGCAGGTCATTAAACCCTCATTAATTCTTGTCAGCCATCACCGTCATCATGCACTGACCTCTGCCCCAAGAGACAAACCCTCAGCTTGGGATTAGTTTTGCAGTGTAAGTAAGCCAAAAGTAATGCGTTATTCAGCAGAGGTGTTCATGTTTAATTCAACCAAAGTCACACCATGAAAAGAGAGCATTCTGAAGAGTGGCTGTGGCAACAAGAGGAAACGGGCACTGAAAGCCTCTGCGTGTACTTGACACATGAGTCAGGCTCAGTATTTGCCAGGGAGGAGAGGACCTTCCTGACTTCACTGTAACCACACACAATGTCATTCATGATGAAAATCCAGACTCCTCTGTCCCAGGCACCTTCCTCCTCCAAACCAGGCCTCTGACAGTCATCAGGAAGGGCACCTTCTCAACCTCTTGTAGGCTAAAACCAAGGGTTGTTTCAAAAGGCTCATCGTTCATGAAGTAAAAGCAAAGTTTGTGTTCCCAAACTTGCTGAATTTTTAACTTATAAATATTTAACTAAAAAGTTTAAAAATAAGAATTATCTAAAAAGATGTAGGGATTAAGAAAAAAATAAACCTTTATAGTATGGTAATTACCAGAGGGAAAGGGGGGAGGGAAAGTATAAGAGGGTAAAGGGGCAGGCGATGGAAGGAGACCTGACTTGGTGAACACACAGCAAGATATACAGATGATGTATTATAGAATCGTACACCTGAAACCTATATAATTTTATTTACCAATGTCGCCATAATAAATTCAAGGAAGAAAGAAAGAGAGAAAGAAAGAAAGAAAGAAAGAAAGAAAGAAAGAAAGAAAGAAAGAAAGAAAGAAAGAAAGAAAAAAGGAAAAGGTCTATATTTCCATCCTTCTTCCCCAATTCCATTTGTCAAAATATTTTTATATTCTCTACATGACTTCAATGTTCTTGGAGATTATGTATCTGTAGCAGTGTCAGGATCTGAAAAAAATGACAACAATGGATGAAGTCCTAGATATGAGCTGGGTAGATCCTGACAAATCATAATCTACCTGGTTTAAGAGCAGAATTGAGTCTTAAACCCAAACCACTCTCTTCCTCTCTAGAAAAATTGTTTCCTGCATCCATTAAATCCACCCACAAGGGTTATTTATCATCCCTGTGCCTTGGACTGGAGTGCATCATAAAGATGATTCCAGCAGTGACCACACTTGGTTCTAGAGCAAGTCAGACCCATGACAGCCTCTGAAGACCCGTGAAGCATGTGGGTCCTCAGACTTCCCCTCCTCTCCCCCCACCTGGAGCTCTAGGACCACCCAATGACGAAGGTACTTGGAATAAGCGTGTCAGGGACACTCAGGAAGGATACCTATCTGCTCTGAGCACCCCCTTTTTCTATCTGGCCATGGTTACTTACTCAGAAAAAAACTGTCTTTATCTATCTACTAGATTTAGCCATGAAAACTATTTGGAATAAACACATGCAACTCATGTACAAGAGGTTTTCGTTAAGTCTGATCTTAGAAATAAAGCAAATGTTTGTCTGTTTCTGACTAGGTCACACATCTAAATCCATTTATTTAACACACTAATTATTAAGTGTCTAGCATGGGCCAAACATTCTATGCCTTCCTGTTTGTCCATCTCAGTCCGTCTACCTGAAAGATTCAGCTATCTGGTCTCAAGAGTGCCAGGTCCAAGTCCTCCCAACAGTCATGCCACAGGATCCTGTCTACAGACATACTAACTGCCATTCAACAAGTATTTATTGAGCACTTACTGTGCGGACAGGCCACCAAAGTAAATAACTGAGTCTCACTCAATCATGCATGAAATGAGGGACCTTAAGTCCTGATCTGACCTCTGACCAGGAGGATATCTCTGCCACAATGAGTCATGGAGGGAAGAATTTCTTTTACAGAAAGGCCTAGAAATGATGCTTAAGATGGCTAAAACCACAGACAGGCCTGAGTATCAAGGACAACAGCTCCACAAGCAGTTCAGGAAGAAAGCAAAGAACAAAGATATTTGAAGGGAGTTAATTATTGTTTGCCCTCCAGCGTTATCATCATCATTTGATAAAGAATTATGGTATTATGGCATAGAATCAGAAATACAGAATAATAAATTAAAATATTAGAATCCAGTTTAAATATGTGTTTCCAAAGTTTACATAGAACCTGTTGTCATCCAAGGATTGTGATTACAAGTTGAATAAGACTCACATTGCTCCCACAGATAGAGAGCAAGATGATGGTTGCCAAAAGGAAGGGGAGTGCAGGGATGTTATTTGTTTGTTTTAGAGCACTACTACTTTTGGTATTTTCTACAGAAAATAAAAAGATTTTAATTGCTTATCAGATAGTGCTCAAGACAGACATGTGCACTAAGTTTTTTTATATAACCAGTGATTTGTTTGGCCTCTCAGTGCACTTGGGCACCTGGAAGATAAGAAGACTCAGAGGTTCATCACCAGCTAGCTGGATACACTTAACTTCTCAGACCCTCTTTTCTAATCTTTAAGATGAAAAAATGAGATTATATAAGTATTATTATTAATTCCATTAATAGTCACTTAATAATTATTTATTACTTAGTTATTTTTGAGAAATACCAGCACTTCTCAAAATTAAGTGATAAATTCCCTTAAAGGAAAAAGGTTTCAGAACTCCTGGTGTTAGCTTAGTTTATTATTATATTACCTGAATATGAGTAAACCAGAAAATGAAGAATAAACCCCTTATGCTTATAGCTATACTATTCCAATAAAGTTAGAAACAACAACAGCACTTTTAAGTGATGCATTATACATTTTTGCTGAAGCTCTCTTTGCTTTGGGGTGGTGAACACACAATACAATATACAGACGATGTATTATAGAATTGTATACCTGAAACTTACATAATTTTATTATCCAATGTCACCTCAATAAATTCAATAAAAAATAGCTTTAAAATCAAATAAAATAAATTTAAAAAGGAAAAAAAAACAGATTATGTGGCAAGGATACAGTTAAGTCCAGATTCTTGGTGTGATGAAGGCATAAAGAGTCTATAAAATTACCATGACTAATATTTCCTTTCTGAAACAAGAAAGACAGCATCAAACTTAAAAATAAGTATATTTTTTAAGTTGTCATGTTAGTGAGGGAATGATGAGAATATCTGAAATTAAAGACCAGCTATATTCCAAAGGTAAATGGTGTTGGGCCCTGCTGGGAGAGATACTGTCTATATATAAAGTTTTGTTTTGTTTTTACCTTTTTTAAAAGTATATTTTATTGATTATGTTGTTACAGTAGTCCCAATTTTTTCCCCTTTGCTCCCCTCTGCCTAGTACCCCGCTTCCCACCAGCAATCCCACCCCCCTTAGTTCATGTCCATGGGTCATGCATATAAGTTCTGTGGCTTCACCCTTTCCTATATTATTCTTAACATCCTTCTGCCTATTTTGTACAAACCGATTATGCTTCTTAGTCCCTGCACCATTTCCCCATTTCTCCCTCTCCCCACTCCCAGCTGGTAACCCTCCAAATGATCCCCATACCTATGATTCTGTTCCTACTCTGGTTTGCTTAGTTGGATTTTATTTTTCTTTTGTAGATTCAGTTGTTGATAGTTGTGAGTGTGTTGTCATTTTAGTGTTCACAGTTTTGATCTTCTTTTTCTTAAGTAAGTCCCCTTGACATTTCATATAATAATGGCTTGGTGATGATGAGCTCCTTTAGCTTCACCTTGTCTGGGAAGCACTTCATCTGCCCTTCCATTCTAAATGATAGCTTTGCTGGATAGAGTAATCCTGGTTGCAGGTTGCCTTGAATCACATTGAATACTGCTTGCCAGTCCCTTCCTGCCTGCAAAGTGTCCTCTGAGAAATCAGCTAATAGTCCTGTAGGTAACTCTCTGCCTCTCTCTTGCTGCCCCCAGGACTCTGTCTTTATCTTTCACCTTTGGCATCTCAGTCATGACACGTCCTGGTGTGGCCCCCTCTGGGTCCAGCTCGCCCGGGACCCTCCATGCTTCCTGGACCTGTATGTCCATCTCCTTTGCAAAATTTGGGAAGTTTTCCTCATTTTCTTCAATTCTTGTTTCTTCATTATGCACTGGTTGGCTGTTTTTTTCTTTCTTATGTTCCAAAACATTGATTTGAACCCCGGTTTTCTTCCCTTCACCTTTGGTTTTGTGTGGATTTTCCTTCATTTCACTCAGCATAGCCTTCACTTCTTCCCTTATGTGTCTGCCACACTCAAGCATATTTGTCAAACCTTTGAGCATCTTTATCACCAGTGTTTTGAATTCTGCATCTGTTAGGCTGTCTATCTCCTCATTTGTTAGGTTAGCTATCTCCTCATTGCTTAGTTCTCCCACTGGAACCTTGATCTGTTCCCCCTTTGGGGCCATACTTCTCTGTCTCCTCATTCTGACAGGTTCCTGTGTTTGTTTGCCTCCGAGTTCCAGGGAGAGCTGTCGCTCCTGTTATGTTGTAAGAGGTGGAGCCTTAGTGATTTGTCAGTACAGGGCACCTATTTCACCACGTTTTAGTGCTGTATGGGGGGGAGGGGTCCTAGAGGGAACAATGCCACTTGCTCAGCACTCACCCCTTTTCCAGGCACTTCTCCCACTTCTGCACTGGACTGACTCCCCTCTAGCTGCTGCCCTGGCCATCGTTCCCAGAGTGAGCAGGTCTGCGGATGCTCTAGAACCATCGGGGCCCTTTAAACAAGCGGACTCTGCTGAGACCCGCAATTTCTGCCTCCACCCCAACCCCTACTGGTCTGCATAGTCAGAAGCAATGAGGCTTGATTTTCCCCATTGCTGGGACTGTCAGCTGCTAGGTCTGGTGAGAAGCTGGGAATGCTTCCTAGGTGTCCCTCCTGACTTTAAAAACGTGTGACTGTGCTTTTTGCTGGCCGGCCGCTGCTGCCGCTGCTGCCACCACTACACCACATCCTCTCCACCGCAGTCACGCCCCTCCTACCTGTCTGAATGATTTCTTCTTTATATCTTTGTTTGTTGGACTTCCATGCAGTTTGATTTTCTGGAACTTCTGGTTGTTTCTAGTTTTGAGGTAGTTGTATTCCTTTTTAGTTGTGGAGGGAGACACAGCATGTCTGTCTACCCCTCCATTTTGGCCAGAAGTATATATAAAGTTTTACTATAATACATACACACACACACACACACACACAAGAATTCAAGAATTATTTGCTCCTAGCATCAAAACAGTACTAATCCCTGCAGCATTGTTAAGCAACTCTCCTTTGTCACATAATGTCTCCATTTTTCATGGGTTCTCCTGGTACAACTATCCCAAGACCTCCGTCTCTCGGTTAACTGTGAGATTATCTGGCAGCCACTTAAGGAAGAGATAACATTCAAGTTTTAAAACAGGCCTTGTTCTACTCTTGTCAGCCTGTGACAACTGTACAGACTCATCATTTCTGTTAGCTTAATGTTGACTTTGTATTGGTCATCAAACCCTGGCTGGTTTAGCTCAGTGGATTGAGCGTCGGCCTGCGAGCTAAGTGTCGCTGGTTCGATCTTCCAGTCAGGGCACATCAGAGAAGGAAAACTCTGACTCCAAAAAACCTCCGCTGCCTTGCGGCATACCTCTTCAGGGGAAAGGCTAAGGGAGTAAACCCCGACAGAAAATCCGGAGTCGGAGTCCCTAAGGCGGTTTGACGTTGTAGTCAACACCGGCAACTCCTGCGGCGCACCTGAAGCCAAGCTGTATTGACTCCGTCTTTCCCTTGGACCCTTCAGCTGCGAAGAGAGGGGGGGTCTGCTGCATGGGCAACAGCAGACCCTCCATATCACCCTGCCCAGGCTCTGTAGCTTCATCGCAAGATGTCGATTCAACACGGGAGGAGACAGATACCATGTCACTCCCGAGTCGGACTGCACAGCCATTCTCGGCGGTGCAGATAGACTCTTAAGAAGCTACACCATCGTCTCTCGAGACGGATGGCTGCCGATTGGTCATCAGTCAAATCCAGAAAATGCTTCTATTATGGGGATTTTAAAGCTTGTCACCTAAAGAAAACACATGCGGCAAAAACAGCTAGTTGCTACCCAAAATCCATTCTCCCTTTCTTTCCTACTCGGAGAATTCAGATTTCAGCTGGCAATATGTCCAGCTGAAAATTCCCAATTTTCCAGTCTACCTTGCAGCCAGTGATGGTGATGAGATCTAATTCTGGCTAGTGAGACGGAGATAGAAGCCTCTGGGATGGTGTCCCTTCTGAAATGAAAAGGCAGAGGCTCCCCAGAAGAAAGCCCTTACCCTTTCACCCTCTGCTCTTCTTCCTGCTGGGAATAGGGTATGAAACTTGGTGGTGCAGCAAGGAGCAGTAAGGTGACAACCACCACTCTGAGAGTGAAGCAGAGGGAAGAAATCACCTGGGTCCCCAGTGGCATCACCGTGCCCTAGCTGTGCTCCATGACCTTTTGTATAGGAACAAGCAGTGTGCTGCAGCTCAGTTAGGTGGCCTTCTGTAATTCCAGGCAAAAAGGATCCTAATGACACGTTTTTGAAGTATCATGTGGATGTGATGGACTACTGAGAATACACCTGTAGACCCCGTTTAGAGAATCACTGTCAAGTTTAAGAACATGTGACCTACCAGAGTGGGGAGGAGAAGAGCAAATAACAGACTTACCTACTGACCTCCCGTGGAGACAGCAGAGGCAAAGGAAGAGTTTGTGATTCCAGATGCTGTATGAGCAAGAATATCACTTTATTGCAGGAAAGAGGAGTACCAGAAAACAATATTAGTTAACATACAGTCCAAAAAAAGTCAGGTCAATCTGTATAAAACTCCCTTGAACTTCGGGCTGGAGCAGGGGGTGGGGCATTCAGGAAAGGGCTCTGGCCCGAGACAGGGTGCCAGAGGAGCCATGGCCTGTGGGCAGCGCAGGCTGCAGTCTGGCACGGGCCAGGTTTGTGTAATAAAGACAGGTGCTGCTAGAGCCACAAGTGCCAGCTGGGGAAGTCAGTGTACTGCAGCTTCTGTGCTCAGGGAGAACCTTGAGCAAGTGGAGAAACCATGGAACCACTGTAAGCAACATAGTTCACATAGCTATAAACCTTAGCGTGTAAGAAATCAAACCTTTTTATTACAATAATTTCTGCTGCTCACAGACTAGAGGGAAATTTAACCTCAGGCCTTTTTTGCTGCTCTCCAAAGATGTTGGGGTTGCATATAAAACAGAGGCATAAGGTACACTCTGAAAGTCAAGTGGCCCACATGGATTACCCCAACATACCCATGTGCCTTTCTTTGGGTCAGCAGTTCTGCCAGAAGTTCAGGGGCTTTGCTGAGTTAGCCCCTCAGCTCATCATGTAGCCTCCTTCTCCAGAATGTGCCATCTCTGCAAGGTACTGCTGGTAAGGAAGACATGGTTCCTGCATTTAAGGACCCTCAGAGAGATGCACAGCCACCTCGTTTCTGGACAATATTGAAGGTAGAAAAGGACAAGGTGAAGATGCTATCAAAACACCAAGAAAAAAAGTAAAGCCTTAAATACCTCCTTAACCACTCCTGGGACCTTGCACTACAATATCTAGTAGTTGACTTTCAATGTATATCATACTCTTACTCATTATGACACTTGTAATTTGTTAAACTACCTATACATGCCTTCTCCTCAGTGACTGTGCATAGCTCACTCCATCATGTGAGTCCAGCCCCACTCAGATAATCCTCCTTTTTTTCTAAGGTCCAGTGTTTCAAGGACTTCTGCAGGTATTGTTAAAGAGCAGAATGAAATCCAGGTGACCCAAATCAGCAATTGCTAATATTGTGCTGCCTGGAGTGAGGAGACTAGGTGAACACACCCCTTCCAGAATTGTGCCTGAACAGGATTTATACCTGTTTGGGCATGTCATCCCACACAAAACTGTTCAAGAAGGCCCATGCTGGCCCTGTCCCCCTTCTTTACAAATGAGAATGTTTGGTGATGCTCTCCAGTGACTCAACACTCACCCCACAAAGGCATTGTTTGATATCTTAGTCGACACATAGCTTTCAGATCTAGTCTTGACCTTTTTTTCTGTGGCATATCCAAAACCCTCTCCTTAGTCTCTGTATATCACCATATTAATTTCCTTTATTTTAGTTTTAATTTATTTGTGCACTATCTCCTTCCACTAGAATGTCAGTTCCTTGAGAGAAGAGGTCTTGAAGGCAAAACAGGAAACAGAGTAGACATTCAGGAATCCCTGTGCTTTGCTGATCCAAAGATGCACACTCTTCCCATCATGTTATAGTTTAAATGGAGTCTAGAGCAGAGGCATGTCTGACCACTGGTGTCATAGGCATGTCATTGTTCAATTGGCTTCACTTTTTCTTCTCAGTGAATATAAGCAGTGGTGCATCTTAAACTCAATAACATCTTAGATTTGATGAAATACATATTTCATGCTTTCTTTTTGTGCTGTTTCTTCAGTTTTAATATTATTAGGAAATAAAAAGAAATAAAAATTCCTTTAATGAGTGTCTAGCATGTACAGGGAATTCTTTTAAGAACAAGGATGCCAGATTAACAGAGGTGAATGACATTGTCCTTGCCCTTGAGTGTGATGTGCTAAGTGCTCTAATGGAGCTAAGTGTTAGGGTGAAGCTGAAAGAAGGGGCCTCCCTCAGCCTGCAGACCCAGGAAAGCTTCCCAAGGGAACAGTGATTGACCCAGGATTTCTGTCATATTCATGAGAATTCCATGCTCCTTGCACACATGTTGTCTCTTTGAATCCTCATATGAGCTCTGTGAGGTAAGAAAATCACCCCATCAACTTACAGCCAAGATGGAGGTGTGGGTAGATGTGCTTCACCTCCTCCCACATCCATAAGAAATATCACAACTAACTTCCAAACAAAAAAGAACCAAAACTACCAGAAAATCAAACTGTATGGAAGTCTGACAGCCAAGAATTTAAAGAAGAAATATTCATCCAGACAGGTAGGAGGGGCATAGACAGAGAGCTTGGGTAGAGAGGACATGTGGCATCAGCAAGGCAGCAATGAGGCGGCAGCAGCAAGGAAGCAGTGGCCAGCAGAACAGGTGGTCCCACATTCACATGTGGCAGATAAAAGCCAGGATGAACACCTGGGGAGTGATCCCAGCCCTAGGTATGACCAAACCACCCAGGGTTCCAGCACTGGGAAAATAAAGTCTCATAGCTTGAAAACAAGTGAGGGTTGGGGTATGGAATAAACTGCCCATCTCTCAGGAGAGTCTGTTTAGAGGGGTCCCACAGTCCTAGAACATATACAAACCCATTCACTCTGGGAACCACCATCAGGGCGGCAGCTGGAGGGGTGCCAGTAGCATAAGGGAAGTGGGTGAAGTGACTGGAAAAGGGGCCAGTGCCAAACAAGGGTATTGTTCCCTCTGTCACTGCCCCCCCACATACAATGCCACAAAGCAGTGAAATGAGTCTCCCCATACTGATGAATACCTAAGACGTCACCCCTTATAATGTAACAGGTGTGCCCAGACAGGAAATCAAAGTAGCTCTACCTAATACACAGAAACAAACACAGGGAGGCTGCCAACTTGAGGAAAGACAAAGAAATATGGCCCAACAGATCAAAACTCCAGGAAAAGAACTAAAAAAAAAAAAAAAAAAACAGAGAAAGCCAATCTATCACATGCAGAGTTCAAAACACTGGTGATCAGAATGCTCAGAGAACCCACTGAGTATGGCAAATGGATTAGGGAAGAAATGAAGGCTACACTAAGTGAAATAAAGAAAAATGCACAAGGAACCAATAATGAAGGGAAGGACCTGGGAATCAAATCAATGAATTGGGACTTCTGGCCAAGATGGAGGGGTAGACAGACACACTGCGTCTCCCTCCACAACTAAGAAGGAATACAACTACCTCAAAACTAGAAACAACCAGAAGTTCCAGAAAATCAAACTGCATGGAAGTTCAACAAACAAAGATATAAAGAAGAAATAATCATCCAGACAGGTAGTGGAGCGGAGTTGGGGTGGAGAGGATGCGGTGTGGTGGCAGCAGCAGCAGCAGCTGCAGCAGGCCAGCGGAAAGCGCAGTCACAGGTTTTAAAAAGTCATGAGGGACACCTGGGGAGCGTTCCCAGCTCTTCACTGGACCTCACACCTCACCGTCCCAGCACCGGGGAAAATCAAGCCTCATTGCTTCTGACTGTGCAGACCAGTAGGGGTTGGGGTAGAGGCAGAAACAGCTGGTCTCTCGGCAGAGTTCGCTTGTTTAAAGGGCCCCCATAGTCATAGAATGTCCCCAGACCCACCCACTTTGGGAACGACGGCCAGGGCAGCAGCTAGAAAGGTGCCAGTCTCATACAAAAGTTGGAGAAGTGCCTGGAAAGTGGCATTGTTCCTTCTCAGACCCTCCCCCACATACAGCGCCACAACATGGTAAAACAGGTCACCCTGTACTGATGAATCCCTAAGGTTTAGCCCCTTACAACATAATAGGAGCAACAGCTCTATCTAAGACACAGAGAGAAACACACACAGGAGACTTTCAGCCAAGATAGAGGCCTAGACTGACACGCTCCTTCTCCCTTCACAACTAAAAAGGAATACAACTACCACAAAACCAGAAAAAACTAGAAGTTCCAGAAAATAAATGGGAGTCCAATGTATAAAGTTATAAAGAAGTGGTGCTCGTCCAGGTAGGAGGGGCGAAGCCGGGGCGGAGAGGTCAGCAGTGGCAAAAGCAACGACGAAAGTGGCAAGATGGTGGTAAGCACAGACACCCGTATTTAAGGGAGGCGAGAAGCGCTTGGGGAGCACACCCAGCTGCAGACCAGATCTGTCAGCTTGTAATTCCAACACCAGGAAAGGCAGACCACAATTGCCTTGGATTGTGAGGCCCGGAGGGGGTGGGGACAGAGGAGAAGGTACCTGGTCTCTCAGTGGAGAGTGAACAGCAGGAATCCATCTTGGACCCCCGCCCCAACACAAAACGCCACTGCATGGTGAGAAGGGTTGGCCGGTTGTGACAAGTGCACGGGGCTCTGCCCCCTATAGCCTAGGAGGTGTGACAGCCCCGCCCAGGAAGCAAAGGTAAACACAAAACTGTCAGGATGGCACAGATCACGATAGAGATCCCAATCACACAGCTGACCAGAAAGTAAATATCTAATCTAACAAAGCAGCAGATAGGAAATCTTTCTGAGGCACAGTTCAGAGCTTTGCTTATAAAAATGCTTACAGACCTAACAGCAGATCTTAAACAAGACAGGGAAGGAATGAAGGCTAGTCCTGCTGAAATGAATGAAAACACATATGAAACTAGTGGTGAGAGAAAGAAAACCAGGGATCAAATCAACAAATCGGAACATAGGGAAGGAACGAAGAGTCAACCAGTGCAGAAGAAGGAAATGAAAAGTGAGGAAAATGAGAGGCTCAGAAACCTATGGGACAGCTATAAGCGGGCCAAAATCCGAATCATAGTGTTGCCAGAAGGTGAAGAAGAAGAACTAGAAATGGAAAAATTATGTGAAAAAATAATGAAGCATAACTTCCCTAACTTGGGGAAGGAAAGACTTACAGGTCCAGGAAGCACAAAGAGCTAAAAAAAAAAAAAAAGTGGACCCAGGGAGAACCACACCAAGACACATTATAATCAAAATGTCAAAAATTAAGGATAAAGAGAGAATCGTAAAAGCACCAACAGAGAAGAAGAGAATTATGAACAAAGGGGTCCCAATAAGACTATCAGCTGATTTTCCAAAAAAAAAAACTCTGCAGGCAAGAGGGAACTGACAAATATTCAAAGTAATGAAAAGCAATAACCTACAACCACGATTACTCTATCCAGTGAAGCTGTCATTCAGAATAGAAGGGCAGAGAAAGTGCTTCCAGGACAAAGTAAAACTGAAGGAGTTCATCAGATCCAAACCACTGTTAAATGAAATGTTAAAGGGACTTGTTTAGGAGAAAGAGGGTCAAAACTATGAACATTAAAATGAAAACTGTATCACACCAACCAACAACAGAAGCTATGGGACCAAAACAAAGGCAAACTAAGTAGACAAATGAGAGTGGGAAAAGAATTATAAGTATGGGGAACTTTATGGGGGGAGGTCAGCAGGGAGGAGGAAGGGGGGAAAGGGAGGGAGATGGTACAGGAATTAAGAAGCATAGTAAGAGGGTGTGGAGTAGACAGGAAGATGTTGAGAAGAACTATATGCACAACCAATGGGCATGGACTAAGTAGGGGGACAACTGGAGGGAGGGGCGTCACTGGGTGGAGGGGAAAAAAGGAAAAGAAATTGCGAGAACTGTATAAGCATAATCAATAAAGCATATTTAAAAAAATAAAAAACTTCAAATGTATGTCCTGTATGAGAAAACCTTCAAAGGAATTCTAGGAACTGGGATTTTAGGAAATAACAGAAGGAACAAGCAGAAAGCTGCCTGATGGCATTATTTTCAGCCCCAGGAGACATTCTCAGGAGATGGTTCCTAAGAGAACCATCCTGAAAGGAGTAGCCGAGGGAGCTCGTGTTCCACTTTCTTTGTTAAAATCAACTTGATTAGATTTTTCTACCTCTGTTGAAATTGCCTAAAAGTTATTATCAGTGCTTTACGTGATTTCTCTAATGTTTTCTGCAGTTCCTCTGAGTTATTAATTTATTGCTGTTTATGTTCTACATCACTCTTGCTAAATGTAATGTCAGTATATCTGCTCTGCTTATTTCTGATAAGTTCACATAAATGGATAGAATTTTTATTAACTGAATCCATCTTGCTTTGATTTTAAGCATAAGTTTGGAAATAGTTTTTCAAATGTGAAAAATGATGCTCTCAAGACAGTTAAAATTTTGCTTTAGAATGATGTCAACTCTTGATATATAAATATTTAAAGAAAAGTGTAGGATAACATTAACTGTGATACTATGTTGTGATAAAGAACTTAAACTCTGCCAAACATTAAGAAACTGATTTTAGGGAACTTCCAGCCAAGATGGAGGCCTAGGCAAACACGCTGTGTCTCCCTCCAAGACTAAGAAGGAATACAACTACCTCAAACTAGAGACAACCAGAAGTTCCAGAAAATTGAGCTGCATGGAAGTCCAGCAAACAAAGATATAAAGAAGAAATACTCATCCAGACTGGTAGGAAGGGCGGAGCCAGGGTGGAGAGGACTCGGTGTGGTGGTGGCAGCAGCAGCAGGCCAGCATAAAAGGCAGTCACATGTTTTAAAAAGGCAGGAGGGACACATGAGGAGTGCTCCCAGCACCAGACCAGACCGTGCAGCTCATGGTCCCAGCACCAGGGAAAATAAAGCCTAGTTGCTTCTGACTGTGCAAACCAGTGGGGGTTGGAATGGAGGAAGAAACTAACGGTCTTTCAGCAGAGTCCACTTGTTTAAAGAGCCTCCATGGAGCTAGAATGTCTGAAGACCCAACTACTCTTGGGAATGATGGCCAGGGCAACAGCTAGAGAGGTGCCACTCCCATACAGAAGTGGGAGAAGTGCCTGGAAAAGGGGCGAGTGCTGAGCAAGCAGTATTGTTCCCTCTCAGACCCCTCTTCCACATACAGCACCACAACGTGGTGAAACTGATCGCCCTGTACTGACGAGTCCCTAAGGCTCCACCCCTTACAACATAACACATGCAACAGCTCTACCTAAGACACAGAGGCAAACAAACACAGGAGCTTGTCAAGATAAGGACAGAGAAGTATGGCCTAAAAGAGGGAACAGATTAAGGTTCCAGTGGGAGAATTAAATGATGAGGAGATAGCTAACAACGAACAAGGAGATAGCTAGCCTAACAGACACAGAGTTCAAAATACTGATGATAAAGATGATCAGACTTGACAGATATGCTTAAGTATGGCAAATGCATAAGGGAAGAAGTGAAAGCTATACTAAATGAATCGAAGGAAAATCCACAGGAAACCAATAGTGAAGGAAAGGAAACCGGGGTTCAAATCAATGATTTGGAATGTAAGGAAGAAAAAAACAGTCAACCATTACAGAATGAGAAAACAAGAACTAAAAAAAAAAATGAGAGGCTTAGAAACCTCTGGGATAACTTTAAATGTGCCAACATCTGAACCATATGGGTGCCAGAAGGGGAAGAGGAAGAGCAAGAAATTGAAAGCTTATGTGAGAAAATATTGAAGGAAAACTCCCCAAATATGGTAAAGGAAATAGACATACAAGTCCAGGAAGCAGAGAGAGTTCCAAACAAGCTAGAGCCAAAGAGGACCACACCAAGACACAGCATAATTAAAATGCCAAAAGTGAAAGATAAAGAGAGAATCTTCAAAACAGCAAGAGAAGAGCAGAGTTACCTACAAATGGGTGCCTATAAGACTATCAGCTGATTTCTCAAAAGAAATTTTGCAGGCAAGAGGGGACTGGCAGGCAGTATTCAAGGTGATGAAAAGCAAGGTCTTACAACCAAGATTACTCTATCCAGCAAAGCTATCATTTAGAATGGAAGGGCAGATGAAGTGCTTCCCAGACAAGGTAAAGCTAAAGGAGTTCATCATCACCAAGTCATTATTATATGAAATGTCAAAGGGACTTTCTTAAGAAAAAGAAGATCAAAATTATGAACATTAAAATGACAACAAACTCACAACTATCAACAACTGAATCTAAAAAATAAAAACAAAAACCCAAGTAAGCAAACCAGAATAGGAACAGAATCATAGGTACAGGGATCATTTGGAGGGTTATCAGCTGGGAGGGGGTAAGGGGAGAAATGGGGGAATGGTGCAGGGATTAGCAGTATAATTGGTTGGAACAAAATAGACAGGGGGAAGTTAAGAGTAGCATAGGAAAGGGTGAAGCCACAGAACTTATATGCATGACCCATGGACATGAACTAAGAGGGGTGGAATTGCTGGAGGGAAGGGGGACTGGGAAGAGGGGAACAAAGGGGAAAAAATTGTGACTATTGTAACTACATAATCAATAAAATGTACTTAAAAACAAAAAGAAAGAAACTGTGTTTAGGAACAATACCATAGACAGGAAATAAAGATTCCCCAATTGTTGTCTGGGCCTTAAAACTTGGTTCTGCCCTGGCTGGTGTGGCTCAGTGGATTGAGCACCAGCCTATGAACTGAAACATTGCCAGTTCAATTCTCAGTCAGGGCAAATGCCTGGACTGAGGACCAGGTCCCCATTTGGGAGCATGCAAGAGGCAACCATCCGTGTTTCTCTCACACACCATCAGTGTTTCTCTCCCTCTCTTTCTCCCTCCCTTCGCCTGTCTCTAAAAAATAAATTAAAAATCTTAAAAAAAAGCAAAACAAAAAAAAACTTGGTCCTATGTCTTCCTTGGTGAGCTCTCTTCTGTGGTATTTCAGATGCTTGGGATTCTAAGGAACTTTAAAGACTACTTACTCCAAACTCTCATTAAAAGCAAGAATTTTTTCTGTTTCATTCTGTATAATGATTTTCCAGTCCTGACCTGAAGAACTCTAGTGATAAATGGAACCTGAGGGTGAGGAAGGAAAATTGCTAGAGACCTGGATGTCTGACTGCTCAAAAGAGAAAGAAATTCAGAATCTAGGAAAGGAAGAAGGAATCTAGACATCAGAAAATTATAAAACTTGGTCTAGGAAAGGTTTTGTAGCATGAGAATTACTGATGAGATAAATGATGCAAATGTGGCCTAAAGCGTTGTTGCTGATGGGAGGTCACTGGCCAAACTTGCAGAGAGGCAGCCTTCATGAATGCTACACAGATGGACTCTGAGAGTTTCTAGAGGAGTCTGTAAGTAACTGAAATGTTTTTTTGTGATGAACCAGTCTTGCTCAATCAACCAATCTAGGCTTATCCAAAGGAAAGAACAACTAAACTCACCATTGCCCAACTCTCTGTATTTTTTATCTCCTCTCACTCTACTCTCTATTATTAATCCTATTTTTGTTATCGCATATCAGCCAGCAGAGTCACTTGGCTATTCTCCTCTGTGTCTACTACTTTCTGTGACTTAATACACAATTCTTCCTGTACTTCCTAACTTATGAACTTTACTTCCCTTCCACCTTCACAGTTAATCATCACCATCACCTTCATTAGCATTGCATATCAACTACCATCATTAGCAGCATCGCCATCATCATCATCATCACTACCATGCAGTGCCAGTGATAGTGAAAAACATATGTAATTCTTATAATTCTCTAAAGAAAGTGCTGTGATTCCCCTTCAAGGAAATAAGGTACAGGATGGTCAAATAATTTGTTCATAGTTACACATCTAATAAGTTACAAAACTAAGACTTCAACCTAGGCTTGTCTGATCCCAAAGCCCAAACACATCCACCACACTACACTACTTTCAAAATTCTCTTTCTATTATAAGCCATTTCTTTATGCTTCCATCTCTTTCTCTTCTTTTAAAGTATATTTTATTGATTATGCTGTTACAGGTGTCCCAATTTCTTTTTCCCTTTGCTCCCCTCTGCCAAGTAGCCCCCTTCCCTCCAGCAATCCCACCCCCCATAGTTCATGCCCATAAGTAATGCATATAAGTTCTTTGGCTTCACCCTTTCCTATATTATTCTTAACACCCCCTGTCTATTTTGTACCTACCAATTATGCTTCTTAACCACTGGACCATTTCTCCCCCTCCCCCCTCCCAGCTCATAACCCTCCAAATGATCTCCATACTTATTATTGTGTTCCTATTCTGGTTGTTTGCTTAGTTTGTTTTTGTTCTTTTTTTTTAGATTCAGTTGTTGATAGTTGTAAGTTTGTTGTCATTTCAATGTTCATAATTTTGATCTTATTTTTCTTAAATAAGTTCCTTTAACATTTCATATAAGGGATTGGTTAAAATGAATTCCCTTAGCTTTACCTTGTCTGGGAAGCACTTTATGTGCCCTTCCATTCTAAGTGGTAGCTTTGCTGGATAGAGTAATCTTGGTTGTAGGTCCTTGCTTTTCATCACTTTGAATACTTCTTGCCTGCAAAGTTGCTTTTGAGAATCAGCCAATAATCTTACAGGCACCCTTTTGTAGGTGTCTTCTTTTCTCTTGCTGCTTTTCTTTTTCTTTTTCTTTTTCTTTAACCTTTGGCATTTTAATTATGATGTATCCTGGTATCGTTCTCTTTGGGCCTAGCTTGTTTGGGCTCTCTGTACTTCCTGGACTTGTATGTCTATTTTCTTTGCCAAATTTTGGAAGTTTTCCTTCATTTTTTTTTTCACATAAGTTTTCAATTTCTTGCTCTTCCTCTTCTCCTTCTGGCACCCCTATGATTCAGATGTTGACACGTTTTAAGTTGTCTCAGAGGTTCCTAAGCCTCTCCTCATTTTTTTCAATTCTTGTTTTCTCATTCTGTACTGGTTGACTGTTTATTTCTCCCCTCTGTTCCAAATAATTGATTTGAACCTCAGTTTCCGTCCCCTCATCATTGATTTATGTAAATTTTCCTTCATTCCACTTAGCTTAGCCTTCATGGCTTCCCTTCTGCGCTTGTCGTACTGAGGGATATCTTTCAAGTCTGCGAGAATCTTTATCACCAGTGTTTTGAACTCCGCATCTTTTAGGTTGGCTATCTCCTCATTGCTTATTTCTCCCACTAAAACCTTGATCTGTTCCTTCTTTTGGGCCATACTTCTCTGTCTCCTCAACTTGACAGGCTCCTGTGTCCGCCTCTGTGTCTTAGGAAGAGCTGTTGCACCTGTTACCTTGTAAGGGACAGAGTCTTAGGTATTCGTCTGTATGGGGCAGACTGTTTTACCTCATTGTGGCACTGTATGTGGGGGAGGGGTTTGAGAGGGAACAATGTCGTTTGCTCAGCACCTGCCCCTTTTCCAGGCATTTCTTCCACTTCCTGTATGGGACTGGCGTCCCTCTAGCTGTTGCCCTGGTTGTGGTTCCAAGAGTGGGTAGGTTTGTGGACATTCTAGGACTATAGGGGCCCTCTAAACAAACAGACTCTACTGAGAGACCAGCAGTTTCTTCCTCTGCCCCACCCCCCACTGGCTTTCACAGTCAGAAACAATGTGGGTTTATTTTTCCCAGCCCTGGAACCATGAGCTGCACAGTCTGGTTTGGTGCTGGAAGCACTCTCCAGGTGTCCCTCCCTACTTATTTTAAGGTGTTACTGTGTTTTCTGCCGGCTAGCCACTGTCACTGCTTCCGCTACCGCTGGTGCCACACCGCTTCCTCTCCACCCCGGCTCTGCCCCTCTTACCTGCCTGGATAAATATTTCTTCTTTTTATCTTTGTTTGTTGGACTTCTATGCAGCTAGATTTTCTGGAACTTCCGGTTGTCTAGTTGTACTCCTTAGTTGTGGAGGAAGACGCAGCATGTCTACCTATGCCTCCATCTTAGCCAAAAGTCCTGTTTCTGTTTCTTAGTGTGAACTACTAATAGTAAGGATCTCAGCTTCCAGTATGGTGCCAACACTGGTCTCCAGCCAGCTGTTGTCTGGCTGACTGTGAATTGGGTGTCCATCTCTGGACTGTTCAGCAGTGACCAGAGGATACAGGGCTATGTGTGGAAAGGGCGTTGTGATGGGCATGGCCAGTACGTGTTCCTGTCTGACTTCCTTGAGAAGCTGTTGAAGAGGCAGCTTTGAATGTGCATTTATTTACATTTCATCTCTTTCCACAGAGTATTTAGAATGTCTTATAACAAAGTCATATATAGTGAAATAAGTATACATAGAAAAAATTGTAAGTACAAACTAACGCAAAAGAGAATAAAAATATCCCACAGCTTAGGAATGATAATATGAGGTACTTGAGAAAGTTGTGATTTGAGCTTTTTGGCAGTTAGAGCCAAAGGAGAAACACGGGCAACCTATCGTCCATATAAGCAAAAGAAAGAAAACAGAACTTTTCCTGGCAGTAAATTCTAAATTCTCATATAATGTCTTTAATAAGGGACACTGGGTAATCTAAAGCTAAAAGTCCTCAGCAAGTTTTCTGTAGCAAATTCACTAATCGATTTTTTGTGTTTGTTTGCTATAGCAAAGAGAAAGGCAGAGTATTGAACCACAGCTCAGTGGAAGAGATTCTGAGAAATATGAGCAAAAAGTATACAAAGATAGAGATGTCTATGATCCAGGGACAGAATTTAGAAAACTCAGAGGTGAAAGCACTGCATGCCCCTTATATAATCATCTCTAACACATCTTTTATCTCTCTGGGCTATTAAAAGGAGCCATATACCAGAAATCCTAGTTTATACCCTCTGTTGAGGAACTTTAGGATGCATATTTTCTGTTGCTGACTGAGATTAGTTAACCTTTTCTTAAGACCTCAGGCAGGCCCCTGGGAAACCAAGGCCCTCAGCCGGTGATCCCACCTGGGTGATAGCTGACTCAACATCTGCCCAGGGGCACTCTGCAGCAGTCCACTGTTCTGGGATTGCTTCAACTCAGGAGCCAGCAATAAGTCAGTCACATCAAAAAGCAAGACAGACCTGGCTCCTAACTTCATGATGCTTACAGCAGACTAAAATTATTATTTTGAAAAATAAATTAAAGCAGGTACTATCTGCTGTAGACACAGAGAAAACTCAGAGGGTACTCAATGAATACTGTAAGGATAACAACAGATTTCTCAAAAAACATTTTAAAATGTATGTAATTAATTTTTTGTATATTTGCTTGTATATACCAATTAATTGTAGAAAATATCTGCCAAAGATGATTATTTTAATTTAAAGAACAATTAATAAGGTGGCTGTTTATTTTATTTAGTTAGCAGGACCAGTTACCTCTTAAAATCCTCTCTGGTTACCGTTAGTCAGGAACCAACATACCCACTTACGATCTATCACAGTCCCATACATCTAGTCTATTTAATTTTTGAATTGTTGAGTTAGTGGTTTAAAATTAAATTAGAGATATTTTAATAAAGGAAATGATTTAATTCTTGTGAGGGTGTGGTGAGACAAGCACCCTCATGTAACATCAGTGGGGGTACAAGCTCTTTGGAAATGCTCAGATGACAAGTACCAAGAGATAACATGCACGAACATCCTTTAACACACAGAGTGTTTATGGTAGAATCACTCATAATGCTGAAACAGTTCACAAGTTCAACGAAAGAGCATATAATGTGGTGTTGTATTAGGCAGCAATTTAAATTCTTTTATGAAGGATTTTAAAGATAAGATATTGTTTATACCATAAAGTTAAGTAGAAGGAGAATATGCTCATTGAAAAAAATAGAAGAGAAAATACCAAAGTGCTAGCTATGGATTGGGGTTAGAGATTTTTAAATTTTCTGATACCATGTTTATTTTGTCCATTAAGGTTCCAAATTCTAAGACCTGGCTAGGTATCTCAGTGGGTTAGGGCATTGACTTGATATACCAAGGTTGTGGTTTCAATCCCTGGTCAGGGCAGATATGAGAAATAACCAATGAATGCATAAATGAATAGAACAAGAAATTGATGTTTTTCTCTCTCTTGCTCTAAAAAAACCATTACATTTAAATTTTTTTAAAAGATTCTGAACTCCATAAGTGGTTTTCTTTGTTTGTTTTTTAATGAAAAGGAGTTTATTGAGCAAATGAGTCTCTTTTAGAGTTCTAAAGATTGCTGTCAGGTCCACCCAAATATTCTTTCTGCACTCCTTGATTTTGTCAGCAACATAGAAACACAGGTATTTTATGAGCATCAACAGGAAGGAATGTAAATTACCCTGTTTATTTTGGCTCTATTTTGCTTCCCATCATCAGTTAGAGACCAACAAAGATAAAATGCAAACTGTAAGCTCTCATTCTTCCCATAAGATCTGTCCATAGGATGACATATCTTTCAGAGTTCTTGGCTGTCTCAACCACGAAGGGAAGAATCTTGTTGGAAATGCATTGAGTCAAACACTGAAGCAGGGGCCCAAGTATCACCTGGAAGAAGGACCATTCAGAGAAATGAAGGGAAATAGAAAGTTATCATGGCATTCATGCCACATGGTGCCAGTTGGTCAATACTAGGTTGCCAGGGTCCACCACACACAAAAACTCAACTGGAGCTTCTGGCTTAATATGACTGATTGAACGCAAACACATTTGCTCCTGCTCCCAACACAAATCCCACAAATGTGGTAAAGGATTTTTTAGAAGACAAGAACTATCACCAATTGAAATAAACATATCTTTAGCTGTGTGGACGGGTGTGGGGAGTGAGGTAAAAATGTACAAAGAACACAAAAAACAGGAAACAATATAATCTAAATAAATAGGTAAGTGAATAAATCAGGATCTGGACAGTAAATGGACATCTTGGCAGATAATAGAAAATTAAAGGTGAGATCACAGTGGGAGAATCCCAGAAGCAGACTGATTTCACAAAACGGAACTTCAGAAATCCTAAGGAATGAAGACACAAAGTACCTGTGAATGTGGGGGTGCAGGAAGGCCGGGAACAGAAGTTGAATCTGCATAGGAAGCTATTAGATCCCTTAACTAACCCACATGGCAGAATGGATCTATATTGCACCCTAATGTTGGTTTACTTGCTGTGGAGTGGAACCATACCAGGGAGCCCTTGGAAACTCCTAGGAAAACAGGAGGATTAAGTAAGACTACAGATGAAATGGCAAGGCCTCCTGGTCTTCTTTCCCCGGTCAGTTCTGAGACTCTGGAAACGGGACTTGCCCTCCCTAAGGACGGTAGTGGAATCTCCTCAGATGAGATGACGAGCCGAAGGAAAAGCCTCAAACACCAGCAGTTGAGGGTTTGTGCTGGTCAGATAGCTACTGTCACTCTCCCTTCCAGCTGGCTCCCTTGTGGCCCTAGAAGGAACTTCAGGGCTGGAGGAGAGAGAAGGAATCTGTTCCTTCTTGTGTGCAACCCAATCCTGGCAGCATTGCCACAGAGTAACAGCCCATCCTTACAGTAGTCATTGGTCCTAACTATGATTCTTGCACACTGCTTGCACCAGCCCTGCCACTGCCACACCATACACAGCCAGCCCTTGCAGCTCCACAGTCCTTTCTCCAAGACAATATTCTTTTTTCTTTTCTTAGTTGGATTTTGTTTTTATTTTTTAGATTCAGTTGTTGGTAGTTGTGAGTTTCTTATCATTTTAATTTTCATAATTTTGAACTTCTTTTTCTTAAGTAAGTCCCTTTAACATTTCATATAATAATAGCTTGGTGATGATGAACTCCTTTAGCTTTACCTTGTCTGGGAAGCACTTCATCTGCTCTTCCATTCTAAATGATAGCTTTGCTGGATAGAGTAATCTTGGTTGTAAGTCCTTGCTTTTCACCACCTTGAATACTTCTTGCCAGTCCCCTCTTGCCTGCAAAGTTTCTTTTGAGAAATCAGCTATAGTCTTATAGGCACCCATTTGTAGATAACCCTCTGCTTTTCTCTTGCTGCTTTTCAGATTCTCTCTTTATTTTTCACCTTTGGCATTTTAATTATGATGTGTCTTGGTGTGTTCTTTTTGGGGTCTAGCTTGTTTGGGCCTCTGTGCTTCCTAAACTTGTATGTCTATTTTCTTTATCAAATTTGGGGAGTTTTTCTTTCATTATTTTCTCACATAAGCTTTCAATTTCTTGCTCTTTCTCTTCTCCTGGCACCCCTATCGTTCAGATGTTGGCATGTTTAAAGTTGTCCCAGAGGTTCCTAGGCCTCTCCGCATTTTTTTCAATTCTTGTTTCTTCATTCTATACTGATTGACTGTTTTTTTCTTCCTTATGTTCCAAATCATTGATTTGAACCCTGGTTTTCTTCCCTTCATCATTGGTTTTGTGTAGATTTTCATTTGATTCATTTAGCATACTCTTTACTTCTTCCCTTATGCGTTTGCCGTACTTAAGCATATCTGTCAAGCCCGTGAGCATCTTTATCACCAGTGTTTGGAACTCTGGATCTGTTAGGTTGGCTACCTCCTCATTTGTTAGGTTAGCTATCTCTTCATCACTTAGTTCTCCTACTGGAATTTTGATCCATTCTTCCTTTTGGGCCATACTTCTCTGTCTCCTCATCTTGACAAGCTCCTGTGTTTGTTTGCCTCTGTGTCTTAGGCAGAGCTGTCGCTCCTCCAAGACACTATTCTTCAATTCTTTCTTGTTCCCCAGCCTTGACGGGTAGCTGGTTTCTGTACTTTCTGTGCTGTGGTAACTCAGTGATCACCTTCGCCTTTTTAGATCTCTATACATGGTTAACAATTCTTTGTATGAATGATCTGTTTGAATGTGGAGTTTTTTTTTTCACCTAACTGGACACTGCACACAGGTCTTCTGCAGAAACAGTCTAGCCAACTGCAGACTGGAGCCCACTGAAAAAGCTACTGCATGTGGGTTCCAATCAGCCTGTGGTGTAAGCAAGGGCTACTATATCAATCAGGAGCTAACTAGCAGCAGTCAGAAGCCAAGTGCCAACCTGAGCAGGGACAGTGTCCTGCAAGAAGTGACTGAGTGGAAGGGGGAGTAAGCTAAGGTGTGAAGAGAGCCAAGAGTGCTATAGAGCCACACTCGCATGCTGGGGCTGGACTCAGACTTCTCTGCAGAGGATGCAGTTGAACCCCCCGCCCCTGCCAAGGTAGTTAATGTCCACAGTCCTGGGCAGGCAGCAAACACTCCTCTAGGATGAAAGGAAGGAGTCTGGCACCGGAGCCCACTCGAACACACCAGATTTGCAGGAGACAGCTGGGACCAGCTTGCTGAGGGAATGTACACTCTCAGCACATGGCTTATAGCCATCCCCTCCCCCACAGTAATAAAAAACTGTGGCTCATTCTAACCAGAAAAGTCTCTTTTCTCCTGCAATGTCTCTCCTGCACCCTCTACTGACCAAACCTAAGTTCCTGCATGCTTCAAAGGGGACATGCTTCCAAGCTCTGTCATTACAGCTCAGGTAAGAGGGTGGACTTTCAATTGAGGGGCAATATGCTGATAACCAGCATAGTCACCATTTGATGAAAAATACAGTGATTTTCAACAGGTGTGCCACAAGAATTTTTTTAAACATGCAATACCTGACTATTTAGTCCATTCCTTTAGATTGTCAAATAAAAATTTTTAAAAGCCATGGCTGGTGTGGCTCAGTGGATTGAGAGCCAACCTGTGAACCAAAAGGTTGCCGGTTTGATTCCCAGTCAGGGAACATGCCTGGGCTGTGGGCCAGGTCCCCTGGTGGGGGCATGTGAGAGACGACCAATGGATGTTTTCCTTGCACATCGATGTTTCTCTCTCCTCTTTCTCCCTCCCTTCCCCCCTCTCAATAAATAAATAAAATGACAACAGCCAACACAATAGTCATCCAGTGTAAATGAATCAAAATTATACCTACTTTTTGTCAGGTCAGCAAAAATATATATTTTTAGTGTGATGAAGAATTTTAATAACCAATTTACCTGTGTCATGAGATTTTTTAAAAGTGGGGGAGGGGTGTGTGTGAAAAACACTGCACTAACATGAAAGAGGGGGTGGAAATACAAGAATTAAAAAACTTCAAAGAGACTGAGATAATGCAAAGAATCAAATACCAAAACCCACTGCAACTAATATTTTTATTTAAAAAAAGATAATGTCTCCATAAAAAAGAACAAGAGGCTATAAAAATGATCATTTAGAAAACTATAAAGAGTCATTTTAATTTACAATATTTTAAAAGCAAAAATTTCAATGAAAGTGCTAGAATTTAAAGTTGAAGGACTCTTGAAAAAGGTGCAAAGAATGAGAGAGAAAGGAGAAAATCATCTTAGAAATAACTCAAGTAAGTTTCCCAGAACTAAAAGACATAAGATTCCAAATCGAGAGGGATCATTGAGTGTTCAGCAAAATGAAGTCCAAGTATGTCATCATAAATTTTAAAAATATTAGGGACAAAGAGAAAAAAATCTAAAAATGTTTAAAGATAAAAAGCAGCCCTGACTGGTGTGGCTCAGTGGATTGAGTGCCACCTGAGAACCAAAATGTCACTGGTTCGATTCCCAGTCAGGGCACATGACTGGGTTGTGGGCCAGGTCCCCAGTTGGGAACATGTGAGACACAGCCTATCGATGTATCTATCACACATCAATGTTTCTCTCCCTTTTTTTCCCCTCCCTTCCTCTCTCTAAAAGTAAATAAATATTTTTTTTTTTTTAAGCAGATCAGGTAAAGAAGATCAAGACTCAGATGACGTAGGATTTTCAACAGTGACACTGGAAGCCAGAAGAAAATGAAGCAATGTTTCCAAATTTTAGATGTAAATTTGGCCACTTAGAGTTCTATCTTCAACAAAATAATTAACCAGATATAACAGTAAAATAAATACATTTTTTACAAAGTTTCAACAATTTCCTTCCCTTGCCCCTTTCCTCGTGGAGTTACTGGACAATGTAAGGGATCAGAACCAGAAAGACCAAGACAAGGGACCCACTGAAGAGTGAGATGAATGGAAACCCAAGGATGATGTGGGACAGCCCAGGAGGCAGACTTGCAGGAGACAGGTGGATCAACAGATCCAGATTGACACAGGAGTTCAGGGCCAAAACCTCAAGAATAAGGAGAATGTCTTTACCTGGATACAGAAGGATATGCCCAACAAAGAGATGAACTTTGTTATGCATTTGACAATTTTATTTATTTTTAGAAAGAGGGGAAGGGAGGGAAAAAGAGAGGGAGGAAAACATCAATGTGAGAGTGAAACATCAACCAGTTGCCTCTTGCAGGGGCCCCGACCAGGGACCAGTCCGAACCCACAACCCAGGCATGTGCCCTGACTGGGAATCAAACTAGCGACCTTTTGCTTTGCAGGATGAGCCCCAATTGAACCATGCCAGCCAGGGCAGTTATCATGCATTTGAACCAAGAGGAAGAATTTGGTGACTATTTATTGATAAATTTATAAATAAGCAGTCAAAGGAAAACCTAGCACAGCTACATTGTTGTGGTTCTCATTCCCTAAGGCTCCACTGAGCCCCTGCTCCTCCCAACACTTCTAAAGATTTCAGAAGCTCCTAAAACCCTTTGTAAAGTTCCCCCTGTTTAAGATGCCTACAGTGATCTCTGTTTCCTGAACTGAAGCCTGAGTGATACAACTTCATATTAAAAAATAGGAAGGTAGCTCTGACCAGAGTGGCTCAGTTGGTTGAGTATCATTCTGCAAAGTGAAAGGTTGATGGTCTGATTCCCTGTCATTGCACATATCTGGCTTGCCGGTTCAGTCCCAGGTTGGGCCACATACAAGAGGCAACTGACTGATGTTTCCCCCCGGAAAACATTACAAATCACTTAACCTCGCATAAAATGAAGTAAGGGAGTAAGGTGCACTGTCCCACCCAGCAGGCTCCCTTCTGAGCTCTAGACAACCCCCAGAAAGGAAGCTGGGACAGACAAGATTTTGCTGAATCTATTTAAGGACTATCTAGCTCTTGAGGTAAAGTACTCTTGCCCGTTATCCAGGG
Organism: Furipterus horrens; assembly: GCF_987537825.1. NCBI lineage: Eukaryota > Metazoa > Chordata > Mammalia > Chiroptera > Furipteridae > Furipterus > Furipterus horrens. Next base: position 85,110,155 of record NW_028327176.1, read on the forward strand.
TGTCCACCTCCTAGCAACAAGATTCCTGGAAGGGAGGGCTAGCTTCCGATAAGAACATTGCTTGGTGACCAAGGAATCAAAGTCAGGAGAGGTGGATATTTTACAAACATTTCAGGTAGGTCACAGTGAAAGCCAATCCTGCAATAAAATGTACTCATTTATACCAGTGTTGTTTTAAACAGTAATCTAAAATAACTTAAATACAATAAAAATATTATGGGGGAAAATGAAGAATTAGAAAAATCAAATAAAACCAAGAGTGATATTAGTATAAACACCATGCCAGGAGAAGGACCATAACTTTGGAACTGAGTTCTCTAGCAGCCAATTCAAAGAGGAAGACACAGTCTCTACAAAATAAAGACACCAGTGCTCAGGAGAAGTACAACTCTTCCATTTCCTGAGACCACAGACAGTTCTTTGGTCCTCGTGGACTGGAAGTGGTATGATAAAGTGAACAATATCTCAACCACATCCTAAACATAAATACAAGTTTCATAGGACTCATTCATTTCATCCAGTTGTCCCTGAGACAGCTGGTGGCGCTGTGTTCAGGAAGAATCATTCAGAGCAATGCAATCCATGTGCATATGCTGCCGGTGTGGCTAAATCCAGGGAGAGATTCCAGTGTAATCATTGCAATCACATTCTTCCATCAAACTGACATGAGAAGTTTCTGTCTCCACCCACCTTTTGATATGTAGAGTGTGACTGTGAGTTCAATGTTATTATTATACTCTTGACATCACAGTCATTTTGGGCTGCTGTTTACAAGCAGGTTACAAGGAAGAATATGTATGGCCAGAACAGGCTAGTCTCCCTGCAGGGAGCTATGACTAAACAGCTCACAATTCTTATCCCCTGGATCCTCCTTTCCTAGATTCCATAAAAGCCACCTCCTTCTGCAGCCACATTCTTTCTTCAGACAAGGTCCAGTACCATGGATTTGATTTTTTTTTTTTTTCCTCCTTAATTGTAGTGTCCAGGCATGCTTCTAGGACACTATGATTAAACTTGATTACTCCCAAATTTCTTTAACACCATCTTCAATTTCTGTAAATTCGCCACAGCTTTTATTCATGGGTGATTAACTTCGATCTAACTTCCCAGAAAGCCCTTTACTAGCAGCGTGACTTTAGGCAAGTTGCTACACCTCTCTGATCTTTATTTTCATTCTTTATAAATGTTGATAATGTTACCACAGGCAGTCAGAGAGCTGGCAGCCCCCAGAAGGGCAAGCAAGCCCCGCTGGCCACTTCGGAGGGGTGGGCTGCCTGGACTGGGCCGAGGACAGACAAGCTGGAATCCAGGGTTATCCCGCTGGCTCCAAACAGCTTCCGGGGATGTGGATGTATGGGACCAGTGACATGTCCAGCGTTAGGAGACCGGCTGAGTGCTGTGGCATCTCCAGGCTTCCAGAGGGCGGTTCCTGCAGCCTCCCACCCGCACCCCCCACCTACCTCCCCACCCAAAACACAGACCCTGATACCTTAGATAGTCAGGGAGCGTGGGGCATCTCCCCCATTGGCCAAGATAGCACAGGGGGAGGTTTTTACACTAAGCTGCCAAAAGCAAGAAAGATGAATGGACCGGGCCCAAGCACGCCAAAAGCTAGAAAAATAATTGCATAGGAAATTAAGAGAAAAGAAAAAAACCTCCCTTCCCTATCCCTATAATAACTAGGGGCTTGAACTTTTGCCTCATTGCCTGAGAGAGAGCAAGATGGGTCATCAGCAGCTCTACTGGAGCCATCTGAGAAAATTCGGCCAGGGTTCTCGTTCTTGCCGCATCTGCTCAAACTGGCACGGCCTGATCCGGAACTACGGCCTTAATATGTGCCACCAGTTTCCGTCAGTATGCAAGGGTATAGGCTTCATTAAGTTGGACTAAGTGAACCTCCTATGAATGGGTCATTCGAGACATCTACCTTACTACAGAATGGCTAGCTCTTTGTACATAAAATAAAATTTAAATTTTCAAAAAAAAAAAAAAAAATCAGGGCTAGGGGCTTGAGCAGGAAGTGGGGATGGTATTTGATATAGGAGTCTACCGTTCTCCCAAATGGCATCTATCATATAAACCTCTTTTCTTTTCCACCAGCACATGTCTCACTAATTGGGCTTTCATAGGACTGGCAGCCAAACCTGTGTTTTTGTTACAATAATGCCTACCATGGAGGGTTGTTTTGAATTAGAGTAAATAGAAGTAATAGCAAGGGCAGCAAACCTTCATTGAGTTCTTAGTGTGCTAGACACTATGCTGAGCACTTAACATACAATTACTGATTGAGTCATCTCACCAACCCTGTCACATGGGAATACTGACTGTCCCCATTTTAAAGATGAGGAAACTGGGGCTCAGAGGGCTTAGTGCCTGGCCCATTAGTTACAGTAGTGACAACTATAATTCTTCAATGTCACAAGAAAGCCACTGGCATGGGAGTTCAGTGAGGGATAGGAAAGACTTCTGGAACAAAGGGTTATTTGCAGATAGATGGGCTTGTTTGTTCATTTTGTTTCTTTGTTTTCATTGTAAACCTAGTACTGTGTATATATGTGCTCCTTGAATAAGTTCAAACAGTGCCCACAGTTACAAAGTATAAAGTTGAAAAGCTTCCACCACAAGGACATAACCACTGAGCAACATCTTAATGTAACTTTCTCCATGAATATAGAGACCAAGTTGTGTCTGTATTATTTTATATGTTCTGGGTATCTATTTCTTTTTTCCTGATTTTCATCGAAAGGATTGTTTTCTGTGTTGTTTCAGCCCTTCTAACAATTTAAACACAGACTTTCAAGTTCTAGTGGAATTTGTGGTTACCCTTAAGTTTTTAACAAAACTATGTAAAGTTATATTCTTATTTAACATCAAAGATTATTCAGTATCTTTATTCTTTTCCTTAAACCAAACATACTTTTTCTTTCCTCTTATTTCCCCTACCTCCCAGAATTCTCCAGGTTTTGTTAAAATCTTCTGTAACTGAAATCTCCAATCATTGATTGGGTCATTTAGTAGGCAAAGAAAGAGGAGATGGGAGGATAACAGGAAAGGGCTGCAGCATGGCCAAATGTTCAAGGGTTGGGCACAGATGGGTGGACTGGGTGAGGGACCTGGTACATGCCTGCATTTATTCATTAGTTCTTCAGACATTCTCTGAGTTCCACCAAGCAGGGCCCAGGGGTGAGGGTGAGGAACAGAAGACACCAAAATCGAGGTGAGGAGGTAGTGCTTGGCCACATACGAAAGACCTCAGTGCAAGCTCCAGGCTCTACGACCAGCCAATACATAAGAAGGCAAATGGTCTGGTTGGAGCTGACTTTGTGTGTGTGTGCGCGCGCGCGCGTGTGTGTGTATTAATATACACATAACAAAATTTACCATCTTAACTATTTTTAAGTGACCAGTTTAGTAACATTAAATCCACTCACACTGTTATGTAGCCATCACCACTGTCCATCCCAACCCCTCTTTTCACCTCGTAAGTCTGAAATTCCCTACCTCCCCACCAGCTCAAGCTGTCTTTAGAATGGGCTGGATGAGACAGAGCCTGTGGGTATGAGGCCAATTAAGAGATTGCCATAACCATAACCACAGAGGCAGGAGGCCACAAGTATCCTCACGTGAGAAAGAAGGGCATAAACAGGAAGCAAATGTAAACATTAAAAGCACCTCCCTGTGCATGAAGTGCACACTGTGCCAGGTCCCAAGGGACCATCTGAGGAGTTATTTCCTTTCCTGCCTGGCCGGCGCCAGCCCGCAGCAGATGCCAAGTACCTCAATGGCTATGAATGCACTTAACCCATTTCTACACCCATTTCTCAAATTATTGAAGCTCTCAGATCATCAAATTCCACCCCTTAGCTCATCCACACTCACTGCCCTTCAATCCCTTCTCTACCCAGAGATATCATTTTAACAGTTAAATATTTTACTCCCCTGTCTCAAACTCTGAATTCCCATGGTCCTTCCCATATGGATAAAACCCATAATCTTAAGAGAGCCTACAAAGTCCCAGATAAGCTCGAGCTTCCCCTCAGCCCCTGTCTGTGGCCCTCAGGCTCCAACCCTCAGGGCTTCACACACAGGTGCTCCTTCTGCCTGGAAGGTGCCTACCCACCATCCCCCAGCCTCTCACACACACACTCACACACAGGGCTGCCCTTCTCTCTAGCACATCACTGTTTTAAATTCAGTATTCTTTGCATGAACATGTGATTGTGTCTTCCACTAGCATTAGCCTGTGAGTTCCAGGAGGCAGGAGGAAGGGACCATGTGAGCCGTACTCCCTACTACAGTCACATAGTATGGGATTCTTAATAGCTAACTGAGTGAATAATGCAACCTGCCCTCAAGAAAGTATCTTAAGAGTCTTGGCTGGTGTGGCTCAGTGGATTGAGCGTCTGCCTGCGAGCCAAGTGTGGCTGGTTCAATTCCCAGTCAGGGCACGTGACTAGGTTGCATGTCAGGTCCCCAGTTGGGGGTGCAAGTGAGAGGCAACCGCACAGTGATGTTTTTCTCCCTCTCTTTCTCCTTTCCCCTCTCTCTAAAAATAAAAAAATAAACAAACAAACAAATAAAAAACAATTTTTAAAAGAAAGTATCCTAGTCTATGGCAATTAGTCACAGGTGACCCTGGAGAGAAGGCTGGAGAGGTGGCAGGTAAAGTGGGTATATGTGAAGGGTTTGTATGAGTTTGTTCCGGCTGCCATAAAAAAGTACCACAGACTAGGGCTTAAACAACAGGAATGTGAAATTTCACTGTTCTGGAACTAGATGTCTGAACTCAAGGTGTAGGTGGGGTTGGTTCCATCTGCGGGCCATGAGTGAGGACCTGTTCTATGCCTCTCCCCTCATTTCTGGTGGTTTCAGGTGCTCCTTGGCTTATAGATGAGGTTATCTTTGTGTCTTTACATCATCTTCCCTCCATGTGTGTCTGTGTCCAAATTTCCCCTCTTCATAAGGACTCCAGTCCTATTGGGTTAGGGACCACCCTAATGGGGGCCAAATTCAACTCATAGCAGCGTTGAATATGGTGTTACCCTGCATGACTGTAGCTCAAACAGGCCCTAGCCAGGTGAGTGTGACGGGTGGAAATATCATTGAGTACTTCATTCTATCACAATCTGATAACTTCAAAATCTCTAGAATGAACTGGCCCCAATTCTGCCCTCCCCTTACCTGAATGTTGCCTGCCTCCAACCTTCCCCACCTACAGTAGCCTCTACAAGTGCTTTCACTTCATTCTCACACACACCTGATCTGGGTTTGTTCCCCTCCTTCAGTCTCTTGGTGATGTGGAAAGTCTTCAAGGTTGATGATGCACCTACGCTAATAAAAGTACAATAGAGTGACCTGGTCAGGTTGCTCAGTTGGTTGAAGCATTGTCCCATACACCAGAAGATTGGATTATGGGTTCAACCCCTGGTCGGCAACCAATCAATGTTTCTACCTCCCCCCTCTAAAAATCAATAAATATATCCTTGGGTGAGGATTTTTAAAAACTACAATACAATGAACATATCATGTTAAATTAGTGACCTCAATGTAAATGTATCCTAAAAGTGGCCAACAGAGGTTACCACCAATTCTCACGTGGACTCCCATCCCCTTGCCTGGGTTCAAGATACTATCTATACTTTGTGAGGTCAGATAGTAGCTGCTCCAAGGCCTCCGGGAAGAACCAGACAGGACTTGAATGTTGTTTTTGCCAGAGAGCAAGGATGCTTTAAGAATGCCAAGGAAAGTGCTTAAAAGGACAAAGGAACCAATCTAAAGGTGCTCCATTATCCAACTTGAGACAATTGAGCATGAGAAGAAAGAAGGTGGGGGAAATGATAATTACAGTTAATGGAGTAAACTGAAGCTGCAGAGGCCATGAGGACATTAGATATTTAAAAGTGAAAGTGCACAAAAGATGGCTGTAATAAAAAAGAATGGAATTTAAAAAACTGATTATAATAAGGGAATTGTTTATTTTGTTTATTCTATCAATTATGTATCTAATTACAAAGTGGAGATGGGGTTCTTTTATCTGTTTACCTTCATCTGTGGAAGCAGACAAGGAAAACCCCGGGAATTGTGAGAAAGCCAAGTAGCCCCACCGTAAGTATGAACTTCAGCAGGAATAAGCATGTCTGACAAGGGGTGATGTCAGGGGCAATAATGAGGAAAAAGGTGGTTTTACAGGTAGGTATCCAGGTAATACATTAACCAAAACATCACTAAAAAGGAGAGCTAACAAAGTCAACCAATTCCTCATCTCCTAGAAGACTATCTAGATTGCCCTACTAATTATAATAAAGTACAGACAAGGAATACATAAGATTTAATAATGCTAATGAATCAAGTCAGTATATCATAGCCAGGGAGCAGTTTGAGTACAGAAAAAGGATGAGGAGAAAGGAGAGGCTGAGGGAAAGAAAAGAAGATGCTAAAGAAAACAGCTTCCACTCCATTAGTCATGACTGCCATCTGAGGCAAAGAAGGACTGAATGGTCTCAAAACTATTTCACAACTTGTTTCTATCACCTTTCCACAGAGTGCTTGCCTAGCTGGAGATCATCTGACATCAACAGTCATGTCACATCAGCCTAGCCACTGGTTTAGGACAAACGCTAGCTACCACACCAGCTTTGCCACCACTGTGGGTAAACCACATCCACCCAGTGACCTCTAGGACGCACAGCAGCCCCTAGAACACCACTGCTACTGACACTGTGAAAATGGCCATGCCCAGCTTGGCCACGCCAAGTGTTCTCCCACTGTCCCCACCCTGCTATGCAGGACCAAGGCATTCCATAAGTGGGAAGAATGAGAAACCCTGGTATGTGACTGCTATTCCTGAGGTCTTGTGTGCTCACACTCATACTTGACAAGGTGGGTTATAAAAGGTGGGTGTCCTTTTCTTTTTTTTTAAAGATTTCATTTATTTATTTTTAGAGAGAGGAGAAAAGAGGGAGAAAGAGAGGGAGAGAAACATCATTGTGTGGTTGCCTCTCACATGCCCCCAACTGGAGACCTGGCCTTCAACCCCAGCCTGCGCCCTGACCGGGAATTGAACTGGTGACCCTTTGGTTCTTAGGCTAGCACTCAATCCACTAAGCCATACTAGCCAGGGGATCCTGGGTGTCTTATCAGTTTTCCTGACAGTGACGAAGTAATGCTGACCTAGAAACAGATAGGAAGAAGGCAACAAGAGACATCCTTCCAACTGAATAATAAGAGGAACACAAGAGGTAGGCATTTGGTCTAGAGAAAGAGACAAAACCAAACCTTCAGGGGAAGAGCTCTAAACGGTCATTAAGAAGTCAGGGTTAGAATGTCTCTCCTTCATCTGCCCTGTGCAGTATGCCCATCCGGGCCTGCAGTATTTAAACTGATAAGAACAAATACTACACTTGATCTTAGCCAAAAGCTGAGAAGTGATGGACGTGCAGTTTTTAAATGGTGCCAGAGCCAAACTCCACCTCTCACTGTCTGTATGACTTCAGGCAAGTTACCTAACCTTGCTGAGCCTCAGTTTCTTCACTTGTAAAATGGAAATACTAAGAGTAAGTACATCCTAGAATTGTTGTGTGAATTGAAATAACCCTGTAACACATTTCATTTATGGGGACTATATGATAAAGGAAGCTATTATTAGCACCCAAGTGTGTGTGTATGTATAAGTGAAAAGCATCTGAGTGAACACTGTTTGAGGAAGGAAATGCTCTCCTTTCTTGATCTGAAATAATCCTCTGAGGTGTGATTCCCAGTGGGGAGCATCACACTAACCTTAGCCATAACCATCAACTCCCACCATCAGGGCTGAGAACCCTCTTCCTGTGTGGTCCCAGAAGCACAGCCTCACTGGGACAGCATACTGTATTATAATCAATCACTACAATTGCCTGGAGTTTTCCACTCTCTGATGCACGTTATCATTACCTTAATCAAACTTCCTAACCACCCTATGGGAGAGACTGAATATCTGCCCTCATCCTATTGACAGATGAGGAAACTAAGGTCTGGGGAAAACAACTCACCTAAATACACCAGGCAGAGAAGACAGTGTGAGCACACAGGAGGGGAACTTGGGTCCTTTAGCTCCAGATGAGTGCTTCTTCTGCTCAGCACTGTCTCTTATCCCTCAAAGAGAAGGGCCATGACCCTTGTGACTGTAGTCCACCAGTTAACGACTAACAGAAACAGAAAGCTCAGAACACCAGCGGTGATTCCCACCGTAAATCTCAGGACCTCTGTTATGTCACAGATTACTACCCCATTAGGAATCCTTTATTTATTTATTTTTTTTGAACCACCAATCTTAAGGCAAAGACCACTGTGACAGACTTCCCACAGCTACTCCAGGGTCCTCCATGAGCACTGAGTGCCAGACTCCCTCTGCTCAGGGTCACCTCTGTGCAAGCCGTGGTTCTCTTTCCTCAATAGGCCTGTGTCTCCACCTGTGCAATGGGCCCAGCAGGGCCTGATGGGATTGTTGTGGGGATTAGCTCGAGGCATATGTATGGAAGCACCTCATCCAGGATCTGGCACATAGTGGGTACACTGTAGACATTACGTGGGTTTTTGTTAATTGTATGTTGTAGTGGAACACTCTCTGGACAGATAATGAGAAAAATTAGGTTTGAGTCACTTGTTAGTATGTAACTTTGTGTCACTTGTTAGTATGTAACTTTGTGTAAGTCGCTTCATTTTGGGGGGACTCAGTTTCTTCATCTTAGAACACCTTCCTCACAGATAGGAAAGAGAATTCAATCATGGACTGCACAGAGCATCTGATGAGCTGAGAAGGGCTTCAGGCTGTGTGTAAATAAATATCAGTGAGGCTGTGGGAAGGCTACACAGAAGTACAGAGTCTGTGTGCAGCCCTGTGGCTCGGAAATAAGGGGGAAGAAGAGAGTACGCAGAGGACGCATAGAGAGAGGGGGAGAGAGGGGAGGGGAGGGAGAGATCACCCAGCGAACTGAGTTCAGACCTTGGTCTAGATACCATCCTTGTGGTACTGGGGGTAGGTGGGGGAACAACCAGAAAGGGACAGAAAGAAATAAAACCACAAGCCCCAGACAATGAATGTGGGCTTGTGGAAGAGACGGGTGCTGAAAACAGAACCACAAAACCAGGACAGGGAGAAATGAACCAAGATGGGAAAGAATGGGGGAGGAGTTTGAGGTGATAATGGAGCAAGAGTGGTGACTGATGGGAAGGTGTCCCAATGGCAGACAGTGGAACAGGAGAATTTTCCCTGAGAACACCCACCTCACATTCAGGCAGGCAGCTCCCCACCCTCCAATTCTGGTGTTTATCTTCCTTCTACTTCCTCCCCACAACCTGCCCAATTCCTAGAGCCTGGAGCAATCACCAGCTGTGTCTACACCTGGACCACTTCAGTGAAGCACAGGCATGGCAGAAAGAAAAGCCAGCAGATGAATGGCATTCTGGAAACCAGTCACTGCCAGCTGGTTCCGGCTAACTTCCCTCAGAGCTTTCTTAGAGTGGCCCTCCCCACTTCACTCCAATGCCTGTAAAATAATGATAAGCTCCTGGGAAAACCAAAGGGAGGACAGAAAGACAGCAGTGTGACAAAAAGAGTGACATCACTTGGAAATGAAAGCATCACCTGTACCACAGGTAAGACTATTGGCTCAAAGGTTTTCCTCTCCCTTTCCTTCTCCCTGTACTGAGATCTGCTACTAATTCAGCAAATGTTCAAAGCCTGTGGTTCTCTGGTCACAATGTGCTAAGTGATGCATGTAAGGGAGGAGATCAAGGCACTCTCAGCCTCCAAAAAGCTTGACTTCCTGGGGAAGAAAAGAGAAGTGCAGACAAAATGACTTTCTCTGACTCTATTTCAAAGGGTACTAATTCCCACTTGGCCCTGGTACCAACTTCCAGGACCTCATCCTTCCCTCCTGCCACAGGTGCCATCTCAGTTACTCCTGCTGCCCCTCCTCCCCTTGTCAGATTCCAGGACAATTCTGGAACCAGCTCTCCCACCTAGCCAGGTGAGACCATGAGGCTCCACCCCCAAACACCTGGGCTTTGATCTTTGGGGATAGCAAGAGAGCATCTGGAGGTCCCTAGAAAGACTTGGTGATGGCTGGAAAATGGGGATGGACAAAAGTCAATTCAGTTTGCAGCCAGAAGCAAAGACACTGTGAAAGAGCAGGTTCAGTAACAGTTTGTGTTTTATTGGTGATCAGCATGGGGCTGCCAGAGGTAGTGAAAAGTGGAGGAGGTGCTAGAAACTTGCTGATTGAATCTTGACTTAGATCACACTACAAGGAGAGGAAGCAGAACCCCTTCTCTGACTTCCAACTTAGGGCTTCCCTCTGCTGTTCTCCTAACCCCACTGTGACCCAGGGTTTTGAGAATTGGAGAAGCCAGCTGGAATTTTCCTGAAAGGGCCAGGAGGATGGTGAATTCCAGGAGAAAATTGATTATTAATGCCTGGGTGTAGATGAATAGTCCCCCAGCTGGTACCTGGATACCAATCTCTACTTCCCCAGCTGGTACTTGGGTATTGATTATTGATACCCCAGATTCCTATAGGGTATGGCATGGGCTTGGTTCCCCATCCAGTTCCAGGACCTCCACCCCCCCAGGACACAGTGGGAGTCAGGGTCCCCCAGGGGTAACCTGGCAGAAGTGGCTGTTGAATCCTGTTGATAAGAGACCAGGGTGGGTGTTGGACAAGGATTTCTCCCTGGGCTCCCAAAATGTTAGAAGGGGGTGGCCGTCTATAATCAGAGTCCTGGTGGAGGACTGAAGCCGAAGGTGAGGGGCCTGCAGAGTATGCCAAGGACCCCACAGGCAAAGGACTGTCCCCCAGAGGGAGGGCAGCCCCACTGGAAGGTAACGAGGGTTCTTTAAGCAGCACTTCCCCCATGTGGTCCTCCACAGTAGCCATGATCTGCCAAGGATCCTCGGAGGGCCAGGAACCCATGGAGGGCAGCTGCCCAGATGGGGGCCACCTCTGAACCCCAGAACCTCCTGGGTGGGAGTCATCTGATGGAATAGTATCGGACTTCAGAAGAACCCTTGCTAAATCATTAGCCCCTGGATCTGGTTTGGTCTGAGGATGTTTGGAGTTGGAGGGGCTGGTCAAGGAAGGTTGTCCAGGCAGATGCAAGTTAGTCCCCAAGTCTTGAGAAATTTTCTCCTCCACTACACCAATGCTCCGGGCAGCGAGGCCTTAGGGGAAAGGAAGAGGAGGCAGCCAGTGACCCAATGCCCTCGTCCACTGACTCCTTGATTCCCTTGGATTTGAATCCCTTCAATTCCCCAAAGCCAACCCTTACTTCCCCCAGGGACCCAAGTGACCCAAGTGTCTACCGTGTTTCCCTGACCCCACCCTTAATTACAGTACCCCAGGCACCCAGTCCCCTTCTGCTCGAGCACTGGGCACAGCCTCTGTACCTGAGAGGTGAAGGCAGATCAGGAGCAGGCCCAGCGAAGCCCGGCACCCGCCACAGACCTGCATCGTGCTCAGCGCTAGCGTCTGCCTAGGCCCCAAGACGGCCAGCCCTTTATCCTGGTAGTGGGGTGGGGGCAGCAGAAACAGGCTGGACCAGTGGTTGTGGAGACAATAAATCTCCGCATTCCTCCCTCATTCCTCATGCCAACAGGTGCCACTTGAATGTCCCAGGAAAGCTGGGTGTTCCCACCTGGTGCCTTTTCTTAAGCTCCCTCCCCTTCCTGACCCAGCTGTCCTGGCTCACAGCTCATCACTGGTTGCCAGCCCTACCCTTCCCTGGCTCCCTGCACCAAACACACCAGGACCTTCACCCTTGGGGTCTCAGCCTCTTCATTGCCTTCTCACAATAGAGGCACTTGGTTCTCTTCTCTTTCTCTTTGGGATCATTCTCTCCCAGCATCCCTTTCTCATATGTCCACATAGCTCCTTCGCCTTAACCCCAGCCAGCAGGAGGTTCTGAGGTGCAGAAGTGACCCCCATTTGAGGGGCTGTCCTAGATGAGACCCTGTATCTAGGGAAACAGAGCATCATCCTTAAGAGATAATAGTGTAAAAATTTCCTATCACTGCTGTAACAAATAACCATGAACATAATGACTTACAACAGCACCAACTTGGTATCTTACAATTTTGAAGACCAGAAGTCTGACACAGGTCTCACTGAGTTAAAACCATGGTATTTACAGGGTCAGTTCCTTTCTGGGGACTCCAGAGGAGAATCCATTTGATGTATTCTCCAGCTTCTGTCAATAGAAGTTACCTGCGAACTTGGGCTCATGGTCCCTCCCTCCATGTTCAATGACAGAAGCAGCAGCATCTTCTCACATTGCATCACCTTCATCTTTTCTTCCTCTTCCCTCCTCCACAATCAATGACCCTTATAATGACATTGATCCACCCATCTCATCCAGGATAATCTCGCTGCTCGAAGGTCAGCTGAACTAAAAGCCTTAATTCCATCTGCAACCTTAATTTTCTTTGCTATGTTACCTAATACACTCACAGGTTCCAAGGATTAGGATGTGGACATTGTTGGGGCCAGGGGGGGCACCCTCCTGCCTACCACAGATATGGTCCAGTGTGTCCACAGAATATAAAAGAACTGAGAGAGACCACTTGTTTTCAACTAACAGTAGGGGAGGATGATTGAAAGCTGTTCTCAAATAGCCATGAGTTGGTCATATTTAAGGCTGGGTGATGAGAGCATAGGGATTCATTAACTATTTTGTCTTCTTTTAAACACATTTGAAATTTTTACAACAAAAAGAGTTTAAGTGCCTTTATTCTTTCTGTGGATTCCAGGACACACCCAGACTAGACTTCCCTGGTTGCATGAAGTTTAAATTTTACTGCTAAATTTTATTATTCTGTCCTCAGCCCAGCTCCTGCTAGCCAGTTTTCAGAAGAGTGAAGAACTTCCTTCTCTCTAGAACTGGCCAGTGGGTGGAGTGCAGCAGCCTTTCAGAGTCATATCCACCATTTTTGCAAATGCTTTTGACCTGGACCACACCAGAGACGAGAGGAATCTCTGCATCAGAAGTTGCCATCCACAGGCTCCGAGGGCCTCCATTCCTGTCACTGACTGCAGTCCAGGGACCAGAGGCCCAAGAGTGAGTCAATAGTGACAACAGAAACAGGACCGTTCTGAAGCCTCCCCCACCTTTACTCAAGCCTGCAGGTTGGCTCAGGTATCCCAGATCATTTCTGATCAATGTAACACATTTCTGCTGGTTCTGGACTTGGAATTTCAACAATAGTCCTAAGTTCAGGACCAGCTGACACCATCCCAATAGGAGGGAATGGTTTCTAATTTAGGGTAGGGTAAATTCCTTTCCAACAAAGCAGAGGTTGTAAGAGGTGGCCTGTGCCTTGGGGTGAGGCCCTTCCTATGGCCACAAGCATGCCCCCTCGCTCCTCCTTGGGATATGAGAACTTCATGGGCTTCCTTGTCTCCTGGCCTGTCTCCAGGACATGGTCACAAGGCTCCAACCACTGTCTCCACTTTCTCTCCCCACCCACGGAGGCCACCTCCCTCCTCCACTACAGTGCTCTGTTCTCTCTTCTCCCACAGCTCTCACTCTGGAACCACAGCGGAGGCAGCAAAAATGTGGAGGTGAGGGGCCCTGCTGGCTGTGCTCTCCCACTGGCTGGGACAGTTTCAAGCAGGCCAGTGAGTCACCATGCTTGGCTGCACACCTGTCATGCTCTCATCCTCACTGTCTTTTACTCTCTCCACCCCTAGCTCCCAGAACAACACCCACCTGGGCTCCTACTCAGTCACCAGGAATCTAGTCTGTCTTGTTGTGTCCCAGCCTTTCCAAGGTTCCAGCTCTCCCAGAAACCCAGGAAACCCATGCTTGCAACTCCCTGAGGGGATGACGTCTAGAAAGTGAGGTAACTAATGGCAGAAGAGAAGGAGCTTGGGTGGGGAGGAGAATGGGAGGAACAAGATGAGTGGGGAGTGAGGAGACAATGAACTTCTTGTAGCAATGACAGAGGAGAGACATGGAAGAGGATCTGGGAGACCAGGCAACCTCTGCTTTCAGTGCAACAAATATTATTTTCTTCCTTTGTGGAAGGAGCTATAGGTATAAGAGAAATACTGGAACAAGTTATGAATGAAAATGGGGCACATGGGACCTCTAGAGGCATAGGAGAACACAAACCAGGTGCTAAGAAGACACAGGACTCCAAGAAAGCAAAAAGTCAACCTCCAGTTCACACAGTTTATTGAGACGTCTGTCCAGGATCTAGAGAGCAAGGAGCCTGCTTGGGTCTCCTTGTACACCCTGCACCTCCCTCACACAGGGTACCATCTGAAATCGAGAGAAGTGGCAGCCAGGACAGGGACTGAGACAGAGACCTTGAGAGGCAAGGAGGAGTGTTGGAATTCACAGAAGGTGGGGGGAGCTCGATAATGGAGGGTAGGAGTGGAACGGGGGGTGTGAGAACCAAGCACAGACCTTATTGGTTGACACAGATAGCAAAGAGAGGTCAGGGAGAGAGGAGAAGATGACTTGTCCAAGCATTAGAGTTACTCTGGGATATTTCAGGGGGTTCCCAGTCAGCAACCTGAATGGGCAGGATTAGTCAATGGACTGTCACATCTCAAAGAAATGGCAGAGAAAATTTTAGGGAGTGGTTATGGGGCAGGGAGGGCGCCAAAGGAGGCTGGGATTCTATACAGTAAGAGAGAATGAGGAGAGGGATTTGACACCCACAGTATGGGGAGATGACGAAAGATGTGATAAGGGGGAGTGTGCTGCACTGGGAAGCATCTCCCTGGGTGTGTGTGTGCATGTGCGTGTGTGCATGTGTGTGTCTGTGTATGTCACACATACATGCTGCAAAAGTGACTTATGGACTGTCATGTAACTGTCCCTGGGGCAGGAAGACTTTAGAGTCAGCTAACTGGGGCCCCAGGGACTTCACTTGGGCCAGGATGTCCCGGATGGAGCGGCAAGGCATCTTCCCAGAGCTGCCACAGGGCTGGGCACCAGCTGAGGGATCAGGCTGGGGAGAGCCATCATGATCCCCACTCAATGTCGAGGAGGAGTCAGAAATGCAAGGGTGACCAGCAGAGCTGGACTTGCTGCTGCAGGGCTGAAGGATGGTTTTGCTGCTGGACTGGGAGCTGGAGCTGTGACTGAGCGAGCCCATGCCAGGGGCGGAACAGGGCCCCTGGGAAACACTGCCGCAGGGGTGGGGGTGTGACCCAGAACCGCCAGAGACACTGGCGCTGCTCTGGACCCCAGAACCAGAGAGGGAGCAGGGCCCCCTCGAGCCTGAGGAGCCAGCTGCACAGGGCTGGACCCCACCCGAGCCCACTGGCTGGAACACAATGGCCGAGGAAGCGATGTTGGCACTGGAGGAGCTGTGGCTGGAGATGATGGGGTTGCTGGAGAAGTATTTGCCCTCAGAGATGGGGGGCCCAGCTGCAAAGGAGGGCACCCCAGGAGAGCCTCTGACAGGGTTCTCTTTGGTGAAGTATCCCACTGGGTAGATTTTGCCCCCACTGTAAGTCATGCCAGGGGCCAGATAACTGTTAGAGGAGCCACCTACCACCTCATAGCTGCCATAGGATCCACCTACAGAGGTAATGGGGGGACAGGGCTTGCTTGGAAGGCCACCATTGCTACATGGGGCACCCTGAACCACTCTGGGGCCACCAGAACCATGCTGCTCCACCACCACCACCACTGGCCTTTGACCCCCTGACACAGAGTGGGAGCTGGAGATGTAGGAGCCAGAGTGGGAAATGACAGGGCCCCCACTGCAGGGAGAGTCCGGGACATCCGAACTACAGGGGCGTAAGTTAGAGTTGACCCTTTGGCCACCACTGCTGGGCATCCAGGAAGTTTGGGAAACAGAGGAGCTTGAGCCTCCTCCAGACTGGGAAGAGCTTATCACGAAGTGAGAAGAACCACCATTGGTTGATAGAGCTTGGCCAGACCCCGACTGGAAGCTGCTGCTTGGCTGGAAGGAGCTAGAGGCACTGTGTAGACTAGAGCCAGATCCAGAGGAGTAGCTGCTCTGGAGATACCCCGTTCCTGGCTTAAACAACAAAGATCCTGAAGAACCACCCTGGGAGACACTGGAGCCACTGGAGCCACCGCTGGAGCCACTGGAACCACTGGAGCCACTGCTGGAGCCACTGGAACCACTGGAGCCACTGCTGGAGCCACTGCTGGAGCCACTGGAGAGACTAGAGTCACCACTGGAGCCACCACTAAAGCCACTGCTGGAGCCGCTGGAGCCAATGGAACCACTGGAGCCACTGGAGCTACCAGAGCTGGAAACGAAGCTGCTGGAGCCATCCTTCCCAATGAGACAGGGATCATTGGGGGAGGTGATACGTGTGGGGTCCGTACAGGGGTCTGAGGAGGTTCCAATGCTCTTAGCTGAGATCCCTGTGAAGGAGAGTCCTGGTGAGTAAGGGCCTGAGAGGCTTGGCTTTCTCCCTCACCTTTCCAGCCCACCTTTGTCACCTGCCACTTTGATTTCTCCTTAGAGGGGCCCAGGGAGAGTCCGGGGCAGAAAAGGGAGGGAGAGGATTTTGTTTCTAAAAGAAAGTGAAATAATAGAATAAGGACTGTTCCATTATTCTAGAAGGGGACAGGGAGGGGCTGAACACCTGCCAGAACAGAGAAGCAGACTGCAAAGTGGAAGGCCTGGAAGGAAGACACAGGGGGAGTGCAGTAGGACAAATGACCTACAGAACCAACCATAGAGATAGCAGGGCAGGGAGGCTGAGACCTGAGGTGGGCATAGATCCCCAGGAAGAAACCCCAGGCAAGACCATGGGACAAGATGGGAGGGGAAGACACAGACAAAACAATAGAGGGCCAAGAGAGGAAAGACAAACAGTAAAAGAGACACTGAGAAAAGAGAAGCAGGGCACTTAGGACTATGGTCAGCAGCTTCTTTGTGAGAGGCCAGGCTTGGGTGAAGGATGGAAATTCTGCTCCCAACTCAGCGCTGCCCCTGCAGGAAAGCTGGGTGGGGGTCAGGATGTAGGGACACCCACTGTTGCTTCAAAATCTATTGGTACAGTCAGACAGGACACCTCACCCTGAGCCACCCTGCTGTCCAGGTCCAGCCCAGAGACACTGGATGGAACCTCCTGCAAGGCTCCTGACTGGCACCAGCTTCTCTCTCTCAGACCTGCCCCACAACCCACACCCATCCCTGCCCAGCCATCACAGGAGCAACTGTCTCCCCAGCAGGCTGCTCCTGCCTTTGTCTCCCTAGTGATGCAGCGCGACCTCTTTCCTCCACGGACTCACCTACCTTCACCTTCCTCCGCTGTCCCTCAACCCCTTCCAGTCCCAAGCAGTGTGCACAGAGCCATACACTGCAAGTCACCAGACCTCACTGAGCTTCAGTTTGTACATTTGAAGAGGCCAGGTCTGCCCTCCCTCGTGGCATCACTATGAGCACTGAATGTGACCGTGGATGTGGAACGGGCTTGAAAACATAAAGCATGACACATTGTGATGTGTTCCTGCCACTGTTCCTCAAGCCCGCCACCAACAACCAGGTCTCACAATCTGTGACGACCTCGTTCCCTCCTCTAAAAGAAGTTCTCTGCACACCTCCACACACCAAACCCCAGCTCTTCCCATAGCCTGGTCGGCTCTTCTCTGCTCCCCCAATGCTATGCAGCCTGCCCCCACCCAGGGACCATGCAAGGTCACCACCAGCATCCAGCTGACAGCCCTGCCAGGAGTTTGCATAAGGCTTTACTTTGTATTTGTGCTCTTGAGGCAGCTTTCTAACCTCTTCAAGCCTCAGTGTCTTTGAATGCAGAGAGAATAACAAATCTTATTTGGTTCTTCTAAAGGTTGAAAGTGGTAGAACAATGTCTGGCATATAAAAGGGCTCTATAAGTGGTAGTTATTGTGACTATTCAATATCCAGTCTTCATCTTCTAGAACTCAAACAACAAACGACTTTTACACAACCCTCTAGAATTTCCAAAGCACTGCCCCATACCTTATTTGAGACTCACAGAGAGATTGAAGCTAGACCTTATCATTAACTGCATTTTAGAGTTTCAGAAACTAAGGCTCAGAAAGTTTAAGTCACTTGCCTAGGTGACAGGGCAGTGAGCAGCAGCCCCCAGGCCCCAGCGTCAGACTGTGGAGTGCACCTTCCCCCAAGGCACGGTTTCCCCCAGGTGCCCCCAACGCAGTCCCCCCAGCCTTTCCTCACCTGGTGTCCACACTCTCCTCTCCCAACCCTCCTCGCTCGCTCCCAAGCCACCCTCCCGGCCTCCTACCTGGCAGGAGGAGGCCAGCCAGCAGCAGGGCCATCACCCCTTGCCCTCCCACAGGCCCTGTCCAGGGTGCCTGCGAGGAGCCCATCCTGGACTTCATGGCCTTCGGACTGCCAGCAGCCAGTGGACACCCAGGCCTTTATGGCAGGGCTGGACATTCTCTGGGCAGGAGTCACTGTGGGGAGGGGAGGAGAGAGGAGGGCAGTGCCCAGGGGAAGTTGGTGTGGCAGGAGGAGCTGAAGTAATCAGTTGGGGTATCTGCCTACTCAGCAGCAGGGGTGGCTGCAGTGCAGAGTACCGGGTCCCCGTGGCCAAGGCCCTGACAGTTCTGCCCCTGGGTCCTCATTGCCTAACCCAGAACTGGGCGTTCTGCCCTGACAGTGGCCTCCCACTCTAGGGCGGCTACTCTCACCACGGATCCAGTCACCTGGATCCCTCAATCTGCTGCCTTCCTTCCTTGTGTTGGTCTATCCAACTGCTCATCCTTTGCACTAGCATTGCAACTTCCCCTCCACACCAGGTTCCTGCTCTGCACCCACCCCCTACTCCCACAACTACCTGGTCAACCAGGTTCCCATCCACAGCCCCTGGGGATCCACCACTCTCCTCCAGATATAAGGGTCTGAACCCCACCCCTGTGCCACCTGCACTCACTGCCCAGGTACTCTGCCTGCCACACACCTATCAAGTGTTCCATCAGTGAGAGAGCCTTTATCTCTCAGAAATGGGGAATCTGCCTTCCGACTCCCTACTGCTTGACCTCTTCCTTCTGGGGTCTCCAGGGACAGCGTGAGGGGTGTTGGATATCAGGGCCTCATCCTGGGGAGAGGCCTGGGCTGGGTACCCTTGTCATAGCTGGGCCTCAGTCACTCACAAACCACTCACAGCCCCTCCCCCACAGCTGGTGACCATAACCGCCATGGGTGAGCCAGAGCCTAATAAGGCTAATTGGGAAGGTGGTGGCCCTGCCTCCCATTAGCTGGCTCCTGGGTCTGGGTGAGCAAACAGGAAGCCGCCAGCCAGCTCAAGTCTTCAGAGAGTGAAGGAAGACTGACAGAGGCCTGGGAACCTGGAGGATGAGGCAGGACTGAAGAACCCCAGGGATCTGCTGAAAGGGGCGGTTCCTCCCCCACGGCAGCCCCTCCCTCCTGCTTTGGCCAGGTCCCACCCCAGCTACTTAATTGCTCACTGGTATTGCGAGAGTATCAGAGCGCCAGTATCGGAGGGAGGCTCCTGGGATTCAGGTCCAGCTGTTCTCTGCTGCTCCCCCACGCCCACCAGACCTCTCCCTGCTCCCCTCACCCAGACCCTGGTTCCATACTCCCCAGTCTCTTCACAAGGCTCCCCGGAGCTCGCCTAGTCTCCCATCCTCGGTCTCCTGCCTGATTCCCCCTCCAGCCCCGCACTGCCCATGGGAGCTTCTACGATGATGGAAATGCTCTCTGTCTCGATAGAAGCCACTAGCTTCCTGTAGCTACTGAGCACTTGGAATGGAGCTAGCATAACTGAATTTTTTATTTCAGCTAATCTGCATTAATTAGACTGTAAATAGCCACATGCAGCTAGTGGCTTCCATCTATTCTAGCCCCTGACTTTCTGCCAGCACTGAAAAATGGGGGGAAGTGGGGAGCACTAAGGGGGCTATAGCCAGAGGGGTCACAGGACAGCCTCCCCTGAAGAGGATTGAACCGGGGGGGGGGGGGGGTCTCTGACTTTACCATACCTGACTCAAGTCCCAGCTGTGGGCAACTCACCAAACTTTTCTGTCAAAATCCTCATCAGTTAAATGAGAATATTTCAGACCATGCCTGCCTCTCAGGTTTTTTGTGAATATCAAATGGAAAATTATCAGAAGGACTAAATGGAACAAGGGGCACGGGCGTTCAGCAATGGGGTCGCAGTGTCCTGTCTTCACCCTTCCCTGTGGGGAAGCTCACCCCACAGCCCTAGGCTCTGTCCACAATCTCTAGCCCAGCTGAGCCCGCCCAGTCTCCTCTGCCCCCTACACCACATACCGGGATGCTGTTGAAAATGACATTGCTCCTTTCTAATCATCTGCTCTGTGCCCCTCCTGGACACGTCTGGGTGTCAGACCCCACTGGGTTTCTCCAGGCAGAGGAATGTGGGGCATGTGAGTAGGAAGGGGAGTGTGCAAGGGAAAAGACAGGCAAGGAGCCCTGTGGATGGGAAGATAGAGAGGAACAGAGGGTCCTGCAAGGTGTTCCTTTCTAGTGCAAACAGGTGTCAGCGTTCATCTTGTTTTCTTCCTCCCATTCCTCCCAGCATGGTCAGACCTCTTGGCCAGGACAGCCAGCACTGGAGGAGGCAGTCTCTGTGGGCTTCTTGCCAGATCTCCAGTCACCCACAAAACCTGGTGTGCAGCCACATTCCTCCTCCCACGCTGTCCTCCCGTGTTCTCGGCCCACCCCTTTCTCCCCCATCAGCCATCTGCTCTGGGCGCTGTACTCTGCTGTGTCCCTTGTGCTCACCATTAGCCCATCTGGATTTCCAGAGGTGGCAGGACTTTCCACGGGGCCTTGAGGAGTGAAGAGAAGCATAAGGAGCAGGCAGCTGAGACTCAGTCTGACGGTGCAAGGCATGTCTGGAAGGAGTGCTGGTTTGGGTTGGTGTGGGAAGCACGTGCGGAGGAATAGTGGGTGGAGGGTGGAAAATCTGCACCCAGCACTATAGGTGTTCTGTGACACCAGGCTGAAGGGGACTGAGGACTCTGAGCAGTGGGCAGCTTGGTCAGAGAAGAGTGGAAGGAGAGAACCACCATGTCTTCATGTCTTCATTGTGACTGTGGGCCAGATGTCTTCCTAGGGGTTTGACCCTCACAACTGCCCTGCAGGGTAAGTGTTTCTCTCCCCCTTTTCATAAATAAGGAAACTGAGTTTAAATTATTTGCCCACACCAGCTGGTAACAAGCAAAAGAGTTTGGAAATGACTCAAAACTAAGCCTGTGAGACTCCAAAGCCCATGTAGCTCCCATCCTTCTGCACATAGACACTATGCTATAAATCAGGGGCAGTGGTCCACAGAAAAACTTCAGAGATTCTTCAAAACCCTGTGAGAATGTGTGCAAAATTCCTTGCATGTTATGAAAACTTCGAAAATTAAGAAGTAAAAAAATCAACAGCATGTGCAATCCCTCCTCAAGGTTTTCTCCTCTGCATTTCGCCCAGGGCTTGGAAGTCAAGATGAAGTTCTAGAATAAGCATTTCATAAAGCAGTCCTTAGCAGACCTAGGGCTTAGGCCTAACACGGAAGAAAAGGGAGTGACAAAAATAAGAAGAGAATAGGCTGAAAGAGGAGCTTATTTTGTGGTGGGGACAGATGGAGAGGCCACGGGAGCCACTCTGGGCCCTAGCACCTGTGGGTCTATCCCCTATTCTCTCTCCTTATCTCTGCTCTGCACCATCAAGGGCAACTTCCCTCTGCATCCCATGACAATCCCACTAGTTGGGGGGGACTCAGCTCTCCTGCAATCACTGTTTCCTCCATCACACGGAAGCTGATGCTCCTGGCCCACTCCCAGCTGTAGTCGGGATGGGTGGCCTGAGTCATCTGCACTCTCCACCCGGTCCCTCTTGTGACCAAGAGCACAGGAGAGGACACCTTCGTATGCAGGATTTCCTACCAGGTCTGTGCTGTGTGGACCGTCCTCAGCCCAGGCATGCCTACGTGACTTGCTAAATTCACCCACTTTGATCTGTACTTCTCTGCCTGCTCTGTGGTTCTTCCCTGTGTAGATGACCAAGGGCAGAATTCACGTCCCATCTGGCTCAACTCCTTTGTCCTCTCTTCTCAAACAGACTCTGTAGCTCATTATCTGTGCAGCCCCCATGTGGCCTCAAAATGTGACAGAAACCATTGGCCCTGGACTGTGGGGTCCGTAACAGTGGGAAAAGCATGTAGCTGTTCACTGAACTCTAAGTACTTAGCCACGGAGGGTACTTCATGATTTTTTTAAAACAAATGAATGAATGGACATGTCTAGGCCACCCTTCCCCTTTCCATCTTATTTTGGAACACCTCTTCTTCCTCTGGTTTCCTTGCCCTAATCCCTCCAACCTCATCATGCAAATCCCACTGTAAGTGCGGAGTGGGATACACCCTTGGCCAATGCCTCCAGGGACAGTCATCCAGGCAGGCGGGACAGCAGACCCAGGAACTTGGCTCTGACATAGAGTCACTCACCCATGCTCTCTTGTGGGCCCTCTGTCCCACCCTCATTGCTCATGAATGTCATCCCCTGAGCCACTCTTTTCTCCATGGAATGCTCCTATCTCTAAGATGGAACACACATCTATTAACAAGTAGCAGAGTTCACGTGGCTCAGATGAAGAAGTCCTGAATTTCCTGTAGTGTTGGGGGTAGGGAGGACAGTGCTGTGTACTTCCAGGATCCTGGGTGTTGTTGTTAGGGAATCCCACCCCAGCATAACATGTTGCCATAGCTGAGAACCACTGCTCTGGTGTGGTCTCTACTCAGGTCTCCTCTCCTCCTCCTCTACGCTGTACCCGGTCCTCTAGGACTGACCTCCTGGAACTTGGCCTGCTCGGCCTCCATTGTCACTCTTCCTGTGCCCTGCCCTAACCCTCTTACAGCCCCACTGGCACCCTCCAAGGGACCTGCGGCACTGTAACTGGTACATGGGAGTGAGGACTGGGGGCAGAGGACTGGGGGCAGAGCTAGTGGCATCTTCAGGCAGTGAATCCTGAAGAGGAAGAATTGGGAGGTGAAGTGAGGGCTTTACCCACCAGGCCACCTGCTTCCCAACACCTCCCCCCAACACACACTTTCTGTGAACAGCAGGGAATCAGCTGAGTGATTACCATGCGCACTGGGCCCAAGACTTCATTGCTTTGTTTAAGTCACATCTGATGTGGCCACCAGTGCTCCTGTCCTGTGAGTTGGTGGATACACAGGCTGTGATTAGCTCTCAGAGTAACAATATTTTTCCTCTTCCCCATTCCATGGACCTAGGAAACCGGCACTCATCATCTGCTCATTATGCTCACCAATTAGTCATTTTTTCCACTGGGCTATTAATGCTTTTGGTTGTTACTGGCCACTCAGAATTAGGGGCTTGGCTCCCTCCCCAGTGCAGAATACTGAGCCGGAGAGGGGATGCCAAAACAAAGTCTGAATGTGTTTTCAGAAGTTGGAAGGACCTATGCTGGGAGGGCATCCTGGCAGGTGTGGCCCTTGGAGCTTCCAGGGAGGGATGGCATGGGCCCAATCTCTCTCCTTCTCTGTCCTGTATAAATCCTCCAGCTGAGAGCCCCTCAAGGGCAAGGAGCTTCTCATGCCCCTGTGTGTCCTGGCACCTGCACAGATGGGACAAGGACACATGGAACCCTTTTGGCAAGGCTAAGTGCCCAGCTCTGTTCTCGTGGACCCAGGACTGGAACCTGAGATCAAGCAACGCTGACTCCTCACTAGGGTGTCTCAGTCAGCTCATCTCAAACATGTGCACAGGTGGCACTCTTTCTCAGTGGCCAGCAGACAGAAGTTATTATCTGTCCTTTGCAAGGAAGACACCAGTTCAGGGGGTTAAGATGGCACCTACTCCCAGTGTGGGGCTTTCCTGGAGTCAGGTTGGTTTCCTCTTCTCCTGAATGGCTCACTCCCTCATTTGGCTCAATGCTCTCTGCCTGTGATCTCCTCAGAGGCTCTCCCCAACTTTCCCATTTAAAATTGCAGCCTTCTCCCACATGGACCATTATCTCCTCCCTCCGCCAGTTTTTCCTCGCAGCACTCCTCAAGACATGGCATCTGGTTACCTGCTGGCCCTGTTCTCTGTGACTTCAGCGCTGTACTGACAGCTCCAGAGCATGGCCTGGCCCCCGGGAGGAACACAGTAGGCAACAGAAAGAATTATGAATCTGCGCCGGGGTCAAGCAGCCCGAGCCAAACTTTTCCTGAGGGCCCTGGATCCTGCCTCACCTCACCTCTAGTGCCTGACTCACCTTAGAGGGGTCACCTTGGCGACTGAAGGGCTCTGCTGGGGCCTGAGGGAGGTGGGGGCTGGTGAGGTTAAAGGCAAAGGAGGGAAATCCCTTAGGAGTCTCTGGACTTCCCTCTGGTGGTAGACCTTGGAACATACGTGAGGAATTTAGGCCCTCAGCATTACATGGGAATTTAGACACGATGAAAGAAATGCCCTGAAGTCACAGAGAACAGATGGCAGAGTAGGGACAAAGACTTAGGTCCCAGTCTGATGCTCTCACCTCTATGCTATCCTGTCTACCTCCATCACAGGAGTTAAGATTATGCTACAAAAGGCAGAACTAAGGGGTGCTATGCTTTGAGGATACTGGGGGAAGAAACAGATGACGAATTCGGTTTACTTAAAGAAGTTTTTGAGCCAGTACCAAGCACCTGGTAGGCACTTCATTAAAGATTAGAAGGAGAAAATGTATAGTAGAAAAGATTTGGTTTATGGCAAAGCAAGTCTTTGGTCAAATGTATTTGAAACAAAGTTGGCACAGTTAGGACTTCCCTCCTTGGCTCCGGCCTCCAGCTGAGCCTCTAATTCAACTTGTTATCACTTTCATTGCCGTGCTTTACATGTTTGCTTCATCCCTAGACACAGAGCTTCTGGAAGGCAGGGAGGACAGAAACTGCTCCCCCAGTGGTTGCCATCACCTAGCACCCCACACAGTATGTGCTTAATGCATGATTGTCAGGTGGGCAGTTGGATGAACACAGCAGTGGTTTGGGGTTCCCCAGCCAGAGAGCTTCAAAGGGCAGACAACCATGTCTTCTGTCTGGTCGTACTTGCCTGCCCAAAGGCCAAAGACCATGCCTCAAGCTTTCTTAACCTAACTCAGCTTCCACAATTAGAATATACCGTGATACTCTGTCTACGCTCTTTTCTTTCATTGGCCAAGCATTTGACTATATGTTCAAGGTCCTGAGCTATTGTTCTCTAAATCTGTGGTCCTGTTCTATCATTTAATTCCATAACTTCATGTTTACATAAGATGCAACAGTATCCCAGCTGCATTCCACCCACAATGAGGTCAGCCACAGCAGATGGAGGGATGAGCACTGTCTAATCTGAATGAATAAATCATAGTGGGTCCCCAATGTTATTTCTCCATACCATCCAGTCCCACTCAGTCTCCTCCCAGCTAATAAACACAGCACATTTGTGTGCCAATCTGAGACCTATAGATAGGTATTAAAATCTCCAGTTACCTCATGCGTCCCCCTTCCCTCTCCCACTCACCCATCTGTTGTGTGAAACTGGGAAGAAATAGTTTAGAACCAAGAAGTCTGGCCCCCTGTCTTGACATTGGCTCTTTTGCTAAGTCTTGGACAGGTGGTCACCTCCCTCAGCAGTAGCTTCCTCATCTGTGAAATGGGGCTAGTAATTTTCTTTTTTTTAAAAAAGATTTTATTTATTTATTTTTAGAGAGGAAGAGAGGGAGACAGAAAGGGAAACATCGCTGTGCCCTTTCACATGCCCCTAACCCAGGACCTGGCCTGCAACCCTGATGTGCACCCTGACTGGGAATCGAACCAGTGACCCCATTTCACAGGTCAGTGCTCAATCCTCTGAGCCACCAGCCACAGCAGAGCTAGTAATTTTCTTTACTGAACAGCTTCTGGGATAGGTACTGTTACAGAGCGAAAGGAGGTTCTTTCACATGGCACCTTGGTGTAAAACCCAACAACTAGTGTTGAGGAAAACAGGTCTTTATTTATAACATTCCAACCTGGGGAGGGCAGTGAGCACTTCAGCTCAGAGCCCTGTTCTCCCAGGAGACTCAGCACTGCCCTTGTTCCCCAAAAGGCTAGAAGCCAAAAGCATGCCCAGAAGTTCTCTATCCCTTATCTGTCAGCTCTCTCCTTCAGGATCTGGGGTACGATGTCACCGGCCTCCTTATAACAGTCCAGCAAAACATGTGCCATGTTGCACTGGATCACACATGGTTCTCTCCCTGCCCCTTCCAAAGCCTCATGGATCTCCTCTTCTACTTTCTTGCAAACTGTGTGGATCTCTATCTTCCCTTTCTACAAACCATGTGGTTCTCCTTTCCAAAATGGCTGCCGCCATGTTTTTAAATCCCTGACCATGGCCTGTGATGAAGTGGGTGTGGTAACTGGTTCTGACCATTCACAGAAACTTGCACAGGCTCTGTATGCTCTTTCCTTACCACTCCATAGTCAAAACCCCTCCCATCTCTTTGGGGCCTTGGAAGAACCAAAGCCATTTGCATAACTAAGACACTAGCTACCAGCCATAGATATGCAAGGCTATCTTGAAAGCTGTCTCCTTCCCCTATCCCCCAACCACAGGTTCTGGGGATTTGGGGGGACCCTGCTCTATAACAATTCCTACCTCTCAGACTTAAGACCCTTTATAATCTTATAAAGGACAATGAGCAAAAGTCTTATGCATCTCTTGTTGCTTTCTTCTGTACATGGCCATCATCCTACCTACCCTAGTGTCCAAAAATCCCTAATAAGAGTGGGAGTGTGACTTCCGGCCAAGATGGAGGCTTAGACAGACACGCTAGGTCTCCCTCTACAACTAAAGAGGAATACAACTACTTCAAAACAAAGGATAACTAGAAATTCCAGAAAATAAAACTACATGGAAGTCCAACATATGAAGTTATAAACCAGCGGTGCCACTTGGGCAGGTAAGAGTTAAAGAGGGCAGTGCTGTTTGCGTCCCGGCGAGGAATCCCGGCTGCGCAGGCCCCTGGCGGTGCGCGACCCCGACGAGGAGTCCCGGCTACGCAAGCCCCTGGCGGTGCGCGACTCCGGCGCTGGGGAGAGCGGCTGCTGCATCGCCTTGAACAGTGAGGCCCAGGGGGACGGGAGGACGGATCCCGCTCTCCTAGCTGAATAACTGTGTGAATCCATCTTGGACCCCCGCCCCCAAAGAAAGCACCACAGGGCTGTGAAATAGGTCGCGGACAGGCAGGCGCCGGTCTCTGATTTGTGACGCCAAATGGCGCCCGCCGGTCGCTGGGTCATTACGAGTACACAGGCACTGCCCCCGACAGCCGGCCCAAGAAAACAAAACGCATCTGTCAAAATGAGGCAGACAACTATAGAGATTCCGGTGACACAACTCACCAGACAGCAGATAGAGAACCTGACAGATGAACAGATAAGAAACCTGTCAGAGGCTCAGTTCTGGGCCATTGTTAACAGATGGCTTACAGAATTCATAAAAGAGCAGGAAAAAGATATGAAAGAAGCGAAAAACTTTCATAACGAAAGGAACAAAACCGCATACGAGACAGAAGGAAAGGAAATAAAATCCAGAGTTCATTTCAACAAACTGGAATATGGAGAAGGAACAAGCAGTCAACCAATGCAGCGAGAGGAAATGGGAAGCAACAATGAGAGGATCAGAAACCTCTGGGACAGCTATAAAAGGCCCAACATAAGAATCATTGGTTTGCCAGAGAATGAGGAAGATGAACTAGAACTTGAAAAATTGAGTGAAAATATAATAAAGGAGAACTTCCCAGACTTGGGGAAGAGAATAGACTTGCAGGTCCAGGAAGCAAGGAGAGTTCCCAAGAGACTGGACCCAGGGAGAACCACTCCAAGACACATTATAATCAAAATGTCAAAAATTAAAGATAAAGAGAGAATCTTAAAAGCAGCAAGAGAGAAGAAAAGAATTATGTACAAAGGGGTCCCAATTAGACTATCAGCTGACTTCTCAAGGGAGACCGTACAGGCAAGAAGGGACTGGCAAGAAATATTCAAAGTAATGAAAATCCAAAACCTACAACCACGAATACTCTATCCAGCGAAATTGTCATTCAGAATAGAAGGACAGAGAAAGTGTTTCCAGGACAAAATAAAACTGAAAGAGTTCATTAGATCCAAACCACTGTTATATGAGATGTTAAAGGGACTGGTTTAAAAAAACAGAAGCTAGGGAGATGAAACAAAGGCAAACTAAATAGGCAACGAGAGTGGAAAAGGAACTGTGGGTACGGGAAGCATATTGGGGGGAGGTCAACAGGGAGGGGAAATGGGGAAAGGGAGGGAGATGATATAGGAATTGGGGATCAAGGTAGGAGGGAATGGAATAGACGGAGAGAGGTTGGGAGGAACTGTATGCACAACTAATGGACATAATCTAAAAGGGGGGGACAACTGGAGGGAGGGGGGCCACCGGGTGGAGGGGAGCAGAGGGAAGGGAAATTGGCACAAATGTAATATTTTAATCAATAAAACACATTAAATCTGAAAAAAAAAAAAACTGTTGAACACTCAAAAAAAAAAAGAATGTCTATAAAAACAAGATACCACCTTTCATATGTTAAAAGCTTATCACATCTGAGTTTTCTTCTTGTTATCTTCACTTAATTTTTAAACAAACATTATCTTACCTTGATTATTTTCTTTGCAGTTTCTGGACTTTTACAAGTATGTGAAGCTGATGTTATTAATAAAAACCATTTTGTTTTGTTAAAAAAAAAAAAAAAAAAAAAAGAGTGGGGGTGTGGAGAGGAGGGTGGCCTTCCCACATCAGGAAGGATCTTGCAGAGTCCAGGTCAGCTGGGAATAATTAAAACCATAATTATTAAATAACACTAGGCAGGGACTAATTTTTCAATGTCCCACATAGGAAAAAAAAATGGCTTATTTGGAGGAAAGTGTGCAGGGCATGTCACACCTATCCAAAGCCCTTTTGCCCACTAAGTTTGGGCTGAGGGGAATATTTTAGGATTTCCCCCCTCTCAGCCCTCTGGGTCTTTTCTGTCCAAGCCATTAGGACAGAAAAGAGGAACCAATTTTAAAGTGAAGCCCACAGACCACTCCATACTTTACTAACCCAACCACTTAATTCAGCCAAACCACTGAGTCTCAGGAGGCGGTGATGCAGACAGGCTTAAGTGAGGCCTATACGTATAGATAGTCGCTCCAGTAATGAGATCATAGGCTTATGCCCTATGAAAACAGAAGAAAGAACACACATGTTAATTCACACAACACAACTCACAAACCATCTCTAAATCTGCAAGTCTGTCTTATTGGGAAGACATTCAGTTGCAAGGCCTTTGTTGGCATGATATGTAACTATGGTAATTTGACAGATCCTTCTCGCCTGTAAATTAAGCATCTTTGTTGATGTCACAGACCTAGTTTAACTTTCAAATGAAAACAAATCTTAAATGAAAATAAACTTTAAAGACAGTTAGCTGCACTAGTTTATAGTCCACCGCTGAGCATTGTGATTTTCCTTGAATCACAATTTTTCTCAAGATTACCCTCCTTGTCATTAAAGGGACTGCATTAAGTCCAGTTTTAATTTAGTCTGTTCATTTGCATAAACACAAAAAGAGCAGCAATTGATCATATATGATCTTTAAGTCTGCTTTGCTGGAACTTACACAAGAAACTTTAAGGTTGACTTTCATTCTGCCCTTCAGGGCAGAGAAGCTGAGCCACACACCTGCCATTCAGCCTTGCCCGTAAACACCTGCTTTTTCCAAGTCCATCAGGTTTTTCATTGTGCCTTAAGGTTCCTTCAAGCCATCTTTCAGGAAAGCAATCTTCGTTCCTTCCCTGGAAAGATTATCATGAACCACACAGCCAACCAAGGTATCAGTCCTTTTTTTTGCCCCCATGGGCTTTTATTACCTTCGAAAGTCAATCTTAGTTCCTTAGGGTTTTTTGGTAACAACCAGAGCCCAGGTACGTCTCCTTTAGGCATGACATTCCAGTCAAAGTCTTCGTTAACAAAACCACCATTAGAAACTGGTCTTATTAATTTTATGCAAAGAACATTACATCATTAGTTACTTCTTCAGAATGCCAAATTCTGGAGGGATCAGGTAAGGAGAAAAATATACAGTGTGAAAGAAAATCCTTCTTTCTAATATTCACTAAAATTGCATTTCCATGCCTTATACTTTCTTTTGTTCACTTTCCTGAATGTGAAGTTTAACTTTCCCTGAGAAACCTCAATTTTCTTTTCAGAGCATAAACAGAGCAATAATTCAAAACACAGAAAGCTAGGCACTTTCTCACCAGTATATCCACTGACCTCCTAAAGAGATGTGCCCTTTTAGTTCTGGTCTCTTGGCAGAGACATGCTCACTTGCCCAGGCTGAAATGCTCATCAGCCCTGTATGACCCTTCCTGGGTCCCAAGTGGCAAAGGCATTCTCCCTGACCAGTTTACAGACAACCTTTCCTAGGTCTTATTGGCCAAAAACAGATACATGCAGAGAATTCCAGAACAGAACAGAAGCACCCTTTTTGCCTACCAGTTCACTGACTGGTTTCTTGGCAGAGTTTACAGATGGCCTTTCCTAGATCTGATTGGCCAAAACTGATCCGAGAATTCCAGAACAAAACAGAACAATATTTGGTACAGTAAAATTCAAAGCACATTATATTTCCATAAAATCAGACCACAAGCAGCTGAGGTTTCCTCTTAGCCAAGTTTAGAAACTTTCACAACCTTTCCACACATTTACCCATTCAGATCTAACCATAACCCATTTTTAATTCTTGTTCCTTTCCACACTGTGAAGGACTATATTTAAACTTGGCAGCTAAAAGTTCCTAGATTTGCAGAGATATCTTGCAGTTTTCTGAAGCTTAGACCTTGCAAATACCCTGTCATGCAGCAATGACCTGAATGTCTAGACATATACCATTTTACTAACAGAGCACATCATCTGAAGAGCATGCCTAACCCACCATTTTGCCCACTTCAAAGATGACGGCAATGTCACATGTGGCATCTTCAAAGATGGTGGCTCCCTTTGTGTGGTGCCATTTTCAAAGGTGACGGCACCCTTATGTACCACCCACAAGATAGTGGAGGACCTACATGACTCATCCACCATGATGGAGCACTCACGTGGTTTACTCAAAATGGCAATATGCCCATGTGGCTCAGTGTCCAATTGGCAACCCGCATATGGGTTCGGCTCAAGGAACCTAGGGGTTCTCTCACTTTCTGAACCTGTTTCCTTACACCGTTGTAGCATTCCTGGTGACCAGCACCTTGAGCTGGGCTGCAGGGCATTTCCCGGATACTGGGAAATCTCCACAGTCATGCTCCAGGCGTCAGTCTGCTCCATGTATCTGGGACCTGGCTACAGTCCATTAGTCCCATTTGGGCTCGCCAAAACTGTTACAGAGCAAAAGGGGGTTCTTTCACGTGGTGCCTAGCTGTAAAACCCAACAATTAATGTTGAGGAAAACAGATCTTTATTTACAATGTTCCAACCTGGGGAGGGCAGTGAGCACTTCAGCTCAGAGTCCTGTTCTCCCATGAGACCCAGCACTGCCCTTGCTCCCCAAAAGGCTAGAAGCCAAAAACATGCCCAGAGGTACCCTATCCCTTATCTGTCACCTGTCTCCTTCAGGATCTGGGGTACAATGTCATCAGCCTCCATATAACAGTCCAGCAACACATGTGCCATGTTGCACTGGATCACACATAGTTCTCTCTCTGCCCTCTCAAAGTCTCATGGTTCTCTCTTTCCTTCTAAAACTGCACGGTGCTCTTTCTATCTCCTTGCAAATTGCATAGCATTCCCTCTCTGCAAATGGTTGCCACCTTATTTTTAAATCCCTGCCTGTGACCTGTGACGCATTGGGGAGGGTAACTGGTTCTGATCATTCACAGAACCTTGTGTGGGCCCATATGCGCTTTCCTTACTATTCTACAGGCAAAACCCCTCCCCTCTCCTTGGGGCCTTGGAAGAACCAAATCCATTTGCATAACTAAGACACTAGCTACAAGCCATAGATATGCAAAGGCATCTTGAAAGCTGTTCCCTTCCCCCACCCCCCAATCACAGGCTCTGGGGAATTTTGGGGACCCCACTCTGTAACAGTACTAGGAGAGAAGTAAGGCATACAAACACAAACAAGGCTGTCCTACCCTCAAGAAGCTCATACTTTACAAGGGGAGAAAGACATGGAAACCAACATATTATTGTGGAAATCAAGTAAAACATTAAGAGCCCTAAATCCTTTTCCGAGCACATCGGGAACTCAATTCCTTTCTTTTACTTTCTCTCTCCTTAAGAAATTATTTTTTCTCTTTTCATTCTCAATGAACTCCATGTCACTAGCTGGGAGTTTGCTGATGGTCAGTTTAAGGGATCCAGACTTCTTCTTTCCTTAGTGGATGAAAAAGTGGTACTGTAATAACTCATTTCCCCTGGCTGGTTTGGCTCAGTGGATTGAGCATCGGCCTGCGAGCTAAGTGTCGCTGGTTCAATCTTCCAGTCAAGGCACATCAGAGAAGGAAAACTCTGACTCCAAAAAACCTCCGCTGCCTTGCGGCATACCTCTTCAGGGGAAAGGCTAAGGGAGTAAACCCCGACAGAAAATCCAGAGCCGGAGTCCCTAAGGCGGTTTGACGTTGTAGTCAACACCGGCAACTCCTGCGGCGCACCTGAAGCCAAGCTGTATTGACTCCGTCTTTCCCTTGGACCCTTCATCTGCGAAGAGAGGGGGGGTCTGCTGCATGGGCAACAGCAGACCCTCCATATCACCCTGCCCAGGCTCTGTAGCTTCAGCTTCACTGGAGAGGACACTCCAGCGTCATCGCAAGATGTCGATTCAACACGGGAGGAGACAGATACCGTGTCACTCCCGAGTCGGACTGCACAGCCATTTTCGGCGGTGCAGATAGACTCTTAAGAAGCTACACCATCGTCTCTCGAGACGGACGGCTGCCGACGAATAACTCATAGATTCCTAACTGGGAAGGGCATGGTGGGTAGTCATGCCATTCCCTTATTTCTGGAGCATATAGGCTAACACACTTTGAAATGCCAGAAATAATACCCCTCAAAGGAGTAATCATCCTCAAGAGAGCACAATCTTAACTATTCTGTAATCCAACCCCTGCCTTGCTCTCTCTCACCCTCATGTAATTTTCCTATGTTCCCTCCTTAATTCCATAAGAAGCTGCAAAGTGTTATTCTTAGGAGCATTTGAGATCTTGTTCTCTCCATATGTTGCCAGTTTGATTCAAATAAACTCGTATAAATTCATATTTCCTTTTTTTTTTTTAAGCTTACAAAGTTGTCTTTATTGTTTTCGTACTGCCTCACAGAGTCAGGGTCAACCCCTCCCAGAAATAGGACATTTGAGGAAATAAATACTTATTTCCCCCACACACACACACACTCATCAGTAGAGGATGCTAATAAAAATAATAATATAAATATAACAATGACTTGGTCAATAATAAAATATCCCTATGATCCTCTAATACATAGCTGGTTAAAGCTTTGAGAAAAAGAACTCCCCCTTTCTGGAAAAGGTCAAAGTATGTGTGGAGACCCTCCAATGGACCTGTCGGATACCCGTCTCAACTAAGGAGCCTTTATAAATATGCTCTGCATTCCATCCCTGTCTAGGAATTTTCCTCAGGATGGATTAGGTAACAACATCAGTTTGTAACAGTGGGAAATTATAACCTACTCACCATTCTTTTGACATTGTTTCTGTAAATGATGACTCTGACTAATATGCGCTTGTAGATAAACAGCATGTTTGTACAGAATCCTAGGAATTAACTTCAAAAGATAGACTCCAACCTTCAGTCAACCCAGCTCTGGGAGATTTGCTGACCTTCAATAGTAAAACCAGGATGATGTAAAACCAGGATGACAAAAACCAGGATGAGGCACACCAGACCATCACTTGACCATTTGCCAGGTCCTTACTGGAATGAACTGTGCTGACCTGCACATAGAAAACTTTTCAACCCCCTCTCCTTGTTCTCATTGTTCTGTTTTCCCTCTGCCTTCCCTTAAAAACCTTTGCCTGCACTGAGATGTTAATATGGACTTTGAGACATGAGTCCCCCATCTTCTCAGGTGACTGGTACTTGAATAAATTAATTTCCTTTTCACCAGCACCTGTCTCACAAGTTTGGCTTTTGTTGCAGCAGAAGCCAGACCTGCATTCAATTACACGTTGGTTCACAGAGCTCCTCCCTGTTCCCAACCCAACCAAATTCTTCCCCAGAGACTAAGAATCCATGGGTGTCTTCCCCCACAGTTCTGTCTCTTCTGCTCTCTCCTCTTCTTCATCACTCCTCCTCTGAATGGTTTTCCTCTCCTTCCAATCACTGTAACCTCCTCCTTCATTTCTTTTCTTCCCACTTGCCTCTCTCATCTCCTACACCTACATCCTTCTCCTTCTTCTCTAGCTTTCTTTCATCTGAATCAGAGCCTGTCCTTCCCACCCTGGTGCTGAGCAGAGACTGGGCATCACTGGTGGGCTAGACAGTGTGCAGCACAGACCCGAGACTGCTTTTGGGACCCAGCCCTTCTCCATCCCTCATCTCACCTCTTGCTTACAAGCCTCCTGAGGCTTGGCAGCGCAAAAGAGAGTTTTGGAAAAATCATCCCTGGACACCAGAACAGAGGTGCCCCCATGGAAGAAGGGGGGGGTCATTCTGCTCCCAATGGCTAAGAGAAGAGAAAGATGTGATGAAGTCTGGGAGTCAGGCTCCCCATGTCATGGGAACCCAGACCAGCCTCAATATAGGTGTTGCAGGTGGAGACAGAGTCCAGGCTCTTGGTAGTTGCAAACAAAGAATTGGACTGACCACACTTTTCAAGACATGGCAGTGGGCCATCTCTAGCCAGGGAATGGTTCCTTTCTATTGAAGGGTCACAAGATTTATATGGTTTTTACTTGAGCTTCTACACAGGTGACTTCCCACAATCCTCCTTGATTGTTCACTTGGGGAGGAAACCATAATGTTAATTATTATCAGGTGTCACAAGGCAATTTTCAGAAATTAGGATGCTGACTGATGACAGCTGCAGTGTCTCAGGGTTTCCTATTCTATCTCCTGCCTCACAGGCTCCCCCTCCTGCACCAGCCAGAGTATGGCATTCCTCAGGTTCTTTGCTCCCTCACTTGTCTGGGTTCTGGGATTCAGATGGGCCCTTCCAAAGGCTGTCAAAGGCAGAGTTATGATTCAGAGGCTAGGCAGAGCCTCTGGAGCCATTCTGAAAGGTGTATCAGGAAGGCTGAAGGGCTCAGAGGTCCCTGGACGTAAGACACAGACTTGCTGAGCAGAGATGTCCAAAGCTTCCTTTTCATGGGATCTGCAGTACTATCACTGCTGATTGAGGATGGGCACCACCAAGCCTCCAAGAAGCTGTGGGGCTGCTACAGGCAGAGATGCAGTCACCTCAGCCTTAATTTATAGGCCTAAGTGACTAACAAATGTGGAAAACTGTCATTCCAAAATTGTGTAGCTTTAGAATAAAGACTCCTTTCCTTTATCACCAAACCTTTGCCTCCAGAATTTTGCCTAGAGCGTGGTGGTGGGCAGCAGGACCCCACCTGCTGTGTGGTAACACTGCCACAGTACACGATGATGCAAGTGTGTTCCTCCCTCCTCTGGGCACAGCTCTATCAGAGAAGTCCTGAACCTGGCACCCAGACCTTCCCTAATTTCCCCCAAGCCACCTGCCCAGCAGTATCTCCATTGTATTCATATTATAAACCCTTCACACTATTTCAATTCACTCTCTCTTGCCCAAACTCACCATTCATTCATTAAAGAATTCAGCCATTCATGACCCATGTGATAGTTAATTTTCTGTCCACTTGGCTGGGCTGTGGGATAGCCAGAGAGCTGGTAAAACACTGTTTCTGGGAGTGTCTGTGAGGGTGTTTCTGGAAGAGATTAACATTGGTAGATAAAGATGTGTGCTCACTAATGTGGGTGGGTGTCACCCAGTCTGAGGCTTGAATAGAACATAATGGTGGGGAAAGGATGAATTTACTCTCCTTGTGCACTGGGACATCTATCTTTACCTACCTCTGGACTTTGGCACTCTGGCCTTTCCTCACAGACTGGGACCTACACTATCTGCTCTGCTGGTTCAGACTCAGACTGTATCACTCTGCACTGGCTTTGCTCAGTGTCCAGCCAACAGATGGCAGGTTGTGACTCCGGAGTCTTGAGCCAATTCCTATGATGAGTCTCCATTGTTCTAGTCTATTGGTTCTGTTTCTCTGGAGAACTGTGACTAATAAAATGTATTAAGTGCCCATGAAGGCCCAGGCCTTGTATTTTAAGTGAGAGGCACATGGATAAGTAAAGAGATGGGAAAATGTAGTGATTAAAACCAGAGACATTGACATAGGACAGACCTGATTTCAAACTAATAGGGGAACTCAAGAGTTAAATATTTTAGCCTTAGTTGTTAGACTTAGGTGACTAATGCATGTGGAAAGCTGTTATTCCAGGAACTAGAATACATGACCACATGACTCTAGGAGGTCTACAAGCAATTCAACCTTTGTACCCCAGGGACTCTGCAAGCAGATGGTAAGCTATCTATGGAGATGGTATCTGAGCCATTGTGTTCCAGAGAGGGAATGCATGTGATGCAGATAAAGAATTGTTGATCAACAGATAAAGAAGTACTAGGAAAATTACCAGGACTGCAATTCTAATTCAATTAATCTTTTTTTCTAAACCCCTTACCTACCCTTCTGAATAAAGTGCCCATGAAGATTCAATCCTTGTCTCAACTTATTGGTTCTGGTAGTGACAGGCAGCACAGACACCAACCCTTCTGGTTTCAAAACTCCAGTTTTGCCATTTGTCCCCTGTGTGACCTTGCATGACTATACCGCTCCATGGTCTCTGTTTCTCTCTTCTCCAAAAGGGTGATAATGTTGTGGTTATTGTGCAAATTTAGTGAGAGCTGAATCTGTAGGGTATTTGACAACAGTGCCATGCAGCACATGTGCAGTAAAAAGTTGTGCAATAGTGCCCCAGCTGGTGTAGCTCTGTGGATTGAGTGCTGGCCTGCAAACCACAGGGTCACCATTTTGATGCCCAGTCTGGGCGCATGCCTGGGTTGCAGCCAGGTCCCCGTTGGGAGTGTGTGAGAGGCAAGCACACATTGATGTTTCTCTCCTTCTCTTTCTCCCTCCCCTCCCCTTCTCTAAAAATAAAAATAAATTAAATATATATATATTTTTAAGTCGTGTAATGGTTGTAGCAAACTTATACGTTGTGTCTTAGCTTGAGTCACCAGAAGCAGATCCTGGGGAAAAAAATCAAGTAAAAGGGATCATTAAAAAGTGACAAAGGGGAGATCCCATTAAGATGGCAGCATAGGCCCTAGCTGGTATGGCTCAATGGGTTGAATGCCGGCCTATGAACCAAAGGGTCGCTGGTTCAATTCCAAGTCAGAGCACATGCTTGGGTTGTGGGCCAGGTCCCCAGTTGGGAGCTTCAAGAGGCAACCACACATTGATGTTTCTCTCCTTCTCTTTCTCCCTCCTTTCCTATCTCTCTAAAAATAAATAAATAAAATCTTTTTCAGAAAAAGATGGTGGTATAGGCAGATGTGGCTTGCCATTTTGTGCAACCACATAAAAACTACAACTAATATATAGAACAACCATCAGCCAGAACCATCAGAAACCAAATTGAATGGAAGTCTGACAACTATAGAATTAAAGAAACCACATTCATTGAGATGGGTAGGAGAGGCACAGACATGGAACAGGTTGGTCTCTCACCCATGTGTGGTGGATAAGAATTCAGGAGGGATATCTCAGGAGTGAGGAGTCCCAGCCCCACACCCAGCCCCCCATTCCAGGGTTTCAGTGCCAGGAAGACAAGTCCCCACAGCTTCTGGCTCCAAAGCCAGCAGGGATTGAGTCAGTGGAAGAAAATTCTGGAGTCCCAAGCAGCTCATCTTAAAGAACTCACACATGGAATCATCTACTCAAACTCACTCCCTCTGAGCTCCAGCACCAGAATAGCAGGTTGAAAGTCATTAGTGGTATAGAGGGACAAACTGAAGTGTCTGTCAAGGCAAGCTGAGGCCATTGTCTCTTTTCTAAGCCTTCCTCCCACAGTGCCAGCAAGCTGATGCCATATCTGAAACTCCATCAACCTGGCTCACACTGGCCTGCCTTGGAGATCCCCAGAGACTCTGCTCTGCCTAACTGACAAGCCTACCCAAGCTGCTTTTCCATATGAGTGGCTGGTCTTGGCTCGTGTTTCACAACTTCTTAAATCCTATTAAATAAGTAACAGCTGGTCACAGTGAGCTCCAGGCCTGGCAATACCAGCAAACAGCTTAGATTCACAGCTTGGCTTCACCTAGAAATCTCCAAGTTGATCCTCCACAGAAGGTGGAGGTTGGTGGTCAGTGGTCATAGCCAGTCTTTGTGTAACAGAACTCAGGGGCTGCTCTGATTGAAATAGAACCCACGGGCTGTTCAGTTATGAGGGGCTCAATTGCCCACCAACAAAAGCGTAACTCTTAATACCAGAGTTTGGTGAAAAGAAAAGAAATTGTTTATTTAAAGGTTATACAGATTTAGATTAATGGTGGATTTCTGCCGTTAGGTCTTATTTCCTTTAAAGCACCTACAAACATATAGTTTTGCCTCCCCCTGCCAAACCAGGCTAGTTTTAGAATAGGAAGGTCAGAGATACTATTTCCCTACTTCCCAGATGCAGTTCAGTTTTACCAGTAGCTCCCAATCATTCAAGCCTGATTGGAGAGGTTTGGCCTGTGTTGCAGTGCTCTCTGGCTCTTAATTCAGAACCAGGTGAAGTTCCCAACCTCCTTAAAAACTGCATGGAGTTCTCCTTTCCCTTTTAAAGCCATATGAATCTCCTCTCCTGCCTCCTTGCAAACCGCGTGGATCTCTCTACCCCCAAAATGGCTGGTGCCTTATTTTTAAATCCCTGACTGTAGCCTGTGACACTGTGGGCAGGGTAATCAGTTCTGACCATTCACAGAATCTTGCACAGGCCCTGTATGCTCTCTCCTCACCATTCTATGGTCAAAACCCTTCCCATCTCCTTGGGGCCTTGGAAGAACTTAAGGTATTTGCATAACTAAGACACTAGCTACCAGCCATAGATATGCAAAGGCATCTTGAAAGCTGTCCCCTTCCTCCATTCCCCAACTGCAGGCTCTGGGGAATGAGGGGTCTCCAAAGTCCCCACAGCTCATGGTTTTGGGAATGGGCAAAGGAGATAATACAGCTTTGAAGGTACTTTGCATATCTATGGCAAGTTGATAACTCGATAATAGCTATGCTGCAGCCCAGGGCAAAGGCGGATGATAGGCTTAAGATACTAGCCTTTCCTGAAGCTAAACTGCCTTAGATAAAAGAGTAACTGATGGGCTTAAGATGCTTTTATGCTGCCCCCAGGTAAAAGGGCAGATGATAGGCTTAAGATACTTCTCATAGCAATGACATTTGGTGCTCTGGGTCAGCATAAAAAATTAGGGAGAGCCATGAGGATAAAAGAAGAGAAGCCACGAAGTCTGAGAAGGGTGTAGACAGGAGTCAGCTAGGAGGTCTGGTGTGTAGGAGAGAGAGCCATGATGCAACAGCTAGGCAGCTTTGTAGGAGAGCTGGTCTGCCATGGGAGAGGGCCATGCAGGTGGAGTGAGTGCAGAAGAGAAGAGGAGTAGCTATGAGGAAGGAGCCATGAGCCAGAAGGGGATTCATCCATTCTGCCTGTAGTGAAATAGTAGCTGTACAGTTGTAGTCAGGATTTGGCCATGCAGCCTGGGCTAATAAGAAAGCAGGTATACTGCTGCTTTGATCATGCCTGCTCCAGCTGACTCCAAAACCACCAAGGACTCTGTCTTGCAGACCCAGACTCTATCTGGACTGTCTGGACTCTTGGAACTCAGGACATATGGAGAGAACACTCTCTT
Source organism: Furipterus horrens (assembly GCF_987537825.1). Classification (NCBI taxonomy): domain Eukaryota; kingdom Metazoa; phylum Chordata; class Mammalia; order Chiroptera; family Furipteridae; genus Furipterus; species Furipterus horrens. Next base: position 85,150,120 of record NW_028327176.1, read on the forward strand.
AGGACTTGTGCTTTTCCTGGACTTCACCATGATCCAGTGTAACATGGCACATGCTTTCCTGGACTGTCATATGGAGGCTGATGACATCGTACCCCAGATCCAGAAGGAGAGAGCTAATAGATAAGGAACAGGGAACTATTGGACTTGGCTTTGGTTTATAGCCTTTTGGGGAGCAAGGGAAGTGCTGGGTCTCATGGGAGAACAGGTCTCCAAGCTGAAGTGCTCCCAGCCCCCCCCCCCCCAAGGTTGGAATATTGTAAATAAAGACCTGTTTTTCTCAACACTAATTGTTGGGTCATACACCAAGGTGCCACATGAATGAGCCCTGCTTTGCTCAGTAAAAACAGGGGTGACTGTGCCACTGGACCCTACAGGACACCTACTATAGTAGGTCATATTGTTACAGGTGAATGTGTAACCAGAGGGGAAATAAAGGCAGGACCCTCACCATTGAAGCAAAGGAAGACATGTTTCACCTGCTGACCCAGTAATCCTGAGACTGGTCTGATAAGGTTGTCAGGCATTCTGAACAACACAAGTAAAACTATGATAGTGCAGGAGTGGGGTATTCCTTGAAAGTCATCTCCACCAACTGGGAAAAGGAAAACCTTGAGACTGTGTATTCATCCCAAGGCCTGGAGAGGGAGAGGGACTACAGTGCCCAAAGAACCGCCTGCCTCCCATCACATATGCAAAATGAAAAAATAGTCTAGAACAAGATAAGGATTTGGGGTAACAGACCCCCACACTATATCTACGTTTGGGTAGTCACGTCTCCCCAGGAAAGCTGGCACCAACTTTACCTGCCAATCAATACGTAGCTCCCTCACTCCCATCTCACCAACTATATAAGTCCTCAGAACAAAGGACTGGCTCTCTTCTCTATTGTCTCTTTTGCCATGTGGGAGGCCCCTGGCTTTCCAGCCTCTGGCCAGTCTCTCTCTTCTCTGGCCACATGGGTGCTGGTCACCCTTTGGCCATCCTTGCTTTTGCTCTCCCATTCACTAATAAACTTTGCATGCATGCTAATAGGCTTGCTGATCTGTAACTCTTTACTGTATTGGCGAGAAGAACCAGGGTTTCTTCAGTAACAATACTACCAAGACATGGAGTCAAAGCAGCTCTACCCAATATGTAGAAACAAGCACAGGGAGGCTGCCAAATTGAGAAGGCAAAGAAACATGGCCCAAATGAAAGAACAGAACAAACCCTCAAAAAAAGAACTAAAAGAAACAGAGATAGTGAACATATCAGATGTAGAGTTCAAAACACTGGTGATCATGATGCTCAGAGAAATGATTAAGTATGGCCACAAAATAAAGAAAGAAGTGAAGGTTATACAAAGTGAAATAAAGAAAAATATACATGGAGCCAATGGTGATAGGAAGGAACATGAAATTCAAATCAATGATTTGGAACAAAAGGAAGAAATAAACTTTTACCCAGAACAGAAAGAAGAAACAAGAATTGAAAAAACAAGGAGGAGATTAGGAACTTCTGGGGCAACTTTAAACGTACCAACATCCAAATCATAGGGGTGCCAGAAGGAGAAGAGGAAGAGAAAGAAATTGAGAACTTATTTGAAAAATAATGAAAGAAAAATTTCCTAATTTGGTGAAGGAAATAGACATACAAGTCATGGAAGCACAGAGAGACCCACACAAGCTAGATCCAAAGAGGACCACACCAAGACATATCATCATTAAAATGCCAGGGGTTCAAGATAAAGAGAGAATCTTAAAAGCAGCAAGAGAAAATCAGAGAGTTACCAGGGGTTCCTATAATTTATCAGCTGAGGACTTCCAGCCAAGATGGAGGCCTAGACACACACGCTGCATCTCTCTTCACAACTAAGAAGGAATACAACTATCTCAAAACTAGAGACAACCAGAAGTTCCAGAAAATCAAGCTGCATGGAAGTCCAACAAAGATATAAAGAAGAAATACTCATCCAGACAGGTAGGAGGGATGGAGCCAGGGCAGAGAGGCTGTGATGTGGTGGTGGTGGCAGCACTGGCAGGCTGGTAGAAAGCACAGTTACACTTTTTAAAAAGTTGGGAGGGACACCTGGGGAGTCTACCAAGCTCCTGACCAGACCCCTCAAATCACGGTCCCAGTGCCAGGGAAAATCAAGCCTCATTGCTTCTGACTATGCAAATCTGTGGTGGTTGGGGTGGAGGAAGAAACTGCCAGTCTCTCAGCAGAGTCCACTTGTTTAAAGGGCTCTCAAGGTCCTAGAACATCTGCAGACCCACCCACTCTGGGAATGACAGGCAGTGCAACAGCTTGAGAGGCACCAGTAAAGTGGGAGAAGTGCCTCAAAAAGGGGCAAATGCTGAGGAAATGGCATTGTTCCCTATCTGACCCCTCCCCACATACAGTGCCACAACGTGGTGAAATGGGTCGCCCTGTACTGACGAATACCTAAAGCTCCACCCCCTAAATGTAAGAGGTGCAACAGCCCTTCCCCAAATCACAGAGACAAACACAGAAAGATGAGGAGACAGAGAAGTACGACCCAGAAGCGGGGGCAGATCAAGGTCTCAGTGACACAACTAAGCAATGAGCAGATAGCACGCCTAATGGATGAAGAGATAGATAACTTAACAGAAGCACAGTTTAAGGCATTGGTGATTAGGATGCTTACAACTCTAACAATAAAGATTAAACAGGACGGGGAAAGAATGAAGGCTATCCTGGCTGAAATGAAGGAAAATCCATATAAAACAAGTGGTGAAGGAAAGGAAACTAGGGTTTAAATCAACAAACTGGAACATAATGAAGAAACAAACAGTCAACCAGTACAGGAGGAAATGAGAATTAGAAAAAATGAGGAGAGGCTTAGAAACCTCTGGGATAGCTATAAACGTTCCAACATCAGAATCATAGGATTGCCAGAAGGTGAAGACAGAGAGCAAGAAATTGAACAGTTATGTGAAAAAATAATGAAGAAAAACTTCCCTAATATGGGGAAGGAAATGGACATACAGGTCCAGGAAGCATAGAGAGTCCCAAACAAACAAGATCCAGGGAGAACCACACCAAGACACATCATAATCAAAATGCCAAAGGTTATGGATAAAGAGAGAATCTTAAAAGCAGCAAGAAAGAAGAGGAGAATTACTTACAAAGGAGTACCTATAAGACTGTCAGCTGATTTCTCAAAAGAAACTTTGCAGGCAAGAAAGGACTGGCAGGAAATATTCAAAGTGATGAAAAGCAAGGACCTAAAACCAAGATTATTCTATTCAGCAGAGATATCATTCAGAATAAAAGGGCAGATAAAGTACTTCCCAGACAAAGTAAAGCTGAAGGAGTTCATCATCACCAAGCCATTATTATATGAAATATTACAGGAACTTATTTAAGAAAAATGATATCAAAACTATGAACATTAAAATGAAAACAGTATCACAACTATCAACAACAGAAGCTAGAGAATGGAACAAAGGTGAACTAAGCAGACAACTAGAGTGGGAACAGTATCATAGGTATGGGGAGCATGTGGGGGGAGGGCAGCTGGTAGGGGAATGGGGAGAGGGAGGAAAATGATGCAGGAATTAAGAAGCAAGATAGGAGGATGGGGAATAGACAGGAGGTTGTTGAGAAGAGCTTTATGCACGACCCATGGACATGGACTAAGGGTAGGGGACACTGGAGGGAGGGGTGTTGCTGGGTGGAAGGGAGCAAAGGGAAAAGAAATTGGGACAACTGTAACAGCATAATCAATAAAACATACAAAAAAAAAGACTGTCAGCTGATTTCTCAAAAGAAACTTTGCAGGCAAGAAGGGACTGGCAAGAAGTATTCAATATGATGAAAAGCAAGGACCTAAAACCAAGATTATTCTATCCAGCAAAGCTATCATTTAGAATAAGTGCTTCCCAGACAAAGTAAAGCTGAAGCAGTTCATCACCACCATGCCCTTATATATGAAATGTTAAAGGAACTTATTTAAGAAAAATAAGAAGACCAAAACTATGAACATTAAAATGACAACAAAATCACAGCTATCGACAATTGAACCTAAAAAATAAAAACAAAAACAAACTAAGCAAACAACCAGAGTAGGAACAGAATCATAGGTATGGGGATCATTTGGAGGGTTATCAGCTGGGAGGAGGAAGAGGAAGAACAAGTGAAAATGTACAGGGTTTAGGAAACATAATTGGTAGGAACAAAATAAGGACGATGTTAAGAATAGTATAGGAAAGGGTGAAAACAAAGAACTTATATGCATGATCCATGGACATGAGCTAAGGGGGAAGGGATTGCTGGAGGGAAGGGTGGTATCAGGCAGAGGGGACCAAAGGGAAAGAAAATTGGGGCTACTGTAACAGTGAAACCAGAAAAGCCAGTGTTAGTGCTGCCTGTCATCTACTAGACCCAATAAACAGAGACAGGGAGTGAGTCTTTGTGGGCGCTTTATTTAGATGGTCTGCGATCTGAGAAGACAGTGGGTTTGTACCCTAACAGACTGTCTTACATTCCATTTTAAATGGACCCTTTTTATAAGAAGAAAAGTGTAGGTAAGGGGTTTGCAATTCAGGAAAAATGTTAATCAGATAAAAGCTGCAGCATTCTTTCATATGTGCCCTGGGTGGTGGTCCTTGTGCCCTGGGCAGTGGTCTTTGTGTCCTGGATGGTGGTCTTTGTGTGTCCTGAGTGGTGGTGGTCATCTCACCCTGGAGCACAATGGCTCAGATACCATCTTGATTGTTTGCAGTCCTCCTGGAGTCAAGGTGGGTCATACCTTCAGTTCTTGAAACAATTGCTCTTTACATAATTACTTAAGCTTATTAGCTGTTACCCGAACCTAACATTTTCCAACATTTGAGTCCCCCATCATTAACATAATCAATAAAATATACTTAAAAAGTGACAAGAACTGGGCATGGAGCAGGTTGCCTTGGGCCAGCCAGCAGTGTGTGTGTAATGAGGTACAGAGCATGGGTCCCCTGATAATAGGGGAACACCCCCACAATCCTACCTACAGGCAGGATTGGGGCAGGGAGGGGTGCCCACCTGTCCCCATGCCTGTGCATCTCAGGGAACTCTTGCCCTGACTAAAGATGGCAGCTGAAACAGGGTCAAAGACACTGGGGAACTGACAAAAATTTTGGACACTGATACACCATAGGAAAGGCCAGATATGAGATCACATAGTAAGTTCCAAGCCAAGCATTTAAAATTAGAGCAGGCCAAGTAATAAGGGTCTGCCACGAGGTCTGTGTGCCTGAAGGTCTGCAGAGAGGGAGTCATGAGGTAAGAGGAGGTCTGCAGAGGAAGCTGCCACAAGATCGGGTGGTGTGCCTGGAAGTCTGCCTGGAGAAGGTGGCAGCAGAACAGGCAGTGCTGTGGGGACCTGCCTGGCCACCCAGACTCATGAGAGTTGCTTGGAGCTGTACTGTGGCTGGGAATGTTGAACTGCAGGCTTCCACTTTTCTGAAAGACAGTACCTCAGAGTAGTGTATTCTGAAACTGGCCTGTTTTGGCAGAGGGAGGGAGGACTATTTGTTTTGAGGTGTTTTAAAAGGGAGAAGGACTTAACAGCAGAAATCTGCCATTATTCTAAATCTATATAACCTTTAATAAACAACCCCTTTTCCTTTTTCACCAGACTCTTGCCTTGGGAGTCACACTTCTTGGCAACAGGCAAGCGAGCCCCATGGCTGTTCCAGAACTCCATTGGTGGGGTTCTGAAACATGTGGGTCTTGACTTCACACAGGAAAGATTTCACAAATGTCCAGGTGATTTTGACAATACATTTATTAAAGCAGGGGACAGTGAAACAAGGAAGGACTTAGGAGAGAATTAACAACAGCAGAGCCTAGGTGGGGCTGCTTTCACTATCTAGACATTATGGGAAAGAAGTGAGCCTAGACAGGGCTGTTGTCAGCTCACTGAGAGAGAAGTCAAAGAAAAAGGGGCCTTGGAGACAGGTTCAAGGTGTTAGCCTGGGATGAGCTACTGTTGACCATTTCTCCCCTGGTTGCAAGTCTCATGGGGGCCCTTAGAGTTTAGGAGATGGATGCCTGAGAGGAAAGAAGAGGGAGAACGGAGAGAGGCAAGGGCTTGCTCCTGGGAAGGAGAGCACTCCTAGATCCTTGATTTTGAGGGTTTTAAAGGCTCAGAGTTTAGGAGAGGACTTAGGAAAAGATCTCATTAGAATATACATCAGCTTTATGTTAATATACAAAAATGAGATTTAGTCCCCTGACTTTATTCATCCTTGGGTATGGTTGGCACAATCGGCACTGATTGGACTTCTGCTATCTCCCTGAGTAGGGTGATTTAAGCTATTTACCCTCTGGTTGGGTAGGACAAGTATAAACCATTTAGTCCTAAGTGTGCTTGGTTAGGGAGGACAAGATTTTACTAGACGGCTATAAACTGCTTGGCCATTTAACTCTCTGTCTCAGTTTCTGTATCCTGCTTATCCTGGCTTACTAGCCTGTCTCAGGGATGTGGATCTGGAAGGGCAGAGGTGACAGTGCACAGGGAGTTAGCGGGCACCCAAATGGTGAGAGGTCAGAGAAGAAATGTGCAGAACGGTCTCTGCCCACCACGAGGCTCACAGGGCGGGTGGCCAGGAAATGAATCACTGTTCCAGGCACAGCTACAGGTGTGAGGGCTGGTGGGTGGATGTTCATCACTGAAGAGAAATCTGGCTGGTAGGTGAGAAGAACACCATTCTAGGCAGCTGGGACAGCACATAGGAGAGCAGACTCTATGAAGGCCCAAGCACCTGTGCACACATGAACTGTGCCATGGGGTGGGTCAGGAGGGGACTGTCCCCCACCCCCACCCCACCCCAGCAGCCTGGGTGCCTGAGCCGTCTGTAAGGCTCACCACTGCCCCCACCCCAAACCCCCTCTACCCCTTCTAGGTGGTCCTCTGGGTCTGGCAGCCTGCCCTTCCACTGCTTCCTCCTCTTGGAAGCCTCGTCCGACTGTTCCAGCTCCCTCTCCTTGACTCTCATCAGAACTCACATGTTGGCTGCCAAGACTATTACTTTGGTGTTCCTTCATGCAATTATTTAATTATATATATCCCTACTGTATGTGACCATGTTATTTAACTTGGTATGTAAATCCGGTCTAACCCAATTTAATTTTAAGCTTCCTGACAGTGGGAACTCTATAATTTTATTCTCTATACTCTCCAGGAGCTCCGGGCATTGATGGGCATATTAAGGGTATAAGATATTATAATAGCTGAATAAATGAACGAATGATGAGCCCAGACCACTTTGGGGCCTATTAAATTCTTATGCATTCCAAGATTACTTCTAAACTCTAAACTTATGGTTTTTTATTTTTTTCTTTCAAAGTGGTCACTTACAGGTTTTGATGGGAGTTACCACATAAACAAACTGGGTCCTAAGGGATGAATTTTAAGGTCCCAAACCCTCAACTTCTTTTAGCACCTCTTCAACCACCCTCCCTTGTCAGTCACTCGGTTTACAGACCATTGGGATCTCCAAGCTTCTGCCCTTTGAACTTTTCTGCTCAAATACACCCTTAAAGAATTTCAAAAACCTATATACCCCTCACACATTCTTAAGTCAATAGCTAACATTTTTCATTATAAGTTTAAATATTGCAAAGGATATACCCTACAGAGAATCAAACCTGGATGTCCCAGGAATCAAACCAATCATCTTTCAGTTTGTGGGAGGACACCCAACCCACTGAGCCACACCAGTCCTGGCAAACACATTGATCTTTTCAATGTAGCAGATAGAACATAACACCACAACACTTTTATGTCATTAACATCTTTTTAACAAGTGAAAGAGCCCTTGAACCAGGAAACTTAGATCATTTCTTTTTCTTTTCTAGTTTTTTCCATTCCACTTTCCCTATAGTTTTATCCTAATGAAATTTTTTCATTGTATCTTTTTTTGTATTTTATTGTATTTTTGGAAAGTTCTTACTGTAAATCTCTGTAACAAAAATACATGTGTAAATTGAAATTTATTTCCTGTGACTGTAAGACTCTAAGTGTTAAAAACAGTTATTCTGCAGTGAGTTTATAATTACAATTATAACAAGACAATTGATCAAAATTACAAATATTGACTATGGTTAAATAAAACAAACTTTTATTTAAAATGCATCTCTCAATGAGATGGTAAGAACTGATTCCTATTTCCCATTGATTTCAGTTTGGTGGCTCGAGGGAGAACTCCCTGGTCAGGTTCTGGGTGGGTAAGAGCTCAGACTTTCTCTTGTCTTGTTGGAGAAAGGCGATCTGTTACTGGAGGTGGGTGCAAGGGAGAACATGTTCTCCAGCAGATTCATTTTTGAAAATGGGAACATATATTTATGAAATCTGATCCTCTTAAAACTTGGTCCTGTGCATGTTTCCATGCCTCACCAGTGGTATGGCAAACACTATGAGTTATTGAACAGAAACAGACAAGTTGGCTTCTTATTCTTCAAAATTGGGGGTTCCAGAATTCTGTAAATGTGGGTCTGAATACCCTTGAAACTCTGACAGTCACATTTCTAATTCCCCTGCTGAAACGGAACCCACAGGCTGTTCAGTTATGAGGGGCTTGATTGCTCACTGCCAAAAAGCATAACTCTAAATACCAGAGTTTGGTGAAAAGGAATTGTTTATTTAAAGGTTATACAGATTTAGGTGAATGACAGATTTCTGCCATTAAATCTTACTTTCTTTAAAACACCCACAAACATAGTTCTGCCTCCCCCTGCCAAACCAGGCTGGTTTTAGAATAGAAAAGTCAGAGGTACAGTTTCTCTCTAGAAAAATAGACATCTGTGGATTTCCCAGACACAGCTCCCAATCTCCCAATCATTAGTGCCTGACTGGGGAGGTTTTGCCTGTGTCACGGTGTTTTTCAGCTCTTAATCCAGAACCACGTGGTTCTCTTTCAACCCACATGGCTCTCCCATTCTATCTCCTTGCAAACCGTGGGGAGTCCCCCTCTTTACAAACCGCATGGCGTTCCCCCATTCCCTTTCAAAACCTCATGGGTCTCCCTGTTAATGGCTGCTGCCTTATTTTAAAATCCCTGACCACGGTCTTTGAGGCCGTGGGTGTGGTAACCAGTTCTGACCCTTAGTAGAACCTTGCGCAGGCCCCATAAGCTCTTAGTCACTACCCTATGGTCAAAACCCCTCCCAACTCCTTGGCGTGTGGAATGGCCATAGCTCCACTGAGTCCCATCTCCCACTGCGCAAACCGCGGGCTCTGGGGAATTTTGGGGACCCCACTCTGTAACACTGCAACTGAGCTCCGTAACCTGATGCATACAGGTAAGCCAGGAACTCAGATTACTTCCAGACTTCTGCAGGTGAGTGACTGTGAGGAGGGACCTAATCATTGGCAAAGAAGCAGCCTAGAAAACATGGTTTTTATTTGTCTGTTTTATGGAAGCGCCATCATTGTTGTCTGATGGTTCCCAGTGGCAGGCCACCAGGTGACAGCAGAGAACACAGAGAGGTCAGCAGAAGAGGGAGGGGCCCAGGAGCTGCAGGCTGGGGAAGAGGAGGAAGGGTCAAGTAGATGAGAGGACTGGACCGAGGTAGGGGTGTATGTTTGTGCTGTCAAAGAAAAAGAGGGAAATGTGCAGACTAAATATGGATCTCAGGAGGGGACAGAAAACATTGAGAGTGCACCTTCAGTGTTCAGAATACAATTGGGGGAATGAGGAAGGGGAGAATTCAGGGGAATCAGAAGTCTTGGGTGGCCTCTGGGACAGCTGGTTATCTGTACTCTTCCTGGGGTGGATCAAGGTCTGGCTCCTCCTGAGGCCTGTCCACCTCAGGGGCAGGTGGCCAGGGGTTTTCTGGAGGCTGCGGTCCTGCTGGCCATGGATCGTCAGGCCGGGGAGTTTGAGGGGGATCAGTTCTAGGAGGCTCAGGTGGCCAGACTCCAGATTCAGGCAGGTCTCTCCTGGGGCCTGGAGGTGGAGGGTCCTCAAAGATAGGGGGTACCCCTGGCCAGGGGTCACCAGGGATTGGGGCACCCTGAGGCAATGTTGGAGAGTTCTCCTCCTGTCCAGCCTCTGTGGGTGGGGGAGAAAGGTGGTCTCCACTACCTGAGATGCCTAAAGAGGAGGAAGGAGAAAGGCAAGAGTGGTAAAGGACAGATCCAACCCCCAGCCAGTTACAGACCAGGGGGCACAGCCTGTCTGGGACAGACCACAGCCTGAGCTGAGCCCACAAACAGACCTCAGAAGTAACTCTCAAAGAACTCTCCACACATTTACTTTCCTTAAAATGACATAAAAACTCTGTCCTGAGCTATTAACTTGACCTTTAAACTGAGAGGACCCCCAAATAAGCTCTATCCAACTCTGGTTGGGTCATCCCACTGGCACAGTTCCTATGCTGATCTGTGGCCCCCAAATGGTCTACACTTTGGTCCTATGTGGCACTTCATGACCGCCCCCCTCCTTCACACAGACCTCAGTTACACACATCTGAATTCTCACCTAAATGGCCACATGGAGCTACCTCCCATCCAGTAAGTCATGTACTCTGAGCTCCTTGCACTTACCACATCCCTTTAACTCTTCCCCTCATGCGAATTCCCAGTCTCCTCCATCCCCATGCACCCAATTCACCCTCCTCCTTCTTAGTGGTCACCCTCTTCTTAACTTGACCATCCCCCCATCCCCCCAAATTGCACCCTGGCCTCTGTTCCCAGCCCACCTCTGGTGTACAGGCAAAGGACCAGGATCCCCAATAGCTTCCTGTTGAGCATGATGGCTCTCTCCTGGACCCAAAGTCAGGGGTGGGCTGAGCCTGGGTGCCTGGGAATCCCAACAGGCTTTATAGGGAGGAGGGAGTGGAGGAGGCCAGTCTCTGGGGAGGGGCCAGCCCAGTGACACAAGGAATCCCATCAGAACCTAACTGGTCAGACCCGTTTGGAAGGCCACAGCTGATGTGTAACCTCTGAGGTTAGCGTCCCTTGTTTTAGTCTCCAGCTCAGCGCCCAGCCAATGCAGCTCTATGGATGACCTAGACTTTGGTTGCCCCACCTGTTCTCATATCCTGCTCATACACACCCTGAAGCAATCAATGCCTGCCTATCAACTCCATAATCACAGGGACTTCCACCTTTCATTCCTCAAAGCCATTGGAAGCCAAGGAATGGGAGCAACCAGGTGTGGGGAAGCACTGTAATTACAGGGCTGGGGCAGGACACCAGGGAGCAGGGGAGGCCTCGTTCAACACCTGGTTTGCAACTAAGAGGGTCTCAGTACAGAGCCTTCCCCCACCCCTATACCTCACTTTGAGCCCTCCCTCTGGGACTAGTTCTTTCCTTGAAACTTCCACCCCCACCCCAGGACCCACTGGAGCCTCTCTCCAGTGAGTGCCTTTTCCAGGCATACAAGGGACCTCCGAGGAATTTCATCCAGGAAACACCTGGGGTGGTGCAGGTGAGGAACAAAAGATGAGGACATCCTGATTCCTTTCCCCCACCTCAGAGGTGTTTCCATCAGTCATGGGCCCAGAGGCTCAGGAAGAGGCTGCTGCTTCCTCTCTCCGTCATCCCAGCCTCTTCCCCTTCTGAACCCTCTGCATCTTCCTATTTCTCCAGCCCTTTCCCCCATCCTTGGGTCTAACTCTGCCTACCTCCCCCTAACCCTCATCCTTTAGGTCTCAGTAAAGTCTGGTCTAAGTCTCTCAGGAAGCCTGCTAGACCTGCAGGTCTAATGAACCTCTCAGAAGTAATGTGTCCAAAACAGAACTCACTTCCTCCCCAAGTTGTTCGCCCTCTGGGCTCTCCCCAGCAGTAAGGGATACCACTGTCCCTCTGTGGCTCACCTAGAAGATGCCAAACCAGCCCACCCCCATGCTGGAGCATCTCTACCAGCCTCCCCCACACCCACATAGCTTTCATTCTGCCCACACCCACACACAATCTGTCCCCCCACAGCCAGTCAACAGGCTCTCAAAAAGGTAAATCAAATTGTGTGGCTGCTTCCATGATTAAGAAATCCTGAGGGCCCCGGCCAGGTGGCTCAGCTGATTAGAACATTATCCCAATACACCAAGACGTGGGTTTGATCCCTGGTCAGGGCACAAACCAATGAGTGCATAAATAAGTGGAACAACAAATCAACATTTCTCTCTCTCCCTTCTCTAAAATCAATATATATATTTTTAAAGTCCTGAGGGCTTTCTCCTGACACAGACTAAGTGCTCCCAGCCTGCCTGGCAGTGAGTGTCCTCCTCCCTCTCCTGGCTGGGCCTGTCCCCTGCAGGAACCCCTCCCACTGGCAACCAAGCCAGTTCCTCTATACAGGTCTCAGCACAATTTCCCCACCTCAGAGGCCTTTCCTGTCCCCTCACCTAATGCAGCCCCAGTCCACAGCCAGCTCCTGTCACATCACTGTACTTTATTTTCTCTTCAAACATTTGTTTGAAATGCTCCACTGCTCATTTAGGCACTTGTCCGTCATCTGCCACTCCCACTGAGTGTCAGCAGCTGGAACAGTGACCTGCCCGTCAAGCCCCCACTGGAGTCCCTGAACTAGGACACTGCCTGGTTGAGATTCCCACTGAATGTTTTATCTTCCTCACTCTGGCACTGATCATCTTTCAGAGGTAGTTTTAAAACTAGAAAATAAAGAAAGCCTGGAGCTTCTCAGAAAACTTCCCAAACAACCTAGGAAAGGGGTTTGAAAAAGGTACCACCTAGAGAAGCTGTGCGTGGGAGCACTTCTCATACTTCCCAGAGAGGCAGCTGCACAGAAAAGTCCCTTGTCTTCCCAGAGACAACATGGCCAGGCAATGCTCCTACTGTAGTCATCTTTATTGAAGTACAGAATTCACAGACACCTGGGTGACTGGTGTCTCTGAGGGCAGTCCCCCAAAATGTCACCCCACTTCTCCATGATCCCACTGACCCTCTGGGCTCCCAGGTGCTCCTAGCACCCAACTGCTCAACGGCGGATGGGAGCAGAAGAGTTCTGGTTGTCTCCTTGAGAAATAGCCTCTTCTTTGGAAATGGCCTCACTCAGGTCCTGCAAGTCATCGAGCAGGACACAGAGGGATCCTGGGAAAGAAGACCCCAAGAGATAGGACAAGAGAAGGCCATCACAGTTATGAGGAGAAGAACAGGGCTGCCACAGGGTTGGTTAGGAGGAAGGAGGTTCTCTGGTTCAAGACAGACATGGATAAAGGAGGCTGAGGGGCTCCAGGGGTCACAAAGAACAAGACTCATGCACTCATGTCTGGGGTAGAGATTCCAAAAGTGCCCTCCATCTGTCCCTTACTACTTAGGCCATTACCTTTTATGGTCTTTCTAGGGGAGAGTGCTGCTGCTGGAGATCCAGGTGCTGAGGATGCTGCCAGCCGGGAGCTGGACTGCACAGACTTCCCCTTATCCAGGGAAGGAAGAGCTGCCAATAACCGCTGCTGCTTGTAACGGGAGAGGAGACCCTCCTGCTGCAAGGTGGCCTGGGAAGGAGAGGGTTAAATGCCACCTAGCCAGGGCAGAACCTCCCCATCCTCTTTCCACACCTCTACTCCCCAACCAGCCCCAGGCCTCAGCCTCCCCTACCAGCAGGAGGTTCTTATCCCTCTCCAGCTCTTGCAGGTGCTGGGTCAGCCGCAGTCCCTCCTCCTTCCGGGCCTCTTCCTGTAGGCGCCTGAGCTCCTGGTTCCGCTCCTTTTCCCTGGTGGCTTTGCGCTGGATTTGGCGCAGGAAAACCACTATGGGGAACCAGGGCACAGAGGGGTCAGGTGTGGGGCAGCCCAGAAGCAGTGAGGCACCGTGAAAACAAGACTGGAATGATGGGCAGGACTGCTGGGTCTTGGCTCTGTGACTCAGTCTCTTCTGCATAGTGGAAAAGGCAGCTGCTGCTCTAAGACCCTATGAGTCTGTGAACCCACAGCTCCTTCCGCAGCCCAACCTTACAGAGTCCCTTAGGGGAAATCTGGATAGGGACTGGATATTAGACTTTGTGTAATTTATGTTCATTTTCTTCAAGGGTGACAATGGTACTGAGGTTATATAGAAAATTTTCCTCTTTGCAGGAGATGAAGGCCAACAGTCATGATGTTTGTAATTTACTTTAAGTAATTCCTCAGAAATGTATATATCAACGTGTGTGTACAGAGAAGAGAACAAGTGCAGCAAAAGGTCAGTAAGTGGCATGGGTGTTCATCACACGACTCTTTTCGCTTGCAAGGTGTTTGAAATTTTTCCTAATAAAGAGTTGGGGGTATCAATGGTGGGAGACATCAGATGGCAGTGGCCTTTGTGGAGGGCAGTTACTGGGAGGTCCTCCAGGGCTGGTCACTTGGTCTGGGTGCTGGCTACCTGGGTGTTTGCCACCTGAGAATTCAGCTGTGCCATTCCCTGATAACTCCATCACCTGCATACTTCACAGAAAGCTGTACAGAAAGTTTCTAAAATAACCTATGTCTCCACACTTCCTTCTTCCTGGAAGCCCAGGTCCACCCTGGCAAACCTCACCAGCCTTGGCATGCTCCCTCCGGGCCTCATTGAGTCGCCTTTCTGTTTCTGAGAGCTGTTCCCGCAGCCGGGATTCCACTTCGGCCACCTTCTCCTGCAGAGCTGGGGTGAAGGTGCACATGGGGTACGTCAGGGAGCCACGGCTCATGGTCCTCCCCTCATGTCCATCTCCCATCCTGCACACCTTGCCCGTAGGTTTCCTGCTGCCGGGTCAGTTCCTGCCGCAGGCTGGCAGCCTCCTCCGTGCTCTCCTGCTGGCCCTGGCGAGCTGCTTCGAGCTGCAGCCCCACACTGGCCAGGGACTCCTGGGTCCGCCGCAGCTCCTGTTCCAGCTGTTGGGCCATTGAACTCAGCTGCTGCCGCTCTGCCTCCCCTGGGAAGGAGTGGGCTCACTCAGGCCTCTCCAAACCCTAGACCCTAGCTCTTCCCTCCTCCTTTCCATCCTCAGTGCACTTGACTCTGGCCCCTGCTGGAGCTCAGGGACCCCTGGACCAGGTGTACCTTGCTCCCGGGCTCGGCCCACCTCCTGCTGGATGATGTGGGCGCTCAGCTGCAGTTCTGCATCCAGGCGGTTTCGTTCTTCCCGCAGCTGCTTCAACTCCAGGCTCACATCCTCAGTCGGTGGGGGTGGTAAGCAGCTGAGACAGAGTGGAGGAAATCACCCAGCTGCCTGACCCTTACACCCCCACCCCTCCTCATTCCTATTGCTTTGGGTCCTAGCAACCAACACCTGAAAGCCCCACCACCATCCCCCAATCCACCTCCAAGTGCCCCAAACTTCACCTCTCCTGGCGCAGCTGAGCAAGAGCCAGTTTTCGAGCCATCAGGCCTAGGGGAGAAGAGGCAGACAGCAACAGAAGTGAGTATGCAGAGGGGCAAAGTGGAGATCGGGAGTAAAGGAAAAAAGAGGGGCGCAGACTGATGAGAAGGCAAGAGGATGGACATGGGCAACAGAGAGCTAGTGGGACAGGGCACAGCTGGTCCAGCAGCCGCCTACCTACCCCAAATGGTGTGGACCTTGCGGGCAGCATAGCTGACTCGGCTGCTGAGGCTGGGCAGCCGGGCTGCAGCCCGCTCCACCTCGGCCATGGTGTTCTGGAGCCAGGTCTGAAAGCTGAACAAGGTACAGGCCACTGACCCTTCAACCCCACATCGCTCCCCAAAGGACTTGACCTGCTTCTATTCTATCCTTTGATGAAGGTGGGGGCAGCAGGGAAGGGATATTGGAGCCAGTAAAAGAAAAGCTGCAGCCAAGTTGTGTCCGGCTCCTCAGCCGATAAAACGGGAGAACCTGAGGCTTACGCCCTTTAGTGCTGTCAGATAAAAATGATCCAGTTACACATAAGAAAAGCACAGCTATTCCTGGTCCCCAAGCCCATGGTAAGCTTTTCCTCTGGGTCCCAGCAGTAGAAAGTCATGAGGTTCATAGGGCACACCTTATCTGGACCCAGATGCCACTACAGAGTCAAGGTGGAATAAACTCAGTTCCGTGGGGCTAAAATGCTGGCTAATCTTAAACTGATTTACACTTTCGCACCCACAGGCCCCTGGATGCCTTTGTGGGTCTGGGGGCTCTCCTGATGTGTGTGCCACACTTGGGTGTGTGAACTTATGTGCATTTTTCTAAGGAACTCAGTCCATGGCTTCCATCAGTTTTCTAAGGGCCCCTTGCCCAAAGACAGCATTAAGTGACTGCGTGTCTACACATAAGAGATCAGTGAAGGCCAGGTGCATCACTCTTTCATCTGGCGAAGCACCAGGTGGAACCAACGTGGCCCCCTGGGGTAGGGGGCATGGCATCCAGGGGCAGGGCTGGAACTCCCCAGGGGAGTCAAGTCTTTGCCAACAGAAAAATAAGCAGACAGCAAAGACTGAAGGTTCCATCCCAACAGCAGAGCAGGGACCACTTTTACCTGAAAACTGTTTGGGTGATTCCAATACCTTCTGTGGTTCTTATTAAAGCCATTTTCTGATAAGGTCTCCAAGCCATCTAAAGACTGTCTAGCAAACCTGGCAACCAGCCAAGCTTGGGGTGTTTTACTTCATAGACCTTTTGGCAATTAGTTATTAGCAAGATCCATCTCAGTGACATCCTGCTTCCAAAAGAAAACCCTGCCCACAGCATGTCTTTCTGTTCTCCTACAGGTAGGAGCACATGCGATGAACTGAACCCAGGTGGTGCTTCATTGTAACTAGCTTCTCTAATTCCATGCGTGTTTGAAAACGTTTCTCATTTTTTAAAGTTCAATTAGCCCCCAAGGTACAAATCCAACAGAAGGGGATGGTGGGCAAGGCCCATGCTGCACCACAATTTTATTACGGGATCCATCAAGAAGAGCCAAAGTAACAGTAAACATTTACGGAGCACAGACAAGCCAGCAGAGTGCTAGAGCTCCACACAGACCAGGTCCTGTACTCCTATGTCCAAAGGGAGGAGGGCTGGTACCCAGCACCAAGGAGCTTGTGTTTCTCCTTAGAGGCCTTTCTAAAGCTTATATAAGGAGTCAGGAAGGAAATGCCCAGGAACTTCATATGAGAGACACAGGCTTACAATTGATTAAGAAGGAAACCATCTTATATTTTAGATGGACTATCTGTGAGCCAATAGTGTACAGCTTTAAAATAAATAGATAAGTTTTTTCCAACTAATCAGGGCATGCCTGTAATATTTTAAAGAGAAAGAAAAGACCAAGTACACACACTCCCCATCCTGGAAAACTGAAAGTGGGATCCTACCAGTGCTCTGTTTAGCTCAAGCTGTTACTGGACCAAATGCAGGAGGAAATGTTGCATCACCTCCAGCCAAACACACTGTGGCAGTCACAAGAGACCCTGGTGTGTATATGGAGAGTTACCCCAGAAAAAACAAAAGCAGGAACTTTTACAGGGCTAAATACCTCCAGCCCTGCATCCTCCAATGGCCAGCTTTCCAGCCATTCTTGCCTGAGGCTCTTAAACTCCAAGGTCCCTGGGAGGCTAGGGAAGCAGAAATCCTACCTCACCCACCCCATCCCAGACACCTGCTGACAGTGTTGGCCACAAGCTTCAGCTGCTCCTCAGCCGCGGCTGTCTGCTGCTGCCCCCGGCGCCAGGCCTCCTGGGCACGGCTCAGCTCCATCTGCAGAGCCTGGGAGGGAGGTGATAAAGAAAAGGGTCCCTTCCCTGCGGCCCTGGCCCATGGACCTGGGGTTTCCCAGGTCTCCCTTAGGTCCCATCTGCTGCAGAAACAAACCAGACACTGACCTTAGTGCCCATCCGCTCCACCTCCACCTGTGCAGCTTTGTCCTCCAGGGAGCGCTGCAGGATAGCCTGCTCCTGACTCTGGGCTGAAGCTCTTTCCTGGAGCTCTGCCATCTGGAGGAGAGGAGGAGGCAGGCAGGGCACTGAGAATGAAGGGGCAGGTGCAAAGGTCTCTGAAAAAACACCATGCAGGAAGACAACAAACTTGGGATCCCAAGCATTGAGACTGAGTCTAGGTTTCCTTCCAAAAGTATGTTCCACATGCCCACACCTTGAGGACCTGCCCATGCCACCTCCTCAGAAAAATAGTTCCTCACCATGCTAAGGCTGACCCCTAGTCTCTGCCACATGATCAGTCACCCTTTTCTTCACAGCACACATAAGTACTTGACAGTACCTAATTTTCTCTTGCCTGCTGTGTCTGCTCCAGAACCTAAGCTCTATCTTTGCTCAGGGCTGTTCCTAGCACATGGCAGCCACTCAGTAATACTGGTTGAATAAACGCCACCCCGTATGTAAAGAGCAAGTTGGGAGGAAGAACATGGGAAGGAAGATGCCAAGTGACCTGTCCCTTTAGCTGCTGCACACACGCTCTGTGCTCCAGCTCCTGGGCCTTCAGCTGTACCATGAGGGCAAACACCTTCTCCCGCCAGCGCTTCAACAGGGACTGGCCCTTCCTGAAGAACTCGGACTCTAGGAAATCTGAAGGCTGAACCTGAGGAGCAGAGGAAGCAGGGACACTGTGGGCTCCTAGGGGAGCAAAGGAAGGAGATCACATCTTGGTTTCTCTGTGCTGTCCAGGCAATAGGAGCCACAGCAAGAAGTGTGTGTGCAGGGAGGGAAGCTCTCAGCAAGGTCACACACACACACACACACACTCTCTCTCACTCACTCTCTCTCTCTCTCTCTCTCTCTCTCTCTCTCTCTCTCTCTCTCTCCCCCCCACCCCCCCACCCCCACCCCACAGGGAGGCATCTGGTAAGGAGCCTACCTTCCTGGCCAGCTCCTCCTCCTGCATGGACAAGATGTGAGTGAGGCTTTGCACACGAACCTGCAGCAGCTCTGCTGTTGTGTGTAGGCCATCCCGATCCTCCTGCAAGTGCTGCCAGCGGGACAGAGTGGAGAGCGGCCCTCTGTACCTTCTCTCCTGGGGGCACGCCTTCCAGGCCCTGAGGCCTCACATTCCACCCCCACCTCACCCCAGTCCCTGATCCCTGCACAAATGCACCCTGCACTCTTACCTGCACAGTCTCTAGGAGGTCCTGTCGCTCTGACTCCCATGTCTGGCTGTGGACCTCAGCGGGGACTTGTTCCCCAACATACCTCCTTAGGTTCTCAACCAAGGTCACCTGAACCGCCAAATCTTCTTGGGTCTTGCTAGGATTAGGGTAGGAAATAGGGTGGCCATCAGTTGGGCACCCTGGAGACCAACCCCACCCACCAGCTGCCGGGCCCCCCTTGGGCCAACCCACCTGCTTACCTGAGCTGCTTCCGCAGCAGCTCGGCCTCCCCCTGGGCCACAGCGAGCTCCTTGGCTTCCACTGCCCTCCTGGTTTCCAGACTGTTCAGAGACTTCTCCAAGCCCTCAGCTTTGTTGGTCAAACTGGAAAGAGCCTCCTGGTGAGCCCGTGTCAAGGAGGACAGCTGCAGAGAGACAGGGCTCAGCAGGGGCGAGCTCACCCCCACATCTGGGTTTTCCAAATCTCCCCAGGCTTTGGCCGTGTCCCCTCTCACTTCCTGTGACCTTAGACAACAGCCCAACACATCGCCCAACAGTGCATAGCAAATGGAGACTGTCCCTGGAGCCTTATTCCCCATCACACCCCAATTCATCAGCTGTTCCTGTTAGGTCTTCTTCCAAATCATATCTTCACTTCTTTATGCCTCCTGCCACCAACCTGAGGTAGACCACCCATATCCTGACCAGTCTTTCAAAACCTCCAGTGGCTCACCATGGTATTCAAGCAAAAATCAGCTTCTTCCTTCAGCCTATGAAGCCCTCCATGCCTTAGCTTCAGCCCACTTCTCTGAGCCCATCTGCTGTAATGTTACTGATTCTATACATCACCTCTTTGGGAAGGCCTCCCAGGACCCTCCAATCCCATCCCACCACTGCTCTGTCCTGCCACCTGTTCCTGTCCTTCCAGCACTTACCATCATCTGAGATAAGCTTGCTGTCTGCCACAGCCCAATCGAAAGGAAGCTCTAGGAAGGCATAAGTCTCGCCCTTTTCTTGCTGCATCTCTCAGTGGTGTCAGGGACACTGAGAGTCATGGACCAGACAGAAGAGGGAACATATCTGCCCTCATCTGCAGTCTGTCACCCTTTCCCCTATTTCTGCACCAGAGAGTGATCTTTTTGAACATAAATCACAAATCTGATCATGCCTTTCCCTGTTTTAAACCTTTTAGTGGTTGCTCATTATTCTTACGATAAAGTCCTGAAGGGTGCCCGAGGCCTTGCAGGCTGCACCACCATCCAGAGCCCCTCGGCTGCTATGCTCAAGCCCCTCTGGCCACCTCCTGTCCCATGCGCTGCCTGGTGTCACATTAGCTCCCATTGCCAACCCACATGCCTCAACAGCCAACTTCTATTCAGCACAAATGTGAACTTCTTATCATTAAGCAACTTTCATGAATCTAAAGGCCATTTACATTTTTCTTTGAACTATCTCCTTTGTCCATTTTCTGACTGGATTGCTATCTTCCCTTATCAATTTCTAGGCACACATTATATAGTTGGGATATTAGCCTCTTCCTGTGATATGAACTATATTCTTCCCTAGTTTGTCATTTATCCTTTTTATCACTCCTAAGTTTAGTATTGTAAAGTCAACAAATCAATCTCTTCTTTAGTGGCTCTGCACTTTGATTCATATGTAAAGACCTTCCCCATTTGAAGTTACAAGTTCACCCAGGTTTTCTTCCAGTATCTTTATGGTTTCATTTCTCAACATGTTGATGGTGACCTTCTAACTCCCCAACCAGTTTAAGGGTTCCTTGTCCATCTTGGCACTTCTCCCAATTGCAGGCAATTATTTAGGATTAAATCACATGTTGAATTTGTGTCCCCCACTAGGCTGTCAGCTGCACTCAGTAGAAGCCTGGTTCCTGCCTCAGGGATGGAAGAGTAAGCTTCCCAAGCCACCTTAGGACTGCTTTCCCCAAGCGTCCCCAGATGAATTAGGTACCCAGAGTGAAGTAGGAAGGCTTCGAGTAGCAAGTCCTGGGAGCAAGAGCAGTATGAGTTAAGACCAAAACACCAAAGTCTTCCTCTTTTCAAGTCATGTTTTTTCACCTTCACCATTTTCTCATCGCTCCACTGCTCTTAGAGACCTTTTCTTCAATATGTGTTATCAGCAGGGAAGCCACTGCCCAGTTCCCCACCGTGAGGCTGAGCCCTTTCCACTGTCACATTCACCTGTTCCTGGTGAAGCCTCTGAACCTCCTCCAGTTCCCGCTGGCTCTCCTCTTCCAGATTCTTCCTGACAACCTCAGCCCCAGCCAAGGCAACACGCAGACCCTCAGCCTCAGCTTGCCCAGCCTTCTCTGCCCGTGCCAGAGCCTCCAGCTCCACAGTCTGGGCCTCCAGCCTCATCTTCTGCTGTAGTGAGGTCTCCCGCAAAACCCGGACCTCCTCCTCAAAACGCCGTAGCTCCTGAAGCTGCCGAGAGATCAGCTCAGCCTGCTGGCTCAAGGCCTGTGACCCCTGTAGCTCCATGGACCTTAAAAGACAGGTAGCACAGGTGAGACCTGTCTCTGGGACTGGGAAGGTGGCCACAGGCATGATAGAGATAGGAGATAAGATCCCTCTACTCCCACCTGGGGAGATGGGGGGATAAAGCTGGGCCATGGAGATCTCTGCATTTCCATCACCATTGTCATTCCTCGAGGCCCTGCTAAGCATATTAGGCCTGGTGTCTGGACTCACAAGATGTAAAGACTAGCTGAGATCATGGAACATGGCTCTCTAGAGAGAGCTACATACAAACCAATTTTTTTTTAAGATTGTTTATTTTTAGAGGAGGGAGAGAGGGAGAGAAACATCAATGTGGGACTAAGGTCTGAAATAGGGTAGGGAATCTGTTTCAGTGAAGAAGGGTCACTGGCAAGCAAGCCTGAGAAAACAATGACAGTGGACCCTACCTGCCTCTCCACCCTGGTTCCTGCCCATTGCCAGAAACATCCTGTTCCCACATGATCACTTGAGGTCTTTGATTGTCTGGCCGTCTCTCTGAGACATCTTGATGGACCGGGGGTTGGACCAGAGGAACATCTAAAACCCAGGTGGGGGGCATTCTTGGCAAGGTTGGAAGGGGCCGAGCTTGGAAGTGGGATGGGGGAATGAGCCCAGTGGAACCTGAGGAATCACAAGGAAAAAGATGGTCACTTTCCCAGTAAGAGACAATCACCAGTCCCCTTGCCAGGTCCCACTGACCTGAAGGTCGAAACATCTCCACATTATTTGAAGTCTCTAGATTCTGTGTCCAGCCATCTATGTTCCCCTGGACAATAGGAGAAACAAGGGCACTGCACTTCAATTTTCAGGCTACCTTCCAAAGAGAAAGCCCCTAAAGTAACAAAGTCATAATCCTCAAATAACATTCAGGTCCACCGATTCTAAATTCCTATTTTCCTACTTCCTGAAAGTAGTAAATACCCAAAGGTGACTTGCTCAACCCAACCTGATTCCTGATAGAACCATGGCAATAACCATGAGGTGGGAGGGAATTTACTGAAGACAGGCTGAGAGGGAGCTCCACAGACTTTTAGGGTCTGGGCAATGCCTCTACCTTCCTCCTCAAGTTCCTACAGTCTCTGCCATTCCTAATTGCAGGTGAGAAAGGTGTGCAGTGCAGGGGCTGTGAGTCCAGTCTCCAGAGTCCCCTCCATGTCTTAGGGAAGCCCATCCACACATGGCCAAGCCAGGACCCCTGAGTCACTCCCTACTAAAGCACTGGCCAAAAGCCCAGCCCCAGATGGAGGTGGCCGCATGTCTGGCAGGATGGCTCCCCCAGAACCCCTGGGAATCAAGGAAGCCTAGATCCCTAGGCAGAAAAGCCAGCTTCCTGACATCTCTTCCAAAACCTTCCAGCAACTTCCTGTTTCTGTCTACTATCCATTCAGATTCCATTCCTGTCGGCCACCCGCCTCTCCAGAGAGCTCTTCAAGGTCTTCCACTCTCCCACCAAAATTCACCTATTTTCCCCCAATCTGGGATCCCTCCTCCGGTACAACCTAATCTGCTTTATTCCCCAAGACATTACTCTGCTCCCTCACTCTCACCCTCACCTCGGCTCAACAGCACCCTCTCACCTCGCCGCACTGTGACGGCTCTCAGCCCTCCACTCCCCAGACACCCGAGTTTTCACCTTGCCTGGACCCTGAGCTCTTAGGCTGTTCGGACCACCTCATCTGTCCCTTCTCTTGGCCTCTGTTCCTCTTTTCCCCTGTGAACCCCGGAACCCACTCCCGACCCCTTCTCAGCCCCTTCCCAGCCTAAACCAAAACCTCCCGTATGCCCCCTTACCAAGCACTAGAACCCCCTTGGCCCTTTGGTCACACCCCTTACACTTCGCTCCGGGAGGGCCTCCGCTCCTGACTGCGCCTGCGCAGAGCGGGCCCGATGGCGCGCAGCTCAAAATTCGCGTTTCACCTTGTTGGGGGGAGGTGGGGGGAGGGCACAGAGGTACACGCAGGCGCAGCACTGTCTAAAGCCAGGCATTGGATATCTCCGCGCCCAGCCTACTCCTCCTAACTCCGGGAACCCGGGAAAACTTGCGAACTAATCAGAAAGGGTGGAAGGCGGGACATGCAGGATCCTGACCAATGGAACGGAAGAGGCCACAGGAACTGGTCAATCAGAAAGGGCATAGGGGGCGGGCTCGCCGGTACGATGTTAGCACCCGGGAATTCCGAAGGCGGCGTTGGCGCTGCCAGCCCGCGGACGCCTTGCTGCTTCCTGGCCGGGATTCCTCGCTGTCAAATAGCGGTGGAGCGCCAGCCGGGGCGGGAGCCCGAGGGTCCCTGTCGCCGCACAGGCCGGCACTGCCTGAAAGAGACCACTCCCAGACTGCACCGCGAGGTAGATCCGACACTGGACTGGGGCGAGCAGGGAGAAGTCTAGGTGTTCCTTGCGTGGCCTCAGGGAGCTGTTTTATCCCATTCGGAGAAGCCAGGCAGCTAGGGTTTAGGTCTAGTTTTTTGGAGAGGGTACGGACCCATTTGCACTTTCTTGGGGGGGAAGGGTAACAGTGTAGTCACTTCCCACTGGGGTTCAAACTAACTAGTTAAGAGTGAGGGGTTGGCCCCAAGAGCGAGGCGCCGGCGAGGGCCGGCTACTCTATTTGCATAAGGAGGTCTGACAGGAAGAAGCTTCTTTTCTCCAAATTACACTGAGGTGAGAAGTTAGTCTTGCACAGAAGTAGGAGCTCCCCTAAAGGCGGACTTAACGGCGGGCGCACCGGGCGCGCGCCCTGGGCCCCGATTTCTGAAGGGCCCCGCAAAACCCCAACTTTACAGTTTTTTCTAATAACACCATGTTTGGTTTCATATGTGCAATTTTAATTACGTATAAGTTTACAATCGGCGGTAAAACCTGATAGTATGTTTATATTCACTTATTTTCATTATTTCATTACTACATTGCATACTATATACATACTACGCTGCATAGGCCCCGCACCGCTGGGCTACCTCTCATCGGAGCAATAGAATCATATTTGCTACTTTGTACTTACAAAGGTTCTCCTGCAGTGCAGACTTAGGATATAAGCAAATATGCAGGGATGTAAATTAGTTTGTGGATATGTACTTGTTTCATTTACGGTTTTAAAAAGTTTTCTGTGCATATAAATAAATATTCAGGTAAGTTGAAATTAGTTCAAAACTTTGTGACTATTATTATGCTATTATTAATTATACATATATTCATATTGGAAATAAAACATTAATAGTACATATTTATTTTAAAATATGGTTAACATGTATTTTTTTCCGTCTCTTTTTTAAGGGGCCAGATATTTTCTTCTGCGCCCGGGGCCTCAGCTGACCTTAATCCGTCTCTGAGCTCCCCCCATATACAACTAGTCTGCCGTTCCCCAGAAGCTGCCTAATGGTATGTTGCCTTACACAGACTGAAGGCTCCCAGAATATTTTGTGGCCTGAGAATCCAGTTCATCCAAGGTGCCATAGGACATGTTCATTTTTGCACTGCCTCGGAACCTTCCCTAAATTTTTCAGCTTTGAAGCTTCTTGACAGCCAGTTTTGCATCACCTACCTAGGATCTTTGAACTCTGAATTTGCACTGCTCGGGGACTGTGCTTCAAAGCTGAAATTGGGCAAAGCAGAGCTCAAGTTTGTATCAGACGTAAAGTGAACCTAGGTCACCATGCATGGCTCAGGAGTGGGAAAGGTGATGGATCCCTGAAGTGGAAGAGGTGGTGTGGAGTGGGCACTGCCCATGCTGCCCTGCTTCCAGCTGCTGCGCATAGGGGGCGGCGGGGGCGGCGACCTCTACACTTTCCACCCTCCAGGCGGGGCTCGCTGTACATATCGCTTGGGCCGCAGGGCCGACCTGTGTGATGTGGCCCTGCAGCCCCAACAGGAGCCCGGCCTTATCTCTGGAGTCCATGCAGAGTTGCACGCTGAGCGCAAGGGTGATGACTGGAGAGTCAGCCTGGAGGACCATAGCAGCCAAGGTGAGCAGTGAGCAGTTTGGTGCCAGCTTCTGGAACTCCCTATCAGGTTTGATGTAGAGGGTAGTGTCCCCACCTCAGTCTTTCCACCAGGAGCATGCAGTGTCAGCTCTCTGCAGCTCTGACTTGCCAGTCTCCATTTAGCTCATACAAGGGCTGGGAGATTGTTCCAGAGCCTGGGGCAGCACATAAGAATGTTCTGTGGCTGCTGGGGGAATCTAAGCTCAGACCTGACTCAGTTTCCATACTTGCTGAGGTACCTTGTTCCTGTTAGGATATGTTGAATTATCTTTTAATGGTATGGATATGTGTCTTATTCCCTGATGCAGAGGTGGTCATGGCCAGCCTCAAGACTGTTACTTCACCTCTCTGGGTCTTGGTTTCCTTTTAGGTAAAATGGAAGACTTTATAGGTCTGTTTGGAGAGTGTAGTTACTAACATTCATTTAGTGCTTAGTTTTGAACCAGGCACTGTTCTAAATGCACTGAATATCCCCACTTTACAAACAAAAATGAGGGGCAAAAAGGTTAACTTGTCAGGGATCAGAGCTGGTGTTAGGATTGGAACCTAGAGGCTGAAGTGTGCTGAGTTGGAGCTGAATGAGAATGTCTGAGAACTGGACCTCAGTACATTGGGGAATGGGTCTGTTTCCTTCATTATGTTCTGTGGGAAGGCATGAGCTTAATATCTGTTGTCACCTGCTGAGGGACTTACAATGTGAGGATTTGATGACAGGTATCATGTTATGTTCCCCAGAAAATCAGACGGCCAAATCTCTCCTTGCCTAACTAGTCACTTGCTTTTCTCATTCCCTGTATCTGTCTGGTGCTTCACCATCAACAGGGACTTTAGTCAACAATGTCCGACTCCCAAAGGGTCACAGGCTGGAATTGAGTGATGGTGACCTTCTGACCTTCGGCCCAGAAGGGCCCCCGGGAACCAGCCCCTCAGAGTTCTACTTCATGTTTCAGCAAGTCCGAGTAAAACCTCAAGATTTTGCCGCCATTACCATTCCACAGTCTATGGGAGAAGAGGGAATTGGGGCTGGTTTCCAGCCCATTCTGCCCCCCGAGGGGGCTCCACAGCGCCCCCTCAGCACCCTGTCTCCTGCACCAAAAGCTACTCTGATCCTCAACTCTATAGGCAGCCTCAGCAAGCTCCAGCCCCAGCCCCTCACCTTCTCCAGGAGGGTGGGTGGGCCACAGAGCCTGCCTGTTCTCACTCCTCCTGTGGAAGGGAGGATCACCCCTTCTGCCCCAAACCCAAGAAATCGGAGGAAATCAGCTCACCGAGTGCTGGCAGAATTGGATGATGAGAGAGAGTCTTCTGAGAGCCCCCCACCACTCCTTAGAGAGCCCAGGAAGAAACTGTAGAGAAGACCCCACTGATACCCAGTGGGTAAGTGGAGATGATGTCTCAATATTTCACTGCTTATTTATTCCTTTTTAGAACCTCAGTTTGGGAGGTGGTCCCCTGCTGGTGATAGAGATGGGCAGTAGACAGAACAGATGTTGGAATGACAAGACTTGAGTTAGCTCTAGTAAGTAGGTTCACCATTAAGTCTAGTGAATCTGTCTGGGATCACTCTTATTATCTAAGTAAAAGTTCTAGGCTCTGACAGGTTTTCAGTGACCCTGAATTTTGTCACTCTTTAGAAATCAATGTTTGCATCCTCAGCAGTACCCAGTAAACACCCACATGACTGCCCTTGCAGTTGTGGGCTGGGAGCCCTGTGCAGCCCCTTGTTGCTGCCTACCCAGAGACCGTTGCCTGGGTCCAGTGTGATAGATGTGACATCTGGTTGGTTCCATGTGGCCTGTGCTGGCTGCAGCATCCAGGCTGCCAGGGAGACTGACTTCCAGTGCCTAGGATGTCACATGGGCATCCAGACCTAAGGCCCACCACCAAGGGGCCAGAAGACAGATCTGGTACCTCCAGGCCATGGGTGGGATGCCAACGGGTCCTAATTAGTGCCTCTTTCTTCCCTTGCCTCTCCAGGAGAGAATGACTACAGGGCAAGGGTCCATTGCTATGGATTCAAGGTCTGGAGCAGGCCCTCATGGCCAAGGTGACAAGAGATAGTTTCCTGCCAAAGAAAATGCTGCCTTCAAGAAGCTGCCAGTGAGCTGGAAATTCCCACTATTCCAAGTCATAGATCCTGTCATGGACCCTAGAAGATCTGTGATCAGAACACTCAGCACTGCAGAGACCATCCATGCCTGGGAAGATGTTAGCCCCAGACCTGAAAAAGTTCTCAATTTGGATGGCAACACCTAAGGTGTTCTGGGCAAACCTAAGACACAGCCCCCAAACTCTAATCCTACCATTTGACCATGTTTGCGGCCTGGCTTTTCAGAGATTTGCTTTCATTTCTGAATAAAGAATGGGTCTGATACTCCCTACTTACAAATTCTTGGGAGAACCGATTTGGAAAGGCCTGCTAATTCTTAGGGGAAGGGGGGCAATGAACAGAAAAGATGGAGAAAATACAAACCTGCTCTCTGAAAAGTGCAAGTATGTGGGGAGTTGGAAAAAACGGAATCGAGGTGATTAAGGGTTCTAGTTTAAAAGAAAGGATCCACTGCCCTTAAAATTTGGTGGTTGGGGCATGGTCAGTTTCATGTAGATGGCATAACTTTTACAAGTTTCACCAGTACAGGCCTACCTCAAAGATACTGCAGGTTCAGTTCCAGATCACCACAAAGTGAGGCATAATCTTTTTACTGGTGGAGGGTCTTGCCTTCAATTAGAAAAGACCCATCTGTTAAGTGCAATAAAACAAGATGTGCCTGTGCTGCCAGGGAAGAAAAAACCTGGTAAACCAACTAAAGCAGATAGTGGCCTGGTCCTGTGTGATCAACCCATGTATGGTACATTGATTTTTCTTCTGTGAGCCTCACACCAAGCCAGCACACCATCGAAGCAGCATTTCCAGTTCTTACTGGGAAACCCTCATCTTGATGTAGTCTTATTGCAACCTGTATGTCCACCCCCTCTTTCCACTCCTACCTATGCTTGCCTACACCAAGGGAACAGTTCCAGAGCAAGGACCCTCCACCCCCCATAGAAGAAGTGGAACAGGGACTAAAGTGTAAGGGGTATGCTGAATCACTCATAGACAAAGTAGGCAAAAAAACCTTGAAGGGAAACTAAAGTGACCCTGGCATCAAGAAAGCACAGGATGGAATTTCTTACTGGGTTCTATGCAGAAGAAATAACTATCTAAAGACTTGATTTCTTAGCATAATGCCACTGAGACCTTCCAAAGTAGAATGGGGAAAGGAAAAAGCCAGATCCTTCCTAGTAGGGAATGAACTACATAGTAATCATATCTCTGGGTAAAAATAAGATGTTCTTAACTCAAATTTCCTGGGACCCTGTGTCACAAGTTTTAAAAAACTAGCTCCTGCCTCTAAGGGCCTCTACAAATAAACTTGGTTCTAGTTCCAGCTCTCCCTGACACTGACTTGAGCAGGTTTGGCACTTCGGCTTCAGGGTCATTTGGATCTGATAGCAGTTACTATCCACTATTGGGTATCCCCACACCCTTTCAGTAACTAGGAGGATAAACCAGAGTATCCACCTACTATGTCCCAGGCTTCTTTATTTAAGATCAAAGTGATGTGAGGTGGGGATTAAAATCAAGAGTATGACTGAACTTCATCTTCCCTCCAACCAGTTCCCTAAACTCCCTGCCCCCACACCCTTTGTGTTCCCAATTCCATAGTGAAGAAAGAACTTAATCCCAAAGCCCTGGAACAATTCTCAGGGTTCTTTCCCTAGCTCTCACCTGTCCTGGGAAGGCAGGCACCTCAGTTTGAATGCATGGGAGAGCCCAGAGTGGTGACAGGCACAGAGGGAAAGGCTTCACCCTCAGGGAAAGGGACTGAGGAGTACAGTGTAGTGAAGTGAGGGCCCACATAGCCTGGGGTACCAAAATGGGGCCCTGGTGCCAGAGGAAAGGATACCGGTCCCCCTGAGAAAGGAGGCCCGGAAGCCTCAAAATCTTCTCGTTGAGAATAGTCACTGCTTGATCGTTTGCCCTTCTGGCGACGGTTGCAAAACCACACTCGGACCACCTGGAAGTGGAGGACACAAGGGAGAGTGACTCACTCATAAATTTAGAAGGTGGGTCATTTGGCCCAAACCCAACAAGATCCAGAGAGCTTGGAGGGCAGGAGCCAGAGCTAGCACAGGGGGGTGTGGCCTGGGGAGGACATGGAGCACTCAGGGACTGGACAGGGTCTGGCACTCACGTCCTTCTCCAGACCAAGCTGCTGGGCGATGTGGCTGATCTGCTGCAGGGTGGGCTTTGGGCACTGCAGGAACATGTTCTCCAGGTTGCCCCTCACTCGGTTCTCAATACTCGTTCTCTTTCTCTTTCGGGCCTGCACAAGGGTCTCTGCTTTGCATATCTGGGCAGGTGGAGAGGGTTGACAAGAGAGGAAGTGGGAGGGCAAGCTTCAAATCTGCTGAGCAACAGCAGCACCTGGAGGTCAGTGGCTCAAGAGCAAATTACTAAGGGGCATTGACTATATGTGTCACTAGAGTCAGATGGTATGATAAAGAAGGATGCTGCAAGCACAGGTTTAGATCAGCAGCTCTGCACCTTGTGCCAGCAACACTGAGGAATCACCCTCCACCCATGGAGGACTACTGTCCCCAAGAAGCAGAGTTGCCAGCAAGGGATGGAAGCAATGGACATGGGGCTGAGTCACGGCAGTTCCATGTGCATCCCATTCACCCTCACCTCCTGCAGATTCTCATTGTTGTCAGCTTCCTCCACCCACTTCTGCAGCAGGGGCCGCAGCTTGCACATGTTCTTCAAACTGAGCTGCAGAGCCTCAAAGCGGCAGATGGTCGTTTGGCTGAACACCTTCCCTGGGAAGGTGGGTTGAAAGAACAAGGTGAGGTAGCAGACACAGCCCTCATGACCCCAAGACCCAGGTGTCACCACCTCTTCTTGCCCTCACAAGGTCCCACTTTTTCCCAGAAAGAGATCAAGGCCCAAGTATCTTTCCCCCTCCCTCTCTACCCTCTTCACGGGCGAGGGTAGAGCCTGCCCCTGGAACAATGTCCCCTCACTCCCTTGGTAGAAAAGGCCCAAGTTCAGGAATACTCCCTTCCAGGGGAAGGTGTGATCCCTGTGTTCTATGGGTCAGAACATGCTGAGGGAGACCCACCAAAGAGAACGCCCAGAGTGAGCCCCACATCGGCCTGGGTATATCCCAGGGTGATCCTCTTCTGCTTCAGGAGCTTGGCAAATTGCTCGAGGTCTTTCTGCAGAGCTCTCATGTCCTGAGACAGCATTGAAAAAGGCAGGGCACATATCAGAACACAAACACATCAACTGTTGACCCCCCTTTCCCATCTTTGCCCCAAGGAGTAGTCTTTGGAAGTATCCTACATCCAGGCTGCCCACCAAACACCTGAAACAACCTATCTACAAACTCCATTCACCCCAGAAAGTAACGCATCCATAGCTGCAGAGCACCATGCACAACAGAAAGAACACCTGTCAGGTATGAAGGGCGCTCTTGCTGATCAGCTCATTTAATACAAAAGCTTTTTGACTGGAGTAACAGCCCTAGAGAAATAAAGAGCACCATGTCTGATTCTTATTTCAATATACTCACTCTCCCAGCTTGCTTGCAGAGTCCCAGACTATGGCACGGCATGCACATACACAAACACACTACAAAAAGTTACAGGTGTCATAAGAGATATGAACAAAGTGCTTTGTATATAGTTGGTGCTCGGTTATTGTCTCTTTTTAATCATCTTTTTTGCAATATGGAAGCAACCTCATTGATTAATTCAACAGATTTGTTCTACACCTTTTATTAGCCAGTGGCTACGCAAAGTAGACTATAAGCCCTGGCCTTGGTGGGTGGAGGTAGGAGAGGGTATGGAGGGAATCAATGGTAATGAAATATACAATAAAAAAATTTTTAAATCCTCAAAACAAGCAAAAAAGCCCTGGCCTCGTGGAGCTTCCATTCTAATATGGAGAAAAGTAATTACTATCCATTATGTCAGAAACACTATGGAAAAGTAAAACAGTAGAGGATTACAGAGCACGGCAGGGTAGGACATTACAGGGATGGTGACAATTTAAATAGGAAGGAGGTGGTGAATTTGAGCAAAGGAAAAGAGCCAAGTGGAAATGTCCCAAGGTAGCAGGTAACATGGGCAGGTGCAAGGCCAGCATGGCTGGAGCTGGGTGAGTGGGCTAAGGAAAGGAAAGGGGAAGGAACTATGAAATCAGAATGGCAAGCAGGGCAGACCCTGCAGATGTTGCAGTGAGTGAAATGATCTGACTCTCAGGTATTCATGGTGACAAGAGACTAAGGAGGAAGTGAGGGTATAATCAGGAAGGGAACAGCAGTTATCTGGACACAGATAGTGGTGGCTGGGGCTAGGGTCGTAAGTATTGATTTGGGGTGTATTTCCAAGGTAAAGATAGTGGTGTTTCCAAAGGCGCAGAGGTAGGGAGATCAAGGAATGAGGGTGCCTGTTTTGGGCCTTGAGCTACTAGGTGATGGATAGGTGAGGTATAGTGGCTCAGGGAGCCATCCCTGCAGATGGAAAATGCAGCAGTTTGAGCCTAGAGGATGAATGAGAGGAAAGAAGGTAGAAAGAACACAGATTGAAGGGCTGAGGCCTTTGTGCTATCCTGGAAGCCTTGAGGGAAGTAATCAAGGGTAATCAATCATATCAAGTTCACATAGGCTAACTTTCATTCCCAACTTCTGCTCAGCCAATGTTTCAAACCCATAAAATGTCCGCAGCTACCCCCATCAGGGCTGTTGTCAATTCCATTTTGGGGATTTGAAATAAGGTAAACCCCAGTTCAAATCCTAGCTTTATCCTTTAGCAGTTAAGACCCGTGAAATAGGCTAATAGTACCTCCCTAGGAGATTTTGTGGCAGTCACTGAGGTAATGATATAGAAACCAAGCACACAGCCAGGCACTGAGGAAATGGACTGCAATTGGCAGCCATTATTATTCACGGCTCAGAAGCTGCCTTCCGCAGAGTCTAGGGCTACTAGGTTGACTGAAACCACTCACACCTCCTCCGTAGGACTAAAGGCTTAGTACTTGATCTCTAATTGCTTACACTTGTCTCTTTAGCGGCCTGCAACATATACATCCTTATTAGTCCCAAGCAGGGCTGGACCAGGTGGGTCTTCAGTCCCTCGGCAAACCCTACATTTGGGAAACAGCCTGGAGATGAATTCTTCCACTTTTCTCCCTGTTCACCACTTAAGGATTTCCGCTGCACTCGTTACTTCCAGCTCTACGAGAGGGTGCTGGCTGTGCACTCTGCACAATAGTGACTCACACCCGAGGCAAAGGCCAAGAGGAGACAAGCCTTGAACTTGGAGGAAAACCCACTCCACACATCCACACACAGCCCAAACAGGAGCTTTGATCAGAAACAAGTCACACCCTCGAATTTGAGGAACAATAACCCCGGGATAAGCACTGTTTTTACCCTCAGGTCACGCTTTACTCCGGAGGCCAAGATCTTGGGTCTGATAAGGGTCAAATTATCAAGAAGGGTTCAATGGGGGAGAAGGGGCTCAAACCCCAACCTGGGTCTGCTGCTGGACTGTAATAAATTGAGTGACCGAACCCTGGTCAGGCCTATGAGGTGGAAGGGACATACTTGACAACGATGGTCGGGTGGGAAGAAAGGCCAGCCTGGGCCAGCTCCCAACTCCCCGAGGCCACCCCCATGACCTCCCTTCCCTCTGCCAGAACTCTGGCCTCAGTTCCTACTTTGCCCCTGTTCTCAGGACGGCTCGCGGTTGCTGCACACACCTCCGTGCCCGAGGCCGACCCTGCAGCCCCCTCTCTGGGGTTCCAGGCCTAGGCAGCTGCAGCCACCGCTTCCCCTCCTGGCCGCCCCTGCCCGCTCAGCCACCTCCCTGCCCCACTGCACCTCACTCACCTCCTCCTCGGGGGTTGGTTCCAGCTTCTCCTTGTCCAGCTTCAGGGCCCCAGGTGGGGCAGCGCAGGGCTCGGGGGAGGCCCCTTCGGAGTTGCTCTCCACCCCGGCTCCCGCTTCGACCTCAGGCTGGGGGGTCTCCAGGCCGCCTTGGGGCGCCAGCCCCGCTCCAGCCTGAGGTCCACAGTAAGCCATCCCCCCGCAGAACTCATACGGCGGGGGACACGAGGGAACCCCCCACATCTCCGCCCCAGGGCCAACCCCCGGCCCGATTCCCGACCCGCCAGGAGGTCCCTGGAAGCTCAGCCAGGTCCGAGGGTCAACCCAGCCTGGCTCCGGCCCTCCTGGCCCATCGCCTCCACCACCTGGTGGGGGTGAGAAGGCAAAGTCGGAAGCCAAGTGTCCCGCCATGGTAAGGACGGCGCCCCAAACCGGGGGCCTGATGAAAGGAGGGCTCTCCAAGGCACTGCTCAACACCTCTCCCCCTCCCCAATCCCACCCACTAGCCTTGACCTCTGGCCCCGCCCCCTGGGTGGGGGGAGGAAAGGGCGGTGGAGGTGGAGAAACTGAGGCGAAGGGTGTTTGCCTGCTGGTGGTGGTGCTGTCGGTGGAAGGGGAGTGCCTGGGAGCCCCAGTTAGGTGCCTCTCCTGGCTCAGCCCCCAAGACCCTTGGTTCAGGTCACCCACGCCCATGTTGTCTTCCGACTCTAACCCCGCTTTGCTCCAGCTCTGCACACCTCAAAGCTCTCTGGGATTCCCTCCACATATTCTCCAGGTTCTTCAGGAGCCCTGGTTGCTTGACCCCTCTCCAAAGACCCTGGCACAGTCTCCTCACTGGGGCCCAGCTCCCCAAACGTTTATTGTGTGTGCCAAGTACTGCTGGGGCTACCCCTCAATTCCTCATCAGCCACCCTGCTACCCTTCCCCCACCCCCAATCCAGGAACCCAGGCATTCATCCAGATTACTGGCCAGATTTCGTTACCCCAAAGCTGTGGTGGCCTGGTGCCCATCTGCCCAGTCTACTAAATTCCATCCCATCTCCAGGGCAGTCTGTCAGACAATGCCTCTCTTCCATACCCCCAGGCTTTGGTTCCACAGCCCCTCCTCACCTCCCGGACTCAGGGATTGATACCGACTTACCCTTTTAGGGGCCAGGCTCTGGACGGACTGGACCTGAGTTCCCCAACCTTTGCCCAGCAAAGGGATTAGACATCCCCTCACGGGGCTCACATTGTGGAACCCAGACACCGGGTTTCTTCACCCTCCTTCAAGGACCCAAATATCTAGTACTTAGCTGGCTGTTCTCCCTCCCCCACTGCCCCAGCCCAAGCCTCCAGCCCTAGGCCCTGGGTGGGGATAGCCAAGGAGGGAGGGGGGAGAAAAATATCTGACTTCAGGTTCAAAGAAGCTTGGGAGGGACTGGGGGAAGGGGGCAAGACAATGGCCTTGGCTGGACAATCCAAGTCCCCAGAGGGGGCAACTCTAACCCTAAACAAGTGCTCAAACCTTGAATGGGCCTGGATGGCTCCCCTGGGGACAGCTTCCTGCTCCCCAACCCCCTAGCCCCAGTCCCCTCACACAGAATCCCCCTCGAAGTGGCTAAAAGAGCTCCAGGAACCCACTCCAAATCCCCCTCAAAGGCTGAGCCTCAGACAGGGCCCCTGCTGGGACCTAGGTATCCTGCCTGCTTCCCTCTGGTGGACTCTGCAGTGAAGCCTGACATCTACCCCACCCCCTAGCCCCGCCAGGCCCTGGGATGTGCTTTGTTTAGGGGGGCTTGGGAGGACAGTTGCAGAGGAGGTGGAGAGCCATCTGGGAAAGAGGTGCAGGAAGCCTGCCCCGAGGGCTCCCTTAGGGTCTGTTTTTCTTGGTTTGTCCTGAGTGTTCCGAGGGTTCACACTGCCAGCCTAGTGTGTGATTCTGTTTACAAGAGAATAGCCCTCAGAGTGCCTGTCTGAGAGGGAGGGATGGAGTTTGCTCCCAAAACTTGCCCTAAATGGAGGCCCTGAGGTGAATTAGTGGGGGAGCCCAATATAGCATGGAAGGCCGTAATACTGAGCCTGATACACTGACTTCTGACTTCATTTTGGCCCTGTCTGGAGTTGTTGGCTGGGGTCATTGGCCAGGGTCTGCCTTCTGAGGGGCTGGGTGTCCCAGGGAGCCGTTCTGACTGGCCAGCTGTCTTCACCTTAGAGGTATCCATGAGGTTTTTGAGCCCATTTTTTTCCTCTGAGTCTGTCTATCTGTATGTACTTTTTGGACAACTAATTGTATTCATGCATTTCAACACTTACCAAAGGTCTGTTCGGAGAGCCACAGGGAAGTGGGGGTGGAGTTGTATTCACCTCTAAGCCACTAACTGCTCAAAAGGATAGATCTAGGGGCCTGTTGGAGCAGGAGAGGCCCTTCCCCAGCCATCTCCCCAAATCCCAAGACAGAGCCCTCATAGCACCTTTGTCATGCCTGTATCTGTGCCAAGGAGATGGCCTCCCTGAGGAGGGGGAGGGGAAGGCTTAGGATACACGGAAACTGTCCACATCCAGGCTCATCTGCTTGCCGATCTCTAGGGTCTCAGAAAACCCTCTCCCCAGGCCAGGCCAGGGAGGTCCTGCTGCCACCATCTTCCCAGTGGCTTCCCAAACACCTTCCCCAGTTCCTCCCCTCAACACCACCCTCTTGTTTTTAGATCACAAACTGTAGCTGCTCTACGTGGTGTGTTTCTGGCCTGGAAAACAGGCCCTTTCCAGAGAGCGAGGGGTGGGTCCCTGGTCCCTGGCTGGTTTGTGGCCCAACATCTTAGCTGGATCAGCCCTGTGCTTGCTTGCTTGCCTGCAGTCTGACCCAGAACTGTAATGGCAAGTTAAGGTTTTCTGGAGTCCTAGCTGTCCCTCCAGGCTGAATAAGCCTAGATGTGCTCTGCTCTCCTTCCCACCCTCCAGTGAGGCCTGCAGGGTAATTGGCTTCACTTCTGCTGGTATCCTGCAGGCCCTGCCCAATGTTGCTGGCCTGGAGGAGACTGGAAGTGGGTTGAGGCATCAGACCTGGCTCTCCTGACTCTCCTGCTCTTAAGAGTCACAAAAAAGCCTCAAATCCCTGAAGGCAATGTGGGACTGGGCTCACAGACTTTCCACCTACGCTTGACTGCAGTGCAGGGTCCAGGTCCTCCACAGAGACAAATGTGAGTACATGTGTGGTTCCAGAGCAGCCAGGGAGGGCAGCTGAGGTCATACTCTCAGGCTGCAGAGGTGTGGGGGTGGCCTTGATGCTGTCAGCCAGCTATCCCTTGCTAGGGCATGGGGATGCTGTTTGGTTGGGAAAACCAGCTGAAAGGGCTCAGATGAAGACGAACAGAAATTTGCTCTATACCAGCGTACCAAACCACTTATTCTGCCTTCTGGACTCTATCAAGCTAAAGGCAAAAGAAAGGGTAAGAATGGAGGGCTAAGGAGAGAAGGGCTCAGGCTGTGGACTTCAAGAAGATTAATTTGACATGAACCCCAAGAAGGAATTTATTTTCTGAGATAGATACCCCATGGTTAATGTAGGGCACAAATTTTATAAGTAACAAGAGCCTAGTGGCCATCTGTTGACAGAGGCTCCTCACATACTAGGAAGAACTTCAGACTGAACTCCATACTATGTCCTGCTTGTTCACAGAATCTGAGTCAAGTTCACAGAGTCAGGGTCAATCACTGCTGGGAAACTCTGGTCATCTTCCTACCAACAGACTGGGACTGACCCATCCAATCAGAACTGCATGAATTATATCCTCATTTGCCTATCAGAACAGTCCAATTTGGAAACCTCATTTACATGAAACGAACCAGAATGGGAACTATTAGTAAGAAAATTCTGTATAAAAGGTGGCCTAGGTGGCCTCCCCTTTGTCTTAGTGGAGTGCAGTATAGGTGGTTATCTGAATCTGTTTTTCAGAACTGCAGTTCTTTTTCTCAAATAAATGACTTGATTCCTTATCACACTCTAAAATTAATTTTGGTCAACAAGGGTTTACCCACTTTGGGTGATTATTTCCCTTTATTTCAATTTACATATATTCCACTGCTTCCTGTAAACCAGAGCCCCTGTTCTCAACAGTTGAGCCATGAGGTCTACACGCTAAGTCTTCTTTTCCCAAACCTAGACACTCTACCCCAAATAGCAGAGGCAGCTCTCTGGTTGCAGTCTCTAGGGGAATACAGGTGAAAGGTATGGTGAGAAAGCCAGGGGAAGGGGAGAAGCAGTCAGGAAAAAATCCAGGATCTGTAGAGCTGGGTTCTAGGCCTGCCTCTGACTCCTCAGCTGATGTACCTGCCCCTTCTGCACCTGTTTCCTCAACTAATCAAGAGGAACTGGACTAAATGAACCCTAAATTTCTTTCCAGCCCACACATAAAATCGCTGCCCACTCCCATGCACTGTCCTGCCGGCCCTCAGCACTTACTTGACATGGTTATATTGATTATCTCTGTACACCTATAAAGAGAATTGGGTTTGGATCGGTAGGAAAGGAGGAACTCAGTGACAGTCTGCAAAGGCCTCCCCACACCCCATCCTACCTCCAAGCAGCTTTTCTAGGAAATCTGGCAGGTTTTCCACTCAAGTTTGGTTAAGATGTGTATGAGGAGCTTGGGAGGCCAGTTTTGACTTGGTTTTGACTTGGGAGCTTACAGGAAACACTTCAGAAGGTAAAACTTGTCATGGAAAACAAAAGGGTATATGCTGGGGAGGAGACCACCCAAGCCAAAGGCTAGAGAGGAACAGGAATGCTAACCTACTCCCTCCTCTTTCACATGCCATCTGTTGCTCTCTACATGCCACTCTGGGGCCTCAGCCTCCCAGACAGAGGGACCCCAGGTGGTCCTTAAGGTTGCTTCCAGCTCTACAATTCTGAGCATACCAGCTGTCCTGCCTTTCTCCCACTTGTTCCAGAGTAAGATGCCTGCCTGCAGCTTCCACAGTGACACTAGAACAGCCGGCTCCCCTTCCCCTGCCTTTCCCTGGGCGCTCTGGCTGCTCACCTGAGGTCCTACACAGACCAAGCATTAGCCTGCTGCTGCACCAGACAAGAGAGCCTCTGCACACATTAAAGGGAATCTCAGTGGACTGCTGGCTCTGAGCAGTCCCACCCTCCTGGAGTCAACTGGCTAAGGTCCCAGGGACTAGGATTCAGGAGCAGCCCATCCCTGAACTAGGTGAACTGGACTATGGAGGACAGAAGTCAAAGGCCTCAGGTGCTGGGATGGCTTCCCTCCAGGGACTTTGTAGACAGTGACATGCACTGAAGCGCTGCCAGGACAGGGAGGAGACCTAAACACTTCCTAGACCAGGGGAAGACTTGCAAACTGCATGATCCCCCACATGCAGCAGCTGCCACCCACGCATCATTCACACTGCCTTCCACAATGACTATTGGTCAGACCAAGTACTCTACAATGCTAAACCCTGGGTTAGAACTTAAACACCAAGTGAGAAAGGACTGACCAAATATGTGTGAGAGAAGGCAGCACAATGGTTGGGCTGGTCAGCAACAGACCGGTGCTCACAGGGGACACAGGAAATGCGATGGAGTTTGTGGGGCTGACTGAGAGGCCTGCTGTCCCATTTGTCCCACGGTGTCCTCAGCCCTTCCTCCTTCCCCACTCCTGTCCCCAAGAGGGTCGATGCAGTTCTTGATCAGGAAGGACTGCTCCTCTCCCTTTTCATCTGCAGTTCCCCTGGCTACTCTGGCTCCCCAGCAACTCTGAGAACACCGTGTTGACTCTGAAACACCAAAGCCAAAGAACTCCAAAGTTACAGGAGAGCAAAACACTGACCTTCTCCAGCTCTACTTCCACCAGTTTCCAAAATGCCTGGAATTCCCTCTCCAGCTGATAAACCCTTACTCATTCTCCAGGACATACCCTCTCTGTCATGCACACCCCCATCAGTCCTGCTGTGCCCCACCCTCTATCCCCAGCTCCAGGTGGCAGCCAGCATGCATCGCTCATGCCACAGTTATAGCACTAAGCTAACCAACCACACTGAACCGTCCTGAAGGCAGGGACCCACGCCCTGTGCCCAGTACAGCATCATGTTTAAATCCTAGATGTAAAGGCCACTACTCGATATATGGCCCATAGCAAATACAGTATTCCTTCACTTATCATGGGTGTTACATTCTAGACCCCACGGCGAAGTAGGAACCTTACATTTATTCTACACTCTTAAACCTATGTAACTTTAACCACATACGTATACAGTACCACAAAATCCTGCAATATAGCAAAAAATCTGCGATAATTAAATATAATATTTTTAAAAATCCCACGATACAGTGAGGCTGTGATAAGTGAATCACAATATAGAGAGGGACTACTGTATAACTGAACCTCTCTAAGCCTCACTTTCCTCACCTGGAGATAAAAGATAATAGTCCTTATTTCACAAGTAAAGATCAAAATGAGATAATGCATGTCAGTATTAATACAAAACCTGCCAATAAGAATTCAAAACTAGTAGCTGCTCTGTAATGTTGATTATCAATAATAGCACAATGAACAGCATATACTATACCCTCAGATGTTTGCAAGAAAAGAAGAAAGTGTAGATTAGACATACTCTGTGCTTGGTACTCTTTGCTAGGGACCCTGACCAGGTTTCCAGGATTCCTATAACTACTGGTGCTTGTGGGGAGGTGACTGTGTCAGAAAAAGGCCAGTGATTTCCCAGACCCTGGACTTGAAAAGGCTGGATGTAATTTTTTTCACCCAAAGAGGCTTCGGAGCCTAGAAACAAGACAACAGGGACTCTCGAGTCCTGTTCCCTGACTGAGGAAAGGGTGAGAGTCTTACACTTATGTCCTAGCCTTTCCAATTTCCAATGCCCAATATCTGGTCCTTTTGGCACCACTGGGTACATAATAGCGTCTGGTGACAGGGATGAAATGCACCAGACAGGAAGAGATAATATCAAAATCTCAGTCAACAGTGCTGTATCTAGAGTGCCCAGCTCCATGCTCAGCACCAAGCTTAGTATCATTCACTGAACAATAATGAGTGCATAACTCCGTATCCTGAGGACTGTGCTGAGCCCCTGCCCCAGCCCCCATCACTGTGGCTCTGGCTGTTCTTTTCCATGATGCTCCCTAGGGTGATGATGAGGCTCTGGCTTTCAGTCCAAGGACAGCTTCTCCCAAGCCCCTGGCTGCCTGGGCGGGGACCAGGGAACAGGATGCCCAGGGCTGGTCATTCAGGTAGCCTAAGAATTCAAAAGGGACTATCTAGGGTTGGGCTAGGAAAGGGCAATGAAGTCACAGCACAGAATGAGATGCTGAGGGGAAAAGAAATGGTGGGAAAGGGTTATTGCAAACAGGTGTCAACACTCAGAGATGGCTCCCTCCACAAGGCTCCTGTGAGGTGAGGCTTTAGGGCACCAAAAGAGTGGGTAAGGGAA
This sequence comes from Furipterus horrens, assembly GCF_987537825.1. Classification (NCBI taxonomy): domain Eukaryota; kingdom Metazoa; phylum Chordata; class Mammalia; order Chiroptera; family Furipteridae; genus Furipterus; species Furipterus horrens. The sequence continues at coordinate 85,190,910 of NW_028327176.1, forward strand.
ATGGGAGGTGGACAATAAGAAAACTCTTGCTTCCCTACAGGATCTCATCCAGGTTCATTGTTTTAAATAATAATGACTCCAAGTCTCTAAATCCCTGCCCTTCACGCTAGTGCATCCAAACAGCTGTGGGCCATCTTGACCTAATGTCCTACATCGCCTCACACCCACCACATCAAACCAAGCATATCCTCGTAGCCCCCACCATGGAACAACCTGGACCTCACCCTATAATCCTGTTAAGTTCTATCACCAATCTACCCACTTACTCAAGTTGGTACTGGGTTGTGGTGAGGAAATTGCCTTGGTGCCACAGTAGGCAGTCTTCTGGTACAGCACCCAATATCCCAGAGGCCACAGAACAAAAAGACTCCCAGACCAAATTAAGATGCTCGAATCACATGGTTTATTCCATAAATGTAAAATGCACAGTGAAGAGCAAGTTGGAAGCAATGGGGGAAGCTAACACATTTAGGATCAGGTGCAAATTCTGGGTTATGTAGTGGGCATCTGTCCAGAGTGCCTCAGAAGTCTCCTGGTATTTAGTACCCGCTTGGTTCTTCCTTCCCTTTCTATCACAAAAATATGTTCTACTTACCAATATCTAACGTGTCACACACACTCACTTATCCACATGGAATGCATGTGAGTTTTACCCATCCCACCTGCTTTCTTTTTCTACAGCAGAATTGGCTATTCCCAAACAGTCAGTGAATGTGGTTCACATGGGTGCTTGTCCTTAATGCTGTTTCCCTCAGCCCCTCCCAGTATCAAACAGCTACTAAGTCCTGCCATTTTTACCTCCAGTTTCTCAAATCTGGACATTCCCCTCTATTAGCATAGCATAGCTTCCAGCTGGTTTCCCTCCCTCCAGTCTTAACCACTGACAATCTGTCCTCAGTGTCAGAGCGATCTACCTGGAAACACATATTTGCTTGCATATACTCTGCTGCTTCTTCAAGGATTCCCTTTTGTCATCAGGATGAGTTCCTAGCTCCTTAGCAGGCTAAACAAGCCTCCTCGAAGGCTGACTTCTCCACCTTCATGTCCCCACTCCCTACCTTCACCTCTCTCAGAACAGGACTGCTTGAACATCTCTGTACTGCTGCATGTCCCAGTGTCTTCCTGAGACTGTCCACCCTCAAGGGAAGACTCCTTCCCCTTTCTGCTCCATCCACCAGCTGCTTTAAACCTTTCCTCAGCCTCACACCACCCACCATGCTGCTGCACCCTTTATTTCAGAGATGACCTCTGACTCCCTCAGAATGGTGGACTGATCCACAGCACACTGTTCTCCCATGTGGGCCATTCTTTTCTTGTTCAAAGTTCATTCCTCAGCTCCCCATGGACCTCTTGGTTATTCCCCTCTACCCAGCAGGAAAATCCTTCCCTGAACACCAGCCCCTGAGAGAGGGAGGAGCACAGTGCCACACTCCCCAAGCTTGCCAGACAGAGCCTAAGAATGACCTCGACCTTTCCTCTCCAGAGCCTGAGGTTTGGGTGGGGCCCAAGAATCTATTTCTAAAAAGCACCTCACTGATAATTCTTATGAGATGTACTATCAAATAAGGAAATATGCCTATCTTAGAGGATTAAAGAAAATACCCCCACCCCAAGCACCTGGTAGGTATTTTAAAACATATTTTTCATCAAACATAGCTGCTGTTATCATTGGCTCCTTTTTTCAGAAATGTCTTCCTTTAGACTAACTCACTACTACTCTTTCCAAACAAACTCCTGAAATAAATTGTCCTCTAACTACCTTAGCCCCCATTCACTTTTTAAAAATGTTTTACTTGATTAATTTTTTTCTGATAAAAAAAGTAACCAACTATCTCAGAACAATATTAGGAAAGGCCCTTCTACACCTTTCTTCCCAGGAAAACCACTGCTGTCAGCTTGGTGAACAATCTTCCCAATTACTTTTCATGAATATAGTAACCGGCTTTTTAAACAAAAAATGAGATTATACTGTTATGTAACTTTTTTTTCCACTTAGTAAATACTGTATGTGTCTCATCAAACCTTGCTTTCGCCTTCACCTCACCAGGACACTGATATGGCTGAGGTCCCCACCCACTTCGTAACTGCTAAATCCACCAACACTTCAGCTCTTATCTGATGTGGTCTCAGCATCAGGTTATTCAAGATTTCTCTTTCTCTTGTCACTCTTGCTTATGAGCTGACTCCTCTCCCCAGCCTCCCTGACTGGCTCCAGGGCAGGAGCAGGGACCATCTATGGGGTTTTCTGAGTAACTTCCTCAGCCCACCGTCTGCTCATTTTGCAGTATTGCTTGGAGAAATCCCACTCGTCTCAGGACTTCTCCCCTTACCCTTCAGCTCCCAATGTCTCTCCTCCATGAAGCTGCTAAAGTGACCTTTCCAAATACAAGTCAGGTAATTTTACTGCCCTGCTCGAGATCCTTCACTGAGGCCCTTCACATTGTCTTCAAAAACACAACTTCTGCCCTGGCTGGTGTAGCTCAGTGGATTGAGCACTGGCCTGGAAACCAAGGGGTGTCTGGGTCTATTCCAGTCAGGGGACATCCCTGGGTTGTGAGCCAGGTCCCCCATTTGGGGTATGTGAGAGGCAACCACATATTGATGTTTCTCTCCCTTATTTTCTCCCTCCCTTCCCCTCTCTCTAAAAATAAATAAATAAAATTATTTTTTTAAAAAAACAAACAACAACAACAACAACAAAAAAAAAACCCACATAACTTCCTGGCCTGGCTCCTGTGGGAAATGAGGACCTGTTCAGGATTTGGAATCAGAAAGACTAAAAAAAGTAACATCCCTCACTCACCAACGTACCAGTTGTGTCAATTGAGGGAATTACAGAATTTCTAAGCCTCCCTCTGTCATCTGTAACCTGGAAAAATAAGACCTACCATGGAGGGATATGGTCAAGGTTTAATAATGTTAGTAAATACCCAGAAAGCAATGGCAGAGATGAGTGCTGGGACAATCCATGTCTGATTCAGCCTGTGCCTTCCCACCCCACTTAGGTTTTCACATAGACCTGTTCCCACAAGCCCACTCTGGCTGTCCAGTGGTTGCGAGTACCCTTTTCCTACTCTGGTTTTTCTAAGATTATCTTCCAACATTGAACGTCAGCCACCTCCCCTCAACTCTTTCTGAACCTCCAGAGGTAGAATTCACCCCTCCTCTGGGAAGCCCCAAGACCATCCCCAACGTGCTGATAGCAACTGCGACATTTTATTGCACTAATCCGCTCTATAGTTTCTTACCAGACTGATCAGATAGATCTTACTCATCTTTGCGTCCCTCACACCAAGCAGGAAGTGGTTAATCAGTGACTGGGGGGCGGGTGTGTGTGTGTGTGTGTGCAAGTCAATTTAATATAAAATATTTTCTGTTTCTCTCCTGCGACGCTGGAGGACTAACTGTCAGAGAGAGGACGGGAGGTAACCTACTCGTGAGAGGCGGCCAGTCTCAGAGGAAACCGAGCTCTACGCTCCGTCTTGTCTTCTTTCAGCCTTGGCAACCCTCATCTCCCTAGCCCTCCATGGCGGGGCTCCGCGAAGTGATCACAAAGGGCTCAAAAAGGCCGCCATTTGGGAGAGCGTGAGGTTGGGGTGAAAGGGAGTGGGCTACACAATTGGGCCCTCCCCAAACGCGGCGCCCTTAGGAAGCACCGTCATAACTCCGGAGGTGGGACTGGAGCTTCGGCCTCAGTTTCCCTGGAGGGCTAACCTCTCTCGGCGCCGCTGGGGGTGGGTGAGCAGACCTGAGGGCGGAGCGGGCCCTGCACACGCGGCCTCCGCGCTCACTGGCTGGGTTTCCGGGAAGAAGCGGCCCCAGCAAGCACAGCAGCAGAACGAGGAGCGGCAGTGGGGGTGGAGGGCTTATCTCACAGGGACGCGGTCCAGGACTGCGGCCCTAGTGACGCATCCGGAGAGCCTCCCATCCATTGGGAGTGGCCGCTTGAGAGGCGGGACTTTCCCCTTTCCTTGAATCTCATTTGATTAAATCTATTTCAGCCGGCAATCTGCCCTTCGCTCGCGGAGACCGATCTTGTGTCCACGCAGACGTTGTGGTTCTAGGTTTAAATTGTGCTTCCTCGGTCACCGTGGGATTGATTATGTGTTTTCATGTTCAGACCCATGCTCATAATAAAATGTCGTTTTGGGTTTTTTTTTTTTAATCTGCTTTCATGTCTGATTTCCATGCCTCTGACGGGCCCCAACTTCCTTTTTCTGTCACAGGATGATTTGAGGATGATGCATCAGAAGATTTTTCTTTTGCTATTTTTGTAAATTACTGTAAAATACATATAACACAGAATTTGCCATTTTAACCATTTTAAGTGTACCACCTAGTGCATTAAGTACATTCACATTGTTGTGCAACTATTACCAAGAAGCTTTTTATGTGTATAAAATTTAAATTACAGAAGTAGTACAGTATATGCTGTTCTTACAGACAGGTGAACAATCCAATTTTTTTTTTAAGAAAATTTAACATATGCAATCTTATTTCCACCACTAGGAATACTTTGCAGTGTACCCCTGCACTCATTTATCTGAGGACTATACCAGCAGATATCCACAGGCCTGAGGCTTTTATTTTATGTTTTCACAAAGGTAGTATACTATTTATAATACTCTGCAACTCATAAACATATAACTAAAAATCCCTTTTCGTAACTGCATAACAGTCCATAGTATGCATGAATCAATCTATCCAGTTTTTTCACTCTTGATGGATATTTGTGTTGTTCCCAGTTCAACAATACAAATGAAACTACAGCAAACATTCTTAAGTATTCCTACCCCAAGTTCTTATTTCTATAGGGAATATTTCCCACTGTGGGCTGCTGGGTCAGGGGATGCTGGGTATTTTCCTCAATATTGTCAGATTACATTCACAAACAGTGGACGCAGTTTCCAGTCTCCACAGTTTTTATTCTCATGAATGCCCCTTTCCCTGTGTCTTTACCAGCTATAGATGTTATAGCTAATCAGTTGAGCGATCTTTCATGGGTTTGCAGGCCATTTAGATTTGTAATTAAACTTTTTTTTTCAAAAAAAAAATTTTTTTGATTTTTCAATTACGGTTGTCCCATTTTCCCCCCATTTCTCTCCCCCACCCAGCCCACCCCCCCTCCCGCAACCATATCCCTCCCCGCTGTCCGTATTCATGAGTCATTTATACACGTTGTGATTAAACTTTTTAGAGGCTGAAGTGCCAAGTTTATCTCTGTCTCAAGGAGATTTCAGCTCCCCTATTAATTTAGCCAGGGTCAGTGTTGCTTCATTTCTCCACAGTCTGACTGTGGCCGTGATGTCCATGGGGAACACCATGGAATGCATACAAGGGCTGTGAGAGGTTTGGAAGAAGGCTGGACCTAGATAGAAGTCTGGATGGGCAGTGGTGACCAGCAGGACCTAAGTGTCCTGAGCCAAAATCCTTGGGGTTGGTCTCTCCGCCCTACCTGTCTTCCTTGTTTTAAAATGAGCTTGCCCATTCCTCCAGAAGATTGAAAGGAATTCAGTCAGCAGGACATTACTTTTCAGTGTCCAGACTTGAATTCCAATAAAGTTCTGGAAGCTGCCACGCCCTGTGTGTCAGCTCTGTCTAGGTCTCCTTCTCTGAATTACTCCTGTCTTCCCTCCAGGGGCCATGATACCTCATTTTAACACAGAAGGAGATTATTACCATCTGTTGCAGTGTCTTTGTTGCCAGCTAGACAGTAAAGTTCCTGAGAGCTGGGGCCATCTTACTCATTTTGTTCTCCCCAATGGCACGCACAGCTTTTGGGACACAATAGGCACTCAATTGTGAAGTGACTGGACTGGTGTGGGGAAAGTTTAATGGTGGAAAGGCAGAGACCCCAGGAGAGCGAGGGCCCAAGGAGGGCAAAGGCGACTTCTTCCTCTCCTATTCTTCTAGTCGTTATGGGGAGAGGGAAAGCAGGGGTGCTGGATGGATCACAGGGGAGGTTCCAATTGTTTGATGAGGACGTGGGGGCAGGAGAGGAGGGAGCCTCCCTAGTGTTTGAGTGCAGATCCACTCTCCCTGGAAAGCACTGTCCCCAGTCTCAAGACCCATTCAAAATTTCCCCCCCAGGAGCTGTCATGAGTAAGGGAGCATCTCTGAGAGGAGTCACTCACACACATTTATGTCTTTCCACAGTGCGAGGTTTATTAGAAAAGATCTCCCCAATAACCCATTAAGGTTACATGCAGGTTACACACAGAAAGGGGGAGCTTACACAACAAAGCCAGGAAGCAAGTGTCCAGCACCAAGTCCTGAGGTGGAGTGAGCAGATGTAAAGGTGGGCATCAGTCTCAAGCCAGGCAGCTACAGTGGCAGCCCACATCTAGGGGAGCGTGAGTCCTGTTGGGCTCTGAACGTGACTCATGGTGTTACCAAATCCAACCAGTAGTAGGGGGTCCTACTGCTCACCACCTACCAGGCAAATCTCCAAAGACAGAAGTTGGTGGAGAAGAAAGGAATCTTTTATTTAATGACAAGTTTCTGTCTAAAATATCTGGGTAACAAAAGTAAGGGGACCCCTGGCTGGTGTGGCTCAGTGGATTAAGCACCGGCCTGTTAACCAAAGGGTTGCCGGTTCGATTCCCAGTCAGGGCACATGCCTCGGTTGCAGGCCAGGTCCCCAGTTGGGGGCACATGAGAGGCAACCACACATTGATGTATCTCTCCCTCTCTCTCTCCTTCACCTCTTTCTAAAAATCAATAAATAAAATCTTTAAAAAAAAAAAAGTAAGGGGAAAGAAAAAGTCAGAGTATGACATCAAAAATAGCTATTTAAATATTTGTCATTATTACTACATAGGTTCAAGAACTGAAAATAACACAAGAACAAAAATCTGGTCACAGGGCTAAATCACCAAGGTCTTTGGAAATAACGGCAGGTTTTTGTCTCAAAGCCTGTCTCCTCTAAAACACCCAAAGAAAAATCATCACGTCACCCTCTACCAGCTCAGTACAAGGTTGCACAAGGAACCTCTTCTTCCACCCAAAAGTATCATAAATGTAGGTGACTTAGCTGGTCTCCAGTTGCTGTCTAGCACCAGGCACCTTTTAGAGTCTGTGCCCCCTTGGCCTCTGCTCACAGACTTGCACTGGCCACTGGTAACCATTAACAAGCCCCTCACTAGGGGAGGGGAAAGACTTTTTCTTTCCACGGACACTCTGTTTCAAAAGTCCTCTCCCAGAATCGCATGCGTGGGAAAAGCCAGTGTGAATGTCCAGCTTTCCAACCAATGAGGGCCAGTGTGGGCCATATTTGCCTTTGCCCCTCTTCCAGCCAGCTTCCATGTTTAGCAAGGGGGCAAAGCCTCCAGTCACACATGTGCAGCTCAAACCGTCCCTCCATTTCCAGGGTGTATGTACCCCATTAGAGTGGTACAACTAAGCTCAACATGGGATGGTTGGAGCTCTGAGTTCTTATAGCCCACAGTGTGTGGTGGTCCCACTCATCCCGGTGTCCAGAGGGAGTCCTTATTCAAGTATCCAGGTTTGTGGTTTTAGGCATTCTGGCTCCTCCCAAGGGCGTTTCTGTTACACCTTATTACCTCAGTCTTGGGCATACTGCCACTTGACATAAATGTCATGCCTGACAGTGACGCCATATTGGATTGTCAAAAGGTGTCCAAAAAGCCGGAACATGGCGGCGGCTGGACTGCTTGCCCAGACTTTTGACATATGCAAAAGAACCGTATGCAAATTAACCTGCCGAAAGTGTTAATGGGTAAACGGAACGAATGTTTGGAAAGGTGTGGAGAGAGAGCCTGCAAACGCACAGGCAGGCGATTCCTACAGGCCTGCGTGGGTGACCAGGAGTCTATACTCCCCCTTCCTTCCCCTCTTTCTCCTTTCCCCTTTCTCCTTTCCCCTTTCTCCTTTCTCCTTTCCCCATGCTCCAACGGGCTCCGCAGGGTGGACCGGGAGTTACCTTTCCTCTGCTTCCCTTGCTCCTACCGGTCCTCGGCCCCCCAGTCGGTCCGGGAGTTTCTTCTTTCCTCCACTCTCCTTCCCCCTTTTTTTATCCTCAATAAACCTGTTGTTTAAACCTAGAGTGGTCTCCGGAAATTTCTCAGAGCAAGGCGACCAGACACCCAGGAGTCCTGAGGTGGGATATGAAAACAGGGCAGACTCAGGGGCAGGAGTCCTGGGAATCAATCCGGCTGTGCTCCTGGGTGATTTTGTAGACTGTTACTTAAATTCTGACTCTCAGTCATAGACCTCTGATATAGAAAGTTTCTCCTCAGGAACATTGTGAAGATTAAAGAAGACACTAATATAAAGTTCCTGGCAAGTAGTATATACTACGAATAAGCAAGCTACCTTCCTCACCAATCCCGCCTCTGTCCCCAAACCCTTCATGCCTTCTCCAGCCACACTGATCTCTCTTTTTTTCTGAAATCATTGGGTGACTAATGCTGGCTTGCTGATAGATATGATCTTAATACTAACCCTATGGTTGTTTGACACTTTATTCTTTTCACTAAACAAAATGTGTAGGTGCTGGATACGAGAGTCTTTGAGCTCTCCTCTTCTCTTCCCTCTGGCCTAGCATGGGTCTCAGCAGGTGTTTCAGTCACCGGTTATGAACCACCTACAAAAGCTGTGTGTGCAGCCTCCCCATTCTATCTTTTGAGGCTTCAGCCCCATACAGTTGGTATGTGATAGATTGAAAGGGAGTGGGATGGGGTCCAAAGAGAGGTTCACACCAAAATTTAAAAAGAAATGATGTATGTGCTTATAGAAGCAATTTTCAACTTTTTAAAAATCTCATGGGACATATAAACGAATTAGAATTCTGAGGCACAACAAAAAATATATTTTGCCGATCTGACAATAAAAGAGCTATTATTTTGATTCATTCATACTGGATGGCTATTGTTGTGTTGGCTGTTGACATTTTTTAATTTGAAAATATAAGGGAAAAAAAGTCAGTGCCCCTGACTAAATAGTCAGGTATCGCATGTTTTATTTATTTATTTATTTATTTTATTTTATGTATTTTTAGGAAGAGGGGAAGGGAGGGTGAAAGAGAGGGAGAGAAACATCTATCAGTGTGTGGCTGCCTCTCAAAGGCCCCTGACTGTGGGCCTGGCCTGCAACCCTGGCATGTGCCCTGACCCGGAATTGAACCAGCGACCTTTGGTTGGCAGGCTGGCGCTCAATCCACTGAGCCACACCAGCCAGGACAGGTATTGCATGTTTTAAAAACAAATACACCGGTTGAAAATTACTGGCTTATAGGAATAACAGAGTAGAATATTTGACTTTCAGACTATTAAAACTTGAGATGGTCCCTAACTTCAAAGAGTTTACAGTAGAAGGGAGATAGATGAATGTGTTTTTTTAATTTATTTATTTAAAAAAATTATTGATTGATTTTAGAAGGACAAGAGAGAGAAACATCAATTCATTGTTCCACTTACCTATGTATTCATTGGTTGCTTCTTGTATGTGCCCTGACTGGGGATTGAACTGCAACCTTAGTGTACTGGAACAACTCTCTAACCAACTGAACTCCCCGGCTAGGGTGAGATAGGTAAATGTTTTTAAAAATACACAACAATCCAAAGTTATATTCTAAAAAAGATAAAGAAGCCACGAAAAAATGAGAATTTCATTGTATTCTTATTTGCATAACCAGCTCCTTATTATGGATTTTTGGTTGTTTTGTTTTTTCTTCACAATGCTGTGGTGGATATCTCATACATCTTGCCTCCAATTATTTTATTTTTATTATTAGCATTAAAAATGTTTTATTATAAACATTTTTTAATTGAGGTATAATTTTCATAGAGTGAAATAAATAGATCTTTAGTAACTCCACAGATGTATTTTAATAAATACATACAGCTGTGTCACCCACACTCCCATCAAGATATATCAAGATATAGTCTTTCCTTCACCCTAGAAAGCTTCCTTTGCTCCCTTTCATTCACTCCCACTCTCCCACCAAACAACCCCTGATCTGATGACTATCACTATAGAGTAGTTTTGTCTGTGTTAAAACTTCATAAGTGCACTCATAAGGCCTTCTTTGTGCCTAGATTTTCATGTGACATAATATCTATGTGATCTACCCCTGCTGTTGCATGTATCAGCAGTTCTCCATTATTATTGCTGAGTAGTATTCCATTGCAGATTGCACCACAGTTTTTGGACATTTGGGGGTATATGCAGTTTTTGGTTATCAGAAATAAAGCAGCTATGAAATTTCTTATATATCTTCATATATAAGTTCTAGGAATGTAAATGCTAGTTATAGAGGACTTGTTTATTAGAAGATACAAAACTAATTTCCAAAGTGGTTGTTTTATATTCCTCTAAGTTGTGGATGAGAGTTGAGGTTGCCCCATACCTTTGCTGGTATTTATATTTATTAATCTTTTTACTTTTAGCCATTCTAATGAATGCACAATGGTTTTTCATTGTGGTTTTACATTGCATTGTCCCCCGATGGTTATTGATGTTGGAAACTTTTTCATATATGTATTGGCCGTTCATGTATCTTCCTCTGTAAAGTGCCTATTTAAGTCTTTCACTCATTTTTGTTGTTATTGTTGCTTGTTTTTTTTTTATTACCAAGTCCTAGGAGTTGTTTACATTTTGTGTAGTCTGGACACAACTCCTCTGTCAGATACATGTGTTGCAAACATTTTAATAAAGACCTTTCTTTAAAAATAATAAAGCCTTCTGAAAAGCAAAATATACTGACTTTTTGCACATTATTATGAATGATAGCCCAGCTTGTGAGGTCTAGCCCCCAGAAACTTCACATTATTGTCTTTGTTTTCAGGGCAAGATACTTAAATTCTCTGAGGGCCCTAGGAGCCGTTGAAGGAATTTATTCTTCAGATTATAAAACCTATTTCAGAAGATCTCTCTGAAGATTGTGGAAAGAGTGAATAAATGTTAGTTGCCTTTCTCTAATCTTTGTAAATAAAGAAGAATGCTCAGAATCCAAGCCTACCTCCCAGTTCTGCCCACTCCACTGTACCCACCCGCAGAATTGGACACTTAAGGCCTGTTTGCCCCTGCTGTCCACACTTCTTTACCCTTCTTTCATCATTCAATCCACTTCATTCTGGCTTCTGCTCATATTCCTCCAGGAATTCTGTTCAGGTTGCTGACAGGAGCAGTCTTGTCAATGCTAATGGAGATGTCTGTGTCCTCATCTTTCTTTACCTCGGCAGCTTTCCCCACACTCAAAAAATGTTTCCTTTTGTTAAAAAAATGTATTTTGCTCAATTCTTTTTGGATTTACTTTACAAATTTTATTACAAAGTAGTTGCAGTTGGAATAAAAGAAGAGAGAATTTTAGAAATCTGTATGGAGTCACCACCTAGGTTAGTCAATTTGTAATATTTTCTAGTACACATAGTAAATATCAGAAATATATGCAGAGTCCTCATTTTGCATGGTTCTAATATCCATGGGTTTCAGTAAACACTGTACAGGCAAGTACTGTCTATGGCATTTGTGAGTACACACGCACTCCTTGAGTTTGGGGTATGCTTTATATTTTTACAAAGAATTTTTTTTAATCCCTTTGCTTGAAATGTTTTTACACTTTGTATAAATTCCTTCTTGCTGAATGTATCATTCTGTAGCTTGTTTATTTCAATTAACATTGTATATGAGATACATCAATATTTCTACGAATAGCTCATTTGTTTCCACTGCTGGATAGTGCCCATGGTATAAATGTGCTACAATTTATCTCTTCTGTTCATTGACCTTTAGATTGTTTCTATCACAGATATCATTGAAATGCAGATTCTGGGAAAACTCTCCTTGGACACTATGTGTTACACTGGAATATATATATGTAGGAGTGGAGTTACTGCACAAACTGATGCCAAATTTTTCTCCAAAGCAATTGTGTATATTTATGTCCCCCACCCTCTGGCTGAGTTTCTGTGACAGATACAGTTCTAGTATTTTTTTGTTTTGTTTTTCCTACCACACTGGCTGCTTCTTCTGTCTCCCTTGTCAGCTCCTTTTGCTCTAAACATCAGAGGGCTGGAGAGCTGTACCTGGGCTGCTTGCTCTGCTCTTGCTGTTTTACTAACTATCCTAGTTTTACCTAATCCCAGTATTTCTAATATCATTTATACACAGATGGCTCACAAATATGTATCTCTGTATTTCCATAGTTCAAAATAACAAGCACCAAAACAGGCACTTAAATAAATTGCAGATAGGGAAAAAAATGGTAATGTTTTTAGAGAGGGAAACATGGTGATATCTGTCCAATATTATCTAGCAGCCCCACTTCAAGAAATGTATCCCCAAAATACTTGTATACCTGCAAAATAACTGTATTCAAAATTATATGTTGCAGCACTTATTATAAAAAGAAAAAGAAAATAATGCAAATGTCTCTCAGTAGAGAACTGGTTAAGAAGCATTGTATATCTATACAGAAGAGTACTATAAAAAATTTTTTAAGTGATGTCAGAGTTATGACATAGTGAGAAGACACCATTATTTCTCCCTTAAAATCTATAATCTGACAACTATAACTCAACAAAGGACCCCCTGCTCAACACACCAACACACCTGAAAGACCCATGCATTTTGCCATCTGAAGGTGGGTGCTTTGGAGTGAATAGGGAAAGCAGGATGGGGCTTGCAGTGGGGAGGGGGTGGAAAGACAGGGATGGTGATGCCCACTATAGCTCCAGTAAGAGTGGTAGCCATGGAGAATTTGGGCTTCAGCCCTCACACTATGGCCTAGAGTGTAAGAGGGGCAAAAGCATTTTCTCTTCTGCAAAAAGCATCTCCCTTCTCCCCTTCCCATAGTGGCAGAACCAAGTTGAAGTGGCTGGGAAGCCTTAAACAAAATAGCAAAGCTGTCAGTGGAAGGGGGGCAGAGCCACAAGATCACAAACTTGTAACCCCTACCACACACCCTAGCAGAGCCCAGTAAAAAAAAAAAAAAAAAAAAAAACCACAAAAAACTGAGATGCCTCAAGCAGCATAGTGAAAAGAAAGTACCCTACCTATCAACCTGCTAAATTATAGAGAGCAATCAGTAATTAAACAAGAAAAGAAGTTACTATCTTAAAAGCATAGGCAGAGAAATAATCTATCAAATACCATGAACAATCAAGGTAACTTGGGTACACAGAAAGAAAGTAAAAAGTCTCAAGGTAAACTTAAAATTATGGAAGACAGGGATTTAAGTGGCATAGAATTCAAGATCGCAGTCATGAATAAACTTAACAATATACAAAAAAACTCAGAAAGACAGTTGAATGAGTTCAGGAAGAAAATTAATGAACAAAAGGAGAAATTTACCAAAAAGACTGAAACTATAAACGAACAAAATCTGGAGCTGAAAACCCAATAAATGGGGTGAGGAATGCATCAGAGAGCACTGGAAATAGAGCAGAACAATGGAAGAGAGAATTAGTGAATTCAAAGATGCAAACCTAGATATAACCTAGGAAGAAAAAGGGAGAATTGAGAGTTAAAAGCAGAAGGAGGAGGAGGAGGAGGAGGGGGAGAGGAAGAAGAAGAAACACCTCTACAAAAACTATCTGACTACTTAGGAAGAACAACCTAAGAATAATAGGTATACCACAAGGAGAAGAGAGGGAAAAGGGAACAAAGGCCCTTCTCAAAAAAATAATTAATCAAAACTCCCCAAGCCCATGGAAAAGCCTGGACATTAGAATAGAGGAAACTAAAAGAACACTTAATTATATCAAAGCAAAAAGGCCTTCTCCAAGACAAATTCTTTTAAAAGATTTTATTTATTTATTTTTAGGGCAAGGGAGGGAGAAAGAAAGGGAGGGAAACATTAATGTGTGGTTGCCTCTTGAGTGCCCCCAAATGGGGACCTGGCCTGCAAGCAATGCATGTGCTCTGACTGGGAATCAAACTGGCAATCTTTGGGTTCACAGGCTGGTGCTCAATCCACTGAGCCGCAACAGCCAGGGCTCCAACGCACATTTTATTCAAACTGTCAAAAATTAATGACAAAGAATTCTTAAGGCGGCCAGGAGGAAAAGACTATAACATACAAAGCAAAACCCCTTAGATTATCATCAGGTTTTTCAGTAGAAACATTACAATCCAGGAGAGAATGAAAAAAAATATTCAAAAATTTGAAAGAGAAACTATCAGCCAAGGATAGTATATCCAGCAAAGTTGACCTTTAGATATAAAGGAAAAATAAAGGCTTTTCCAGACAAACAGAAGCTGAGAGAATTCACCACCCAAGACATGCATTAAAAGAATTGTTGTAAAGAGCTCAAAAAAGACAAAAGTAAACAAAATTTTGAGTAACATGACTAACAGAAGCAGGAACTGCAAATTTACTTCAGATTAGGATATTAAACAATTATAACATAAAGTTTAAAGACAAAAATTATGGAACATCAAGAAATAACTATAACTGTCCTGGCTGGGTGTCTGTTGGTTGGAGTGTTGTCCTGTACACAAAAGGTTGAGGGTTCGATTCCTGGTCAGGGAACATGCCTAGGTTGTGGGTTTGGTTCTCAGTCAGGGCACATATAAGATGCAACCAATCAATGTTTCTCTCTCTCTCTCTCTCTCTCTCTCTCTCTCTCTCTCTCTCTCTCTCTCTCTTTCTCTCCCTCCTTGCCATCTGTCTGAAACCAATAAGCATATCCTCAGGCAAGGATAAAAATAATAATAAGATACCACCTCACATCAGTCAGAATGACCATCATTAACAAATGAACAAACAACAAGCACTGGCGAGGATGTGGAGAGATGGGAACCCTAATGCACTCTTGGTGGGAATGCAGACTGGTGCAGCCACTGTGGAAAACAGTATGGAATTTCCTCAAAAAACTAAAAATGGAACTACCTTTTGATCCAGCAATTCCACTGCTAGGATCATACCTGAAGAATCCCAAAATGCCAACTCAAAAGAACCTATGCACCCCTATGTTCATAGAAGTGTTATTTACAATAGCCAGTTCCTGGAAACAGCCTAAGTGCCCATTAATGGATGAGTGGATCAAAAAAGTGTGGTACATTTACACAATGGAATACTACACAAAAGAAAGAAAGAAGGAACTCCTACCTTTTGCGACAGCATGGATGGAACTGGAGAGTATTATGCTTAGTGAAATAAGTCAGGTGGCAAAAGACAAATACCATATGATCTCACTTAATACAAGAATCTAATGAACAAAACAAACAAGTGAGCAAAATAGAACCAGAGGCATGGAAACAAGGAACAGACTGACAGTGACCAGAGGGGAAGGGGAAGGGAAAGAAGTGGGGAAAGAAGGGGAAGGGTCTAGTCAAGGAACTAGTATAAATGACCATGGACATGAACAACAGCATGGGGACTGACTATGGGAGAGTGGCAGGGGTAGGCGGAGCAAGGGAAAGCAATGGGGGGAAAGTGGGACAATTGTAATAGAACAATAATTTTAAAAATTGGGAAAAAAATCTTCTTGGCATATGGCCAAAAAAAATAATAATAACAATAAAATAAAAGGGGGGGGAGGAAAAGGACTAAATGGGTACAAATGAAGAAAGATAGGAGATAATCAGAAGGACTATATATATATGAGACATTTTATACAAACCTAATGGCAACCACAAATAAAAAATCCAGAGTTAAGACACAAAACATAAAAATAAGGGAAATGGGAAAAAAATCATAGAAAATCACCAAACTAAATAAATTCTCATATACATGAATAATCACCCTAAATGTACTAAACTCATCGATCAAAAGGCACAGAGTAGCAAGATGGGTTAACAGACAAGATCCAACCATGTGTTATCTGCAGGAGACTTATCTGAGATCCAAAGACAAACATAGGCTGAAAGTGAAAGGGAGAAAGATGATACTTAAAGTAAATGACATGTAAGAAAAAGGGGTGGGGGAGAGTATAGTAGTACTTGTATTAGAAAATACAGATTTCAAAATGAAAAAAAGGTAACGAGACAAGAATGATAATGATAAAGGGGACAACTCCTCAAGAAGACATAACACTTACCAACATATATGTATCCTATGTGGAAGCACCCAGTACATAAAGCAATTATTAAGAGGCCTAAAGGAAGAAACTGACAAAAAATATAATTATAATAGGAGACCTGAATAAGCCATTGACAGCAATGGATAGATCATCCAGACAGAAAGTCAATACAGAAATATCAGCCTTAAATGACATACTAGATCAAATGTACTTAATTGATACTTTTAGAACTTTCCATCTCAAAATGACAGAATGCACATTCTCAAGAATTGAGCATACGTTAGGTCACAAAACTAGCCACAATAAATTTGAAAAGGCTGAGATCATACTAATCATATTTTCTAAACAAAAAGACATAAAACTGAAAATTAACTACAAGAAGAAAGCTGGAAAAGCCACAAATCTGTGGAGATTAAACAACATGCTACTGAACAGCTATTGTGTGAAAGAAGAAATAAGAGATCAAAAGATACATAGAGACAAATGAAAACAAAAATATGATATACCAAAATATTGAGGAAGCAGCAAAGGTAGTACTAAGAGGGAAGTTTGTAGCATTATAGGTCTACCTGAAGAAACAAACAAACAAAAATCAAAAAAAAATACAACCTAACACTACACCTTTAAGAAATAGAAAAAGATGAACAAATGAAGCTCAAAGTCAGCAGGAAGAAGGAAACAATAAAATTCAGCAGAAATAAATTAGCACTGGCTGGTGTGGCTCATTGGATCGAGTGCCGGCCTATGAACCGAAAGGTTGCCAGTTTGATTCCCAGTCAGGGCACATGCCCGAATTGTGAGCAAGGTCCCCAGTTGGGACATGCAAGAGGCCGCTGATCGACGTATCTCTCACACATCAATGTTTCTCTCCCTCTCTTCCTCCTTTCTGTCCCCTCTCTCTAAAAATAAATAAATAGTTTTTTAAAAGAAAGAAAGAAAGAACAAAAAGACAATACAAAAATTATTGAAACAAAATACTGGTTCTTTGAAAAGATTTAAAAAATTGACAATTTTTTTGGCTAGATTCACTAAGAAGAAAAGAAAGGAGACTCAAATAAATAAAATCAAATGAAAGGAGAGAAGTTAAAATGAACACCACAGAAATACAAAGGACTATACAAGAATACTAGGAAAAGCTGGCTATATACCACCAAATTCAATAACCTAGAAGAAATGAATAAATTCCTAGACATATGTAGCCTTCCTAGACTGAACCAAGAAGAAATAGAAAACCTAAATAGTCCAGTCACTAGTGAGGAAATTGAAACAGTAATAAAAAACATCCCCCAAAACAAAAGTTCAGGACCAGATGGCTTCGCTGGTTAATTCCAACAAAAATTCAAAGATTAAATACTAATACTTCTAAACCTCTTCCAGAAAACTGAGGAATAGGGAATATTTCCTAACTTATTTTATAAGGCCAACATTACCCTGATACCAAACTCAAGCAAGGACAACACACACAAAAAAGGAAATTACAGATTGATATCTCTGATGAACATAGAATTCAGCAGAAGAAACTGCAGGATTCTCAGGCCTCTCCCTTTAAAGGGCCTCACACTATACACAGACTTATGCAGACTCACTCCCTCTGGGCTCCAGCACTGGGACAGCAGCTTGAAGGACACCAATGGTATACAGGGAGGAACTGAAGTGTCTGGCATCAGGGCAAGAGCTGGAGGACAGCTTCCTCCCAGACAGAACTGTAGACAGAGGCCACTGTACTTTTTCTGAGCCCTCCCCCACACAGAGCCACAGTGCTTCAGCACCATATCTGAATCTCCATCAACCTGACTCACACAGTAAGCCCCACCCTGATCATTACCTAAGGGTGTACTTCCATCCAATTTACAAGCCCATCCAAGCAACCTTCCCACCTTGGTAACAGTGGCTTTTTCCATATGAAGGGCTGGGCTAGGTGAAGGCTTCAGACCTTCCTAAATTTGCTCAAACAAGCAACAACAGAGACCAGTACCTCTCGCTGAGTGGCACCAGGCCTGGCACTAGCACCAGCCATCTGCAGATCACTTTAGAGCTTATGCCAAGGGGCCCCAGACAGAACACAGGTGGAGGCTGAGGCTGACCTTGGCCTGCACCACCCAGGAAACCCCAGAACCTGCACAACCAATGGACAGTTACAGACCACATCAGAGCACCATCCAACCACCTTAACAAGCCGCAGAGGGAGGTGGTTGCTGGCCAGGGGTCACATCTAGTCCTACCAACAGTCTAGGCTGGGTAAATCCCTCCCCTTGACCTGCTGACAGCAAGAAGACTCATCTACAAGAAGAGGAAATACTCAGCCCACACAAAGGGCACACCTCAAGTACACAACTTGGGAGAAAAGGGAGGCTGTGTCACTGGACTCTACAGGACACCTACTACATTAGGCCATACTACCAAGACATGGAATCAAAGCAACTTTACCCAATACATAGAAATAAATGGAGGGAGGCTGCAAAATTGAGGAGACAAAGAAATATGGCACAAATGAAAGAACAGAACAAAACTTCAGAAAAAGAACTAAACAAAATAGAGATAGCACTCTATCAGATGCAAAATTGAAAACACTGGTTATAAGGATGCTCAAGAAACTCAGTGGGTACTTCAAGAGCATAAAAAAGACTCAGGCAGAAATGAAGGATGTAATAACTGAAATAAAGAACAATTTACAGGGAATCAACAATGGAGTGGATGAAGCCAAGAATCAAATCAATGATTTGGAACATAAAGAAGAAAAAGATATCCAATCAGTACAGCAAGAAAAAAAAGGATTAAAAAATATTGAGGATAGTGTAAGGAGCCTCTTGGACAACTTCAAATATTCCAACATTTGCATCATGGAGTGCTAGAAGGGGAAGAGAAAGAGCAAGAAATTGGAAACCTATTTGAAAAAATAATAAAAGAAAACTTGCCTAATTTGTTGAAGGAACTACACATACAAGTCCAGGAAGCACAGAGAGTCCCAAACAAGATGGATGTAAAGAAGATCATACCAGCCCTGGCTGCTGTGGCTCCGTGGATTGAACGTCGACCTGCGAGCCAAGTGTCGCTGGTTCGATTCCCAGTCAGGGCACATGACTAGGTTGCACATCAGGTCCCCAGTTGGGGGCGCAAGTGAGAGGCAACCACACAGTAAAAAAAAAAAAAGAAGATCATACCAAGACACATCATAATTAAAATGTCAAAGGCTAAAGATAGAGAATCTTAAAAGCAGCAAGAGAAAAGAAGACAGTTACCTACCAAGGAGTTTCTATAAAACTGTCAGCTGATTTCTCAAAAGAAACTTTGCAGGCTAGAAGAGATTGGCAAGAAGTATTCAAAGTGATGAAAAGCAAGGACCTACAACCAAGATTACTCTATCCAGCAAAGCTATCATTTAGAATGGAAGGGCAGATAAAGTGCTTTCCAGGCAAGGTAAAGCTAAAGGAGTTTATCATCACCAAACCGTTATTATATGAAATGTTAAAGGGACTTTCTTAAGAAAAAGAAGACCAAACCTATGAACATTAAAATTGCAATAAATACATACCTATCAATGACTGAATAAAAAAAAAAAAACTAAGCAAACAATTAGAACAGGAACAGAATCATAGATATAGAGAACATTGAGATGGTAGCCAATGGGGACGGAGTCTGGTGGAATGGGGGACAAGGTGAAGGGATTAAGAAGTACAAATTGGTAGTTAGAAGATAGGCAGGGGGATGTTAAGCGCAAGCATAGAAAATGAAGTTTTCAAAGAACTTATATGCATGACCCATAAACATGAACAAAGGAGGGGGGGATCACCACATTGCGTGAGGGGTGCTGGGTGGAGCAGGGCAAAGGGGGAAAATTGGGACAACTGTAATAGCACAATTTTAAAAAATTATATGATCATGTCAATTAATACAGCAAGAACATTTGGCAATATACAGCATTCATCCATGGAAAAACTCTAGATAATAAGGGTATAGAAGGAAAGTACCTTAACACAATAAAGGCCATTTATGACAAACCATCAACTAGCATCATACTCAATGGTGAAAACCTGGAAGCTCTTCTTCTGAGATCAGGAACAAGACAATGACGCCCATTCTCACCACTGTTATTCAACCTAGTACTGGAAGTTCTAGCCAGAACCATCAGGCAAGAGAAATAAATAAAAGGCATCCAAGTTGGAAATAAAGAAATAAAACTGTCGCTATTTTCAGAATGAAGAAATAAAACTGTCACTATATACAGGACACCCTAAAAATGCCACAAAAGTCGCTTGGGAAAAAAAAAAAATATATATATATATAGTAAATTTACACGATACAATTTCGACTAAAAGGATTAAGTACCTAGAAATAAAATTAACACAGGTTCTGAAAGATGTGTACACTGAAAACTACAAGATATTGTTAACAGAAATTGAAGAAAACACAAAGCAATGGGAGGATATTCCACATTCATGGATTGGAAGACTAAATAGTATTAAAATGGCCATATTACCTTAAACAATATACTGACTTAATGCAATCTGCATTCAAATCCCAATGGCATTTTTCACAGAAATAGAACCAAAAATAGATCTTCAAATTTGTATGAAACCTCAAAAGACCCCAAATAGCCAGAGCAATCCTGAATAAAAAGAATAAAGCCTGAGGCATCACTGTACCTGACTTCAAACTATGATACAAAACGACAATGATCAAAACAGTATAGTATTAACAAAACAGATACACAGACCAGTGGAATAGAATTGAGAGCCCAGAAATAAACCCACACATACATGGGAAGTTAATTTTTCCATCAAGGAGGCAAAATCATATAAGGGAAAGAAAAGTCGTTTTAATAAATGGTGTTGGGAAAACTAGAAAATCAATGCAAAACAATGTAACTGGACTGCTATTTGTCACCATACACAAAAGTTAACTCAAAATACATTAAAGACCTAAATAGAAGACCTGAAACAATAAGATACAGAGAAGAGCCTTGGTTTGTGTGGTTCAGTGGTTTGAACACCAACTTGCAAACCAAAAGATCACTGGTTTGATTACCGGTCAGGGTATGTGCATGGATTGCAGGCCAGGTCCCCAGTTGGGGGCTTGGGAGTGACAACCAATCAATATATCGCTTGCACACTGGTGTTTCCCTCCCTCTCTTTCTCAGAATAAAGAAATAAAATCTTAAAAAAAAAAAAAGATACAGAGGAAAACACATAAGCACTAAATTTATGGACCTTGATCTCAGATGGGTCTTTGTGAACTTGACCCTAAATGCAAGGGAACTAAAAGGAAAAATAAATGAGTGGGACCAAATCAAACTAAAAAGCTTCTGCACAGCAAAAGAAACCAACAAAACAAAGAAGACAACCAACTAAATGGGAGAAGATGCTTGAACAATGCACCTGATAAGGTGTTAATATTCAATATATATAAAGAACTCATACAACTCAACAGTAACAAAAAACAAATAGCCCAATTAAAAAATGAGCAGAGGATCTCTTTGAATAGATACTTCCCAAGGAAGACACACAGATGGCCAGCAGATATATGAAGAGATGCTCAACATCACAAGTTATAAGCGAAATGCAAATCAAAACTACAATGAGATACCATCTCAAGTCTGTAATAATGGTTATTATCAAAAAGGCAAAAAATGTGTTGGAGCACATGTGGAGAAAGGGAACCCTTGTAAACTGAGACAGCCACTGTGGAAAAGAGTATGGAAGTTCCTACAAAAATTATAAAAACAGAGCTACCAGATGGCCCAGCAATCCCTCTTCTGGGTGTTTACTCCCCAAAATTGAAAATACTTATTTGTAAAGATATATTTACCGCTGTATTTGTTGCAGCATTATTCATGGTAGCCAGGACTTGAAACTAACCTAAGCGTCCTTTGACAAAATGACTAGTAAAGATGATGTGATACATATATGTACTGAAACACTACTCAGCCATAAAAAAAGATGAAATATTGCCATTTGTGGCAACATGGATGGATTTTGAGCACATTATGCTGAAGTTATGCTAAGTTAGATGGAAAAGGAGAAGAACCATATGATTTCACTCATATGTAAGACATAAAACAGAAAGTACAAATGAAAAAACAAAACCAACCAACCAACACACAAAAAACCAAACTTGTTAACAGACAACAGTATGGTGGTTACCTGAGGGGAAGGTGTTGGGGAGCACCAAGAAGATAAAAGGGTCAAATATCTAATGATGGAAGGAGACTAGACTTTGGGTGGTAAGCACACAATAGATTATACTGATGCCTTATTATTTAGATGTACACCTGAAATTTATATAGTGTTATTTCAACCAATATCATCCCAATACATTTAATAAAATAAAATGAATGAACAAGAAGGCTATTGTTATACCCTCATGAAAAAGTCTATGGTACTTAGGATAAAAAAGCCAAGTAAAGGAAAGCATGTGTAGTCTGCTAAAATTTGTGTGCAGAGGGAAAAGAATATGTTTGCTGGCATAGGCATAAAATGTGTTCCACCGCCCCCCCTCAGGGGAGAGTGTGAACACAGTCCCCCACTACCACAAATTATGCAGTTGAGTTTTGCACATTTGGGGAAAGTACAAAGGTCCGCACATCCAGAGTGCAATAGATAAGCCTTGCCCTGAGAAAACCACCTTTGTGATCATGGTATCTCCCCTGTCAGGTAAGTATGCATAAAATGTCTTTTGAGGAATAAACAAGAAAGTAATATCAGTGGTTCCCTGTCAGGGATGGGACAGGTGAAGAGAAAGACTTCTTGCCTTCCTGAAGCTTCTGAATTATGAACCAAATATAAACATAAATAAAAAGATGATTCCAAAGGAGACAAAATAAATGAAGCAAAAAAAAACCTTAAATAAAAACTTTTTTAAAAGCATGATAGAAATAATTCTTTTACTTTCATTAAGATAAAAAAATTTTTTCCAAAAATTGTCACTACCATTTTAATTCAGTCTATTGTCTTATTTTTAATTAAATAATCTTTCTTTTACTATGTGCTTTTATTAATTAAAAGGTAAAATAGGGCAGGATTAATTAACAAATGTAATAATCTGGTTAAGAAAATTGGTCAAATCTTGGTTTTAAGTAGGGAAGCCCAATCAACAAGGCAGTTTTGGAGGTCAAGCACAACGCCTGTAGCTTCAGCAAGCTCAGGACACCCTCTAGTGTCCTGGCGGGACTCAGGAGCCTAAGGACTAGAAGATAAATCACACGGGTAGTTCTAATCTAGGATACCAGATTGCAACCATTTGCCAAAGTTTCAGTGTTCTCATTGGTCACCTCAGTGGCCAAAACAGCCAAGTGCAGCCAAGTGAGGCCTGGAGGTCAAGCTACTGAGGGCTGGGGAGGAGCTAAGTGTATAGGCGTCAGTCTGTATGTTGCAGGCAGCCCCAGGTGCTATGTGGAAGTCACTGTTCTCTGGATCAGCCTTTCTGACCTTCACTTCTGGTCCCTACCTGGCTGTCTGCCATTCCTGGCACTCCAAGGAAATAAAATACTGGATTATTGGGGTGGGAGTGGGGTTTGAGGATGGGCCAGGTGTGGTTGGCTTTATCCTATACCTCTGCTTCCTAGCCCTCTTCCAACCCTTTTCTGATATTATTTTTTTAATTTCTTTTTTTTATTGTTGTTCTCTCACAGTTGTCCCAATTTTTCCCCTGTTGCTCTCCACTGCCCCACCGCTGTCCCCTTTTCTGACATTAGAAACCAAACCAGACTGGCTTAGGGCAGTGGTTCTCAAAATGTAGTCCCAAGACAGGCTGTGCTGGCATCACCTGGGAACTTGTTACTGAATCAGTAACTTCAGGGGAGAGGGCCCATCACTGTGCATTTCACAAGGTCTCCAGCAGAATTTTGCTTTTCAAATCAGGCTTCTCTCTGTCAAGTCTCAGTATCTAGCAGCTGTGATTTCTGAACAGTCAAATATCAGGACACGCTTTATTGCCAGGAAGCCCATGGCTCCTTGACCAGCTTAGTCTGAGTCCTGGCCTGACCCAGGGCAAGATTCACATCCTGTTTCTGAGCCATGTTCAGTTGTCCTGGGTGTTGGTTAGGCTCCTACTTACACCTCAATGCACAGCTCACATGTTGTCTCTTTCAATGACGTTCTACAACTCCTTAGTCAGAGCTGATGATCTGCATATATGTCCACAAAGCATGTGTGCATGTCCCACTTGCCATCTGTGTTAAAGTCTCCTCACCAATCTATGCCTGAGCAAGACTGTGCCAACCTTGAGGGCAAGGAGAGTTTTGTTCTGTCAGCCTCAGTTCCTCCTGAAGTCAATGCCCAGCACATAGTAGGTATTTTATACAGGTTTACCAAGTAAACAAATTGTCTCAATGGACACAGGAAGTTGGGACAGGAAATGATAAGCTAAAAATGTCTGAGAGATTTTTCAAATCCTTGTGTTGGACCACAAAACCCACTGAAGTTTGTTTCTGGAATTTTTTCTTCTGCCTGTGTTCTCCTCTGGTCAGGCACTTCCATACCCTCCCCAAGCCCATCTACTAAAACCCTACCCTTCAGGATTATTTTCCAGATCAGTCAGGTCCAAAATGCCAAAATGATTTCTCTCTGGGATCCAAGTACTCAGCAGTGACTGTGAGGTTTGTTTCAGTGGAAGTTAGATTATCCAAAGCAGGTGATTCACTGGCAGGAAAATGATTGGCCTTAACATTAGGGAAGAGATGTTTGCATTTCTTACTTTTTCCTTTTTTTTTTTTTTTTTTTTTTTTACAGTTCATCACCTTTATTCCAGGGTTAGTATAAGGCCGTGCACACTACACACAGAGGAGCACAGGATGGAGCAGCCTCACAGCAGTACAGGGGGTGGGAGAGCAGGTTAATCTTTTTAGATGATTTTGCCTTACAGTGAAATTACAGGACTACGAAAGATAACCCTGTCTTCCTTCTCCCATCTCATCCTCCCCTCTTCAAAAGAAGGGTCCCTATTCATTTTCATTCATCTCATTCATATCCCACCCCGCCTCTCGCCCTGCTCTCACATAACATATCCTGACTGGAAAGAAAGTCATGCTATTCCCCCTTCCTAATTCTCCAAGCACCTCTCTCTTTCTCTCCAAGGGAGAAGCCAGACAGGGCTGGGGAGCTTGGGAAGGTGCTTTAAGGCAAAACCATGGAGTGCACAAGGTGTCTGCGTGAAGGCAGGTGTCCTGCAGCAGTAACCAGAGGGGTCAGGCAGGCTGGGCAGAGCTGGGAGCCAGCCCTTCACTCCCACTAGAGTTTTACTCCCGCATCCTGAAAGCTCCTAATTTAAACTTTCTCTAAGTAGTCTCTTTGAGACTGCATGTGAATTTAAAGTTAAAAGAAAAGTTTTCTTTTTTGTTTTAACTATGTAGCAATTTGACTCTGACATGCTTCACTGTGGCATTCCCACCCCCAACCCCTAACCCCTCTCTGGGGTAGACAATAAGAATGTAAAAAAGGGCAAACATGGCAGGGCGGGTTTCATATACATATTCTCAGAACATGGTGGTCCGGTCAGCACGACCTGCGGGAGGGAGTGCGGTTTCCACCACAACTTCTACTGCAGCTGTGCGAGCTCCGCGTACGTGGCTTGTCTCATCCCAAAGTCTCCTGCCTCCAGCCCAGTTCCTTCGGAGCATCTGTGCTGACTACACTTTCCATCCTTTTTTTTTTTAAGTATATTTTATTGATTATATTGTTACAATAGTTCCAATTTTTTCCCCTTTGCTCCCCTCCGCCCAGCACCCCACCTCCCACAGCAATCCCCGCCCCAAGTCCATGCCCATGGGTCATACATACAAGCTCTCCTGCTTCACTATTTCATATATTCTTCTTCTTTTAAAAAAAATAATTAATTAATTAATTATTTTAACAATAAAAAATAACAATCCCTCCCTCTCAGACTTAAGACCCTTTATAATCTTATAAAGGACAATGGACGAAGGTCTCAAGCTCCTCTAGCTGCTTCAAGCTGGACATGGTCATCGTGCTACCTACCCTTGGGTCCAGAAATCCCTAATAAGAGTGGGGGTGTGGAGGGGAGGGTGGTCTTCCCACATGGGGAAGGATCGTGCAGACTCCAGGTCAGCTGGCTGTCCCCGGACAACGGCGTGCTTGGTTTAACAGGCTGGTATCCTTGTTGTGTTCTGGGGGCAACAGATTTGGCGAAAAGGGTTAAAAGACATCATTCAATCCATAACCACTAGATGACAAAAGGCAGGTATTAATTTTTCAATGTCCCACATTAGGGGAAAAAAAGGCCTTCTTTGGAGGAAGGTGTGCCAGGCACATCTCACCTGTCCAAATCCCTTTTTGCCCATTATATTTGGTTTGGGCTGAGGGAAATATTTTAGGTTTCCCCCTTCTCAGACTTCTGGGCTCTTTCTGTCCAAGTCATTAAGAAAGAAAAGAGAAACCAGTTTTAAAGTGAGGCCCACAGACCACCCCATTCTTCACCAACCCAGCCACTTAGTTCAGCCAAACTGTTGTGTCTCAGGAAGCAGCAATGCAGACAGGATTAAGTGAAGCCTGTATGTACAGACAATCACTCAGGTAATGAGATCATAGGCTTATGCTCTATGAAAACAGAAAACACGTGTTAATTTATGTAACATAACCCACAAACAAGTCTCTAAATCTGTAGGACTATCTTATTGGAAAGACAACCAGTTGCAAGGCATTTGACATTCTTATTGCCTGTAAATTAAACATCTTTGATGATACCACAAACATAGTTTAACTTTCAAATGAAAGCAAATTTTATTTTTTTATTTTTTATTTTTAATAATTTATTTTTATTTATTTATTTGTTTATTTATTTATTTTTAGAGAGAGGGGAAAGGAGAAAGAGAGGGAGAGAAACATCACTGTGTGGTTGCCTCTCACTCATGCCCCCAACTGGGGACCTGACATGCAACCTAGTCATGTGCCCTGACTGGGAATCGAACCAGCGACACTTGGTTCAGAGGCCGACACTCAATCCACTGAGCCACAGCAGCCAGGGGTTTGAAAACAAATTTTAAATGAAAAGAAACTTTAAAGACAGTTAGCTGCACTATTTTATAGTCTACCACTTAACACTGTGATTTTCCTTGAATCACGATTTTTCTCCCTAAGATTACCTTCCTTGTCATTAAAGGGACTGCATTAAGTCAATTTTTAATTTATCCTGTTCATTTGCATAAACACAACAAGAGCAGCAAATGATCACTTATGATCTTTAGTTCTGCTTTGCTGGAACTTACGCAAGGAACATTTAGGGTGACCTTTAGTCTGCCCTTCAGGACACAGAAGCTGAGCCACATACCTGGCATTCAGCCTTGCCTGTACACACCTGTCTTTTCCAAGTCCTTCTGGTTTTCCATTGTGCCTTAAGGTCCCTTCTAGCTATCTTTCAGGAAAACAACCTTCATTCCTTCCCTGGAAAGATTGCTGTGGACCGCACAACCAACCAAGGTACCAGGCCTTTTATCTCATGGGCTTTTATTACCTTTGAAAGTCAATCCCAGTTCCTCAGGGCTTTTTGGTAACTACCAGAGCCCTGTCTCCTTTAGGCATGACATCCCAGTCAAAGTCTTGGTCAAAAAAACCTCTATTAACGACTGGTCTTATTAGTTTTATGCAAAGAAACTTATGTCATTACTTACTTCTTTAGAATGCCAAACTCTGGAGGGATCAGATAGGGAGAAAAATATACAGTGTGAAGGAAAATCCTTGTCCTTCTAATATTCACTGAACTTGCATTTCCATTCTTATATTTTTCCATCCTTTCATTGTCAAAAATAGGTGGCAGCTGGACCGCCTGCCCAGACTTTTGACATATGCAAATGAACTGAATGCAAATTAACCTGGTCCCAGTTTCTCCTATAAGAAATAAAAATGGACTTTGCTTATTCCCAGAAGAAATGTTGATGGACTTAGCACCACATATTGATTGGCCTGGCGGGGGAAAAGTGGAGAGATGTAAATAACCTGTTGAATGTGTTTATGGATATACTCACCCTAACCGAAATGTATGTTTGGAAAGGTGTGGAGACGGTGCCTGCAGCTGCACAGGCAGGTGATTTCTACAGGCCCTTCCTATTCCCCTCTATTCTCCTCTTTTCCCCCCTTTTCTTTTTCCCTTTAGCTTCATGGACCCTGGAGTTGGTCTGAGAGGTTTTTTTTTTCTCGCCAACCCTCTTTCCTCAATAAAGCTGGTGTGAAATCATAAACTGTTCTCTGGGTGATTTCTCAAAGCAAAGGCATCCTGAAATACATATATGTAAAATGTGGTATATGTGCACACAGCATGGTCAGGGTGGGGGGTCCATTTTGGGACAGGCAGGTGGCTGGGGTCGCTGTACTCTAGGGATTTGACTAGGAGGTGTCCACAAGCCCATGATGCCAGGATAACAAGAGAGAGAAGTTACGAAGTCCCTTTCTGGTTGAACTGGGAATCAGTGCAAAGGAAAACACTGTAGCTAACTTCCCTTCTTTTGGGCTTGGGGTGTTCTAGGCCAGGAAGAGAGGGAAAATTGCCTGCAGTAACTACACTGGGTCTCTGTAGGTGGGGGCAGAATTGGAGTCAAAACCTAATGATCTCATCCCAAACCTCCCTAGGTTTGGGGTCAGTATGTGCAACAGTCTGAGTAAGAATAAAGGAATGGAAAAGGGGCCCCTCTCTCTGCCCTTCAGCTCATCTCAGGCTCAGTGGGGCATTCTCCCAGCATTCTCTCTAGAGCACAGGTGTGTGTGTGGGGTCTACTGCTGGGTGCTCCACTGGGTTTGAACTTTGGGGCCAGGAAAGGATGCACTGGTCCTCTGTCCTCAGATTCCTGGCTCACACGCATTCTAGACCCACAAAAGGGGACAAAAGGGGCCCAGGCCCTGCAACCTGAGGAATAGGTGGAAACTGGACTCCGCAGCCAGTCCAGCATAGGGAATGACACTGAACTCTGACTTTTCTCTGCCCTTCCCATGTCGGGGTTGGGAGCCTTTTCACCTTCCTTTCCACTGCTTCTCATTAGATCCACCTTTCTCTTCTTTGCTTCACCCTGACTTCTTCAGCTCCGCAAGGTAGAAAAATGCAGGCCCTTTCTGTTCTCACATGTTAGAGATGTGGAGGTGTTACTGAATAGTCATGTGGGGTTCTGCTGCCTGCCACCTGTAAATTCCAGAAGCAGAGGTTTGGTGAAAAAGGAAAGGAGTCTTTTATTTAAAGGCTATACAATTTTGGAAGAATAACAGGTTTCTTCCTGAGAGCTCATTCCCTTTAAAACCTCCAAAGAAAAATAAACCTGCCACCCTTGCCAGGTCAGACCAGTGTTAGGCTAGGCTCAGATTTCTTTCTCCCATTTAAAAGTACTATCCTCTGGGAAGTACAGGCAGCTTAGCCAGTTCCCAGTCACAGTCTGGCTTCAGACATCTTTTGGAGTCTGTGCATGCTGGCATCCTACTCACTGAACGCTGTCCTTTCCTCTACACACTGCCCGCTAGTTCAGTGCCTGTGCCCTGTCCCTCTGGGCTATTGGTTCGCTAGGCAAGATCACACAGCATAGCGACAGTTGCCAGTGCTGCTGCTGCTTCTTGCACAGGGAGGGGACCTGGGGCTTGTCACCTGGCCATGTGGCTTCCAGTCCCACAGGCTCTGGAACCCTCAAACCCCTGACCAGGAGATGAAGAGGGAACCAGAAGGCAAAGAGACCAGGTCTCCATGTGCCCTCCTCTTAAAAATTGGGCCCAAGATCCTACACACTACAGAAGCCAGTAAGAGGGTCTTTTGTCCTGTCCAAAGATTTCACTAGTCTGGTGCATCCTCTATACAAGTTTCCTCCTACTGTGTCATGAGCCCCTTGAATTTGTTTACCTTTACTCCACTTCAACTCTGGGCTGCCTCCTGGGCTTCCTGACACCTCCCTCTCTGGGAAGGCAAGCTCTTTCATGCTGTCTCAGGCTTTCCTACTTCACTCTAAAAATCTAGCCAGATCCCCCCTGTTACAGGGGGAGAGTGGAGGAAGGCAAAGTAGGAGGGATGTGCCTATTTCTGTATGCATAGAAACAATCCCCACCTCCCTCTAGAGTGGGGAAATGCAGCCCCCACCAAGCCTCTGACCCCTAGTCCCTCACAAGGAAGAGGAGCTAGATACACCAGACATCAGACATGTAGACAGCCAACCAGAGCATGTGCACATGCACACACGTGTGGGGTTAGGACCATGTTAGTAAGTGGGTAGATTTTGGGAGGGGTAGTGTTGCCCTTGTCCCCTTCCCTGGAGGAAAGACAAGGGAGTGGTCTGCTGAAGGTCCAACCTCCCACCTCTTCCTCACTGTTGCTCAGGCTTTCTTTGGTGGAGGAACTGATTTGATTATCTCTTCCTCAGAGGTCTCTGGGGTGTCTTTGTACTCCTTGGCATTGGGGATATGGGTTAGCTTGGCGTCCAGCTCATCCTCCTCAGAGATCTTTGGAACACAGTTCTATAGTCAGACACCATAGAATGGTGAGATATTGCAAAGATGTGGTCAGTATAGGAAAGATTGTCTTTGTCCAGCTTGTGGCTCTCCAGGAAACTAAACCAGGACACCTAGATTGTTCCCATGTGTTGGCTATTTGAATAATGCTGCAATGAATATAGGAGCACAACTATCTTTAAAAATAAATGTTTGCAAATTTTGGGCGTAGATACCCAGATGAGGAATTGCTGGGCAATCTAATAACTATTCTTAATTCTGGTCGCACCAGTTTACATTCCCACTAACAGTGCACAAGGGTTCCTTTTCCTCCATATTCTCTCCAACTTGTTATTACCTGTCTTGTTGATAATAGCCATTCTAACAGGTGTGACGTGGTATTTCATTGTAGTTTTGATTTGTATTTCACTTATAACTAGTGAAATTGAACATCTTTTCATATAACTGTTGGCCATCTGTATGTCTTCCTTAGAAAAGTATCTATTCAAATAGGTCCTCAGCCAATTCTTTTGTTTTTTTAAGTGTATTTTATTGATTATTTTGTTACAGTAGTCCCAGTATTTTTCCCTTTGCTCCCCTCTGTCCAGTACCCCGCTTTCCTCCAGCAATCCCACCCCCACTTATTTCATGTTCATGGGCTGCGCATATAAGTTCTTTGGCTTCACACTTTCCTACATTATTCTTGACTTCCCCCTGTCTATTTTGTACCAAATAATTATGCTTCTTAATCCCTGCACCATTTCCCCATTTCTCCCCCTCCCCCTCCCAGCTGATAACCCTCCAAATGATCCCTATACCTATGATTCTGTTCCTATTCTGGTTTGCTTAGTTGGATTTTGTTTTTACTTTTTAGATTCAGTTGTTGATATTTGTGAGTTTGTTATCATTTTAATGTTCATAATTTTGATCTTTTCCTTAAGTAAGTCCCCCTGACATTTCATATAATAATAGCTTGGTGATGATGAGCTCCTTTAGCTTTACCTTGTCTGGGAAGCACTTTATCTGCCCTTCCATTCTAAATGATAGCTTTACTGGATAGAGTAATCTTAGTTGTAAGTCCTTGCTTTTCATCACCTTGAATACTTCTTGTGAGTCCCTTCTTGCCTGCAAACTTCCTTTTGAGAAACCATCTGATAGTCTTATAGGCACCCCTTTGTAGGAAACTCTCTGCTTTTCTTTTGCTGCTTTTAAGATTCTCTCTTTATTCTTCACCTTTGGCATTTTAATTATGATGTGTCTTGGTGTGGTCCTTTTTGGGTCTAGCTTGTTTGGAACTCTCTGTGCTTCCTGGACTCATATGTCTGTTTCCTTCCCCAAATTTGGAGAGTTTTCCTTCATTATTTTCTCACATAAGTTTTCGATTTCTTGCTCTTCCTCTTCTCCTTCTGGCACCTCTATGATTTGGACGTTGGCACATTTAAAGTTGTCCCAGAGTTTCCTATGCCTCTCCTCATTTTTTTCAGTTCTTGCTTCCTCATTCTGTGCTGGTTGACTGTTTTTTTTTCTTCCTTATGTTCCAAATCATTGATTAGAACCCTAGTTTCAGTCCCTTCACTATTGGTTTTGTGTGGATTTCCCTTCATTTCATTTAGCATAGCCTTCACTTCTTTCCTTATGCACCTGCCATACTTAAGCATATCTGTCAAGCCTGGGAGCATCTTTATCACCAGCATTTTGAATTCCAAATCTGTTAGGTTGGCTATCTTCTCGTAGCTTAATTCTCCCATGGAACCTTGATCCATTCCCTCTTTTGGGCCATACTTCTCTGTCTCTCTGTGTCTTAGGTAGAGCTGTCGCTCCTGTTATGTTGTAAGGGACAGAGCCTTAGGTATTCGTCAGTGGAGGGCGACTCGTTTCACCACATTGTGGCGCTGTTTGTGGGGGAGGGGTCTGAGAGGGAACAATGCCACTTGCTCAGCACTTGCCCCTTTTCCAGGAACTTCTCCTACTTTGTAGGGGACTGGTGCCTCTCTAGCTGTTGCCCTGGCTGTTGTTCCCAGAGTTGGTGGGTCTGCGGATATTCTAGGACTGTGGGGGCCCTTTAAACAAGCGGACTCTGCTGAGAGACAGGCAGTTTCTTCCTCTGCTCCAACCCCCACTGGCTTGCACAATCAAAAGCAATGAGGCTTTATTTTCCCCGGCTCTGGGACCATGAGCTGCGCAATCTGGTCTGGTGCTGGGAGTGCTCCCCAGGTGTCCCTCCCTAGTTTTAAAATGTGTGACTGCACTTTCTGACAGCCTGCCACTGCTGCCTACAGTGCTACCATCACCACACCTCATCCTCTCTGCCCTGGCTCCGCCCCTCCTACCTGTCTGGATGAGTATTTCTTCTTTATATCTTTGTTTGTTGGACTACAATGCAGCTTGGTTTTCTGGAACTTCTGGTTGTCTCTGGTTTTGAGGTACTTGTGTTCATTCTTAGTTGTGGAGGGAGATGCACCATGTCTGTCTAGGTCTCCATCTTGACCGGAAGTCCCTCTGCCAATTCTTTAATTGGACTATTTGTTTTTTGTTGTTGTTGAATTGTACGAGTTTTTAAAATATCTTTTGGCTATTAGCCCTTTATCAGAGGTATTGTTTTAGACATCTCGCATTTGGTTGGTTGCCTTTTTTGTTTTGTTGATGGTTTCTTTTGTTGTGCAGAAGCTTTGTAGTTTGATTTGATTACACTCATTTTTTTTTTTTGCTTTTAGTCCCCTTGCATTTAGTGTCAAGCTCACAAAGACCCCTGAGACCAAGGTCCATAGTTTTAGTGCCTATTTGTTCTTTTCTGTATCTTATTGTTTCAGGTCTTCTATTTAGGTCTTTAATCTCTTTTGAGTTAATTTTTCTGTATGGTGACAAGTAGCAGTCTAGTATCATTCTTTTGCACGTGGCTCTCAGTTTTCCCAACACCATTTATTGAAGTGACATTTCTTTCTCCATTGTATGATTTTTGGCTCCTTAATCAAAAATTAGTTGCCCCAGGCAGCTGATGTGGGTCTGAATTTGTGGCAGAGGGGAGGTATGCTGCTAATCACAATCATTCAAAAAAACAAAACAAACAAACAAACAAACAAACAAAAATACTTGCCATGACCTGCAGTAGGTGAACAAGACTCGGCTGCTTCCCTCAAGAAACTCAAACATCCAGGAGAATAATGCAGCAGAGTTGGTCAGTGAAGAGCCCTTCTTGAGATACTTCACTAGTGACTGAGCAGATGCAGCTGTTACACAGATGGAAGCTAGCCCCTTCAGAATGAGTGAGATGATGTACAACTTGAGGACTAATTATAATCCCCTCAGAGTTGGAAAAGGCATTAAATATTGTCTGGTCCTAGCTCTACAATGTGGCTCCTTTACACCATATCTTCATATTCTCCTTGCCTGGAATTTGATGTGAAATTATAGTTCAAACCTTGTTTTCTGTGGCAGCTGCAGGAGCTGAGAAAGAACATGCAATGACTTCCTCTTGATCTTCCTGCTCCTAGAACATTCCACTGTTATTTCAAAGTTTATATTTTTACAAGTAAAATCATTCACTCAGAAATTTCCCTATCTCATCAAGCTGTGTTCTGAACTGTCACATGACGGGGCTGCCTGCCAGCCAAGTGTTCATTTGCAGCAGCATAGCCATCTGTGTCTGGGTGGTAGTATTGGAGCGATCATTTGGGCAAATAATTGCTTTCATTTATTTAAATGAATATTTATTTTTAAAAATGGAAAATGTAAATATAAATAAGTTGACATCAGTGACAAGAAACATGGATTTACTAAAAATCTACACTAATTGTCATGAAGGATGTGGGCAATCTTTAGCCTCTTGTTAGATGTTCATTGGACTTAAACTAAATGGTCAATGATGAAATAAACGTATAAAATCAAAGAACATACACAAAAAATGAGAGATGTATTGCTGGTGTGGTGCCACAAGGATGAGGATTAAGTCTAGATTGTTCATTTTTTTTGATTTGTGCCCTGCAGGGGGAACCCTTTAATAAGTAATGTTTGCACATTAGAATTGATGACATGTTTTTAGGGTTGCAATATATACAAAGATACAGAGCTGTTTTCATATGCTGATGAATTGCTTTGGGAATCTGATTTAACTCTCTATCCAACCTGAGTATTTTTTTTAAAGATTTGCTTTATTCCTTGGGATGCAGCAAAATATATGAGATAAAGCAAGTTTTTGGATTCAGACTAAGAATAATATCTAACATTTAAAATGTGTTATGTGTTTGGTTCTGAGTGGAGTGCTTTAGTGGATTATTTTAATTTTACAAAAACTCTGTGTCAATCATACTTTATAGAGGAGTGGTTAAAAATGTGAGCTTTGGAGACTAACTGCATGGTTCATATTTATGCTCTGCTTCTTACATAATTAAGCAATTAATTTTGACCTCTTTTTGCCTCACTTGTTTTTTCATATAAAAGTGAAGCTAGTAATAGTACTCATGTCATGGGATTGTTTTGAATAGCGGGTGAGAGAATCCATGTAAAGAGCTTGCCAGTGCCTGCCTGGCATGTGGTAAAAAATTTCAATAAATCCTGGTTATTAATAACAAAAAAAATGGTTGCCCGTATGTGTGTAGGTTTATATCTGGGCTCTTAAATCTGTTTCACTGGTCTCTGTGCCTGTTTTTCTGCCAATACCATACTGTTTTTGATTACTGTAGCTTTGTAGTATAATTTGAAGTCAGGGAGTTTGATAGGTCCAGCTTATTTCACTTATTCATCACTTTGAGTACCTCTTGCCATCCCCTTCTAACCTGCAAAGTTTCTTTTGAGAAGTCAGCTGACAGTCTTATGGGAACTCCTTTGTAGGTAACTCTGCTTTTCTCTTGCTGCTTTTAAGATCCTCTCTTTATCTTTAACCTTTGGCATTTTAATTATGATGTGTCTTGGTGTGGTCCTCTTTGGGTCTAGCTTGTTTGGGACTTTGTGCTTCTGGACTTGTATGTCTATTTCCTTCACCAGATTAGGAAAGTTTTCCTTCATTATTTTTTCAAATAAGTTTTCAATTTCTTGTTCTTCCTCTTCTCCTTCTGGCATCCCTATGATTCAGATGTTGGTACATTTGGAGATGTCCCAGAGGCTCCTTAGACGATCCTCACTTTAAAAAGATTTTTTTCTTCTTGCTGTTCTGACTGAAGCTTTTTTCTTACTTATCTTCCAAATTATTGATTTGATTTTTGGCTTCATCCTCTACACTGTTCCCTATAGATTTTTTTTTTTATTTCACTTAATGTAAACTTCATTTCTTCCTGGGTCTTTTTTATGCTGTTGCCGTACTCAGTGAGTTCTTTGAACATCCTGATCGCCAGTGTTTTGAACTCTGCATCTGATAGGTTGCTTATCTCTGTTTCATTTAGTTATTTTCTGGGCTTTTGTTCTGTTCTTGTATTTGGGACATATTTCTCTGTCTCCTCAACTTGACAGCCTCTCTGTGTTTGTTTCTGTGTATTAGGTAGAGCTTCTTTGACTCTCTGTCTTAGTAGTATGGCTTATTGTAGAAAAGGCACCTCAAATTGTTTGGAGCAGAGCCTTAGGTAATCACCAAGGTGAGGCAACCAGCTTCACCACTTTGTGGCTCTGTGTGGGCAGAGGGCTTGGAGAGAGGACAATGCCACTGCCTGGCTTCTGGAGGTTTTCCCAGGAGGAGGTTGTCTCCCAGCACTTACCCTGTTTCCAGTCACTTCACTTTCTCCACGTATGCAACTTGTGCCCTTCTAGCTGTTGCCCTGGTGTTGAATCCCAGAGAGGGTGGGTCTGCATAAGTTCTAAGTTTGTGCAGGCCCTTTAAGAGGAGTCTCCTGAAAATCCAGTAGTTTTTTCCATCACCCCAATCCCCACTGGTTTTTACAGTTAGATCGGGACTTATCTTCCTGGCATGGGAACCTGGGGCTGTGTGGTCTGGCCTGGGGCTGGAATCACTTGCTCCTGAGGTATCCCTCCGAATTTTTATCTACTGCACATGAATGTGGAACCACCTGTTCCACCACCTCTCTGCACCACACTACATCTCCATGCCCCTCCACTCATTTTGGCATTTCTACCCCCCCTACCCATCTGAATGAATGTGGCGTCTTTAAATCCTTGGTCGTTGCACTTCCATACAGCTAGATTTTCTGATGGGTCTAGGTGATACTTGTTTTGCGGTCTAGTTATAATTTTTTCTGTAGTTGTTCAAGGAAGTAAAGCGTGTTTACCCATGCCTCCATCTTGACCAGAAGTCAGCTGTCTCTTTGTCATTTAAAAGTCGTCCTATTTGTTTCTTATTACCATTTTCTTTTTTGGAATCTATTTTGTCTGATAAAAGTACTGCCACATCAGGTTTTCTTTGGATGCCATTTTCTTAAAGATTCATATTCCTTCTCTTCACTTTGAACCTGTGTTTGCCTTTGGCGCAGAGGTGAGTCTCCTGCAGGTAACATATAACTGGGTCTAATTTTTAAATTCATGAGCTGCTCTGTGCCTTTTCATTGGTGACAATCCATTTACATTTAGGGTGTTTATTAATATTGGAGGACTCACTACAGCCATTTCATTCTTCATTTTCTAGTTGCTCTGTATACCCATTGTTTCTTTCCCCTTGCGATTTTTTCTATTTTAATTTGGTAATTTTTCTTCTTTTTTTCTTAATGTTTTGTGTCAGCTCTGAATTATTCTTTTGTGTTATCGTTAGGTTTGTGTAAAATATCTCATACTTCTGATTTCCTCTTATCTTCATTGACCTATATTGTTCAGTCCTTTTTCTCTTCCCCTTTTATTGTTTTGTTGTAACAAATTATCCCTTTTTATATTTTATTCATTAAAATATTGCTGTAGTTATAGTTATTTTCAATGATCTTTTCCCCCTTTAATATTTCATAAAATAAAGTTTATATATTTGTTTGTTTGTTTCTTTGTTTTTAGAGCAAGGGGGAGGGGGCAGAGAAAGAAAGGGAGAGAAACACTGATGTAAAAGAGAAACATCAGTTGGTAGCCTCTCAAACACAACCCAGCCATGGAGTGAACCTGTAACCCAGGCATGTGCCTAGACTGGGAATCAAACCAGCGATCTTTCACTTTCCAGGATGATGCCCACCTAACTGAGCCACACAGATCAGGGCTCCCCTGTTTAATCTTTATGATATTATTAAGTGTTTAATATCCTGTTCTCAAATAGAGTTGTAAATTCCTGCTTCTGTCTGTCAGTCATCTTAATCACAGCTTTTTTTTGGTTTTGTCTTTTTGTTTTTGGTACAAGAGCTCCTTTCTACATTTCTTGTAATGCAGGTCTTGTGGTGGTAAATTCTCTCAGCTTCTCTTTGTCTGGAAAGACTTTATTTCTCCTTTATATCTAAAGATCAACTTTGTTGGATATATTATCCTTAGCTGATGATTCCTCTCGTTCAATAGTTTGAATATTTTCTTCCATTTTCTCCTGGCTCGTAATGGTTCTACTGAGAAATGTGATGGTAATCTAAGGAGGTTTCCTTTGTATGCTATACTCTTTTCCCCATGGCTGCCTTGAGAATTCTTTCTTTGTCATCAATTTTTGACACTTTGAATAAAATGTGTCCTGGAGAAGGTCTTTTTACCTTGATATAATTAGGTATTTTGTTAGTCTTCTCTATTCTAAGGTGCAGTTCATTCCATTAGCTTGGGAAATTCTTATCAATAACTTCTCTGAGTAAGCTCTCTGTGTCCCTCTCCCTCTCTTCTCCTGGTATAACTATCATCCTTAGGTTGCTCTTTCGAATGGAGTCAGATGGTTCCCACAGAGTACTCCCCCATCCCCAACATTTGTAAAAAATAACTCTTAGTTCTCTTTCTTCTTACTGCTGGGTTATTTCTAGGTTGCTATCTTTAAGTTAATTCTCTCTTCCACTTGGTCTGCTCTGTTTCCCATGCTCTCTGATGCATTCCTCATCTCATTTATTGGATTTACAGCTTCAGAATTTCCGTTTGGCTCTATTTTACAGTTTCAGTTCTTTTGTTAAAGCACTCTTTTTTGTTCATTAATTTTCTTCCTGAGATCACTGACCCATCTTTCTGAGTTCTCTTGTATCTCAATGAGCTTCTTTATAACTGCTATCTTAAATTCTCCTCCATTTATGTCACAGTTTTCATGACTTTGAGTTTGGTTTCTGGAGACTTCTCATTTTCTTTCTGTGCTTCCATGTTACCTTGGTTATTCATGGTATTTGATGGATTGTTTCTCTGCTAGTACAATTGAGGCAGTGAGCTCTTTTCTCATTTAGGTACTGTTTTTTACCATCAAGAATTAAGCAGTTGGTAAATAGGGTACTTCCTTTTGTTTTCCAGTGAGTGGTGTTATAGCACAAGTTTTTGTTATCTCTTAACTGCACTACTTACACCTCTGGATTAGGGTGAAGTGGTCTCCCTTTGGTTATAGAAAATGCTACGTACCCCCAGGATGCTGGGTGTCCCCTCTGTGACCAGCTCACCTTGGTTACAGGGCTCTGCTGCTGTGGTGAGAGAATGTGGCAGGTGGTAGAGAACCAGTCTTGTGAATTCCCAGAACTACCTCATTTTTACTAATGGCCATGGGCCCCGCTGTGTTTTCGGAGGTATTTCCACTGCCTCTACTGGGCTCTGCCAGGATGGGTGGGGCAAGGGAGACAATTAACTCTCCTGCAGTTCTGCCCCCTCTAGTAAAGGCTGTGGGCAGTGCTGTGTTGTGTTAAACTTCGCAGCCATCTCTACTGGGATCTGCCATGATGGGGAGGGGGAAAGGAGAGGCCTTTGCTCTGGGACCTCTGCTTCTGCCCCTCATTATAATCCAGGGTGTAGTGTGAGGACTGCAACCTGATTTCTCCACTGCTCCCATGCTCACAGGAGCTATGGTAGGCACTGAACTGCATCTGTGACAACCCTGTTCTCTCCCACCTCCCCAACTCGTTCCAGTCTGTCCTCCTTCAGAAGTTCCAATGCATGGAACTTTCAGTTATGTTTATGCATTGAGCAGGAGATCCTTTGTTGAGTTATAGTTGTCTAACATGTAAATTTAAAGGGAGGAAATATGGGGTCTTCTCTGCCATCATACTGGAGCTTTTCCCCCCCTATATTTGCATTTCTAAACAGAAGTTTTGGTATGTGCAGGGGTCTTAGGAAAAAAAACTACACATAGCTCTAGGAATGCTAGAATTCATACTAGGTGGATGACTGACCCATCCATATGCCACTCACAGCTGACGGAAGGGGCTAGGTTCTGACCGTGACCCGTTGTATGCATGCCACTTGATGTAGACCATCTGTAAGTGGGAATGTCCCTGGGGTCTGGCCCTACATGGCTCTTTCTCCAGTTGAGGATCTCTGTTGGTGGACTTCCCAGGAGATAAAGTGTCCTTCAAGGACAACATTTTTTGAAAGTCTAGCCCCAGCATTCAGGATCTCAGGGACTCAGATTCTCAAGCTGTGAAAATGAAAGAATCCATCCTACTCTCTCACTATGGTGGAATTGAAATTACATGACAACTTGTAATCTATACATTGATGGTACTCTTATTGTTGCCTTTATCGCTCAGCTACAGGGCTCCTGGGGCTGTGTTTGGCCACCTCCCAGAGTTACACCAGGTATTTTCTGTGTACCTGCATGTTTATACAGGACTGTGCAGTTGTAGTTATACATTATGGATTATTTTGAATCTTGCTTTTGAAAACTTTATTATTATCAACAATCCTACCGTATGATATTCAAATTCTTTTTAAATTTCTCTTTATTTTTAAAAAGATTTTATTTATTTATTTTTTTAGAGAGAGGGGAGGGGAGGGAGAAAGAGAGGGAAAGAAACATCAACGTGTGGTTTCCTCTCACATGCCCCCAGCTGGGGACATGGCCCACAACCCAGTCATGTACCCTGACTGGGAACCAAACTGGGGACCCCTCAGTTTGCAGGCCAGCACTCAATCCAGAGCCACATCAAACAGGGCCAAATTCTTCTTAAGCACTGCTGTTACCAGCTGTATACTATTTCCAAAAAAAGGATATAACCATTCTTATTCTTATCTTTTTATCATTATAAATAATATTTCATTAATATCCTTATACCTAAGTATATTTCTATATTTAGTTGAAGATTATAGATTTCTTTAATAGAAATCACTGGGTCAAAGAGTATAAACATTTTTAAGGCTTGTCATACATGTAATCAAATTGCTTCTCAAAACCACTATACTGAGATGTATTTTATTCATTCAACCCATATTTATTAAGTCCCTACTCTGTATTGAGAGTTTTTAGATGTTGGGAATACAAGTGGTGACAACTAGATAAGATCCCTGCTTTAAAGAACATATAGTTCAATGAGACAGACAACAAATAAAAACAATTATTCTGATATCAGTGATAATTGCTGTGGAGAAAAATATGCCTGGGCTAAAAGATTGGTGGCAGGAGGTGGGGGTGGGGGCGGAAATGGCAGAGCACATACCTCAGTCTGTTGGGCAGGACGTCTCTGGGGACTTGACGTTGAATACTTGAGCAGAGACCTGCATGTTGTGAGGAGCAGCCATGTGGGTCCCTGGAGAGGAGGTGCCCATGGGGAGTCACAGCAGGGCAGGCGAGTAGAGACCAGTGAGCCGGGCTGAGAGTGGTGAGAAGAGGCCAGGGTGGTCAGAGGGGCCCTGTCCTGAGGGGCTGGGAGGCAGAGGTGAGGGACAGGAGATCATTCTGCCCAAGGAGGGAAACACTGGAGTATTATATGGAAGGTGGTGGTGAGGACATCCTAATTCACAATGAAAAGATCCCTGTGACTGTCATGTGGGTAATGGGCATGAGGGTCAGCTGGAGCCCAGCTGGAAAGCCTCCTGTTTACTGTTGTAAGAGGATGGTTCCTGGATGGAGTGTGAGAAGGGACTGGACTCAGGGTTGGTACAATCAAAGGTGATGTTAGCAGTAATTCAAGGGAGAACCACACCTATACAAGATAAATCTACATTTTAAAATGTTAGACTGGGGTAAAGCTAGGACATTGCTAGGTAAGCGGGAATATCTGAAACATTTGCAGAAATGGAGAGTTTAATGTTTACCAAGCCATGAATTTTCTTGGCTCAAAATCTCTTATAATTATTACCTGAGTCATGAGGTGGGTGACAGCGCAAAGTCAGTCCTTGTCTGCTGCTTCAGGATCACTTCTCAGTCCCACAGTTAGAGTGAAAGCAAGTTAATTTCAATGTATTCAAAGATGAACTCAACATCTACAAAGTCAGCAAGTAAGTGTAAAACCTCAGGAACCCACGTCAATTCTACATTTCTCCCCAGAAATGATCTTACTGTGTGGGCAACCACTCCTCATGGTTTAAGGAACTGTAGCCCTGGCCTGAACATGACGAGCCGCCAGCTTTCTGGCCGCGCTTGCCTCTAAGTCTCAACATAAGGCTGTGTGTGGAACATGACTGACAACCACTCAGAGGGTTGCCATGGGAATTAGATTAAAGGGTGCTCATTATGCTCATTATATTTTAGAACTTGCTCTGTTTTCCTTATCAGTAATGTAACATAAACAGTCTCAAGCAAGGAGTGTATGAAACCTTGCACCTGGTCAAGATGTTTTATAGACCCTGACACAGACTGGTCACTGCGACCCCTATACTGGTATGTGTAATCTGTTACTGTCAAACGCCTAATGACTACTGACAATTTATGAATTTTAGCCTTGTATCTCTCGTATGTATCCTCCTCAATAAAAGGCATAAGGGATGAAGATTTGGCTGCTGGTCTCCACTAGAGAGGCAGTCACCTTCCTTCCCTGAGACATAACAAAGTGTCCTAGGTAAAAAGTTTGTTCCACCGTGGTCACGAAGCCTCTGCTAGACAGAGCAACCTCCAGCCGAGACTAGGGTGTGTGTGGCACCTCCGCCATATTACTGTGCCCTGCAGAAGAGAAAAGGTCCTTCCTGGGGCTACGAGGAAGAGGGGCTATTGGGCTGCAGCACTATACCGAGTTGCCCTTTCTACCTACAGGTCTCACAGAGCCTCTCAGACAACTTCAGTGATCTCACGTGAGCTAGGATTTTGGCTTTCTGATGTTGTTCTATTGGAGATTTGTGGGTTTAACAGTGTGACACAGAGGTTTCCAGGTAATGGCATTTTTTCAATGGAATTGCACACACGTCCTAAGTGGCTCTGACTTCCCTGCCTGGTCTCTGCAGGAAACGGACGGTCCTGCACTGCTTTTCAGTATGCCTTCATGTAGAAGTGATCAGTGGGCTCAGAGTTCAGGGCTTCCCCAATCTCAGTCTCCTCCCTAATAGAGTCCTTTCAGCTTCTAGTGGGTGGGGTTTTTGCACTCTGCTGATCTGATGATTGCATGACCAATCTCCTGAAATAAAGGAACATGTGCAGATAACATCAATGCATGCAGTGCCCAGGTAGGAGGTTACTAGATGCCAGGTTAGGATCTTGAATCTCCATTTACACACTGACCTCCTGCAAACTGTTCTTGGTTCAATGCTTCTTTGGCCTCCCCTCCCTGCCTCACCAATTGGTTCCTTGACCCAATGGCCTCTCACTCCCTACACCAAGTATCCAAAATCCTTGTTTATGCCACTTGGTCAGCTCTGGCTTTTTCTTACAGCGGGCTTGCTCCCAGCACCACCCATACTGTGCTGGTGTCCAACCCCAACCCTCTCTAGGGGTATGACCTGCCTCCATCCCACCCTGAACCACTCTCACCCATGTAGGTCTTTTTCTAGGCTATGCACCTTGCCCACCCACCTTGGGCATTTAAATTCTATTTTCTCTTGCCATCCCCTCTCCTAATTCTAAACTATCCTTGGGTGCACTGCACTGACTCCTTGAGAACCCTGTCACCTGCCTCTCCCCAGGGACACGTGCATATTCATCCACCTCTTCATCTGGAGCTTCACCATGCATCCTCCACTCTGGGCCCATGCCCGTACCTCCACCTCCCCAGGGGCATCTGCTTACCCTAAACTCCCTTGGAGCCACAACCTAGCCCCTCATGCCCTTTGCCTCACTGCCACACCCTCCCTGTCCCCACTTCGTCCATGATGAGCCTTTACCATAGGCAGCAGCCCCTCACACCCTCTTCAGCTTAACCTTCCTTTGCACCACAGCCACTCTGACCATGAATCCCTTCCACCTTGGACCTTTCACATCCCCTCCATCCCCTCAGGCAAGACTCCCTTCACCATTACCGTCTTGCCCCTGCTGGCCAGCCT
Source organism: Furipterus horrens (assembly GCF_987537825.1). Lineage (NCBI taxonomy): Eukaryota > Metazoa > Chordata > Mammalia > Chiroptera > Furipteridae > Furipterus > Furipterus horrens. The sequence continues at coordinate 85,234,492 of NW_028327176.1, forward strand.
CTCCCTTGATCTCCTACCTGTGCCTTCAGGGAGCCAGGGCTCCCTCCAATGGCACCTCTTCTGCATGTGGTCATCTCCCCCATCTCCCGTTCCTCAATCCCCTCCTCCCTTCCCCTCTCCTCCTTTCCTGCATTGGAAATCCTCATACTTGTTCTTTGTACACATGCATTTTCTGCATCTGCAAGAGAAACAAGACAGCAGACTCTGCCTGTTAAATGGTAACATGTAGTTATTTCCAGGAAGCAGTTTTATCTGTGATTTCCTCCTTGCCCGATACCACTGTCTTCATTACAACCTCGGTGGGTCCCCAGATGGATCTGTGCAATTGAGATTCTGGGGTGAGGGACACTTGGATGGCTGGCCCTTCCTGCACTTAGGCCATGAGAAAGGCAGGGCAGAGCCCCGGGAGCAGTGGGTAGACATAGTCCTGGGAGCTGAGATGCAGAACACAGGGACCGAGGAGTAGAGAGAGAATGGGAGGACCTTGGGATGACTCAGACAGGAATTATGGCCCTGCAGCACCAGAGAGGATGCAAGAGTGGGGATGGGGCAAGAGGGACATGAGGCTGTTCCAGTGTTACTGACTAAAGTGGGGCTCGTTCACATGGCACGTTGGTGTATGACCCAACAATTAGTGTTGAGAAAAACAGGTCTTTATTTACAATATTCCAACCTTGCAGCAGGGTGGGGGTGTGGGGAGCTGGGAGCACTTCAGCTCAGAGCCCTGTTCTCCCATGAGACCTAGCACTTCTCTTGCTCCCAAAAGGCCATAAACCAAAATCAAGTCCAATAGTTCTCTGTTCCTTATCTGTCAGCCCTGTCCTTCAGGATCTGGGGTATGTTGTCTTTAGCCTCCATATAATAGTGCAAGAAGGCATGTGCCATGTTACACTGGGTCATGGTGAATTCCAGGAAAAGCACAAGTCCTAAGAGAGTGTCCTCTTCATATGTCCTGAGTTCTAAGAGTCCAGATAGAGTCCAAGTCTATTAGGTGGAGTCCTTGGTGGCTTCAGAGTCAGCTAGAGCTGGCATGGTCAAAATGAAACCAGAAAATCTGGTGTTCATGCTGCCTGTCATCTACCAGACCCAATAAGCAGAGATAGGGAGTGAATCTTTGTGGGCGCTTTATTCTGATGGTCAGCGATCTGAGAAGACAGCGGGTTTGTTTCCTAATAGACTGTCTAAAATTCCAGTATAAGTGGGACCTTTTTATAAAAAGAAGAGTAGGTAAGGGTTTTGGAATTTGGGGAAAAATTAATGGGATAATCAGATAAAAGCTGCAGCATTCTTTCATCTGTGTCCTGGGCGGTGGTCATCTCACCCTGGAGAACAATGGCTCTGATAACCATCTTGATTGCTTGTAGTCCTCCTGAGGCACAGAGGTGGGACCCTTATGGTTTCCTGGAGTCAAGGTGAGTAATACCTCCAGTTCCTGAAACAACAGCCTTTTACAGGCATTGATTACTAAGCTTATTAGCTGTTACCTGAAACTAAAATTTTCCAGCATTTGAGTCCCCCATCAAAACACCAGCCTGCCTGCTTTCTCACTAGCCTAGGCCACATGGTTGAATTGTGACTACAAACTACATAGCTGCTTGCTCCTTCTCACATGGCTGCTACAACGGGCTCCTCCTCATGTTGTGGCACCCCTCCATCATGCTTCTACAACATATTCCTCTATTCAAGGCTGCCTGCCCTTCCTCTTAAATCCTGAAAGTCTTGGATACATTTTGCCCGGGCACAGTAGCACAGCTATTATCTAGCTATCAGCTTGCCATAGATATGCAAAGTACCTTAAAAGCCCTATTATCTCCTGCCCCTACCCCCAAAACAATGGGCTGTGGGGACTTTGGGGATTCCTCCCCCACTCTGTTTCACCAGAAGAGTTTGGGGCATAGAGCAGAGCCTGTCCTGGGGTCGGGGTGAGATGCCGGCGTCTGTGAATTTCGGCACAGAGGTGACTCACACAGCCAGCACAGGAAGACATGAGGAGAGCAGAGACGGCCCTCTGGCTAGAGTTCTTCACTTTGGTGGGGACAGCAGAGGGACACAGGGAATTGAGAAATCACTGCTGGGTAGGGTAAGCACTCCATCCATGAGATTCAAACCTGGGAGACCAGGGAAGACAGCAGTGCAGGGGCCTCAGCCATTTCCACTGCAATGGCAGCCCTTCCTCTCCTGTCACTGAAGATGTGGATGGACTGTACCACAGGAGCTCAGCTCCAAGAAGGTTAATTCTGGGTTTGGTGAGACTGAAAAACAACAGTGGAGCATTGGAGAGAGAACTCCTGCCAACTTTATTCTTGCAGCAGCAGGCAAGACAGGAACAATAGATATGCCTTTATTCTATTCTCATGGTGACATATGAGACAAAACGTTTTTATTTCTTATTCTCATGGCAGCAGGTGAGACAGGAACAAAGGATCTGTACCACCTGAACAACAGGGCTCATATACATAGAATATTAAACAAAAGTGTCACAGGGCCAGCAAGAACTGTGAGATAGCGTAGCACCTGCACACTAAGGCACTCTCTTACATAAAGATGATCTGGGAAAATACAAATAAATGATTTGAGGCAGGGATCCTGGCTACAATCATCGTAACACAATAGCAGACAGTCTCCGGTCCTCAGCTCAGACCTTGGCTGTGGAACCCGAGATGTCCCGGGACGCAGATGGTTCTCACAGCAGGAGTGCCTGGGCCATGTGCAGGGAGGGCTTTGTGAAAGAGTGTGCAGCTATCTGGGATCCTGGGTGGGTTTCACAGAGAGAACAGGTGTGATCCTGGGCAGAGGCCCTTCTCTCCTGCAGACCCCTGAGGGGCCCCCACTCTGCCCCCAGGAGACACTCTTTGTGCTGAGGGATGCATATATGTTCTGTTGGCATGTTGTATTGTGATTAGCCTGTCCCTTAATGCCACTGGATAAATACAGGTGGGTGGGGAGGAAACTGAACTATCCCAGTGACAATAATCCAGTGATGCAGTGGGCCCTCTGACAGAGCACTGCCCCAGGGAAGGAGGGTGTCAAGCAGGAAAGGAAGCCCTTAGACTGGGGATTGGGGGTCCCCCAGGCTCTCAGCCTGCTTGTCACACTAGGCCACCCCAGGAGTCCACCTCTCATATCCCCTCATCATCATCAACATGAGAATCAAAGAGAGTGAGGCCCTGTCCCTGCCCATCCTCCTGTCAGTCTACAGAAACTGGGCTCCAGGTTGCAGAACAGACTCTTGAGAAGGCAGGGATCAGTGAGGGGTCAGCCAGAACTTGGATGGGGAGAAGCACCCTGTTTTCCCGTCTCCTTAGAGGAAGCAGGGCTTGGACCCAAGCTATACTGGCCCTGCCATTTCCTCCTCAGGACCCCGAGCCATGAACAGGACCCTCAGCCAGGCCTTGGAAGGCACAGTCACCCTGACATGCTGGGCTTTTTGTTTCTCTCCCCAGATCATGTCACTGGCCTGAAGAACCCCTGAGCCAGGACCCCAGCATTCTGGGGAGAATCCTGCCTGATGAGAGTGGGACCTACCAGACCTGGGTGTCCATAGGGTTCCCTAAGGAGAGGAGCAGAGGGTCCCATGCTACTGTGACAGGGTGCAGAGTGAGGGTCCGCTGAAAATAGGAGAAAACTCCCACAACCCTTGGTCTGGGGAAGGGGGCAAGTGGATGATACGGTGTTTAAGATACTTTGCGTAACAATGGGATATTAATAGCCATGCCTTTCGAAGGAAGAAGTCTGCTGCCCAGGGCAAAAGGTGCATCTGACTCTGAGAGCATTCAGGGACTCCTGATGTAGCTGGGAGAGCTTATACAGTGCCTACACCAGAAGCAGAGGGCAGAGGCCCACCCCAAATGTCCAACATCACTGGGAACTCTTGCCCTGACTAAAGATGGCAACCAAAAGAAGGTAAAAGATACAGGGGAACTGGAAAAAAATGACACATCATAGGAGGGGCCAGATATGACATCACATAGGAAGTTTCAGGCCAAGCATTTAAATGAGGGTGGGTTGAAAGAGAAGAAGCCACATGATCTGAAAGGGTGTAGGAGGGGGCTTACCATGAGGTCTAGTGTGTAAAGGGTAAGCCACACAGTTTGGAGTAAGAACACATCACAAAGTATGTGACAGCCTCTGCTCCCATCCCCTCCCCCTCCCCCCACCCACCTGCAGCTGTCTGGGAGTTTCCTGTGATAGCGGGGAGTATCAAGCCTAGTCCCGTTTGGCCTTGATTGGCCCCTCGTGCTTACAGCTGCAAGATAAATGACTGAATTCAATAATTTCTTTTTTCTTCCCCCTATAAAACAGCCCCCTCCTTCCCTAGGAGGCTGGAGTTGGAGCCATTCATGGCACGGCTTCCTCCCCGCTTGCTAATTCCTTCAATAAACTTCTTTTCTGCTCGCTGCGTCTTGATGGTTTTCTGAGCAACTCTGTTCTTATAGTGTGGAGCAAGAAGACTGCGGCAGAGCTGATGGAGCTGTGCGGGGACCTGGCTAACCAAGCACAGATTCATGGGAGATGCTTTGAGCTGAACTGTGACTGGGAATGCTGAGCTGCAGACTTCTGCTTTTCTGAAAGATGGTATCTCTGACTGTTGTATTTTGAAACCAACCTGGTTTGGCAAAGGGAGGCAGGATTATGTGTTTTAAAGGGAGTGGGACTTAATGGCAGAAATCTGCCATTACTCTAAATCTGTATAACCTATAAACAACCCTTTTCCCTTTTCACCAAACCCTTGCATTGGGAGTCATGCTTCTTGGCAGCAGGCAATTGAACCTACAACTATTCCAGAACAGCATCAGCAGGGTTCTGCAACACTACGTGGACCATAGTGTGAATCACAGTGCACACCCTGTGCCCTCTGGTGATCCTGGGTGAGCCTGGAGGTCAGGGGCCAGGGCTGGGGAGGGGAGAGCAGGCCTGCTGCCCTGGGGTGCCCAGGTCATCATAAGGCCCTTTTTAAGGAAAGCCCTGGTGCATTCAGTGGATGCCAACCATTCTGGTGTTGCTGTTTTTGTATTACTATTGCCATTATTGCTTGTACCCTTGGGTGTGCAAGGAGAGCCCAGGTGAGATTCCTTGACAGTGGGAGGAGTTGGGAGGTGGTGTGCTGAGGTGTGAGGGACGACTCTCTCCTCCTTCTGCACAGGTATAGGCCTTCCCCGTGCTCCCTGTAGTGTGACAGGACATGTGATTTGGAGCACATATGAGAGGATTTGGGAGCAATAACTCTACAAATGTCACTTATCTGTGCACATGACTAAAGCCTGAGCCAAGGATCTTGGATTTCCACTCTACGCCTCCTAGCTAAGGGGAAGAGAGCTCAGCTGACAGCAAGAAGGGCTTGTGGCTCCCACCTATGCTCTGATCTCAATGCTTTCTTCCCAAGCTGAGCAGGGCTTGTCTTGATGGACTGTGTTGTGGATCATGTATTTATCAGCAAGGCCCGAAGTGAACTTAGGGTCTAGGGAATCAAATAGTGGAAGGGTCTGGGATTTCCTAGGACAAATTAGGATGTAGAGACAGGAGTATGGAGTGTGGTGAAATGTACCTGGGCTGCTTCTGTCTGCCTCTCTTTCTCCTTTCCCTCTAATTTCTCTTGCCACCATAAGTAAGCATGACAATGCCCCATTGCCACAACCCACACAGCTCAATATCAAAACCTAACTAAGGTACCTGAGAGGGGGGCAACGTGGAGATTAAAAGAAAAACACAGACACAAGATTAATGCAAAGCAGGGGTAAGGTGATCCATTGTCCTCTAATGGAGAGAAAATGACACCAGCCTGAGTCCACCAAGTTTATTTGTAATGTTCCATTACATCAGCTGCTGACATCAACAGTCAGGAAGTACAGTAGTCCCTCTCTATATCGTGGTTCACTTATCGCAGCATCACTGTATCGCAGGACTTTTTAAAAATAATATAATTATTTATCATGGATTTTTTGCTATATCACAGGATTTTGCGGCACTGTATACGTATGTTGTTAAAGTTACGTAGGTTTAAGAGTGTAGAATATGTTTAAGAACATAAGTAGTGTTTATAAAAGTGTGGAAAAGGTTAATAAGGGAGTGGGAAAGGTTAATAAGGGACTGGGAATGGTTTATAAGTGTGTGGGAAGGGTTTATAAAGCCTTAAAATATATATAAATACTAAAATAAATGTAAGGTTCCTACTTCGTGGATTTTCACCTATTGCAGGGGTGTCTAGAATGTAATACCTGTGATAAGTGAGGGAATACTGTAACTCCCTTTGACATTTCAAATAATAATAGCTTGGTGATGATGAACTCCTTTAGCTTTACCTTGTCTGGGAAGCACTTCATCTGCCCTTCCATTCTAAATGATAGCTTTGCGGAATAGAGTAATCTTGATTGTAAGTTCTTGCTTTTCATCACCTTGAATAATTCTTGCCAGTCCCTTCTTGCCTGCAAAGTTTCTTTTGAGAAACCAGTTGATAGTCTTACAGGTACTCCTTTGTAGGCAACGCTCTGCTTTTCTCTTGCTATTTTTAAGATTCTCTATCTTTCACCTTTGGCACTTTAATGATGTTGTGTCTTGGTGTGGTACTTTTTGGGTCTATCTTCTTTGGGACTCTCTGTGCTTCCTGGACTTGTATATCTATTTCCTTCACCAAATATGGGGAGTTTTCCTTCATTATTTTCTCATAGAAGTTTTCAATTTCTTGCTCTTCCTCTTCTCCTTCTGGCACCCCTGTGGTTTGGATGTTGGCATGTTTAAAGTTGTCCCAAGGTTTCCTAAGCCTCTCCTCAGTTTTTTAATTCTTGTTTCCTCATTCTGTACTGGTTGACTGTTGTTTTCTTCCTTATGTTCCAAATCATTTATTCGAACCCCAGTTTCCTTCCCTTCACCATAAGTTTTGTGTGGGTTTTCCTTCATTTCATTTCGCATAGCCTTCACTTCTTCCCTTATGCATTTGCCATACTTATCTGTCAAGCCTGTGATCATCTTTATCACCAGTGTTTTGAACTCTGTGTGTTAGGTTGACTATCCCCTCGTCGCTTAGTTCTCCCACTGGAACCTTGATCTGTTCCCTCTTTTGGGCCATACTTCTGTGTCTCCTCATCTTGACAGGCTCCTGTGTTTGTTTGCCTCTGTGTCTTAGGTAGGGTTGTCACTCCTCTTACGTTGTAAGGGGTGGAGCCTTAGGTTTTCTCCTCAGTAGAGGATGACCTGTTTCACCACGTTGTGATGCTATATGTAGGGGAAGGGTCTGAGAGGGAATAATGTCGCTTGCTCAGCACTTGCCCCTTTTCCAGGAACTTCTCCCACTTTGTATGGGACTGGCGCCTCTCCAGTTGTTGCCCTGACCAGTTTCCAGAGTAGGTGGGTCTGTGGACATTCTAGGACCATGGGAACTCTTTAAACATGCAGACTCTGCTGAGAGACAGGTAGTTTCTTCCTCTGCCCCATCCCCCACTGGTTTGCACAGTCAGAAGCAATGAGGGTTAATTTTCTCTGGCACCGGGACCATGAGCTTCGAGGTCTGGTCAGGAGCTGGGAATGGTCCCCAGGTGTCCCTCCCCACTTTTTAAACCATGTGACTGCGTTTCCCCCCGGCTTGCCACTGCTGGAGCTGCCGCCACCACCATACTACATTCTTTCCACCCTGGCTCCGCCCTTCCTACCTGTCTGGATGAATATTCCTTTATATCTTTCTTTGTTGGACTCCCATGCAGCTCAATTTCCTGGAACTTCTGGTTGTCTCTAGTTTTGAGGTAGTTGTGTTTCTTCTTAACACATTGCGTATGGGTGGTGGGAATTCTCGTCATTTCTAAGAGGCATTTAAATTCCCCGGTACTCAACGTTGTGGAGGGAGACACAACGTGTCTGTCTAGGACTCCACCTTGGCTGGAAGTGGTGGTTATGGTTTTAATGATGCCTTTTAACCCTGTTGCCAAATCTGTTGCCCCCTAGAATACAAGGACGCCAGCTTGTTAAACTGAGCATGCCATTGCCTGGGGACAGGCAAGTGACCTGGAGTCTGCAAGATCCTTCCCCATGTGGGAGGGCCACCCCCTCCTCCATACCCGCAAACATATTAGGGATTTCTATACCGAACAGTAGGTAGGACGATGACCATGTCCAGCTTGAAGCAGCTAGAGGCCCATTGTCCTTTATAAGATTATAAAGGGTCTTAAGTCTGAGAGGGGAGAATTGTTACAAAGTGGGGGTCCCCCCATAGTAAGTAATTTTAAAAAACACCCCCCAAAAGAAATAAGATGAAAATAAAAGTTTTTCAATTCTTAAAAAAAAACCAAAAAACACCAGAATCTAAAAACAAAACAAAAACAAAGCATACGACCAGAGTGGGAACAGAATCATAGGTATGACGAGCATGTGGAGGGGTGTCAGCTGGGCAGAGGAAGGGTGAAGGAGGAGGGAAGTGGTGCAGGAGTTAAGAAGCATAGTAAGAGGGTGCAGAATAGAAAAGGGAATATTGAGAATAGTACAGGAAAGGGTAAAGTCAAAGAGCTTATGTGCATGACCCATGGACATGGACTAAGTGGGGGGCTGCTGGAGGGAGGGGGGTGTTAGGTGGAGGGGAGCTAAGGGAAAAGAGATTGGGATAACTGTAAGAGCATAATCAATAAAACATACAAAAAAATTAAAAACCCACAGTGTGGTTCAGAGCTTCTGAAGCAGTGAACACATGCACATGCTGGAAGGGAAGGAGGGGTGACACTTTCCAACTCCATAGTGACAGGGCTCCTGCACTACCACCTTTCCCCATCTCACCCATGTCCCTGCTCATTTGGCTGCTCACTTGTATCATTTATAATAAACTATAATAGTAAACACACCATTTTCCTGAGTTCTGTGAGTTGTCCTAGCAAATTATTGAACTACTGTGGTGGGCTGGGCGGAGATCCCCAACTTAGAAACTTAGAACCCAAGAAGTACAGATAACATGTAGACCTGAAACTGTGACTTGCATGTTATGTGGGGACAGTCTTTGTCAGATAGAGCCCTGACCCCTGTGGGTTGTGATGCTAACTCCAAGTAATGGGAGAATTCTCTGATTGCAGGATACCCATCAAGTGTCAGAGGATCAGAGAACTGATTGGGTGAAGGGAAACATCCCTCACCATCCCACAAAATAAAACTCAAGAGTAAGTGAGAAACCCTCTACTTCATCATATGCCAGAGCACAAGATGAGCAAATGTAAGCATTGATACTCTGTCCTCAGGTCTACTACCAGCTAATCTCAGTCCAGACTTTGAGTGGAACTATGTCGAAACTAGGAAACGAAGGCGTTTTGGTTGTTGGTTTTTAGTCCTTTGCAACAGTCCAATAAAAACTGATCAATATTAAGAGATTTTCTCCCCAGAAATATTTCCATGTACAAGGAAATATAAACATGAATATAAGACATCAGTGCACACACAGATCTGCTGAAGTCTTCCAGACGTGGGTGTTCTGATTCAGTAAGAGACAAAGGCAGGGAGAAGATATTTTGAATAATCACTTCACCATCCCACATGCCACCCACTTATCTGACAGTATAAACTGGAGTAAACGCTGGATCCTAGTAACACAAAATTAAGGACATGAGCAGAAAGGTGGCATTTATCAGTTCCTGTTCTTCCAGCCAAACCTGAGTGCCTGCAAAGTACCAGCAAGTTTGTCTGACCTTTTCTCCAAGAACTGAAATTTGTCATTCTTTTCCATTCCTTACCCAAGTATCTGAACTGTTCCTACATGAGAATTTCACACATAAAAGTCTTGATCAAAGCCAGAGACTGACATCACTCCATAAAAGAAGGAAACCCATGTCCCCCTATATTCATGCATCTAGACAAGGCATGAGGCTTCACCACTCAGGTGACCATGTCAGACTCTTTTCCCCAAAATAACATTAGACCCCAATATCATATATACTACTTTACATGTAAATTAGAAAAAAATCGAGATTCCATTGTTTGCTCCAAGAAATATATCTTGGTAACAGTTTCTGAGAGCAAGCATTCAGATTTTATTATGCTGACCTGGGGCCCACTTCCTAAATCTTCCACCTGACTCCATCCACCCCATGGTAACTCCCAAAATATATTTCTTTCTAAGAAGAATGCAATACACCTTTTTTTTTACATTCTTAGAAAATAAACTATTCTATTTTTTTAATGTGTTTTATTGATTATAATGTTACATTTGTCCCAATTTCCCTTCCCTCTTCTCCCCTCCACCCGGTGGCCCCCCTCCCTCCAATTGTCCCCCCCTTTTAGACCATGTCCATTAGTTGTGCATATAGTTCTTCTCAACCTCTGTCTATTCCATTCCCTCCTACCATGATCCTTAATTCCTATATCATCTCCCTCCCTCTCCCCCTTCCCCCTCCCTGCTGACCTCCCCCCAATATGTTCCCCATACCTATAGTTCTTTTTCCACTCTCGTTGCCTATTTAGTTTGCCTTTGTTTCAATTCCCTAGCTTCTGTTGTTGTTTCTTGTGATGCAGTTTTCATTTTAGATTTCATAGTTTTGATCCTCCTTTTTCTAAACCAGTCCCTTTAACATCTCATATAACAGTGGTTTGGATCTAATGAACTCTCTCAGTTTTGTTTTGTCCTGGAAACACTTTCTCTGCCCTTCTATTCTGAATGACATTTTTGCTGGATAGAGTATTCGTGGTTGTAGGTTTTTGCTTTTCATTACTTTGAATATTTCTTGCCAGTCACTTCTTGCCTGCAGAGTTTCTTTTGAGAAATCAGCTGACAGTCTTATTGGGACCCCTTTGTACATAATTCTTTTCTTCTCTCTTGCTGCTTTTAAGATTCTCTCTTTATCTTTAACTTTTGACATTTTGATTATAATGTGTCTTGGAGTGGTTCTCCGTGGGTCCAAGTATTCTATTTTTTAAATATCTTTTATTATTGTTGTTCTAGTATAGTTGTCCCAATTTTTCACTCATCACTCTCCACTGCCCCCACCCCCAGTCAATCCCTACCCTATTGTCCACTCCATGAGTCATTTATACTAGTTCCTTGAGCAAAATACCTTTAAATGTGGATGTAAAAGCATTTCCCACCTTGAGCTGTATCACTCACCATAGTGATTTCTAGTCTGGCTGAGCCCCATCAGTCCTTAATGGCAAGAAGTGAAAAAACAAATTCATACTCAGAGTCTTATTTCAACAAGGGAGTAAGAAGTTGTAGCCCAGCCGCACCGCTGTTGGAACAGGAAAGTGTGGGGAGTGGCCATGGTGGGCAGGGATGGGCCAGCCTCCCACCTCCTCATATTATACTGGTAGGAAAGCAGACACATTCAGATGGCCTTTGCAGATAGAGAAGCGAGATGTTCCTGAAGTCACTAAGAGCAGTAGGCAGGTGTGTGTGTGAAGAATTTTTCATCACTTATTCTCTAGCAAGGCAGCTGTCTCATGCTGTAGAAAAAAATAATCATGAACAAATTCAGGTCAGTTGCTGCAGACATTTTCAAAAGTCTACTTCACGCTCAAAATATCCCAGAGAATCCCCATTACCCTGTCCCTTCCCCTCTGCCCCAACCCCTCTCCACATCAGGGTCTTACCTTTAGAAGCCATGAGACACACATCAGAGCACTGGGCACTGTCACTCCCTAGAGTAGCACAAAACAGGACATGGTCAGAGCCCCAAAACAGGAGGCTAAAGGAGGACGATGGGGGGGTGAGGTCCCCCATGGGCTCCCGTCTGCACTAACAGAAGGTCTCAGGGGTCACCTCCTCCATACTCACCGGCAGCCTGAGCGTAGCTCCCTCCTTTTTCACCAGCAGGAAGAAAACATCCTGTGAGAGACCAGGGAGGAGGCAGGGACATGAGGTCCTAAATGAAGCCCTAGTACTGGACCCCAAGGAAGTTTCTAGAATTGTGACCACAGACCCAGGGCAGGATCAGGAAACCTGAGAAAAGTACGTGTGGGGACTAGACCAACCTTCCTCCTGGAGGTCGGTCCTCAGAAAGGACCCTCTCCTCTGACTTGTGACTGCTGGGAACCAGGTCCCCATCACCAGATTCATTAAGGTGATATAATTGTCCTTCATCTTCACACGTGCCTTACTAAACAGTAAGTATTAGCTAATAGGGCCCCAGTTTGGGCAAGCACACGTGTGTGAATCGTGCTTCCCATTAATGAAGCAGGACACACTTCTACCTGGGCTTGATACCCCCAGTAGGACAAGAAACTCAGACCCCTCCCCTCCCCTACCTGAGTGCTTCCTCCCCCACATCACAGCTCCAGCTGCCACAGCTTCAAGGAGGACCAGGCCAACAAGGACACCTATGATGATGATGGTGGTGGTGGTCTGAGGTGGCGGCTCTGGAAAGGGACAGGAGGGTGAGGGCCCTGACCCCCAGGCCCCAGCCCCGACCCTGATGAAGTCCTCCAGAGGCCCCCGCTTCCCTGGGAAAAGGCCCTGTACCCACGTGCCCCCCTCACCCCATCTCAGGGTCCTGGGCGCAGCCAGCCCCTCGTGCTGCACACGGCATGTGTATCTCTGCTCCTCTCCAGGGGGCACGACCACCGCTGCCCACTTCTGGAAGGTCCCGTCCCCTGCAGGCCTGGTCTCCACAAGCTCCATGTCCTGAGTCTGGTCCTCCCCGTCACGCTGCCAGGTCAGGGTGATCTCGGCAGGGTAGAAGCCCCGGGCCCAGCACCTCAGGGTGACCTCACGCTCAGAGATAGGGTGGTGGGTCACATGTGTCTTCGGAGGGTCTGAGGAGAAGGTTCAAAAAATTGAGGAACTTTCCATCACCATTGGACACTCCAGCAGCACTATGTGACCATCCTGAGAATGGACAGGACAATGGGGTAGGGGAAGGGAACACAAAACCCAGATATCAGCCTGGACAACGGCACCTGAGATGATCTCCTAGTCTTTGGCAAGTTCTATAATCAGCATGACATAGCCCAGGGTAGGAGACAGGTTTCTGAGGGGAGATATAGGATTTCTGGTTCAGACCTTGGTGAAGGCCAAATAACAGAAAAGCCGGGGTCAGACCTCAGACACAGTGGGAGTGGTGCGGCAAACAAGGTCTGCGAGAGAAAGTCCCCATGGGTCCCAGAGCCACTGCCAGTATCTAAGGTAAGCGCTGATCAGTTATTTCAGGGTTGGTCTCCCCTTTCACCCCCCCCCCCGAAACTGCACTCCTAACTGTCCCTGAGAAGAGAGTGGGGGAGTCACTCTCTGGTATGGTATCTTCAGTCTTCCCACTCACAGTAGGGCTTTATTTTGGTGTGGTCCCATTTCCTCTCTCCTCTTAGTAGACAGATCCCCATCCCGAGGGGAGATGAGGGTGGCACTCCGCCCCAGGTACCTGAGTGCTGAAGAGTCTCCTTTCCTTTTTCTAGGTATCTGCTGAGCCACTTTATGCACTCCCTCTCCAGGTAGTTTCTCTGGACCTCCGCCTCATCCCCAATCTCATATATGCGCAGGGAGGTCTGAGCCACAGGGTTGGCAGCGGTCCAGGTGCGCAGGTCCTCGTTCAGGGTGATATAGTCGTCGCCATCGTACGCGAACTGGTCATAACCGCGGAGGAAGCTGCCGTCCGACCCCATTTTGCAGCCGTACATCCACTGGAAGGTGTGAGACCCTGGCCCCGCCCCCTTAGGTCAGCCTCACCCGTTTAGCCCCGCCCTCCAGACCAGAGGGCAATCAAACCTAAACTGAAAATGAAACCCGGTCCAATTTCCCGCAAGCTCCTCCTGGGTGGGGGTGCTGGTTGGTCCCGCAGCCTCGGGATGAAGCTCGGACCCGAAAACTAGGCGCGACCCTAGCCTGTCGTGTGGATGGGGGTTGTGACCAGACCAGGACCCGTGTGGCTCACCGTCCTCACTCTGGTTGTACTGACTGCGCAGTCTGTTCAGGTTCACTCGGAAATTCTGTGCGGTTTCCTTAATGTTTCGCGTCTCTACGTCCCAGTACTGCGGGTCCTCCTGTAACATCCACGGTTGCTTCATCCACGACACCCGCGGTTCCATCCTCGGACTCGGGGAGTCGCTGTCGAACCGCACGAACTGGGTGTCGTCCACGTAGCCGACGGCGACGAAGCGGGGCTCCCCGCCGCCGGGCCGGGACACGGCGGTGTAGAAATATCTCAGCGAGTGGGGACCTGGGGGCGGGGAGGGGCTGAGACCGGTGACCCTCCTCCTCGCGCAGTCCCAGGTCGCAGTGGACGAGACCACAGAAAGGGGCGAGGGGGTCCCAGGAAACCGAAGAGGGCTATCGTAAAGGGGGCGGGGTCACGACAGGGCGTGGCCGAGGACAGAGTGGTGTCCGGGGTCTGGTGTCTACGCCGGGGGTGATAGAGACGCTTCTTGCCCCGGGTCCCCTCGCTCCTCCCCGGCAGAGGCCGTTCCCTCCCGACTCCGCACTTACCAGCCCAGGTCTCCGTCAGGACCAAGGCCCCCAAGAGCAACAGAAGGACAGCTGGAGACCTCAGGACCAGCATCTTCAAGCGCTGGGGGTTCTCTGAGTTCTGGAGGCGTGGCAGCCCGAACAGCGGCGACGCTGATTGGCTTCTCTGTAAACCCGACACCATTCAGAGTGACAACTGCCGCACCGTCAGGAGTATCCAGGAAGGAGGACCCGGCACAAGTTGTGAGAAAGAGAAGTGAAACTCCTGAGAGGCGGGGACTCCCCAACACTGAGCTTTGCCGCCCCAGGCTTGTCCTGGGGGCTGAGACCCTGAAAGCCAGACTTGGGAACCTGGGTCTTTGCCCTGACATCTCCCAAGCTCTTAACCGCTCTGTGTTCCGAAGTTGTGCCCCAGGGTCTGGCTGAGGAAACCAGCCAGAGAAACCCCAGGAAGGGCTCAGCCCTTTCTTCTTCTCTTCCGGGTGGTCGTTGGTGCCATTTCAATGCTAACAGAAATCCCCTGTTTGGGGTGCTGGTGAAGGAAACTTGATTCAGTGCAAAACAGCTCAGCAGTGACCAGTCTGCTCTGGCCTGCGCTGGTTTGCTGGTTTCTGCTCTAGTAAAATTCAGCCAGGAAGACTGTCCTTTTTTTTTTAATTTTTAAAATCTTCACTGGAGGATTTGTGTGTGTGTGTGTGTGTGTGTGTGTGTGTGTGTGCAGAGAGGGAGGGAGGGAGACGAACGTAGATTGGTTGCCTTCTCTTACCCATCCCAAATGGGGATCCAACGGGCAGCCTGAGTAGGTGCCCCGACAGGGATCAAACTGGCAACCTTTCAGAGGACTGTGAGAACGCTCTGAACAACTGAACCACACTGACCAAAGCAAGACTCTGAGTCCAGGAGAGTTGGCTTATTTAGACAGAAGTCCCCACCCCTGGTCCCTGATGGCTCTTTCCTCATGCAAATGAGGGCTCCAAACCTCTTAAGTTTATTCGTCCAAAGTCACTGTCCTGATTGGTCTGAATAAAGCCACTGTGGTTGGTCAGAGATCAGTGCAGAGGCAGGCCATTCAAGCAGGCCCCTCCCTGAAGTACAGTTTATTTAAGAGGCCCTTGGGTAGAAAGATCGCTAGGCTCTGTTTTGGAGTTTTGTTTTATTTGTTTTAAATTTTAGCATAGTTAGCCACCAGGAAACCATCTTAGTATGTGTCTTCTTTCTCAGGGTGCACAATACCAAATGCAAAGAACACCCTGCTAGGCTGTAGATACATTTATTAAAGATGTATAAACCAACATTTAAATCTGAGAGTTCCACTGCTTTAGAATCTCTACTTCCACTTGCTTTCCTCACTTTCTGCTTCTCCAGACATTTTCCGTCTCACCCTTCAGGCCTCCTCTCCGCTTTGTCTCCATCACCCTCTCGCTCCTGATTGTGATATTAGCGCCACCCCCGCATCTGCCACCTATGGAGATTCTCCCCACAGGGGTCGGTAATCCTGCTGATTAGTCAGGCTGTGTCATTTCTTCACTTATAAAACTCCAGTATCTTCCATGTCACTCATATATAGCCTCTAGAATGTAAGACGTGTGAGTACAGGGGCTTTGGGTTCTTTGGTTGAAGTTGTAGCCTAGCACATGAAGCTGTTCCTAGTATATTCTAGGTATTAAATTAATTATTGTTGAATGAATGAAAGATGATTGTATTAAAATTTAATGAGATTACATAAAAGCCATAAAATAAAACAGAAGTTAGGAAATATTGTATTACATGTAACTACTGTATATGTAGTTATGTCACTTAATAAATTCGTTCCACTGGAAAAAAATGCTGTGCGCTTGTTGCACAGTTGCACCTGGGTATTAGTTTTCTATTTACTGTATAAAAATCACCACAACTTAGTGGCTAAAAAACAACCCCCATTTATTTGCTCACAGTTCTTTAGTAAGAAACCCACGTATGATGTGGATGGGTTCTTTGATCAGGGTATCACAAAGCTATGTCCTCACACTGAGCTTAAGATCCTCCTTTAAGCTTATGTAGAGATTGTTAGCAGAATTCAGTTTTTCCAGCTGTAGGTCTGAGGTCCTGTTTCAGGGAGGGCTTCTCCCAAGACCTAGTGCCCACCAGCAGTCTTTACCATATGACCCTCTGTTTTCAAAGCCCCCAGTGGACAAAATACCTCACACTGAATTACTCTCACCCTGGAATCTCTTTGTTCAGGAGGAACTCCAATCAAGACTCACCTGCTTAGGTGAGTCACATCCAGGGTGGTCCCTTGTCTTAAGGTCAACTGATTTGAGATCTTAGTTGTAGCTGCAAAATCCCTTCCCATCAGCACCTACATGAGTATTTGATTGAATAGATGGATAAGTTGAATAACCAGGGTGATTATTATGGGCCATCACAGAATCAGCCTTGCACAACCTGTTCTTCCTTTAGTGTTTATTTGGGTCATGGTTAAAAATTGAAGTTCAAAAAAATAGATTGTTATGAATGGTAATAAAATGGATCCTGCCTATTAACCATGGAAATTCTAAAATCCTAAAACCAAATAACATGTTTACTATCATAATTAATTTAAAGCAAATGAAAATTAAAGTGCAATAATTCATTCTCCCTTTGGATACTGTATTAGTTATGTATTGCAGCATAACAAATTACCAAAACTTAGCAGGTCACAAAACAAACATCTGTTATCTCTCACAGTTTCCCAAGGTCAGGAATCTGGGAGAGGTTTAACTGAGTTCTTCTGGCTTAGGACCTCTATCAAGGTTGCAGTCAAGATGTTAGCCAGGCCTGTATCATTAGAAGGCTGATTGGGCTGGAGGACTCACATGAAACATGGCTTACCCGTGTGCCTGTTGGAAGAGGCCTGATTTCCCTCCTGGATGGTTCCAGGAAGCCTCAGTTCCTAACCATGTGGACATTTCCAGAAGGCAGTAAATAACTAGGTAGCTTCTTCCGCAGAGCAAGTGATCAGAGAGAGAGCAACCAAGACAGAAGCTGCAATGAATCTTGTGTCCTAGACTGAGTGTCATACACCATTACATCAGCCTTACTTATCAGTTAGAAGTGAGGCAGTAAGTCCAGCCCACACTCAAGAGGAGAAAATTACTCCATCTCTGAAAGGTAGGAGTATCAAAGGACTTGCATACATATAAAAAACAAAAATTACAATTAAATATTACAGTATTCCCTCACTGTATTACGCTCTAGACCCACTGCCCCCCACGAAGTAGGAACCTTACATTTATTCTACACTCTTAAACCTATGTAACTTTAACAACATATGTATACAGCACTGCAAAATCCCGCGATATAGCAAAAAATCCGCGATAAATAATTAAATATAATATTTTTTAAAATCCCGTGATACAGTGAGGCCACGATAAGTGAACCATGATATAGAGAAGGACTACTGTATTCCTGGAATGCTTCTTTTATCTGATTATTTTTCTTTAATGCTTTAAATTTCACTTTTGTAAATAATACTTAGAAGTTTGAGATAGAACAAGAGATCTACCTTAGAACTAAAGACACACACCAGCTGAAAGTAAAGGGATGTAAAAAGATATCACAGGGGAACAATTTTTAACATAATTCCTGTTGAGTTTGATTTTTCAGCTGTTTTAGACTTAAATAGGCATGCTGATTTCAAAACTGCAGTTAGTTTTCTTCTATCGTGTCAGTTTTTTTTCTGTATGGATTATCTTAATGTGACCACTCTAGGCTGGATGGAGCCTTAATCAAGGGAAGCACTAGTGCTCTCCTATTGGCTGAGAGCAAACCTCCTTTGAGTGGGGAGGGGCAGGGGACGACCTTGGAGACCAGCGACATGTTCATATTTGTCTAGGCTATTCAGTTACACATGGGACAGTGTGGTGAGAGGTAGTGTGCTGCTCTATATAGTGAATTGTATTTCGAAGTGTAGTCTGAGTTCATGTCTGTATACAAGGAGTTAGCAGAATTTACTTTTGTATTTACATACATACTTATTTCCTTTCCTTCACATCATGTCTGCCTCTGCTATTTCTCGTCATAAGTGCCTAAACAACCCTGATTCATTTTTTTCTATCTGTGGCACTTTCACCATTCCCAGTCAAATGACAAACACCGGTGCATTTGTCAGGCAAGCCTTTTTTGCATATTTTAAAGTAAAATTTAGTGATCAAGATTAGCCTTGGGCCCCTCACAAGGTGCGCAAGCAGTGTGTCCAGAATTTACAGATGTGGATGAAGGGAACAGATGATAATTTGCCATTTGGTATACCTATGGTTTGGTGAGAGCCCAGAGATCATTCAAGCAACTGTTACTTTTGTATAGTGAAAACATCAGGATATAACAAGAAAAATAAATGTAAAATAGAGTATCCTAGTCTACCATCAGCTATACACCCAGTGCCTCACCCAGCTGAAGTCCCAGTGCCAGTTTTCATTGAACTACCCTCTTTCAAAAAACAGGAGTATGGTGAAGAACTAAGTGACAGCAATGATGAAGATTTTGAATTTAAGATGACTTAGTTCAGAAGGGATTGGATCAGCATGAGTTGAATGATTTGGCATGAGATTTGGGACTATCCAAAAAGGCTTCCAAACTCCTAGCATCAAGACTGCATGAGAAAAACTTGCTTGAAAAAGGAGCAAAGGTATCTTACTTTTGATCAAGAGAAAGTGCATTTCTGCAGCACTTTGGAAGTAATGGTGGCTTTGTGTATTGCCATAACATACATGGTTTAATGGAGAATGAATGACGACTGTTCATTGATAGCTCAAAGTGGAGCTTGAAGTGTGTCCTCCTCCACAATGGCAATTTATCTGGTGCAGTCACAATTAGCCATTCAGTTTATTTTTGTGAAGAATATGAAGACATAAAGAGAGTCCTTGATCTGTTGCAATATTACAAGCACATTTGGATCATCTGTGTTGACCTAAAAATAGTCTGCTGCCAGAGAGGTCTGGCCCCACACAGACACCTTCATAATCTCTAGCCCATTTCCCCACTTGAGAGCTGGGCTACTGCTCACCTTGGGGAAGGAAATCTCATGCCTCAAAATGACTTTTTGTGAATGCAAAGGCTGGGAGGGTCTTTGGTGGGGGCAAGGAGCCAGTTGGGGCTTTTCTCCCTTCATTCAGCTCCCAAGATGCCCCTCCAATGTCTTGAGACAAGGCCCAGGCCAATAAATGATTCAATTTCTCTTTCAAAGAAAAAAAAATTCACTCATTACCTGAGTGATTGTCTAATACAACAAGGTTGCCAGCCTGTTAAACCAAGCACGCCATTGTCCGAGGACAGCCAACTGACCTGGAGTCTGCAAGATCCTTCCCCATGTGGGAAGGCTACCCTCCCCTCTACAACCCCACACTTATTAGGGATGTCTGGATCCAAGGGTAGGTAGGACGACGACCATGTCCAGCTTGAAGCAGCAAGAGGAGCACAAGAAAAAAAAAAAAGAGCACAAGACCTTCTCCTACTGTCCTTTATAAGATTATAAAGGATCTTAAGTCTGAGAGGGGGGAATTCTTATTTTTTATTGTTATAATTAATTAATTAATTAATTTTAAAAGAATAATATAGGAAAGGGTGAAGACAAGGAACTTATATGCACGACCCATGGACATGAACTAAGGGGGCTGGGATTGCTGGGGGGAACGGGGTATTGGACAGAGGGGAGCAAAGGGGAAAAATTGGAACTATTGTAACAACATAATCAATAAAATATAATTTAAAAAAAAAAAAACTCCCTTTCCCTTCAAGGGACAGTTCCACAGCAAGGTAGTCACTCTGCTGCAAACAGCCTCAGGGCCCGACACAATAGCCAATGAGAGGAAAGATTGGCTTCCCCTACCAGTGTGACATATCGCCTGTCATGTTTTCGGTGGGTCTTCAGGATGAAAGATAAAATGCATGAGTTTTAAGAAATGCACATCCACATCTTGATGAACGGAAATGAATATCCAAAGGAACCTTTCAAAGTTTTTACTCAAACTACCTCTCCAAACTCTGAGCCTTAAATCAATTTCATACCCTTGTATATAAAACAAAACCAAACAAAACAAATACTCAGAAACCTTTTGTTCTTTTTCTAAATTAGTGACCTCGTGGACTTCGTTTTACAGGTTCTAGAAAGTGATGTGGCAATGCTTCTGGTAAGCAGGAGGGTGGCAACAAGCAGAAAAATCTTTCCTCACGGTCCACCAGGTCATTGGCAGGATAGAGAAACTTGTCCGCCTGTTGGTACCTCAGAGGGCTCTGGCTTGGTTTGAGGGAGATGCCTGCTGCCAAGCTAAGCACTTGCCACATAAAATTTAGGGTCTCTAAAGAACTCTGACCAAAATTTTAGCACCGGGTTTTTTCAATTTCTCTTTCTAGAATTAAAACATAAAGGAACTAGGTGATCAGAGGTAAGTGACACAAGCCCTAAACTGGCTGCCATCCTCAATGTCTTCATTTATAAACTTTGTTTACAAGACAAAATTCTCATTTTTCTTTTTAAATAGATTCCTGCCCTCAGTCCCAATGGCCAATCACAAAGACTTCTATTTCTGGATGAAAGAGAGACTCCTTCTTCTTCTTGGTCATGGTTGGAATGAGGTTCATGTGGTGATTCACACACTTGGTCACACAACTCTCCAGCTGCCACTTCACCTGAACCTCTTTACTCCCCACATCTATTGATTCTTTGGCTTTGTCATTGCAATGCATGGTGCATCGGGGCAGATGGTCCTGGAACTTCTCCAACTCACTGGTCACCAGGGACCAGGCTTGAGCCAAAGGTCGGTGGTGTTGCTCAATGCACTGGTGCACCTGCTACACAGACATCTTTCCTCACAACAGTTGGTGCTGCATGGGAACATGAGGACCTGAATCTTGCCAATGTTCTCTCTCTCCAGACCCTTCACCAGGGAGTCCACAGCCTTCTGCAACAGAGCTGTTGCAGGTCTACCATGGTGACTCCATGCCACACCATACCCCATCACTGACTACCTGTTGAAAGTTTCTTGATTGTTGCTTTAATTTCATTAATTGTAATCAGTCTGTTCAGATTTTCTGTTTCTTCTTGATTCAGTTTTGGAAAATTGTATTTTTAGGAATTTCTCCATTTCTTCCAGATTGTCCAATTTGTTGGCATATAGTTGTTCATAATACGTATATTGTTTTATCCTCACCAAAGATATTTTTTTCATTGTTTTTATAGAGAGAGGAAAAGAAGGGAGAGAGAGAATCGTCAATGTGAAAGAAGCATCAATCAGTTGCCTCCTGTACATGCCTGGACCACAGATCAAATCTGCAACCTAGGTAACGTGTGGGGAATTGAACCCGCAAACTTTAGGTTACAGGATAACGCTCCAACTGAACCGCAATGGCCAGAGCCATAATATTTTCTTATAATGCTTTGTGTTTCTGTGGTTCAGTTGTTAGTTCTCCTCTATTTCTTTCATTCATTTGGGTTTTTTTCTTTCTATTTCTTGATGTGTATAGTTAAATGTTTATCAATCTTGTTTATATTTATAAAGAACCAGCTCTTGGTTTCTTAATCTTCTTTTTAAGACTGTTTATTTTTGCTGTAATATTTCTTATTTTCTTTCTTCTGCTCACTGTGGGTTTTGTTTGTTGTTCTATTTCTAGTTTCTTTAGGTATAAAATTATATTATTTGAGATTTTTCTTGTTTCTTGGGGTAAGCCTGTAATGTTATAAATGTCCCTCTTAAGACTGCTTTCACTGTGACCCATAGAATTTGTGTTCTTGTGTTTTCATTTTTTAAAATTTGTGTTGTTTTCCTATTACAATTGTCCCACTTTTTCCCTCATTGCTATCCCCCCACCCAGCCCACTTCTTCTCCCACAGTCAATCCCCACCCCATTGTCCATGTCCATGGGTTATTTATACTAGTTCCTTTACTAAACCCTTCCCCTACTTAACCCCCTTCTCTTCTTCCCAACTCCCCCCTGATAACTGTTACTCTGTTGCTTTTTCAATTTTGTTCATTTATTTGTGTTGTTCATTAGTTTCCTGTATCAGGTGATATCATATGGTACTTTTCTTTCATTGCCTGGCTTATTTTGCTAAGAATAATTCTCTCTAGTTCCATCCATGCTGCTGCAAATGGTAGAAGTTCCTTCTTTCTTTCTGCTACATAGTACTCCATTGTGTAAATGTACCACAGTTTTTTGATTCACTCATCTACAGATGGGCACTTAGGTTGTTTCCAGCATTTGGCTATTGTAAATAGTGCTGCTATGAATGTAGGAGTGCATAGGTTCTTTTGAATTGGTGTTTCAGGATTTTTCAGATATAATCCTAGCAATGGAATTGCTGGTTCAAAAGGCAGTTCCATTTTTAGTTTTTTGAGGAAATTCCAAACTGTTTTCCATAGTGGCTGCACCAGTCTGCATTCCCACCAGCAATGCACTTGGGTTCCCTTTTCTCCACATCTTGCCAGCACTTGTTGTTTGTTGATTTGTTGATGATGGCCATTCTGACTGGTGTGAGCTGGTATCGCATTGTGGTTTTAATTTGCATCTCTCAGGTGGCTAGTGATGTTGTATGGGAAGCTGGGGTGCTTGGTGGTGGCAAATGTAGCTCAGCCCCAGAGTGGAAAACCACTGGGAGCGTAGTGGCACAAAGGACCCACTCCACACACCAGTTTTCTTGCAGGGAACAAGGCCTGCATTTATATAATAGTTAAAAAGCTTGCTTTCTGCTAAAAGACCCCCTCACCCTGGGCTGAGAACAGCAGATGTTCAGCATGTAACCTTGAAGCAGTTTCTTAGGGCATATTCTCGGCCAATTTCTAAGAACAGAATGTGGCTAGACAAGTTATTCTTATCATCCATGCACGTGTAACATTCTTTTCTCTAGTATGTGAAAGTAATAATCATATAAGGCAATGATTAGCATAATGATTCACAATTTTTTTGGATGTAATCCACCTAAGAAATCAATAAAGGCCTGCTAAGGCAGGGGCAAATTGCGCTTTCTCCTCTAGAAAGCGGCCAGTTCTGTCCCCCTTCTCCACATGATTCTAGCAGTTGCTGTGCATTTATTCCCTCATCCACAACGCCGTGGACTCTGCTGGTCAGAGGTCTGCGACAATGTTGAGCATTCTTTCATATGCCTTTGGACCCTCTGTATGTCCTCTTTGGAGAAGTGTTTGTTCAGGTCCTTTGTCCATTTTTTAATTGGGCTGTCTGTCTTCTTGGTGTTGAGTTGTATAAGTTCTTTTTATATTTTGGAGATCAATCCCTTGTCTGAGGTATCACTGGCAAATATATTCTCCCGTATGATTTGTTCCTTTTCATCTTGCTGATGTTTTCTTTTGCTGAGCAGACACTCTTCAGTTTGAAGTAGTCCCATTTGTTTATTCTTTTCTTTATTTCCCTTGCCTTAGGAGATATATCAGTGAAAATATTGCCACATGGGATATCTGAAGTTTTCCTGCCCGTTTTCCTCTAGGACTTTTATGCTGTCATGGCTTACATTTAAGTCTTTAATCCATCTTGAGTTTATTCTGGTGTAAGTTGGTGGTCTAGTTTATTTTTTTGCATGCCCCTGTCCAGTTCTCCCTACACCATTTGTTAAAGAGGCTCTTTTCACTTCATTTTATGTTCCTTCCCCCTTTGTCAAATATTAGTTGACCATATAGACCTGCGTTTATTTCTGGGCTCTCTATTCTGTTCTATTGATCTATATGTCTGTTCTTATGCCAATACCAGACTGTTTTGATTACTGTGGCCTTATAGTATAGTTTGGTATGAGGTATTGTGATTCCTCCTACTGTGTTCTTCTTACTCAAGATTGCTGTGGCTACTTGGGGTCTTTTTTTGGTTCCATATAAACTTTTGAAGTATTTGTTTTAGGTCTGTGACATACGTCATTGGTATTTTAATAGGGATTGTGTTGAATCTATAAATTGCTTTGGGTAGTATGGACATTTTAATGATGTTGATTCTTCCCATCCATGAACATGGTATATGCTTCCATCTATTTGTATCTTTCTTAATTTCTTTCTTCAGTATTATGTAGTTTTCTGAGTACAGGTATTTTACCTCCTTGGTTAAGTTTTTTCCTAGGTACTTTATATTTCTTGTTGCTATAGTAAATGGATTTTTTTTCTTGTTTCTGTCTCTGATATTTTATTGTTGGTGTACATAAATGCCTTTGATTTCTGAATATTGACTTCATATCCTGCTATTTTGCCAAATTCACTTATTAGGTCAGGTAGTTTTTTCTTGGAGTCTGTAGGGTTTTCTATGTACACTATCATGTCATCTGCAAACAGTGACAGTTTTACTTCCTCTTTTCCAATTTGGATGCCTTTTATTTCTCTTTCTTGTCTGATTGCTGTGGCTAGAAATTCCAAGACTATGTTGAATAGGAGTGGGGAGAGTGGACATCTTGTCTTGTTCCTGACTTCAGGAGGAATGCTTTCAGTTTTTGCTCATTGAGTATGATGTCGGCTTCAGGTTTCTCATATATGGCCTTTATTATGTTGAGGTGTGCTCCCTCTATTCCCATTTTCCTGAGTGTTTTCATAATAAATGGGTATTGTACTTTATCAAATGCTTTATCAGCATCTATTGATATGATCATGTGGTTTTGGTCTTTCATTTTGTTTATGTGGTGTATTACATTTACTGTTTTGTGAATATTAAACCATCCTTGCATCCCTGGGATGAATCCTACTTGATCATGGTGTATGATCTTTCTAATGTGTTGCTGGATCCGTTTTGTTGAGGATTTTAGCATCTTTGTTCATCAGCGATATTGGCCTGTAGTTTTCTTTCTTTGTTGTGTCTTGACCTGGTTTTGAAATTAGAGTAATACTGGTTTTATAGAAAGAGTTTGGGAATCTTCCCACTTCTTGGATTTTTTGGAATAGTCTGAGGAGGATAGGAGTTAGTTCTTTCCTAAACGTTTTGTAAAATACACCTGTGAAGCCATCCGGTCCAGGGCTTTTGTGTGCCAGGAGTTTTTTTTTATTACTGCTTCAATTTCATTTATTGTTATTGGTCTGTTCAGGCTTTCTGCTTCTTCTTGATTCAGTTTTGGAAGATTATATGTTTCCAGAAATTTGTCCATTTCATCTAGGTTGTCAGATTTCTTGTGATACAGTTGTTCATAGTAATTTCTTACAATCCTTTGTATTTCTGTGGTATCGGTTGTGATTTCTCCTTTTTCATTTCTGATTTTACTTATTTGGGTCCTCTCTCTTTTTTTCTTGATGAGCCTGGTTAAAGGCTTGTCAATTTTGGTTATCTTTTCAAAGAGCCAGCTTTTGCTTTTATTGATCTTTTGAATTGTTTCCTTAGTCTCTATGTCATTTAGTTCTGCTCTGATCTTGATGATTTCCTTTCTTCTACTCACACTGTGCTTGTTGTTGTTCCTCTAGTTCTTGTAGCTGTAGGGTTAGATTTTTTATTAGAGATTGTTCTATCCTTTTTAGGTAGGCCTGTATTGCTATGAACTTTCCTCTCAGGACTGCTTTCACTGTATCCTATAGGTTTTGGGTTGTTGTGTGTTCATTATCATTTGTTTCCGGAAACTTTTTGACTTCTTCCTTGATGTCATTGTTAACCCATTCATTATTTAATAGCATATTATTAATTCTCCATGAGTTTGAATGCTTTTGAGTTTTTTTTCCTTGAGGTTGATTTCCAGTTTCAAGCTATTATGATCTGAGAAGATACTTGATATAATTTCAATATTCTTGAATTTGTTTAGGCTGTTGTGTGTCCTACCATGTGGTCTACTTTGAAAATTTTCCATGTGCACTTGAAAAAAATGTATATTTTGCTTCTTTGGGGTGAAAGGTTCTATATATATCAACTAAGTCCATTTGATCTAGAGTGTTGTTCAATGCCTCAATATGCTTGGTGTTTCTTTGCTTCGAAGAACTGTCCATTGTTGACAATGGGGTGTTAAGGTTCCCTACTATGAGTGTGCTGCTGTCTATATCCTTCCTGAGGTCTTTCAAAATTTTCCTTACATATTTGGGTGCTCCTATGTTGGGTGCATATATGTTTACAAGGGTTATATCTTCTTGATGGATTTTTTCCTTAAGTATTATGAAATCACCTTCTTTGTCCCTTTTTATGGCCTTTGCTGTGAAATATGTTTTGTCTGATGTAAGTATTGCTACTCCAGCATTTTTTTCATGTCCATTTGCTTGAATTTTTTTTTTTTATCCTTTCACTCTCAGTCTGTGAAGCTCTTGTTCTAAGGTGGGTCTCTTGTAGACAGCATATATGTGGCTCATGCTTTCTAATCCATTCAGCTACTCTATGTCTTTTGATTGGTGCATTGAATCCAGTTACATTTAAGGCTATTATCCATAGATATTTATTCGTTGTCATTTTCCCCATTTGTACTTGTGTTCCCCTCTCTCTCTCTCTCTCTCTCTCCCTCTCTCTCTCTCTTCATCTTCTTAAAGCAGACCATTTAGCATCTCTTGCAATGCTGGTTTGGTGGAGATGCATTCTTTTAGCCTTCTTTTGTCTGGGAAGCTCCTTATTTCACTTTCCATTTTGAATGAGAGCCTTGCTGGGTAGAGTAGTCTTGGTTGTAGGCCTTTGTTTTTCACTGCTTGGAATATTTTTTGCCACCCCCTTCTGGCTTGTAGTGTTTCTATTGAGAAATATGATGATAGCCTTATTGGAGTTCCCTTGTATGTTATTAGCTGTTTCTCTCTTGCTGCTTTTAGGATTCTCTCTTTGTCTTTTAATGTTGCCATTTTAATTATGATGTGTCTTGAAGTGGGCTTGTTTGGATTTATCTTCATTGGGACCCTCTGTGCTTCCTGGACTTGCGTGACTTTTTCTCTCATCAAGTGAAGGAAGTTTTTTGTCATTACTTTTTCAAACAGGTTTTCTATCCCTTGCTCCTCTTCTTCTCCTTCTGGTATTTCTATAATATGAATATTATGTTTCATGTTGTCCTGGAGCTCTCTTAAAGCCTCTTCATTCTTTTTCAGTCTTTTTTCATTTTGTTGCACTGTCTGGGAGTTTTTTTCTACATTGTCTTCCAGCTCACTGATCCGATCTTCTGCTTCCTTTAGCCTGATTTTAATTCCTTCTACTGTGTTCTTCAATTCAGAGATCGTATTCTTCATTTCCTCCTGGTTCTTATTGATAGCTTCTATGTCCTTTTTCATGCTGGTGTAATTCTCAGTAAGTTCCTTGTATTTTCCCTAGAGTTTCTTGTAGTTTCCCTGGAGTTCCGTGTAGTTTTCTTTGAGCTCACTGATCTCATTGAGCTTCTCTATAATCCATGTTTTGAATTCCACGTCTGATAGTTTGCTTTCCTCTATTTCATTTAGCACTCTTTCTGGGGATTCCCTCCTTTCCTTTCAGTGGGGGTTGCTTCATCGTCTCCCCATTTTCGTGACTCTTCTTGTTTGTTGCTGCTTCTTAGATTGATCTGCATTTCCTGAATCTGCCTCTGGTGGTTCCAGATCATGTACCAGTCTGGGCCTAGGCAACCTGTTGGAGACTACCAGAAATCTACTGCCTTTGTTTGTCTCCTTTAGTTGTTAATCTATTCAATCTGTGATCAGCCATCAGGCTTAAGCACCCAGGGTGGTACAGATTATTTCCTGCGGGCAGGGCTTTTGCTTCCCCTCAGGCTGATGCCACTTGAAGGGAAATGGTCTGCCTGCAGTATGCGGAATGAGTCATCACTGGGACCCAGCCAGCTGCTCCCTCAGTTCTCTCCTCAAAGCCACCCCTCCCAAATTCTCCCCGAGCATCTCTAGTCCTCTCTGCCCTCCCTCTGCTTGAGCTCGGGGTAAATGGGTGCCAAAATATTTTTGTATGTGATCCACTTAAGAGCCCTTTTTCTCTAGCTGTTTCTTTCAGGTCAGCAGAAAACCCTGTGGCTTTTCACTTTTTCACAGCTAGATGCGATTTTACTTTCTGTTCTGTTACTGTGGGCTGGGAAGACCAGCTGGAGGTATTTAGATCGTGCCCTTCTCAGGGGGAACCCCTGACTGCTGAGCTGTTTCTCAGTCCCTTCAGCTGCCACCCATGGGAACCCGGCCAGCCTTTTCACATCTCCACACTTCCTACTGGTCACGTTGTGTCGAATCAGCCTTTTCTGTCTCTCTGTGGTTAAAAGACTTCTCTCCAGCTAGTGCTCAGTTGGTTATTCCAGATGATTTCTCCAAAATTAAGTTGTAAGTACAGATTGGTCCTGGACGAGGTTAGTGTACCTTCCACTTACTCCTCCGCTATCTTGGATCCACCCATATCAAAAGAAAAGGGATTTTTGATTGTGCTATTTATCAATATCCAGGAATGAACAGTGAAAGAGGAACTGTTATGCTGTATAATTGAGAGAATTGTGAAGTACTGGATTTGTAAAAATTGGTTTTTACAAATGGTTTACAGGAATTAAACCTAAACCCAGTGTTGCTTACTTAGCCCTCTGAAATAACAGAGTCCTATGAGACAACTCCTTGACAACAGGATGGTCAAGGGAGAAAAAGTAAGCAACTCAGGTAAGCCGTGATCCTTTAGAGAAAAGAGGAGCAGCCCCCCATTACCAAACACCAGTTTTCCAGGAGCCTTGGCAACATGCAGTGTTCTTGTCCCAGCTCTGGCTCTTACAGTTCAGAGAATAATATTGTTTTCCTTTTACCAACTTATTATTTGAAATGATAATATAACCTGTCTGTTTTCTGTTTCATATATTTTCTTTTTTTTTTTTAAATGATTTAATGTGTTTTATTGATTAAATTATTACATTTGTGCCAATTTCCCTTCCCTCTGCTCCCCTCCACCCGGTGGCCCCCCTCCCTCCAGTTGTCCCCCCCTTTTAGATTATGTCCATTAGTTGTGCATACAGTTCCTCCCAACCTCTCTCCGTCTATTCCATTCCCTCCTACCTTGATCCCCAATTCCTATATCATCTCCCTCCCTTTCCCCATTCCCCCTCCCTGTTGACCTCCCCCCAATATGCTTCCCGTACCCACAGTTCCTCTTTCCCTCTCGTTGCCTATTTAGTTTGCCTTTGTTTCATCTCCCTAGCTTCTGTTTTTTTTTTTTAAACCAGTCCCTTTAACATCTCATATAACAGTGGTTTGGATCTAATGAACTCTTTCAGTTTTATTTTGTCCTGGAAACACTTTCTCTGTCCTTCTATTCTGAATGACAATTTCGCTGGATAGAGTATTCGTGGTTGTAGGTTTTGGATTTTCATTACTTTGAATATTTCTTGCCAGTTTCTTCTTGCCTGTAGGGTTTCCCTTGAGAAGTCAGCTGATAGTCTAATTGGGACCCCTTTGTACATAATTCTTTTCTTCTCTCTTGCTGCTTTTAAGATTCTCTCTTTATCTTTAATTTTTGACATTTTGATTATAATGTGTCTTGGAGTGGTTCTCCCTGGGTCCAGTCTCTTGGGAACTCTCCTTGCTTCCTGGACCTGCAGGTCTATTCCCTTTCCCAAGTCTGGGAAGTTCTCCTTTATTATATTTTCACTCAATTTTTCAAGTTCTAGTTCATCTTCCTCATTCTCTGGCAAACCAATGATTCTTATGTTGGGCCTTTTATAGCTGTCCCAGAGGTTTCTGATCCTTTCGTTGTTGCTTCCCATTTCCTCTCTCTGCATTGGTTGACTGCTTGTTCCTTCTCCAAATTCCAGTTTGTTGAAATGAACTCTGGATTTTATTTCCTTTCCTTCTATCTCGTATGCGGTTTTGTTCCTTTCGTTATGAAAGTTTTTCGCTTCTTTCATATCTTTTTCCTGCTCTTTTGTGAATTCTGTAAGCCACCTGATAACAATGGCCCAGAACTGAGCCTCTGACAGGTTTCTTATCTGTTCATCTGTCAGGTTCTCTATCTGCTGCCTGGTGAGTTGTGTTACCGGTATTTCTAAAGTTGCCTGCCTCATTTTGACAGATGCTTTTTGTTTTCTTGGGCTGGCTGTGGGGGCAGTGCCTGCGTACGCGTCACAAATTAGCGACCGGCGCCTGCTTGTCCGCGACCTATTTCGCAGCCCTGTGGTGCTTTCTGTGGGGGCGGGGGTCCAAGATGGATTCACACAGTTATTCAGCTAGGAGACCGGGATCCGTCCTCCCGCCCCCCTGGGCCTCACTGTTCAAGGCGATGCGGCGGCCGCTCTCCCCAGCTCCGGAGTCGCGCACCGCCAGGGACTTGGCCACCGGGACTCCTCGCCGGGGTCGCGCACCGCCAGGGACTTGGCCACCGGGACTCCTCGCCGGGGTCGCGCACCGCCAGGGACTTGGCCACCGGGACTCCTCGCCGGGGTCGCGCACCGCCAGGGGCTTGCGTAGCCGCTCTCCCCAGCTCCGGAGTTGCGCACCGCCAGGGACTTGGCCACCGGGACTCCTCGCCGGGGTCGCGCACCGCCAGGGACTTGGCCACCGGGACTCCTCGCCGGGGTCGCGCACCGCCAGGGGCTTGGCCACCGGGACTCCTCGCCGGGGTCGCGCACCGCCAGGGGCTTGGCCACCGGGACTCCTCGCCGCCCGCCGCTCCGGGTGCGACCGCAAACAGCACTGCCCTCTTTAACTCTTACCTGCCCAAATGGCACCGTTGGTTTATAACTTCATATGTTGGACTTCCGTGTAGTTTTATTTTCTGGAATTTCTAGTTATCCTTTGTTTTGAAGTAGTTGTATTCCTGTATAGTTGTAGAGGGAGACCTAGCGTGTCCGTCTAAGCCTCCATCTTGGCCGGAAGTCCCATATATTTTCTTAAAGGTTAGGTTTTTAAAATAAATTTGGTTTAATTTTTTTCTAAAAAAAAAAATCCTGAGACTTCTGGCCAAGATGGAGGTGTAGACAGACATGCTGCGCCTCCTTCCACAACTAAGAAGGAATACAACTACCTCAAAACTAGAAACAACCAGAATTTCCAGAAAATCAAACTGCATGGAAGTCCAACAAACAAAGATATAGAGAAAAAATACTCATCCAGACAGGTAGAAGGAAAGAGCAGGAGCAGAGAGGATGAGGTGTGGTGCTGGCAGCAGCCAGCGGCAGGTAGTGGAAAGCAGTTACACATTTTAAAAAGTCAGGAGTGACAACTGGGGGGCACTCCCAGCTCCTCCCCGGACCGCTCAGCTCACAGTCCCAGCACCAGGAAAAATCAAGCCTCATTGCTTTTGACTGTGCAAATCAGTGGAGGTTGGCGCGGAGGCAGAAACTACCGATCTCTCAGCAGAGTCCACTTGTTTAAAGGGCCCCCACAGTCCTATAACATCCACAGACCCATCCACTCTGGGAACAACAGCCAGGGCAACAGCTAGAGAGATGCCAGTTCCATACGGAAGTGGGCGAAGTGCCTGGAAAAGGGGTGAGAGCTGGGCAAACGGCCCTGTTCCCTCTAAGACCCCTCTCCCACACACAGCGCCACAATGTGGTGAAACAGGTTGCCCTCTACTGATGAATCCCTAAGGCTCCACCCCTTACAATGTAACAGGAGTGACAGCTCTGCCTAAGACACAGGTAAACAAACACAAGAGCTGTCAGAATGAGGAGAAAGAGAAGTATGGCCCAAAAGAGGGAACGGATCAAGGTTCCAGTGGGAGAACTAAGCGACGAGGAGATAGCCAACCTAAGTAGATAGCCAACCCAACAGAAGCAAAATTCCAAACACTGGTGATAGATAAAGATGCTCACTGACTTGACAGATATGCTTGAGTACGGCAAATGCATAAGAGAAGAAGTGAAGGCTATGTTAAGTGAAATGAAGGAAAATCCACACAAAACCAGTGGTGAGGGGAAGAAAACCGGGGTTCAAATCAATGACTTGGAACATAAGGAAGAAAAAGACAGTCATCCAGTACAGGATGAGGAAACAAGGATTGAAAAAAATGAGGAGAGGCTTGAAAACATCTGAGACAACTTTAAGCACGCCAACATCCAAATCATAGGGGTGCCAGAAGGAGAAGAGGAGAAGCAAGAATTGAACACTTATCTGAAAAAATAATGAAGGAAAACTTCCCAAATTTTGCAAAGGAAATAGACATACAAGTCCAGGAAGCACAGAGAGTCCCAAAGAAGATAGACCCAAAGAGGACCACACCAAGACACATCATGATTAAAATGCCAAAGGTGAAAAATAAAGAGAGAATTCTAAAAGCAAAAAGAGAGAAGCAGAGACTTGCCTACAAAGGAGTACCTGTAAGACTATCAGCTGGTTTCTCAAAAGACACTTTGCGGGCAAGAAGGGACTGGCAAGCAGTATTCAACGTGATTAAAAGCAAGGACCTGCAACCAAGATTACTCTATCCAGCAAAGCTATCATTTAGCATGGAAGGGCAGATGAAGTGCTTCCCAGACAAGGTAAAGCTAAAGGAGTTCATCATCACCAAACCATTATTATATGGAATGACAAAGGGACTTACTTAAGAAAAAGAAGATGAACACTATGAACATTAAGATGACAACAAACTCACAACTATTAACAAATGAATCTAAAAAATAAAAACAAAATCTAACTTAGCAAACCAGAATAGGAACAGAATCATAGGTATGGAGATCATTTGTAGGATTATCAGCTGGGAGGGGGAAGGGGGAGAAATGGGGAAATGGTGCAGAAATTAAGAAGTATATTCAGTTGGTACAAAATAGACAGGGGAAGTTAAGAATAATACAGGAAAGGGTGAAGCCAAAGAACTTATATGCACAACCCATGGACATGAACTAATGTGGGTGGGATTTCTTGAGGGAAGGGGGTACTGGGCAGAGGGGAGCAAAGGGGAAAAAATGGTACTACTATAATAACATAATCAATAAAATATACTTTAAAACAAAACAAAACAAATAAAAACTTCCCAACAAACAAAACTCCTGGACCACATGGCTTCACAGATGAATTTTACCAAACATTCAAAGAACTAACACCTATTATTCTCAAAGTATTCTAAAAAATTCTAGAGGAGAGAAGACTTTCAAGCTCAGTTTCCAAGGCTAGCATTATGCTAATTCCAAAACCAGGTAAAGATGCTGCAAAGAAAGAAAATTATAGGCCAAAATCTCTGATAAACATAGATTTAAAAAATTCTTAACAAATATTACCACACCAAATTCAGCAATACATTAAAAGACCACTCATCATGATCAAGTGCAATTTATTCCTGGGATGCAAGGTTGATACAATATCTGCAAACTATCATAATACACCAAATAACAAAATGAAGCATAAAAATTATATGATCATATCAATAGGTGCAAAGAAAGCATTTGAAAAAATTCAGCTCCCATTTATAATAAAAACTCACAACAAAGTTGGAATAGAGTGAACATATCTCAACATAATAAAGGCCATATAGGACAAACCTACAGCCAACATCATACTCAACAGGGAAAAACTAAAAATGCTTCCCTTAAGATTAGGAACAAGACAGGATATTCATTTTTACCACTCTTATTCAAGATATTACTACAAGTCCAAACCACAACAATCAGACAAGAAGCAAAATAAAAGGCATCCAAGTTGAAAACAAATAAATAAAACTATCATTATTTGCAGATGACATGACACTATATTTAATGAACCCTAGAGATTCTGCACAAAAATCCCAAGAACTGATGAATAAATTTAGTAAAGTAGCATAGAACAGAATAAATATTCAGAAACTGGTTGCATCTTTATACATTAAAAAAGAAGTATTAGAAATAGAAACTAAGAAAACAATCTCATTTACAGTTGGATCAAAAAATAATAACATACCAAGGAATGAACTTAACTGAGAAGGTAAAATACATGTACTCAAAAAATTATAAGGTACTGAAGAAAGAAATTGAAGAAGATACAAATAAATGGAAGCATATACCATGCTCATAAATAAGAAGAATTAACATCATACTACCCAAAGAAATTATAGATTTAATACAATTCCTATCAAAATACCAGTGGCATATTTCACAGAACTGGAACATATAATTCAAAACTTTATATGGAACCAAAAAAAGCCTTGAATAATCACAGCAATCTTGAGAAAGAAAAAAGTTGGAGGTATTGCACTACCTGATATGCACTACAAGGCCATAGTAATTAAACCAGCATGGTACTAGCATCAAATCAGACATAAAGATTAATGGAACAGAATAGAGAGCCCAGAAATAAACCCATTAATATTTGACAAAAGAGGCAAGAACATACAATGGGGTAAAGACAATCTATTCAATAAATGTTGTGGGGAAATTGGATAGCTAAAGGCAAAAAGAAGAAGAAAGGAAGAAACTAGACCACCGTCTTATAACATATACAAGAGTAAACTCAAAATGGATTAATGATTTAAATATATGACTCAAAACCATAAAACTCCTAGAAGAAAACTTCATAAAAGTTCAAACATCTCTTTTTTTTAATTTTTTTAATTGTTGTTTTTTACAGCTGTCCCATTTTCCCCCCATTGCTCCCCACTGCCCCACCCACACCCCTCTACCACAGTCAATCCCCACCCTGTTGTTCATATCCACGGGTCACTTATACTAGTTCCTTGACTAGACCTTTCCCCATCTTTCTCCCCTTCTTCCCCTGCCCCTTCCCTTTAGTAGCTGTCAGTCTGTTCTTTGTTTCCATGCCTCTGGTTCTATATGCTCGTTTGTTTGTTTTGTTCATTAGGCTTCTGTATTAGGTGAGAGCATATGGTATTTGTCTTTCGCCACCTGGCTTATTACACTAAGCATAATACTCTCCAGTTCCATGCATGTTGTCACAAAAGGTAGGAGTTCCTTTCTTCTTTCTGCTGCATAGTATTCCATTGTGTAAATGTAGCACAGTTTTTTGATCTACTAATCTGCTGATGGGCACTTAGGTTGTTTCCAGCATTTGGCTATTGTAAATAGTGCTGCTATAAACATAGGGGTGCATAGGTTCTTTCGAATTGGTGTTTCAGGATTCTTCAGATATAATCCCAGCAGTGGAATTGCTGGACCAAAAGGCAGTTCCATTTTTAGTTTTCTGAGGAAATTCCATACTCTTTTCCACAGTAGCTGCACCATTCTGCATTCCCACCAATAGTGCACTTGGGTTCCCTCTTCTCCACATTCTTGCCAACACTTGTTGTTTGTTGATTTGTTGATGCTGGCCATTCTGACTGGTGTGAGGTGTTATCTCATTGTGGTTTTAATTTGCATCTCTCTGATGGCTAGTGAGTTGAGCATTCTTTCATCTGCCTATGGGCCCTCTGTATGTCCTCCTTGGAGAAGTGTCTAATTCAGGTCCTTTGCCACTTTTTTAATTGAATTGTCTGTCGGACGTATATCTTAGCAATATTTTTTCTGATATATCTCCTCTGGCAAGGGAAAGAAAAGAAAAAATAAACAAATGGACTTACATTTTAATAAAAAGTTTTGTACAGCAAATGAAACCATCAACAAAATGAAAAGATGAACTACTCAATGGAAGAAGATATTTGCTAATGACATATCTGATGAAGTGGTTAATATCCAAAATTTATAAAGAACACATACAACTCAACACCAATTAAAAAATGGGCAGAAGACCTGGATAAACACTTCTCCAAAGAGTACATACAGATGGCCAATAGCCATATAAATAGATGCTCAGTATCACTAATCATCAGAGAAATGCAAATTACAACACAATGAGATATGGCTAGCATCAATAAATCAACAAAAACAAGTGCTGGTGAGGATGTGGAGAAAAAGGGACCCTTCATGCCCTGTTGGTGGGAATCCAAATTGGTGCAGCTACTATGGAAAACAGTATGGAGGATTCTCAAAAAGTTAAAAATGGAATTGTCTTATGACCCAGAGATTCCAGCCTAGAGATAAACATATGGTCAAATGACTTTTTGATAAGTGTGAAAAGATCATTCACTCAATGGAAAAAGAACAGTCTTGTCAACAAATGATGCTGAGAAAACTGGATATCCACATGCAAAAGAATGAAGCTTCCCTTACCTAACACCATACACAAAAATAAACTCAAAATGGGTGAAAGAACCTAAAACTGTAAAACTCTTAAAAGAAAACTTAGAGGAAAAGCTTCATGACATTAGATTTAACAATAATTTCTTGAATCATTGGACACCAAAGGCACATACAACAGAAGAAAAAGTGGACAAATTGTGTATCAAAAAACACTGTAACATTGTGAAAAGGCAAGCCATTGAATGGAAGAAAGTATTTTCAAGCCACTTATCTGATAAGAGATAAAATCCAGAACACAGAGACAACTAAAACTCAACAACAAGAGACAACCAGCCTAGGAGAAACAAGATGGTGGAAGAGTAAGTGGAAGCTACACTAACCTCCTTCCAGAACTAGTCTGGATTTACAACTTAATTTTGGAGAAATCATCTGAAATAACCAACCAAACACTAGCTGGAGAGAAGTCTTATAACCACGGAGAGACAGAAAAGGCCACTACATCACAACCTTACCGGTAGGGAGTGCGGAGATGCAGAAGGGCTGGCTGGGCTCACACAAGTGGCAGCTGAAGGGACTGAGAAACAGCTCAGCAGCCGGGGGTTCCCCCTGAGAAGGGCAGGGTATAAACCCCCAGCTGAGTTTACCAGCCTACAGCAACAGAGTGGAAAGTAAAATAGTATCCAGCTGTGAAAAGTGAAAAGCCACAGGGTTTCTTGCTAGCTGGAGAGAAACAGCGGGAGGAAAAGAGCTCTTAAGTGGATGACATACAAAAATATTTTGGCCCCCACTTACCCTGGGCTCGAGCGGAGGGAAGGCAGAGAGGACTAGAGATGCTTGGCGAGAGTTTGGTGTGGTGGCTTTGAGGGGAGAACTGGGGAGGTAGCCGACCAGGTCCCAGTGCTGACTCATACCCAGTACTGCAGGCAGACCACTACCCTCCCCCCAAGTGGCGTCAGCCTGAGGGGAAGCAAAAGCCCTGCCTACAGGAATTAAGTTGCCACACCCACAGTCCTTTAGCCTGACGGCTAATCACAGATTTAATAGATTAACAACTAAAGAAGCCAGACAACGGCAGTAGATCCCTGGAAGTCTCCAACAGGCTGCCTAGGCCCAGACTGGTACAGGATCTGACGCCACCAGGGGCAGATCCAGGAAGTGCAGATCATTCTAAGAAGCACCAACAAACAATAGGA
The DNA here is from genome assembly GCF_987537825.1 of Furipterus horrens. Lineage (NCBI taxonomy): Eukaryota > Metazoa > Chordata > Mammalia > Chiroptera > Furipteridae > Furipterus > Furipterus horrens. The sequence goes on from NW_028327176.1 coordinate 85,271,897, forward strand.
GTCACAAAAATGGGGAGACAGAGAAACAGCCCTTCATCCCCAGAAAGAGTGCTAAATGAAATAGAGGGGAGCAAACTATCAGATATGGAATTCAAAACATGGATTATGGAGAAGCTCAATGAGCTCAGCGGAAACTACAAAGAACGCCAGGGAAACTACAAGGAACTCCAGAAAAACTACGAGGAACTTACTGAGAATTACACCAGCATGAAAAAGGACATAGAAACTATCAATAAGAACCAGGAGGAAATGAAGAATACAATCTCTGAATTGAAGAACACAGCAGAAGGAATTAAAAGCAGGCTGGAGGAAGCAGAAGATCAGATCAGCGAGCTGGAAGACAATGTAGAAAAAAACTCCCAGACAGGGCAACAAAATGAAAAAAGACTGAACAAGACTGAAGAGGTTCTAAGACAGCTGCAGGACAACATGAAACGTAATAATATCCGTATCATAGGAATTCCAGAAGGAGAAGAGCAAGGGATAGAAAACCTCTTTGAAAAACTAATGACAGAAAACTTCCCTAACATGAGGAGAGAAAGAGTCACACAAGTCCAGGAAGCACAAAGGGTCCCAATGAAGAGGAACCCCAACAGGCCCACTTCAAGACACATCATAATTAAAATGACAACATTCAAAGACAAAGAGAGAATCCTAAAAGCAGCAAGAGAGAAACCACTAAAAACATACGAGGGAGCTCCAATAAGGCTATCATCAGATTTCTCAGAAGAAACACTACAAGCCAGAAGGGAATGGCAAAAAAATATTCCAAGCAATGAAAAACAAAGGCCTACAACCAAGACTACTCTACCCAGCAAGGCTCTCATTCAAAATGGAAGGTGAAATAAGGAGTTTCCCAGACAAAAGAAGGCTAAAAGAATACATCTCCACCAAACCAGCATTGCAAGAGATGCTAAATGGTCTGCTTTAAGAAGATGAAGAAACAGAGAGAGACAGAGAGGAACATGAGTACAAAGGGGGAAAATGACAATGAATAAGTACTGAAAGAAAGAAGGAACTTCTACCATTTGCAACAACATGGATGGAACTAGAGAGAATTATGCTTAGCGAAATAAGCCAGGCAACGAAAGAAAAATACCTTATGCTATCACCTATTACAAGAAACTAATGAACAACACAAACAAATGAGCAAAATTGAACCAGAGGCATGTAAACAAGGAATAAACTAACAGTAACAAAGGGGGAGATGGGAGGGAGAGAAGGGGGTAAGAAGGGGAAGGGTCTAGTCAAAGAACATGTATAAATGACCCATGGACATGGACAACTGAGTGGGGACTGAATGTGGGAGAAGAGGGAGCAGGGTGCAGTGAAGCAAGAGGGGGGAAAAAGTGGGACAACTGTAATGAAAAACAAAAAGAAAAATTTTTAATGGGGGGAGAAATGAAAATATAAAGAATGGAAATGCAAGTTCAGTGAATATTAGAAGGACAAGGATTTTCCTTCACAGTGTATATTTTTCTCCCTATCTGATCCCTCCAGAGTTCAGCATTCTAAAGAAGTAAGTAATGACATAAGTTTCTTTGCATAAAACTAATAAGACCAGTTGTTAATAGAGGTTTGTTTTTTTTTTGACTAAGACTTTGACTGGAATGTCATGCCTAAAGGAGACATGCTTGGGCTCTGGTTGTTACCAAAAAGCCCTGAGGAACTGGGATTGACTTTCAAAGGTAATAAAAGCCCACGAGATAAAAGGCCTGGTACCTTGGTTGGATGTGCAGTCCATGACAATCTTTCCAGGGAAGAAATGAAGGTTGTTTTCCTGAAAGGTGGCTAGAAAGGACCTTAAAGCACATTGGAAAACCAGAAGGACTTGGAAAAGACAGGTGTTTACAGGCAAGGCTGAATGCCAGGTATGTGGTTCTGCTTCTGAAGGGCAGACTAAAGGTCACCCTAAATGTTCCTTGCGTAAGTTCCAGCAAAGCAGAACTAAAGATCATAAGTGATCATTTGCTGCTCTTGTTGTGTTTATGCAAATGAACAGGATGAATTAAAAATGGACTTAATGCAGTCCCTTTAATGACAAGGAGGGTAATCTTAGGGAGCAAAATCGTGATTCAAGAAAAATCACAATGCTCAGTGGTAGACTATAAAGTAGTGCAGCTAACCGTCTTTAAAGTTTCTTTTCATTTAAAATTTGTTTTCATTTGAAAGTTAAACTATGTCTGTGGTATTATCAAAGATGTTTAATTTACAGGCAAGAGGAATGTCAAATGCCTTGCAACTGGATGTCTTTCCAATAAGACAGTCCTAGAGATTTAGAGACTTGTATGTGGGTTATGTTACATAAATTAACATGTGTTTTCTGTTTTCAAAAGGCATAAGCCTATGATCTCATTACCTTAGTGATTGTCTGTACGTATAGGCCTCACTTAATTCTGTCTGCATCGGTGTCTCCTGAGACTCAACAGTTTGGCTGAACTAAGTGGCTGGGTTGGTGAAGTATGGGGTGGTCTGTAGGCTTCACTTTATAACTGGTTTCTCTTTTCTGTCCTAATGACTTGGACAGAAAGAGCCCAGAGGTCTGAGAGGAGGGAAACCTAAAATATTTCCCTCAGCCCAAACTAAATATAGGCTAAAGGGTTTTGGATAGGTGAGATGTATCTGGCACACCTTCCTCCAAAGAAGCCCTTCTTTTCCCTAATGTGGGACATTGAAAAATTAGTACCTGTCTTTTATCATCTAGTGGTTATGGATTAAGTGATGTCTTTTAACCCTGTTGCCAAGTCTGTTGCCTCCAGAATACAACAAAGATGCCAGCCTGTTAAATCAAGCATGCCGTTGTCCGGGGACAGCCAACTGACCTAGAGTCTGCACGATCCTTCCCCATGTGGGAAGGTCACCCTCCCCTCCACACCCCCACTCTTATTAGGGATTTCTGGACCCAAGGGTAGGTACAACGATGACCATGTCCAGCTTGAAGCAGCTAGAAGAGCTTGAGACCTTCACCCATTGCCCTTTATAAGATTATAAAGGGTCTTAAGTCTGAGAGGGAGGGATTGTTATTTTTTATTGTTAAAATAATTAATTATTTATTTATTTTTAAAAAGAAGAAGAAGAATATATGAAAAGGTGAGGCAGGAGAGTGTGTATGTACGACCCACGGGCATGGACTTTGTGGGGGGGGATTGTTGAGCGAGAGGGGTGCTGGGCGGAGGGGAGCAAAGGGGAAAAAATTGGAACTATTGTAACAATATAATCAATAAAATATACTTAAAAAATAAAAAATAAAAATAAAATTAAAAAAAGAGACAACCAGCCTGATTTTAAAATGGACAGAAGACTTGAATAGATATTTCTCCAAAGAAGTTTTAGTGGGTGGCCAATAAGAATATGAAAAGATGCGCAGCATCACTAATCATTAAGGAAATGCAAATCAAAATCATAAGGAAATATCACTTCACACCCATTAGGATGACTATTACAAAACAAAAAGCAAACAAATTAAAAGTGTTGGCTAGCAAGTGGTAGGCAACCTTGTACAGTGTTGGTGGGTAAGAAAAAGGGTACAGCCATTATGCAAAACAGTATGGCACTTTCGCAGAAAGTTAAACATAGAATAACCATATGACCCAGCAATTTTGCCTGTGGGAATATATGCAAAAGAATTGAAAGCAGGGATAAGAAAAGATATGTATAAGTCTATGTTCATTGCAGCATTATTCACAATAGCAAATAGGAGGAAAAAAGCACAATGGTCCATTAACAGATGAATGTATGAGAGAAATATGTCATATTCCTATAATGAAATATTATTCAGCCTTAAAAAAGGAAGAAAATTCTGGCACATGCTAAGACATGGATAAACCTTGAGGACAATTATGTAAAGTGAAATAAGCCAGCCACTAAAAGACAAATATTGTATGATTCTACTCATATCATGTACTGACAGTATTCAAATGCATAGAGAAAGAAAGTGGAATAGTGGTTGACAAGGGCTCAGGGAGTAGTGCATGGGGACTTACTGTCTGAAGGATACAGAGTTTCAGTTTTGCAAAATGAGTTCTGGAGATGGATGGTATTGATGGTTGCACAACATCAATATAGATAATGCCATTAAACTGAGCACTTAAAATGGCTAAAATTATAAATTTTATGTTATGTATATTTTACAAAAGTAAAAATTTTAACAACAGAAGAAAGCAAGTAAATGAAAAAATGATTGACAAGTATTGATGAGGATGTGGAGCATCAGGAGCTGCCACACACTGCTCACCACAGTATAAACTAGGACAGCCCCATTGGACACAGTGTGTCTGTCAACTATTTCTCTTTTTAATTATATTTTATTGATTATGCTATTACAGTTGTCCTACCTTTCCTTCTTTACTCCCCTCCACCCAGCACCCCCTACCCCCTCAGACAATCTCCACACCGTTGTTCACCTCCATGGGTCATGCATATAAGTTCTTTGGCTACTCTATTTCTTATACTGTATTTTACATGCTCATGGCTATCCTGTAACTACCTATATTACTCCTTAATCCCCTCACCACTTCACCCTTTCCCTCATACCCCCTCTCATCTGGCAACCATCAAAATGCTTTCTGTATCCATGATTCTGTCTCTGTTCTTCTTGTTTACTTTGTCAACTATTTCATTTGGATATTACACATATACATCAATAATTTCACTGCTAGGCATATAATTTTGAGAGATATCTGTTCAGGTATGCCAGCATGCATGTATAAGAATATATAGAAACACTGTTTATTATTTTTTAAAAAATGAAATCAAATTCCTACAAACAAAGCACTTAAACTATGATTTACTTATTCACTGGAATGCTATACAACAATGAAGGTAAAAACTACAGATGTATATAACAACTTAGCAAACAGGCTATTGAACTAAAATAAGGTCTCAAAAGAAAATAGCATAATTCTATTTGTATAAAAATTCTAAAGTTCAAAATAATCCATAATGTTTAAAGATGTATACATAGCCGTGGCTGGTGTGGCTCAGTGGGTTGAGCACTGTCCTGCAAATTGAAAGGTTACTGGTTCAATTTCCAGTCAGGGTACATGCCTGGGTTGCAGGCCACGTTCCTGGTTGAGGGCATGTGAGAGGCAACTGATTGATGTTTCTCTCCCTTTCTTTCTCCCTCCCTTCTTCTCTCTCTAGAAATGAAGAAATAAACTCTTTTAAAAACTAAACTTAAGTAAAATAAAAAGATGCATATGTAGGGGTGGAAACTTTAAAGAAAAGCCTGAACATGACCAAAGGGATTGCTATTGCTGTGGAAAATGGTAAGGAAATTACTCAGTTGTAAATGTTTCTTCCTCTTTTGTCATGGATTTGCCTTTACAACCTTTTGTTAAAATGCAAACAATTTATGCACTTCTTTAATGGTTGTAATTTACAGTGTAAAACTCTTAATAGTAATAACTATTTATGTCTAGTTAGAATAATTAAACTTTCCTCACAAAGGAGGTGGACCCTCACCTATCAGAAGAGATCATGAATAGGAACTGTAACTCTGAGATGTCATCACCTATAATTACACCCAGCAATTCTGTCTATGAAACAGGAATCCATTGGAAGGACCACTACTGCCCAAAGTCCCTCCCACTATGACAGAATTTTCATGGCAGCCACTGCCACTGTGACTTTGTAGCACTTAAAATACAGCTAGTGCAATGGAAAGACTGAATTTCAAATTTTATTTTATTTTATTACTTAAATTTAAATAGTCACATGTGCCAGGGCAGCATTAGAAAAATGAAATAAAGGGTCTCTATAATGTTTTAAAAATTCAGTCCATACATCCAACAATAGCTTTGTTATTATTGCCTTTGGAACAAACCCATTTCAATGAAAAAATATTACTTAAATGTACTTGAGGAGTAAGATTTTATTAAATTCATAAGCTAATCAAGTATCTGAACTATACAAAAGACACTATTTATTACTGTTCTCTTTGGGTACAAAAAAAAGAGTACCAAGTTTTTATTTGTATGTGAAATAAAGTACTTTTCCAACTACAGATTTGCTGTAAAGTGGAAAACTTATTCTACATATAGTTTTTTATTCAAGTTATTTTATAAATAGTTTTGTTAGGCTACTATATTTTAAAAATTATTTACATAATCTAAAATTTTAAATCTAGCAATGCTCAAGGGAATAAAAAGGCAATAGACTGGGAGAAGCTATTTGCAAAAGACAAAACTGACAAAGGACTATTATCCAAAATACACATAGAATTTAAAAACTCAATAGTAAGAGGAAAATCTGATTAAAAATGGGCCAAAAACCTTAACAGACACCTCACCAAAGATGATATACAGATAGCAAATAAGATGCTTCACCTCATATGTCATCAGAGAAATGCAAATTAAAACAACAATGAAATGCCACTGCACAACTATCAGAATATCCAAAACCTAGAACATGAAACACTGAGTGCCAAGAGGGTGTGGAGCAGCAAGGGCTCTCACTCTCAGTCATTGATAGTGGGAATGCAAAATGGTGTGGCCACTGTGGGGGGCAGCAGAGTAGTTTCTTGCAAAATGAAGCATACCCCTATCTTATCATCCATAGATGTTTTGCTCCTTGCTATTTTCCCAAGGGAGATGAAAATTTACTTTCACACAGATGTCATTCATTCTACCACAGATAGTTTAGCATAAAAGGACAAGAAGATTTTTATGATTTGTAAAATTTCCTTTTAGTTTGAAATGTAAGAACTCATGGTTGACATTTATTTTTTATTGATATTCTCTGAGATTCATTGTACATACACAGCTTCTGTCAGACGGGGTTGCACATAATTAATTGAGTGTTGGGCTGCTCGTACTACTATTTTAATATATTTTACCAGAAAGTAGAGTGAGTCATTTACTTTTAAAAATAAAATACATAAAAATTACAAGGACTTTGTCAATCAAACATATGATCTCAAACGGTAACGCTTAAATTAGGAACCAGTCAGCCACTTCCAAAACATGTTTTTCAAAATAAAACAATTTTTAAACAACTTTATTGAGGTATCATTGATATACAAAAAAAACTGCATGTATTTAATATGTACAATGTGTATGATGGTATGGGGGCAGGTCATGGTGGACAGGGGTGGGTCAGTTTCTCACACTTCTCACATTATGCTGATAGGAACCCAGACATGAGATGCCTTTTGCAGAAGGGGAAATCAGGAGATCCTGAAGTCAGAAATTGGGGGCATGAACAAGCTTTGTATCACTCAGTCCCATATAAGACAACCATCTCACACTAGGAAAGAAAATAATCAAGAACAAATTGAGATCAGTCACTGTAAGTGGTGACATTCTGACCAACTCTTCACTAATTCAAAGCATCCAAATCCAGAGAATCCCTATAACCCAGTCCCATTCCCTCTACCCCAATCTTCCCCACATCAGGGTCTCACCTCTAGAAGCCATGAGAGACACACTCTGGTGTGTAGAGCTGGCTGTCTCAGCAGTGGCCTGGAACCTGCCTTGGTTATACCTTGAAAGTGGTATACTCCACCCTTCCGAGTATTTTCAATAAATGTCTTGGCACCCCTGATGGCAAGTATGGAGTTTCCCCAGTAGCCTACGGGTGGTACGTAGCTGTTCTGCTTGGCACCCATGATAGAAAGTGTGGAATTTTCCCAGGAGCCTATCTGTAGGTGGTCCTACTCTGCAAACATGGTGATTCTAATCACATTTGCAGATATCTTAGGTGTGTCTCCTTGTCTGATGTGTCTGCTCTGACTTAGGTGGTTTCCCTCTTGAACCAAAGAGTCATGGCTGACTGACAGCCATTTTCGTTGACATGAGTGACTACATTTTGTTTTCTATACTTTATGCTATCTTAATCAGACCAATGCATTTTATTGGTCTTGCTCTCTACAGGAAGGGGGGTCCTGGGGTGTCCCTCTTCCCTCCTGTAGGGACACCTCCAGGAACCTTATCAAGCTTCATAGATGTCCTGTCTGTGGCCTACAGTGTCTGGTATCTGCCCAAAGCAGCATCTGGTTGCTGCACTCCAGATATCTGAGAAGCCACATGGTACAGTAACCTATCAGGTTTCCTGGTGGCCTTTGCGCTGTGTATTCAATCCTCAGAGCCATGGTTGTAGATCCTCATTCAGACAGATCAAGTCTGCATTGTTGAGGGTGGACTGAAGTGTCCCCCAACAAAGCTCTGTCAGGTAGCTGCACAGCAACTGCAAGATGTCCATCTCCAGCCCCAAATACTGTGGTCAGAGAAGCAGGTTGCACAGAGCAGAAGCCTTTATAACTTGCAGAATAAATTTTGGGGGCATGACTTTATATAAAGCAGGATTTAGCCCTAACCAGTGTGACTCAGTTGGTTGGGTGATGATCCAAAAAACAAAAGGTCTCCAGTCGGATTCTTGGTCAGGGCACTTGCTAGAGTTGTGGGTTCAGTCCCGGTAAGAGCACAAACCTGAGACAACCAGTTGATGTTTCTTTCTCACATCAATGTTTCTCTCTCTCTCTTAGTCTCTCCCTTCCCCTCTCTCTAAAAATAAATAAATAAAGCGAGCTTTGGGCATAAAGGCAAGAGCTTGGGGACATCTTTCTCCAAGACAAAAAGGTAGACAGAAGCCATTGTCCCTGTTCTGAGCCCTCCCCCACAGAACCAGCCAGTGGGTGCTGTATCTGAGACTCCATCAACCTGACTAACACTGTTTGCCCCACCCTGGAGATCCCCTGAGGCTCTGTCTCACCTAACATACAGCTGTTAACAGTGGTTTTTCCATAAGGATGGCTGGTCTTGGCTCATGCTTCACAACTTCCTGTACCTTCTCAAACAAGCAAAAACCAGCCTCAGTGAGCCCCCAACCACCTGTACTTCTTGCTAAGTGGTCCCAGGCATGGCACTAACAGGAGCCAGCCTAGATTCACAGTTTGGCTTTGCCTGGGAATCTCTAAGACCAGCATAAATAGGAGACTTCTCAGATTGCTTTATAGCTCAGGCAGGGTGCCTTGCACAAAACACGGGTCAGGGCTGACCTTGGCCAGCACCACTCAGGAAACCCCAGGGCCTGCGCATCCAGTGGACAACTATAGCCCATGTTGGGGCACCACCACCACCCTGCCTTCTGCACAGCTGATCCTCCATGGAGGATGGAGGTTGGTAGTAAATGGTCACAGCCCATCCTTGCAGCTAAATGGCCTGGGTAAACCCCTCCCTTTGATCTGACAATAGCAATCAAGGCTCAACTGCAAGAGGAGGGGATACTCAGCCCACATGAAGGGTGCACCTCGAGTACCCAGCTTAGGCAACAGGGAAGGCTATGCCACTGGACCCTACAGGACACCTACATTAGGCCAAGCTACCAAGACAATGAGTCAAAGCAGCTCTACCTAATACATAAACACAAACACGGGGAGGCTGCCAAAATGAGGAGACAAAGAAACATGGCCTGAGTGAAAACATAATCAAAACTCCAGAAAAAGAACTAAACAAAATGGAGATAAGCAATCTATCAGATGCAGAGTTCAAAACACTGGTTATAAGGATACTCAAAGAACTTAGTGAGGACCTTAACAGTATAAGAAAGAACCAGTCAGAAACGAAGGATATACTAATTGAAATAAAAATAATTTATAGGGAAATAACAGTAGAGTGGACGAAGTCAAGAATCAAATCAATAATTTGGAACATAAGGACACACACAAAAAAACAACCAATCAGAACAACAAGAAGAAAAAAAGAATAAAAAAAAAAGAATGAAGACAGTGTAAGCAGCCTCTGGGACAACTTCAAGCATTCCAAAATTTGCATCATGGGATTCCAGAAGAAGAAGAAAAAGAACAAAAAATTGGAAATTTATTTGAAAAAATAATGAAAGAGAACTTCCCTACTTTGGTGAAGGAAATAGACATACAAGTCCAGGGAGCACAGAATCCTAAACAAGATGGATGCAAAGAGGCCCACTCCAGGACACATCATAATTAAAATGCCAAAGGATAAAGATAAAGAGAGAATCTTAAAAGCAGCAAGAGAATAGCACTTGGTTACCTCCAGGGGAGATCCCATAAGACTCTCAGCTGATTTCTCAAAAGAAATTTTGCAGGCTAGAAGGGATTGGCAAGAAATATTCAAAGTGATGAAAAGCAGGGGCCTACATCCAAGATTGCTCTATCCAGCAAAGATATCATTTGGAATTGAAGTGCAGATAAAGAGTTTCCAAGACAAAAACAAACTAAAGGAGTTCATATCAGCAAACCATTATTATATGAAATGTTAAAGAGACTTATCAAAGAAAAAGAAGATCAAAACTATAAACAATAAAATGGCAATGAATACATATCTATCAACAATTAAATCTAAAAAACTAATTAAGCAAACAAGAAGAACAGAGACAGAATTATGGAGAACGCTTAGATGGTTGCCAGATAGGAGGTGGGTGAAGAGGTGAGGGGATTAAGAAGTACGAATAGTTAGTTACAGAATAGCCATGGGGATGTAAAGTACAGTATAGGAAATGGAGAAGCCAAGTAACTTATACACATGACCCACAGACGTGAACAATGGTGTAGGGACTGCCTGAGATAGTGGGGGGTGCTGGTGGAGGGGGGCAAAGGGGTAAAAATTGAGACAACTGTAATAGCATCGTCAAAATATAATTTAAAAATAAATTTAAAATAAAAATCATTATCTTGAATGCATTTAGAATAAGAAATTTGAATAAAATTATGTCTATTTTGATTAAAAGACATTTTTCTAAAAGTGTAATTTGCTGAAGTATTTACCTTAATTCTAATTAAAAATACTAAATTGGTTTAGGAATTCAACAAATCAGAGAATGTCAGACAATACAACAGAAATATAAACAAAATTTTTTGTTTCAGTTTTATTGAGATATAACCAACATTCAGCAATATGTAAGTTTAAGGTATACAGCAAAATGACTTGACTTACATGTATTGTGAAATGATTATCACAATAAGTGTAGTTAGCATTCATCATCTCATATAGATGCAAAAAATAATTTTTTCCTTGTGATGAGAGCTATTAGGATCTGCTCTCTTAGCAACCTTCAAATATACCATATAGCAGTGTTAACTATAGTCATTACACTGCACATTCCATCCCCAGGACTTATCTCATAACTGAAACTTGGTAACTTTTGACGAGCATCACCCAACCCCCCACCCGCCACTTCTTCCTCTGGTAGCCACAAAACTGATCTTTTCTAAGAGACACCACCCACTGTGTGCCCTCAAACCAGAAGTCAGGAAGGCCTGAGCATCAGTTTGGGGAAAGTTTCAACTCTGCATCAGCCTTGTACAAGTCAAGGTGATGATGCTTGACTTATTATCCGCATTTGGTGTTCATTTATTCTCTCATTAACTCAGTCCACACAGCACTGCAGTCACTTCACTCCAGAAGCAGACTGACCCCTAATCTTCATGATCAGGAAACCCCAAAGCACTGTCCCCTCCTCTGATGCCACACTTCAACTCTGCTTCATTACAGGAGGGAGACAAGTGTTCAGAGCAGATTTTCCCCAACAGGGTCAGCCCTGAGCATTGGCCCAGATGTCCCATTCTGTCTTCTCCCAGTCCTCTATACTTTGCTGTGAATCTGTTGGTCATGGGAGCTGGTGGAAGGATGTGGAGATTTGTTAGTGCTGCGTCAAGGCATCAAGACACATACACCTCTCCTTTCCTCCAGACCCTCACTGTCTGTCCCTTCCCAGACACATGAAATAAACACAGACCAAATATGTGTATTTAAAGAGCACTTCAACACTCATAGTTATACAGACTTAACAAACATGAAGTAAGGCATGTAACTGTAACTTTGGTAAAGGGGACCTCAAGGGGCCAGAAAGCTGGTATTAGACTCCTTGGGAGGAGCCAAAACAAAGAAACTTGCAGGCAAAGCTCGATGATAGTAGTATAATTATTGTACATGTAACATGTAACTGAACTACTAAGTACCCTAGGTGCTGGGGTTTTAAAAATGCAATTATGAAAGTGATTAATTAAAAATCATTTGCTATTAGATACACAAAAAGGTATTTGAGTAAAAATTCATAGTATCCCAATAATTAAGATTTTGTGGAATGCCTCATGGTTCAAACTTTCACTTAAACTGAGAGCTGACTGATTTATTCCAGATATGCCAGTTCTTTACTTGTTCTGCTCTCATGGACTCTGGAACAGAAGTTCAGTGATAATGGAGTATTTTCAAATTATGTTTTTCAGTATAATGGAATTGGAAGTTTCAATTTTCATTCTTTTTAGTCTAGTAGAACTCTGGTCTCTCATGCCAGAAATGTATTTTCTTTCAAAATTCACCTTTTCTACTGGCTAAATATTTATGATGAAAAGGAACCTTCTAGAAGGCAGAATAAGTTGAGCACATTGTATTTCATCTTTATGATAAAATGAAGACTTCCCATTAAAAGGCAAATCCTTCTTTTGAAAAAGTTGAATAGAAAGGTACTTAAAAAACAGTCTTATATCTTAAACTTGGAGAACTAAGAATAACTGATAAAATTTATTTGATTTTGAATTAGATAAGCTTACACTTATTTTTTAAAATATGTTTTATTGATTATGCCGTAACAGTTGTCCCAATTTCTTTTCCCTCTGCTCTCCTCCACCCAGTGACCCCCACCTCCAGTTGTCCTACCCCCTTAGTCCATGCCCATTGATTGTGCATATAGTTCTTCTCAACATCTTCCTGTCTACTCCACTCTCTTCTACTATGTTTCTAAATTTTTGCATCATCTCCCTCCCTTTTCCCTCTTCCCCCTGCCGCTGACCTCAACCCAATATGTTCCCCATACCTATAATTATTCATCCCCTCTTCTTGCCTACTTAGTTTGCCTTTGTTTTGGTTCCCTAGCTTCTGTTGTTTGTTGTTGTGATACAGTTTTCATTTCAATGTTCATATTTTTGATCCTCTTTCTCCTAAACAAGTCCCTTTAACATTTCATATAATAGTGGTTTGGACCTAATGAACTCCTTCAGTTTTACTTTGTCCTGGAAGCACTTTCTCTGCCCTTCTCTTCTGAATGACAGCTTTGCTGGATAGAGTAATAGTGGCTGTAGGTTTTTGATTTTTATTACTTTGAATATTTCTTGCCCATCCCTTCTTGCCTGCAGAGTCTCCTTTGAGAAATCAGCTGATAGTCTAATTGGGACCCCTTTGTACAAAATTCTTTTCTTCTCTCTTGCTGCTTTTAAGATTCTCTCTTTAATTTTTGACATTTTGATTATAATGTGTCTTGGTGTGGTTCTCCCTGGGTCCAGTTTATCTGGAACTCTCTGTGCTTCCTGGACCTGTAAGTCTATTTCCTTCCCCAAGTTAGGGAAGTTCTGCTTCATTACTCTTTCACATAATTTATCAATTTCTAGTTTTTCTTCTTCACTTTCTGGCAACCCTATAATTCAAATGTTCATTTATTTATAGTTGTCCCAGAGATTTCTGAGCCTCTCCTCATATTCCTCACTTTTTGTTTCCTTTTTCTGCACTGGTTCCTTCCCTATGTTCTGATTTGTTGATTTGATCCGTGGTTTTCTTGCCCTCACCACTTGTCTCGTATGTGTTTTTGTTCATTTCAGCAAGACTAGCCTTCATTTCTTCCCAATCTTGTTCAAGATCTTTTGTTAGTTCTGTAAACTGCCTTATGACTATAGCTCTGAACTGAGCCTCAGAAAGATTATCTATTTGTTCGTCGGTAAATTCGTGTATTTGCTTTCTGGTCAGCTGTGTGATTGGGATCTCAATCATTATCTGCCATCCTGACAGGTTTGTTTATCTTACCTTCTTGGGTGGGGCTGTCACACCTCCTATGCTATAGGGGCAGAGCCCCATGCTACCGGGTGACCCTTCTCACCACACCGTGGTGCTTTGTGTGAGGGCAGAGGTCCAAGATACATTCCTGCCATTCACTCTGTGCTGAGAGACGGAGACCCTCCTCCTCTATCCCCACGCCCTCTGGGCCTCACAGTCTGAGGCAATGGGGGTCTGCCTTCCCCAGCATTGGAATTGTGAGCTGATGGGTTTGGTCTGCAGCCAGGTGTGCTCTGCAGGTACTTCTCTCCTCCCCTTAAATACTGGTTGTAAGAACGGTGTTGCTCAGAGAACCATGAGGAGGCAGCGAGCAGACATAAAGAAGTTAATTTGAGGGAATTAGCAAGTGGGGAGGAAGCTGTGCCCCGAATGGCCTGACTCTGGGGTCCTAGGGATGGAGGGGATATTTTATAGGGGGAAGAAAAGAGAAACTATTAAATTTGGTCATTATCTTGCAGCTGTGAGTCTAGGGCTCATCAAGGCCAAACAGAGCTCAGGTTGATGTACCCCACTGGGAAACTCCCAGACAGCTGCAGGTGGGTGGGGGGAGGGGGGATGGCATGGGAACCAAGGCTGTCACGGGTGTCTGTGCTTACTGGGTCCCGCTGCTCATCGCTGCTGCTGCCACCAGCACAGCTTGATCTCTCCATCCCGGCTTTGCCTCTCCTACCCATCCAGACGAGTGCCACTTGTTTATAACTTCATGTGCTGGACTTCCATGTAGCTTTATTTTCTGGAACTTCTGGTTATTTCTAGTTTCGTGGTAGTTGTAGTCCTTCTTAGTTGTGGAGGGAGATGGAACGTGTCAGTCTAGGCCTCCATCTTGGCCGGAACTCACTACACTTATTTTTTATATAAGTTCTGATGTATGTGTGTGCCATTCGCACACACAACACCATATTGTAGAAAAAGAACAGAATGCCAGGCCACCTAGTGTTTGTATAGAACTGAATAAGCATTATCTCATTTTACCAAGAAAATTTTTATTAATATGTGGTTTAACAAATATTCATCCATTTGTTTATACATTCATTTATTTATTAAGCAGACATTTGAGTGTCTACAGTGTGCTAAGGCCTTTGTCAATTTGATGTGAATTATGAATAAGAAGTGATCCCTCTTCAAAAGCCTGCCTTTCAGCCCAGGAGTGAGACTAAACAAACCCAGTATGCCTAGGGTCACTATAGCCAGCTTCTGTAGGGAGGGATCCAGTGTGAAATCTGGCTGTGCACTGGCTGCCATCACATGTTAGCCTTGTGCCCATGGCCCATCACCACACCACTTTGGTCTCAGACTCTGTCTTTTTATATTAAAAAGTACAGCCTCACAGCGTTGTCATGAGTATGTAAAGGACTTAGACTGACAATAAATTCTGCATAGGTGTTAATTGTTATAATTAATTTGACTATTATTAAACACAGCATGAACAAAATACTTGGGAACACAGGAAAGGGGACTATGAAAAATGACTGAAAGGTTCTGGTCCTATCTGAGCTGAGTGGGGTTGGGGTGAGATCTTCAAGGGCACATATATGGCATGAAAGTACATGGGTGCTTAGGGGAGGTTAAGGCTGTAGAGGAGAAGGCTTTCTAGAATGCTTATATTGTTTTTCTTCATGTGTTCAACTTAGCATTTTAGTATCTCTTACAGAACTAATTTTTGCCTTTTAAAGATATTTTTCTTGATATAAAACAATTATTTGTCTAATAAATAATTGTCACCTTTGGCCCTCTTTATTTCTAGTTAGCTAGTCTCTCAACATGCATTTATTAATTCCATAATTTAACTAATAAGTATAGCTTTCACTTAGGAATATATTCCAATTTACCCTTGGCCTTGTGTTTATGTTCAAGGCTTAGGTTTTCTATTTTTTATCTTGCTTTATTTCATAGCAAGTATTTCTAAAATATCCCCGCTTTCTCTTATTTAACCCATCTTTTATTGAGCATTCTTTATTTTACATACAGTGTTGTTTTATATGTAATTAGGTACTAAATTCCATTTTTTATTTACTATTTTGATTGACTAGTACCTATCTCAGTCTGTCACACCACCCTAAAGCAACAAGCTTGTATAATTTATATATGAGTGTGTTTTCATTGTGCACATATATGTATCTTACCATTTTGAAAATATAAAACAGTTTTAAGTGAAACACCTTTTCCTAAACTTCCTGAATATTTTGTGAGCTATTGAGAAAAGCAGAGCACAGAAGTAGCAATGTAGCAGTGACCGACTGACAACAGAAGATTGTTTTTTTCTGACTGATTCAGAAGAAAAAATACTCTATTTATTCAGTTCACAAACATGTGCTGTCATTTTTATTAAACTGTCTTTGCCTGTGACTTTCTTTTAAATTTAATCTAAATTCTTCAAGGTCTTGAACCTATGATACTTGAGATTTGAATCAATTCAGGTAGTGTATCCAAAATGGCAAATAACTGTGTCTTTTGTTACTTTAAGGGACTCATAAATTTTGAATACACTTAGAATTTAAAATAAAATCCCAATCAGTTAATGTTCCCAAATCAATTCATATTGTCAGTGGATTTGAATGCTTTTGTAGGATATACTGTTCTCTTGGCACACAGAGGTTCTCAGCAAGTGTTAGCCTTAATTTTCAGATATATGAGAAATCAGTGTACTTGAAATACTATTATTTTAGCAATATTTATTCTCATGGCCCTGGCTGGTTTAGCTCAGTGGATTGAGCGTCGGCCTGCGAGCTAAGTGTCGCTGGTTCGATCTTCCAGTCAGGGCACATCAGAGAAGGAAAACTCTGATTCCAAAAAACCTCCGCTGCCTTGCGGCATACCTCTTCAGGGGAAAGGCTAAGGGAGTAAACCCCGACAGAAAATCCGGAGCCGGAGTCCCTAAGGCGGTTTGACGTTGTAGTCAACACCGGCAACTCCTGCGGCGCACCTGAACCCAAGCTGTATCGACTCCGTCTTTCCCTTGGACCCTTCAGCTGCGAAGAGAGGGGGGGGTCTGCTGCATGGGCAACAGCAGACCCTCCATATCACCCTGCCCAGGCTCTGTAGCTTCAGCGTCATCGTAAGATGTCGATTCAACACGGGAGGAGACAGATACCATGTCACTCCCGAGTCGGACTGCACAGCCATTCTCGGCGGTGCAGATAGACTCTTAAGGAGCTACACCATCGTCTCTCGAGACGGACGGCTGCCGCCGCCGACGAACATATTATAATGCAAAATGACAAAAATAATTATAATAACCAATGTGGCACAGATGTTAGCACCTCATGTCTATTTACACGTTTAATCCTGCTCAGCACATGGAAATAAACACTGTTATTTTCCCATTTCACACGGCAGGAAACTGAGGCAGCACGAGGGGAAAGTGCTCATGATACCAGAGCAGGGAGTTGACGTAGGCCTTCAGGCTGCAGGTTCTAGGCTTCTGCAATTGTCAGTGGACCAGGGGCTGGCAACAGAGACTGATGTCCCAGCTGCCTGGTGCCCTCTGGCCTTGATTCAAGTCTTGAAGGCTAACGAGCTCTGAGGGAAAAGAGAAACCAATAAAAATTCAGTTGGTTGTGAGATATTGTTTCTTTTTCCCTCAGGGATTCTCCTCAGTTGCTCCAAAACCAGATAATTCCTTTCTCTGAGGAAAGATAACACTCTCAGTTACTTAGAGGTGAATTTCACTTACGTAGGGGTTTAGGCATGAAAACATCTTTAAGAACCAACAAAAATATTGTACAGGAAAAAAACACTTTTAAAAACTTGAGGCCAAGGACTATGAGGCAATTCTGTTGTCTGTGAATATGCAGTTTGCTGACCCTTGTTGAAGCACAAATGCTTGGGTTTCTTGAGCTTCACGAATAACAGCAGGAGGCAAGTCTGCATAGAAAATGTGCGATATGTCAGTGATTTACTTAAAAAAAACTTTTAAGGACAATTTGCTTTGTTTTTAAGCTCCATATTTTAGTTAACAGCACTCATCCAACTAAGTTTAACAAGCAGGGTGATAAGATATATAAGGCAGAAGGAGAAAAGATGGAATTAGAGTTTTCAAATCCACAGGATGTCATAATAAAGAGTCTTAAGCATGCACCTCATAACAAGTGCCAGACTAATTGAGTTAGAAGTCAAAAACCAAAAGGCAAAAAGAGCCCTTCTGTGCCGAAAGGCACAGACCGAATGTAGGAACTGAAGCAGCATTTGCTATGTGGAGGCATCAACATATCACTCAGTGATGACAAGCCACAGAGCTAGTGGGTACTGAGGAAGGTGTCACCGTCAGCAACAGGGCCACACTCCTGGGCATGGCTGATTCTCGCTCTGGAATCTGGAAAGGTGACAGCACCTTCACTTCTGCTATTTTAAAGTCTCTAAGCAGTTCTGAGGACAGTCTTCTCCTGGCACTAGTCCTCAGAAAGAAGCCATTGGATGGGAAGAAGCTGGGGTAGGCCTCAGTGCAGGCCATGAATGAGAACAGCCGTGGTCACCAACAACTCTAGGTCTAACACAAAGATGAACGACAAGGAGCAGTGTCCTGCCAAGGAATCCACTTTATTTCTTCTGGGACTGGTTTTTCCACATGGTATGGATTGGCTTTAGCACTTTCTGGAATCTTCATCCACCTGGCCCTGCACAGCACATGGAAGATGCGTCCTGTGAACTGATGTGACCTCCTGGTGGTGTTTACATTCAGCCAGCTCATTCTGGGCTCCTTGACCTGCTATGCCCTTCCAGCTGCTGACTCCGCCTACTGCAGGAGCTTGCTGAGGAGGAGAGCTGTGACCAACTGTCCAGGTCTCCTTCAGCTTGTCTTCGTCCTCCACCAGTTTTGAAGAACTCTCCAAATATCCCTTCATTTCTGCAAGCTCTTCCTGAGCGTGTTGGGGTTTTACAGAAGCTCATTTGCTTCTTGCTCTTTGGATTTCAAGAGAGTCTGCATAGATCCCTTTTCATTTTGTGATATCTCCCTTCTTATCTGGGCAACCGCAGAATAGACCTGCTCTTTCTCTCTTATGGAATCCTTTCATTTTGATGCCAACACATTCACTTTGCTTTCTGAAAATGATGGGGGCATTTTACAGGCAGGCCTGGGCTCCATCTCCTCTTCTCCACAAGCTGCTTCTCTAGTTTGGCCACATCTACCCCCTCACTGGCAAGGTGCTCATTAAGGCAAATGACTTCCCCCTCAAGGTCATCCACAACGTTGTCACCACCTGAAAAAGTTCTATGATAAAGACAGAGGTCTCCTTCTGGGCATCTACCTGCTGTTTGTGCCAAGTCAACTCATTCAACACTTTGAGATTGAGACTTTCTTTCAGACAGCACCTCTTATACCTCCACCCTGGATGCACTCATCACCTGCCTCAGTTCCTCATGTTCTGCCTCATGGATAGAGTCAGCTGGCACCCCCTAAAGACTTCCTCTTCCTGCAATCCTCCGGCTCAGCCTCTGTTTCTTTGCTTACTGAGTTCCTCTGTCATCCTCTTTCACTTCCCAGTGTTATCACTGGCCTTCTGAGTCATCCAACTTTTAAAAAACATTTTATTGATTTTTAGAGAGGAAGGGAAGGAGAAAGGGGGAAGAAAAGCATTGTGTGTGAGAGAAACATCGATTGGTTGCTTCTCACACACCCCCAACCAAGGACCTGGACCACAACCCAGGCATGTGCTCTGACTGGAAATTGAACAGGCTTGCTCTCAATCCACTGAACTACAAGCAGTCAGGGCATCATCCAACTTTTTAGTGTATCTTCTCATTTCATGATTTCTTCTTGGGCCCCATGGTATTTCTCAAACAAAACTGCTTTCTCCTATCTAAAACATTAGACAAAACAAACAGACTCATAGATACAGAAAATAAATAATTGCCAGAGGGATGGGCAGGCAGTGGGAGGATGAGGAAAAGGTGAAGGGGAGTAGAAGGTACAAACTTATAACATAAACAAGTCACAAGGATGTAAAGTACAGCTTGGGGAATACCATTAATAATATTACAATAATTTTGTACTTTGACAAATGGTTACTAGACTTCTTGTGGTGATCACTTCATAAGGACTATAAATGTCAAATCACTATGTTGTACACCTGAAACCAATGCAATATTTTATGTCAAGTATACTTTAATTAAAAACAGCTTTACATTCCAGAGGGAAAAATACTTTTTCCTTATCCATGTTGTCAATTACAGAGCACAGGAACTTTTCATTTCCTCAGACTCTTCCTCAGGTGGCTGTTTTACCACACTTTTTCCCTTCTCTACAAGTCTTTCCCTTCATTTCTTTCACTTTCTTCTAATGCATCTGGAGGTCCTGCCTTAGCACATCTCCTTCCTCCTCAGTGACCGTCAGCTCCTGAGATATGAGTAACTGTCCATGCTCTCAGGAGAGCCGAGGCCCAGCTTCCTCCACTCCTGCTCACTGAGGACATCTTTCATTACCTCATCATACTTGCTTTGAGTTTCTTAAGTTTCTGGCTGAGATCGGAGCTGTTCTTGAAAACCTTGGCATTGTTTAAGCACATGATTCTGTCCTCCTGGACTGGCATTTGGCCTATAGCTGTTTCCTCTGCTTCAGAGATTGGAGAATCTCTTCTGCAAATCCTAAAAAATCTCTGCAATTAATTGCTGAATTCTGACATTGCTGCCAACAGTAGATTTACTCAATGAATGTGTTAAGACAAATGGAGAGAATTTGGAGTCAAGAGGGGAAATTCAGGAGGTTTACCTTGGGATGGGGCCAAGTCAGTGTGAGTGGGATGGTAAGAGTGAGAGTTCAGGTCAGCTTCAGCCTCCGTGGGTATTTTGACCTGTAATTTTTTACTGTGTAAGGTTCAACTTTTGCTTGCAATAGCACAAAAATATCTTATTGAACCATTTCAGAAGTTGTATCCAATCAACTGTCAGCACCTGTTGTATTGTCACTCATTCTGTCTTTGTTTTCCAAGTATAGAACTTAAAAGGTGGTTCAGCCAAAAATTCTAATTTCATCCCAAAAGTGGAGTGAAATTATTGATCTTGGGAAAGACACATCACTCTGCTGGGCAGGACTGATAGGAGGTGGTGGAGATTTGCATTTTTTTTTTTTGGAGTTCCACTTCTTTCTGAGTTTAACTTAGAGACTTTATTGTGCTGCTTTGGTTTTGTTGGTATCCTTAAATCACCATCCTGAGAGATTTTTGATAATAGAAAACTTTGAGTTCTGCATTTTCTGTGAATAATGTAAAGCACTGTGTCCAGGAGAATCTGCAAGGGTTAGGTCTGAGGCCTTTTTAATTAAGACTTCATTATGTTAGAGCTGCTATCTGACAAGCCAGTGTGAGGGCAGTTCTTCCTTTTTGTCCCTGGAATTTATTTCTGCTCAATGATCCAGAAGAAGACAACTGACCTCACTGTAGCTATTTGTGTTACAAGAAGCAATCCTCTACAACCACTTTCTCCTGAGTGGAAATGTCACACATCACAACATTTTAACAATTCCTTAGGTTTCACAGTCATCTGTGTCAATTAATTACTTGACCATTATAGTTTATTTAGCATGTCAAGGAT
This sequence comes from Furipterus horrens, assembly GCF_987537825.1. Taxonomy (NCBI): domain Eukaryota; kingdom Metazoa; phylum Chordata; class Mammalia; order Chiroptera; family Furipteridae; genus Furipterus; species Furipterus horrens. The sequence goes on from NW_028327176.1 coordinate 85,293,223, forward strand.
GGGGTCTTGTCCCATTCTCAGAGAGATTCTTTTCATTGCTGAAGGTCACAAGGTAGTGAGCGTAGAGAGGGAACTGGAACCCAGCTCTTCCAACCGCTGGTCCCGAGCCCTTTCCTCCATAAAGTCAACCATCCTTCCTGGACTTCCAGGTGTGGCAGCACTGGCAAACTGTCTCATTGGCTCAAAGCCCATTCTACCAAAAGAATATTAATGTTTAAATAAAGTAATATGCTAAGTGTGTTCCAAGGCAGTTAGAAATGGTTGCAAACAGAGATGAATCCAATCCTACTGTTTTGAGGGGGTTGAAGAGGCCCTCATGGTGTAGCTCTGGATTCAGGGTACTCCCCAGGATCTTGGCCTGGCTGCCCCTCACCCACCGAGGCTCCAAGTCATCTTAAGTATAAAGTGTTTCGCTCCACCCTGCTTCCAGCCCCTTGTGCTTTGCCCCATAAACTACTTTGTCTCCTCCTTTAGACCCCTGGACTCAACAGCCCAGGGCACCCACACATCTCAGGGCCCACTGCAGGTCCTGAAAAGAACCTGAGACGACCCCACATGGCTGACACAACCCAAGGCAGGACTTCGCTGGCTGCTGGACCAGAGTTTACAGGAAGAACCAAGGATCACCTGCCCCCCACCCCGGCCTAAAGGAAATACAAGTTGTTCATGGATCTCAAAGCAGAATGAAGGCACTTCACAGGGAGTGCACTGAGTGTGGGTTTCCTCTTCTCAAACTGTGGGTGGCTGCACCTGCCAGTTGGGAAAATACTCATTTTAAACAGCATTACGTTGGTCCTGAGGCCCATAAGTCAGGAAGTGCTTCTTCCAGCCTCCTCCCCACAGCTGCCCCTGGATTCTAAGATCCCAAAACACTCCCTACAGCCTCATGTCACCAGGAAGGCAGGACCATCCTGGTTGAGTCGGGGTCTGCTGGCCTGGGTGAAAAGTCACCACTAAGGACCCAGAAAAATCCCACAGAGGTTCTGTCCCATTAAGGGAGAACCTACTTTAGACCCAGTGTGACCTCCATCATAGTACTGGAGTGACCTCATGGAAATGACACAGTAACAGTTGGGCCTATAGTGTTTACAAAATGCCTTGACTGGCAGCCCTTCCTGTCTCTGACCTGACCTGTCCCAGCGTTCCACAGTCACCTGTGTTGACCACAAGGCTCAAATATGCAGGGACAAAATGATATGGTATGCAGAAACAAAATGTAAAGGGGAGAGTGGGAAAGGAAGGAAGGGAGACAGTGTGGAAGACAGGAAGAAAAGAGAAAAAGAGAGAAAAAAGTAAAGGGGAAATAAATTATATAAGATGTAATATTATTTCTAACCTTTATTTTTACCCGTATCTAGTCTCTGCATTTGTTGACATGTTAAAACAGCTGTTTGATCTTTCTTTGTATTCAGATGTAAAGAGACAGCTGTAACTGTTACTGTGGGACCACGTGAGAGTAAGCAGCAACATCAGGACCCTTTTACTCCAGATGTTGAGGGCGTATTTCTTAGTAACAAGAATAAGTTGTCTTGTTTGTTTTGTATACATCACCATAGTACACATTTCCAGGAGGATAATATGTCTAAAGCTAACTTTGTTGGGACACATGTTACACACAGTAAAATGCACCTTATTGAAATGCACAGCAATGCACCTTATTGAAATGCACGGCGGTTGAGTTATGACCATTGTACACGCCCATGTCACCACTACCAGAGTGAAGATGGAGAACATTCCATTATCCCCAAAGATAGTCATGTCATAAAATGCTATGCAGCCAATAAAAATATATATAGTTTAATGTATTGCTGTGGAAAATATATGTCCAACACACTTTCAAGCTTGTTTAAAAGGTTAAGAACATGCTAAATTATAATGTCACAATACCACTTACAAATTATATGTTTTATTTTTTATTATATTTTATTGATTATGCTGTTACAGTTGTCCCAATTTTTTCCCTTTGCTCCCCTCCACCCAGTACTCCCCTTCCCTCCAACAGTGCCACCTTAATTCATGTCCATGGGCCGTGCCTGTATGTTTTTTGGCTTCAGCCTGTCTTACACTATTCTTAACATCCCCCTGTGTATTTTGTACCTACCAATTATGCTTCTAATCCCTGTACCATTTCTCCTCCTTCCCCCTCCTAGCTGATAACACTCCAAATGATCCCCATACCTATGATTCTGTTCCTCTTCTGGTTGTTTGCATAGTTTGTTTTTGTTTTTATTTTTATTTTTAGATTCTGTTGTTAATAGTTCTAAGTTTGTTATCATTTTAATGTTCATAGTATTGATCTTCCTTTTTCTTAAATAAATCCCTTTAGCGTTTCACATAATAATAGCTTGGTGATGATGAATTTCTTTAGCTTTACCTTGTCTGAGAAGCATTTTATCTGCCCTTCCATTCTAAATGATTGCTTTGCTGGATAGACTAATATAGGTTATAGGTCCTTGCTTTTCATCACTTTGAATACTTCTTGCCAGTCCCTTCTTGCCTGCAAAGTTTCTTTTGAGAAATCAGCTGACAGTCTTATGGGAACTCCTTTGTAAGTAACTCTGCTTTTCTCTTGCTATTTTTAAGATTTTCTATCTTTAAACTTTGGCATTTTAATTGTGATGTGTCTTGGTGTGGTTCTCTTTGGATTCTACTTGTTTGGGACTCTCTGTGCTTCCTGGACTTGTATGTCTATTTCCTTCACCAGATTAGGGAAGTTTTCCTTCATTATTTTTTCACATAAGTTTTCAATTTCTTAGTCTTCCTCTTCTTCTGGCATCCCTATGATTCAGATGTTGGTATATCTGGAGATGTCCCAGTGTCTTCTTATACTATCCTCCTTTTTTAGAATATTTGTTTCTTCTTTCTGTTCTGGTTGAATGTTTATTTCTTCCTTTTGTTTCAAACTGTTGATTTGAATCTGGCTTTCTTCCTGTCACTGTTGGTTCTCTGTAAATTTTTCTTTATTTCACTTAGTGTAACCTTCATTTCTGCCTGGGTTTTTTTCATGCTGTTTAAGTACCTACCAAGTTTCTTAAGCAGCCTAATAATCAGTGTTTTGAACTCTATATCTGATAGATTGCTTATCTCCATTTTGCTTAGTTCTTTTTCTGGGGTTTTGTTCTGTTCTTTCATTTGGCCCATATTTCTTTGCCTCCTCATTTTGAGAGCCTCCCTGTGTTTGTTTCTATGTATTAGGTAGGGCTGCTTTGACTTCCTATGTTAATAGCATGGCCTATTGCAGAAAAGCACACCAATAAGTTGGATGGGGTGGAGCCTTAGGTAGTCACCAGGGTAGGGCAACCAAGTCACTACTCTGTGGCTCTATTGTGGGGAAGGGCTCAGAGAGGGGACAGTGCCACTGCCTGGCCTCTGGGTTTTATCCAGGAAAAAGCTGTCTCCTGGCATTCACCCTGATGCCAGACCTCAGTTTCTCCCCATATGCCCTTCCAGCAGTTGCCCTGGTTCTGAAGCCCAGAGGGAGTTAGTCTGTGTAAGTTATAAGTTTGTTTCAGTCCCTTTAAGAGGAGACTCATGAGTTCCGGCAGTTTCTTCTGCTGCCCCAACCCCCACTGGTTTTTACAGCCAGAAGTTATGGAGACTTCTCTTCCTGGCTCTGGAACCCTAGGCTCAGTGGTCCGGTGTGGGGATTTTTACCCACCACATGTGGGTGTGGGACCACCCATTCTGCCTCTTCGTATCTCTCCACATCTCTGCCCCTCCTACCCATCTGGGTTAACATGGCTTCTTTAATTTCTTGGTTGTCGGACTTCCATACAGCTTGATTTTCTGACAATTCTGAATGATATTTGTTTTGTAGTCTCTAGTTTTAATTTTTGCCAAGGTTGTGCAAGGAGGTGAGCCATGTTTATGTACACCTCCATCTTGACCAGAAGTCTGAAACTGTTCTTGAAGTAAGATCAAGGACTGCCTTTGTGAGCTCTGGCCCCATGTTTAGGTTAATTTTCTCTGTCATCTTGGCTAGGCCATGGTACCCAGATATTGGATCAAACATTATTCTAGATGTTTCTGTGAAGCTATTTTTTATGTCAGAATAATATTTAAATTGGTAGACCATGAGTAGTGCAGATTACCCTCCATAACATGGGCAAACTTGAGCCAATCAATTCAAGGCCTAAATAGAAAAAGAAAAAGAAAAAGAAAAAAACCCTGACCTCCTCCAAGGAAGAGGGAATGGTGACAGCAGACTGCCTTCAGACTTGAAATTCAGCACCAGTTTTTTCTGTGGTCGCCAGTTAGCAACCTACCCTGCACTACAGAGTTTGGACTTGACAGCCTGTGTAAACCACATGAGCCAATTCCTTAAACTATGTCTGACTCGCTCTTCTCTCTCTCTCTCTTTCTCCATATATATAATTTTAATACAAAGATACATAATAAAATATCTTTATGATATATAATTATATGTTTTATATAAAATGATATCTATTTGAGTTCAGGTGACAGAGTAGAGATTATTGCAGTTGTCACCACATCTGGAATTTCTGGCCCTTTTCACCTTAAATTCAGGTGTACTTTATGAATAATAGGAGCGAAGGCTAACTCTATCAGGTCAGCATTTTAAAACCAGAAAAAGAGATGAAAAAGAGAGTTTCGAGACTGTATTATTCAAGGTTTAACTGAAACTGGTACTAATTTAGAAGCAGTAGCAAAGTCTCTTGTTGCTTCTGGAGCAAATCTCGATTACCACCGATGTGCAGAAACACTCTTTGACATTCTTGTGGTCAGGGAAAGCTGGCCCTAGGTGGTACACTGGCAGATGGCATGACGTGTACAGATGTCTGTGTGTTTGCAGCATAAGACCTAGAGACCATACAGTCATTTTCTCAGGTTTTAACAAGTTTTTCAGACGCTACCAATACCTGAAGAAAGGTTTTGAATATGAAGTAAAAAAGCTGCTGCTGTTCTTTGTGGGTTTTTTAAAAGATTTTTATTTTTTAGAGAGGGGATAGGAGGGAGAAAGAGAAGGAGAGAAATATTGATGTGAGAGAGTGAGACATCATTCAGTTGCCTCTCACACTCTCCCAACCTGGGACCTAGCCCTCAACACAGGCACATGCCTTGACTGGGAATCGAACCAGTAACCTTTCAGTTCACAGGCCAACACTGAGCCCACTGAGCCACACCAGCCAGGGCTGCTGTTCTTAAAGAGATTTTCAGAATTGGAGAGGAAAAAGCTGGCTATGTTGACTGGTGTTCTTCTGGCTAATGGAACACTTAATGCAGCCATTCTTAACAGCCTTTATAATAAGAATTTGGTTAAAGAAGTGGTTTCAGCAGCTTTTGTTATAAAGCTCTTTAAATCATGGATAAATGAAAAAGATATCAATGCAGTAGCTACAAGTCTTCAGAAAGTCAGCATGGGTAACAGACTGATGGAACTTTTTCCTGCCAATAAACAAAGCATTGAACACTTCACAAAGTACTTTACTGAGGCCACTTTTAAAAGTTTTCATACTATGTTTGGAATCAGCAAACCATAGGAGCCCGTAAGGAACTCCAGAAAGAACTTCAAGAACAGATGTCCCATGGTGATCCATTTAAGGATATAATTTTGTATATCAAGAAGTAGATGAAAAAAACAACATCCCAGAACCCACTGTCATTGGAATAGTCTCGTCTGGTGTAATGAGCACTGTGGAATGGAACAAAAAAAGGAACTTGTAGCAGAGCAAGCCATCAAGCACTTGAAGCAATACAGCCCTCTCCTTGCTGCCTTTGCTACTCAAGGTAAGCCTGGGCTGGTGCTGTTACGGAAGACTCAGGAGTATTGCTATAAAAACATTAATCTCACGAAAGGTTTCCAGAAAGTAATGGTTTTTTTGATGAAGCTGAAGTCCTGAATGAAGAGCCCATTCTGATGTGGTATAAAGATGCACATGTTGCAAAGGGAAAAACTGTCTTCCTTGAACATATGAAAAAGTTTGTGGAGTGGCTCAGAAATGCTGAAGAAGAACCTAAGTCTGAAGATGAAGAAGGTGAATGAATTTTGAAACTACAGCCTCAGTAAAGCAAACAGGAGTTTTAGATAAAATGTCATGTTTCATGTGTCCTTGTTCTTACATCTTACCTCCCTACATCAGACATAATATAAAGGCTTTCATAGCAAATTTTATTTTAACCATTTCTATGATTACTGGAAATGTTGGGTTTAGTTTCTAAAACCATATTTTAAGTAGCCACAGGAGCTATAGATTTGAATCTAATGTTACATTAGTCTTTTAGTTATCTTCTACCTCTTGTATTTTCTACTGTAGTAATATAATTTAAGGCCTTCCACAATAAATACAACTGTTCACTTTTCCCTAGGTTTTCTATATACACAGTTGTCAAGATATAATTTGGTTAAAAATAATGTTATAAAAATTCTGTTTGCAAATTCAACTGTAAAGCTATCCAAAGTCTCAAAAAACAATGATTTGTGTGATAATTTAGTATGCCCAAAGCCATCCTGATTGAGGAAAATCTCATATATGGTAACTGAATTCATTAACATGAATCTTGAGTATTTGGACCATTGCTTACATGTTATTTTTTTCTTGTACTTTTAACCCAAGATGTTCTTGAGCTTCATGGTTTGCTCTCTGGTTTTCATTCCTTAGTGAAGCCATGGAGAACAAGCTTGAAAGTGAGGTATTTGGGAAATTGTATGTGGCAGAGGTGGTGGGAAGAAGAAAATTTAGCTTTTTCCCATTGAGAAACTTCTGCATTCCGTTTGTATCTTTCCAGACCAAACAAATGGGTATTCTTTTCATACCATTTTCAACTGTACCTTAGAGAAGTGTTGTTATTTAACTGACTTAACACTTGTCATACACTTGGATTGATAGGAAAGGATTCATGAAATAGTGTGAGTAAAGAAATGACTTTACTAAACTCAGTAAATTATTGAAAATAATAAGTGTCAGCATGTTCTAATTGGAACTCTAAATATAACTCATATTTCCTATTGGCTTAGAGTATCTGGTGTAAAGAATGGAGTGCAATGATAATGATATATTCCCACTTGGTCATATAGGACCAGCTTCATTCTCTCAACATATTCACTAGTCACTCAAGCATCTGGCTATTAACATACCCTAGTAGCCTTTTTTTAATTGCCATGAGCCAAATATCTCTTCTATACAACTGATTCACCTGTTAAATGGCTGTCTTTTAATTTTCGTCTTTTCTGGCTGCCACCCATCTACATAGGTAGTCAGTAGAAAACAAAATATAACCACACTTCTTGGTGAAAAGACTTTATCTTAAAAGTGAATATTTTGGAAATTTCAATTGTTGAAAGAAACTATCTTGGATAGTTAGAGGATGAATGGAAATTGCCCCTTCCAAAGGTGCCATTTTTATGAGTCAAGAATTTGGTGTTTAACAGTTCATCTGGAAAGAATAACGTTTAGTACAATTTTAAATAAAGTTGTATAGGAATCTCAGAAAAAACATTATTACTGATACCACTATGAATGGTGTGAAACTACTAAAAGAATAACTTTGACCAAGTTTTCATGCACAGGCAAAATGTTTTCACTAGGTTTCAAAAATAAAGTCTATCCTTATACTTAAAAAATAAAATAAACTGATATCTATTTGTATTTATAATATATAAATATATAAATATTTTCAAATTTATAAATATACAGACATATATTAAACATCTACAAAGTTTCAGATATTCCAGCTGGCTTAGTAATGCTTTACCCTGTCTTAATTCTTTTTTTTCAGCTTCTTTATTCAAGAAGAGGGAGAGTTTATTATGACTTTCTCCAAAGTGATTGACTGCCAAATTTAATAAACTAGCATATTTCAATTTATTAAGTTACAAAATGTAACATTCTTAGGGAGTGCAATTTGTGGCAGATACTAGATAGTAACAAGAGAACTGGAGTGTTCTGTACCCCTAGGATGTGTGTGAACTTTGAAATATTGGTTAGAAGCTAGAAGGCAACTTTTTAAAAATCTATACATGCTGCGAAAAGAAGAAATGTTTATCAGATTTCAAGTGACACTGAAGTAAATCAATAATTGGCAGCTTTCCACATAAAATTTCACCAGCAAGTGAAAACTGTTTGTAGTAAACTAGACCAGGCAGTTAGGTATAAGATCTCTAACATCCACTCTATGCAAATGGGTACTGTGTGCTCTCTATTCAGTCTTTTGAAGACTGCCTGTAACAGTCACAGTTGTGGGAAGAAATAATCCCCCCCCCCCACTTTTTTTTTAGTTTTTTAAGTTGTATTAAAGTCTTAGCACCTTTGGCATTTTTGTCCAAAATGACTTCAGCATGTGAAGTGGAAACATTCCCCTCTTCATTTTCATTTCTACCCCATCATCTTTGTCTTTTATGACAAACAACATTTCTCCTTCAGCCACTGAAATGGTTCCTTCCAGCTGACCATCAACCGTATAGACGGCTTTGCAATGGCAGACAGGTAGTGTTCCTGATGTCCTCAAAGGGATCACCTGACTGTCAGTGTACCTGCCAACTGGGCTGCCCTGGTCCTGAGCACAGTTGTTGATTGTCAGAGTTAGACATCCAGCTCTGTCACAGGCCTGTTCCCTGTGTGCCTGGAGCCTGCCTTCATCTCACCAAGTCAGGCCTCAAATTTGGGGGCCTCTGGTCATAGTTTTTCCATATTTCAGGAGACTTCTGTTCATCTGTGATCCAAACTGGCTGGGTCTCCTTTCTTTGATCCATCTCATTGACTTTCTGTTGGAGCTTTTTCCTTGTCTGTTCAGGTAGGAGGTTGCTGAAATCCTCTGGTTTGCACCCAGCTTGAGAGAAAGCCCTGGCTTTAGACTCCTGGAGCAGTAGGTTGAAGGATGGGAGACCAGAGCTCTGGGACCAGCAGAGGATGCGCAGAAGCAGGGGGAGGAGGAGAGCCTGATGGGGAAAGGGGACATAAGCTTAGTTTTTTGTTTTGTTTTGATTTATTTTTCTGATGAATGGCCATAACTTTCCTTTGAATCTGCCAGCAAATTTGAGCTCCCTTTTGCTGTATCCTCTGACTTGGTATGCTTCATCAGCTGAGTGAATCTTCAAACTCCACATATTCAGGATGCTAACTTTGACCATGTGTCTTCCTTGCTTCTCCAGTTCTCACTATCCTCTTTTCTGCTTCAGCTGTATATTCTGAAACATGTTGAGAATGGGAATGTGGTTGGATTTCTGAGGAATGGGTGAGGAATCTGCTTTGCTGTCCTATGCCACTTGGTGTCGTGCCTTTTTAATACCTGCCCCCATTCTCTCACAGTACTGCTGTGCCAAGTCAGCCTCTTCACAATCCTGCTCAATTGACTTCTCCTTGGTTCAAGTTGCTCCCAGGGGCAATCATCCATCACTTTGAGGATGGAAAGGAAGGCTGTATATGCCCTACACCTGAAGTCTCCCTCCTCCTTTGAGTTCTTGTCAGGTAGGCATTTCTTCAAAAGATTCTTGAGTTGCTTTGCATGCTGAGTTCAATCTCTGTTCTTCCCCTTAGAAATCTGATGTGTTTCTCAAGAACATCAATTCCACACTATGTGTTTTTCTAAATTGTCAGCTTGATCCCAGAGCTCAGTGCCCAGTTCATGGTGCAGGGGGTGGGAAGTGTCCCCTTCCCCAGTAATCCCTTCACCCTCTCAATCCCCAGGAACTTTGTCCTGGGTGTCCTCACTGCTCCCCTCACCACCACCCCCATGACTCCTCAGCAAAATGGTCTGGAGAAGCAGTAGCTACAGTGTCCAGAGAATGAGGAGAGGGGGAGGACTTAATATTTTAAAACAAAGGTTTATCTTACTGTTGATTTTTATTTTTTAAGTATATTTTATTGACTATGTTGTTACAGTAGTTCCAATTTTTTCCCCTTTTCTCCCCTCTGCCCAGTACCCCACTTCCCTCCAGCAATCCCACCCCACTTAGCTCATATTCATGGGTCGTGCATATAAGTTCTTTGGCTTCACCCTTTCCTATATTATTCTTAACTTCCCCCTGTCTATTTTGTACCAATTGATTATGCTTCTTAATCCCTGCACCATTTTCCCATTCCTCCCCCTCCCTCCTCCCAGCTGATAACCCTCCAAATGATCCCCATACCTATGATTCTGATCCTATTCTGGTTTCTTTAGTTAGATTTTGTTTTTATTTTTTAGGTTCGGTTGTTGATAGTTGTGAGTTTGTTGTCATTTTAGTGTTTAGTTTTGATCTTCTTTTTCTTAAATAAGTGCCTTTGACATTTCATATAATAATGCCTTGGTGATGATGAACTCCTTTAGCTTCACCTTGTCTGGGAAGCACTTCATCTGCACTTACATTCTAAATAATAGCTTTGCTGGATAGAGTAATCTTGGTTGTAGGTTGCTTTTCATCACATTGAATACTACTTGCCAGTCCCTTCCTGCCTGCAAAGTGTCCTCTGAGAAATCAGCTGATATTCCTATAGGCACCCCCCTGTAGGCAACTCTCTGCCTCTCTTGCTGCCCCCAGGACTCTCTCTTTATCTTTCACCTTTGGCATCTCAATCATGATGTGTCCTGTCACGGTCCCCTCTGGGTCCAGCTCCCCCAGGACCCTCCATGCTACCCGGACCTGTATGTCCATCTCCTTCGCAAAATTTGGGAAAATTTCCTCACTGTTTTCAATTCTTGCTTCCTCATTCTGCACTGGTTGATTGTTTTTTTCTTCCTTACGTTCCAAATCATTGATTTGAACTCTGGTTTCCTTCCCTTCACCATTGGTTTTGTGTGGATCTTCCTTCGTTTCACTTAGCATAGCCTTCACTTCTTCTCTTATGCGTTTGCCATACTCAAGCATACCTGTCAAGTCTGTGAGCATCTTTATTATCAGTGTTTTGAGTTCTGCATCTGTTAGGTTGTCTATCTCCTCATCTGTGAGGTTGGCTATCTCCTCATCACTTAGTTCTCCCACTGGAACCTTGATTCGTTCCCCCTTTTGGGTCATACTTCTTTGTCTCCTTATTCTGACAGGCTCCTGTGTTTGTTTGTCTCCTTGTCCCAGGTAGAGTTGTCACTCCTGTTATGTTGTAAAAGTCAGAGCCTTAGGGATTCATCAGTACAGGGCAACCTGTTTCACCACATTGTGGTGCTGCATGTGGGGAAGGGTTCCATGAGGGAACAATGCCGCCAGCCCAGCACTAGCCCCTTTTCCAGGCACCTCTCACACTTCCGCATTGGATTGGCGCCCCTCTAGGTACTGCTCTGGCCTTCGCTCCCAGAGTGGGTGGGTCTGTAGATGTTCTAGGACCATGGGGGCCCTTTAAACACACAGACTCTGCTGAGACAGCAGTTTCTGCCTCCACCCCAACCCCCACTGGTCTGCACAGTCAGAAGCAACGAGGCTTTATTTCCCCCAGTGCTGGGACCGTGAGCTGCGAGGTCTGGTGAGGAGCTAGGAACACTCCCCAGGTGTCCCTCCTGACTTTTTAAAATGTGTGACTGCGCTTTCTGCCGGTCTGCCACTGCTGCCGCCACTACTGCCACCACCGCTGCCACCACCACACCACGTCCTCTCCACCCTGGCTCCACCCCTCTTACCTGTCTGGATGAGTATTTCTTTTTTATATCTTTGCTGGACTTCTATGCAGTTTGATTTTCTGGAACTTCTGGTTTCTTCTAGTTTTGAGGTACTCATATTCCTTCTTAGTTGTGGAGGGAGATATAGCTTGTCTGTCTATGTCCCAATCTTGGCCAGAAGTCTAAGCATTCTTTAAATCCAATTCCCATGGAAACCCTCTGAGTGGCCTTCTATCCTGTCTTCCCCACCTTCCAGTTTTCTGTTGAGACTTAGAAGCTTCCCAGGGGTGGCAGCGTGGCTCACGGCTTGGGCTACAGTTTCCAAAATCACAAGGAGCAGTTTCCCACAATCATTGATCTTAGAACAAATTTTGTTTATTGTCAGTGAGTATCACTGAAATATACAAGATCTGTCCAGAAGGTATCCAGCCATGTAAGATGAAAAATAGAGACTTTTATTGAAGAAGGTACAAGATGAAAGAAACAGTGTACCTAGGACAATGATGCCTCAATCCCCTTCAAAGTAGGCATCTTGGGACTTCACACAGTTCTCCCAATTGCCATCAGTGGCACTGTCATATTTTCCTGAAGTTCATCCTGGTCTGAAATCTCTTCCCTTTCAATGGTGATTTTTAGTTTTGGAAAAAGCCAAAAGTCACGGGGCACCAAATCTGGGCTGTATGGGGGCTGAGTCACCTGAGTAATTTGATGTTTTGCAAGAAAAAACTCTGTATGAAATGTGATACATGAGCAGACACATTGTTGTGATAAAGCTGCCAGTCACCAGTTGCCCATAGCTGCAGCCTTCCAAATCAACAGAATAGTTTCCACAGAGGAATGTTCAGGCTTAACACAAAATTTGATGCAGATTCATTGCTCTACTTGCTCAGTCATTTGTGACAGCCACACAGTACACGTGCTCATTCAATGGTGTCTCCCGCTCTCACTGACTAGTACAGTGAAGTCATCATTGTTCATGCATGAGCATTCCAGACCACTCTCCTTGGCTGCCAGGTTACAGAGATGTCATGCAAACCATTCTTGTTATATTATCAAGGACTGGACTTTTTCCAGACTACCTTCATATGTTCCTTGAGCAAGAGGTCTTGTCTGTTTCTTCAAACTGTATCTCCAGCATCATTACCAGCTCCTCATGGTGGCTCAATAAATATGTGTTAAATTAATAAATATGTCATTACAGCAACTTAGAGAAGGAATTTGACCATATGTATGAAGAGGCATAAAAGTGTTTAAACCCTATGACCTAATATTGGCCATTTGAGTAGTCTATCAATTTTAAAAAGTCCCAAGTATAGAAGAATCCTTATGCACAACAATGCTTATCAAATCATTATTTATGAGAAGAGATAAAAAGAGATGTATATCCCTGAACACTGTTGTTAAGGTGGTTGGGCATTGACCCACAAAGCAAAAGGTCACCAGTTCAATTCCTAGTCAGGGAACACATGCCTAGGTTAGGCGTTCAGTCGCTGGTATCAATCAATGTATCTCTCTCATTAATGTTTCTCTCCCTTTTTTGCTCCCTCCCTGCCCTTTACTCTAATAAATAAATAAATACTTCCTTTTAAAGCTTTTTAAAAATACAGGTGAATAGCAAAAGAATCTAATTGTATCCCATTGTCTGAAGTTGTATACAGCTTGTAAAAGTTGTATAAATTTATACAGAGCTTATAACATGGAAAACTACTTGTTGTATAATAACACATTTCACAAATAACATTCAAAATAACCCATAACATATAAATGCAACTTTCTAAAATGAACACACATGTACATACATATATATTTTATACGATAATATATTCATACAATATTATATATAACATTTTAATATATTTTTTATTTTTCAATTACAGTTGACATGCAATATTATTTTGTATTAGTTTCAGGTGTACAGCATAGTGGTTAGATAATTACATACCTTACCAAGTTCCCCTGGATATTTCAATTCCTACATGGCATCATACATAGTTATTATAATATTATTGATGGTGTTGCCTATGCCATACTTCAAACACATAGAAAACTACAGAATGAAAATCAGAACCATTATGAAGGGCAGCTCCAGGGAACACTGCTCACATTGAAGTCTGTGAATTTTCCACGATGGAATAGTTAACAGTGACTTTTGAGGGGAGGCCATATTTTTATATTTTGTCTGTGCATTTTAAAGTTTTCTGTGGTCGAAGGGTTTCTATTTTTCTAATATAAAAACATTTAAAATTTCAAAATAAAACATTTGATGTAAATTTTTTGTGTCAGGCTGACAAAAAAAATCTCTCATTTGGACATCACAGGGCAGAAATCCCTACTGGTAGCTGTTGAAAAGAAACGAACCCTTTGTCCACAATACAGGATTCATCCTTTGGTTATGGAGAGCAGAAGGGCAACAGAGGCAACACCAAGAATACCATTAATGTGTAGATTACCAGCTGCTTGGCCTAGATTCACAGGAAATGTTGGCCTTGAGACTTCAAGGAGCCTGTGGAGCCCACCTGGGATGTAAGCCATATGGTCAGTGGCTCCACAACAGTGGGAAAAGCAATGAGACCACAGGATGGGTCCCACTCTCAGTGTGTCCTCATCAATGGAATCCAGCTGAAGGATGGGCTGAGGTAAGAGTTCCCACCTTTCTTCAGTTGTGGGGGGAGATGGGTGAGTCATTCGGCTGTCAGCGAGGTGCAGGTGCCTGGTATTCCTAGAGCTTTCTCTAGTTCCTCTGCTGAGGATTCACCTGCATAACCCAAAACTACATGTTCACTTGTGAGCAGGTTTTCTTCAGAAATACAAGCACGACCTTCCTCATATTTAAGGCTAATCATTGTCATTCCAAGTGAATCTTACTACTTGGATAAGCTCCTAAATTAGATAAGTACCACTGAAAATTAGGCTCAGACTTGCATCTGGATATTTGGATTCAAGGCAGGAAGTCATTTGGGGGTTTAGATTTGGTTGATCTATAGGATGTTCTGAAAGAGCTTTCTACAGACAGAAGAGCAAGGGGAGCTCCAAGGAGCAGACGAAGTCCTGATGGGAGAAGACAGATGGGTAGATTCTAAAGCAAAACTTAGTTTACCACACAAGAGTTTTAGAATATATTTTCAAGCCTTTTTTTAAACTAACAAAATATGCATAACATAAAATTTACCATTTTTATCATTTTAAAGTGTATGATCCAATGACACTTAGTACAAGTTATGTAATCTTGTATAATCATCACCACAATCTAGTTCCAAAGCAATTTCATCACCCAAGAAGGAAATCACTTACCCATTAATCAGTCACCACCACCCCATGGAATCAACAATCTGCTTTCCATCTCCATTTGCCTCTTCTCGATATTTGATATAAATGGAATCATACAATATATAGCCTTTTGTAGCCTTTTGTGTCTGGCTTATTTCATTTCTCATAATGTCTTCAAGGTTCATCTATGAAGTACTTCATTCTTTTAAAAAATTCTCACCCAAGGACATGTTTATTGATTTTTAGGAGAGAGAGAGAGAGAGAAAGAGAAACATTGATCACTGCCTCACACATGTGCCCTAACTGGGGACAGAACCTGAAACCTAGATATGTGCCCTGACCAGGAATCCAACCCATAGCCTTTTGGTTTATGGGACAATACTTCATCCAACTGAGCTGCCCAGTCAGGACCTTCATTTCTTTTTTTCTTTTTTTAAAATATTTTATTTATTTATTTTTAGAGAGAGGGGAAGGGAGAGAGAAAGAAAGGGAGAGAAACATCAGTTTGGTTACCTCTGGTGCACCTGGCTCATAACCCAGGCACATGCCCTGACTGGGAATCAAACCGGTGACCATTTGGTTCACAGGCTGGCACTCAATCCACTGAACCACACCAGCCAGGGTAGGCCTTCATTCTTTTTATGGTCAAATAATATTCCATTGTATGTGTATACCACCATTTCTTTATCTATTTATAAGCTGATGGACATTTGTGCATGACATTGCCTTTTAAATCCTATAGGGGAAAAATAGTTACAAAACAAAAAACAAAAAAAGCATAATACTGCCTTTTATATTTAGCTATGTAGTTACATTTACCAGTGTTCTTTATTTCTTCATCTAATTTGAAATTACTTCCTGGTGTCTCTTTATTTCAGCTTAAAGTGATAAACTTCATCACCTTTGTTCATCTGGGACTGTCTGAATTTCTCCTTTATTTATTTATTTTAATATTTTTTTAAAATTTTAGTTAGAGGTAACATACAATATTATATTAGTTTCAGGTGTGCAACATAGTGGTTAGACATTTATATAACTTTCAAAATGTTCACCCTGATAAATCTAATGCCATCATGGCATCATATATAGTTACTAAAATATTATTGATTATATTTCTTGTGATGCATTTACATCCCCAAGACTATTTTGTAACTACTAATTTGCACTTCCTCATCCCTTCACCTTTTTCACCCAGCCCCTCAACCCCTCTCACAATAAAATGTCCTCTGTATCTATTACTTTATTTGTTTTGCTTGTTCATTTATTTTGTTTTTTAAATTCCACATATGAGTGAAATCATCTGGTATTTGTCTTTCTCTGTCTGACCTATTTCACTCAGCACAATACTCTCTAGGTCCCTTCATGTTGTTGCAGATGGCAAGATTTCATTCTTTTTTATGGCTGAGTAATATCCTATTGTATAAATGCATCACTTCTTCTTTATTCATTCATCAATTGATGGGCACTTAGGTTGCGTCCATAGCTTGGCTATTGTAAATAATGCTGCAATAAACATATGGATGCACATGTCTTTTCAAATCAGTGTTTTGGGTTTGATTGGATAAATACCCAGAAGTGGAATTGCTGGGTCCTTCTTTGTCTCTTGTTATAACTTTTGTTTTTAAAGTCTACTTTGTATATTTACAATAGCTAGGATACAGAAACAGCCCAAGTGCCCATTAGTAGATGAGTAGATATAAAAGCTGTGGTACACTTCTGGTCAAAATAGAGGGGAAAGTAGACACACTTTGCTTCCTTGAGCAACCATAAAAATAATTAGAACTAAATCTCAAAAAAAATAACACAGAGAACTGTTAGAAAATCAGACTGTATGGAAGTCCAACAACCAAGGATTTAAAGAAGCCACAATCATCCAGATGGGGAGGAGGGACAGAGACTTGGAGATGGGCATAGAGGCAAGGAGAAGCGATGTGACACAGAAAGGCAGTGGTGGAGGCAGAACAGGCACAAGGGGTCCCACAGTCATGTGTGGTGGATAAAAATCAGGAGGAATACCTTGGGAGCAAAGGATCCTAGCCCCAGGCCAGACTGCATAACCCAGGGTGCCAGTGCCAGGAAGATAAATCCCCATTACTTCTGGCTATAAAAACCAGGGTGGGGGGGGTGTTGGGGTAGTGGAAGAAACTGATGGATTTTCAGGAAACTTCACTTAAAGGACATGCATGGTCTTAAAACATATACAAACCTACCCACTCTGGGATTCAACACCAGGGCAACAGCTGTAAGGGCACCGGTTGCATACGGGGAGTGGGTGAAGTGACTGGAAATGGAGAGAGTGCTGAGCAAACCCCCAGAAGCCAGGCAGCAGCATAGTTCCCTCTGTGACCCCTCCCCCACACACAGAGCCACAAAGCAGTGAAGCAGGTTGCCCCCTCATTGATAAATACCTAAGGCTCTGACTCATACAATTTACAGGTGCCTTTTACAGGGAGTCAAAGCAGCTCTACATAACACACAGAAACAAATACAGGGAGGCTGCCAAATTGAGGAGACAAAGAAATATGGCCCAAGTGAAAGAATAGAACAAAATCTCAAAATAAATAAATAAATAAATAAACAAAATGGAGATAGCCACCCTATCAGATGCAGAGTTCAAAACACTAGTGATCAAGATGCTCAAAGAACACATTAAGTACAGCAACAACATAAAGGAAGAAATGAAGTTTACACCAAGTGAAATAAATCTACAGGAAACCAAAGGTGAAGGGAAGAAAGCCAGGATTCAGGTCAACAACTTGGAACAAAAGGAAGAAATAAACATTCAACCAATAGAGAAAGGAGAAACAGAAATTTTAAAAAACGAGGACAGTATAAGAAGACTCTGGGACATCTCCAAACGTGCCAACATCTAAATCATAGGGATACCAGAAATAGAAGAGGAAAATCAAGAAATTGAAAACTTATTTGAAAAAAGTATGAAAGAAAACTTCCCTAGTTTGGCAAAGGAAGTAGACATACAAGTCCAGGAAGCAAAGAGAGTCCTAAACAAGCTAGACCCAAAGAGGACCACACCAAGATACATCATAATTAAAATGCTGAAGTTAAAGATAAAAAGATAATCTTAAAAGCAGCAAGAGAAAAGCAGAGAGTTACCTACAAAGCAGTTCCCATAAGACTGTCAGCTGATTTCTCAAAATAAACTGCAAGCAAGAAGTATTCAAAGTGATGAAAAGCAAGGACCTACAACCAAGTTTACTCTCTCCAGAAAACATTTCATTTAAAATGGAAGGGCAGATAAAGTGCTTCCCAGACAAGGTAAAGCTAAAGAAATTCATCATTACCAAGTCATTATTATAGGAAATGTTGAAGGGACTTATTTAAAAAAAGGAGATCAAAACTATGAATAATAATATATCAACAAACTCAAAAAATATCAACAACTAAATCTGGGGGGGGGGGGGGGGAAACCCTGAGCAAACAACCAGAACAAGAACAGAATCATAAGTATGGGGATCATTTGGCAGGTTATAAGCTAGAAGGGAGAAGTGGGAGACAGGGGGAAACGGTGCAGGAATCAAGAAGCATAATTGGTAGGAACAAAATAGGGGATGTTAAGAATAGTATAGTAAAGGGTGAAGCCAAAGAACTTACATGCAAGACCCATGGACATGAACTAAGGGTGGGGGGTATTGCTGGGAGGAAGCGGGTTACCAGGAAGAAGGGGATTAAGGGGGGAAATTGGGACTACTGTAATAACAATCAATAAAATATACTTAAAAAAATAAAAGCTGTGGTGCATTTACACAATGGAATACAACTCGGCCTTTAAAAAAAGAAAGAAAGAAAGAAAATCTTAAATGTTGTGACAGCATGGACAGTCCTGGAGATTATTATGCTAAGTTAAATAAGCCAGTCAGGGAAAGACAAATACCATATGATCTCACTTATATGTGGAATCTAATGAACAAAATAAACTGATGAACAAAATAGAAAGAGAGACATAAATACATGGAACAGACTGATAGCTGTCAGAGGGGTGGAGGGTTTGGTGGACTGGATGAAAGAAGATGAAGGAATTAGCCAAAAAACATATATACATAACACATAGACACAGACAACAGTGTGGTGTTGGACAGAGGGAAAGGGGGAAGTAGGTGAAGGTTGGCAAAGCAGGGGAAATGGGGATGGAGAGAGACTTTATTTGGGACAATGGACACATGATGCAGTAGGCAGATGATGTTTTATGGAGTTGTACACTTGAAACCTATAAGGTTTTGTGAACCCCTGTCACTCCAATAAATTCAATTTTTTAAAAAGTCTATTTTGTTTGAAATATATATTGCTATCCCCGCTTTTCTTTTCATTTCTTTTTTCATAAAATATATTTTTCCATCCATTTACTTTCAGTCTGTGTGTGTCTTTCTATTGAAGTGAATGTCTTGTAGACCGCATATACATATATGGGTCTTATTTTCTTATCCACTCAGCTAGCATACGTCTTTTGATTGGAGCATTTAATTAGTTTACATTTAAAGTAATTATTGGTCCTAGTTGATAGCTCAGTTGGTTAGAGCATCATCTCAATACACCAAGTTTGCAAGTTCAACCTCCACTCAAGGCACATAGAAGAAGCAACAAATGCATAAAGAAGTGGGAAAATAGGACTTCCGGCCAAGATGAAGACCTAGACAGACACACTGCATCTCCCTCCATAGCTAAGAAGGAATACAACTACCTCAAAACTAGAAATAACAAGAAGCTCCAGAAAATCAAGCTGCATGGGAGTCCAACAAACAAAGATATAAAGAAGAAATACTCATCCAGACAGGTAGGAGAGGCGGAGCTGGGGCGGAGAGGATGTGGTGTGGTGGCAGCAGCGGCAGTGGAGGCAGCAGCGGCGGCAGCGGCAGGCTGGCAAAAAGCGCAGTCACATGTTTTAAAAAGTCCAGAGGGACACCTGGGGAGTGTTCCCAGCTCCTCACCGGACCTCACAGACCACAGTCAGAGCACCAGGGAAAATCAAGCCTCAATGCCTCTGACTGTGGAAACCAGTGTGGGGTTGGGGCAGAGGCAGAAATTGCCAGTATCTCGGCAGAGTCTACTTGTTTAAAGGGCCCCCATGGTCCTAGAATGTCCGCAGACCCACCCACTCTGGTAATGACGGCCAGGGCAGCAGCTAGAGGGGCGCCAGTCCGGTGCTGAAGTGGGAGAGGTGCCTAGAAAAGGGGCTAGTGCTGGGCAGGTGGCATTGTTCCCTCTCAGACCCCTCACCCACATACAGCACCACAACGTGGTGCAACAGGTTGCCCTGTACTGATGAATCCCTAAGGCTCTGCCCCTTACAATGTAAAGAAGTGATTGCTCTACCTCAGACGCAGAGGCAAACAAACACAGGAGCCTGTCAGAATGAGGAGACAAAAAAAGTATGGTCCAAAAGGGGAAATAAATCAAGGTTCCAGTGGGAGAACTAAGCGACAAGGAGATAGCCAACCTCACAGATGAGGAGATAGACAACCTAACAGATGCAGAATTCAAAACACTGGTGATAAAGATCAAACATGTCAAAAGTGGTTTGCAAAGTTTTGTGCTGGAGATTTCTTGCTGGATAATGATCCACAGTTGGGTTTACCAGTTGAAGTTGATAACGATCAAACTGAGACATTGATTGAGAACAATTAATGTTATACCACATGGGAGACAGCCAACATACTCAAAATATTCAAAGCAGAAAAGTTACTGGTGAAAATAAAAAAATATATCTTTTATTTTATGGAAAAAAATAAATGGATTTTTTTGGTCAACCCAACACTTTTATTTAATTAGTTTCAATGTTCCTAGTCAGCATTCTTGCAACATCATAGTTGCTCTTTAAGTGAAAGCATAGCATTCATGGAGCACATTTCACTGAGTACCCAGGCTATGAGCAAAATGAAGACTTGTAGAGGAAGTTCTTAACTCCTGCCCAAGATAGAGATACCAAAGCTAAACAGAAAATGTAACAATTCATTATCGCCCATCTTGAAAGCATATGTTTACTACCTATTTCTAAGTGGATAATCCAAAGATATCTTATATCTTTTGATAGTGAATTAATAATAACATAAAATAATTATGGCTATTTAATGTTTTAAGACTCCTGGACATGCTCATGAAAAGCTAAGGTGTCTCCTATTTTCTTCTATCCTATGCAATTTTGAGATTACAAAAGACACAGGACAGAAAGTCTAATAATAAAAGCAAGAACCTCACAGTTTTGACTATGCCAGGAATCCCATTATTCTTTAAGAATTAATGTAACATAATAATTATTCATATACAAAACCCATATTTGGATAAGCCAGAGACTTCCGGTCAAGATGGAGGCATAGACAGACACGCTGCGTCTCCCTCCACAACCAAGAAGGGATACAACTACCCCAAAACCAGAAACAACCAGAAGCCCCAGAAAATCAAACTGCATGAAGTCCAGCAAACAAAAATATAAAGACAAATACTCATCCAGACAGGTAGGAGGGACAGAGCCAGGGCGGAGAGGATGTGGTGTGGTGGCAGCAGCAGCGGCGGCAGCGGCAGGCCGGCAGAAAGCACAGTCACACGTTTCAAAAAGTCAACACCGGCAACTCCTGCGGCGCACCTGAAACCAAGCTGTATTGACTCTGTCTTTCCCTTGGACCCTTCAGCTGCGAAGAGAGGGGGGGTCTGCTGCATGGGCAACAGCAGACCCTCCATATCACCCTGCCCAGGCTCTGTAGCTTCAGCTTCACTGGAGAGGACACTCCAGCGTCATCACAAGATGTCGATTCAACATGGGAGGAGACAGATACCGTGTCACTCCCGAGTCGGACTGCACAACCATTCTCGGCGGTGCAGATAGACTCTGAAGAAGCTACACCATCGTCTCTCGAGACGGACGGCTGCCGACGGTGATAAAGATGCTCACAGGCCTGACAGATATGCTTGAGTATGGCAAACACATAAGAGAAGAAGTGAAGGCTATGCTAAGTGAAACTAAGGAAGATCCACACAAAACCAATGGTGAAGGGAAGGAAACCAGAGTTCAAATCAATGATTTGGAACATAAGGAAGAAAAAAACCAGTCAACCAGTGCAGAATGAAGAAACAAGAATTGAAGAAAATGATGAAAACTTCCCAAATTTTGCGAAGGAGATGGACATACAGGTGTGGGTAGCACAGAGGGTCCTGGGCGAGCTGGACCCAGAGGGGACCGTGACAGGACGCATCATGATTAAGATGCCAAAGGTGAAAGATAAAGAGAGAGTCCTGGGGGTAGCAAGAAAGAGGTGGAGCGTTGCCTACAGGGGGGTGTCTATAGGACTACCAGCTGATTTCTCAGAACACCTTTTGCAGGCAAGAAGGGACTGGCAAGCAGTATTCAATGTGATGAAAAGCAACCTACAGCCAAGATTACTCTATCCAGCAAAGCTATCATTTAGAATGGAAGGGCAGATAAACTACTTCCCAGACAAGGTAAAGCTAAAGGGGTTCATCATCACCAAGCCATTATTATATGTAATGTTAAAGGGACTTATTTAAAAACAAGAAGATCAACACTATGAACATAAAAATGACAACAAACACAACTATCAACAACTGAATCTAAAAAATAAAAACAAAAACAAACTACGCAATCAACCAGAACAGGAACAGAAACATAGGTGTGGGGATCATTTGGAAGGTTATCAGCTGAGAGGGGGAGGGGAGAAATGGGTAAATGGTGCAGGGACTAAAAGGCATAATTCGTTTGTACAAAACAGACAAGCGGAAGTTAAGAATAATATAGGAAAGGATGAAGCCAAAGAACTTATATGCATGGCCCATGGACATGAACTAAGGGGTGGTGGGATTGCTGGAGGTAAGGGGGGGTACGGGGAAGAGAAGAGCAAAGGGAAAGAAATTGGGACTACTGTAACAACATTATAAAATATATTTTTTTAAGTAAATAAATAAATAAATTTTTAAGTGAAAATACAAGTTGATCTCTCTCTCTCTCTCTCTCCCTCTCTGTCTCTTTCTCTCAAATCAATAAATAAAAATTTTAAAGATAAAGATATAATAAAATTAAAAGTATAAAAACATAATAAAATAAAAATAAATTGATTATTGATAAGTACATAGTTATTGTCATTTTATTATTCATATTTACATTCCTTTCCCTCCCTTCTTCTTAAAGAAGTTCCTCTAACATTTCTTGTAATACTGGTTTTGCGATGAGAAACTCAGTTAGCCTTTCTATATCTGGGAAGCTTTTTGGTGTGAGCCTCTTTGGGTTTATCTTGTTTGGGACCCCCAGCACTTCCTGGACTTGTATGTCTATTTCCTTCACCAGGTTAGGAGTTTTCAGTCATTATTTCTTCAAATAAATTTTCAATGCCTTGCACTCTCTCTCCCTTCTCCTTCTGGTATCTCTATGATGTGAATATTTTTACACTTGATATTGTCCCAGAGGTCTCTTAATCTATCCTAATTTTTTTCTTCTTGCTGTTCTGATTGGGTTTTTCTGGTATGTTGTCTTCCAAATTGCTGATTTGATTCTCTATCATCTCATCTGCTGTTGATTTCATCTAACTTATTCTTCATTTTATTTACTGTATTCTTTATTTCCGACAGTTTTTTTTTTTTATGGTTTCTCTCTTAGTGTAAGTTCTCACTGAGTTCATCTATTCTTCTCCAAAGTTTATTGAGCATTCTTATAACAAGTGTTTTGAATTCTGCATCTTGTAGATTGCTTGTCTCCATTTTATTTAGGTTGTTTTTCTGAAGTTTTGATCTGTTCTTTCTCTTGAGAAATGTCTCTTTGTCTCCTCATTTTGGCTGCCTCCCTGTGCTTGTTTCTATGTGTCAGGTATAGCTGCTATGTCTCCCAATCTTGGTAAAATGGCCTTATATAGTAATTGTCCTGTGGGGCCCAGTGATGCAGTCTCCCTGGTCGCCTAAGCCGGCTGCTCCAGATGGTTTCTTGTCTGCACTGTGTGTGCCTTCCTGTTGTAGTTGAGCATTGCTTGCTGTTGGCACATCAATAGGAGGGATTAACCCTCAGCTGACTGGTTATGAGGACTGACCATGAGAACAGTGGAGGAGCTGTTTTGCAAGGGCTGACCTTAAACAGGATTTGCTTTAGTAGAACTCTGGTGCCTGCCAAATCTGTCCTTTGGGTGTATCATTCATTAAGTGGTATTCTGGTGCAGTCTGAAGCTACCCAACTGGTGTGTTTGTTTCAGGACCTCTTCAGAGGAGCAGGTCAAGGTTACCTGTGCCCTGCCTGGAGCCACCTGACATGAACCACAAAGTGATCTTCAGATGGTTGCCACTTGTACTGAGATTAAAGGTGCCTGGGAGAGGCTAAGCTGTGCACGAAGGCCAATTGCCACTAGCACCAAGCTTGGGGCTGCTTAGCAAGAGGTACTAAGTACAACTTATACCAAGACAAAGTGCTACTTGTTTTGGGTTTGTGAACCTTTGAAAGATTTTAGAAAAGTCTACAGCATGAACCAAGATAGGCCATTTGTTGGAACCGTGACTGGAAGCAGCTTGGATGAGACTGAAAGTTGGGTGGGGTGGTGTCTCAGAGAATCACCATGGTGAGACCAACAGTGGTTACTTAGGCTGATAGAGACCCAGATATGGTGCCCACCTACACCTGCAGAAGGAGCTCAGCAAAGGAACAATGGCTTCTGCCAGCACTTCTTTCTGGGGAAAAGTTGCCCCTCTAAGCCTCACCCTGAAGGCAGAAAATTCAGCTCCCCCCTGTATGTCCCTTGTACCTTTTGAGCTTCTGCCCCAGAGCTGGAGCTCAGAGTGAGTCCATCAGTAAATAAGAGAAACACCTGGGACTCCAGAATCCCTTCATCTCACTCAGCCACAATTCCCACTGATTTTCACAGCTGGAAGTTTTAGATACTTCTCTTCCTGGTGCTAGAATCCTGGGCTAGGGGAACTGGTGTGTGGCTCCTTAGGAGGACCTATCCAGCTAAAATATTTCTCTCAGTTCTCAACCCCTACATGTGCATGTGGGACCAGCACATTTGTGTCTCCTCCTACCAGTCTTGATGTGACTTTTTTTTTATATTCTTAGCTATAGAACTTCTACTCAGTTATATTTCAGGCAGTTCTCAATGGTTGTTCTGTAGTTTAGTTGTAATTTTGATATGGTTTTTGGAGAAGGTGCATATAGCATTTACCTACTCTGTCATCTTGACTGGAAGTTTCTCCTTTATTTCTTTTTTTAAACGGGCCATTTTAATGTTCTTTACAATAAAATAAATAGTTCTCTTGATGGCTGCAGATGTGTAAGCCATTGTAATATTGTACTAAGCAGAAACATCATAGTGAAGTTTTCCTGATTGGTGCATAGTCTTCAATAATTACATGGAGTTACTTGTATGAAACTACTGTCAAACCAGTAAGACTGCATTTATACACCCATCATTTTCAGGATTATTGGTAACCTGAGCATATATTCCCCAAATAACCTTGGCTCCTTGTGTCACAAGGCACAACTCGCTTACATTTACCTCGATGACAGTACCTTTGGTAATAACACCCGAAGTTGTATAAAGTGGGGATGAGGGATTCTTCTTTACACCAAATATTGGAAGGCAAAAGGTGACTTTCAGTTCAGGATGTAGTATATGGGCTTTCTTGAAACGTAAACCCATTGGCCTAATGAATCTTTCATATTTAGGTGGTTTTTGAGTAAAGCCATCTCCAAAAAAGCAGACTTTAGTAAACATCCTCTTCCAAGCTTTTGTCTTTCTCTTTTCAGTTTGAATAACTTTTAATACCTCTGTTTCTCCCTGGGCACACACTTTGAGCAGAGGAACTTCCCATTTTCCTGCTTTCTCTTTTCATTGTTTAATCATATTGGAAGGTACTTTAGCTCGGGGCTGTCCCTTTTTGTCCAGTAGATATGCGGGTACTGCTTCTTGTGGAGTCTTTTCATCATCCTTTTGTTTGATGTTTCTGTTTTCATGCATCTTGATAGTCTTTTTTATTTGTATTTTCTTAGCATCATGCTGTTTATGGTAGAGCTTAGCCTTCAGACCAATCTTTTTTTGTTGTTGTTGTCTTCTTTGAACATTCATGAGCCTCTCAACCTTCCTTCTTTCTGTTTTTCTCATAGTAATCCAAACAATATTCATAGAACTTATGGTGTAACTCAATAAACTCATTTTGTGAGATGATTATGGCTGCTGGGAGTCCCCTGCGCATGAAAAAGATTTCAACTTTCGGGTCTCAGAGACCCACAAACCAACTTCAAGCAACCCATGACACGAAAGGGTCATTTCTCTCTCTTTTATTTATGAAGGATACTTTTGCCTTATATAGACTTTTTCGTTGAGTTTAATCAGACTTTAATTTGTCGTCCCACTTTCTTCTGGAATCTATAGTTTCTGCAAAGAAATTGGCTGTTAGTCTCATTGAGGTTCCCTTATATGTGGCTACTTCTCTCTTGCTGCTTTCAAGTTCTTTGTTTGCCTCTGGGTTTTGACAGTTTTAATTAGAATGTGTCTCTGAGTGAATTTTTTTGAAATAATTCTGCTTGGTTTTTTTTTTTTTTTGAGATTATTGAATTGTAGATTTATTAATTTCATTATATTTGAAGGGTTTAGCCATTATTTCTTTAAATACTCTTTTTAATGCTTTCTCTTTCTTCTTCCTTTGGTGACTCCCATGCTATATATGTTGATATGTTGAATGAGATCTCACAGATTTCTAAGGCTCTGTTGTTTTTATTTACTCTTTTTCCTTTCTGCTCCTCAAACCACATAATTCAATGGACTTATCTTCAAGTTTGCTGATTCTTTTCTTCATGTTCAAATCTGCTGTTGAAACCCTCTGGTAAAATCTTTATTTTGGTTACTGTACTTTAAGCTCCATAATTTCTATTTGGTTCCTTTTTAAAATTCCTGTCTCTTTAGTGATATTTTCTATAGGATTAAACATAGTTCTCCTGGCTTCCATTACTTATTTATCCATAGTTTCCTTTCTCTCTTTGAATATATTTAAGAAAGTTGATTTAAATTCCTTCTCTGTAAGCCCAAAGTCTGGACTTCCTCAGGAATAGTTTTTCCATTCCTTTTTTGCCTGTGAATGGGCCATACTTTCTGACTTCATTGAATGCCTCATAATTTTTGTTGATGACTATATATTTAAAGTATTATTATGTGATAACTCTACAAACCATATTTGTCACCCTTCCGTGGGGATTGTTTTTGTTGTTTATTGTGGGTTATAGTTAGTTGTTTGATGACTTTTATGAACTATTTTTGTATAGACTTTATTCTTTGTGTGTGGTCACTGAAGTCTCTGATCTGTTATCATAGTGGCCAGCTAGTGATTTGACAGAGGTGTCTTTAAATATATGGAGAAAAATATAAAACATCTCTCAGTTTTTGGAGATGAGGTGTGTGTGTGTGTGTGTGTGTGTGTGTGTGTGTGTGTGTGTGTTGAGCATGCCTTCAACACCCATCTCTGCAGTTTACAACTCTTGTCTTTGTCATTACTTCCTGCTTGTGTGGAGATTGAACATCAGCCAGAGATGTGGTCTCATGGCCTTCTCAGGTCTTTTCTGATTTGCCCCAAACTGGGCATGAACATGACCTTCAAGATTCCCGTGAATATGTGAAAGTTTTCACAGCCCTTATTGCCCATGGCAACTCACTCCCCAGCTCTTTCTCCCAGGCTTCTCTCCACATCCATTATTTGCCTCAGCTGACGTTTTTGCCCCAGTGACAGCCGCCGGTTCTTTGGCATTTAAATAGTTTTGGCACATGGTCTTTGCCTTAGTTCATTCTCTACCCTGAGAGAGTTCTGAGCTAGAGGAAATAAAGGTAACCCATTTACATTCATCCTGCAAGGAGCCTCCTGACAAATCAAAACAGAAAGTCACAGTGCTCTCTGATAGTGTCCATGCTGACTCCTTCAGCACCAGGAACCCACACGTGTGGCACTGTCTTCAAGATCACAGCTCATCAGGGGAGGGGGATGGACCAAGGATTACCAAGACAATGCAGAGCTGTCCTATTCAGTTTCTGTTGCCTTCTATATTTTTAGCATTTTGTTGGTAGCTATGCACACACCATATTTTTCCAAAATTATGATAAAGCTCGTTTTGACAGCTTTTGTTAGTCTTTTCATTGTTCTGTGTAAGGACAGACCTTTGAAGTTACTTATGTCACCATTTTCTCTGATGTCACACCATTCAGCCTCTTTTAAATTGTACTTATGCATCACAATCCTGGCCTTCTAAGGACTTTCAGGAAACTCATTTATTTAGTCACAGTGATTAAATATCTACTTTGTTTGGAGTACTGTGTATAAGAAGTAAAATTTGAATAAAAACAATCAATCTCTCTCAGCCATGAAGGATGACACAGCCTAAGTGTAGGAGGGAAGATGGATAAAGAAATTATAACACAACATAATGAGCATTTTATTTATCCTGTTTGTGTGTTTTAAACTCAACATCATTAATATTCTATAAAGACAGTATTATTTTATATGGGCCCATTGTTACCAATTGATTTTTTGGCTTTCCCTCTTTCCTATATTAGGCTGGCCAAAAGTCTTGTTCGGTTTTTTTTTCTGCAAGATGGACAACTCTAGTAACACTTAGTTGTCTTTAACTTCATTGAAAACAATTCTGTTAGATTGTATTCTGACAGCTGTCATATCAGTGTGCATTTAAAAAAATTTATCAAAATCTGTGAATTTCTATGTAGCCATTTTAATATTTAAGATGAAAGTAAATGAGCAATATTTTTGGCATGTTATGCCTTATTATTTCAAAAAATGTAAAAATGCAACTGAAACACAAAAAAGATTTGTGCAGTGTATCAGAAGGTGCTGTGACTGAATGTGTCAAAATGGTTTGCAAAGTTTCATGCTGGAGATTTCTTGCTGGACAATGTTCTACAGTCAGGTAGACCAGTTGAAGTTGATAATGATCAAATCAAAACATTAATTGAGAAAAATCAATATTATT
Source organism: Furipterus horrens (assembly GCF_987537825.1). NCBI lineage: Eukaryota > Metazoa > Chordata > Mammalia > Chiroptera > Furipteridae > Furipterus > Furipterus horrens. Next base: position 85,321,979 of record NW_028327176.1, read on the forward strand.
CCACTCAGAATAAAGCCAACATACTCAAAATACCTAAATCAAACATTCAAAATCGTTTTCACCAGCTTGGTTATGTTAATCGGTTTGATGTTTGGGTTCCACTTAAGTTTAGCAAAAAAAAAAAAAAAAAACCCTTCTTGACCATATTTCTGTATGTGATTCTCTACTTAAACATAATGAAAATGTTCAGTTTTTAAAACAAATTGTGACAGCTGATGAATATTGGATACTTTACAATAATGTGAAACATAAAAGATCATTGGGCAAGTGGAATCAACTACCACCAACCACACCAAAGCCTGGTCTTCATCCAAAGAAGGTGATGTGTATATGGTGGCATTGGAAGGGAGTCCTTTATTATGAGCTCCTTCCTGAAAACCAAACAAGTAATTCCAGCAAGTACTGTTCCCAATTAGACCAACTAAAAGCAGCACTCAACAAAAAGCACCTGGAATTAGACAACATAAAACACACAATCTTTGACGACCAGGCAAATACTGTTACAGCTTAGCTGGGAAATTCTGGTTCACCCACAGTATTCCCTAGACATTACACCTTTGGATTTCCATTTATTTTAATATTTACAAAATTCTGAAAATTTGTGATTCCCTGAAAGAGTGCAAAAGGCACCTGAAACAGTTCTTTGCTCAAAAAGATAAAAGGTTTTGGGAAGATAGAATTATGAAGTTGCCTGGAAGATGACAGAAAGTAGTGGGATAAAATGGTGAGTTTGCTGTCCAATAAAATTAATTGGTGAAAATGCAAAATGTGTTTTTTATTTTTATTTTAAAACAGAATGAACATTTTGGCCAATACAAAACAACCTCAACATTGCAAGTGTTCAATGTCGTCATCCAAACGATGGACAGGGAGAAGGAAACGCGGCTGAAGGATCCTAGACCTACGGTAGAATGAGGAAAGTTCAGAGAGGATGCGATGGACCCTGGAGCCTGTCTGCCTTCAGAGGAGCAATGGTCCTGCCTCAGTTTCCCTGCTGTTCTCAGTCATTGGCAACATAAGCCCATGGGAAGTGCAGCCTCAGCACAAATACGGCAACAGATTTCAGACTGTCACAATGGGTACCGTCAGTCAATTATGCTTCCTCTCTCTGAGGCCTGGGATGTACATTCTCATGATGTCCACCTTGATCTTGTTGGGAGAAAAAATAATAATGATAAAGGAGAACAAATGGAAGAACTGCTGGACAAACATATTTAAGTGGACGAGAAGGGATGAGGCATTGAGCACCAGCCCGGGGACTGGCTCTGTCTGGGAGTGTGGGCAGCTCACCTGGGTGAAGGTCTCCAAGTAGCTGATGTTGGAAATCTGTAAAAGTTCTCTTCTAATGTGTTTGGTTTTCTCAGTGAAGCAAGAGACAAGGTTACTGGCAGTAATAAGATGGGGAAGGAGGGTGGACATTTGATCAGAGGATGGGGTGAAAGTGAGAGAGCCCTGAAGGGAAAGGATGATTGCACGCAGCAGTGTGGCCCCCCTCATGGTCTGGGTCATGAGGTTAATGTGACAGCGTCAGTGCAGCTGAGTGGTTCTCCAGCCGCCTGTAGCTGGTGGGGCAGGCGCAGGGCAGGCGCAGGGCAGGCAGAGGCAGGGTCAGCGGCTGTGTAGTTTCTCCAAGCAAGGGTGACAAAGCAAGAGAGGGGCAACGGAGGGACTGAAGTGATGTCTCATGGAATTGAAGAGGAGGGAGGAGAGGACATTGAGGGGGTGAGGGACAGTGAATAGATGGTAGGATCTAAACTGGGATCCAAGATGTCGCAAAGGATTGTTGGAGTTGATACAGCACAGGGTGAACTCAGGCCTAGAAACAGGCATATTTGTGATGAAACGTTTGCTGATTCTACATTACAACGTATAATCAAATTATCATACCAGTGTTTCCAGAGCTTAGCGCCCCCTGTAGGGCTGAGGGGGGAGGGGGATGGTGGGCAGAGCTTGGGAAGCATGAAATGGAGACTGTGGCAGGGCTGGGTTATTGGCAATGACAAGGTCTAGGAGATGACAAGGGAGGGGGCCCAGGGAGGACAGAGCATAAGGTCATGGAGGAGAAGAGTTCAGGGAGGGGAGAAGTAGGGACTGAGAGCATCTTCTCTGCTATGTGTGTTTTGTTGCCGCTGTTAAAATTACCATAAACTAACTGACTTTAAACAGCGGCCATGCCCTGGCTGGTGTGGGTCAGTGGATTGAGCGTCAGCCTGTGAAGCAAAGGGTTGCTGGTTTGATTCCCAGTCAGGGCACATGCCTGGGTTGTGTGCCAGGTCCCCAGTCGGGGGCTTCTCAGGAGGCAACCCCACATTGATATTTCTCTCCCTCTCTCTCTCCCTCCCTTCCCCTCTCTCTAAAAATAAATAAATAAAATCTTTTAAAAAGTAAAGAAAAAAATAGCGTCCATTATTTCATGGTTGTGTTGGTTACAGGTCCGACATGTCCTCACTGAGCTAGGAGTAAGGTGTGGGCAGGTCTGTGCTCCTCATTGGGGCTCTGGAAGAATCCCCTTCCCAGCTCACTCACTTGGTTGACTGAATTCAGATTCCTGCAGATACAGAACTGAGGTCCCATGTCTGTGATGGCTGTCAGCTGGAGCCACCCTGAGCTCCTAGAGAATGTCTTCGGTGCAGAAACGTGGCCCCTACAGCAACCCCAATCCTTCCTCATGTGGAACCTCTCTGACTCCCCTCTGCCTCATCTCTTCTGCAGCCTCTCTGACTCCAGCCAAAGAAATTTCTCTAATTTTTGCAATTTATGTGACCTGATTGGGTCCACCCAGATAATCCAGGAGAGTCTCCCTATCCCATCTCCTTAACCTGAATTACATCACCCAAGTCCCTTTGCCATGGAAGGAAACCTGTTCACAGGGTCCAAGGAATAGGCTGGGCACCTTTGGGGACCACTATTCAGCCTTCTACATGAGATGATGTTGACATCACCAAGGATCAAGGAGGCAGTGCTCTGGGGAGGGTGACAGTGAGCCAGGAGCTAAGAGAAGTGGGGGGAACGGCCTGGGGATCCACAGGAAATTCCTACAATGAGGGGACTGGGGCCCCAATCTGATGACAGAAGATTCATGTAAGAAAATGTTTCAGGAAGAGGAAGGAACTTATGGTACAAGGTCAGTGGGAGGGGAGACCCCTGTGGGAGGACGTCAGAGGGAGCCACGCCCTCAGGGATACCCAGTTTCTGTCAGAGCCGCAAGGTGCAGGGACATCCTGAGGGAGGCTGTGCGGGTTTGGCTGATCCTGGGCTGAGATCTCCGGGTTCGGTGGGCCATTTCAGGAGTTGGGAGGGGGTGTGGGAGGAGACAGTGGGGTGTATGGAGTCTGAAGATGAGTGTGCAGGATGTTGGGGACCAGGGTTGACTAAGACCATCAGGGAAAAGGACAGATGAGGTTCGTTCTGGTGGATTCAGGGCAGATGGTGGTGAGTGTGGGAGCCGGAGGTGGGAGGAGTAGGGTTTTGGGGCTCTCACTTGGGCTCTGCTGATTGAGATGAGGAGGTTTGGGTGGTCGGGTCTGAGTTCTAGTCCTGACCCCTGGATTGTGGGGTGAAGTGCCTGGAGGAGAGGAAGGGTCTTAGCAGATGTGCATGAATTCACTCTTAACCCCGAGAGAGGGGGTTGTGTTCACACCAGGTCTCAGTGTGACAGCTGCTGTTGGAGGTGTGACTTCTGGGGATTCAGGTGTGACCCTAGCACCAGGCTCCTCTTCTGTCCTGCTGAGGGGACAGAAGGCCCAGGGGAGCTGTGGTCCTGGGCGCAATAGTCCCAGTGCGCATATCCACATGAGGACGATGTAGACATTGAGATGTTGTTCCCAAATAAGAGGTGATTTTATTTCAAAAACTGCGTTTAAAACACAGAAATAGTGAGTGAAGGAAGTAGTCTACTTTTCAGTTTTCCCTAGTGTTGCCGTCAAGGGGCAGGAGAGAGGGGTTGACAGGAAAGGATGGGAACCTCAGAGACAGTACAAGGGCTCTTGAGCACCCCTTTCCCCCAAATGAAAGACATTTGCAGGATAATGTAGAGAAGTTTATATTACTTTGACATTTGTATAAAATTAAGGAATTATAGTTATTTTCTTCAGTGGAATAATAATATTGTTGAAGAAAAAGGTTATTTTTTAAGAGACAAATACTGAAATATATATTTAGGAGTGAGGGTCATGATGCTGGCAGGTGATTTTCAAATATTTTAGGAAAAATTATAGAAATATATTACATAAAGAAAATATAGCAAAATATTAAAATGATTAAATATAGGATGACCATTGTGTTGTTCTTCAAACTTTGATTATCTTTGGAATTATTCACAATAATCTGGAGAAAATTTTTTAAATAATAATGCATAACCACATGGGGAATGTTCACAATATAATGTTAAATGAAAATTAGGCTTTATGCATATGTGTGTGAAAATGTGTGTATCAGTGGGTGTGAATGTGTGTGTCAGTATGTGTGAATGTATCAGTGTGGGTGCAGTATCTGTGTGTTGGTGTGTAGCAGTGTGTGTGGCGTATGAGTTGTGCCTTCACTCATTCATTCACTGAACAGATATTTTAAAATCAACAACCAGGCACATTCAGGCAGTGGGAATACATCTGTGAAAATCAAATCCCTGTCCTTGTCCTGATAAAGCTTATATTCTCAAGGAGGAACAGACAGTAAACAATGAAATCAATACGTGTGAACATGTGTGTTAGTGGACTGGGTGTGAACAAAAGCAGAGCAGGGTGGGTTAGAGGGAGTCTGGGGGTCCCCCGGGTTGGGGCATTGCAGGGCGGGTCCCTCAGCGAAGACGTCTAGGGGGCTGTCAGGGAGGGAGGTGCTGCATGGGTGACAGGTTTTCAGGCTCCAGAACAGCAGTGGGGATTCTGAGGTGTGAACAGCCTGGGCCCTGTGCTGGAAGAACACGGGGAGGACATGGATCCAGGTCCATTACATGGTCACAGCTGTGCCATCTGGACCTGAACTAGAAAGGGTCTTGCAAATGTAAGGTCACTCCAGACAGTCCAAGGAATCGAACTGGGACATTTTCCTCCCTCCCCAGACCCCAGGCACCAAGGTTTCCTGCCAGAGAGGTGCATGTTACCAATTTTTCACGTATCCTTCCTGAAGAAAACGTACATATATGTTGCTACTGTTGCAACATCAAGAAGGAGTCCTGTGAAAAACAGGAGAAGAAAATGTTTCTTTTTGTTTTTCCCTGTGTTGTCATCAAGGGGCTGGAGAGAGAGGTTGCAGTGGGGAGATGGAAACCGCTCCCCTCCATCAGTCCCTGTCGCACCCTTGACCTTGGCACCTGTAGAGTCCAGGACTGCTCGGAAGCTATTATACTTCATGCCCCACGGGTGCCCAGCTTAAGGTCAACATCTCTGACCAACTCAGACCGCAGACCCTCCCAGGGAGCAGTCACCCCCAGGAGCAGCGCGGCGGCGCCCCCGTGCGGCCACAGGGCTGACGACAGAAGACCTCGCTCACTTCTCTGCTGCCCAGCCAGAACCTCCAGGGTCTCCCTCTGCCCCCAGCACTAGATCAGGGCTTTTATACAAGAGGGGGCTCGTCCTCTGTCGGGTTCGGGAGGCAAAGTGTTTTCCAAAACCCACACTGACATTGATGTTTCCTTCCCCTTGAGTCACCGTGGACGCCGCCTCAGAAAAGAGTGAGGTCTCCAAGCCATAACTGCTGGTTCCCAGGTCCAAGATGGACCCCACAAACAAACTAGGTGCCCTTAGTCCCCGGAATGTTTGTGTCCTCAGAGTTCATAAATTGAAACCTAACCCCTAGTGTGATAGGGTTGGAGGTGGGGCCTTAGGGAGGTGATTAGGTCACGAGGGTGGAGCCCTTATAAAAGAGACCCCAGAGAGCTCCCTTGCACTGTCCACCGTGTGAAGCAGTGAGAAGGCAACCGTCTAAGAACAAGAAGACAGCCCTCACTAGACACTGAATCTGCGGGCACTCTGATCTTGGGCTTCTCAGCCTCCAAAACTATGAGAAATAAATTTCTGTTATTTATAAGCCAGTATATTGTATTGTCTTAGTAACCCAAACAAACAGGGGGTCTGCAAGCAATAGGAGGGTTCCCCAGAGCCCCATTGGTGGCAGCTGAGCCATGGCTGCAATCTGAGCATCAGTCACCCATGACTCAGCAATTTAGACAAATCCCAGTCCCAGCCCAGAAGACATGAGAGGCAGTTGGTGGCCAGGTGTCACCCGTTTGCTATGATTTGTGGTGATACCAGAGTTGGAGGATGCACTAAGAATTTTGATTGATGAGGGGCTCTGGAAATGGAGACCAGCTGGTAGGTAACAAATGCAGACGTCTTCGGAGCCCCCTGTTATGGACTGAGTTGTGTCCCCCCAAATTCCTATGTTGAAGCACCAACCCCCAATGTGATTGTATTTAGACACAGAGCCTTTAAGGAGATCATTAAGGTTAAATGAGGTCATAAGGTGGGGCCCTAATCTGATAGGACAGGAGAGAGTTATCAGATACCTAACTCCCCATTCCCTTTCTCTCCCTCCACACAGAGGAAAGACCCTGTCAAGACATAGGGAAAAGGCAGGCATCTACAAGCCATGAAGAGGTCCCTCATCTAGAAACCAAATTGCCTGGCACTTTGATCTTTGGACTTCTAGCCTTCAGAACTGTGAGAAAATGAACTTCTGTCATTTAAGCCACCCAGTCAGTGGCATTTGGTATGGCAGCCCAAGCAGACCAGTAAGCCCTCCCTTCCAGTCTCAGACTCAGCTGAAAGGGATCTGGTTCCAGAATTTATTGATTCATTCATTCACAAATATTTAGTGAGTGCCTCTGTGCCAGGCTTCACATTAGGCCTATTGATCATTTAACGAAAACAAATAAAACACCTGCTTTCCTGGTGCTTACAGTCTGACAGAAATGACAGAAAATTACAAGAACGCACTAATAGTAGTCTGTGTTCCGGTTATCTGTCACTGGGTAACAAATAATCCCACAGTAAAACAGCCCTTTTATTCCCATTCTGTGGTTAACTGGGCTCGACTCTTCTGCTCTGTGTGACACGGGCTGGGGCTGCAGTTATTGGAGACCCAACTGGTCCAGAATATTCAAGAGGGTCCCTGGTGGGATTCAGCTGGTGCCAGCTGTGGGCTGGGAGGTCACTGGGCTCTTACCCTGGTGGCCTAGGGAACCCTTCACCTGCTTCTCCACTTGGGTTCGCTGCTCCCAGCCGGGCATCTGCTTCCAGGAGGGCGTGTTCCAAGTGCACAGTCAGAAACCACAGGGCACCTTATGTCAGAACCTCAGCACTCGATCAGTGTCACCTTCCTCATGTCCCAGTCATCAGAGCTACTCACAGTCCAAGGGGAGGGAATCAGTTCCCACCTCTAGACAGGGGATGGCGAGGTCACATTACAAAAGAGAATGTGAGTTGGGGGATACTGTTGAGGCCATCTTTGGAAAAAGAAACCATCACAGTATGTTAGAAAGTGGTAGAAGATACAGAGAAAAAATAATAATTCACAGTAGACAATTAGTGCAAAGTGATGGGAGAGGAGACACTTTAATTTATTGTCACTTTTCAATTACAGATGACAGTCAATAGTATTTTATATTAGTGTCAGCTGTACAGCATAGTGGTTAGACATTTATATATTTTACAGTGATCCCTAGTAAGTCTAGTACCCACCTGGAACCATACATAGCTGTTATAATATTATTGACTATATTCTCTATACTGTCCTTTACATCCCTGTGACTGTTTTGTGACTGCCAATTTGAAATTCTTAGTCCCTTTACCCAGCCCCACAGCCCCCTCTCCCCTCTGGCAAGTACCAGTTTCTTCTCTGTATCTGATTCTATTTTGTCCATTTATTTTGTTTTTTAGATTCCACATATAAGTAACTTATTTCACTTAGCATAATACTCTCTAGGTCCATCCATATTGTTTGTTGCAAATGATAAATTTCATTCTTTTTATGGCCAAGTAATATTCCATTGTATATATGTGTCATACCTTGTTTACCCAATACCATTTTGGTCAGAGAAGATGCCTGATATGATTCCAATCTTCTTAAATTTATTGAGACTTGTTCACTGGCCTAACATGTGGTCTATCCTGGAAAATGTTCCTTGTTCACTTGAAAAGATGTAAATTCTGTTGCTTTAGAGTGAAATGCTATATGGTGTATTAACAAACCCATCAAGTCGAGTGTGTCATTTAAGGTTACTATTTCCTTGTTGATTTTTTGTCTGGAAGATCTATACATTGATGATAATAGGGCATTAAAGTCCCCTATTATGACTGTACCACTGTCAATCTCTCCCTTTATGTCCATCAATATTTGCTTTATATATGTATTTAGATGCTTCTATGTTGGGTGCTTAAATGTTTACAAAGGTTATATCTTCTTGTTGGATTGATCCCTTTATCATTATGAAATGTTCTTCTCTGTTATGATAGCCTTTGTTTTAAAGTCTGTTTTGTCTGATAGAAGTATTGCTACCCCCAGCTTTTTGTTTGTTTCTTTCTATTTGCATGAAATATCTTTCCACCCCTTTACTTTCAGTCTGTGTCTTTCTATCTGAATTGGGTCTCTTGTAGACGGCATATATGATACATGAGTCTTGTTTTCTTTCTTTTTTTTTTTTTTTTTTTAAGATTTTATTTATTTATTTTTGGAGCCAAGGGAAGGAAGGGAGAAAGAGAGGGAAAGAAACAACAATATGTAGTTGCCTCTTGGGTGCCCCCAACTGGGGACCTGGCCCACAACCCAGGCATGTGCCCTGACTGGGAGTCGAACCAGGGACCATTTGGTTCACAGGCCAGCGCTCAATCTACTGAGCCCCACCAGCCAGGGCAAGTCTTGTTTTCTTATCCATTCAGCTACCCCATGTCTTTTGATTAAGGTATTTAATACATTTACATTTAAAGTGATTATTAATAGGCTGTATGCCATTTTACTATTTATTTTTATTCTTCTTAAAGATGTCTCCCAGAGGCTCCTTAAACCATTCTTTTTTTTTTTTTTTCCTGTTTCAATTGTGTGTTTTCTGGTACCTTGTCTTCCAAATTGCAGATTTGAATCTCTGCTTCATCTGTCTGCTGTTGATTCCATCTAATGTATTTTTCATAAGGTGGTACTCTGTTGTGTCCTTCATTACTGACTGGATTTTTTTAATGGTTTCTATGTCTTTATTTTTACTATCTCTTTATTGAAGTTCTAAGTTCCTTGAGCATCCTTATAACCAGTGTTTTGAACTTTTATCTGGTAGTTTGCTTGCCTCCATTCCATTTAGTTTTGTTGCTGAACTTTTGTTCTGTTTTTTTCAATATGAATGTTTCTTTGTCTCCACATTTCAGTTGCCTCTGTTTGTTTCTATGTATTAGATAGATCTGCTGTCTCCCAGTCTTGGCAGGGTTGCCCCTTATGTCCTGTGGGGCCCAGTGGTTCATACTCTTGTTCACCTGAGCCAGGTGCTCCAGAAGTGTCCCTTGTGTCTCCTGTTGTAGTGTAGCCTTGATTGCTGTTGGCATGTCTATGGGTGGGGCTGACCCTCAGGCTGACTGGCTGAGAGTACTGGCCATAACTATAGCATCTGAGCTGCTGTGTGGGGGCTGACCTCACAAAGCAGGATTCACCCTAGCAGGACTTGGTGCCTGCCGAAACTACCCTTTGGATGTTCTGCTTGTGGGGCTGATAGGGTAGCATTCTGTTGTAGTCTGAAGCCAGCCACAGGGTGTGTTGGTTCTGGGGCCTCTTGGGAGAGGCTGCGGTGTAGGCCAACACCCAACACTACGTGGTAGGAGCTACAAAGTGATCCGTGGTTAGTAGCTATGTGTGCTGAGCCTGGAGGTGCATGCAAGAGGTCATGCTGTGAACCAAAGCCAGCTGCCCCCAACACCAGGCCTAGCGCAGGTCAGCAAAAAACACAGGGCACCCTGAATTCTGCCACTGCCTGTAAGGCTCAGCCAGTGTAAGAGCCTCAGGTGATACCTGAATTGGATGAGGTGGGATCCCAGGGAGTCACCAGGGTGGGACGAGTGGTGTTCACCAGGCTAATGCAGATTTATGTTTGGCCATGTGAGGGGAGCACTCACCACAGGAAAAGGGCTGCTGTCCCTCCAGCCCTCACCCTGAAGCCACACAGCTGTTTCTCCCTGTATGTCTGGCACCCCCATGAACTTCCATCCCTCCTTTGGAGCCTAGGGTGAGTGCCTGAGTGAGTCTGCACTGGCTCTTTAACAGGAACACCAGGGACTCCAGCAGCTCTCTGTCGCACCCTGTCAAATGGAATCCCCACTGACTGTCACAGCCAGATATTGTGGGGCTCCTCTTCCTAGCACTGATGCTCCAGACTGGGAAGCCTATTTGGGGGCTGTGACCCCTTGCTTTTCAGAGGAAACCTCTTTACCTGAGACATCTCTACCAAATGCTCAACCACCACACATGGGTATGGGGCTAGCCCATTTGACATCTCCACCCCTCCTACCAGTCTCAACGTGGCTTCTTTATATCCTCAGTTATAGGACTCCCATTCAGGTAGTTTTCACATTGTTCTCCAGGTTGATTATTCTATAATTCAGTTGTAATTTTGTTGTGGTCATGGGAGGAGGCAAGCATTTACTTCACCATCTTGACCAGAACCCTGACTAGGCACTTTTAAATAAGGTGGTCAGCGTGGACCCATTGAGTGACATCTGAGTAGACCTGAAGCAGCTGAGAAACTGAGCCACACAGATATGGAGAGGAAGGAAATTCCTGGACTGCTCTCTGCACGTGTCCAGGACTCTGACGGGGCAGGTGGCAACACTGCAGTGGGAGTAGAGGTGGGCGCATGTGGGCAGATGTCTGGAGGGAGTGGTGGGGTCCACGGCCTCTCCCCCCTGCTCTGGCTTTTAGAAGTCCTGGCGCTGCTGTGTGGGGAAGACTAGGAGAGGAGGGAGGAAGTAGAGATGGGGGAAGGAGGTGGGATGCCCACAATGTCTCTTGGCTGTCACTCCTCTGTGTCCAGTGCCCCCCCTCCCAGGTTGTGGTGATTGAAGTAGGACAGTGAGGACAGTCACACTGTGAGAGGCCAAGCATTTGCCTCTTCACCTGCCAACAACAGGCTGGCCTGGCTGCAGGAAGAGAAGCCGCTGACTGTGGACTCAGGACTGAGGGGGATCAAACCTGGTGGGGACAAGTCACATCAATGATAGACAGCTGTGGGGTCCTCCCCAGGGAGGAACTGAGACACACCTTGGCCTGAAGGGCCCTCAGTGTGACCTGGGGTGAGTTGCTGTCAGAGCCCAGGGGTGAAGGGGAGGGTGGATCTCACCCACACTTTGCCCCAGCCCTCTGCCCCTGCACCCAAGGGCCCTCCCTTATCTCCTGATTGAAGAGGCCAGGACTGTCTTCAGTCTCTCTGATCACTCACCCTCCCTCATTCGGAAGTCCTTTTGATCTCACTTCTTCCTTCTGCCCTCACCCCCTTCCTTCTGCCCTCACCTCTTTCCTTTGGCTCTCACTTCCTTCCTTCTGCCCTCACCTCCTTCCTTTCTTCCTTCCTGCCTTCACCTCCTTCCTTCTGCCCTCTCCTCCTTCCTTTCTGCTCTCACTTCCTTCCTACCTGTTCTCATCCCCTTCCTTCCTGCTACACCTTCTCCACAGCCCTGGCTCAGGCCTCTCTCCTCTGCCCTCCAGTGGTGGGAAGGAATCACATCCCACCAAGTAGCAGGCTCTGAGGGAGAGGCTGGGCTCTTGCTGAGGTTAAGAGAAGGAAAGGCTCCTGGTCAGGGGTTGGGGAGGGAGCATGGGCACAGCCAGAGGAAAAGCTGAAGGGTTCGGCGAGGTGACCAGGAAAGATGTTCCCACATCATCATTTTTCTGTCATAGTCCAAGGGAGCTATCCTTCCCCCAGGCCCAGAGACATGGAAAGGGCAGCAGAAGAAGAGAAATATTTCACGTGAAAGGAAAATATAAGTGATTCCTCCCTTCCTCTTGCCTATTCTGGTTAATTTTGTAAGTGAAACTTGTTTCTGAAACTTGAAATTATTGCTGTTAGGAAACCCTCCAAATACTAGGGAATATAGTTATTAATGTTCACCCTGGCTGGTTTGGCTCAGTGGATTGAGCGTCGGCCTGCGAGCTAAGTGTCGCTGGTTCGATCTTCCAGTCAGGGCACATCAGAGAAGGAAAACTCTGACTCCAAAAAACCTCCGCTGCCTTGCGGCATACCTCTTCAGGGGAAAGGCTAAGGGAGTAAACCCCAACAGAAAATCCGGAGCCGGAGTCCCTAAGGCGGTTTGACGTTGTAGTCAACACCGGCAACTCCTGCGGCGCACCTGAAGCCAAGCTGTATTGACTCTGTCTTTCCCTTGGACCCTTCAGCTGCGAAGAGAGGGGGGGTCTGCTGCATGGGCAACAGCAGACCCTCCATATCACCCTGCCCAGGCTCTGTAGCTTCAGCTTCACTGGAGAGGACACTCCAGCGTCATCGCAAGATGTCGATTCAACACGGGAGGAGACAGATACCGTGTCACTCCCGAATCGGACTGCACAGCCATTCTCGGCGGTGCAGATAGACTCTTAAGAAGCTACACCATCGTCTCTCAAGACGGACGGCTGCCGACGATAGTTATTAATGTGTAAGCCCCGCAGACTGGAACAGCAGCAGCTTTAAGAAATAAAGGCGTGTGTGAGGACCGGCCATCATGTGCTGGGTACCGAGGCTGCACTGCACAAGCTCTAAGGTGGTGCTGCAGCGAGAGCCACCTGTGTGCCTGGGTGAGCTGGGTGCCTCTTGGGACCTCTGTGTCCTCTTCAGAAAAGTGAGATGAACCCTGGCTGGTGTGGCTCAGTGGACTGAGCGCTGGCATGTGGACCAAAAGTTTGCCGATTGGATTTCTGGTCAGGGCACACACAGGGGGTGCAGACTGTGGTTGGGAGCATGTGAGAAACAACCAATTGATATTTCTCTCCCTCTCTTTCTCCCTCCTTTCCCCTCTCTCTAAAAATAAATAAGTAAAATGTCTTTTGAAGAAAGAAAGAGGATCATATAGAACCATCAGCCAGAATCGTCAGAAATTGAGTTGAGTGGAAGTCTGACAACTACAGAATTAAAGAAACCACATCCATCCAGACTGGTAGGAGAGGCACAGATGCAGAACAGGCTGGCCTCTCACCCGCCTGTGGTAGATAAAAAATTCAGGAGGAACATTTCAGGAGCAAGAAGTCCCAGCCTCACACCAACCCCCTGCCCTAGGTTCCAGTGTCAGGAAGATAAGTCCCCACAACCTCTGGCTGCAAAAACCAGTGGGGATCCAGTTGGTGGAAGAAACTGCTGTAGCCTCAAGCAGTTCATGAGAAAAACCCGCACATGGACTCACCTATTCAGACTCACTCCCTCTGAGCTCCAGCACCAGAGTAGCAGCTTGAAAGGCACCAGTAGTATACAAGGAGGAATTGAAGTGTCTGGCATCAAGGTGAGCAGAGGCCATTGTCTCTTTTCTAAACCCTCCCCCAACAGAGCCAGCAAGCTGGTACCATACCTGAGACTCCATCAACCTGACTAAAATACTGTTTGATTCACCTTGGAGATCCCCAGAGACTCCACCCAACCCAATTTATGGGCCCACTCAAGCTGCTCTGGGCTCCTGATTTACAACTTGCTAAATCCTATCAAACAAGCAACAGCTGGCCTCAGTGAGCTCCAGGCCCTGCACTAGGAGTAGCCAGCTTAGATTCACAGCTTGGCTTTGCCTGGAAATCTCCAAGCCAAGCACTAGCAGCAGCCATCTCAGATTGCTTTATAGCTCAGTCAGGGTGCCTCGGGAAAAACAGAAGTTGGGGCTGAACTTGGCCTGCACTACCCAGGAAACCCCAGGGCCAGCGCACCCAGTGGACAGCTACAGACCACATCAGAGCACCACCACCCTGCCCCTGCACAGCTGATCCTCCACAGAGGGCAGAGGTTGGTGGTCAGTGGTCGCACCCAGTCCTTGCTGCTGACTGGCTTAGGTAAATCCCTCCCATTGATCTTCCAACAGCAACCAAGGCTCAACTACAGGAGGAGGGTATACTCATCCCACATGAAGGGTGCACCTCGAGTACCCAGCTTGGGTGATAGGGGAGGCTGTGCCACTGGACTCTGCAGTACAACTATTACATTAGGCCATACTACGAAGACAAAGAGTCAAAGCAGCTCTACCAATACACAGAAACAAACACAGGGAGGCTGCAAAATTGAGGAGGCAAAGAAATATGGCACAAGTGAAAGAACAGAACAAAACTCCAGAAAAAGAACTAAAAGAAATGGACATAGCCAACCTATCAGATGCAGAGTTCAAAACACTGGTTATCAGGATGCTTAGAGAAATGATTGAGTATAGCCACAAAATAAAGGAAGAAGTGAAGGCTATACAAAGTGAAATAAAGAAAAATATACAGGGTACCAACAGTGATGGGAAGGAATCCAGGATTCAAGTCAACAGTTTGGAACATAAGGAAGAAATAAACATTCACCCAGAACAGGAAGAAGAATTCTACAAGAACATTTTAAAATGAGGAGAGAATTATGTACCTCTAGGACAACTTTAAACATACCAATGTCTGAATCATAGGGGTGCCAGAATGAGAAGAGGAAGAGAAAGAAATTGAAAACTTATTTGAAAAAATAATGAAAGAAAATTCCCTAATTTGGTAAAGGAAATAGACATGGAAGTCCAGGAAGCACAGAGAGTTCCAAACAAGTTGGACCCAAAGAGGACCACATCAAGACACATCATAATTAAAATGCCAAAGATTAAAGATAAAGAGAGAATCTTAAAAGCAGCAAGAGAAGAACAGAGTTATCTACAAAGGAATTCCCATAAGACTATCAGCTGATTTCTCAAAAGAAACTGGAGGCAAGATGGGACTACCAAGAAGTATTCAAAGTGATGAAAAGCAAGGACCTACAACCAAGATTACTCTATCCAGCAAAGCTATTATTTAGAATGGAATGGCAGGTAAAGTTCTACCCAGACAAGGTAAAGCTAAAGGAGTTCATCATCACCAAGCCATTATTATATGAAATATTAAAGGGACTTATTTAAGAAAAAGACGATCAAACTATGAACATTCAAAGTACAACAAATTGATAACCATCAACAACTGCATCTAAAAAATAAAAGCAAAAACAAAAACAAACTAAGCAAACCACCAGAACAGGAACAGAATCATAGGTATGGGGATCATTTGGAGGGTTATCATCTGGCAGGGGGATGGGGGAGGAAGGGGGAGGAAGGTGTAAATGGTGCAAGGATCAAGAAGCATAATTGGTAGGAATAAAATAAACAAAGGATGTTAAGAATAGCATAGGAAAGAGTGAAGTCAAAGAACTTACATGCACGACCCATGAACATGAACTAAGTGGTCGGGGAACTGCCGGAGGGAAGGGGGTTACCGAGCAGAGGGGGGCAAAGGGAAAAAAAATTGGGACAACTGTAACAGCATAATCAATAAAATAAACATTTAAAAAAGAAAGGGGGAAAAAGTAAGGAAAAAGATTAAATGAACCCTGATCCTGGTCTTGAAATATCATTCTTTAATAAAAGGAACCAGGGTTCCTTAGAAAAATAGCTGATTCTAGGGCTACAACAGAAAAAATGTGTGTGTGTGTGTGTGTGTGTGTGTGTGTATGCCTGGAACATCGGGTAATGTCAGAAAATGTACCTCCCACATATAAAGCATGTCACAGGGACACCAGAGCCAACCAGAAAGAGCTCACTCTGAACACAGTTGGAACAGTATGAACAACCAATGACAATGATGGTAGATTATAACTCAAAATATAAAGTAGTCATGAGTTCATACTCATATAAATGATTAAAATTTTTTTAAATGAGGGAGTAGGGGCAAATCTTCCTTATAGATTTCCAAGTTATATATAGAGAATGCCCCTTTCAGGAGGTGGAGCTTAATTCCTCCCCTTGAATGTGGGCTAGACCTTGGCAACTTGCTTCTAAAAAATAGAATATGGAAAGTGAAAAATTACTACAACCTGTAAAGTTGCTACAGTTGACCCTTGAACAACACAGGTTTACACTGTGCAGGTCCACTTTTATACAGATTTATTTTAATAAACACATACAGTATTGCAAATATATTTTCTCTTGCGTATGATTTTTTTTGTTTTTTAGGATAGAGGGTAAGAGAGGGAAAAAGAGAGGGGGAGAAACATCCATCAGTTGCCTCTCACACACACCCTAACCAGTAACTGAACCCACAACCTAGGCATGTGCCCTGACCAGGGATCGAACAGGTGACCCTTTGCTTTGCGGGACGAGGCCCAACCAACTTAGCCACACTGGTCAGGGCTTCTTATGATTTTCTTAATAACATTTTTTTTTAGCTACTTTAGGTAAGAATACAGTATATAATACATATAACATACAAACTATGTTAACTGACTATTATTGGTAAGGCATCTGGCCTACAGTAGACTACTAGTAAAGTTTTGGGTAAGTCAAAAGTTATACAGCCCTGGCTCGTGTGGCTCAGTGGCTTGAGTGCTGGCCTGTGAATCAAAGGGTCCCTGGTTCAATTACCAGCCAGGGCACATGCCTGTGTTGCAGGCCAGATGGCCAACTGGAGGCATGCAAGAGGCAACCAATATGTGTCTATCACACATTCATGTTGCTCTCCCTCTTCTTCTCCCTTCCTGTCCCTCTCTCTAAAAATAAATAAAATCTTTTTTAAAAAAAATATTTTTAAAGTTATACACAGATTTTTTACTTTCCAGGGAATCGATGCCGCTAACCCCCATGTTGTTCAAAGGTCAACTGCATTTTACAGAAGAGAAACTTGGTAGACAAAACCTTAATCATGTGATAAAGGTCATGTTAATATAATGTGTACTCTGATATAATGTGATGAGAAGGGCACTTTGCTGCTATGGTATTCTTCCCCAAAACACATAACCACAATCTAATCATGACAATACATCACAAACAGCCCTGGCCAAGTTGCTCAATTGATTGGCATGCCATCCTGTATACCAAAAGGTCATGGGTTCAATTCCTAGTCAGGGCACATAACTAGGTTGTGGGTTCTATCTCCACACTGGGCACACATGAGAGGCAATCAATCAATGTTTCTTTCTTTCTTCCTTCTTTCTTCCTTTCTCTTCTCTCTCTCTCTCTCTCTCTCTCTCTCTCTCTCTCTCTCTCTCTCTCTCTCTCCCTCCCTCCCTCCCCAACACCCTACCCTTTCTCACTCTCTAAAATCAATAAATGTATCTCTGGGTGAGGATTTTTTAATTTTTTAAACATCAAAAAATCCCGAAATGAATGACATTCTACAAATTATCTGTTTAGTAGTCTTTGAAACTTTCAAGGTTATGAAAATGGGTAAAGAAATTCAACAAATCATTAGAGGAGACTAAGGAGACATGACAACTTAATGCATTAAGGTACCACGGATTTGATCCTGGAACAGAAGAATGTTAGTGGAAAAACTGGTGAAATCCGAATAAAGTGTGTTGTTTAGTTAATAGTATTGTACTATTAAACTGCTTAGTTTCTTAGTCTTAACACAATTGTGTTAGATGTTAACATTAAAGAAAGCTGAGTGAAGGGTGAGCAGGAACTCTGTTTTCTAGCTTCACAATTCTTCTATAAGTCTAACTACTCAAAAAAAATTGGACCTGACTGCTGTGGCTCAGAGGACTGAGCATCGGCCTGTGAGCCAAGTGTCGCTGGTTCGATTCCTAGTCAGGGCACATGCCTAGGTTGCACGTCAGGTCCCCAGCTGGGGGCACGAGTGAGAGGCAACCACACAGTGATGTTTCTCTCCCTCTCTTTCTCCTTTCCCCTCTCTCTAAAAATAAAACAAATAAACAAACAAATAAATATTTTTTTTAAATTGTAAAAAGTAAAATGGACAATCCAAATACACCCATAGTTATAAGAGAAATTAAAATTTTGAAATGATGTAACATTCCAAAACAGCACCAAGCAGGTGGGTTCACAGTTTAAGTCTACCAAACATTTAGGGAAGAAATTACACCAACTCTCTACAATCTCCTTCAGAAGATAGGAGAGGGAATACTTCCTACTTCATTCTGTAAGGTCAGCATTATCCTAGTACCAAAACCAAGTATTACAAGAAAACTATAGATCAATATCTCTCATGAACATAGGTGCAAAAATCCTGAACAAAATATTAGCAAATCAAATCAACAATGTATAAAAAGAACTATCCATCACAATCAAGTGGGATAGTCCAACGTTTGAAAATCAATTAATGTAGCCCATCATATCAACAGGCTAAAAAGGAAAAACCGCATGTTCATATTAATAGATGCAGAAAAAGTGCTTGACAAAATCTATCACCTATTCATGATAAAATAAAAATTTAAAAAACCTTTTAGCAAATTAGGAATAAAGGAACTTTCTCAACTTGATAAAGAACATCTAACACACACACACAGTTAACATACCCAATAGTGAGAAACTAGAAGCTTTCCTGCCAAGATAAGGAACAAGGCAGGGATGTCCCCTCTCACTGCTTCTTTTCAACATCATACTGGAAGTCCTCTCTAGTGCAGTAAGACAAAAGGAAATAAAAGGCATACAGATTGAGAAGGAAAAAATAAAACTGTCTTTGATGGCAGATGACATGACTATGTAGAAAATCAAAAGAATCCATAACAACAATAACAACAACAAAAAAAAAACACCCATGCAACTTAACAGCCAGCAACTGTAGCATGGTTGCAGGATGATACATGGTTAACATACAAGTCAACCATTTTCCTATATACCAGCCACGAACAAGTGGAAGTTGCAATTTACCATTTACATTAGCACCCCCCCAAAACATGAAATACTTAGGTACAAATCTAATTAAATACTTACAAGATCTATATGAGAAAAAGTATTAATGAAAAATTTAAAAACTAAACAGGCATTTCATATTCATGGATAGGAAGATTCAATATTGTCAAGATGTCAGTTTTTCCCAACTTGATCTATAGATTCAACACAATCCCAATCAAAACCTCAGAAAGTTATTTTGTGGATATTGATAAACTGACTCTAAAATTTATATGGAAAGGCAAAAGAGCCATAATAGCCAGTATACTACAGAATGAAGTTGGAGGGCTGACACTATGTGACTTCAAGCTACAGTAATAAAGACAGTATGGTATTGGTCAGAGAACTGACAAATAAATTAGAAGAAAGAACCCAGAAATAAATCCACATAAATACAGTCAACTGATTTTTGACAAGGCAGCAAAGGCCATATAATGGGAGAAACAATAGCACAGGGGAACAATTTTTAACATAATTTCTGTTGAGTTTGATTTTTCAGCTGTTTTAGACTTAAATAGACATGCTGATTTAAAAACTGCAGTTAGTTGTCTTCTATCACATTGTTTTTTCTGTACAGCTTATCTTAATGTGACCACTCTAGGCTGGATGGAGCCTGGATTGAGGGAAGGACTAGTGGCTGAGAGCAAACCTCCCTCAAGTGGGGAGGGGTGGGGGACAACCTTGGAGACCAGCGACATGTTCATACTTGTCTAGGCTATTCAGTTACACATGAGACAGTGCGGTGAGAGGTAGTGTGCTGTTCTATATAGTGAATCATATTCCAAAGTGTAGTCTGAGTTCTTGTCTGTACAGAAGGAGTTAGCAAATTTTTTTTTTAATTTACATACATATTTTCTTTCTTTCAGATCATGTCTGCCTCTGCTATTTCTTGTCATAAGTGCCTAAACAACCCTGATTCGTTTTGTTCTATCTGTGGCAGTTTCACCATTCCCAAAGGACAAACATCAGTGCATTTGTCAGGCAAGGCTATTTTGCATATTTTGAAGTAAAATTTGGTGATCAAGATCAGTCTTGGGCCCCTCACAAGGTGTGCAAGCAGTGTGTGAAGAATTTACGGATGTGGATGAAGGGAACACGTGATAAATTGCCATGTGGTATACCCATGGTTTGGCGAGAGCCCAGAGATCATTCAAGTGACTGTTACTTTTGTATAGTGAAAACATCAGGATATAACAAGAAAAATAAATGTAAAATAGAGTATCCTAGTCTACCATCAGCTATACGCCCAGTGCCTCACCCAGCTGAAGTCACAGTGCCAGTTTTCATTGAACTACCCTCTTTCAGAAAACAGGAGTATGGTGAAGAACTAAGTGACAGCAACGATGAAGATTTTGAAATTGAAGACAACTCAGTTCATAAGGGATTTGATCAGCATGAGTTGAATGATTTGGCATGAGATTTGGGACTATCCAAAAAGGCTTCCAAACTCCTAGCATCAAGACTGCATGAGAAAAACTTGCTTGAAAAAGGAGCGAAGGTATCCTATTTTCAGTCAAGAGAAAGTGCATTTCTGCAGTACTTTCCAAGTGACGATGGCTTTGTGTATTGCCATAACATACATGGTTTAATGGAGGATTTGGGAATTCCAATCTATAACGCAACTGAATGGCGACTGTTCATCGATAGCTCAAAGCTGAGCTTGAAGTGGGTCCTCCTCCACAATGGCAATTTATTTGGTGCAGTCCCAATTGGCCATTCAGTTTGTTTTCGTCAAGAATATGAAGACATAAAGAGAGTCATTGATCTGTTGCAGTATCACAAGCACAATTGGATCATCTCTGTTGACCTTAAAATGGTCTGCTTCCTTCTTGGTCAGCAACGTGGATACACTAAGTATGCCTGTTTTCTGTGTACGTGGGACAGCAGAGCTTGTGAGAAGCATTGGGTGGAGTCGAATTGGCCTCCAAGATATGATCTCAAACCTGATGATCCAAACATTCTACATGAACCACTTGTTGACAGAAAGAACATTATATTCCCACCTCTGCACATAAAACTGGGTCTCATGAAGCAATATGTGAAAGCTTTCCCAACTGAAGGAAACTGTTTCAAGTATCTCATTTTGGCATTTCCTAGCCTGTCGTTAGAAAAGATAAAATATCTTAATATGTATGTTTGGTAGAACTTTACTACTTGTACACAATTTGACTTACAGTAACAATATATAGCCTTTATATGAATAAAATAACTCTAAACAAACAGTATATTCATGTAATTTTTTCTTTATTTTCCTTTGTATGTACATTTTGTATGATTTTTGGGACAAAGGGAGGATATCCTGCACCATAAAAAGTTGACCTGATAGAGAAAAACTGGGTGATTTTTGGATTCAGATGCCAAAAGTTAGTCAAAAACAAGTGTCAGATTTCACTCAACAAAAATTGTGTTCCCCAGGGTGGTCTTTTCAACAAATGGTACTAGAACAACTGGACATCCACAGGTTCTAAAAAGAAAAAGAAAAAAAAAAAAAGTGAAATGAGAAAGCTTTCTTGAAAGGTTGCTATGGTCAACGGTGACAAAAATAAGTGCCCAACAGAATCTCTGACACTTAGTAAGCTCTCACATTAATGTAATGGGTGAACTTCAATATTCCTAAGTAAACATCTCCAAAAGTTTCACATGAAGGGTACAAATGATTCATATCCATCACACTAGCTCTGCCAATCTGCTGGATAGAATGCAACATAGAAGGCACCATCAGACGTACACTGACCTCAGGAAGCACTGCAGCCCCTTGGCTTTATAGATACTTCCCATAATCCCCTGCTTGTCCCTGGTTAAAGACAGACCCCTCCTGCAGAGGCCAGGCAGGAACTCTGATGTAAGACTATTATAGTCTCAGGAATAACAAAAAATAAATATACACGGTAACATAAAATTAGGTAATCCAGTTTACATATTTATCTTTATTCCTTCATTTCCTTGATGATGGATCCAGAACTCCTCCACTAGAACTGACCCAAATACCAGCCCTTTCTTTAGCTCTCACAGATGAGCAAAGCCAACATCCACTCTAGTAAACTTATGGTTTAGTACTACTATAAATTATTGGAGGTGAGTCCATTTTAGAGCTCATAACCTAAAATAAAAATTCAAATGGTTGGCCCTACCCAGTGTAGCCTCAGTTGGTGGGAGTGTCAGCCGGTACACCAAGAGGTTAGGGGTTTGATTCCATCAGGGCACATACCTAGGTTGAAGGTTCAAGCCCCAATTGGGGCATGTAGGGGAGGCAACCGGATTGATGCTTCTGTGTCACATCGATGTTTCTTTCTCTCCCCTTCCTCTCTCTAAACTCAATAAACATACAAAAAAAATTTCAGATGGTTATGTCTGGTTTTCAGGAATAATACTTTGTTATTAGAGCACCATTTAGATTACCTTCCAGAAACTTCATTTGATTTCTTAATAGCTGTTGATCTTGCTTTTAATTTATAAATGTAGTTAGTTTAGTTTCAACGTGGGTTGTTTAACCTTATATTGGATACCTTCCCACAACTCTAATGGTAGTATGGGTCCTTATGTTCCAATAATTAAGACTTTAAGCCATACACACACTGCAATTCAAACGTATAACTCTTATCACTAAGGGACATGAGGGGAAGCTTCTCACCCATTTTACAGGGGTTCAAGGGTCTTTTTCCACCCAAAAGTGGGAACAGGCCACCAAAGGAAATTATGAGGTCCTCGTCGCTTTGTGCAGGTGTGGTCTGCAGTCCACACACCACGCTATGCTGGCTGTGCATGTCTCGTGTCTGGAACTTGTATTGGGCATATCTTGCTGCTGCACCAGGTTCTGCCCCCAGACCTCAAAGCCCTTGGTGACCAGTACTGTAAAGGACGAATTTAGGAGACATAGAAGGTTGGTTCTGACGAATCCCGGCGTTTCTTTCAAGAATGGGAGGTGTATGCAGCAGTGCTATGGCAGCAAGCTAATGAAAACAGACAAAAATTCAACTGAAAACGTATGTTTTGGAATCACCCTACCTTAAGAGAAACTTAATAACTTCCATGATGAACAAATAGGACGGCTGCAGGGATCTGATACTAGAAGCCACTAAATCCAATAGGCAATTTAGTATTACCAAGTCTAGAAAAGCAAAATTTTAGTCTATACAATAAAGCTTAACAAAACAAAAAATAAATGAGGTCCTTGGCCTCATCTAAATATGCTTCAGCCCCACAAGTTGGAGAACCATTGACCTCCAGTAAGTTCTCCCCTCTGGTTCCTGGACCCCTATGCCATAACTTAAATGACCTCTGAATTTAGTGTGATGTTCCAAAGCTGGTTTGCAGCTGTTCCCCCTACAGCGATCTTATTTTCTAGAGCATGTTTTTCTACCTTTTTCCAGACGGACACATGGCAGTGCCCTCCAGCTACAACAGTACATTGCAGAACACGCTGCAGGAAGTCTTAACATATAGACACCAGGTTCACATATGCAGTGCGTGGACAAGGCCTTTGTTCTAATGCAGATTTGAAGGAAGGTCTCCCTGGTTCAACAAAGCCTGAAACCTATACCTATGTCATGATATCAGGACCCAAGGGTAAAAGTGACAACAGCACCAACCCCTACCAAAGGTAAACCCCTAAAACGTGCAATGCACAAGTGACAGGAAAGGTCATTCTGGGACAGCAATAACGAAAGAAAATTAAAGGGAAATCAATACAAGAACCAGGTCAGGTCAATGGTAGGAGCTTTCAAGTCAGGTAGTCTGGGTGTGAATCCCCCAGCTGTGGAGCCTTGAGCACATCTGGCCCAGAGCAGGTACCAACAGATATTTGCGGGATGAGTGATGAATGAAACCCTGTGAGCCCATTTCCTCCTCCACAAAACCAACGATGTAATTCCTACCTTACAGAATGGAGGGGAGTAAGATACAGTGCTAAGAAAAACAGGTGTAAGACGTGGTAGGTTGGGCATGTGTTCTAAAGCCAGTTCTGCCTAAACTAGCAGGAACAGGACTCGGTCTAGTGCCAGGCTGGGAGGGAAGTGAGGGCAGGGGCAGGGGCAGGCAATGAAGCGAGGCAAAAGCCCAAGAAGCCAGTTCCTGGTGGCTGTTGGGCAGCTCAGACAAGCTCCCTGCCTCATGCGCCATGGTCCTCCTCCTAACCTGGCTCTCCAGATGCCGCTGCCGCCGCCTCCTCCTGCCTTCCTGGCCCCTGGCCCCTGAGGGATCCCAGAGGTGCTGTTCCCAGGGCCCCAAGGCAAGCACAAAACAACAGACCAGCTCCACAGGCAGTGAGAAGGTGAGGTCCCCCATCATGGTTAAGTTGTACCAGGAGCAGGAATGGAAAGCAT
Source organism: Furipterus horrens (assembly GCF_987537825.1). Classification (NCBI taxonomy): domain Eukaryota; kingdom Metazoa; phylum Chordata; class Mammalia; order Chiroptera; family Furipteridae; genus Furipterus; species Furipterus horrens. The sequence continues at coordinate 85,346,127 of NW_028327176.1, forward strand.
GAGGGGCGACTAGGGGGGTGGGGGGCCTCAATCTCACCCAGCACCACAGGCCTACTGAGGGCAGTTACCAACCCAGGTCCCCGGAGCTTGTTGCTTAGTTCCAACTCCCAGCTTCCCAGCGGCTTCCCCACCCCCACTCTACTAGAACTCAGGGCTCTCCCTCCCAGCACCCATCCCTCCCACAGTCCACTGAGTCCTAGAGTAGAAATTCCCCCTCATCTAAGTTAATTATTTCTGGTGAAGGGGGAGGGACAGGGGCAGGAAGTCCTCTCCTTCCTCCTTGTAAGGTTCAGTTACAGCCCCAGGGCCAGTGATCTCTTATCTGCCCAGCCCCTTTCTGAGAGGCCTATGCCTAGAAAGGAAGCTACCCTTGAATCCCTGACTCCCAGCAAGCCTCAGCTACCGGCTGTGGCTGAGGCTCCCTCTCCCATGCCCCCTCCCCCAGGGGCCCATGCACACAGCTGAGCTGGCCCAGGCTGAGGAGTTGCTGGAGCAGCAGCTGGAGCTGTACCAGGCCCTGCTGGAAGGGCAAGAGGGGGCCTGGGAAGCACAGGCCCTGGTGCTCAAGATCCAGAAGCTGAAGGAGCAGATGAGGAGACACCGAGAGAGCCTGGGAAGAGAAACCTAAGCTCCCCACCAGTTCCCACTTCACCCTCCAACACTGACAACACTGCACACTACCTGCAACCCTGAGACCTTCGGTCAAAAACATACCAGCTTCACCCAGGCCACTACAAAAAACAGATGACACCGCCACAGAGGGCCAGAAGCTGGAAAGCAGTGGGGAACCATGACCTCTGCAGTCTTCAGTCACATTCCCCCACTATGACCCTTCCCAGTGAAGACCTCAGCCCCACATAAATTATCTAAAATAACCTCACCCCAATGCCAATAAAAGGAAGGAGTGCTTACAGACACAATAGACGCATGTGTTTTTTAGTTTTGTTTAAAAAAAAAGTTCTGACAAATAAGGAAATGAGGGTTTAGAAGGGGTGATGCAAAAGAGGGAAGTCATGGGGTAGGGTTGGGGGTTGTCAGGGGTAGGTGGCAGTAGTGTCTCCTTCACCCCCAGGCCTGGTGTCATCTCTTGAAGAGGGACTGTCACATTCCAGAACAGGTGGATGAGTCCTCTATCGTGTCTGTTCAACTGAAGAGAAAATATGGCTGTTAGAATAAGACAAGAAACAGAAAAGGTAAGGTTGGCAGAAACACACACGCCCATACATACAGATGTCTGTGTAGTGTCTGGGTCCAAAGGGCAAACTTAGGGGTGGGGAAAGAAATACTTTGATGAGAAAATATCCCACATAGAGGTCAACTAAATATCCCAACCCAGCAAGTGTCCGTTATGTACTAGGGGTTTTACATACATAATGGGATTTAAGACAAACACACAAAGGAACAAGGAGAATCAGAAACATGAGGAGCCAGTTGCTACGATCAATACTCACTGTAGGAGGAGATGTCTATCTCATCAGGCAGCTCACTAATGTTGACCTCAAAGCGATCTTGCACATCATTGAGAATCTTGGCATCATTCTCATCTGACACAAACGTGATTGCCAAACCCTTGGTGCCAAATCGGCCTGCTCTGGCCACCTGGAAGGAGACAGAATGTAGGACTGGAAGACCCCACAGAAGAAAACATCTAAAAGGAAGGATAAAGATGTATGCTGTGAGGATACAGAAAACAGTGAGTGGGAGAGGTCACTGAATGTCCTTGTGGGTGTGGGGCATACCCGATGCAGGTAGGTGTCAGAATCTTCAGGCATGTCATAGTTAAAGGCAATGTTCACCCGTTCAATGTCCATGCCTCGGCCAAACAGGTTGGTAGCCACAAGTATTCGTCTTTGAAAATCTTTAAACTGCTGATAGCGAGAAAGCCTTTGTAAGAAAGGAAATTAGAAAAATGTTGAGTCCCTTCTCTCAATAGCCTCTTTTTCTCCCAAGGACATACAAATCTTCCCCATTTCCAACTCACCTCTCCTCCTGGGGCATCCCACGGTGGATGGCGATGGCTGGGAAGTTCTGCTCCACCAGGAGCTGGGCCAGGGCAATGCAGCGCTGCACAGACTTCACAAAGATCACCACCTGTGTGTTTTTGTGTGTGTGTGTGTGTGTGTGTGCGTGTGTGTCCAAGCACACGTGAGATTGTATGAAAAAGGAGTTTTCAGTAATTACTCTTCTAAAGCAATTCCTATCATGTATTTCCTCTTCTGCTATAACTTAACCCTAATCATAGTTTTTAGTGCGAATAAGCCATGTAACAGGTGACGTGGTGAAATGCTTCTCCTCAGTAAATAGTACAAAAAGAAAAACACATTTAAGAACCTAACAGAATCAAGATACTTTGGGACTTCTACAACCCGATTAAAAAACCCTTTAAGAATTTCATTTTTTTTAAGTTTACTTTATTCAATGAGCTTACTTACTACCTATCTGTGCCACCAACAGAACAGAAAAGCAATTCCCACCTTGCTCATACTCGGCTCCAAGACATTTCTGTTCTCATTTTTTAAAATCTCACTTTAATTAACAATTAATTAATTAATTGTCACTTAAGCCCTGGCTGGTGTGACTCATTGCACTGAGCACCAGCCTGTGAATCAAAAGGTTGCTGGTTTGATTCCCAGTCAGGTCCCCAGTTGTGGGCGTTTAACAGGCAACTAATCAAACATCAATGTTTCCCTCTCTTCCTCCCTCCCTCCCCTTTCTAAAAATAAATAAAATCGTTTTTTAATTTCACTTGAGAATTTCTCTGCCATTTTCTCACATCACATACATGGTTTCCTCAATAACAGGGTACTGAATGAAGATTTCTGCTATAGTTGGAGATGTGCTCATCTTCCTACTAGACCTGAACAACTGACCTGGTTGAACTCAAGGACATCCAGAAGGTCAAAGAGCTTCCGATTCTTCTCGTTGTCCTTCAGTTTCACGTAGTACTGCTGCAACCCATGCAGCGTCAGCTTCGTCTCATCATCCACGAAGATCTCCATTGGCTGAGGGGGGGGCGGGGAGGAAGGGGTAGGGAACGGGAGGGCAGAGTGGGGGGGTTAAACCTGGGGGGGTGGAGGAAGTTGATCTCCAATACACCCCATGGGGGGATGGGGAGAAGAGAAGACTGAAAACCTCACCCCACCCCCCAAAACACCCACATTTTAATATGCTCTCTTCCATTTTAGATCTAATTTCCTTTCTATCAATGAAGTTCTAAGACTGAAAACTGTAAAGGGAAAGGAACTTTGCAAGGAGTAAAAGGAACAGAAAAACCACCCAATGGCAAAATGCCATTATCTCAAATGGAGGTGGTGAAGGAAAAAACAACAAAAAGTTCTCAAGGGAGATGATGATCCAAAAACCAGGGAAGTGATGGGAAATACTGACTCGAGGTCAGAACAATTCCATCAGAACAAGTATAAAAATATGGGGGAAACGGACATGGACTGCTCCATTTGAGTCCTCTTTCAACTAGGAGAATCAGATCCACATTAAGATGGAATGCTACAATAAACCTAATCAAAATGCCATGAAAGAAGCAAAAATTACTCAAGATGAGTAACTTGCCCTTGACTACAAGGGAATAGCTCTAGATGCAACTGGTCTCTGAGCCAAGAATCAAACCATCCAGTGTTACATGGAAGGTATCAGTAAGTGGTAGTAAGAAATTCAGAGCTGCAGGTATGCAGTTAACTTTTTTAAAAAACCAAAACTCTCATCCCTTGAAGGGGAGGAAGGTAGCATTAAAAAAGACAAAAACTGACATAAAACCCAACTTCAGAGTCCAAATATCCTAGCACTCTTCACTAACTTGGGAACATAGTTAACATCAAGACCCAGGGTCCAAGATTTCAGGAAAGAATGTTATGTGTCACAGGAGACAACCAGAAGCTGATCACAGAAGGCAGGCTAGCAAAGGCAGGCTTTCCAAAAGTAAGTTCCATGGCCTCCTTCATATCTAATTGCAACCCCAAGTCCAGCTACTGACAAGGAGTTATCATCCCATGGGAAGGGGCAGAGCAGGGAGGCAAACAACACACTCCACTGCTTATACAATGGGCCACCTAGCCCCAATCCCTAACCCACCTGGTTACATCAAAGTGGACCACCTCACTTTACCTTTCCTATACCCCTCTTCCCTGACTATTAAGTAAAAGAAAAAAAAATCTTCCACCCCATTCAGGACACCCTTCCCCATCCCAACAAATAAGGGAGAAAACAAGGAGCACGGCACGCCTTGGGTTCAGGAAAAAAACCGGGAACAGAAAAAGAGGCTGGCTGGTCCTCAGCTTCCTGGTCAGGTTTCCCTGCGGCCTCCGCTGCCGCCATCCACCGCTGGGTGCTGTCCGAATTCTCCCGCCGCGCCATGATGCTTCTCTCTGCTGTCAGCTCACATCAACCGAGGTTCCGTGTGGGTGTGAGGAGGTATGCGTGGCAAGGAGTAGGGGATGGGGACTGAGGTGCCAAAGGCCCCCACCCCTGGAGGTGGGGAGGGAGCGCATTCATTTGTGCTGTTTGCTCTTCTTTTAGACATGCCCTGCCATCTGTCCCTCTCTTACTCTCCTGCCACCGGGAGGTTATGAGTTTTAGGGAGCTAGGCACCAGGTGTATGCTCGATGTCACCTTGAGGGTGCGTGGCTGTAGGGGGTATGTAGGAGACGATGGGTGGGTGGTAGGGCAGAAAATCCTGCCCTCACCCAAAAGGGAGAAGAGGTTCAAAAATGCTGTGATTTTTTAAAAAAGTCGAACACTACCCGCTCTCAAGTTAACCCGACCAAGTCTTCCGGAATTTCCCTGGCACCCGCGCAGACCCTAACACTAGCTATTTCTGCCTCTGTGCGTCTCTTCAAGGAGCCATCACTCCCAGATGGGATCGTGCCCCCTTCTTGGCACTTGAAGGACAAGGGAGTCTGGAGGAAGAGGGCACGGACGGGGAGGAGGCAGTGGGCGGGAAGTGGAAGAAGAGAAGGTAGAAGGGTATTTACGTCTTGCATGAACTTGCGGCAGACTGGACGGATCTCTTTGCTCAAGGTAGCACTGAACATCATGACCTGCTTCTCATGGGGGGTCATGCGAAAAATTTCCTGGACATCCCGACGCATGTCTGGAAGAAAAAGGGAACAAAATCATAGGAGAAAAGCAGTTTGCATCATAAATAAAGACCAAAGATAGGCTTCTCAATGTGGTCAAGATTGCTGAAAATAGGTGAACAAGAGTTAATTCAAGGAAAGATTTGCGTCATGTCTCTCTCTACTCTTATTTCCTTCACCCTCATGAAATCACATCCATACTAACAATACAACAGAAAGAGCAATGAATTTAGAATAGATCTGAAATCAAGAGTCCAGCTCTGTATATTTTAACCAGGCAAGAAATATGATGAAACCCCAAAGCCCACAACTATGAAACAGGGATAGAGCCCACCGTGGAGGCACCCAAGGGTAAGACCGTTGAAAAACACTTAACAAGTCCCTTCTCCCTACTGCTCTCTCCCCAAGCCCCAGCTATCTACAAATACCGCACACCTATTATATTCTAGCTATCAGAGTCCACTCCATGCTTCCTCTGAATCACACTTTCCTATCCAGCACCAAAACTGTTTAAAAAGCATAACAAAGACCAACCGAGGAAGCCAGAGCCATCAGTCCTGGGTGACAGATTAAGAGTCGTCCTGGCACTAAAGTGCTCCTGTATCAAATAAACATCATTTGGCTCCAATGGGCAACTCCCAGATCACTAGCCCAGTCCCAGCACTGCCACTCACCGAGTTGTTCAAGCATCTTATCACATTCATCCAAGATAAAGTGTTTTATGTGTTTGAGGTTGAGGCTCTTATTTCGAGCAAGGGCGAGGATGCGGCCAGGAGTCCCCACGACGATATGCGGGCAGTTCTTCTTCAGCACCTCTTCATCCTTCTTGATAGACAAACCACCAAAAAACACCGCGACCTGCCAACCCAGGAGAAAAGTGTCTCACAATGAAGCAATGATTCCAATTTCCCCACAGTTCCCATCCTTTCAGTTTTATCTAGACCAATTCTTAGAACATTTCAGAGCTAAAAGGAACATTAAGAGGTCATCTAATCTAAAACTACTGTATCACTGCCCTGGCTGGTATGGTTCAGTGGCTTGAGTGCCAGCCAGCCTATGAACTGAAAGGTCACCAGTTCAATTCCCAATCAGGGCACATGCCTGGGTCACTGGCTGGGGGTGTGCAAGGGACAACTGATCAATGTCTCTATCACACATTGATGCTTCTCTTTCTCCCTCCTTTCCCTTCTCTGAAAATAAATAAAATCTTTAAAATAAAATAAATATAAATAAAATTACTATATCACCAAACGTTGAGGCTAAGAAACAAAAATGACTTGCCCAAAGTTACATGGCTAATCTGGGAAGCTAGGACCAGCATTCAGTTCCTCTGACGACTAGGCTTCATTGTTAGAATGAGAACAGCAAGAAATCACCTGTGTCAAGTATCACCACAAAGTTCATGGAACATCAAGTTTTCCTAACTCAACCCAGATTTTGATTTTGATATTTAAAGATTTTATTTATTTTTAGAGAGAGGGAAAGTGAGAAAGAGAGGGAGAGAAACATCAATGTGTGGTTGCCTCTTGCACACTCCCAACTGGGGGAACCTGGCCCGCAACCCAGGGATGTGCCCCAACTAGGGATCGAACCAGCGACCCTTTGGTTCCCAGGCTGGCACTCAATCTACTGAGCCACACCAGGCAAGGCTCAACCCAGATTTTTAAGTTCCTTTGTATAAATTCTATGAAATTACTGATTCAGGATAAACATAGTACTCTACATTAAAACTATTAGGGGAATGACTGCTGAGAATCTGGGACCTAGTACAGTATAACACCATAATTTGCTTTCTAGTTTCAACGGGGGAAGATCAATCAGGGGATAAGACAATCATGACCCTAATTCTATAGTAAATCTAAAATCACTAATTGTGGGACACCCAGGTTTACAACAAAACAGGAGGTACACAGCATCACCTATGAAGAATTCTTGCCAAAAATGTTTAATTAGTTTAGCTTTCAAATATAAATTTCAGTTTACAGGAAATACTAGGGAAAAAAGTACAAGCTAAACAAGATCATAAAGGAGTAACCAGATGAATCCAGAGATAGGACATTCTGCAGAACTGGCCTGGCTTCTTCAAATCACTGTAGCACAATTTTAAGCATAAGAAAATGTCATGACAATTTGTATTTGATCTTGACACCAAGAATATTGGCACAAGGTCATAAATTGGACCTAAAAAGGAGGAAGTGCAATCCTAGCTTACCACAGAGCTCAACAATAAATGTTTCCATAATCCTAACAATGAAAACTCTTTTCTGGCTTCTAAGTTTTATAATTAACCTAGATAAGACTGCTTGGAGAAAAGACAGAAAGTAAACACTATTGACGTAATGTAAAAATAAAGGTATACCTGTATATACAACACTCATATCATATTTAGAGAATTAAAATTAATGTTTCAAAAAGAATAACATAAAAGGAGCTAAGTCAAAAAGGCCCGTAAGTTGATAAATTTGAAGAAACAGTGCTTAACACTTGGTTTCAAGGAACCATTAGGACTTCTAAAAAGTTAGCAAGTGATTATTTTCTGTGAAGTAGAATTAAAGATGAGAGAACACAAATCTTTTCATTATAAGGCCTTCCAGATTATAGCAGCATTTTTATCATGCAATACTACTGGCACTACTTTGGTTTTTTAAAATTATTTTTGAAATATAACAATCTGAACAAAATTACTATTCTTCACATCATTCTAGCCAGAATAGTAGAAAGTTACTATACATTAAGTTTATTAATGGAGAATAATTCAGGCCAACTTTGTTGTGGCTCCCAGACATCTTTCCATTTTTTGCCACTTCAAAGATTCTCAGCACTGGCTAGTGTGGCTCAGCAAATTGAACGCAAGCCTGTGAAGGAAAGCTTGCTGGTTCAATTCCCATTCAGGACACATGCCTGGGTTGCAGGTCAGGTACCTGTTTGGGGGCATGTGGGAGGCAACTGATTGCACATTGATATTTCTCTCACTCTTTCTCTTTCCTTTCTCCTCTCTCTAAAAATAAATAAAATCTTTAAAAAAGATTCTCAACGTTTACGGCACACTAGAGCCATTTTGGCGCATTTCCAGCCTTCTCCTGCCATATACCCAATTCTCAAACTGTCAACCAAAGCACAATGAAATGATTCAAAGTGTCAACATAAAGAAGCAGAAGGGCTCTGGCTGGTGTGACTCAGTGGTTGGAGAGCCAGCCTATGATCCAAAAGGTCATCAGTTCAATTCCCAATCCCAATCACCGCACATGCCTGGGTTTTGAGCTGTGTCCCCAGTTGGGGGCATTCACACACAGATGTTCCTTGCCCTTTCTTTCTTCCTCCCTTCCCCTCTAAAAAAACTACTACTAAAAAACAGGTTGCCCCATGGGGCACATACAGAAGGCAACCAATAGATGTTTCTCTCATATCAATGTTTCTCGCCCTCTCTTCCTCCCTTCCCTTCTCTCCAAAATCAAAAATAAAATAAAATGTAAAAAAATAAAGAATTTTTTTTTTTAAAGCAGAAGGATGGTCCTGTGGCAAGCATCTTCCACAGCCAAATCACCCAGCCTCCTGCTGCACAAGTGTATTTATACAATGTGTTAAAAATCAAAAGCCTACTAAAGCTTCTCCAAAATTAAAATAAAGTAAACATCTCTGAAATTATAATGCAAATACAAACACATTTTAGAATGTAAATCTCTTCACACCAATGTCTGCAGAAACTTACTATTAGATGTAACTGAAATTCACATATAGGCATTTAACATTCGTGGGTCATGAGGACTATTGATCTCAAAGTCTCTAATGCCTCCAACTCCCCACAACCTCATACTCCCAGATCTTTACCGTGGCTTACCTTGACATTGGGCATGTATTTAGAGAAGCGCTCATACTCCTTGCTGATCTGAAAAGCCAGCTCCCGAGTGTGACACATCACTAGCACAGACACCTTGGGGGGTAAGCAGATGGAAAGACAGTATATCCCTTCATTAACCCTCTAGGGAAGTGACTGTCACAAAATCATACCTGGCAGAACATAAATAACTTCAGTACTGAGATCTAAATAATTAACCCCATGATTACTACAAAATATTCCCCATGACCTCAAGGGTGACAGAGGTCATCTTAGCAACAAACACAGTTCTGAATGCATCATGTACTTAAGATAAAAACACCCTGCTCAGCCCTGGCCAGGTGGCTCAGTTGGTTGGAGCATCATCCCATACACCAAATTTTGGTTGGGTGTTCAACCCCCGGTCAGGGCACATCCAGGACACAACCGATGTTTCTCTTTCTCTCTCTCTCGTCCTTCCTCTCTAAAATCAATAAACATATTCTCAGGTGAGGATCTTTAAAAAAACTCTCTGCCCAAATATTCGTAACTAAAATGCCCTCCCCAGTACTCTCCCCAACTGTACCTGCCCAGTAACTGGCTCCAGCTGCTGCAGTGTAGCCAACACAAACACTGCCGTCTTTCCCATGCCTGACTTGGCCTGGCATAGGACATCCATTCCCAGAATGGCCTGAGGGATGCACTCATGCTGAACTAAAAGTAGAAGAAAAAGAGATAAATGAGGCTTCAGTCTACAAATAACCTTTTTTGCCATGTCAAACCCATTTCTCCACACTTAATTCTTAAGTGGTTCTTGTCCACTTCCAGACCTTTTCTACCTCTGCTCCCTTAATCAATCAAATTTATCTGCAAATCAGACCCTCCTAGTTCCTTCCAACTTTAGCCTCCTCCAGCTCCAACCGACCCCTGCCCCCAGTCCTAATAACCCATTAGTACCTACTAACAGCTTGCCTTTGGAGCTCCTGGCTCTGTCCTTATTTTCCTTAATCTTAAATAATCCATGATATTTGAGTGCCTGCCACAGGCCATTTTTCATACTTAGGCTGCCAATGCTTTGGGTAATGTAACCCTACAGCCCTAGACTAACTGAAAGATTTGGTACCTAACCCAGAAGCTAGTCAACTTTAGACCAGCCATAAAGGTTTCCAGAGACCAGAGCTGGCCTGGCCCAAAAAAGGAATACTAAAAGTGCAGTCAACTCTTCTCTAGAAATTTAAAATTACAAGTCAAAGTGATAAAATTAGAAAATAGCAGACTAGGAAAAAAGCCAGTCACCAGAATAAATGGTAGACCTCTAAGGTATTTTTGAATCACCAGCACTTGCATGCTATTATAAATAAAAGACCATCCTATATAAACCTCTTTTATTGATTATAGTTTCTAGTACTTCTTTATTTCCTGATCTATCCTAAATATAAATTTGTATCACTGAGAGACCATGAACACATCTGTTTCTAGTATCTTTACAGCACTTAATACTCTATGCCCCAGAAAACATTTACCTTCTGATGGGTGCTCAAAGCCACAGTCAACAATGGCCCGGAGCAGCTCGGGCTTGAGCAGGAAATCCCGAAAGCCAGAGCTATGGATGGAGACATAGGAGCCCTTAACATCCTTCTTGGCAGGGGCCTCAGCCCCGTCTCCCCCTGCTGCTGTCTCCACCTCATCATCTTCATAATCCAAGAGTTCATTGTCCACATCGTTCTCCGCCATAACTGGGCGACAGGTAGGTAAGAGGGAGGGGTAGCTGAATGGGTTCACGTAGAATAAGTGAAAACAAGGGAGGAAAGTGGGGGCTTAAGGAACAGAAGATACACTAGCTTCTGACAGAAGAGCTAGGGAAAAAAAAAAAAAACATCAGTCACAAGCAGAGCCTTTAGCACCTCTTTTGCACCCCCACACCCCATCTTCCTTAAACTATGAAACCTTTACCTGGAAATAAAAGTAACAAACACAAACATAAAAGTAAAGGTAATACAGGGAACAGAAAAAGTGGTTTCAAAGGGAGGTGGTCCCAACAAGATAAAGATCAGAGCAGGAGAAACCAAGAAACTGGAAGGGGCAGACCAGCTTATATACTCACCTGCAAGTAAGAACAGTAAGGAAAATGAGTAGGTAATGAAAAGGAAAATTCGATTAAGGAGGTGGAGAATGGAGATAAAATGAAGACAAGTCCTAAAAAATCCTCAAAAAAAGGCCTTGCGCTTTCCCTATAATCTCAAACTGTCCATCCCTAGCGTAGCAGCCATCAGTCAAGGGTGATAGATTAAGGTCATCACTGCGCAAAGCGCTCACTTCTCAAAATGAAAACATCATGTGGCTGCTGTTCACCTCCCACAGCTCACCAGCCTCCCACTCCTCAGTGACCTCCACCTGGAGCCTAAGAAATCTCTATGTAATTAATTAGTGGCGGGGCGGGGGTAAGAAAGATGGCTGCGCCGGGGAGAAAAAAAATCATCTCTTCATCATACAATGAATAAGGAGGTTAACAACTGAGAGGACGACACTCGGCTTTAACTTAACCTTTACAAAGTGGCCTCACAGTGCCGCTGCGTTACTTCTCAGGTGAGACTCCTTTCCGAAACACACACACCAAGACATCTCTCCAAAACATCTGGAAAGCGCTCCTTATGAAGGTGAGCAAGTCGAGGTAAAAAAGTCCAACTAGGCCCACAGCGCGTTCCCTCTCCTCCTAGTGCCATCGCGGACCGAAAGGACCCAGAAATCAGAAGGAACCTGAGACGAGCCCCGTCCTCCGCAAAATGTCTAAGTATGAGGACGCCTAGCGCCGCCTCTCACCGTCGCTAGGGTCTCCAGTAAACAAGGGACCCACCGGAGGAGCCGAGAGTGAAGAGAACACAATGGCGCCGAGGCCACCATCTTGGATTGAGCCTTTACAGCTTCCCTACCCTCCCAAGAGCTCTTTGCTCTTTGCGCTGCAAGTGATGAAAAGAACGACCCAACTAGGACCCAAAGACCAGGCTATAGGTTGTGGAAGGCGTATCGAGAGCCCACGCAATAGGATGGCTGCAGAGAAACGCAGATGAAAATGGATGCTACCGATGACTAAACCTTACCTGAGCAAGGCGAACGCATATGGCGGCAGCAACAGCAACGAAGGAGGCAACCTGCCTTCACTTCCGGTTCCCTGTTTCTCTCGACCCGGGCCTTCCGCCGTCTGGGCTGTCAGCGTGCAGGCGCAAGGGACGGGAAGCAGGACCTTCCACGATTCTGTAGTTCCGCGCTCTCTGGGGTTGCCTTTAGAAACTGCCTGTCTGAAATTTTTTTTTTAAACCACTTTAACTCCTCCGCTACTGCCAGTAACAAAAGGCATAAAGGAAACTAGATCCCCTCCACCTGACATCTTTTTTTCTCTTGTCCTACTCTTCTCCACGCCCCTCATCTCTTTGTACTTGCCACGAAGGTCTTCTCTCTGGGCACCCTTCTGTGGCAAGGGACGAGGCTGGCCGGGCTGCGATTTCCCACGGGGTCCTAGGCCCGGTAGTCAAGGTGACCTGGGGGCGTATGCGCTAGAGCTAGGGAACGTCGACCCCAGCTCAGGTGAGAGTGATGGGCGCTCAAGGGTTATGCCCTTATCCTCTTCGCAGCCATGGGGATCGTGGAATGGCATTTGCCCAAAGTAGTGTTGGCTGATGTAGCAGATAACACTAAGAGGCCCTAAGTGGTGACTGGGAGGCGGGGTCTGGGTTCGGCCCCAAGCGTTAGAGATAGGGCTTGAGGGTTATAGAGCATTTTCAAAGTATTGTTAATACAACCAGAATGTTTTTAGCTCCGCCCCCAATATCCCCATTGTTCTGCCTGGATTTTTTTCCTGAATGAATTATTGCATACCTCTTCCCCTCCCCCTCCACCCATCTTTGATATGCTACAAAAGTCAGACTTGTGGGCTGCTGGCTGCTTGACAATGACAAGAAACGTTTGGCCCTTTAACTGTTTATTACACACCATTTAACACGAAGGAATGGGGACCATTATTCCCATTCTATTGACAAGCCCAGACTTGAATAAAGCAGCATGTGTAAAATAATACAGCTAGTAAAGTGACAGAGCCAGGATGTAAAACACCTCCTGTTGTATTCTGCCTCCCAGCTTAAAGAGTCTGGTTCATAAATGCACTATGGATTACCTCATTAGTTCAAGTCCTTCCGGCACCAGGTTTGTTTTCTGTGTCCAAGAGCAGTACAGTGAGTGATCCACGGATAGCGTCATAGAACGGCAGTTTTTTCAACCCTAAGTATCAGCTTATTCAACAGTATTTATCCCAAGTGCTATCCTAAGATCTGGGGACAGAGCAGTGAACAGCCCCGTCATAACACAGAGTTCACATAACGGGGGAGACAACAAACACATAAATATGTCAAGTAGTAGTAACTGCTATGAAGAAAAATAAAGCAAGGTGGTAATGGAGAAAATAAAATGGAATAAGCACTGCTAATAGAGTCACCTAAAATAGAGGCAGAGGCCACTGAGGAAGCAGGGCTTAGGCACCTCAGTTCTCAGAGCTGCTATAAAGTAGCTAAACGTGCTAACCTCTCAGTTCAAGGCTGAGTCATAAACATCTTGGAACAACTGCTGCGAGAACATGTGGACCTCACCTTCCCCTTGTGCATATTGGAACTAGTCAATCCCTAGCCAGCAATCCTTTATTTGCATGAAAGAATAGCCTTTGTGGTTTTTGCCTTTATAAACCCTGCCTTTGTTTTCTCAGGGAGCAATTTGAGTAGTTACCTGAATCTGCATCTATGGGAGTGGAAGTGCAGTCCTTTTGCTCAAATAAATGCCTTTTGTTCTTATAATAGCCTGAGCCTCTTAGGTTAATGAAGGGGCAGAGTGCTTGTTCCTACAACCCAGCTTTTCTCTACAGTTGCCATCATAGTCCTCAAATTCCCAAACCAGGAGTCACATATGTTTCTCAACTTTAGAGAAGTAATGACATATTATTTGCTATGTTTCTCCAACAAGTTTCAGAGGACAGCCCTTTGGGGTGTTTGGGGAATACAGAAACAAGACACAAGAAAATGACTGAAAATGAGAAATTATGAAGCAAAAAGATTTGCCCATAGCCCTGGCAGGGTTGCTCATTTGCTTGGAGTGTTGTCCCAATCACCAAAATGTCCCGGGCTTCGATTCCCAGTCAGGGCACATACCTCGGTTGTGGGTCTGATCCCCAGTTGGGGTGAATACAGGAGGCAACAAATCAATGTTTCTCTCTCCCTTCCTCTCTCTAAAATCAATAAACATATCCTTGGGTGAGAATTTTTTTAAAAAAAGGATTTTCCCATAATTATTTTATTGACAGTTTTTATTGTTACAAAGGAAGTCCATGCATACATGGGGACACAGCATCACTTCAGATCTCAGGAAGCAGTGACCATCTGATGGGTCTTTGGGGGAATAAGAAAGGAAGAACTCCAACAAAGAGAAAGACCAACTTAAGAGAGACAAAAGAGAGTCTAAGAAATGCCTCCTCTTTCTGGAACTACAGTAGAGGGGCTAAATAAAATCATTTCATCTTTTTGGGGATCATAAAGTCTCTGGGAAAAGAAAGATGGGACGAACCAATTCTTCAGAGAATTACTAGGGTCTCAGAATAAATTAGTAGAATTAGAGAGCCACAGACAGAGTGAGGAAACAGCTGAGTTTAGGTTTTGGCAGGTGGATGGGGTGGTAATAATATAGGGTTGGCATTAATTGAATCACAGCTACAATATGCCAGAAACCATGCGAGGCTCTTTACAGAATGATTCCTAATCATTGCAGCAACCCTGGAAGGTAGGCATTTTTGTTCCAGTCTAGCAGAGGAGGACAATGAAACTACAGGTTAAGTAGCTTGCCCTGGTTATGCAGCCAACAAGTAGCAGGGTCTGGGGTCAGGATGTTTTCTACTAATCCCTACTTCTCCATTCTACAAACTTCACAGAGGGGTTGGGTGAGCGTGACTTGGGAGATTACAAGGTCCCAGTGGAGGTTAAAAAACAATAAGGAGATTCAGGTCTGAGCAGGATACCTGTATTTCACAGACGAATTATTGGGTCCTGCCTCCTAGAATTTCTAGGAAATGGAGAGTAGGATTAGGATGGAAGGTGAGTCTGATTTGGGGATTTCTTTGAGGGAGGGAACTGGCAAGAAAGACAGGCCCCAGGGTTTGTCCTAGGCAGCAATCCGGTAGTTGGGATGGACCTGGGGCCTGACATCACAGACCATGCCAAGAAGCTGAGCCAGGACACGTTCGCGGTTTTTCTGCTGGGAGCTCAGCATGCCCTGCACCTGGCGCCTTGTAGCCTGCTCCACTTCTGCGGACAGGTTCCCCTGGGAGCCCATGGCCTGGGGGTGGGGAAAGAGTAGAAGAGAGAAAGGAAGAAACAGAAAGAAGGGGCCAGGCATGTGGAAGGAAAGATCCTGGAGCAAGGCCAGGAAGAAAGGCCCTCTCCAAAACCACCCCTTCCCACAGAAATACCCAGAGACCAAAGAAAGCAACACAGTTCTCTTCCCTCCAAGACCTGACATGCAACTTCATCCTAAAATAGACTGTACAATCCCCACCTTATTACCCTTGTCTACTAAAATCTGCCCTCCATCCTTAATGTCATCATACTCCACACAGACTAGCAATTCCCCCACAAGCTGAACAAGTCCTTCAAATGCCCAGATTCTCTTACATATCACAAAGCTTGACCAATGTCATGGTCCCCACCAGGATCCCTTTCTGTTCTTTACCACCTTATTTTCTTGTAAAATCACCATGTACACACCTCACCAGATGCACCCACAAACTTACATCCCAGAACCATCCCAACTCTCCTCAGACTCACTGCCTGCTGCTTGCTCTGGAATTCCTGGTCTCGCTCTCGTCGGTATTGTTCCACTTCCATTTGTGCCTCCTCCTTTGCCTGCTTCAGACGCCGGGCCTTCCCTGAAGCAAAAGAAAGGACGGGTTCGGAATGAGCCTTCCACAGAATGTGATAGTAGAGGGTCAGTCCTCTCTAGGAAATTATCCTGCCTTCTCTTAGCCAACCAGATGCTAGATTATAACACCCATTTCTTCCCTTCTAGTCAACCACCCCAGCCCCCAGCTCTCCCCCTACCAGGCTTAGGTTTTCCTAAGGATTCAAATGTTTGCTGTCAACCCACCCCCAGTTTTCTTTCCAGGCTCTTAAGGGAAGGAAAAGACTCACTCTTTCTGGCATCTGCCACCTTCTCAGCCGCTCGTTTCTCGGCTTGCAGGAGCTGCTGGATACCCTGGGACTGACTGGCCATTTCTGTCGTTACAGCCGATTGTTTTTCGGATGCTACCAAGGTACCAAATGGCTCCCACCCCACCCTCCACCGCCTACTTCTCCTCCTCTTCCAGGTCGTTGCTGCAGTCCTCCACTACCCCTGGGTCTTAGTGCTCCCCTTTTTGTTCAGCCTTCTGCACTGGCTGTCTCCCCCAAACTGATCTCCCAGTGGTGCAGGTCTTCCTCTCCCACCTCTCACTCTGGCAGTACCGAGAAGGAACGCTCGGGGGCAGCAGAGACCAGACCAAAAGCTGCCCGCTAACTTTACAGCAGGCACAAGGCTTTCCCAGTCGGAAGATCTAGGAGGGAGAAGGCAGAGTTGAGAATGAGGTGACAAGTTAAGGAAGTCACCATGCGTGGTGCGTTAGAAAAACAGTACGCTGGACTTCTCTGAGTTCTTCCAACGTCTTTTTCCCTCTTTTTTTCTCTCCCTTCCTTTTCCATCTCTTCTACAGCTTTCCCAAGTCCAAATTTCTGCACCCATCTCATTTGCCTTTTCCTACGATTGTTAGGTTTTTTCATGCCTGTGTTTTTCTTTTTTTTTTTTGATATGTCCCTGTTCTTAGCCTTACTGTGTTTTTTTTGTTTTTCATTTTCACTGTGATGTTTATTTTGTCCTTATCTCCCCTGTTTTCTCTCTCTTCTTATCTTTTCGTCTACCAGTGAACCACTCCTCTCTCTGTTTGGGGAAGTGGGGGTAAACCTCTACATCGCCCTCTTTTATCCTCGCCCTTGCCTCTCTGCTCCTTTTTCTGGCCTATCCTCCAGTCTCCCGGTTTCAGTAGGACCCTTTATCTTAACCCTAGTTTCCCCCCGGAGGCCAGACAGCGGAAACACACCTCCCCGCCCCCACCACCGCGCCTCCTTGGGAATAACAACATCCGGTGACACGACTAAGTCATTTCGGCCCTTGACCTACGTATTAGCTGCGCCACTTCCGCCAGCCTAGAGTGTCTCTGCCTTCCCAGCCGCCTTACTGCCAGTGTTCCAACACCGGCCTCGGGCCTGTTGCTCTGGAAGTACTTAGAGAGGCGGAGGGGCAGGTCTGATGAGTAACCCCACCCCCTTAGGTCCCACAGGGAGAAGCCTCTACAAAGCCGGTTACTCTGTATTCAATTTCTAGGTCGTTATTTGAAATGATTTCTGAACTCAAATTTCTGTTGATAAAAACTTCTTCCATCAGTCTCAATTCGACTCTTTCAAAGTCCTTTATTTAAAAATCTACCTGGACTAATGAGCCGCAAAGTAATAGTTTGTCCTTTTCTCAATTTTACATTAAAAAAATTAAATCTGTGACCCCAGCTCCCCTTAAAATTTTTCAAACCGATCACCTGTTAAGGGATGTGGGTTAGAACAGGCGTCAACTTGCTGAAGATGTGAGAATGGGGTCTCGGAAGGAACAGAGGGAAAGGGGCGGGTGGGGGGGGTGCAAGACTGCGGTCCCACGATGTCTTTTACTTCCTCAGCCCAAGAGTTCCATGGCCTCAGCTTCCTGCCGCCTGCGCTCTGCGTCGCTTCCGTCGGTACTTGTCTGCAGGTCGACTAGTCCCGGCCCAGGCCCCCCTCCAGCGACACCCAGGCGTTGCTTGATATAGATGCCGGGCAGCCCCTTGCCCCTCAGCTGCACCAGGCCCGTGCCCGCTACGATGTCTCTGCCCTGGCCTGTTTCTTGGGCTCCGAGCTGACCCTGCCCACCGAGGACCATCACGGGAACGGGCGCTGCCCGCTGCTGCCCGCAGGGCCCGGATGGTGAGTCTGCCTGTGGGGATCAAGGGCCTGAGCAACTGACTGGATCTGAGATGAAGGCCAGCAGTTGAAAAATAAGCTAGTTATATGGTCATGGGACTTAGGAAGGTAGTTAACCAAGTTGGCATGTGGCTATCACCTGTGTTATTACATTACTGAGCTATCATTGTCTGAAGAGCTCATCATTCCCCAAACAGCAACTGGTCTTCAAATTTGCCTCTATACAAAAAGTAGCGTAGAGAATAGGCTCTGGAGTTAGATTGCCTGGGTTCAAATCCCAGTTCAACATAGACTTCGCTGAGGCTTAGTTTGCCGTGTGCAAAATTAAATAATAACCCTTGCTATGTGCTTAGCACTTCTCACAAAGTAACTCTTTTAAACAAAGTAACTTGTTTAATCCTCACAACAATTCCATGAGGGTATAAGTACTAATATTTCCCAGGTGAGGACACAGCGCAGAGAAGATAACTAATTTGCCAAAGTGGTAGAGCAGGGACTGTAACCTAGGCAGGCCAGCTAGAGTATTATGCTGTGTGATATGTTGTAGAATTATACTATGATAGTGCCTGTGTTCAGAGCTCCCTTGCTGGGGACTGAAACAGTACACATAAGCACTCAATAGATACTGGCCATTGTTGTTCCTGTTGTTATCAACAGATCCGTACTCACCCACAATTCTGAAACTCAAAAACACTCTGAGAGCCAAACATTTTTTATTAGTTTGCCACCAAATAAGTTTGGTGGCAAAACCTAACCTGAACTGAAGCGAGATTATCTATGATTTGCTTTTATCGTAGTGATGTCAATATTCAGACCTTTCGTTGCAAACATTCATGTGTTTGGTTCCTGGGACTACCCCCAGGCCCTCCTAGGCTACCTAATGCACAGTGTGTGTACTTTCAGATTAGCTCTATCAAATCCCAGAACATGGAGACCTGAAAAACTTTTTGACAGTGTGGTTTCCAGCTCTGTAGGGGCATAACCCTCCTTAAGAAAAGGAAAGGTGAAACCCTCATTTCCCTTCTAGGGATTTTCCTTCAAGAGTAAGAACATTCAAGGAGAACCTCAAGGTTGCGATGGACAACCTTCATTCAATTTGATTGCTGCTATTACCATCCCCAGCTTCCCAAGTATAAGAGCCCACCTCTACTCCCAAATCTCCACCTTATGGTAAAAAAAAATAATAATAAAATAAAAAAATTAAAAAAAATCCCCTTTAATTTCCCTTAATATAGTGATATAGGCTGGCAAAATGGGATTATTTTTTTTTTAACTTAAAAACAAAGAGAGGAGGTTTACAAAGTGCAGGAATCTAGCCACAGTGGCATTGTAGGTGGCAAGAACCGAATACCCTGAGGCAGGCTGGAGACCTCATCCAAGTTGCAGGTCTGCCACTTTAGGCTGTATAACTGGACAGGCAGCTCACCCTCTGTGAACCTGATTTGCCTCTAAAATGCAGGCTGTGAGAATAAAAAAGGCAAGCACTTGGTGCAGTTTGGCACTAACTAGATGTTAAGTAAATTCCTTTTATTCTGATATTATTCAATTAAGGCTATTTAAAGAATAAAAACATTCCTCGTTGTATGGTAAGTGCTTCCTTCATTGTATTGAATTCTCAGAACCCTGCAAGATTGATATTATTATCTCACAAGTAAGGGAATCAGTTCCTAGAAGGTTCAGGAACTTTCTTCCAAAGGTGGATATGCACTCAGATCACTTCCAAGCGCTGTCCATCTTCTTAGGCTGTACAGTACTTCCTCCTGGTCCCTGCCAGACCTGCCACCAGGGGGCCTTCTAACTCCTAAGTAAAAAGGTCCATCTCATTCAGTTTCCGCCTGCTTTAGAAACCACTGTTCCTTAAAACGCAAATTTTTTTTTGAACAGATGAAATGATCTAGGATCCCCTGAGGAGAGGGCATACCCCTCAGCTCCCATGTTAGGCCTGAGGGATTTGCCTATTCTTGCTGGGTTGCCACACCCCCAGTGAGATGCTGGTGAATGGCCTCTACTTGGGCTTTTTGGTAACTTGTCTTTGGACCCATCGCCTCATAGGGAAGTTGTCTCAGCTGTCAGAGACCCCTGTATAATCACACCTTAGTCAGACAATAACCATTCTCTGCATACAAAAAGAATTAGCAAACACTGAGAAACAAGATAATTTCCTCACAGTCTTTACAAAAGGAATAAAATCAGGCACCAATCTGATGTGTGTGTGTGTGTGTGTGTGTGTGTGTATTAATGTGACAGTCACTGCACTTTTTCTATGTGGTGGCACAGTAGCCGACATTCACCATTCATTACCCACTTTGATCTGCACTGTAGGAGTAGTCTGTGGCCTTCTTTTACAGGTGGCTGAGCATCCCGTCCATGTTCCATTTGCCTTTCCAGTCTTACCCCCCACTACACACCCACAGACCCACAGCTCCAGCTACGTGGCTCTATGTTCAGTGACCACCCAGCATGTTTTTCACAAGCCTGTCTGTCTCTTGCCTATTGTCTTCCCATCTACCTGATTTCCACTTTGCTAAGTTATTCTTCCTTCCCAGCCCAATATAATCCATACCTCCTCCTGGAAGCCCTCTCTGACCACTCTGACCACTGTTACCCTTTCTTCCTCTGCACCTGCCTCAGTCAGTTGTCCTCAATATAAGCTTCTAGTATTGGTATTTTTTGAGTGAGTTGTACCAGTTAGTGTGAAATTTGCTTTAAGGTAGAAATAATCTCACTATGGGAAGGAGAAGAGAAGTGCTTTCATCACTAAGAAAAAGTACATTTTTCCCAATATAAAGTACATTGGGAAAAGTGGATCTGTGCTGCTAAAATAATGATAAAGTTGGCATTTCAAATCACTGGAGGGAGGTGAGCTATTTAACAAATAATACTGGAACATTTGCTTCATCCAGGGAAAAATAGAGTCCTTCCTCACACGTACCTTAAAAGTAAATTATGGCAGATTAAACAACTAAATGTGACAGGAAGGGTACATACCAAATTCATGGGAGGGGTTCCTTGGAGGGTAACAAAAGGCAACATTAAAGAAAACTTTAGCTTACCTATGATGGCTTTATTTCTTTAAAATAAAATGGTGTTGCAAAACTGACAATATGTTAATGTACCCTGTGGTATAATAGGAATACTTATTGTACTATACTTTGTGCTTTTTTAATTTTTAAAATTTAAAAGAAGTAAATATAAGTAGAAAAAACATACAGGAATAGTTTTATAATCTTGGAGTGGCAAAAACCTTCCTCAGGATGAAATAAAGTCCAAAGCTATTGATACAGATTTAACTATATTAAATTTCTTTAATTTTTTTTTGATTGATTTCAGAGAGAGAGAGAGGAAGGGGAAAACAGAGAAACATCAATTTGTTGCTCCACATATTTATGCATACATTGGTTGATTCTTATATGTGCCCTGACCAGGAATCTAGCCTACAACCTTGGCATATTGTACATAAAATTTTTTTAATGGGAGAAAATATTTATAATATATGTAACAGACATACAGGGTTGATATTCAAAGTATATATGAAGAAATCACTCACAAAAGAAACAAAAAGTATATGAAAAAGAAGAACATTTCATAATTAGAATCACTTTTTTAATCTGTTGGATGGGCAAAATTGAAAGGTTGATGAGATTCAATTTGGTAAAGGATAATACAGACTCATTTTCTTGGTAGGGGTGTATGTTGGCACAAACTTGAGAGCAGTGTGGCAAATCGCACATGTTCTTTTCTCAGAAATTCCACTTCTGAGAATTTACCCCGCAGAAATACCGTAAGGAGTCCACAGAGGCATGTGTATGAGGCTGAACAGTTTTGGAAACGAAGTCTATTGATTGAGGGTGGGAGATGTTTGTTTCATACACAGTGGAACACTATATAGTCATAAAAAAGAATTAGGTCAACTACATTTACTCCTGTGGAAAAATATAAATGAGCTAGAGCATGTTGCCAAATAATACATACAGTGTGATCACATGTCTCTGAAAAAAATTGTCATATGTATGAGTTTATATACACCAAGACAAGATAGGAAGGGACCACAGCAAAATGTTAAGTGATTAAATTTATTCTTTATTCTTAAAAAAAAAAAGGCTCCCTGACTGGTGTGGCTCAATTGGTTGGATCACAGTCCTGTAAATCGAAAGGTCAAGGGTTCAATTCCCAGTCAGGGCACGTACCTAGGCTGCAGGTTCATTCCCCAGTCAGGATGTGTACAAGAGGCAACCAGTCAGTGTTTCTTTCTCCCTCTACCATCTCCTTTCTCTAAAAAAATTAATAATAAAGCATGTCCTTGGGTGAAGATAAAAAAATAATAATAAAAGGAGAGGAAATTTTATATTAGTTATATCACTTTCACATTAAAATATCAGTAAGATGGGGGAAGCCACCCACAGTCCTACCACCCAGAGACTAGAATCTATACATCTCCAGTCTACATTCTTCAATCATAGCATTTGGTCTCTTTTTCTTAACACAATTACAATCAAATCCCATGTACAATTTTGTAGCCATCTTTTTTCTACACAGAAATATCATTTTTAGTGCCTATTTAATATCCTGTATCATATTTTACTTATGTTTTATAGTTAGAAGCCTTAAAACCTATGAACTTAAAAACTTCTATGCAAGCATGCACCCACCCTCACACGTGCCATGAACCCTGATAGAGAGTAAGCAGTTGAAAGACAGGACTACTTATTTGCTGGGTGGGACAAGTTGGAAAGGCTTGTGACAGGTCACATTAGTACTAAAGAGCAGTGCCTCCCGTCCTGATGTGGTTTGGGTTGTGTGGCACTCAAGTGTGCCAGGAGATGGGTGGGGGCAGTGGGCTTGGCCAGCCAAGGTTGGGCCCATTCTGTCATTCTACCTTCCTGGCAGTACAAAACAACCCTTCTGTCCTATCCTTTTCCTAGATAGCCATTACTTTCTAGTGTCACAAAATAAAGATTTAGGGACCATAGCCCAAGGGAGAGCAAGTAGGTCTTC
Source organism: Furipterus horrens (assembly GCF_987537825.1). Classification (NCBI taxonomy): domain Eukaryota; kingdom Metazoa; phylum Chordata; class Mammalia; order Chiroptera; family Furipteridae; genus Furipterus; species Furipterus horrens. Next base: position 85,369,091 of record NW_028327176.1, read on the forward strand.
AGGAAAAAAGGGTGTCTCACTCACCTTCCTCTGTCCCAAGAGTGAAAGAGGTGCTTGATGGCCTTTGTGGCCTTGGCATGTGGGCTGACCAGGAAGGAGTAAAGTGCCTGGGGTGGCAGTGAAGTGAACAGTACCACTCTCAGCCGGCCTACACTGGAGCAGATGCAGGGAGGTCAGGAGCTCAGGAATAGCAATCTCTTCTGGGTTCCCCAGCCTCTTGTCAGACAGTCCCTGGGAAGGACCTTCAGTCTCAGTCGGTTCCTTCCCCCACCCAACCTACCCTTGGGCCAGCAGTCATTTGGAAAGAGCTTGCTCTGTTGCTGGGAACTTTTCTATGGCTAAAACTCATAGCTGATCTGAACCCTTTACCGCCCCACCCCCCTCTTAGCATGCCCTGGAGAAGGTTGCCAGAGAGAAACTCCCCTAAAAACATTTATTTTTAGCAGTTTATTAAAAAGTGATATAAAAAGATAACTTTTATATATTTGTGCCTTTATAATGATACAGAGTAGAATGTTCAGATATTTTACTATCTGAATTATATTGTAGGGTGAGACACAATAAGAGGTATAAAGTGACAATATTTTCCAAGCCAAAAATGGAATATGTGGAGGTTTTTGACATTGCCCTAGATGGCTGGAGGCAGGCTGGAAAATGTCATTTGACATAGTAGGAAACTAAAATAGTTTGTGGGGACACAGGTCAGAATATTTCTTAAGTATATTTTATTGATTATGTTATTACAGTTGCCCCAATTTTTTTCCCTTTGGCCCCTCTGCCCAGTACCCCTTTCCCTCCAGCAATCCCCGCCCCTTAGTTCATGTCCATGGGTCGTGCATATAAGTCCTTTGGCTTCTCCATTTCCTTTACTATTCTTAACATCCCCTTGTCTGTTTTGTGCTTACCAATTATGCTTCTTAATCCCTGTAACCTTTTCCCCCATTCTCCTCCTTCTCCCTTCTGTCTGAGAACCCTCCATATCTATGATTCTCCTCCTGCTGTAGTTGTTTGCATAGTTTGCTTTTGTTTTTTAAATTCAGTTGTTGAAAGTTGTGGGTTTGTTGTCATTTTAGTGTTCATAGTTTTGATATTCTTTTTCTTAAATAAGTCCCTTTAACATTCCATATAATAAGGGCTTGGTGATGATGAACTCCTTTAGCTTTACCTTGTCTAGGAAGCACTTTATCTGCCTTTCCATTCTAAATGATAGTTTTGCTGGATAGAGTAATTCTGTCTGTAAGTCCTTGTTTTTCATCACTTTGAATACTTCTTGCCAATCCCTTCTTGCCTGAAAAGTTTCTTTTGAGAAATCAGCTGGTAGTCTTAGAGGCACCCTTTGGTAGGTAACTGTCTTCTTTTCTCTTGCTGCTTTTAAGATTCTCTCTTTATCTTTAACCTTTGGCATTTTAATTATGATGTGTCTTGGTGTGGTCCTCTTTGGGTCTAGCCTGTTTGGGACTCTCTGTGCTTCCTGGACTTGTATGTCTATTTCCTTCACCAAATTAGGGATATTTTCCTTCATTGTTTTTTCAAATAAGTTTTCAATTCCTTGCTCTTTCTCTTCTCCTTCTGGCATCTTTATGATTCAGATGTTGACCCTTTTGGAGACTTCTTATTCTCTCCTCTTTTTTTTCTTTGAACTCTTGTTTCCTCATTCTGTACTGGTTGACTATTTATTTATTCCTTATGTTCCAATTCATTTTGATTGGAACCCTGGCTTCCTTCCCTTCACCATTGGTTTCTTGTGGATTTTTATTTATTTCACTTAGTGTAGCCTTCATTTTTTCCCTTTTGCATTTGCCATACTCAGTGAGTTCCCTGAGCATCCTTATCACAAGTGTTTTGAACTCTGAATCTGATAGGTTGGCTTTCTCTGTTTTGTTTAGTTCTTGTTTTGATCTGTTCTTTCATTTGGGCCATATTTCTTTATCTCCTCAATTTGGCAGCCTTCCTGTGTTGGTTTCTGTGTATTAGAGCTGTTTTCACACCCTATTGTGGCACACCTGTTATGCTGTAAGGGGTGGAACCTTAGGTATTTGTCAGTGCGGGGCAACCTGTTTTACTGCTTTGTGGCGCTGTATGTGGGGGAGGGGTCAGACAGGAAACAATGCCGCTTGTTCAGTACTCACCCTTTTCCAGTCACTTCACCCACTTTCCATATGTGACTAGCGCCCCTCTTGCTGCTGCCCTAGTGGTGGTTTCCAGAGTGGGGGTTTGCGTACATTCTAGGACCGTTGGGCCCCCTAAACAGACTCTCCTGAGAGACAGGCAGTTTCTTCCACCACCCCAACACACACTGGTTTTCACAGCCAGAAGCTATGAGGCTTTATTTTCCCTGCGCTGAAACCCTGGGCTGCTCAGTCTAACCTAGGGCTGGGATCCTTTCCCAGGTGTTCCTCCCAGCTTTTATCCACCACACATGATTGTGGGACTGCCTGTTCCACCAGCCACTGCTGCTGCCTTGATGCTCCCACCTCACCACATCCTCTCTACCCCAGCGCCCTGTCTCTGCCCCTCCTACCCATCTGGATGAATATTTCCTCTTTAAATCCTTGGTTGCTGGACTTCTATACAGTTCAGTTTTCTGGCAGTTCTGGTTGTCTTTTGTTTTGAGATTAGTTGTGATTCTTCTTATGGTTGTGTGAGGAGGCAAAGCATGTCTCCCTACAGCTCCATCTTGGCCGGAAGTCCAGGTCAGAATATTTTAAACTACCACACTTATGCATGTGGTAAACTGTCAGTAAATACTTGTCTGATCCAGAAGGTCGTGAGTGACCAGCAGGGTCCCAGATGGTGCCCTGCCAAGGAGGGGGAGCCCCAGCTAACTCCTCTCACTGCTCTGCCACCAGCAGCCTACACAGACTTCTTCCTGCCACTGTTGAGTAGCTGTCCATCTGCCATGGGAATAAAGAATCCTTATTTGCCCCTGGTCAAATTCTGGGCGGGGACCCCTCTGGGATTCTGCTGAAGAGGAAGAAGTCGGGCATCGAGCAGCACAAATGAAGGCAGAAGCTGCAGGGAGAGCTAGAGGACAAATGGAATGGCAGGAGGTCTTTGGGCCACTCTAAGGTAAGAAGCCCTTTCCCACCCACAGCTGTCTTTCCCTGCAGGCTGCTTTACCTACCCTCACTCCCTCTGTCCCACCCTGCTTCTCTTGCCTCATGACCTTTTCACAGACTCCTCCTGACCACCCCCATTCCACATTCACAAACAGAAGACACTTCCCAAGAGGCCCAGGAGCCCAAGTCTTTTGTAGCCTCATCAGATCACCTGGTCTGGGAACATGCCCAGAAGTACCAGCAGCAGCAGCAGCAGCAGCGAGGTGTGAGGCAGAGGGAGCCTGCAGGCCTTCATGCGCTGAGAGCTCCAGTCTCAGCTGTTGGCAGCAGGAGAAGGAGCAGTGGCTCTTCAGAGAGTGAGCCAGAGGCAAGGAGGAAGAACTGTGAGAGCCAAGTCAGGCCAGCATAGCAGGCTCTCAGGGGCCCAGGGCCCAGGGCCAAACACCTCATAAAGCAAGGAGGGGCAGCCTCTGGCACTTTGGCAATATGCCCCAGCCCAGGCCTGGGGGAGGGGACTCGAAGGCCATAGCTGTAGCCCTGGTGGCCAGGCACCCCCCAACCATTGGAGGAGCAGGTGGCTCTGAGGGTCCAGCAGGTTCACTGACACCCTGACCACTTCCTACAGCAATCACAGAGCCAGGTTGAGACCTGGGAGCTGGGCCACGTGATAAGAGCTGTGACAACCTATTCTCAGGCCCTGAGTAGCCATGCAGAGGCCCTCAAATGACTTCAGAGAAACGGAGAAACTGCAGGGAACACAGCTTTAGGGGCAGGGTGGCAGGAAGGGCACAGTCAGAGATGGGGATGACGAGTGCCAGGCAGATGCTACACAGTAGAGGATATGGGGTGGGAGTGAAACTGGTAATAAGCGGGGGTGGGAAGGACAGGCCACCACCACTGCTCCTCGACTCTGCCATTTCCTAATAAGACCTGGTTCCACATCGCACTCCTGGTGTCTCTGCCTTTTTCCATTGCTGTGGTTTTCATCACCCATGACATCTCCTTTCCCACCCCGCCTGCCAAAACCCACAGCTCCTACACACCTGTGACATGCATGCACACACTAACATGTGCCCTCAGCTGGAGACAAGAAGCTCCCTGCTTGCCCACCCGCAAGGTTGATCCTGAGAAGGCTCAGTTTGCCCTCCAGTGTGGTTCCACTCCCTACGCTGGGCTCCCCTCTGCAATCAGCCGCTGGAGAAATAGATGTGAACAGAGGCACACACACACAAAAAGAGAACAAAACCAGTTTCCCTCCCCTCCCCAGCCAGAACCACATCCTCCTCCCCACTAACACCCTTCCCCCAGCGCAGACAGGGCTTTCCCTTTGCTGAGTCACTGAATGGTCCAAGTTGGGGGCAGCCAGAGCTGGGGGACATAAGGAGGTTGTGGGAGGTCAGGGGATAGAAGCAGAATGGTTGGAGGAAGAGCCCTGTGGGGGAGTAGAATTTCGGTTGCTAAAATTAGGAGCAGGGGAAGCAGGCGGAAAGAGCCAAATTATGTAACCTGGGTTGTCTGCTCTTGGGCAACCAGGGATCCACACCCGAGGCCATGTCTTTCCTCCAGCTCTCAGTTCTATCTCTCCTCTAGGCCCTGAGGAAAGAGTGAAGTAAAATGGGCTTACCATGGTCAAGCTGCTAAAAAATAAGTCTAGTAGGTTGAGGCCTGAGGACTTGATTCTATTCTCATTTTAACTAGCCTGGGAACTTAAACTTCTGAATTTTCTAGCCCTGCCTCAATGCCTGGGCATACATCTGACCTCCAGATAACCCTCTGATTACCCCTTGAAGGACTCACTTGGCATCTGAAAACTGTCCTGGACCAATCCTAGAATGCAGAACTGATCATTCTCACTTGACTTTTAGCCAAAAGGCAAGAAGTAATGGGACTGATGATTCTCAAGAATACACTTTTTACTGTAAGAACTCTTTTAACTTTTCTTTCTTCTTCAGAAACTTTTATGGGATTTTGCCTAGTTATGTTTCCCATTTGCAAACCCTTGAATACATCTTTATAATTTATTTCTAGCCAAAGCCTCCAGACATTTCTTGAGTTTTTTTGACAGCCTCAATTTTCAACTCCCTCCATCCAGCTTCTGCCCCCATCCCAAATTTGGGTTTTATCTCTGGACAGGCAGATATGGCCTTCCAGATAAACATCCCCTTTTCCTGAGGCCGAGGAGAAGGTCCTGAGGGATGGAGGAAGATGGTCTGAAATTCCCACGGAGGACTGAGGGTGCCATCCCTCCCACTGTTCATACTCAGTTCTCACTCCAGCACCCTGGACTAGGATAGGAAGTTGTGGACAGTAGCAAACCCCACTGCCATCCCCCAGGGCCCAGCAGCAAACTTGGTGAAGAGGAAGGGCAGGACCGACAGTAGAGGCATGAGCTCTCATGTGCATTATACACTTGTCTGCATCAGAGAAGCTTATGAATCAGAAACTTAATCTTTAAGTTGGGGCCCCAGTTGACACAGGAGAAGCCCAAGAGTAGAAGTGGAGGGCATTGGAGGATGGGGAGGGGCAGCTTTGGGAACATGGCTTGGGCATGTGGGATGAACATAAAACCCTTGGAGAAGACAGAGCCAAAAGGCCCAAGGCCTCTGAGGGACCAGCCAGATATTCCAGGAGCAGGAGGAAGAAGGGCTAGTGAGAAAGAGCCTGTGAGAGGAAACTGCTGTGATTCAGAGAAGAGACTGAGCTGTGAGCAACTTAGGCGTCCGGTTCCTCTCACAGGCCAGAGATTTCGGAAGTAGCATGCAAAGATCTCAGGTTCCGAGGGGTGGTTAGGATCCCAAGCTGGGGGTTGACAGGTAAGCAGCAGAAAACTTTGGTGTCCAGATTTGCTCCTCCATCCAGATTTTTCTCTGGTTTTTCGTCACATCACTAACCCTTTGCAAGACATAAAACCACAGCAAAGTAAGCCCTGATACCTGGCCCCCCAGACCTCCCTGTTGTCAATGTTTCTCCCTGATGTCTGGCCCCCAGCCCTGTTGGGGGTTCCCCTGAGATGAGGGCTGTTCACTTTCTCTGACCACATGGTTTCCGCTTCTGTGTGTCTTTTTCCTAGGTTGATAAAAATACTAAGCCCTAGAGGCCCTGGCTTCCTCTGACCCCCTGGGGCTAGGCAGCAGGCATCCTGTCCACCATGGTGGGGGCAGGGAGGGGCCCAGGGATCCCCAAGGGGTGACTCAGTGCCTGCCATGAAACACTGGGGAGATAGAAGAGTACATGTCTGCTCCAGAGTTTGAGCAAGGAATCGATTCTCAGTGGAGGACGCCTTGGGTTTCAGTGAGAGAAACAGAATTGGCAATGAGACTGGTGAAATTGAAGAGTGACTGGGGATTGGGATCACGGCAGGTTAAGTTAGGGAAAGGACCCAAAGGGACTCTATTCAGTACAGTTCAACCAACCATCAAGTAGCCCAGAGATAAATTCAAACTCTGCTTTGAGTTTCCAGTCCCATCAGGTAGGCATGCTGAGCAAAGGGCCTAGTGAGACTTGGTACAGAAGAGGGGCCTCTGAGGCAGAGAGAGTATGAGAGCTTGCACTGACCAATGGCACGGATTTCTGTAGGCAGAGGTAAAATGTCTTGATAGGTAAAGGAAATGTCTTGAGCAGAGGCGGGAGTCAGAAAACAGTACGTTGAGGAAAAGTGTCCTGAGGTGAACAAAGCACAGGTGTGAGTGAGCAGGTGTTGGAGGGAAGGGATTTGAGCTGCGTGCTATGCAATGGCACTGTGACCACTGTGTAGGAGAACGCTGCAGGCACAGACTCCGAGGGAAGAAAACAGTGTTTTGAACACCTGCTATGTGTGAACATGTCAGGTCCCTTTTTTAACATTAATAATGCTGCCAACAATTGTCCAGAAGGTGGAGATGGGTCTCCATTGTACAGATGAGGAAACGGAGGCTCATATATGTCCCGTAACTTGCTTAAGGCCACACAGGTCAAGAGTAATGGAGTCATTATTAAACTCATCTTACTGTAAGACTCACAGAGAAGGAAAACTCTGACTCCAAAAAACCTCCGCTGCCTTGCGGCATACCTCTTCAGGGGAAAGGCTAAGGGAGTAAACCCCGACAGGAAATCCGGAGCCGGAGTCCCTAAGGTGGTTTGACGTTGTAGTCAACACCGGCAACTCCTGCGGCGCACCTGAAGCCAAGCTGTATTGACTCCGTCTTTCCCTTGGAGCCTTCAGCTGCGAAGAGAGGGGGGGTCTGCTGCATGGGCAACAGCAGACCCTCCATATCACCCTGCCCAGGCTCTGTAGCTTCAGCTTCACTGGAGAGGACACTCCAGCGTCATCGCAAGATGTGGATTCAACACGGAAGGAGACAGATACCGTGTCACTCCCGAGTCGGACTGCACAGCCATTCTCGGTGGTGCAGATAGACTCTTAAGAAGCTACACCATCGTCTCTCGAGATGGACGGCTGCCGACAACTGTAAGACTCGTGTACTTACAACGTAGGTCTCAATAACTCCAAATGGCATTAAAAGAGGAAAAAGATTTTATAAACTTCAAGAGGATAAGTCAAGACATGGCAACAGGAGTCAAATGACTCCAGGTTTTGAGCCATGGGGATTGGAAAGGTGCAGTTGCCCTACACCAAGGAGATGTGTGGCCCAGGGGAAGGCAAGCAGTTAATTTCAGACATTTAATAAGTAAGTGTGTATTCAGCAGTTGACAGGAGCAAGGTGCTCTGCTAGACAATGAATATAAGTGAAATAAAGTCACTGCCCTCAGCACTTGCAGTCTAATGAAACAAACACTACACAAGTACACACAAGACAACTACACATAATAATGGGAGCTACACCTGCTTAGAGCAGTGATTTTCAACCTTTTTCATCTCATGGCACAAAAACTAACTTAAAATTCTTCAGTACACCAAAAAATATATAATTCTGATTCATTCACACTGGATGGCTATTGTTATGTTGGGGGTTGTCTTTTGTTTTTTTACAATCTAAGGGAAAAGCAGTCAGTGTCCTTCACTAAATAGTCAGGTATTGCGTGTTTGAAAAATCCATGCAGCACACCAGTTGAAAATCACTGGCTTAGAATAATAAAGTGCTTACAGACGGCTCACGGAGCCAGAGGTGCTAGCACACCACTCAGGTGGAGAGCTGCTACAAGCAGTTGTGGAACTCAAGAGGAACATTTGGGGCAGAAGGATAGATATGGGGATCACTCCTCTCCCAGTGCAGATTGAACCTCTGAGTGGACAGGATTCTCAAAAGAGAAGGTGACCAGAAGAGCCGTTAAAGTGATCAAAGGAAGAACCAGTGAAGGTGCGAGATCAGGGAGCAGTCAGAGAAGTAGGGCAAGGGAGCGTCATGCCAAACAAAGGCCATATCTGATGCTTCAAAGACCTCGAGTAGGTGAGGGTTGAAACGACTTTGTAGGTTCAGGAACTAGATGATTACAAATTTCAAGAAAATAGTTTCCACTTACCAGAGGGGTAGAAATCACTATTACATAGGATGAGGAATAAGTGGGAGGTGAGGAAAGTGAGGTGGTGGGTACAAAGTCATAGAATGGTGAATACAAAAGAAACTAAGAATTGTCACTAGTTCAACCCACAAATTTTACAGATGAGGAAAATGTTACCAGTTCCTGAAAAAGTGGTTAATTAAAGGGGTTAGTCTTAAGACAGCACACCAAAAAGGAAAGTGAGAGATGAAATGGATATTTGAGGGAGAAAGAAAGAGAAGGATTTTTTATTTTCAAGGAAAAAAACTTGAATCTGTAAAATGAAGGGAAGGAACATGAAAAGAGAAAGATACTGAAAACATAAGAAAGGGAAGAAAGAATACAATAAAGGCAGGAAGTGGGATACAGAGTACAAAGGAAAGAGCACTTCCCTGAGTCCAGAAGAAAGGAATGATCAAACATCAAGGTAAAAGAAGTCGGGGACTCCAGCTTGGATCGCCTGAAGCTCAATGAAACAGATGACAGCATCACCAACTGAAATGAAAGAGGTAGAGTGGAAAACATAAGAGGCATGGAGACTTAGAACATCACCTGCAGTGTGACGGACGGAATCAAGAAAGAAGAATTAAGAAACACTAAGGGCTCTCAGGTCAGGTAGTCAGGATTAGCCAAAGGCCTCTTATGGTAACATAACTCCTGCAGTGCTTGGCAGCCTAGAAGAAACACTCAAGAACAAGACCATTAAGTTTACCCAAATCAAATGTTTCAAGGTCGTCTTGGTGGAACATCAGGTAGGTAAGTGATTCCAAAGCTGAATCACTGAGAAGCCAGAGTGTAAGTCTCATCTTTGTGGTTTTGAAGTCTAAAAATGGTGGTAGGGGATGAGATATGATGAAAAACTGAGGTAGATATAC